>NC_082595.1:96123051-97341092 GCF_030936135.1 Gavia stellata
TTCTGGAAGGAACAGTATGAGAGGAGATGCTGCTGCATTCAGTATTACTAAAATTCAAGAGCTGATGTTGCAGTTTCAAGACTCATTTTTCACACAAAATGTAGATGCAATGAACAAGAGACAGCTAGAATTTGCCCAGCTTGATAAACGTTAGAAAGAGCATTTAATAAATTAAGCTATAATCTAGATACAAGGCGCAAATACCGTTCCTGTAAGGAAAACTAACAACTCTCTTGACAGGCTGCAAAAGGAAGGAAACAAGAGAACGGTGTTAGCTGCCAACGTAGTGCAAGCTAAGACAGTACTCCAGAAGACAGTAAAGAAAGCAAACTCTTAAATGAGCAGATAGAGCTGACTGCTAACACATCAGCACCAAAACATTTTTCCTGGAGAATGAGAGCACTTAGGAGTTAAAAACCTTTACGAAACAAAGGATCAATAGGGAACGCATGGGAGAGGGGAAGAAATTATGAAACCAAAACACATGATTAAGAAGCATATGAGTTTATGTAGAACCCTGCCACACAATACTTTGAGAGCAATTCAAAGTGACTGCATGAAGAAAATGGAATTGATACAATTTTTGTTTTAAAAAAAGCAATGCATGTCAATTGAAGCACATAATCTGAACAGTTTTATTGTAGGAACACTCATCGTGCACACTCAAAGAATGAACAAAAACATGGAAGGTGGAAGAGGTACCATCAGAAGCCTGCAAGGACTAGTAATTATTTTCATAATGTTGAATCCTGTCTAGCCAGGACACCATTAGGAGTTAAATATTCTCAGTTACCCATGTTGGTGGGTTTTTAAGAGGTAGAGGTTTAGGAAAAAACTCTTAAGTGATTGGGGGGGTGGGGGGAAGGAAAAAAAGCACAGCAATCTATTACTACAAAAGGCTCCAAAAATTGGGGGAAAACAGTAATACTAAAAGCAGTCTAAGAACAACAGAAAGCAGATTATGATGTGGCAGCACACAAACTAATGTTCTAGAGCAGGACGAATTCCTCTGCATTTCTAAAAGTGTAGCTGGAATACTGTAATAATAATGACAACCACCAGTGAAAAAACACAACAGGAGGACAGATCAGAGAATTTCAAGAGATTACAAAAAAAAATCTGTAATTTAGGTGAGAAGATTTGCAAGCCATGGAAGAATATCAAGAAATTGGCTATTTTTTCTCAGGTCATTATTAAAGTGAAGCCATTAGCTCAAGTAGATTTAGTTATTAAGAAGTCCACATGTCAGGTTAACTATGAAAAGTTATCCACGGTATTCTCATAAAATGCACACTGTTCAAATATGTAATGAGTTCATTTAAGAGCAGACTTTTAAGAAGTATGTACTAGATTTGAGGAAGACACTTCTAGCACAAGATACTTATATTTAAGTTTAGCCCTTAAGCGATTACATGGAATTGTTACAAGTCAACAGTAAGTGGTTTATAAAATGTAATTTTATTTAATGTTACTTTGCTGTTACAGAGGGCATAACATTTTCACAAGGCTTTTTTGGGACTACAATCAATGATTAGCAACACACAATAGTGGTCCAAACTCTCTAAATAACAATCACTGGACAAACTTGACACCTTCTCACATGTGCACAAACCTGCATGGAAAAGTACTAAATTTTATACTTGGACATGTGAACTTCAATTGGTTTTCCCATTCCAGTGTATTAAGAAATGACATGCACTTTAGTCTGCCAAAAAGCACTGCCTGTACTCCGGCAGTAACATGCTGCTTCTAATACATAGTAAAGTGAATACCAGAACTACAAAGGCAGGAGTGTAAGTGAACTTTTATTGGGAAGGGATATCAACTTAAACAGCAGCAACTGAAGATTATGAGAAGCCCCCGTTTTCGAACACGCAAGCTTCTGTATTACATGATACAGGAAGCAACTCAATTTGTCATTTTTCAAACTAGAAATGCTCAACTTGATCTGGCCCAATACTTCCATATTCCTACTGAAAAGAATACACAGTAGCATGTGAAAGCCAATTATGGAAAGGAAACCCTGCAGAATAAGAAGGGAATGTGGAGAATTAAAAGCTATGTGGAACACTCTTTAGTTGCAATTAACTACATTTTCATATCTTACTGTAATACAAAACACAGTCAACTGGCAAGAACTGGTTCAGATTTGTTTTTAAATACCAGATACACTTTAGTCCGCTACATAAGTGTTTGGAAGTTACTTATGTTTATATGAAATGAAGCTATTAATACTTTTCTACAGCAGTAACCGCACACCAGGAAGGCCAGGACAAACACAAATCAAGGAATGGAGTTTTCCCAAAGCTGCAGTGTGAAAAGACTATAAATTGATTTCCATACACATGGATGGGTTTTCTTTGCTATAGGAAATCCAAGTGGAGCTATAAGGAATGGAGACGTGTAAAAAGGTTTCTTGAGAAGGAAAGGGAGAATGACGCCCCACGTGCAGTTTAGTTTTCTGCACCTTCTGCAGCATCACATTCTTCTCCTGCACTGTCTGATGTCCATAACTAGAAAGAAGAGAAAAAGTGTCAGCTTTGAGAAGCACAGCTTTACTTTCAAAAAAGGACAGCTATTGACTGTAGCAATGATAATGAATTAGACTTAAGGATGTCTATAAAGTACCAGTGCACTGGAGCTGTACAACCCTGTCTTCCAGTACTTGCTCGAAGAGAAGTAATTGGAAATAGTTCCCCGTGTGCAAGGCACAACTAGCTATGCACCTCAGGTATTAGAGGCAGAGCAGACAGTGTTCTAAACAGGTCCAGAGTTTTGTGCCTAATAGCTAGCTATGTCATCGATTCTAGATCATTCAACAAGTCTGAATGGTAGCTTCATGAGTAACATCAATTTCAAAAGCAGCGTTCTGAATCCTGAAAGTGATGATTACCATTTCAGTTATTGAAGCTAAGTATTTTATAGTGCCAATAAAAGACATTTCTACTGAAGGAGTATTGCAAAATAATAAATGTTGCCATAATTTTAAATGCAGTGACTATCCAGAGAGAATATTACCTAAAAAATTGCATTGGTTACATATTTTAATAGAACCTAGTGGTTCTGTTAGGCACTTTTTAATAAAAGATCTATCATTATAATACATACTCAAGCATCAACTGATTTTATTCTTAACACATTGAAATTCTGGATCTTTTCTTTTAAATGAAAATCAGGAAAATGAATAAAGTAAGCTGCACTGGATGTACAACAGGAAAGACATTTTGTTTCTGAGGTAGTCATCAAAAAGGTTGATTAAGAATGCCTGACAGATCACAGACTACTATTTTTTGACTCCTTGTCCTATCTTGTATGTTAAGTTAGCTGAATGCACCTTCTCCCCCTCCACTGAAAAGGCCAGCAAACAATGAAGAATGTGAGCTACCCAAGCTGTTACTCTAGATTATGCAGCATGAAGTTGCTGACATCAACTTACACTACATTCAAACTAAGTTATGAAAAGGTATAGCAGGGTAAATAGCCCGCATCAGCGCTGTGTTTTGTGCTAGAGTGAAATAAGGGTTTTGTTTCATCACAAATTCAGTCTAACTAAGCAAATACATGGTTACAGAAGCAGATAGCACATAAAACGGCAACTTACTGTTAGGTTGTCTCTAAGCAACTGCATGATGAGAGTACTGTCTTTGTATGAGTCTTCATTCAGTGTATCAAGTTCTGCAATAGCCTCATCAAATGCCTAGAATAATTAAACCATCTTTAGTCCTCCTACTAACTGATCATTAAACAACCAGAAGCTAAATCTATCAGTAAAGGTAGCTTAAAAAAAAGCACCATTAGAAGTTAATGACCTGAATTGCTCTATTTGAAACAGAAGCACAATAAAGGCATAATAAAAGCTTGCTATGTTGCTGAAAATTTAAGTCACATTGTAAATACAGCCTGCTTGTACACCTTCAATCCCACTAACAATATGAGCTTGGAAGCTAGATACATTAAATAGGATTGTTTCCTGCATAAACTCTAGGAAATAATACTTTATATTATTGTAAGCATAAACTCTCTTTCACTGTTCCTGCAGGCATACAGAAGAAAAAAAAAAAAGTAACTTACTGTCTTTGCCAGTGTGCAGGCAAGCTCAGGATTGTTGAGAATCTCATAATAAAATACAGAGAAGTTAAGAGCTAGACCCAAGCGAATTGGATGTGTTGGCTGCATCTCCTTCTTGCTGATATCAAATGCCTCCTGATAAGCTCCCTGTGAGTTTTCTATTGTTTCTGTTAAAAGAATGAGAAACATTAAGTGGAGTTTTTTGGGGGTTTTTTGTTTTGATTTTTTTTTGTTTTGTTTTTTAAGATATGACTATTTAAAGTACTCCATTACTAGGAGACAGAACAGTCCTCTATTTAAGCCTGCTCTTAGCAGAACACTGCACTTACTTTTATCAAAGTAATAATTTTAAACACATTTTAAGTACAGCTGCCACACTGACAAAACACAGGGAGCAAATTAAGCTACTACAGAGCAAAGGTATTCAAGAGACAGATAAACACACAGAAGTTAGTAAATACAAACATCCAAGATGACTATATTACCTCAATGGCCTTTGATACTTTGGATTAAAAAAAATAAATATTGTGCATTACTTTTTCTGCATAACTCCTTCTTCATTCCTTACACAGGATGGACATGCTCCTGTGAGCCAGGTGTGCAGAGTACAGAAGGCTACTGTCTTTATAGCCCTACTAACTACTTGAAAAAGTTTGGAAGGCATGTACTGCATGTTTCTGAAAAACCTGAAACTCTGCCTCCAAAAACTAGGTGTAGACAGGTCAAGATAAAAAAAAACACGGTCGTACCCAAAATAACTGGGAGAAATACCACAGAGAAAAGAGGTTACCAGGCCAGAGTGAGTACTTTAAGAGCACTACATATAGTCTGTTCCAGATTCTCTTCCAATAGACAACCAAAGGGCCAACAGCCAGCCTAAACATGCCTGCAGAATGGAAGGAGACAGCAGGAAAAGGAAGGCCATTGTCAGAGCTCAAAATACAGCTCTCTGAGAGCTAATACCATAATTGCTCTAGAAAGTGCTGGAAAAAAAAGAGTTTGGTATGCAAAATCTGTTAAGTATTCAAAAGAGTCACAACAAAGACTTGGGTTTTTCAGTATTCACACTGTAATGAGTGCTAATGGACTATTAATTTGTTGAGAACAGGTGAAAAAAGGCAAAAAACCTAGCAAATGCAGGAAATAAATTAGCTTATTAAGTACATAAAATATATTTGAAGCTGAGAAAATAAACAGATGCTTAGAGGTGGAACATCAGAAAAGCTTCAAGAAAAAATCCTAGAAGTTTGCGAGAAGTCAAGCACAAAATGTATGCACGGTGAGACACAAACTGTAACTTCCCAGCAAAACACCAAGATCTGCTAATAAGGTTATCAATCAGTCCCTCTTCTACAGTAAGCTCCCATATCAGCATGCATATCACTTCAAATGCAGTCTTTTTAGCCAAAAATAAGCTGGTATTTCTCTGCTCAGACAAGCCCACAGATTTATAACTGTTGCTCGAGACAAAATATAAATCAGATTATCTTTGTGAAAGCCAAAGACAAGCTGTCTCTGTGACATTTGGACCTATTGTCATTCGAATCAGGCAAAAGGCTAAGAATTTCTGAATGCTACTCATTAATCCAAAGACTTTTATTCCATTTTGTATATTTTAATCTTTCAACTTAAATGCTCTTACAATACAAGGAGACTAACAAAGTCTTTATTTAAGTGACAATCAGCTCAGTCCTCCCACTTTGCAATTCAATTGGTTTAACCTAGCCAACACTGTCAGACACCTACCATGCCCAACACAAAGGGACAGTCACTTCAGCGCTCTGCCTGCTCCAACAGTCCATCTCCTTTCTGTGTCACGGCATCACTCCAGGATTAATTTTAGCTTGTTATGTAGAAATGTATCACTAGCTTATGCCATACCAAGAGTTTTTAACATCACAACAGTATCTGGGGACCTTGCAAGACAGTTCTAATACTGAATTCAATACAGCCTCTGAATAGAGTTAAAATCCTCCCCAGAAGAGCTTCCTGAAGTACTTACAACCACCTATGCACATGTTCTAACTTCTAGGAATGTTCTACATTCTCAGGATGCCCAGTATCAAGTGACAGTACCAGCTGTGAAGTTTTCCAGGCCTTTTCTGCTGGATCCAAAAAGGCCAACTAAAATTACAGGGACAGTATTATCCCCATGAACATCAACCATTTCAGAGTGCAGTTTACACTTCTTTGGATAGCGTACTGACCTAGTAATTTTGTTGCTTCTTTATAAACTTAGGTGACTACAATGAAGTCTGCTTCACACTGAAATGGTTAAAACTTCTAGATCAACAGGACTCCATCATGGAGTAAAAAATGTTGCAGAGATCTGTTTACTCTTACTAAAATAAAGTTGGTGAGCAAAGAAATACAAACAAACAACATTAAATATGTTAGCAGACCTTCACCTAAATTGTTTTCTAGAAGCTCTGAGTAAGCATTATGGAACAACTATCCAGAAATTTAGGGTAAGAGACAGGAACACCAGCTAAAATTCCCATGGCTCAAAACTGAAGTTCATTAGCTATTAAAGACCCGAAGACCACAAGGTACTTACGTTTTCTGTCGTCACCACAGGCAACCTCAGCAAGGTATCGGAAATAGTCTCCCTTCATCTTCAGGTAGAATACCTTGCTCTCTGGATTAGTTGCATTAGCTATTAAATATTTGTCCAACAGCTCCTGAAATAGCAAAAAGAGACATTGACGTATTACATACATTGTTGCAACTAAGTTCCATCTCTTTTTCTTCTCTCCAGAAAGTTTGGATGGACTCAAATGTTTGCTACAAGGAAAAAAGGAGTTTTAAGGGCATTTTAGATAGATGCACACTTCTTTAAACAAACTGTGTAAAGGCACAAAGCTAGAGACTACATTAGGATGATCAGTCAGCTGTCCAATCAGGCTGCAGAAAAAGCAACAAGGTTTACTGGCATATAGTTTCAGGACCAAGTTTAGTTTCAGGACATGCACTTCTCATTTCAAAAACATTGCTGCAAATGAGTAAGCTTTTACTGGAAAAATGAAACACTACGCAGAAAGTTTCAAAGCTATGTATAAATAAGAACTTATTTCCACTTCACAAGAAAAAGAAAAACTGCTATTTTTTGTATAAATTGCATTCGTTAGACTTGTGATAAGGAATCTCCAGCCCACCTACCGGACAGAGCCAAGGATTCGAACCCGTCTAGTTGATAGCCAGCCTCACCAAACCGTACCAGCTCTCTGCAAGGCTGTAAAGTAACACCCGCTCCAGCGCAGCAGGGAAGCATTCTTCCTGTCTGCCCTGCCGCTCCTGGGAACTGGAAGACCTATGCAGTGCTCTCCAGCACACCCTGAGCGGCTGCTAACATCGCTCCCCTTGCTCACAGCTCTCCTACCTGATAACCAGAGGGACAGAGAAAGGTTTACAAGCCTCCAGGCAAGAGGACATAAGTGTCTCTCCAAGGCTGCAAGGCCTCCTAGCCCTTCCAAGATAGGGGTGAAGGCAAAGGAGAGGTACAGGATTTTCCCCTAGCGAAGGGGGTACTTCAGAGAACTGACAAGGAGGAGAGCAGCTTCTGGCTGACCTCCTTGTCCCTGAGCCCTGGTGATTTTACGCAACTCATAACCACAACGAACCCATGTTCTCTGGAGTTGAGAAAAGATGCGAATAAGCTCCAATAGACTCAAGGAAACCCCGCAATACTCAGAGCAACTTTACACTAAGAATTTAAGTGATAAAGATCTGCATTCAGTTACTTGGAAAATAAACAGGTCATAAAAGCAGCAGAAAGCTTCCACCAAGCTTGCAAACGGTGGCTAGTTGAGCAAGATTTCTGTTACAGGAACACGTATCCACATTCATGAAGCAGCTACAACGAAAATGTTTAAGGAACTGTAAGCTTTCAGGGCAAAACCCCTTAGCATTTTAATTAGCAACTGTAGCACTATAAACAAAACAAGCTAATTTTAGACACAAACCTACTCTCTATGCATACCACCATACCATTATTACTTCCTTTAATAATCAACAGTAGCAGAGCAATCCAGCTGAAAGCATTTGCTTATTCCAAGTCCATTTGAGGTGTTGGCAATTATTTTAAACCAACACTTGTAGTAGGGTACTTCCAGTTGGGTGAAAAAAGCATTTTTGCGTCCACACAGTGTACTTACCAAGGATGTAATATTGCATATAGCTCCACAGACAACCTCCCTTCAGAGATCCCCATACCAGGGCATCAAGAAACAGTAAAGAGTTACAAGCACTCTTATTACCACCCTAGAGAAAACAGCAGGAGGGTAAGATGATACCAAGCCTGACATACCCTTCCTCTTACTAAATCAGAAACAGACATTTTTAGGACTTTCTGTAAGTGGGGAATTTGTATTACGGTTTAACACAGTGAAGCATGCAAGGGCTTGAGCAAGCATATTGAATGGTACACCTCACAGGTGTTACGGAAAAAGCAGCAAAACCTTAGGTATGTTTCAAAACAAGAGTTAAGACATACTAGGCAGATGGGTAATTCAACACGATATTAATACTGTTATTTTGTGTGAGTCATTCCCATATTAGAAAGAGTTGTTCCCACACTACAGGTTTCTGCAATGAGAAAAACTTCACATTTTGGCTCAATGTTTTCCTGATGCTTTTCTCCTACGACAGATGTCAGCACCAGCCATAAAAGCACAACACTACACAAAACAGTTTCAAAGTCTCAGAGACGACAATGCAGTAACCTCAAGTTTAACACAGAAGTTTGATTTTACAAGAAACTGCCCAAAATGATGAAAGCTGACACGTAGTACACCTACGTTTAGAAAGGTTCCTTAAATCAGTCACAATCAAAGAGTAACTACCAGCCACTAAAGGCCATCCTAAGGTTAGGACTGCATTAAGCAGCAGAGATGTGATTTATCTATGTGCTCAGATTAGATGTGAAAAACTATGCCACAGTCTAAGGAGCACTGACCAGACAACCAAGAAAGATAATGCTGTATGGGATTTTCAACATTTAAATATTTGACAAAACCGTATCTTTTATTTTTTCTTTTAAATGCTGAAATAAAACTTTTCAAGATGTTACAACTACATCAACAAGGGAACAAACAGGCATTTTTCTTTTATGCCTTCCAAAACATAAAGATTTACTGTAAACTTCACACACAAAAAATGTTACTGATCTTATTACAAAGTTCTGTCTTTGGAGGTACCTCTAGCATTAGAGTATCGTAACTGATGTGGCTTGGTTATGACTTAAAAATACTAGCACCCTGGAATCTAGTATACACCAAATAAGGTTTACAGGAGAGTTTAGCGTGTCTAATTTAAGCTGAGCCTCAAACCTACATTTCTAGAGCATTAATGCCCAATTCTTTTTTTTTCAGATGGGGTAGGCCACATACTTCTTCCAGGAGCACAAAAGGATTTTGCCATGGCCCCAGCCCTACCGCAAGCACATAGCACTGCAGCCTGTGTGTCAGTGCATCCTGGAAGTGCTGCCTCCACTATGCAGGTTTGAAAACCAGGGGTTCTGTGCAGATTTCTGAGAAACTTCGAGAAAAAAGTGGATGCTGGGAGTGAACTGCAGCTTTTCAGACAGCACAGAGTGGGTTACATGCACTGCTTTATTTCCTAGGCACTCCTCAGTTGGAGGAGCTGAGTTGTCCAGTCAGCAGCTCCCACTCCCAGTTCATCTCTAGGGCCTCCTAATCCTGACCACAGCACATGGTAAGGGAGAGATCTGCACCTCTGTCAGCTTGGGTGGAACATCCTCGTTCTGAATTACGTATCCGGTTTTGGTTTTTTAATAGCCTTAAATGGAACAAAATCTCGTTTATGAATCATGTAGGATAGAACCAAATACAAACAGACTTTGAGTAAAGCTAATTATTTATCTATCCAGACATTATCTTTCAAATCAATAATGTATTTGATACACTTAGTGAGCCATTCATCTCAGGACATCATCATCATTTCTTGGAAGGTGTTTTACCCTCCAACTAACAGACAAAATGTTGGCAGGGCAGTGAGAACAGACAGCACAATAAGCTAAATGATTTACTTTATACTGTTGTGAGTCAGTAATAGCCAGGAAAACTCAAGATTTCCTACATCTGTTCTCTATCTTTCCCCATTCGGGCTTTTCTACCTTTCCATCAGACAGCAATCAGCCAGGAATCCTCATTTTAAACCTCAGTTGATAGTAAGTAAAATGAACACAGGCACCCTGAGCAATGAAGCAGACCCTCAGCCAACCTCAAAATTTATTATGATAAATTTTAACTAAAGAGAGACAGGCACTGCCACAGGTATGATTCTGTGATGCAGTCGGCCAATACAGTAGACTGCCATCCATGTTCACATACAGCAAATATGCCCATCCCTTTTTTTTTGGTCAGAAAAAGTTATGTATCAAAATACAGTTGCCACCATCATTAAGAACTGCAACTGTTTTTATCATCTTCTAAACCAAGACCTGAATAACCAGCAATTACATGCTCTGTAACGTCAAACATGCCTCAGACGCTGCCATGAAAAGCCACATGACGTTCGACATCCTGGCCTGCCCTGTTGGTGAGTGACTCTCAGAACCATGAGCAGTACGAAGACGCAGGCATCAAAACTGTCCTCGAGCCAGACTCTTCATGTCCTGGTGCCGTTGCATTAGAATAGGTTTGCACCGTGACAGTTTGTGGTTGGTATCTGCTACTTCCTCCACACTCGTACATTATTCTCGAGTGGCGCGCTGGTCCTCCTGTAGCATGACAGGATTTCCCACCCCACTTCTCATTAGTGTTGCTCATCCATCTCAATTTATTTCTGCCTTCACAGTGTGCTAACAGTCTTGCTGTCCTAATAGCATCACATTCTCATATATGATATTCTTTTCCCCTCCTACAGAAGGCAGGCCTATTTATTTATCTATTAAAGAGATGCCAGCAACAACGGGCTACCAGTCCCTGGAACAGATCTGCAGCTGCCTGAAGGAGCCATAGGGAGCAGGCTAGGAGCCTGGCAGCAATCTAGTTCTTCCCCTTTAAAGGTGAAATTTATTTTTTTTTTTATTTTTCTCTCCATTGGCAGACATTCCTTTACATGCCAAGAGAAACTTACATTTCAATTGCCTTTTTAGATGCTTCTCCAGTTCTACTTTTGTGTTTTGCCAACTGAGTAACTGCCCTTTCTTAGTCTCTTTTCCCCTCTGCTTAAGCAGGAACAAGGGTTGGACATGTGGTTGTAGTATCAGACCACTACAATTAACTTGAGCCAGAAATATTAAGTTTAATTCATCTGCTCTCATCACTTCCCCATTATTCCAGCTTTATGAAAAGCAAGCCCTGAAGGAATATACCAGCCATATCTTTACTTGAAGTGCTCGATACAGACAAAGCAGCTCCCTGAAGACACAGCTCCTTCATAATTATTTGTTGTGTATGCATCCAGCCAGCCTCTCCTTACATACACCACACACATCCACTGCAATTCATGTACCAGTCCCCCTCCACATATGCTTTCTGTTACCTGTTTTCAAGACAACCCTTTCTTTTAAAAGCTGACATCAAAACAGAAAGTCCCACCAACCTCCCCCTATCTAAGTCTATTTTAAAAGGCAAACCTGACTGAGACAAAGTTCAACCACAGTGTATACTAAATACTTTCTGTACAATTTGACTATGTGGTAGGTTCAAGTGGCAGAAAAATACCACCACTATCTGATCTGTGCTGTTCTCTCTTCCCACATATTCATCAGCAAAGATGAATTAAAAAAAAAGATAATCTTGAATACCAAATTGACCTTTGAGCTGCCTTCAGCATTTGCGCCATTCAGAATTAGACTTCAATAAGAAAAGCAAATACGTAAGTCTCCGCATATATTCCAATACCATTAGCTAATAGATATAGTCTTCACACTTACCTGTTCAATACCAGAGGATGAACATGAACCAGTTCAGCTCCAGAGATTATCTACTGATCACAAGTAGTTTAAGGTCAATTTTCAAAGCAAGCTAAAGATAACATGTGCCTAGGTACCAACAGAAGTTCTCAACGTGGTAAACTGAAGTAACTCAAAATATTTACCATGCCACCATCACTCAGATGCCAACACCTAAGACATGTTTGGGTCACATCACCAGCACCAAAGTTATTTAATGTTATGCTATTAAAAAACTGATCTACATTGCCATTTGCATTTCTCACCAACTTAGTACAGTATATTGTTACTTTTGCTCCGCCAGAAGGAAAAAAGTCAATGTAAAAGCAACCATCATAAGCAGCAATGCTCTCCAAAAGTTTGCCCCATAAATATGAACTGGTTAAGCTGCTGCATGATCTTTAGCAAGGAGGAGTGTGCCAATGTTCAAAATTGCTGGCAGAGAGTTTTGTGAATAAAGTCTATATAAAGTTTGATTTTCAAGTCCAACTGTTTCAGCAATATTCTTGAGCCTAAGGCCCATATATCTTCAAGTTGTTTAAAACATCTTATTCCAACACTGTCTTCATCTTTTGGGCATATAACTTTAAATGTTATTCTTTAAAAGCAAACATCGTAACAGTTTGTGGGAAGTAATTTATATTTGCAGGTTTTAGTAATTTAAGGCAAAGTCCTCTGCTGGGCTTTGACTCATATGACATGAAAAGCATCTAGAGAAAAGAAAAAACGGTAGTATTACTCTTTGCTGATACAAGAACAAGCTAATCAGCATCAATGCATGTAATATATATAAAAAAATTATATTTCCATCATGGGGCAAGGAGGCAAAGTTCAATGATATGAAAAAAAAGAGAGACCAGCTTGAACTTCAAATAAACTGCTCAGAAGCTCTCTGCTGTCCATGTGCTCATCAGACCTGCCAGCAGAGGAGGTGCTACCACTCCACAGGGTACTGGTTTTCACAGGTCTCGCAGAGGCTAGATTGAGTTTTATTGCTGTTTCCTAGGTGTTCCTTCCTCTCCTAAGCTGTCACTGAGTGTTCCCTACTTTGGGCTTTTAAGTGCTTGTGGTTTTTTTCTTTGTTGTTAAAGAGTATTGAAGCTAGCCATCAGAACAGATGTTACACGGGTGACAGCAAGTAACTGATTACTTAACACTGTACTTGCCTATAACAGCACACACTCATTGGCCAAACCTCACAGAACCAAATGATCACATGCAAGTGAAGAAACTGTTTCACAATAGACCTATTTTGAGACAAGGTTCCTTAAAAATAATGCACGTGCACACAGTGCATGTCAACACCACTTTTTTTAGCAAGTTAACTCACCACCCTGAACGTGGATTCAACGTCACAGTCCCATCTAAAAGATGGGCAGCTTGCATCCAACAGGCACGCTGTGCAGAGTGTATGACACTACATAAATTCAGCCAGGGCTGCAGTGTGCAAAATACTTGGAAAAATTCTTCAGTCACAAGTATTTCTGAAGATCCATCCAGCTCCAATATGAGAAAAACCATCTACAAGCAACATACAGGGAAATGGTTTCCACCCTAACTGCAGTCAAAAAGTACAGCTAAGAAGTTGGTGAGGCAGCTCAGGCCAATACATTCCCTTAATGTAACTGTTAAACACGAATTTAAACACATTAAATGTTCCAAAGTGTTTGACAGCACAGACTATTGGTGTAGGCTCAGACCTTTCAATAAGGCTTCTACTCACAAATGACTGCCTGTTTTAATCGTCTAGTAAATTGGTATTAAGACTTCGACTATTTCAAGTATAATCAGTCATTCCAAAGTCCACAGTATGACTCACAGCAACCTAGGTGTGTTTTAACATTCAGTAGTTGTTTTCTTGACAGGAAAGGGAGAGTCCCCTGCTGCAACAGTAAGATCACTTTACTTTCAAAAGTGTAATTCAGCAGAAGTAAGTTCTTCATCCTTCTGGATTCAAGCTCCATGCATCAACCCCTTTTGGGAGAACATTAAATAGTTTTCATGCAGACCTCTTAAGACCATTAGTATTTCAGTTTATATATTGAGGAAAATACGTGTACGCCTTTCCAGTAATGGCATGGCCTTAAGATGACCTGACAAAGCACTGTCAAAAGCAGAGACAAACGTACCTGGCATGGAAACAGAGAGGGTGACCTAATTCGTCTTTTCCATTTGGTTCTGAGTCTTTGTCTACATAGTTTTAAAAACTGGCAGTCAATGTTTAGGATTGGCCCTGAATGAAGTATCTGGAATCTCACTTAACAGATGCATTGGAAGCCTGAGCTGCAGCACATCTGCCCACACTATTCCCACCTGGGGTTGAGATTAATTTCATCTAGAATTTACATTCACTGCTTACATTCCTCCTAAAACAAGAAGTTAGAAAGTTCTGTGGTCCCCAAGGAACTACGTAAGTTAGCAACTAGAATTGTGTGGAAATGCAAGTTCTCCTTTCTATAGATTTTCATCAGACAAAACCAACAATCCAGTGAAAGTCAAAGAAGGATTCAAGTTTTTATAGAAGAGGCTGAAGTTTTCCAGTTTCCCCCTGCCAAATTTAGAAGTAAGTCTTCAAAAAAAAAATGTCATCCCCCTTTTCAATAATTTTAAATTTTTGCTGAAGTAATGGCCATACAACACAGCCATAAGCTTTCAGGAAAATTTTCTTCGTATCAGATTTATCTCAAATTCATTCTAACACTCTTCCACGATTGCATTTTCCATATTTCTAATTCCTCAAAACACTTCAAATGTTATTTTCCCCTTAATAAACACGCATTACTGACATCAAATTCTTCCCATCAAAATCCTGACTACTTAGAAGTTTCTTCCAGCATCCTCCACTTCTCATCTTCCATAATGACAGAATCAAACAATAAAGTCTAAATTTGCATTTAAAAATATTTCTATGCTCTGCAGCTACAGAAGCCCTGAAGGTGCGATTAAATGACTGAGATATATCTAGACTAACCATACTCAAAATGAACAACAGCGTGCAGGAGTTATGTGGGTTTAAGGTACGTTGCCCTTGTGCAGATAACTGATTTTTAAAGCCAGCCTTTCATAACAAACTCTGGAGGGCCTAAAAGTTTTACTTCCTTCAGTTCTGCTCTCTGTTTGGGAGCCCTAGATCAGAGGCTTGCGATCACTGAAATCCAGAAAGATAACAAAACAGATGCACTTTCTTCCCATCACTTAGTGCAGCTGGAAGAGCCTTTTGCATTGTCCAACTTCACCTTGAAGGAAGCCCAGCAAGGTATTATTATCATGCAGTGTATTAGGAACGTGCCAGTAATTTGTTATTCCCCAAATGAGACAACCTACAACAATGAAGTCTAACCTTTAAGTCACAAAAACTAGAAGCCAACATTTCAGATAACCTTCTTATAACAACTTCTCACAGCAAGTGAACCTTGACTTTCTTGCTAAGGCCCTGCTACCTACTTCCATTTAAAACAATTTCTGCTTACAAGAATTTTGCAAAATGTATTCAACTTCAGAACAGAACTTCCTGAAGAAGTTTTATCCAGGAAATAAGAGGCTGTCAGTCTGATAAGAGCATATGTAGTGTATTTAGAAAATTTATTATCATAGCAAATGCAGTTTTCTGTTTCCAGAGCCTGACATGACTCCTATATCCAACTACTTCAGTGGATGGATCGTATGAATTAAAGGACAGAATAAAGATTGCTAGAGCAAGGAATAAACCTTTATCAATGTTAGAAACTGGTAAATCAAACCCTTGATTCCTTTAACAAATTAAGAGAAAGGCACAAGCAAAAAACACAGCTAATTCAGGATTTTCTAGTTCATAGGTCTTTTTATCTGATGTTTGGGTGGGTGCACAGAACCACAGGATGTGAAACTCAGCACTTAAATGATTTTTACTGCCTCCTATCTTTAAGTGCCCAGTTCACATGAACTGTTACTCAGATGTACAGAGTGCATTAGCAAATTACAAGCTTACAAGTTAGCTGTATGCTCAGCTAGAGCATTCTCATGTTGTTCCGGCATCCTGGGAAGCAGAAAGGATGAGGAGGAACCTGTAAATATCAGGCCAATGAACTCAGTAGAGCTATCTGGAGTAAGTGCCACAAATGCAGCATTCAAGAACAGTTACTTACCTTACCTAGTTAGTCTGTGATAAAATTAGCTTCAAGTTTATGGTCAAGTACAAAAGCACTTAAACACAAGCAGCAAGTAACATCTAGAGGCACTAGGCCCATCATTCTCAAAGACCAAGAGCATAAAACTAAAAAAAGGATAAGCACACACCTTCACCTACCAAACTCACAAAGAAAGTATATCCATGCATTTTTACCAGCCCTCCCCCCACCATTTTCCTCACTACCTTTCTCTGAAAAATCAGGCATCCCCCATTACCGAAAACAGAATACCAAGCTTCTGCACCCATACAGAAATTGGTACAATCTGCTGCTTTGATAATGTGCTAAACAACCCCAATTTGTGCCATCATAAAGAAATCTCGAGTGTGTTTTTTCCTCATCAAGTTCTATCTCTGAGATATATAGCCTTCTATATTTTACTTCAAAAAGGCATCTATCATATTAGTATCTAAGGTAGTAGAAATCCCTGCAAGACAACTGTCTAGTAAGTAAGCATAAAAGTCATTTACAAAACCTGTTCAAAGGTTCACTGCATTAGCAAGAAAACAGAATTCGTGTCTTTGTTGTCCAGTTCTACCTAGTGAGCACATCCTACTTTCTCATGTCCACCAAACCAGTAAATGTCCTCCAGGAAATTTAATAATTCTAGATGTACAAGTGGACTGAGGTATAGTATAGACAAAGCTTTAATAGCCTTGACTACAACCAGGCTAGTTAATCTATATCTTAACCTCATTAAAAGATGGATTTGACACTGGATATAGGATGAGGCTTTGGCTGCCCCATTCTCAACAGCTGATCATCTTCATCAGTATTACTATCTCCTATTTTCAATTACTCCACATCCTGCTTCTCACAGGATGTTAACATTCAGGACAGGCCTTTCAGAGCTGTTAGGAGCTATGACTTTGCAGAAGTGCAGTTCTCTGGTGGTCATTTCTTCAACTTTTAATAACAGACAAGGCATTGATCTTCAGGTTTTTCTACTTTCAACAGCCATAAGTTAACCCCATTCTCAGCTTTACCTCAAGATGTAGATATCCATGGAAATCAAATCAGTGATCTAAACTCACCCCAGTAGCTTCTGAAAAAGGAAATGACACCACATACACAAATAACATAATGGCGCAAGTTTTCAGAACCTCAGAGAGAATGCCTTGCTGCCATTTATCTTGTATCCTTCACTAGCTTGCTTGTACGTTTTAGAAATTCAGTATCCAGTTGCAGGGGGAGGGGGCAGCAAGCAATGACTGCATGGGATGGAGGCCTCAGCTACCATCAGAATTCCTTGAACTATTTTTAGTTGGGCTTTAACAGTTTTCAGCCACTTCAAGAACCTCAGTGCATTCTAGGCTTTGTTTCTGCAAGTGTCAGTCCTTTCTTAGAAACAGATTCAGTTTTCCTTGCACAAAAGTGTAGTACTCCAGCAGCAGATTATAATGAAAAGGCAAAAACTGACATAAGAGAAGGTACAACAATTAATAAGTCAAGTTCAGATCACAAACTTAAATTTAAGTTTCAAGCATATTACACTAGAAAAGATTCACGCATTAAGTTCCACAATTCTTATCACAAATCTGTTGACATTTGCTAGAAGTTGTGCTAAGAACACACAGGAGAATCAACTCTCTCCCCACATATTATCTTTCATCAAAAAGACAACTGTTATTCCAAATTAAAACATTAATTAAAACATTCACTCCACAATTCTGGATTTGCCAAGAAGTAATGTTTCCAACCTAAGGTCTGGCTTTGAGTCATGAAGTAGCTAGTCCTTTTAGTTAGTTACTTAAAAAGGATGAGTCAATAGCATTTGCTTGAATTTACAAAAGGTAAAAAAAGTAATACTTGAAACACTGTCCCAACCACTATCGGGACAAGTAATTCAAGTCCAAGAGTAGTATTAACTTAAGTGATTAGTATGCCCAACCTTCAGAATAAAACAGCATCCTACTTAGTTCCCAGTGTCAAAAGACTGTAATCCTTTTATGCAGATGCTAGTTTCACCCCTAACACACTATGTATTTCTGTATAAACTCTGGCCATTCACTGAAAATAGGAAAGCAGAGAAAAAAGGATTCACAAGACATGAAACTCTAGTAAACTGTTGATATAGCAGCATCAAGCTGATACTTACTGAATCTGCTAAATTTCTGGATGTATAATAAAAAAAAATAAATCAAAGTTTCACTTTTCTGTAGGCCAAAGGTAACAGTAGGGAAAAAACAGGGCTATGGTCAAAGCTCATTCATCATCTGATATCAGATATTTTAGCTGACACGAGGAATCTATTTGCTGCTGCGAGAAAATACCATCTTATTTTCAATGAAACTATGAACTTGTGCTGTTGAAAAAAGCTGCTTTGAACATTACCTTCTAGTATGGGGATTTTTGTTTTGTTTATTTTCAAGTGATTAACTTTAGAACTAGATCTACAAAATGGATACAAATCAGAAGCAGACACAGATTTCTACCCTTGTTTTTATTAGCATTTATTGTTTCTTAATTATGCAAAGCAGAAGTAGTAACATCGCAACCTTGGAGGAGGAGGAAGGAAGGAAGGAAAGGGCAGTTGGCCAAAGCAACACACTAATACATGCTTTCAACAATTAACACTGCAATCTCACTGATGATCAAACATTTACAAGCATCCTCTCAACCTTAAGACAGCAAAAATTGAAATAAGATACACTTTACAGCTCAAGACTATTTCACTGCAGGCAATGCCACAGGGTACAGAAAAGAATCAATAGCACAAGTAATGTTACTGTTGGTCCATTTTTAAAAGTTCACGATGCCCTTGCTCATTTCTAGAAAAACTGGCCCACATGGGCCTGACACAGTGCAACGTAAAACTGTTTACAGAGGACATGGCAAAAATAGATGTTTGGAAACAACTGAAAAGCCTCATATATGTAACTTTTCTATGCAAAAACTTAAAAGCATATTAAAATAAACTTTTAAGTTTCAGCTAGAGACATGAAGAGCAAGTAACCATCAAGAAACGGTTGCTTCCAAGCCCTAATGATTATAGCCACTGTATCTTCATTAAATTTTAAACTGCGGGCACGTAGTTATCAAATCTCATCTCTATTGCTCTATGAAGAGCTCCAACATCAGGACCTAGAAACAGAACATATGCAGAGCGCTACCAAATACACATAGAAAAACCAAGTTGCAGGTGGAGAGTGAACTGCTTCCAGGCAGGGGCTGGTGTCCTTCCTTTACACTAGTTCTCTCTAAAGAACAAAGGAGCTTGGATGCAACACAAGTTATCACTATGCAAAGGGACTGAGGCTCTCAGAAAACTCAGCAGTTTGATCTGCTGCCCCAGAGAAGTGCCAACTCAAAAGTTACCTTTTTTGAAAATCTGATGTCACTGAACAGCAGGGTGTATATACAATAAAGCATTAGTCTTATACTGTACATTCCATCTCCAAAGTTTCACATGGTATTTCACTAATTACGTGAAAGTTGCTGCTGCACCCATCCCCTCTACATTATCTAGTACCCCGTCTTGAAATCACTCAAGAGAATATAAAGAAACATGAACTTTGTGTTCAGAGAGTATATGAAACAACATAGTTCAACTTTACCTTGAAAAAAGTTAAGTTGCCAACCTGTTTCTCTATTCAATGACAGGAGAGTTTCAAGAACAGTTTCAACTATGATTCATAAGGGATGATTCAACATTAATTCTCTATGTTACCAAAGAATTAGTCAATCAATACAGGGACTTCAACAAAACCTCCTAGCGTACCTTTCAAATAAAACATTTATTCAAGTTGTTTGACAAAGTCATACCATTTCTTCATTAAAGAGGTACCTGAAAGACCAGTCATAAAATTAACAGTTAAAAGGGGTTCAGATCACATTCAAATCACATCTACTCCTACTTGCAAGACAGGCAGTTAAAGAAATGTTTTCACTGCTTGGCATGAGATGGAATATCCTACCGTGACCACTGATGGTGGTTGTACATTAATAAATGAAAGTAAAACTTTTACTAATTATGTATCTATATATAGATATCTCAACATAATTTTGGATGATCGTATTCTAGTGGTGATTAAATTTAAAGTTCCTTATCAAACCATGCCCTAAACCAATGCCTCACCTAATTGGCTTGAGGCATTCTTTACAGGGAAAAAAGTAATTACAGATTCAGTGTTGCTGCCTTTTTATCAAAAATTAGCAGTATTTTGTAATACTAGCAAAAGTATTTATAAACGAAGGTTTCTACAACAGCACATATACTTCATTTTGAAAAGCTGTGCCATACCAGTAATAAAAAAAGCCTTTTGAAAAAACTGTTAGTAGTATGACTAACAGCAGTCACACTCCACCCAACACATCCACCCTTGCTAAATCCAAATACTCCAGAAGACAAGCAACCTTTCCATACTACTTGCCAGCAGTTGTTTCAGTTTAGCTGCCTTCCTAGAATTAAAATAGTGTATCTGAGATTCAACTTAAGAGATCTAAAAAAGCTACAAGCAGTTACGATAGAATTAGTAAAGAAGAAATTACCATTCAAAGAAGGAAAAGTCAAAACCACTTTGTGGCTTAGCTTTAGGAAACTCATCCTTTGTAGTGCCTGCACATTGCGAGTTCCAACCTCTTGGATGCTGACTCATGGATCATAGGAGTGGTAGATGGAGGAGGAAAGGGAGAGAAGCAGAACAGAACGTAACTGCACATGGCCCTTAAAGGAAGAGTAAAAATCGGAAGGCTTGCAGTAGATAGCTGATACCTCCTCCTACCAAGGGAAGGCACATCTTTGCCAGCAGAGCAGAAGAGGAAAAGCATGCACAGCTGTAGGTTTCGGTCTTCACTACTTCCTGCTGCCTTCCAGGTGAGAAGGGGAGAGTTGCCAACCAGGCCACGGCTGAGAACAGAGAAAGACTAGAATGCAGGGAAAAATTCGGCTAGCACAGGAAGAGCTCGCTTTCCCTACATCAGAGGTTTGTGTTAGCACGGCTACCAGACTACCTGCTGTCCACCATTTAATGCAACTGGAATAATTTCAGTATAGACACTATGTGAAATGGCTCGCTACCTTTATCGTTCGGAGACATTCAATCTCCCTATGGAAGCACAAGCTCATTGTCAAGATGGCACAGCAACCAGTATGAGGTTTTATGCATAACCTTCTCTTAGGAACTGGATTTGGTAGAAGAACAGAGGGAGATTAAGAAGTCTGAAGAGTGAACTTTATTCTGAGGTCCCAAGAAGTTAGTTCTGAAGTGGGCCATTGAGTAGAGGAAATCAAGAGGAGTGACAACAGCTCAAATGCTGGCACCCTGTCACACAGTTTCTAGTGAAACTCTTGCCACAGGAAACAACAATCAGTGCCCTACACAAGTCACATCATTTTCACAAAGGTGAAAGTTTTAAAACTCAACTACTCCTGTAATTTAGAAACAGCTCCTTTGGAAGACATGGACTCTTAAACGTGCTAAGGGATTAACTCAACTGATTCATTAGGCTAACAAATTTCCAACTGATTTTCAGGCAAAGGTAAGTCATTTTGACTGATTTAGGAAAAAAAAAACCCTAGGTGGCAGCATGCATGGAAGCATATAGCTATTTTCAGCACAATCCAAAGAAGTACTCCCTTGTACGTGAGCCAGAACACTTAATCAAAAAGCAAATTCAGTTACTTCCAAACGAGTCAGCTTTAGATTCAGGTCTCCTAAACCAATCCAGGATATATTTACCTCAAAAATTGTTTATTTCCTTATAGACTTGCTTCTTCCTGTTATCATGTTAGCAGTACTAGACACCAAAAAAAAAAAATTAACTAAGAGGAGCAAACAAACCACTGAAGATTATCTGCCACACAATTACTGTTGGGTTACACACATGCAGCTTCCTGCAGCCACGACTCCCTGGTCATGTAGAATAGGGTCCAGCAGCCTCCACACTGCTGACACACGTCTCTTCAGTTCCCACTACAGTGCAGTAGAGTTTCACTCTCGATAGCATCTGGAATTCTGCTGCTTGTAGAGAAATGTATTCCTGGGCTTTGATGCATGCTTGGTGTGTCATGCCAGTCTTCACACCTTAGTTTTACATTATTCTGTAATTACTGCAAATTCGTCTTAAAGATTCCCCTGAGAAGTCAGCTTGAATCTGACAAAGCCAATTTCTACATGTCTTTATTTCCTACCTTCAATAGCGATGTCTTACTTCATGAAATCATATTTTATATTAAAAAAATCCTCAAAATGTCTCTTAAAGACCCTTTGAGTGTATTTTTCTTCACGAGAAATAAGCTAAATGCACACCCAGGTACTTTAAATGCTTTTAACAGGTTAATAGCTCTGATCTGAAGAAATAAAGGGGTTTTCTCGTTTTATTTTCAGCTTGTCTTCTAAACAGATAAACTTCCTAACCACAGCACAAACAGGCACGAGGCTAAATTCTCTGCATCTCTGCAATTACCTAGTGCAATACTGCATATGGATCACTCCATCCAAAAACATACTCCAAATACACACTCCATTTTGAGTGTGTATCTCAAATATTTCTACACATATGTGGCCCATGGCATTGTGCAGATGATCTTCCTCTTCACAGTAACCCATGTAATGGTTGCAGAAGTTATGGCACTGACTTCCTCGACCGCAGACTTTGCATGATACTCCCCAGTGACATTCCCAGTCTTATTCCCCAGTACAGCAGCACACAGGAATACTATAGTTATTACTCTTAAAAAAAAAAAAAGGGAGAAAAAAAAGAGTATCCCCACTCACCAGCACAGTGGTGCAGATGGACCTGAGCTCAGACTCCACCTTCTCCCGATAGTCCTTGATAAGCTGCATCTTCTTGTCACTGGTGTCTGTCTTCTGCTCAATGCTAGAGATGACCCTCCAGGCAGAGCGCCGGCCCCCCACTACGTTCTTGTAGGCCACTGAGAGCAGGTTGCGCTCCTCATTGGACAGCTCGGCACCTTGCTCAGTTACTGCCTTCATGCAGGTGGCCATATCATCGTAGCGCTCAGCTTGCTCAGCCAGCTTGGCTTTCTGGATCAACTCGGTCTTATCCATGGTGGCTGGCAGTTGGGCAAGAGCAGTATATTAGCAAAAGCAGGAGAAGCTGGGGACGTCACACTATCAACACGAGAATGCACCTCAAAACCTGCCAGAAAGAAGACAGTAACCATGACGCTGGGATAAAACACTACAGAACACGATCTTATGCCACCCTTTGCAACCCACCAAAAAATGAGGATCACAGCGAGCCTCGCCTCTCTTTCCCCACCTCCAGGTGCTTCTCACGGAGAGACAGACTGCAGCATCCTGCCCTTCCACGCAGGCCTAAGGGGAGAAGCACTCATCTCAAGGGTCCTCCCCTAGGGAAACCACGGCCTAGAAACCCAACTGGGGAAGGCATGCTCAGCGCTAGCCAAGGGACAGCAGCCTGAAGACCAAGTGCTGGAAATAGCTATTTTTCCATGAGCGCGAACTTCTTGTCCTCACCCTGCTTTTCTTCCTTGTCTTATGTGAACATACGGATATGCTGCCTAACAGGGACCTGGAGAAGGATGCCTCGTTACCACCAAGCCTGGGGGGGCCTTGCCCAAAGCCCTTCCCCCCTGTGCCACAAGCCCTGCAGGTGAAAGCCGAAGAAAAGCGGATGCCAAAGCCGGGACAAGTGGGGAAAAAAAAAAAAAAAAGAATAAAAGGAGCGAGACGAGCTCGTCCCTGGGGAGGCAAGGAAGGGGTTAAAACCCAACGGGCTGGCAGAGCGGGCCCCGGATCCGCCGCCCTCGGGCACCCGCGCCCCGCGGGGCGAGCAAGGCCAGGGCAGCTCCGAGCGGCCGGGGCGGGGCGGCCCGGGAGCCAGGCCGGCGGCCCAGGCTGCTTCGCCTCCTGGCGGCGGGGCGCGACGGGACGCGGGCCTCCCCGCCTCCCCCCGGCGGCCGCGGCGGGAGTGGCCGCAGCTCCGGCCCCGGGACGGCGGCCCCCGGCGCGGCGGGGGGCGCGGCGGCCCCCCACGGCCGGCGGGGGAGCGCGGTGGCACGGCAGTGGGTGGGGTCTCGGCCCCGACGAGGGCGGGGGCCAGGGGCGGCCGCGTCCCCAGGGACGGCGCGGGGGCGGCGGGGACGGAGGGCGGCCGGCGCTGCCCCCGCGGCGGCAGGGCGGAAAGAGGAAGCCGGCGGCCCCGCCGGGTGCGAAATGGCGGCGCTGGCTGGCTGCGCCTCCCGCTCCCCGGGGCCGCCGAGCGCTCCACGCCGCGATCACAAAATGGAGGACGCGGCGGCGGCGGCAGGCAGCGGCGGAGCGGGGCCCGCCCCAGCCGCCGGGACGCGGCACCGCGCTCACCTGAGTCCGCTGCGCTAGGCCGGGCCGCGGGCGCCACCCGATCGGCTGCCTCGCTCGGGGCTGTGGCGGAGAGAAAGAGCCGCTCCCGTCTCCGGCGAGAGCCAGCGCTAAAGGGCGTTGGCACAGGCAAGCCTACCCGCTGCTCAGCCCGCGCCCACGCGGCCAATCGCAGCCGGGCCTGGGAGCCCGGCTCCGCCCCTCCGCGCCCCGACAGCCAATCCGAGCAGAGCGCGCCGCCGCGGGGGCGAGCGCAGGCAGGGCACAAGCTCGGTTGGCCCGTGGGCTGCGGCTGGGGCCACGGGGTTTCCTCCAATTAGATCCAGGGTGAGATGACGTCACTGTCGCCATGGTGATGCTGCTACAACCCCCCCCCCTCCCCTCCCCCGCCGTCCCCCCCCTCCCCCCCCTTCCCCGGCAGCCGGGGCCCGGCCGCGGCACGGGACAGTGCGGGGGCGCGCCGGGGCGGCGGCGGTGGCGGGGCGGGAGCTCCCGGGTGGGAGGCGCCGGCCGAGGCGGTGCCCGCACCGGCGGCGGGGTGCGGAGGGGGGGTGCGGGTGAGGCGGGGCAGCCTCGCCGCGCACCCCGGCGGCCTTTCGCCCCCCGAAAGGGCAGCGGCCGGTGTTCCGCCTGCGGGTGGCCGCGCCCTCGGCCCGCCTCTCCCCTCAGCCGCCGGCGGGCGGGAGCTTCCGCAGGAGCGGGGCGGCGAGCCTGGCCCGGCCCGGCTGCCCCTGAGGTGGCTCGGGCGGGGCGGGGCGGGGCGGGTATGTCCGGCGACGGCCGTTGGACTCTTCCGGAGCGGCAGTGCTGGGACAAAGTCCGCTTTCCCGCGGCCGGGGAGGAGAGGGGCTCGGCGCGGCCTGTCGGCCCTCCCTGCCTGTGGCCCGGCCCGGGGTGGAGGCGGCAGGAATTTCACAGAGACTCCGCTCCTGACACCTTTTTTTTTCCCAACGACAGGTTCTGAAAAGCCATTTTCAAGTGAGGGTGGCTGCGCGCTCCCCTGGGACCGGGGCAACAGGAAGGTGTTCCTGAAGAGTTCGTATTCCAGAGGCCCCGCGCAGGGGGAGGCAAGCATTTCACATAAGCAACAATCAATATATTTACTCTTTTTCCCCCTCTTGATTTCACCTTAATTTTCAAGAGGTCAGAGATGGACACAGACTGGAATTCCGGGTCTGTGCTAAGACATACGAATAATAAAACATATCCATCCGTGACTGGGTAAGCATGAGGCACTTATGTATGTCCAAAACGCTGGCTGAGTGGATGCATGATTTTGTCTGCACTCACGCTGCCTGAGTCTCAGAGGATGTAGTAAGGACACAGTGGCTTTGTGCTGTTTGTCCCAGCATTCAGCATACAAAATCCACACGTGGATCAAATGTATCTGGTCTGTCAGGGCTCAGGCTAGTTTGGGTTCGCCGATGTCTGTGCAGTACCGAGTCTCTGTGTGAAGTGATGAGATTTCTCACCTTTGGTTTCAGCATCACCAAATATAGTCATGCTGAGGAACTTTATCATCCAGATGGGATGATGAATTCCGTGAATCAACCCCAGGATGTTATTGTCTCAACTTGTAAAGCTCTTGATCTGTGTTTGGACTGGGACTGGGATTATGTACGTGGAAATTGGATCTATGCTGTTAACAAGCCACTCTGTCATTTGAGTTTGGGAAGCACTTATTCCATTGTAAAAAAAAAACCTATTGATGACACCTTTTTCAAAGTTAATGAAACTTTTTCAGAAAGCATTATGGGAATGTATTACTCTACCCCAGAAATGGGGGGTACATGCTACAGTTTTAGGTTGCCTTTTAAATCTTCCTTGTTAGTAGGATACTCTCATTTTTACCAAAGTCCCTAATGATTATCCTCATTTACATGAGGTAAAGACCAAAATTCACCAATTGTACAACAAAACCTTTTTTGATTAACATCATGTCTCCATCAGAGATAAAACTAACGATTCCACCTATACGGCACGGATGAGGGGGTTTTATTTGAGGAAGGACAGCTGGCCTAATCAAGGCTACCTCCTTCACTGATTCCCCTCAAAAATGGGGAAGATAGTAGAATTAGCCTCATATGATTTAGACCACATCTCTCTCCCACCTACTGAGAGGTTGCATTAAGACATGCAGAACCATCTTAAAAATTGGGAAGTGCTGGGCATAGGAAGTCTGTGTGCATAGAGCTGTGAGATGGATCCAGACTTCACTGCATGCGTGATGTAGAGTCCGATATATATGTGCAGAGCAGCTGCATGGCCTGTGTGTCTGGCTTCAGACCTACAGTGTGCTGCAGTTGCTTGCTTTTCAGGTTTGGGTCCTGTGGGCTTATGTGACTTCAGACTGCTCTGTGATACAGGTTTTAATCGCATAGCCATAAGCTCGTTTCCCCAGAGGAACCCTATTGCTAAGTAGGAATGATGTTCTTTGGAGAGCTTTTATGAGAGGAGGCTCAAAGAATTTGTTGTGTTTGGTTTAGCAAAATAAAGGTTAAGAAGATATTTGATGTTATCTGAAAAGGAGAGTAAAAAACATAGATGTAGAATTGTTATTTAAATGGAAGACAAATGTGTGTAAAATGGACATTAATGAATTTAGACTGTGAATTAGAAGATCTGGAATTTTCAGAGCAATGAGGCTGTGCAACAACTTCCCTGTGAAGCCCATCCACTTTGAAAGTGGAGCCTGATCAATTTATAAAAGTGCTTATGTGATGTAGTTGCCTGAGATAGCAGGAGACTGAACTCCAGAAGCTTTCCAATTCTGTGTTTCTATTTAATGTTTCTTTTATTGCTTATTCCATGTATAATTTAAGGTACAGTTTACTGCATAGCATTATCTTTCATTGAATAAAAAAAATTAATTTCCTTCAGAACATTTCAGGAGTGCTATCATCCTACTAACCATTAATGACTTTACCCTTGTCACACCATTATGAAATGGTTGGCATTGTCTTGTGTCCAGGAAGTGAAAAATATCAACACTTCTGGATACCTATGTGGAGAAATAGAAGAACTTAATTTCCAGAGTGGTAAATACTAAATCAGAGACCTTCATTTCCAGGGCGGTAAATGCTTTATGCTACTCGGCATGTACTGAAAGTCCACCTCCCACTGACTTCAGATGCACCTACTCACATTCAGCATCTTAGCAGCTCACACCACAAATTACTCAATTAGGGTGTGGGAGAAAAATGAGGAATAATGCAGATTCCTTAGACTCACATGTAAACTTTAGGACAGAGTTAGAATCCAGTTTTCTAGAGGCTCAGTTATTTGCCAGAACTATAAGACTCTCCTTTCTTTTTCCCAGCAGAACCTGCCCCCTCCATCACATGCTTTTCATCTCTGTAGCAAATGAGGTAGAGATGGTACAGACAGCAGCTTCCTTCCCTATGGTCTGTACAACGGGTACATGGCAGGTGAAGGTAGCTATAAAGCAGACACATAGCACAGTGAATTAAGGTAAACACATAAACCAAGAACCCCAAAAAGCAGACTTCTGTCACAGGGTTTACACAGGCTGCCACTGAACATCAGTATGACTGAGCTCTTTGGATCCGCAGCATACTCCTGTACCATCTGAAATAGCCCTGTCGTGGGTAGCGGTAGAAAAACTTACTCATTTTGTGTCCTTCCTTGAGTGGGATGGAGATTCTTTACAACTAGTCATGTTTGTTAATGGTGAGGGAACGTACTTCATGTTTTTAAAGGCCCTGTGCTCTGGTGGTTACAGGACTTTTCTCTTTTGCTCCCAAGCTACTTCCTGCCCTCCTTTTTGCCTTATTATCTGCCCCCTAATTTACATTGCTATCCCATCTCCTCCCCTTCTGCATCCTGCTCTCTGCTCAGCTCCTGCCCATACGCTCCCCATCTTGTTTTCCATGCTATCATTCTTGCTGTAGTTGCACCCTCTGCCCTTCTTTTCTTTTCTTTTCTTTTCTTTTCTTTTCTTTTCTTTTCTTTTCTTTTCTTTTCTTTTCTTTTCTTTTCTTTTCTTTTCTTTTCTTTTCTTTTCTTTTCTTTTCTTTTCTTTTCTTTTCTTTTCTCAACTTCTAGTAAAACTTCTGGGTAAAGAGGAGGACTTGCTTAGGAGGACTGGACATGTAGCAGTCTTACGTGAGAGCTGGAGTCTAAAGGAAATTCTGCTAGCAAATTTTAAGATGTCAACTGAGCATACTAAAATTGAGATTTCTCATTAGGTTTTTCATATTTGGGTAGTTTTGCATGAAACCAGCAAAAGCCTTAACTTCCAAGTGGGCAACTTATTGATGAGTTTAAAGGTGACACTCTGGTGCTTGTAGGTGTTGAAATTCTTCAATAAAATGGTAAAAAAAGTTTGTTAGCCTGGGCAAAACTGGAATTGTCTCTGATTTTCCCTGTGAGAAACAGCTAAACCATTCTAGCTGAAACATGAAAAACATTCTAATTGTGTTCATACAGACTGATCTGTATTTAAGCCTTTGGAGAGGAACTAAAACAATGGTCACAACTTTTCTAGATAAAGTAAGATATTGCTTAGATTTGTTTATGTCACACTTGGTTTGAGGACTTGGGAAAGAAGGGATAAGGAGGACATCTTTTGTTACACTATTGTATTTTATGTTCATATTGTAATGGTGCTAGAGGTTGGCATGAAATTTTTGAAACTACTTGCATGGCTCATTCGTTACTGAACTAATTGCTTCAGGGAGGACAAACTGCTGAAGGAAGTTGTTGACTGTGTAGCTAATGGTGGGTGCTGTTTCATGCAAACTGTTTTCTTCTGGTGGGAGAAGAGGAATCAAGGAATACTTGGGTTAGGAAGGCAACTGTCAGCGTGGGAGGGTGGTACCAAACCTCAGTTTTGCTGCTGAGTGCCATTTGTCTGGTTTAACTTGCTGCGGGATAAGTGTATCTCCATGCTGGGAGTAGTTTGGTCTTTGCTGGTGAAGGATGATACTGATGAATATTGATGTCTGCTGCAGCGTAAATGGTGCTGTAGTCTGATACACTGAAGCAGCTACTGGTCATGGTTGGTAGTAAAATCTCAGCCTTTGTCTGACACTTTTTCTTCCCTTTTACCACTACAGTAGTTGATGTTAAATTCCACTCTTCTTTCTCGGGGTGCAATATGTATCACCTTATTGCACGTAACAATGTTTCTCTGCATTCTTTCCTTCTGTGGCAAGTGGTACTGAAGAGCGGAAAAGGCTCTGGGGAGCAGAGTCAAACCTGTGTTATCTGCGTTGAGCTATCTCCCCACCTCAGACAGCTTTCCTTTCCTCTTGTTGGCCTGTGAAGGAGGGAGGAGGCTGGCTAAACAGAACCGATCCCTTCTTTGTGCTGTTAGCATAAAAAAACCAGGTTTGTCAGTACTGGTCCTGGGCAGGTCCAGTGAACCTCTTGCGAAGTGGCTCCAAAGCCCTGTGCTGCAGCAGCCAAGAGAGGCTTATGGAGGAGTCCCATGGGAGATTCCTCTCCAGGAGTAGCATGTGCTGGTCTAGTTGGACGCAAAGCTTTTGCAGATCTCCGTTGGGCCTCTCTCTTGTTTTCCCTGGCTCTGTCCCAGCAATTGTGACTTGCAAGTGGGAGGACAGAGGAGCCAGCTGGAGCTAAATGGTATCCCTGAAAGTTGAGGTGTGTCTTTTTTATGGAAATGAAGCAAATAGTCTTTTAATGGCTTTTGTTCAGTTAAATGCAACTTGCTCTGCCAAAACATGATAAAGGGCCCCCTTTTGCATGAACAAACAGGAGTGGCAAAAGTCACCAAGATTGCCAAGTAAATTTTATCCTCCTGAAGTGTCTCCTATCAGGAGGCAACAGTGGGGCCCCTAGAATTAAGACAAATGCAGCTAATTTCCCTTTAATGGTGATTTGATTATTCTTTCATTACAAGTAACTAGTTCCCTTTTCTAATTATATGGCTTGCTTTTATCTAAGAAAAATTACCCAATTTATGGGAGTGGACCATTAAAGTCACTCATCCGTGAACAGTTTATTGTGGTGCTATGAGACTGCTCATTTCAGAAAATGTCTATATTGCAATAGATATGTATAGATTTTTGGCCTCTTCTGCTGTTTTGCCAATGATCATGACAAATGAGAAAGTAGGTAGCGGGAATGGATGTGCAAGGCAAAAGTGAAATGCAGAGGGCAGAGAGCATAAACCCTGCACACATTTAGCATGTCTTTAAGGGAGTGAGAAGTATTGGAGGGGAAGGGGGCACTGGGGAACAAGACAGAAATGTGTAAAGGTGCACTGGTACTTGGAAAGGCTTCATCAACTGGTTGTTTAGTAAATTCAGGGTGAACTCTGTCTGTTATGCCTTTGATCTCTGCACTTCTTGCTTTTTATCTCTATCTTCTGCTCCTTCCCCTGCAGCTGCCATATGAGCATGTTATCCAAACGGGAGAAGGGAGATCGGTCAACCAGATTACACAAGGGGGCTGGAGGGGGGGCGTTGGAGGTGTAGTTAGGAGCATGGTGAGGTTGTGAGAAAGCCTCAGGTCCCACAGGCAGGTCGTTGCAGGCCACTCTGATTAGTTTGGTTAGCTAAACTGATGAAGCTGGGATGGACTAGCTATGTCAACAGGCAAAGTTGGTGCAGAGAGGTTATATCTCTTACTAGATGAATTAACAGTCAGAAAAATAGACAAGCATTTGATCTGAAAGCACCCAATGTAGTTTCTCTATATAAGCTAAACATACTTTTTTGTTCTATGCTGTATAATATTAAGGCTGATGGATATTTGAAGGTCAAACGTTTGTCTGTACAGGGAAAATGACTGGTAAAGGAATCCTGAATAATTATACTTGTACACTGTAGGTAAGATGGGGTAATTCCCCACATGGAAACTCTGTTCTAGAAAGAAAGAAAGCCACTTTTATTCTGAAATACAGTGCCTGCTAAGGGAGCAATAGCGACAAACTATAATTATCAGATTATTCCCAGTGTAGGCAAACTATAAGAATAAAGGAAGTAAAGGGAGAGGACAGAAAAGACAGATATGGAAAGAAGGTAGTCAAGCGGTTAACCAGAGATACCTGTGGGAAGATGTGATATAACTATCCTTTCTCATGTGAACTTTATAGGCTAAAATAAACCTTGTAGTAAGCCACAGAAGTTTGTTTAAAGGTAAGATATTTTTTCAAACCATTTTTTGAACCATTCTTGCTCTTCCATCAGCTCAGTGTGGCAGTAGGATGTGTATGTATTGAATTTTTCCTTACAATTTGTAATGACAAGGTTCTTTCTTGGTTATGAGTTTAATTAGGACTCACTACTGTCTTCTTTGTACAAAGATCAGAAATCTGAGGACTACGTGAAGTGCATGTTAGACCTCTAGCTAGTTATGATTATGTACCTGGTACATCATTAATAATGATTTATATATAGAATGAAATAATCCTTCAGTGGAAGAAGGGGATGGCATATGCACATATATGCATATATACATATTTTAGGCTGAAATGCTCTTTGACAAGCCAAGAACAGGACACTATACATGTATCTTTAGTAACTGAATTCATTTTGGCAGTTAACAAACTGCATCTTTGCTTTACTGAAATATTTTATCACTGTTTGTATTGGGTTTGCGTGGCAAGGTTTTGGTAGCAGGGGGCTACAGGGGTGGCTTCTGTGAGAAGATGCCAGAAACTTCCCCTGTGTCTGGTAGAGCCAATGCCAGCCGGCTCCAAGATGGACCTGCCACTGGCCAAGGCCGAGCTAATCAGGGATGGTGGTAGTGCCTCTGGGATAACATATTTAAGAAGGGGAAAAATAACTGCGCAACGGCAACTGGGGAAGAGAGGAGTGAGAATATGTGAGAGAAACAACTCTGCAGACACCAAGGTCAGTGAAGAAGGAGGGGGAGGAGGTGCTCCAGGTGCTGGAGCAGAGGTTCCCCTGCAGCCCCTGGTGAAGACCATGGTGAGGCAGGCTGTGCCCATGCAGCCCATGGAGGTCCACGGTGGAGCAGATATCCACCTGCAGCCCATGGAGGACCCCACGCTGGAGCAGGTGGATGCCCAAAGGAGGCTGTGACCCCATGGGAAGCCGGCACTGAAGCAGGCTCCTGGTAGGACCTGTGGTCCCAGGGAGAGAGGAACCCACACTGGAGCAGGTTTTCTGGCAGGACTTGTGACCCCGTGGGGGACCCACGCTGGAGCAGTCTGTTCCTGAAGGACCCTGTGGAAAGGACCCATGCTGGAGCAGTTAGTGAAGAACTGTAGCCCGTGGGAAGGACCCACATTGAAGAAGTTCTTGGAGGACTGTCTCCCGTGGGAGGGACCCCACCCTGGAGCAGGGGAGGAGTGTGAGGAGGAAGGAGTGGCAGAGACAGCGTATGATGAACTGACCACAACCCCCATTCCCCATCCCCTTGTGCTGCTCGGGGGGAGGAGGTAGAGGAAATTGGCAACCAAGTTGAGCCCGGGAAGAAGGGAGGGGTGGGGGAAATGTGTTTTTTTAAGATTTGGTTTTATTTCTCATTATCCTACTCTGATTTTGATTGGTAATAAGTTAAACTAATTTCCGCAAGTCGAGTCTGTTTTGCCCGTGACAGTAATAGTGAGTGATCTCCCTGTCCTTACCTCGACCCATGAGCCCTTTGTTATATTTTCTCTCCCCTGTCCAGCTGAGGAAGGGGAGTGATGGAGCGGCTTTGGTGGGCAGCTGGCGTCCAGCCAGGGTCAACCCACCACCCTGTTGTACTTATCTGCCATCATTATAAGCAAGCTGCTTAATGATGGCCTGTGCTAATGCAAATTGTATCACTTAATTACTTGCATTAATGTTGTAGGAAGCCTCAGATACACAGGATGAGCATCCATGGAGCTACAAGCAGGAAAAAAAGCTTCAGACTGGTGAAAGAGGTATCTAAGCAATGGGTTGCCTCCTACATTAGTGGGATGAACTTACCAACGGGAGGTTTTGCCTTCTGGAGAAACCTGAATGAGAGAGACATCCCCCCTTTGCCTTTTCTCATGTTCTGCTGCTAATGAGAGAGTAGAGCCTTCTGTTGAGGTAAAGAGCTTTGCTTACAACGTACAGGCCAAAAAAGAGCAAGGTAACACACTGCCGTTTGCTGTGTTGTTAGGTAATGCCATTTCTGCAGTGGGAGGTACTTCTGTATAGAGAGATTCAAATGTGGACCTGATCCATGGATGAGTACATGAGGAGTTTAGTCTGAGGGTGCTAGATGTTCACGATGTTAAATAGTGATGCTGGGAGGAGTTTTCAGGTCTAATTTCTGTGTATTTGAACACTGGAGATGTTCCAATAGTACACACAGAAAAGCTGTAATTAAATCCCACTATTTATTTCATTCTGCTTCTTTATGGGATTCGTCCCAGGGCAGCTAAGTGGTTCCTGTTCTTCGCAAATTATTCTTGTTCGTGTAACCTTCAGTAAAGTGTTTTTTGAAAGGTTAGATGTTATTGTTATGTAGTTAGCATTGTTCCCCTTCTTAAGAACAAGCAATTCTATGAATGGATCTAATTTATGTAAGTTTAAATGCAATGTTTTTATAAATCTTTGCCTGTGCTAAAAAGCTATGCATGGGTCATTAAAATCATAAGATAATTAAGGGGAAAGCTTTAGTATAAAATGATATATTAAATGTATCAAATATTTCATAAATCTCTGTTTTTCTGGTGTTACATTACCACCGCTCTTAGCAATTTTATTCAAATGTTTTCCTGGAGAGATGGTGCCTTTACTTTCCTGGGTGCGATATTGGAGGAGTACTGGTTGGCCAGTTTGCGCTACTGTTTGCATGCCACTGTCATCAGAGCTGGGTAGGAAATGAATGTCCTGCTCTGTCAAATGCTTCAGGAATTCAGACTTCTTACCCTGCAGAAGAAGGTTGCAGAACTTTTCTCATGAAAAAAAGAACCATATTTCTACAATATGAATCAAAGCACTCACCTGGTATGTGAGATCACAGAATCACAGAATCACTAAGGTTGGCAAAGACCTGTAAGATCATCAAGTCCAACCATCAACCAACACCACCATGCCCACTAAACCATGTCCCGCAATGCCACATCCACACGTTCCTTGAACTCCTCCAGTGAGGGTGACTCCACCACCTCCCTGGGCAGCTTATTCCAGTGTCTCACCACTCTCTCAGTAAAGAAGTTTTTCCTAATATCCAATTTAAACCTCCTGTGGTGCAACTTGAGGCCATTTCCTCTTGTCCTGTCACTCGTCACTTGGGAAAGAGACCAACACCCACCTCTCTGCAACTCCCTTTCAGGTAGTTGTAGAGAGTGATAAGGTCTCCCCTCAGCCTCCTCTTCTCCAGACAGAACAACCCCAGTTCCCTCAGCCACTCCTTGTAAGGCTTGTGCTCCAGATCTTTTTTCAAGTTCCCATTTTGCCGTTTTTTAATTAATTGGGTTATTTTAAATGTAGGGTGATCTCTCCTGTCTTTTCCTTATCTCCAACACAAGAAACTTTTCAAAGTATAAGTTTTATTGATCATTCATTTTCCAGCAGCCCCTCCTCATGTTTCAGCAGATAACTCCGGACCAGGACCAGCTGTCGTTTCCTGGCTTCAGTCCAAAATTTCCCCAGAAAATAAAGACATAAAATCTCCATCCTTCCCATACTATGGAATCAAAGAAACGTCTGGCTATATAATACAATGCAGAAAGCTAAGGTAATGCTATTAATTGCAAGTAGATTTTCCTTAGCATGCAGATTTTAAAAAAGATGTTGTGGCTGTTATTGTGGCTGTTATACTATCCCATACTGGAATCTGTATCAGGATCGTAAAAAATGCTACGTGAGAAGAGAACCTGGAAAGACGTTTTCCTAGAACATATCAGAAGCAAACTTTCTATGAACAAACTAATAAAATTCTTCCTTCTCAAGGCAATAGTCAATGCCTTCTTCTTAAGAACCATCAAAATCTGTGGCTTGTGCACATTGTTTCCCCAAATATTATATATTTTTTCCAGTGTGCCAAATGCGTCAGATCTTGCTTCATGAAAGTCAATTTCTTCTGCCCTTCTCCATATATTCTCTCCCTCTTTTTTTTTTTTTAAATTCTTTTAGATAGAAAGTGGCCATCAGCTATACCTCTCAGGCCTGGAATTTCTGCTGGAAATGGTGTTAGTGGGACATCACACAAAGTGCTGTGCTTCAGAGTTGGTATCACAATGGGCCGACTTTCTCTTCAGACCAGAGGGTTTTGAACTGTAAGATAGTTCTACCATTTCAAATAGCTTGTCTTGATTCCAAATAAGTTTGCGAGAAAATGGTCCTTTGGTAAAGGTGATTGGATTTGAGATTCTTTAGAATTGGCAGGTAGTCATTACTGAGGGCAGAAAAATTTTAAATTAAAAAGGTTGTGTCCATAGGAGAATATTGTAACTGATGCGTTCTTGGCTGGGTAGCTGCCCAGATAAGATTTAGGCACAGAAGGGACAAACATAGTCTATATTGTAGTGATGTGAAATAGCAAAGACTTTATACAACAAGTAATCATTTGAGAAATAATTCATTCTCCAGCTTTATGATAAGTTTACAGGGGATTCAAGAACCCCTTTTGGAGTCTTATGGAACAATTTAATTGAATAATTAAAACTCCTTCCTTGGATATTTAGTGAATATGTATTTATTCTTACAGAATCATACAATCATAGACTGGCTTGGGTTGGAAGAGACCTTTAAAGATCATCTAGTCCACTGCCCCCCCACCCCCCACCCGCCATGGGCAGGGACATCTTCAACTAGATCAGGTTGCTCAGAGCCCCGTCCAACATGACCTTGAACACTTCCAATGATGGGGCATCCACAGCTTCTCTGGGCAACCTGTTCCAGTGTCTCACCACCTTCGTCATAAATAATTTCTTCCTTATGTCCAATGTAAATCTACCCTCTTTCAGTTTAAAACCATTTCCCCTTGTCCCGTCACTACAGGGCCTGGTAAAAAGTCCTTCTCCAGCTTTCTTACAAGCCCTCTTTATATATTGAAAGGCTGCAATAAGATCTCCCTTACAGATTGATAGAAGGATGTTATCCTGGAAATGTCAAGTCTGCTTCCCAAGACTTTGTTAGGACACTCCACAGAAAGACAGACATGGATTTCTTTCTTGTAGGCATAATTCCAAATTGCTGAATTTTTGAGCATAGTAGCCCTAGCATCTCTTTGTAGCCTGTGGAAAGCATTTCCAGGGGACAATTCTTCCCATCCCACTGAGCCTCTGGAGGTGTCTCTTTCCAGATCCTTAAGGAACTAGATAAAGTGAAATAGGTTGAACATAAGCCAAAGTCTACAAATATGACAGCAATTTGATGAATATTCATAATGGCTGAAGTTTACTCCTAATGGACCAATACAAAGACTATATACTAACTATGTGCAGGTTATGTTCACTCAGGAGGCACATAAGCAGTCATCAGGTAGGGCTAAATTTCATACTGTTTGAAGTGTTATTTTTTAGGGGGCTGATTTCTCTAGATTTTCCCCTTCTATATCATACTCATATACTTTCATTCAAAGTCATGCTTTTTTTCAGGTGGAGACGAATATTCTGTATTGCTGATGCAATTTGTTTTATTGTTATTCTTGGCACACAGCTGTATAATTGGTTTGAGTGAACAGTAGTTGCAGGGCCTGATAAGTAGGATGATTGTCATCAAGAGTCATTTAGTGCTTTGCTTTCACAGAGCACAAACCCCCTTTGATTCACATTAAAAGGATAAGGCCAGATTTTCGTCTGATGTAAATCAGAGAAAAATGCTGCCTGTTGTGAATGTGTGTCTTTTGTATTTAATTAATTGCTTGAAGATTTTTCTTGTAAGCCCATAGTAGGATTTGTACAATCTCATTTAGTCCATCCTTGCTTCTGAAATTCTTCTATTATACCTCTGTGGACACTTTCTGTTTCTTGTATATCTTTGTGATGGGAGACTTGGAATTGAACACTGCTTGCAAGGTGAGACTATATTGATTTAGACAGTGGTTTAATGCTTTCAGGACTTTTCTCAGCCCAGTGCTTCCTCATATCTGTCAGCTTTTTGGAGTGATGCTGAACACTGTGCAAATGTTCTTATTTTGCTGACCACATCAATACTTAAATGATTTCTTCCAAAACTGTACTCGATAACATGGAGTTTCCTCTGTTTTGTGTTGTTCATTCAACCAGAATTTGTTAGGTCTGTATGCAGTTTTTTCACAATCTTATCTCAGACTTCTGTTTTCACTGTCAAATAACATTGTGTCACTTGTAAACTTGCCCTGCTCACTGTCTTTTCCAGATCATTAGTCAAGACATCGAGTAGTAGCCTGCATCTTTAGGCACTGTGCAGTTAATCTTTGGCCTGAGTGAAAAGTAAAACCTGTATTCCCACTTTTTTCCTACATCAGTGACAACAGCAGAACTTGATGCAGCTGAGAAGACGGCTAAAAAACATCTTCTTGTCCCTGTAGACTTTAGCATTGGTTGAAGTTTGAACCAGTTTAGATAAAAAATTATGCTGTGAGCAGTTGTGGTGGCATCAGAATCTCAGGGTGGTTCCAAGAAATCTGTAGGAGTTGCACAAGTGGAGTCCATGGATAAGTGTTTCCTACGGCATACAGAGCCATGCACTTGTTATCTGGAGTCTAATTGCCCCAGACTGCCACTGGTTGGCAGCTGACCGCTTGGTTGGGAGGTGAAATGTGGGCTAAGGTAATGGGTGCATGTTCTGCTCTCTACAATATGCATAAGCCTGGCTGGTGCACTGGAGATTGTACACAGCAGACTCGATTGCACGGGGATCAGTGTAAGGTTCTCTGTACTTTTTTTCTCTTTCTTCCATCAGTCTCTCTAGTCATTACCAGAAAGGGGTATTTCTGCACATAGCTTGTCATCACTGTGGCTCATTCAACAAGCATAGGGTAATATGGAAGTCCACAATCCCTGGAAACTGTTCTCTTTGCTATGTTATATTCCCAGAGCTTCAACACAGGATGACCTGGCATCTTTTACATTCCCAAATGATTGCCTGGCTCCTAATCAGCTATGGACTTTCCACTCTTGTGATGCTGCTGAAATATTGATGCTGCTTCATTGCAAAAGAGCTACTTAATGCCCATGTTTAAGTACAAGAGCCCAATGTGACACATTCCCTTCTGTAGTTCATCTCATCCCTCAGATGCACATAGGCAGCTTGTGGAGGGAATGGGTTGGGGTGTGGGGGGAGAGAATGTGTGAGCAAATGGGGAAAAATGGGATCAGATATCAAAACACCAGGATAGGAGTCCCAGCTGAGAAATCTGAACAAAGAAAGGGAAGCATTTCATTAGTTGGAAGGAGATGGTTGCATCTAGTCCAATTTGGCAAGGAAGATCCACTTACTTCTCAACATTTTGCTAAGGCAGCTTCTGAAGGAGTTGATCCTGCAGGTCTGTCTCCCCTCTCAGGTTTGTCTTTAATTACGAACAGTAAAAGTATGCTGGGGGTGCCTTTGGGAAGGCGGTAGGAGGGATGCTGGAAGGCTCTGTGCTTGTTCACTGAAGCACGAGAGCAAATTCTGGGCACGTTTCAAGGCAGGAGCATGCCTGGTTGGCTGCATCTGCCGCAAATGCTGCAATCCTACCTTATGATTCACTCATACTGCCTGCACAAGTGTAGCCTAAACCTTCTGTATGCTAGCCCCTTTGCAGCTCCCTCTTTCCCTCCATCCACCAAAGCAGCCTCAGCACCTCTTGAGCCTGAGTTTGTTGTTGTTCAAATCAAAAAGCCCAGTGTCTTAGATCATCCTAGTGAGATCCCAGTAGGACTTTCGGTGTTAGCACATTCACTTTATTACTGGTGAAAATTACTCTTCTTATACCTCTTGGCATCACACTTTGGTTTCTCAGCCCTGCATCCCATTAGCAAGGGGTTGTCAGATTGTGCTTAGCTAGAAACACTGTGTGCTCCTATTTTGCTGCTAAATTATGGGCTTTTAAGCTTATAGCAGAAATCCTGGTGTTAACCCCTAAATACATGACTTTATACTCCATGATCAGTTTATCCTGCCTGTTTTACTCTTAGCCCACCTGTATAATACTCTGATCTTTCTCTGCACTAACACAGCCTTTGAATCTTGTGATATGCTTTAGTTTCATTAGCATGTTTTCATTTTCTTGTGCCAAGGTTGTTAATGAAAGTATTAAATAAGATCAGTTCCAAGGTCCCAAGCTTGAAGAAGCCTTAATTGGTTGTGCAGGGTACATTTTGTAGATAAACAAAGGACACAGCACAGATCCTCATGAGGGCAAATCAGCCTAATCCTGGTGACTTCTGTAGCGTTATTCTGGTTATTCAGAGGATGCTGCTTCATTTCAGTCCTGCACACTGATAGCGAAACAGTCCCTTGTCCTATGGCCTGAGTAGCTTTATAAGGACAATGAATTATGATTTGGAAGAAGCTTGGTTAGATGGATAACACTGATGTTGAGGTGGAGGCAGGACAGAAATAGTAGTGTCTTACTGCTGAGTGCATTTTGCAGCAACTTTCTAAGGAAAAACAAGTGAGAGGGTCTTGTGCAGATGTGGGAAGAGGCGGTGGATACATGAGCTGAACGCCCTGAATAGCCAGATAAGGAGCCTCACAGAAATGCTGTACGTTCTCGGGGGCATAGAGTCAGAAATGCATTGTGCTCCTGGCGTGACTCAAACAGCCACTTGTGAAAAACAGATATGCCTTTGTGTAAAGCATTAGTCAAGCTTATTGCATGTCTTCTTGTGTATGGAGTACTATTACCATGATTCATGTGTACCTTTTACCTTATTTTATGCACAGAATTAATCGCAGTTCCTGTGGAATAGGAAGATACTTCCAATGATTTTTTTAATAAATAGCAGGGAGTACATAGAGCTCAACATCGAGCAAAAAAACATTATTAAGCATCTGAAAAGCAGTTAGGAGTATTAAAACCCACGGGCTCCAGGAGGATTATCTGCCCCTCCATGATCCCCAAGAGCTGTTGTGCTGTAGCATATCAGCCCTTTTCCTGCCCTCTTCTGTCTCTCTTCTCTTTATTACACTGAAGCTCAGGGGGAAACACAAAGGAGAAGAACAAGCAGTTACTTTCCAACTTACAGGCATTAACCCAGTGCAGATGTCATTTTGCCTTTTCCTTAGGTTTGGGTCTTCATTCTCACAGACTCTTTCCAGACCTAAACAAATCTGAAGTTACAAGGATTTCATCTTCCCAAATTTTTGCTGGTCCCCTGGGCCTGTTGTATAAAGACAGTGCTTTTCTGGTAACTCAAGGAGAAATTTATTAAACACGGCTTGGATTTTTAGATACCCAGGGAAGGAAGAGGAGAGCAGAAGGCTATTAACTGGAGAGAGGCTTCAGAGGGTGTGTGTCTCTGTTGGGAGGGTCGATGGCTACTTTTGGTGTGGGGTAGCAAAGTGCATGAAAAGCAAATTAGTAAGTGCACACCTTTAGAGCTGTCCTCACTTTGAAGGATGTCACTGTCAAGCTTGTTGCCAGCAGGCAAAATCATTTTTTTTAATGAGGGTAAGGACAGAGCAGGAAAAATACATCCTATTCCTCCAGAATACTAGCCCCAGATTAGACACAAGCACACTGCCTCCCAGTATGAACACCACCACAAAGCTGTGTTGATGCACCGTCTCCATGCTAAGGGAGAGCAGTACTTTTGGCATAAGTTCATTTAATTCCAGCTGGTCAGCATGAAGTACACTGCAAAATGACAGGAAAGCTGCAGAGAATTCCCTATAGCAACTGTCAGAATTGCTTTCCTTTGGCAAGTGTCTGTGTAGCCTGAGCTCAGCAATTTCCCTCATAATAATAATTTACACTGGCTCAAAGCTGAGGGCATCAATTAAACTGTAAGCCAGCAACATGTCTCTAGAAGTTTTTTCCCCCTTGTTCAGCAAGCACTGTTAGAATAAAAGAACTTTTCCTTCCAACTGGTGTGGTTTTCTTTAGCTGTGGCTTTCTTTGACTGATGTAATTCCCCTTCATCTAGGCAATCAGCTCAGTGGAGGAGGAAGCAACAAGCTTTATCAATGATCTGGAGGAGGCGATCAAGTGCACCCTCAGTAAGCTTGCAGGTGACACCAAGTTGGGTGGGAGTGTTGATCTGCTGGAGGGTCGGAAGGCTCTGCAGAGGGATCTGGACAGGCTGGATCGATGGGCCGAGGCCGATTGTATGAGGTTCAACAAGGCCAAGTGCCGGGTCCTGCACTTGGGCCATAACAACCCCATGCAACGCTACAGGCTTGGGGAAGAGTGGCTGGAAAGCTGCCCTGCAGAAAAGGACCTGGGGGTGTTGATTGACAGCCAGCTGAATATGAGCCAGCAGTGTGCCCAGGTGGCCAAGAAGGCCAACGGCATCCTGGCTTGTATCAGAAATAGTGTGGCCAGCAGGACTGGGGAAGTGATCGTGCCCCTGTACTCAGTGCTGGTGAGGCTGCACCTCAAATACTGTGTTCAGTTTTGGGCCCCTCACTACAAGAAGGACATTGAGGTGCTGGAGCGTGTCCAGAGAAGGGCGACGAAGCTGGTGGAAGGGTCTGGAGCACAAGTCTTATGAGGAGCGGCTGAGGGAACTGGGGTTGTTCTGGAGAAGAGGAGGCTGAGGGGAGACCTTACCGTTTTCTACAACTACCTGAAAGGAGGTTGCAGAGAGGTGGGTGTTGGTCTCTTCTCCCAAGTGATGAGTGACAGGACAAGAGGAAATGGCCTCAAGTTGCACCAGGGGAGGTTTAGACTGGATATTAGGAAAAATTTTCTTTCCTGAGAGAGTGGTGAAGTATTGGAACAGGCTACCCAGGGAGATGGTGGAGTCACCATGACTGGAGGTATTTAAAAGATGTGTAGATGTGGCACTCAGAGGCATGATTTAGTGGTGGACTTGGCAGTGTTAGGTTAACGGTTGGATTTGATGATCTTGAAGGTCTTTTGCAACCTAAATGGTTCTATGATTCTATGATGGATGTGGAAGCATCCATCCATATTCAGCCATGTCTGAATATGCAGTATTGCCCTTTTTCATTCCTGTATTAGTGTTTAAGCTGTAGTTCCACTGTTGTACTAGTCATCAGGCTTAAGCAAATCTCTGAGTGCATTGGAGAAGGAATTGCCATTCCCAGCTGGACACGGTTATTATTGTGTATTGAGTGTTCATCTCAGTGCTATTAAACTCAGAGCAAGTTTGTGAAAAGCACTATACATAACTCCTGTCCCTCTGACATCCATCCAGGTGGAGTTAGGAATGGAAAGGGGAAGACAAAAAGCCCTCTCCTGACTCATCCCTCACTGTAGAAGACCACTTTTGTTCCATCTCCCCACATTCTTTGCATTCTTTCGCAGTTGGGACTGGGTCTGGAGCGAGAACCAGGCAGAGTCGCCTGCAAAGCCACTGGCCTGAGGCACAGGGATGAACCTCAGCAAATGTTCACCTGCAGGAGAAGGGGGAGTGTGCCTTAGGTGGAGCATCTCACTCTTTCCACTGAAGGATTAGGGATCTGTGTCTGCAAAAGAGAGGGAGCACTGGGGACAAATATCTTCTGTTCAAATCTATTCCCTTTCAATGATGGGGAGATGAGAGGTTCCCTCACCCCAGTGAAAAAGGCAGGACCAGTAGTAGATTTGGTCCCTGAACTCAGGACATCATATTATCTGCCTTTCCATGTGAATTGTACCATTTGTGCTCCCCCAAATCTGGGCAGAAGCTTCCTAGCACACTTCCAGGAGGATGTGACACATATTTTAAAGTACACAACAGGCAGTATGCCTTATATGTACAGTAATGGGCTCACTCCTGCTTTGGTTGCAACCTTTTGCTGCCAAATATTTGGGAGTAGCTTAGTTCCTGTGGTAATACAGGTATACATCTGCCAGGATGGTCTGCTCTGAATGATGTTTGCTTTCTCCAAGCATTTGTCCTTTAAAGCATTTGTCCAAAAGAGACACTTCCTTTGTAATACCCAGCAAAGGACAGCTTGAGAAACCACAGCAACCTGCTCCAAGCCAGCTTCTGAGCTGAAAGGAGCAATATGGCCAAAACACTGCATCCCACCATTAGGGAAAATAAAGCTGGGAATGTTGCTTTTTTCCTACTCAAAGAAAGCAAAGTGAAACAGAAGCCTCGTAGCCTTTTGTATCAACCTAATTGAATAGAAAACTGAAGGACATCAACTAATCAGGACTTTTAGCTGAAATCTAATCTCTGTCAAAGCATTTCAGGGATTTGCATCGTGCCTGTTAGTAGCTTTATAATCCTGGTAACAAAACTGGCACACTAATTTGTGCTGCCCTGGCTACAAAGTACCCTGGCTATTTTCCTTCTGTTCTCATTCTGCATCGTGAGGGAGGCTGAGCCCACCTTAAAACTCGCAGTTTGGTGGTGAAAGCGTGCCTGCCTCTCCCAGATGTGTCAGTTAGCTGTTAAGAGACTATAAGCAATTTAAAGGCAATAATGTGAGGTGGAGTCATGTGTGTTTTCAACCATTGCTGTGCAACAGGCAGTGATGTTCTGCCCATAGTATCCTCGAGAAGCTCCTATCACTTTGTCATTGTGACTGTACTTGGCGCATCAGAGGGAGTATCCCTGTAGGTATGCGATTACTGTTGTATTTGTTTATTTAGTCCCTTCCATGCCTCCATCTCAGCCCTTTCCAGAGTTACAGAAGCTGGGGAGGACATCAGGATCTTTCTACTGAAGAAGTGTTTGGAGCATAATACAGCGCTTCATTTGTGCACACGGGAAAGCTTTGCTTACCCTGAGTAGCTGCAGATACAGGAGGCTGTTGGAAACAGCCCCTGCTCTCATCATCTTCCACTGCCTAGATGTCACTTATGTGCTGCTAATAACCTCCAGCCTAAAGAAGTATCACAGAATCACAGAATCACAGAATCACAATGGTTGGAAAAGACCTGTAAGATCATCAAGTCCAACCATCAACTAACACCACCATGCCCATTAAACCATGTCCCGCAATGCCATGTCCACACGTTCCTTGAACACCTCCAGGGATGGTGACTCCACCACCTCCCTGGGCAGCCTGTTCCAGTGTCTCACCACTCTCTCAGTAAAGAAATTTTTCCGTTTCTCATATGGAGTTTTTCAAGCTTTGTCTGATTCATGAATTAGATTTCACCCCTGCTTCAAGCACTGCTTGAGAGCTTGTTAAAACTGAACATTAAACATCTAAGTTATATTCCAACACTTTGTTTCATTTCTTTCCTTTTGCACTTAATGCAGCATCTTGCTTTTGTTTAAAATCCACTTCCTCGCCTGTTTTTTTGGTGTATGCCCACACAATATTTAAATGATTGAGATTGTGGTGTGACAGATATTTAAAATATTTAAACTGCAAGCCCAGGACTGGTTTATAACTCATCATTTTAGCTGAAATCATTAGGAACCCTGAAGCACTAGTTAAGCCTTAGGCCTGAAACACTGCTCAGCTCCTTTTCAAGTTTCAGAAGTTCAGCTTTCGCCCACAAATCTAAAGTTCCTAAATGTTACAACTGCCTTGGTTTATGAAAAAAATAGAGATTGTGTTAGCAGATGTCATGCAGTTTAGACTCTTAATTCCTTGTTAAATACCTCAAAAGCATCATTAAAGACTGTGGGAGCTGGGCACTTACTCAGGCGCACTGGCTGATGTACTCTGATGCCAGGAGGGAAAGCCAAGCTAAGCCAAGCCAAGCCAAGCCACAAGCGAAGCACATTTCACCCTCCAGATCCTTTTAGCAGGTCCTTTCCTAGGGCACAACTTGTTGTTTACAACAAAGGAAATATTGCAACTAACACACAGTCCCCAGGGGGTACTTCTCTGTCTCCGTTAACCAGAGGAAATAAGACACACCTTCCATGTGACCTGAGAAACTGCTTTCTAACGTGCCACACAGACCTGAGGTAGGCAGAGATGCCAAAACCATCCCTAGGCTGCTGCTCTGTCTTGTAAAAAGCTGCAGCACTTGTTAATGCACGTGAGCTCCCGGGCACTGAGATGTAAAAAAGCAATGCAATGCTTTTGAAGATCCCACCAGGCCCCTTGTCCCATCCAAAGGTTACGTGTTTCTGTGACGCATCTTGAAATAAGAAAAGCAATCCTTCTTCTTGACGAGTTGAAAGTGGTGCTGCACACTGATACGGATACGCTGCCCTATTTATAATGTGGATTGTTTCCCACCGGTTGCAAACTAGAGCTCCGCTTCGTGGAGATGCTGCACGAGCCCTTGAAGCACTTTGGCTTCAGTGGCAGCTGGGGCTGATACCATCTTGTGAGGGGTTCTCAGAAGTTTGCAGGAGCTGTTTTCAATGGGACAGCAGGTCTCTTTGTTCCTCTGGATTATAAATTGTGTCCTCAGGTTGGTCTCCATGTTCAGAGTTGTGTTACTGAAAAGGTCAATATTTTATCAATGTAGCTGTCTGCATCTCAATTTTGAGGACAACTAATATTTCAGAAGCGTTGAGCATCCGTGATTCCTGGTCAGCTCAGTTATGAGTTTCAATTTATGTATTTAACTATGATATTCATCCTGCATTTGTTATGCAAGCCATGAAATATCTTTTAATAAAGCTCTTTTGTTAACAATAGGTCAAGTTATATTGCAGTGCTTTTTACACCAAATATTTTATTCAGAACTTGCTTTTTGGTAAATGCTAAACAATTTGAAGGAAGGAAACATTTTCCATTCCTTCCAAGATCATCGCCACACAGTCAGGCTTATGAGTAGACTACAGGGGAATCCTACACCTTGACTTCTGGAGGCTGTTGGATCCCACTGCCTGCAGCGAGGCTCTGAGCAAGATGCTCAGGCCAGGCCAGGCCACAGCAGCAGAACCCTCACCTAAAGAGAACAACAAAAATATACCAGTTAAAATACTCTTGCAGAATGGTGCCCAGCTCTAATCAGCAGAGGCGAGCAAAATAACAGAAAAACTGGGTAAAGCCTGAGGATTCTCCAAAGGTGAATCTGCCCTTATATAACTTGTTGAAGTCACCAAACATGAACTAGGTCCAGCAAACTCATTCAATTTTTTATTCTATAAATAGTTTTTTCTCTCCAGCGGCATGAGTTTAAGGCGTAATAGTGGTTTTGCAGTTTCCAGGGAAAAACCCAAACAGTCTGCCAGTTCGCTGTGAGCAAGGAGTAGAGGGATGGTGAAGCACCCTGTGACTCATTCCCACCAGAGCCTACTGACTTAAGGTTTGAACTTAACCCCTTTGTGGGATTCAACATGTCCGATTATTCGGAAAACATACAAAAGCCTAAACCTCAGGGGAGGCTGCCTTCCCCAGCGCCCTGCCTACCAGCCTGACTCAGCGCTGGAGCCTCTACCGCTCTCCCCGCTGGGCTTCCGCACCTCGGCAGGAGATCCCTGCGGTTTTATGCACACCAATTTCTGCATAGTTTTTCGAACAGGGGTAAAGCACCCAAAATATTTTTGGTGGTTTTTATTGGTTACCCCTTACGACTTGTTTTCCCAGCTCAGTTCTGTGTTGCTACCTGGAAATGCAGAGTTAAAGGAGGCAGTGCTGGAATTACTAAAGAAGCCAGGCAGGAAAGAGAAAACAATGGCTTGGATAAAAAATGTTCCCCCAGACAGAAACAGATAACCAGGCTGAGAGGGATGAAGAGGGATTCCCTGTGCTCCAGCCCCTGGCTGCTTTGGGAAGGCTGGGGAGAGGGGGGCAAGCTGACCTGCGAGCGTAGGAGCCCTGCAGCAAGGGAGGGAGCTGGGGGTTGCTGGGGTGTGTTGGTGGGAAGCTGAAGATGGAGGAAGCTGGCTGCGAGTGATGCCAGCTGCTCCTGCGACCCCCGAGGATGAGCAAACGGGACTTGGCTGGGCTGAGAACAGGGAGGATACATGTAGGTAAGGGAATATGCTGGGAGAAGTATGTGCATGCCTGGGGGGTTATACCTTGGCCATGTGTCCCTTTGATTTTTGGTGGGGATGCATTAAAAAGGTTTCTTGGGTAGAAGTTGCAGATTCATAGCAATCGACTGGCAGAAAGCAAACCTTTTTCTGGGAGAGCTGAAGTAGCTGTAGTTGGTCACAGCTTAGTGTAAGCCTTGGCACCCCACCCAGGAAAGGAGGGACACAAGCCCCTCTGCTCACTGAGCATCCCTGCTGAGACTCCAGGAGGGAGGACAGTGCATGTGGCCCAGCAGTCACGACAGGACCAAATTCTCATTTATTGCTTACTGCCTTTAGTCTTCAGCTCAAAAATCATGCAACTACATCAGTCATCCCTGCCTCTGCTGTGGATCCTTCTCTCAGAGGAGGAGGTCCCAGAGGGAGGTCCTTGGAAGGCAGTGGACCAGCTAAAGTTGCAGACCTGCTTCATGTCACTGACACAACTGTGCTTGCAAAGCAAGTACACCGATGGGTCTGTACCCTGGCCTGACCCAAAGCACCTCTGTGCACAGCATGTGCTCCCCTACGCAACAGAGAGAGCCTGCAGGTCTTAAACAAGAAAGGGAGGAATATAGTCTCCAGGAGACACCCGAGAGGATCAAACGAGGAGAAAGAATGGTCTCAAGATTCTCCTTATGGGAGTTTTTCATGGGTCCCCCCTGCCATGGCAGGAGTGGAATTTGTCCCCCAGTAAGTCACAACGCCAACATTCATCTTGCACTGTTCTGTCTGGGTTTGCTTGTGTCCTCATGTACTAACATGGTCCAGGTGATCTACACAACATGCCATTTGTGCTCGCTCTTCTTCTTCCCAGTTCCAAAAGTGTTTTGCCATTTAGTTTCAGTCCTCCTTTGCTTTTGCCCTAGGATCTTGCTTTGCCCTAGGATCTTGCTTTCCCTAACAGTGTTTTCTACTCCAGGGCAGGGCATCATCATGGCCACCATGGTTCAGGTCCCCGACCATGTTGTGGGGCACTTGTACATTGCCTGTGGAAATGGAATTCATTGGCTTCGCAGTTGGCCCAGGTTTTGCCTGTTGCCCCTTGTCCACCATGGATGTTCTGTGTGACCCGTGTGCTGTGTAAGGCCAGGCAAGGAGAAAAGGTCTTCTCCAAAGACAGCGTCCTGCATTGCCACTGTGCAGTCCTTGGCCAGGCATTTCCACCTTGCACAGAAAGTGGAAGACCTGTTCTTAAATATCTTAAGAGTGCGGTGTTTTCCATTCATAAAACTTTCTGCGATCCTTCACCATTTGCCTTTTCTGATTTTCATTCATTGTGCAGAGAACATTTTTTTTCTTTTAAGAAGATAAGGAGGATGTATGTTGTTAATTAACAAATGTATTAAATATTTCATCAAGGAAAGAGTTTTAACAGGCAGTCCTGGTTTCATGAGCTTACTTACGATAGCTTAGGTGAAAAGTGTTGCTTGAGAGTAAATGTGCCAAGACAAAATGTCTCTCAGCCCAAGTCATTACATTTACTTGGCCGTGACCCTGATCAGAAGAGTAGTGAAACTGGTTCATAAATTGACTTTATGAAAGACCAGAGTCCACAGCCTTTAAAGTCTGTGCGTGGCACTATTTTGCAGAAGTTGTGCTGTTAATATTAATATCCTGGCCAAATTTTTATGCAAATAATTAGAAGTTGCCATATGGACTGTCCCCTGCATGTGGAATGAAACCTGGTCCTACCAAAGGCAGCACTGAACTTCACAAGCATTTGGGGTTAGATCCTATTTTGGGGTAAACTGCGTTTGATACATCTAGTTCATTGTGCCCGTATTGGATATGTCTATATGGAAATTAATGGTGGTTCAGGCTGTGTTTAGACATTTACATATGACTTACTTAATGTTATGCTATTTACATATAGAGTACAGTCTATAGGAATACAGTATGCTCTCTGTAGTCTGATAAATTGCCAGTGAGCTTGTAGGTCTGATGCAATGTACCTGTGATCAGGGACAGCTGGATGAGGGATTGAGAATGAGCTGTCAGAGAAGATGTCATGAAACCAGGCTCAGCCTACAGTGCCAGCCCGTCTAACCTTTGGCTGCAGGGGGAAAAGGTGGGGACAGCTTCTCTCTTCTCCCATGGTTTAGTATCTAAAATGACTGCATTAGTGCCTGAAAAAATGAGAAATAAAAAGCGACCTGTTTCTGTATTCCTTTTCCTCCATAAATCAAATGATATTTTGGGAGGATTACTGTCCTACAGAGTAAGTGGCTTGACATCGAATAATTTTGTTGGAAGTTGTGAAGTGAAAAGGGGAGAAAGGAAATTTCTGTTCTTTCTTCTTTACCAAAAATTGTTGTCCTCCTTCTTGGCCATACAGAGAGGATAATTTGGACACAATGGGCTTGTGCCCCTCTCACACACAGCAGCACAAATCAGTAACTCTGCCAGAGTCAGGGCTCATCTGCATGGGAAGTCAGACCACTGTAATTAGAGATATATTGCTGCAGTTATGCCATATAATCTCCCATGTGGATCCTCTTATTACAGGATAAAGAGTGACTTTTTTTTCAGCTTAGTTTAAACTACTTCTAAGAAATATCAACTGTGTTGAAAATGGCCACGGTTCGTATTGGAAGAGAAATGCTCACATGGGGAATTAGGTTGCCAGCATGATTAATTAAATTCACACCTTCTTTTATACCGGTGTAATTCCCCTTATCCGTGGTTAGTGTCAGGTTCAAGGCAGTGTTAATCCTTCTCGCAGCCTTTTTAAACTTCTGTTGAGAGTCTGCTGCTAATGAGCTGCCCAAACAGAGGACCTTATTTCTGACATTTTAACAGGAATGTCCTTTGTGCTGCTGCACCAGGGCTGGGCAAAGCCTGAAGTCGGTGCTGTAATCACATCCCTGAGACCTCAAAGCAGTGGACAGTGTTCAGTAAACATTACTATTCCCAGTTTTACATCCTTGTTTATTTGTGCTTGGTACAAAAAATGGAATCTTGGCCCCACTGATGCCAATGGAAGAAATCGGAGAGGGTCGGAGCCGGACAGGTTTTTGGCCAGAGACCACAGAGCAGTTCTCCAGCGGTTACCTTTATCTTGGTTCCCAGTCCTGGGCTCACTCCATCAAGCAACATTTTTCTTCTAAAAGAATTAGTGAATTCGGTAAATCTTCCCCCATGAGACAGGTTAGTTTTATCAGCTCCAATAGGATGTAACCGTACGCACAGAAACTTGCTCAAGTCTCTGCACGAAGGCTGAGCTCCGGCTGGTAATAAGGACTGACTTTTAGCCCCGGGGCCATTTCTCCTGGTTGTTTGTCATGACCTGCTACACCTTAGAAACCAGAATGATTCCCCCTTCCATTTCTCAATCTGGCTGGCAAAAAAGTTGTCATATTGTCAGGGGACAGAGCAGTGAGGAGAGCCCACTCTTGGCTGTTTGTAGTGCTTGTGTTTTGGGTGAGTCGATGCCTTTTTATTCTGTTTAAAGGCAAACTGAAATAAAATGGGTACTCTTCATGTGATTATTAAATATACAGGATCCTGGTTTTATTCCATCAAGAAAATTAAATCCTGTGGTTTTGCTTTAGTGTATGCAAGCCTTTGAAAACCTAGGTTCGAAAGAAGTGCAAAATGTCTTTTAAAGCCGCTGAAAACACTGTGAATAAAGATGAACCAAGAAATAGCTTCTGCCTCCCAACTTAGTTATATGAAAATTCAACAGCTGAAATCTGAGGTCAGAAATCTGCCTCCTGCATCCTAGGGTTCTGGTAGGTTTAAATCGAAGATAAGATGATGCCCATCATTGAACAGGAGAGCTGTATTTTTATTTTTTTTTTAAGGAAAAGCATGTTAAATTATACTGTCACTGAGCCAGTTTTGACCAGTGCCTTACTATATGTAAAAATGTTAAAACATGAGTCCTGCTTTCGCCATAAGAAAGTGCACCAAAGTCCCCTTCTGCTTTCTTTGGTGGAGGACAACACACAGCACCTGTGCGGGGATGACCCCGGCTTAGAAATGGTGCCACACGCGTGGATCGCAGCTCAGTGGGGTCCTGATGCATAAAGTCAGGGTGGGATCAGGCTTGGGGTTTGTCTCTCTCCTGACACAGCTTTCTCCCACCTGAAGCCATAGAAGGTGAGGCAAGCTGAAGCCTATTCCTTGCATCACTCCCAAAGCACAGCTCCACGCTTTTTATGTGATAGCTAGAGAGTAGTTTCCCATATAAGAAGATACCATTCCAGCTTGCATCCAGGCCAGAAGGGTCTCTGTGATCAGACTTGCTTCTCTTTCCCAGCCTCCAGCAGGCTCTGCAAACAGAGCCCAAGGGTCTTGCTGCGTGAGAGCTGATCTGTAAATGCGATGATGAATATTTATAGTGCAATACAGGCTCTTTCCTTAGCTGCGATTTTTCAGGGACTAGCTCAACATTGTGCAACCAGCTCTAGAAGTCCTTAGGAGTGTGTCTCTGTCTGCTCCAAACTTGGATGAACTTCTTTGATGAACTTTGTTACCTGTCTTCACTGATAACAGTGCACAGCAGGGATGGGGAAGATACACACCTGAAGCATGAGTATGCTGCACTCTTCCTGGAGAGAAGGAAGAGCATCACAGCTGATAGATGTCGATCACCTCTGCGTGTTACTACATGGATGGATGATGTACAAGAATGTATAATAATGTGCCTTTCCCTACCGTTTGTGTCCGTTCCTTTTCCCTTGAGGGGTTCTTACATACCTGACCTGCTTCCTCCATACTTTGAAACAATTTTATTGACCTGATATGTTTGGCATGCAGAGGTGATACTGCTGATCGGAGTCACTCCCGTGGGATGAGGTAATGCTGCTAATGGCTTCCCCATGCGCTGGGCAGCAGCTTTCCCCATAGGAGTGGTGATCCAGAGACAGTGCAGCTGACCATGGGGTGGGGGCTCTTCCTCCTTCCAGACCTCACTCCTGCAGGAGGCTACTAAACTTTCCTATTCTTCATTAAATTGATTAACCCCATTTCTTCAGGCTTTCTTTATGCTTTCTTCCCTGTACATCCTGCAGGCAAATGCCACTGCCTGGCTCTGCTGGTTAACAGGGGCACAGATCAGTAAATAAAGGTTTCCTTCTGACACTGCATGTGAGCATCTCCCCTGTGCAAAAGGTCCTCCCTGCCCTCTCCACAGGGCATAAGCTCCCACAACGCACTAGGAGCAAGCTTTGGCCAGTGGCTGCTCCACGTGTCGCATTGCTCCATGCCAGCGGGGTGTCCCTTTTCCCTTGGGGGTGCCCATGCTGCCTCTGCTTCCTGTAAGCACCTACCTCCTGCCTATGCCTGCATCCCTCTGCATCTGTCTGCATCCCTCTGTGTCCCTCTGCGTCCCCCTGCACATCTGGGTGGCCAAAGCAAGGTGCTGGGCCAGCAAGCAGCCTCCCGCTCCTCCTGCTCCCCCAGCTGGGAAGCAGCCAGATCTGACGAAGCAAGGCTTGCTGGAGGCAGTGCTCGCTCTGTTTGCTCAGAGGTCGTTTACACTGTGTGCCCTATATATGTTTTTAATTATGTTCCTCTATCTCAATTGCCATTCACCTGGAGCAGGCAGGTTTTCCTCCAGCGCAGTGGTGTGCTTATAGCCCTGCTAGAGCTGGCACAGAGAGCATGCATCTGGGGGGCATGCCAGGTGCTCAGACAGACCACTGAAGCATTACGTTTTATTTATTTTTTAAATGTACATTTTATATTATACTCTATATTTTATAAAATATGTTTATATTTTATATTGGCCCCAGCCCTCCTCCCCTCTGGCTGGGAGCAGTCCTTTCTGGCAGGATGCGGCCCCAGCAGCAGGTTCTGGGGGGGGACGCCGCTGTCCCAGGGACCACAGAGCACACCGGGGACCTTGTGGCCGATCAGTTCTTATCTGCTTTCCCAAAACTGACAAAAGCAGGCACAAAGCTATAAAGCAAAGATAAACTCAGCATTATCTGATCCTACTAATTCTATATAAATGTAATTATGCATTGATGTCTGATCCAGATTGTATATGTACCAGTGGTTTATCTCTTATTGCACAAATCTGATGTTGACGATCACAGAACTGCAGCCACAAGTTCTCATAAAGAAATGGTCTTCACCAGTATTGATGGCTATAGGAGATGGTGCCGGTGCTGTTCTGCGATGTGAAGGTCAATCAAAAGAAGGATGCCACTTTTGGCACCTCAGGGGACTGAAGGAATTTTTCAGAGGTTTCCCATCACTGCAAACAGTAATTCATCTCTGTGAGCACTGTCACCATTGCATCCCTCATGTTCAGCTGCTGTTTGCCACCGCTACTTTCAAAAAAGGTTGATTTGATACAAATTTGTGAGGCTGCACGTTCCCATAGACATAAGTCTTCCAGCGCATAAACAAGGCAGAATTTTTCTGAAGACGGTGCCTCTTTGAGTGAAGTAGGTAGTGTTATGGGCTCAGGGAAGATGCAGTCATGGGGTGCAATTGGTCTACAAAATACCTGCACCCTCCTCAAACTGTTCAGAAATCACCTGCTAGATTTTATCAGAATGCTAAAGAAGCTGAAGCAACACTCGCTAGCCTTTAAACCTCTGATTTCAGTGGAGAAACGTACTGGAAAGGCTGTGAAATTCCACATCTAGCTTTATAATAGAAACACCCACATCCACTCGAGAGCAGTGGTACTTGCTTGTCTGAAGTCTTCAGATTTCTTATGCATGCTGTGACATTTCCCTTCCATTTAATGGCATTAATCCTACGCTGGGATTGCCTTGGCTTGTTGCTGGGACGCTCTTCTGCCCAGCCGTTTGCTACAGTTGAAAAAATGAATACTTTGTGGTATGCAAAACTTGCCATTTGGGTATTATTTTTGCTACGTGTTTTTTTCTTAAATTCCAGCACCACTTTTCTCTCTCTCCCTCTTTTGTGTGTTACTTTCTGAGTAGTGCAAACCCATCTGCATTTAGTTGGATGAGTGGGAACTGTGGGCACGCAACAGTACATGATCCCTTCTATTACATAATTAAATTGCCATAACGTATATGACTTACTTAGGGATATGTCTGAACAAGTTGCTATGAATCACACATTTTTCAGCCTGAAACTGCCCTATTTAGCTTTTGGTAATCATTTCACTGTTCCTAAATTATGAAGGAAAGCTTCCCTTCGCTTCAACTCCAAAGGCAAAAAGATGGGAAGGGTGAAGCATGTTTCCATCTCAGTTATTCTGGTGAAATATGAACATAAGGTAAATTACACCACGTGCAGTTGAGATCAGAATCTGGCACAGTGTCTCTGTGCCCCATGATAAGAAGTTTCTGCAGTCCCAACCTGCTGAACTATCAGTATCAGCAAGCAAGTAGATGGATAATTGTTGTAGCTCAACACCTCAAATATTTTGGGGCACAGATCTGCAGGGTAAGTGGATGCTTTTTAAAAAATTGGTCCTTAAATCTGTCAGTTTTTTCTACCAATTGCCACTTGATCAAAATAAAAACAAAAAAAATCCTGTTCTGATCAAATCTCTCCTTGTCTTTAGCAGGATCCTGCTCTGAGAAAAATCCATCTTGTCTTTATCAGGAGCTCTGTCTGATCAGAGTGTGAGGATCCTGCCAAAAACATGGGAGAGATTTGGCTAGAACGAAATGCAAGAAGTCAGTGGTAAAGGGAAAAAAGGCCAACGTTTGCTTATTTACTCTGTGTGAAGCTTTGTCTTCACTGGAGTTAATTTAGCTTTCACCATGCAGCTCAGGGAAGAGCTTGGCACTCGAGGTTTTCCAGTCCGGTTCGAGTTTACCATAAGTAGACGGGGTAGCCTAATTGGTGCGTCTGGGGAGCAGAAGCGCTTGTGAGTTAAAAGTGACACATACCACTCGATTAAAGAAATCTGCCTGGTAAAGAGGCCCTGCCAAGGGCTGGCATCATTTGGGGAGACAGCGGATTCGAAGGGCTCGTGTGCCTTCCCAGCGGGCAGCCGGGGAGCTGCCCTGTCCTGGCCACGGCACCGTCTCCGGGGAGGGTCGCGTGTCTGGAGGCTGGCACAGGCGGTACATTGCTCGGTGGCATCACCTACCCTGTGGGTCTCAGTGGGGTCTTGCTGGTTTTCCCCCGAACAGTCAGTATCAACAGGCAACCTGTGTTTCAGGCTGGAGACTTGCTTTACTGTGGATATGGGTGATTCACACTCCTTCCTTTGTTTCTGCCCTATTTCTGCTGTGTCAACCGCAGCACGGTGGTTGCATCTAAGGGACATCTTATTACCATGCAGAATTTTATACTGAATGAGTAATCAAACCTCTGCAATGTATTTTAGAGTCAGGCTTGCAAAACCTGTGGTGTAGCAAAGGGACTGACTGCTGTACAAAGGAAATGCAGAGTGCAGTCCTGCCCTGCATAGGGGCGGTGTATTGAGTGCCCATATTTTGATGAGAATTTCATGTTCTGTGTCTTGCAAAATCTACTCATGGCGCTGGCTACATGGGTCCAGCCTCTTTTTCCACATTGCAGCATGGAGACTGCATGAAACGAATAGCGGATGCCATGTTGTTTCTCCTGGTATCACAAAGCAGAAAGAAGTAGCAGTTTGGAAGGGGAGGGGAGTCTTTGTCATGCAGATTAAAGGACTTGCATTCATACAGGCAGAGACTTTCTTGGCACAGTCTGCGATCTTTCTGCAGCTTTTCTTCTTTGATTAGAAGATTCAACAATGTCATTTCTATTCCCTTCTTAGTATAGGTGTCTAGCATGAGCTTACATTTCATTCAGAGACTACATTAATTGTACAATGGTTCTATTTATAAACGATTTACTAGAGAGCACAATTAGAAAAATACAGGTGGTGTGAAAAAGAGCGATCACCCTTTGCTCTCACTGGTTATGACAATATTTTCCTCTTGCACACCATACGGTTGCGATCCCAGGAATGTAGGGCACCTTGTAAACATTAAGCACAAATGTAATGCCCTGACTTTTAGACTGTCTTTACTGGATAATAAAAATAGAAAATGTTCTTGCCTTGCATAGTGAACTCAAGCTGTCCACCCGCATGTAAAATGCCAAAGGCGATAAGGCAGGGTTGTACCCACCCTGAGATAGTTAATGAAAGGAAATCCCTGCTGGAAGGTGGTGATGGGAATGGCCTTCTCCAACTACACGTAAGTAAATGTGACCTGTATCTTGCCTCCCAGGGATTTTCCATTTTAATGTAGCTGTTTGGACATACGTGCTGCAAGATACCCTGACACTCATTGACTTTGGCTAAAGTTGCGCATGCTCATCACTTCTGAACCCATCAAGCTCTGAGAAGCTAAATTTCAGAGGTGGCCAAGCATCCTAAAGGTTAAGAAGTACCTCGAGGATGCTAAGAACTACAGAATATCTGCAGAGTATGACCCTGCAGGTCAGAGGCGCAAGCAGGAGGACAGCCCTGGAGGTCGGTCCTGCCGACCAGTCCCATGCTCAGCCCACGCACCAACTCTGTCACTTGGTCTCCCACTGCAATAGTGATTGCTATTTGTGTGATTGACCCTATATGAAGGACGCCCATATCCATCAGTAAAGCCCACTGTGCCCTATCATTTGAACATAAGGATCTGTTACAGGTTGTCTTTGTGGGTGCAAAAATAAAATAAAAGAAAAGTTACTAGTACCTTTTATTGGCAAATATTATTATTTTTATTAAGATTTTCTGATAACTTCTCCAGTGGAAATGATGCAAACGCCTGTCAAGGAGTGCTCCGGGACTGCTGAGTTAATGAATTTTTTTAAAAAACAAAAGCATCCAGCACCTTTGTTTTGATTCCCACTACAAGATTTTCACCCTGATAGGCCAGATACTAGCTTTCTGGATGTTGCCTAAACCACTTTTTCTTAGGAAATTAATTAATTTCCATCTCATACTAATTGCCCCTCGGTTTAGAGCAAGAAGTACTGAGCAAAGAAGTCATGCTTTACTTTTTGCAGAGATGAAGGGCCACTCCATAATGTGACATTTTCTTTATTATAGTGCAAAACACTGTGTAACTCTAAAAATTAGAGGAGCCTGCTTATGCATTTATCTGAATCTTTACAGCTTCTGAGCAGTTCAGGGGGGGAATAAATGAGAAGGAACTGCAGAAACTAAGAGCCATCATTTACCCTACCATGTATTTTTCAATTTTTAGAGCATTGAATTGCCTGCTGAAAAAGGATTTGAACAAGACATGTGAGTAGGTGCAGTTGAAAAATTATGGCACCAGTTGAAGTGCCCAAATCCTGAAGTGAGATGGTTACTCTCAAATGTAGAACCTGGCTTCTGTAGTCTGTAACAGGAGAGCAACCAACCAACCAGCCAAGGACCCCAACATTAAAAAGTTGGGCCAGATCATTGCCAGCTTTAAATCTCTTCTCAGAAAACTGAAGTCAAAATTATACTCATTCAGAAGGCATTTGTAATCAACATTTTATTCCAGTCAAATGTTTCTTTAATTATTTCAAAGCATGTCCTTCTATTTTTATCACTACTGATCAACCAAAACAAATCGATTTGTGTGTTAAATTAAAGAATTTCCCATTGAATTGAATTAGTTTTTAGCAAGACTCTAATTTTTAACTCCCAGTACAGCTAAAACACCTGCTTCATAGCAGATAATAGTTCCTTTTGCTTAATATGCACAGATGTCCTGGAATGCACGAGGATAAGGATTTGGAGGGGGACTTATCTTGTAGGTTCAAGTAACAGCTCCTTTACTGGGTGTTTGTGGGTTTTTCTTTAATTAAGAGAAAGAAAAGTAAGTCAAGAGAACATTATTTTGTATTAAAGGTGGGGGATCTAATCCAAACCCTGTGCAATGCAGAGTTTTTTCCTCTGTGTTGGGTGAGCTTTGGACCAAGCGACAGACTATTCGCTGCAAAATGCAGTGTTTTGTGAAGGCGGTCCCGACCCCACAGATTCGGTGCTGGAGCTGCCTGCTGGATCGATACCCCAAACTGTTCTGGCGATAATCTCTCTCTGTGGATGGGGCTCATGATCCTGTTGCCATTTGGATTTCCAGGCTGTAGCTGGGAACTGCTGGGTTGAGTTGGGACATGTGTGATAACAGTGGGCGCCTTTCCCTGGAGGGACGGGTACCCGCGGTGTGGTGGTGCGGAGGGCTGGGGCAGGCAGCGGAGCCCCGCTGGCTCTCCAGGGATGCCACCCTAAGGATGTGGGCATCCTCGGCAGGCATCACACAGCAGGTCTGAGAACTACTCAAATGGACAGCTGTGCAGTTTCATGTGGTTTCAAGGCATGTTCTTTCATGCAAATTTTTTAATAACCTAATTTGCTTACTTGCAACTGACTTGCTAACAGCCATAAACAGTCTTTAAAAACAATATGAATTTTGTGCTGCTGAAAGGCAGCCTTGGTGACCAAAGTTACTGCTCCTGCTTCAGGGAATGATCAGCAAAAACCTCTGTGCACTGCTGGCAGCCTGCCTCATCTCTGGCCAGCAGGAGAACTGCCTTTGAAGTATGAGGCTGAGTTACTTGGGAAAAGTGTGGGACTCCTCAGAGTCTCGTCTCACCCCAGGGTTTATTGCACAGGCAGTGGACTGGAAAGATTGTTAATGCCGGCTGAATATGCTGGGATCGGTGCGACTGATCTGCAGGCTCTTAGGCTTATTTGCACCATGCTGGGATGCTCAGGTCCTTGCTATGTGCTGTGTTACCCTTTCTAAAGTGAAGCTTCTTACCTAGAAAAAGAAATTTATTAACTCTAAAGCTGATCACGGTTTAGACTGAAGAAAGGCTTCCATGCCCCAGATTGTGAAGATCTCTCATATGGCACATTCAGTCCATAACGGGTTATCTCCTGCAGACTGTGCACTTACAAGCAAGCATTAGATCCACAGCTTTCACCCTACCCTGAAGAGCAGACCCTAAAAAAGGCTCACGGGTGGTTGGGAACCAGCACAGGAATGCCAGCTGTGGGGACGGCTGGGTCCTTCTCCTGCTTGGACACTGGGACTTCTGCATCCAAGGGCAAAGATGCTCTTGTTTGGGTCACCTGCAGGCTGCAAATCTGGGAGTTTCTTGTGAGTAAATGATGGCGTAAATCCCCAGAGAGACCCTTACATGTGGTCTGACATCTAGACAGGGCTCATACAGCATTAATAATTTCTCTGTGCAGCTCTTCTGAAGGGCTATGGTTTCCTCTACGGTTGTGCAAAACGCTTCCCTCTGCAGCTTCCCCCGCTGGTTCCCGGGCTCCAAGCTGGGGCTGCGGGCTGGTCGCCTCGTGGCTCCCTTTTCTAGCATTTCAGTTATTTTATCTGCTCAATGAGCAAGTGATGTCTGCCTCTCCCTTCTTATCAGAGACCATGAAATGCACATGAGTCTGGAGAGGTGGACTCAGAGTGCCAGACAGCCGGTCTGTAAGCAGAAAGCCCTCCTATACCTACCCCAGAGGAGACGGGCTCTGCCCTCCCCGTGCCAGCCGAGGAAGGCAGGACACAGGCGAGTCTGCACGGTGATGCTCAAGGGGCTGAATTCCCTCGGCGTTTGTGTTTCGGGGTGGCTGGGAGCCATATCGAAGGAGATGCAAACTGTGATTAAATCTTGTGTCCGACACTGCAAAATAATGTCCGTGTACAAAACTGAAAGCAAAGATGACTTTCTTGAGACTCTCTAGTTGCAATTACTTTGGGAACAGCAGAAAGGGAAGAAAAATCATGTTGTTGTGGGGTTTTTTCTTTAATGGATGTCCTCTATTGAAGGACGTTATCACAACAGTGATTTGGCAGTGGAGGTGAGTTGAAGCTGAAAGGCCAGATGCTCAGGGGGTGTAAAATGGCTTTAGCTTCATGGAAATCAGTGGAGTTTCATTGCTTTACCCTTTACGATCTGATTCATAAGCCCTAACACCTTGTGTCCTGTTTCTAACTGCTAAAATCAGTTTTTCTCTTAAATAACACTTCTAGGGTGTTACAAAAGAACTTTCACTAGATTAAACAAACAGAAAATTAAAACCTTGTGAACTAACAAATTTAACTCTCTGACTTAGCCTAATTCAGTCTTTGGGCAGTTTACTTTGAGGAAATGGTATGACACAAAGCTGGGGGAGAGGATTGTAAATAAAAACCCAGCTGGATCACATAACCAGACCTTTCTTACTTTAAAAAAACCAACAAAAAACCCCAACACTTTGTTTTTAAAAGTAATTATGTGATACAAACTCTTCTCGTTTGCTGATATGGCAGCCCTGAGATAAAAGCTTACCTAATGCATTGGGTTTCTTCCCAGACCATGTCTGTCACATCCCATCAGCACCGTGAGGTGCTTCCCGTCCCCTGCCCCGCCTGGTTCGGTTGTAGTTGTCGGCTGATGGGGGCGGAGGTGGAAGCTCTCCAAGCCTGGCAGTGCTGTGCCTTGCTTGCTGCTGGCTCCTTGCCCAACAGCCACGACATCTCCTTTGGTCTCATCATCATGGAGTTCGGCGTTCCTGTAGATTATTCCCCTCTGTCTCGTGTTTGCTTGATATTCCCTGGTTTTTTCCTCAGTGTCTCAGGAGAGGTTAGAGGACCAGCTGTGATGGTCCTCAGCACTGCCCGTATCATAGGTGGGAGACCCCATCACACAGAGCAGGCCAGTCTCTCTCATACTCTGTGTTATCACCCCAAGCACAGTTCTGCTGTCAGCTTGCTTGCCTCATGACCTTACCCCCAGACGCTCCTTGTCTTCAGCAAAACTTGCTTGGGGTATGATGCTGTGCCGGACCATCACTTGAAAATACATATGGCAGCACTTTGAAAAATTTTGACAGAAAGAGGTGAATAGATTTCATACCCCAATTTTTTAAATCCTAAGTATCTAGTAAGCAAACTTGAGGGTCTCGCATACCTTGCACAGTTTAGAGTGGATGTAATAACACAAATGATATTTGCGCAAGTGCAAATAACCACTTTTGGACCAGAAGACCCCCAGAGGCCCCTTCCAACCTCAACCGTTCTGCGGACCTGCGCTGAGAGCCTGGTGCCACGCAGTTGCAGAAACACAAGTGCAACCTCCACGCAGCACGTGCTCGCAGAGGGCTTGATCCTCCGTCGGGGTAAATGAAGTGGCTGTGCTGAAGAAGGGGCGCAGTCTCTGGAGCAGGCAGGCTCCCAGTCTGTGTCGGCACTGCACAGGAAGCCGGCACCTACCCTGCCTTGCACAGCGGCTCTGGTTTCCCTTTCCCCTTGCCCTGGTCGGAGATATTCAGGACTGTTTTTTCCCTCCCTGCGTACAGATGATGTCACTGCAATCACCATGGCATCATCCTCCAGGAGAGTCGCTGACGCAGAGGGGAAAGAGGAGCGAGGCTTGCTTGCGCCGTGCCCGCCCAAGTGGGTTTGCTGCCGGCAAGTCTTGGGAGTGCTGACGCAGAGTGAAAATGTCAGCAGCCCTCATAAAAATTTGATATAGCAGTTTTTAAACTTCACCATCCTGAAAGATCAAAAAGGACTTGAACCTACCTGCAGATGAAGCGATAAGGCTGGAGCAAACTGAATTTGAATGTTGTCAGATTTATTTCTATGGTATTTTTAATTGAAGACTAAGTAAATAAATAAATAAGATTTCATATAATTGCTGGCCAATATGCAAAGAAATCTTGGCTCTTGGCCCTAGGAAACCATCTGTCTTATACCTAGCAGGAGTTTGCACCTAAGTAATCTTTTTCCCTTTTTTTTTTTTTTTTGTCTGCTTGTAGTATGAGTTATTCCTAACCCTGGATTTCCTCCATCTCTGCCTCTTGTGAGGTTGAGCCAGTCACATATGTCAGGTTTCAGCAGGCAGCAGGCTGCCTGCCCAGGTACCAGAGTTAATGAAAATTCTCTCTTTTTCCATCCAAGCAAACCATTATCATCCCGTGTGTGCTCAGGAACGGCGCGATAGTCTCCCAGGCCAAGAGCCGTCCTGTCAGCGACAGACCCCTGGCGAAGGGCTGCCAGGGACAACGGTGCATTCGCGAGTGTCCCATCCTGCCTGGATCCTGAGGATTTACTGTGCTTGCTGACATCTTTATGAATGTCCCCTTCATTTCTATTTCCTACCTCAATATACTATCCTTGCTGTCACACAAAATGAGGCAAGCTATTAGCACCACAACTGAACTGTAAACTGAACCTATATATGCGTGTACAACTATAGACACCACAACCCTCAATTTTTTTTTTTTTTATTTTTCTGATTTTTCTCTTGTCCAGAACTGCCCCAGTCCTGTAGAGGAAAGGGTTTCTTCATCAGGAATTTAAGAGGTGAGGCTCAAAATTCATTCTATTGAGTTGATTGATTTTAGCATGCCAGGTTTGCACATTATTAATTTTCCTTTGTTTTTTAAGATAGAAGACCAGGAGTTGCTCTAGTAAAGGAGATGTCCTTGGCACGGGGATAGCCCTTACCACAATGAGGTGGTCCCAGCTGGAAAGGGAGAAACTACTTCCCTTATTGTGCGTGCTCTGGGGCAGGGAGAGAGCTGGTACAACTGTGTGGACTAAATGTCACAAGACAATAATGATTAAAAAAAGGAGGGTGTGAGGGTTTTGCTTATTTTTAATGTCATAATTTGTGAAGATGAATGGTTAGCAATACTTGAGGCCCATACAAACTCTGTTTTGCAGGCATGTGGTAGTAGGAGACTGGTCAGGAAGGTAGCCCTGCTGGGAGATGGGATGGTGACCCAAGTCCTTACACCCAGGCTCACCAATGCAGACTGCCCCTGCTCTGTCCATGGCAGCAGCTCTCAAGCATCGCGGGCACACAGGAGGGACAGCAATGTCAGGAGCTTACCAACTTGACTGTGTAGATAACCCTGGTCTTACCTCTCCCATCCCACAAGATATTACATCGATCATCTAAGGAATTCTACTGAGTCTTTACTGTTACTGCAGTTATAACAGCTACCCTAAAGTAAGACTAAAGCAAGCTATGCCACTGTGATCTAGCTTAAAGTTGAATTATTAGTTCTTGCCAAAGTGTTCAATGCAAGGGAGGTGGTATTACCTGCGGCAGCCTGACACAGAGTGACTCCAACGTGAGCGTTGTCCAGCTCAGTCCCACTATAACGTTTCCAATTCTTTCAGCCCAATTAAAAACATCAGGCACTGAAGACACAGTCCAGCCATAATCCAGTCCAGCCATAGCAAAGCTCATCCAGCTGGCTCATAAAACTGCAGTTCAGAGGTCAGAAAGACTCATCAGAATTAAATTAAGGGTATGAGAAGAAAGAGGTAGAAGAGGAGAAGGAACCTAAGTCATGAAATGCAAACTGCAAGAATGATTTCTACTTTCTACCAGGTTTTCAAATGGGGCAAGGATGCTGTGGTACCAGCGAAAGGGACCTCTGCAGAGCAACGGGTTCAAGCCCTCCTTGGGCATGGTCCCCCAGGACTGTGTCCAGTTGGGTTCTGAGTATCTCCAAGGACGGAGTCTCCACGAGCTCTCTGGGCAAGCTGTTCCAGTGTTCAACCATCCTTACAGTAAAAAAAGTCTTTTTCTTACATTTAAACAGAATGTCCTGTGTTTCAGTTCGTGCCCATTGCCTCTGTCACTGGGTACCACAGAGACGTGCCTGGGTCCATCTTCTTTACTCCCTCCCCATCAGGTATTTGAAGATAATTTATAAGATCCCACTGAGCCTTTTCTTCTCCAGCCTGAACTCAGCGTCTCCTTGTATGGCAGGTGCTCCAGTCTCTTCATCACCTTTGTGGCCTTCACTGGACTTGCTCCAGTATGTCCACATCTCCCTTGTACTGGAGAGACTCTCAGCTTACAGGTTCTGTAACAACAGCCTGTTTTTTGCCTCACAAATCCTCTACATACTATCAAATTATAGAATAGTCATTGCTCGACACAGTAATTTTTGAAAGAACTTATTTCACAGGCAAGGCCATTTTAGGCTTAAATTTAACTTCTGCATGGGAGAGGAAAGGTGTCTGGGTAATGGCAGGACTGGGATACTCAGGTTCACATAGAGACTTCATGGTTTTGTTGACTGCACAGCTGTACGCAAATAACCAAAGCATTAATAATGTGTGCAAGGGAATGGAGGCCGTTTGGAAACCCATGTAATTTTGATGGAGCATAGAGTAGAGAATATTTTTTCTCTGGCCATGTGCTTCATCACACTAGCTCATTTTAGTTATCCTTGAATAGACTTTGATCTTTTACAAATTTACTTGATATTCAAAGTATTTGGCCAGTGGTTGAGTAAATAAATTTCCTCCTAGAATTTGCTCATGTTCCCCAAGATAATCCATCGTTCATGCTGCAGGAAAAGTCACCCAGCTCATACAATGTGATTTTTGCTTTCTGAGCATCTGACTGCCAATTCATTCATGCATTTCAGTTTGGCAAAGCAGCGGTTCCTGCAATCCATATGATCACTGCCTGTCTGCAGAAGTATTTATGACGCTTTTCCTACGGATGCATTAGCAAAAAGTTTGTAGAAACACTAATCGAAAGTGAACAAAGTGTTTTGTGTGTCATCTAAGCATCAAAAGGTGGAAATGGGAGATGATCTAAGCACTGTATACCTGTCAAAGCTGTACGAGCTCTCTTTTATTGCAAAACAAAGCATTGGTGACTGTGTGGTTACTCCGAGCTCAGCCCTGCCAGGGCAGTCCCAGAGCTCTCCCACAGCAAAGCCACAGCACAGCTGTGCTGTCTGTTGAACAGCACCGCAGCTCTTTCATCAGGCTCACCAACCTGATCAAAGCCAGTCTTTCCGGTGGCCCCTTATAACAACACAGATATAATGTCTTCAATATTTATTCCAACATTTTTTTCCAGTACAGAAGGTAGATAATGTCTGTACCTAGTAAGACTATTTGGATTTAAAGACTAGCCTCAAGGCACTTGTGAACTTATGGGTACAAAGGAGAAGGTTTATTCCTGAAAAATATCACTGTTACAATACAGAAGTGTGGTACTAAAATGTAGTCATCTCCAAAAGAAAAAAGGATAGCGCTTCTCCATGGTCAGGGTAAGGAAGGAGGAAAGGACTCAGTCCCACTTCATTATATGACCTGGAATAAGCAATCCAATATCTTTGCAGGCAAAGGTGTCCTGTCAAGTATCTTCTGTGGAAATCTGTAAATCTCTCCATTTCCACCTTTGTGATAGAACGAAGAATTCAATTAACTTCAGTTTTCCTCTTCTTTGAAATGAAGATATGGTTGCACTATGTCAATTAAAGACTTGATCTTTTGCAAATGTATTGGGGATATTAAAAGCCTAGTACAAAAATATTGTCTTAAGATTTGTATATTCATCTAGTGCCTAGTACAGAGTGATGCATGTGTGTCGCTGGGAGCCCGAGGTGCCACACTGTACAAATAATGATCACTCATAAGAGTACTGCTTATGCTGCTTTGCACAGTTTTAATAAACTGTATTGAGATAACAGCTCCTTGGTACAGCCACTTATTTTAGGGGTTGTTTTTTTTCTGTTGTAATTATATCACCATAGTTAAAATGACTAAACACTTTGAAACTTAGGCCAAGCTTCAGAGGTGTTGCAAATTTAAGTGAATTTGATGGATACTTTGACCAAGTCAAATGATTAGCAGTTACTATTATGAATAAAACAAGAATATTTTTCATCTTTGGCTTAGTGCAGGATCTAAACAAAGGCTCCAGGGTATATATTGGGGACCAAATTCTTGGTTGCTTCCTCGTTTTTCACTCTGTCATGCTTCCATTGAACTGAACGAGGATCCTACCAATGCCCTTGTGTCATTTTGAACTTTCTGGCTCCCACTGGCACCACTTTACATAGCACAAAGCAATTTGTTTCCATTTAAAAGGACAGTAAGGTGATGTAGCTGAAATTGTTCTGTGCCCTAAATCTATATAATTTCTTGCTCTTGAGCAATTCAGCTCAGCTTCCATTACCACAGACTGACATCAACAAACCATTTCATCTTCCAGGCCTGTCACATCAAGTACTTTTTACAGCACTGTTATAACTTCATTTCAGAAAGTGACTGTGACAAAGAAGGGGCTGCATTAGATTCAGTGTCAATAGCAATCTGATTTGCTTCTCAGAAATTTCATTAGCCAAACATAAATTAGGAAGTGACATGTGTACAGCATAAGTAGTTCAAAACCATTGAGAAATGAAGCCCTGTGACAGAGCAGTGCAGTTTCTTATACATGCTCCAGCAGAAGCACCCTTGACCACTGATGCTTCCTTGGCGGTGGCATGACCATTGCTGGTCCCATCCTCTCTCTGCTCTAATCAGCTGCCAGGAAAATCGTTGTTTTCAGACCCACGTTCTCTAGAGTTGCTTGTATCCCTGCCAAGGTGGCTGCTTCTCAAGTGATTGGGCAAACTCTGATTTTAAATAACAGGAGATTAAAAACCAGTGAAAGCAACAGCATCGAGTAAGAGGGATGCAAGCTTTGGTGGGGGGAGTGTGGGGAAGAGCCTCAGCGCCCAGCACAGTGCAAGGGCTGCTGATGGTTTCTATGGGTCTGGAGACATTGAAAGCGGCTGAGACAAACGTATTCAAATTCTCTATGCTTTCCTTAACATAGTGTGTTACTTCTACTGCCTCTTTGCCCACTAGACAACTCTTTTCCCTTTTTTAACCGCATAGAGTACTCATGGTCATTGCACTGGTTGCTCCAGAGTCACTTCTAAGATGCAGTTCTTAGGGCTGGTCTACCTTGCTTGGGTCAGACCAGCTTTGAATCTGACTGCCTTTAAATGCCTTGCTTTTGAAAAGTCTCAGTTTGCTACACGATCCAGATCTTTCTGTCCTCCCCAACATTTGCTGCATTTGAAATTTTACCAACAGTGATTCTGTGTCTTACGGATAATGGATAAAAATTTTGGAGAGGTTCCAAGCTCCTGCTGATCTTCCTAAGATCCCATAGATAACTAACCTGTTCGATGAAGAAAATACTTTTTGAGCTGTTTATTAGTCACTCCTTAATCCACTTAATGCTTTATTAATATTGTATATTGATAATTTCTAATCAGAATGCCAGTATGGTGCTCAGCAAAAAAACCTTGCTAAAATCTATTATGTCTTTGCAGTTATAAATCAAACACATAATCTCTTCAGAGAATGATATCTTCTCTTTGGCAGGTCTTTTCTTCCATAGTTACATTTCTACTCTTGTACTTTATCAGCTTTTTTACTTTTTTGTCTAATACCACAACTCACTGTCCTTTGGTTGTTGGGGGACTGCTAACCTGCTATTTTTGAATTTGCTACCTCAACAGCCCTCTCCTAGATTTCATAAACTGCTCAGGAAACTGAGATTTATTCAACAGCACCAGCAAAGTGACATCTTGGCTTTTTATTGTCATCTGTCCCGCCAGCTATGACTTTTTCTTCTAAGAACTTAGTTTTCTTTATAAATTTCCTACATTTTATAATATTGGGGTTTGATGCCATGGAAGGCATAAAATAGGGCAGGGTAAATATCTAATTGATGTCTTCCTTACATTGTTTACTGACATTTAAAGGCATTTCTGCTGTGCCCATGTAGTGGCACAGCATTGGCACTAGCACCTATGGGACAGGAGAGTGTCCTTGGGGACACTGCACAGCCCCACACAGCAGACCAGACCCTGCTCACACAGGTTTTACCATCAGTGGGGTCCATCCAAGTCAATGTTTCTCAAACTTCTTGAACGTACAACCTTGTTTTGGCTCATTCATCTAAGTAAAAATCCCCTGAGCACAGCCACCAAGGTTAACAGCCAAACTCAACATGTTTCTATTCAGAGCCAGTCCATACTTAGCTCATCACTTCCATTTAAAGTTAGTAACCTTAATTAATGCTTAGCTTGCATTCACACACTGCAGACGCTCCAAAATCACACCTCACACCTGCTCACCCATTCTCAGATGAGGCAGCAGCAGTTTGGTTTCTCCACAACACGGAGTAAGAAATATCTCTCGTTTCTATATGAAGTGTCTATACTGCCAACTGCCTTCAACTGCTAGCAGGTGCTCAGCATGCCTATGGTGAGGATGAAATGTTTGTACCCGCAGAAAGTAAAGGCTACCTGTCTTTTTCCCCAGACCCTGAGAGGTCTGAGCGACTGCCCTTCCTCTGAGAGGTGTGTGTTGTGCATCTTGCAGACGAACCCTGGCAAGTGGAAGGGGTAGCCGAGACCCATCCTAGGACCTGTGGCTCGTAGCTCACTTTTGTACCAATCTGGGCATCCCAACACAAAGGAAGCCTATGAAAAGGTCCTGCACAGTAGCCCTCAGCAGGGATTTTGCTGGTTATCCCCAAGCGCACAGAGGCTGGCATGGGGCAATTTGGCCAAGAAGGGGTAATTTGGCCAAGAGTGAGAAGGAATGTACGGGAGAAAGCTGCAAGGCTCTTTACAAGTTCAAGCACCAAAAAAGGCCATTTTTTTGTTTCCCAACATACAACAAACAAATCTTGTCTTGTTATTATTATCTTCACAATTAATAATCTGTTCTTTCTTTGTATGATTTTGTTTGATTAATCCTCCACTGCATTAAGCACACTACAGACACTACACACTACCACTTTTTCATTAAGATCCCTGCCAGCCAGAAAGCATTAGGACCAACTCTGCACTGCTGAGACTGGATGGTTGGTTGGTCAGCAGGTTGTTTCTGCCCATGTCCAGAAGCAGAGATAAACATTGTGCAGGCTATAGGCTGCTGCGGATCAAAAGATGTCAAGACAAGCAAGAAGATAATAATTTTTCACTGTTGCCATAGCAATCCGTTGTTTTAAGAAGTACCTGTTCCTTCTGTGACCTGGGTTAGCATGCCCTGGTGTCATTTAGTCCCCTGTGAGCTTGACTTAAATTTCTACTAGGTTTCATTGGCGCATCCTTGCACCTCTGACAGGACTGCAGAATGATTTTTAGAGCTATGAAGCAGTTAAAGCACAGAAAAAATAGGTGACTGATAGTGGATGCTTAGGGAAGGGCACAGAAGTATGAAAGGTATAGAAGAACTTCCCCAGGAGGCTTTGCCAAGGAACTCTTGAGCCACGTGTGATATCTTTGTGATTAAGAATCCTTGATATATTCTCTCTTCCATCAATTTTTCTGTTCACTGTTCAGTCAAGAGGAGGCTGAGGGGAGACCTCATCGCTCTCTACAATTACCTGAAAGGAGGTTGCAGAGAGGTGGGTGTTGGTCTCTTCTCCCAAGTAATTAGCAACAGGACAAGAGAAAATGGCCTCAAGTTGCGCCAGGGGAGGTTCAGGCTGGATATTAGGAAAAATTTCTTTACTGAGAGAGTAGTGAGACACTGGAACAGACTGCCCAGGGAGGTGGTGGAGTCACCATCACTGGAGGTGTTCAAGGAACGTGTGGACGAGGCATTGTGGGACATGGTTTAATGGGCATGGTGGTGTTAGTTGATGGTTGGACTTGATGATCTACAGGTCTTTTCCAACCTTAGTGACTCTGTGATTCTGTGATTCTGTGAACCCAGAGTTGTGACATCCACCAATATCACGTGCCAGTGAGTTCCCCAGTTTAACAATGCACTGTGTACACCTCTTGTTTTCAAACCTGCCACTAGAAAGTTTTAGGTCAGGTCCCCTACCTTTTTTTATTATGAGAAATTGAATAATTATTCCCTGTTAACCTTCTCCATGTGCCTCATGATTTTATAAACCCTAATATATATTCCTCATGGTCATCTCTTCCTTAGGCTGAAGATTCCGTATGTCTCAGGTTGTTCCCTATATAGGAAGATCACCCTTGCCTCCTGTCTTTGTGATTTTTCTACTGCTGCTATATTATTTTGGAAGGAGATGCCAGTGCTCTGCACTGTAGACACGTATGGTAAGACATACCACCATTATGATTTCTGCTTTGTTCTAGATTTCTTTTCTAACATTTCCTAATATTAAAACTAGCCTTTTAAAAATGCTCCTGAACTTTCAGTAGACAGTTTAACAGATGTAGCTAAGATCTCTTTCCTGAGTAGTAACAACCGGGTCAGAGCCCATCACTGTGAGCATGGAGTTACAACTGTCTTTCCAGTATGCATTATTCCACATTTATCAATATCACATTTCACCCGGCTGTTTATCATCCAGCCACTTACTATTGCAAGATTGTCCTACAACTCTGTGCAGTTGATATTGCTCTGATATCAGCTTTTTATATTATTGCTCTGAATCAGTTCATATCATCAGCAATATCTGTTCCTCGCTTTCCCAGAGCATTTATGAAGATGTTGTCATACAATCCATGTGATTCATATGATCTAAGCTTTGGAATAGATCCCTGTGGGACTTCACTGGTAACGATTGTTGTCTGAGAATACTGCCTGCTTATTCCTAACTTGTTTTTTCTGTCTTTTAATGATGATTTGCTCATGTAAGGCCCTTCCTTCTCAGGAAGTTTATGAGGAGACTAGCTTGCAGACCTACCCAGGGATAGTGAGGATTGTTAGTGAGCATGAGACAAAATGCACCTTGTCTGCTCTCCACAGGAGAACACAAATAGGTCAGCTACGTGGATATTACTCATGCATTACACAGGCCATGCTTCCTGTAGCAGAACATCACCATGGGATGAAATAGAAAAGTGTAGGAAGCCAGAGACCTTAAAAGATTTGGCATTTATCTGTTTGAACAAAAAGGGATAACCATGAGATGTTTGTGGCTGCTTGCTGGAGCTCTTCTGGCCTCATTCCTCAAGACCTGTCCTAATCTAAGGGCACCTGGCAGAAGATTTTAATGTACATTAAACTCTTGCAGGCTGATTCCTGAGTATGCATTTGACCAACAGTGGGCCAGATGCCTGGGAAATCCCTGAACGCTGATGTTCCCAGTGCTGGCAGAGCTGCATACCACACTGCTTTTGCAATGAGTAGGGGAAAATTTCATCAGGAGAGGTTGAAGATGGTATTGGTTTATGGGTCTGCTATGGGGAGCTTGGAGATGCTTCCAGAAGAGCAAAGGGAGCAGGCAGCACCACCTGCGCCCATGCCCTTGCTGACATGTGCCAGCAATAATGTGGGGCAACATTAACTCGCAGTTGAAGAAGCACTTCTCACCTAAGCTCCTGGCTTTTTGTTCCCCATGGCTGCTCAGGGCTGAGTGAAGAGGGTGCATCCACTCAGGACCACTCCCATCCTAGGAACCTGTGTGTTGGTGCAAGTTCCCCTCTGGACTTTCTAGTGGCAGTACAGATAAGAGCAAGTTTTCACTGTGTTTCCCTTCAGAGTCAAAAGTGGAGAGGTTAAGTCCTTTAATTTTCTCTTGATGTGTGTAATTTTCTTTACACAGGCTGACGCACACTGTAGTGCCTTTATTCCTTCTTGAGAATGTGGAGAAGCTGTCTCATAGAAATACCTCTTGTTAATAAACATAATAGTTCACCTTCAGTGAATAGTGAACAGTTCAGAGGTCTTTGAATAAGTAGTTCAATTATCTAGTGGTGGTAATGAATCATACTTGCTTATGAAATCCTATTTGCCTATACGACTCTTTATGTTACAGCCAGCCTCACATTCTGATATAAGAAATTTGCTAATGAGCACTAATACAGAAGTAAAGCAATCATTGCTAATAGAAAGTGGTCATGATGTTTTTCCTGTAATAATAATGTTATTTTAAAGAATATACTGATGCAATGAATACCAACTGTTTCATTTGGTGACAAGCTGTAGGACTTCTGTTCCTGTCGTGACTATTGGGTTATGGCTTAGCTGCACTGACACTGTAATCTAATAGGTAAGCCTCTGCTCTGGCAGTCTGATCCAGTGGCAACACATGGCTGTGCCAAGCCTCGATGGAGTCAGGGGCTTTCTACTCCAGAGCTGATCTGTCAATGCAGAACTGGAGCCCAAGCACAGTCAAAGCTAAGGGAGGTGCTACAGCAACCGGGATCACCATCACTTTCCTTCCGTAGGCCTGCTCAAATGTGGTTGAGAATATAAACTTCTAACTGGTGTGGCTCACAAGAGGTGCATGCACTTAAGAAAAAGAAGGGTTTCACTTTTAATTATATTCCATGGTGAAATGAGAACTTGAGGCTACGTGGTTGGATGGGCCTTGTGATACCCAATCCCAGTTTGGAAAATTCTGCCTGCAACCATGAGGAATAGAAAACTCACTCATTAAAAAAGAAAAAGATGGAAAGGATGAATGTTTACAAACGCAAATAACGAACGTGCTCCCCGAGGTGAAGCTGGTTTTCTGAAGCCTGGAGAGGCAGCCCAGAGCAACCCAGCTCATGCGGGCATGTTGGCTTTTAGAGACCACCAAACGTCACCACTTGGCCACAAGTCCCTGCACCCACGGTACTTACCCCTTAATTTCCCTTCCCTCTTCTCCATGAGCTCCCAGGTCCCTCCTCATTCCTTACCTCTGCCATCTGTAATGCCTTAAGACTTCTACAATGCAACTCCTCTCACATTTCCTACTTGACCCTGAATTTGCATCCTTGGAGCCCTCCATGTCCCCGACCCTCCATGACTACAATAGCCACCCTCCATCACGCTCCAGCCAAGATAACATCCAGCTTCCCACTTGCTTGTCCCTTGGACTGGGCAAAATGAAATGGAGACAGCTTGGCCGATGGCCAGAAGTACATATGCGCCGCTTGGCCAGCCAAATGGTACATGCGTTGTCACCAGCCAAGAGCGTGACTTTGGGTCCCTGCAGCCTCACGGGCCACTTGGCTGCTCCTCGTGGCCTCTGGAGGGGCCCCACGGCTCCCACTCCCCCTCAGCAGCTGTGGGGCTGTGCAAGTTGCCTCACAGACAACAGTTGCACAGATTTTGTCCTAATTTCTCTCTGTGATGCTGCCTGGTTGCTATCTGGGCTGGGCTTGGTCAGGAGTTTGTTCTGGTCACTGGTAGTCCTTCTGCCAGGGGTAGGGAAAAAATTAAATTTTTAAGAGTCCCAGTGGATGTATAACCTTGAAGAGGGATGCTAAGAAATTAAATGAATTTTGTAATCTACTGCTGACAAATCTAAAAGCTTTCCAGTAGAAAATAGCCCTGCTGAGACAGTATAAACTTATGCTTCTCCCCTCTCTTGGCTTGTCGTACCGAAGACTTCCAAAAAATGAGGTATTTTTTCCAATCCCCTTAATGTAGTCTACTAATTCTGCATATGATACTGAGAGAACCTGGATTTTAGTGTGGGAATGCATCAAGGAACAGATGATCTTTCATGAGCAAAGGATCTTATTTTCAGGTAAATAGCTGCAATAACACATGACGACGGAACTGACCCATGAGCCGGCCTGTCTCTGCTTGGTAAAGCTTTTCATAAGACAGTAGTAGCTCCTTAGCACGCAGGATTTGGAAACTGCTTTAGAAACGGTGCTTGGCTGATATTAAGTCAGTATTTACATCTCTGAAACCAGGGGCTTCAGTGCAAGCTCTGAGAGAGAGCCAGCACACATGGGCTCTGACTTGGGCTTCAGAAGATGTGCTCTGCTGTCAGACAAGTGCAGTGATCTTTGACCAAGCTAAAAGGCAGGAACGTAGAAAAATAAAAAGCTTTCATTTGTGTGTTGAAGCACAGCCAGAGAGAAAGCCAAACCTGCAGTTCAAACCCTCCAAAGGATAATATTATATAAATATTTTTTATTGAACATGTCTATAGCAAAAAGAATTCAGATTTAGTAGCTGAGCTCATTTAAAGCAAACTAGTTTTCCTCATGTAGGATGGGTTGTGTTCCTCGGTATTCAGAACATTATTCAAGGGAGGTAGCTTCGTCTGATGACACTGTTACGGTGTGGAGGTAGCAAGATGCGAAGCATACATAATGTTTTCAAGCTGCAGAAGGAAGACTGTGCAGAAATGTGCTCTGCAGACTGAGAGGTGTTTTGTTTCCAAATTTTGGCAAACATATAGGGTTTATTGCACTGACCTTCACTTCTTGGTGCACTTGGTAAGCGTGAAGGTTTGTGTCAGTGAGTGGGTGAACTGTTTTTCCCTACAGGGAGAACAACACAGATACCACGCACGCCAAGGAGCGGACTCAGGGAAAGCGCCGGGGCTAAGCCCTCCCCAGCGTGGGGCAGTTTTCTCATCAGCCGGTCCAAGCACATGAAACAAATTCCCACCTCAAATCTTTCTCCTGTCTTTTCTGAGGGCAAGGTGGCTAGTCCCTCTCTAACCTTCACTAACACAAGCATTCAGTCAGTGCAGGCTCTTAAGTGCAGCCTTAGCTTTCCATATCTTGTCTTGGAAACTGCCTTGGGAATATCTAAAAGGTCCCAGATTTTCATTTCTTTATGACAAGGTGTTTTTTATTTTAAACAGTAAGAAGATCTTTCTGCTTGAAAAATTTTCTCAGCAGCTACCAATACCAGGCAGTTCTGAGGAAGCTATGTTCAAACTAAAGCCATAGGGCAAGCGGGTGTGAATTATCCTACACCTGCCTTTTTTTTCTGAAAGTAAATTATATTAACTCATGGTCAACACTGTTTGATATGCTGGGAATGAATTTACGCCAAGTGCTACTTTGCATCTCCCTCTGACTTTGGTGTAACTGACTGCTATCGGACACCAGCTTCTAGATTGCATGGCCCATTGTTTCTTGTAGGAAAGCAGCTTTGGTGTTCTTCCACAGCTTTTGGTGAATACCTCACACAACTGGATCCCTGGCAATTCCCTGCTTTGAAGAAGTATCAGAGCAGTTTTTTCTGCTTCATAAGCTCTAATAGTTCAAAGCAGGGATAAAAAATGATGCTAAGGATTTGATTTTATTCAGAACAAGGACCACAAGAAAATAGAGCTTGAAGGGATCTCGGGATGCTTTCTGGTCCACCCTCCTGCTCCAAGACAGGATCAGCTCTGCCTGACAAAATGCTGGCAAATATTTCAAGAGAAAAGATCATTTGGGGCCAACTATGCCCAATAAGGTAATCAGACATGTTTTGGATATGCCATCACCCCTGTATAATTTGTGAGCACAGCTTAGGCATTCATGCTTCAGTATAGCCTAGCACAGACATGGTCATGAAGTGACCTTTTAAATCCTTCCTCTAGAAGTGCCGTGCTAGTCTGAGCTGTCCTGCCTGTGGGTGAGAAGGGCAGAGCCATTCTGCAAGTGCTCTTGGATGCCCAGCACAGCTGGCTGCTGGTCCGGTGACCAGTGAGATACTGTTCTGCCAGCCCATCCCTCTTCCTAAGGGACAATGGTCACTTTGCTGTTGGATTTAGAGAAGCGTGTCCTATGGCGGTTAAGATTTTCCAGGCAGCATTTTTAAACTATTTATGCAAACATGATTTCCTGGGCCAGTGATGTTGACATGAGAATATAAATGTCCCACGGGTGACTCTGAACGTTGTCGCTGAAACGCTGATGCTCAGACATGGTGCGACCCTCGCATCTAGGAGGTGCCAGCAGCATCTGCTGTAATGGCAGCAAAACAATCATGAGGTTATACTATTAGGCAAGGTCTGTGTCAAACAGAGCCTGGCAACAAAATCTATTTCCAGCTCTGCTGTGTCTATCTCACCTTGGCCCCCATTTGCATTCTGTCCCTGTCCCTCCCTTTGTAAGATGAGAATAATAATGCATGTCAGCATGCTGGTGCCAGGTGTAAGCAAATGAAATATATAAAGCATCAAATGTAAAGCTACAAGTGAAAAACTCTCTACAAATGCTGTCAACTTATAATGGAGTTGCTCAGATAACAGCGGTACAAGTATTGCTGTGCTGATGTATCTGGTGTTTGCTTCTCAGAGACATTCTCATGTAAGTGAAAGTAAATATCCCACGTTGCACATGGATTTATTTTCCACTTAGCTACCTCTCCGGGTAGTGGCCCATCAACGTTCAGCTGAGTAGCGCAAGAGCACCCTGCAGATAACTTTCCCACACCAGAGATCAGCTTGTTTTCAAAGTGATTGCAGGCTTTAATCTGAGACAAAACATATGATTGATACTCCACGGTTTAAAGAGTCAAACTAATGCCTTATGATTCATCTATGATTTACAAGTAAGCACTTGCACTGATATAATGATGGGATCACTTGATGACTCATGCGTGATTTAACGTGTGTGCAAAGTTCCCGTGTGTGTCACTCAGCGAAACTTCAGGCTGAACGGATGAGTTTGCTGCCTCGGCTGTGCCCCCAGGCAGCTTCCCCGAAACGCCTGCTGAAGAGCATCAGGGAGGCCAAGGGTGCTCTCTTCTCCCATGCAACCTGTCCTCTCCGAAGTCCAGGCAGGCGTGATGCAAAAGGTAGAGGCACAGTGACACGTTCTCCAGGGTTTTGTTGTTGCGATTTCTCTTCTCCAGCAAACAATTGCTATGGCAACCTCGCTGCTGCTCGTCTTCTCACTTCCTATTTATTCTAAAACACGGATACAAACTGTGACTGCTCCAAACACTTACATATTTAAGCCATTAAAAACTTCAGACGAGGAAGAGTGGGCAGAGAAACGTGATCAGCCCAGAGCATGAGATGACCCTGCAAGGCCTCGTTTACATGCAAATTTCATATCTGAATTTTAGCAAGGAAATTGTAGTTTTCATTGATGTTATGGTTTTCTGATCAAATAGGGAAGGCTCTTCGGCCACAGTAGGCTGATACCTGGTGGTGCTGCTCAGGGAGGAACGATGCTGAGCACGTGGCCTTCCTCTTGGATGTTACAGCATGCCCAGGGCTGGGGGAGATGGATCTGCTAAAATGAAACATTTAGCAAAAGGCAGTTCACTGTAAACCTTTGCAAGGTACAAGAAGTTTGTGCATGCCCTGGTTTCGGCTGGGATAGAGTTAATTTTCTTCCTAGTAGCTGGTATAGTACTGTGTTTTGGATTTAGGATGAGAATAAAGTTGATAACACACCGATGTTTTAGTTACTGCTGAGCAGTGCTTACACTACGCCAAGGACTTCCCAGCTTCTCACCCCACCCCACCAGCGAGTGGGCTGAGGGTGCACAAGAAGTTGGGAGGGGACACAGTCGGGACAGCTGACCCCAACTGACCAAAGGAATATTCCATACCATACGACATCATGCTCAGCATATAAAGCTGGGGGAAGAAGAAGGAGGGGGGGACGTTCAGAGTGATGGCGTTTGTCTTCCCAAGTAGCCCTTACGCGTGATGGAGCCCTGCTTTCCTGGAGATGGCTGAACACCTGCCTGCCCATGGGAAGTAGTGAATGAATTCCTTGTTTTGCTTTGCTTGTGTGCATGGCCTTTGCTTTACCTATTAAACTGTCTTTGTCTCAACCCACGAGTTTTCTCACTTTTATCCTTCTGATTCTCTCCCCCATCCCACCGTGGGGGAGCGAGCCAGTGGTGTGGTGCTTAGCTGCCGGCGGGGGTTAAACCACGACAGCGCATCACCTGAGAGGATGTTAGCTCAACAGGAAGGCAAAGAGACAAAATCAAACAAAAAGAAATCCAGGACAGAGCACAACGGCATCTCCCGTTCCCAGCAGAGTTTGCCACCAGACACACACCCCTGGTCGCCCACAGGTCCACCAGGCTGACGAGCTCTAATGAAACATCTTCACCCTCCCCTTATTTTTTAAAGACTTAGAATTATTACTAAGATGCTTGCCCTTTTTTTTCAGTTGCCTGTTACATTTAAGACAAATTTATGTGGGAATTTGAAGGGAAGCTTCACCACGAGGATCTGCTGCAAAAGGTCCCTGGAGCTTCTGAACGGCTCCTGCTTTAGGGATGCCTGGTCCCACCGGGCTGTGCAACATGATGCCTGCTTACTTCATGAATAACCAGGTTTTCTACTTGAAAGAACAGTTTTTCACTGGAAAAAGAGCAACTATGTTGTTTCTCAGAGAAAGGTTTGTGTCTCCTATGTGCTCAGAGCATTCCTGCCCTGCTTTATCTCCTGGTACAACCTAAGTAATGGCCCTGAGAAGGGACATCTCAGACCAGCTTCTGCTCTGATGTTGATTGAAAACTCATCTTTTCCAGCTTGAGCTGCCTATGAATCTCTAGACCTAAAATCTATTCCTGGCCCTGCAACACAGCATGAATTTGGAGAAATAATTTGAATAGTCTATGCCTGACCTTCCATGTACGCAAAGTGAGGATAAGAGGAATGAATTTGTTGGGGTTTATGAGATTCATTACAATCATGCTTTGAGACCTGGTTAAAGGGACAGAGTTCAAGCATTTATTGTTTTCTCTGGCTCAGGTTTCTCCCTGTAAAAACAGTCGCAGTGGTCATGCTCTAAAACTGTTTGTGTAAGATGTTTGATGCAAACCCCTAGAAGGAAATCAGGAGCCATGAAAGGAAAACGCAGACGACTACACGGGGGGGAAGAGGCTTTCCTGCAGAGGTGAGTCAGTTCCAGGGGATAAGGGTGGCTGCGTCCAAAAATAACAGCACCAGAAAACAGGCACATGCCGCTACACCGAGAGCATCGTCCACCTGAGGAAGACGTTGGGTTTCATCTGCGAGTTTCTTCTCCTGTTTATTAATCAAGCAGGTTTCTCATCTGCACTGAATGCCACCAGACCTGTGTCTGTATTTTTGGAGTGCGTGTTAATCTGGCCTTTGAGAAATACCCTGGGCACCTTTGTCTCTGGGTTCACAGGCAATTCAAAGTGACCCTGAGGAAGGAATTTATTCCCAAGGGTTAATTTCTGTTTCCTTACATTTTTTGAAGGCAAGTTGATTAACATGCATTTGTGTTCAGAGTCTTGTAGTTCTCACTAATCACTCTCTTGTGTTTAGGCTGATTGTACCAAGCTCAGGATATTCTGGTCTGTGTTACTCTTTGGATAATGCTGGTAAAAAGCATCTGTTCTTTAGTTTTCCTACAGTGGCATTGCTGCTGAAGGGCTTCTTCATCCTCTGTGACTCCGTAAGTGATGCTGGCATAACAGAAATATTATTCTGAATGATTAACCCCTAACGTGTTTGCAGCGAAGTCTTAACTATTGCGTGCGGTTGCTAAGTAGAGGAACGGATTCCTTTAAAATCCAGGCTTTTTCTGTAGAGCAGGATAACAAGAGCTTCACATTAAAAAGTTGGCAATTAAATTACCCTATACAAAACGAAGTCTAGTAATACCCAGGACTGTCACTTACATGGGAGTCTGGAAGCAGAAACGAGTCAGAAGTGATCCCCCATGCAGAGAACTGGCCCTGGCATTTTACCTACTTCTGTCTGTCTCAGGAAGGGAGAGAGGAAGGAAGAAGATCTTCAGACAAGAGAAAGCAGTGCCTGCCTCTGCCTGTGAGACTCCTCACCTAAAACCCTCATGCAGCTGCTGGCCTGCAGGGAGCTGGCTGGCTTGCTGACCATGCCAACCTCCCTCCAGCATCCTCCCAGTGACCAGGGCATATGCCAGCCTCCCTCCAGCATCCTCCCAGGGTGGAGGGTGTGTGCCAACCTCCCTCCAGCATCCTCCCAGTGACCAGGGCATATGCCAGCCTCCCTCCAGCATCCTCCCAGGGTGGAGGGTGTGTGCCAACCTCCCTCCAGCATCCTCCCAGTGACCAGGGCATATGCCAGCCTCCCTCCAGCATCCTCCCAGGGTGGAGGGTGTGTGCCAACCTCCCTCCAGCATCCTCCCAGTGACCAGGGCATATGCCAGCCTCCCTCCAGCATCCTCCCAGGGCCTGGGAGGAGCTCCCGGGGAGTCACAGCTTCATGTGTCACAACAGCGTGGTCCAACTTATACAAACGGTAGGATACATGAGCTGGGGCCATGACATTTTTGGCCAGGCGGGAGCTTGGCGTGTCCCATGTACTGTAGGGAGGGAAAGCGTGAGAGGCCAGGAGGAGCTCCTGTCTCAGTTGACTCCAAATAATTAGGCTCAGAAGGAAGCAGAGCCTTCTTCGGGTTGCCTCAACTCTCCTCCTCATCCTGGCTAATGCCAGAGTGATACACTAGGAGCATCGCTGTACCGTTCAGCATCTCAGTGCTTCTTTGTTTTCAGTTACAAACCAGATTTCCTACATGAGTATCAAATTTAAAGCAATTCCACTTGCTTTTGTACTTAAAGCACAGGTTGAAATAAGGCTTTTTACTCCTTGATATGCCCACATGATGCTTAGTAATACTGCTAGTAAGAACATGGCACAGGTACCTTATCCATCAGACCACAGTAGTCAGTTCAGCCCAACCCGCTGGATTTACACTGTGTAGTTGCTTGTGGGCAGCTATTGCTCATCTAATGTCTCATCGTAGTGATTGCCCTGTCTATTGCAAATATCCATATAGAGGAGGACTGTATCAGATGATACTGGCGCCATATTAAGTGTAAACATGGTTCGTAACACATCCAAATTTTGTAAGTAGTTAAGTAGAGAAAAACGCATACTAAATATTTCCAGGCATTTGTTGAGTGAAAATCTGTGTACTTTGAGCTTTGCTGCAGATAATTTTAATAGCATCCCATTTTAATAAGATGTTTATCAATTGGGAACAGCTAGTAATGACTTCAGTGGAAACGAGGGTTGGTTTTGATACAGCTAAGAGTTTAACGTTGAAACACAAGCTCTACCTGACCTACGAGATAAGTGCTGCTCTTTCCCCACTCTTTGTGGACTCCGTTATCTGTAGGCTTGTTTTCTTGACATTGATTTAACTTTAATTTAGCTTATCATCTTCCCTATGCTTTAGGAGGGCCTGACAAGAGGCTTTTCTCATTTAAAGAAAGAAAAAAATTGAAATAATCTGTTGTTTCTGGCTCAGTTAGATGCACAGCTGTTTAATACATAGCTTCAGACTTTTTATTAGTTAATAGCAATAAATGAAAAGGCAGTATACCTAGAAGAAAAAAAAAGAGGTTGTTCATGCAAAACCTATACCAATCTAGATCCATACTAATGAACAAGGAGGTGGATTTCTGGGAGCTGGATGATGCAGGGCACTGGAACTGCAACATGGTCTCTCACTCCAGTGCTACTGGTCTGAACCCAGTTTGTGCCGCACGCCTCGAGATGTGGTTCCTCAGTGCAGTCCAGTGGCCAGTGGGCGAGTGTTTAAATACCAAACCAACAGCAGAATGGTCTGGATTTTTGTTAGCAGAGTTGACCGCTACATGGAAAGGGACCTGTGAGCAGCGCAGTCCCTGACAGTGGGTTCAAGATGCAGAGGATGGGCAGGGACCTCACTGCCACTCGCCATCTCCCTCCCACCCTCTCACAGTCAAATCCAATCCCATCTTCAAAATCACTGCTGTTTTTCCCCACTCTGCTCCCCTGGGCAGCCTCCCCAGACCCTCCCTGCTCAAACAGGACAGAATTGCCTTTTTATTTTCAGTCTGAAGCTGCTCCTGAGCAGAGCAGCCCATTTCCTCTTGCAGCGCAACTGCCGACACCAGCCCTGCTGTCCCCTAGCTTAATCCTCCTCCTCCTCCCTAATGTTTGCTGCATTAATGGACATCACTACCAGCCCCACTCTTCCCCCAATTTACTAGGCTAAATCAAGCCTAGTTTCCTTCCGTTGGCCAGGCTTTTCTCCCCGATCATCCCTAGAGCTCTTCCTTGAGCCTGGTCCACTTTGGACTCCCATAGGACAGCCTGTCCCTCCGCTGGGCTGGCACTGCCTTGTCTGTGATGTCATTAGCTCACTCCTGCGTTTCATGCCAAGGTAATTCCGTAATATATTAAATAAGTTTGGCTCCAAGACAGCAAAACTGAAGAAGCCCCGTTGCTTGAACCGGGAAGTTTTGTAGAGCAAGCAAGGATGGAGCCAGCCCTCATGCTGTAAATCCAGGTAACGTCATTGATTTCAATAGGTTTATAATGGTTTAAACCCATGACATTTTAGCAAATTTACACATTGCATTTTTAAGAACAAACATGAATTGGGATCTTCATGCAGAAATTATCTGGACATCTGTGGATATTAAGGTAACCTCCACCTGCAAGTGCTCAGGACCTTGGAGTTGTAAGTCAGAGCACACAGGTAGGGAAAAATCACTTCTCCCGCAGCAAACAGGAACTGCAACAGTCAAAGACAGATCTTTCTGTGGTGAAAATCAAGGTAATCTGCTGAAGCTGAGGGCAGCATACACTCAGCATACAGCATACAGCTCCTGGCTTTTACTGCGAGGATAAATCCAACCATTCACACGCAATTAGAGTGCCACAAAGAAATGTTAGCAAGAACATGTCTATAAAGTGACAGTAAAAGCTAGCCTAGGATAGTCCCTGGGAAGCCAGTCTGAAAGTCTGTATTAGAACAGTTTGTCTGGGCTATTATTCTGCTGACAGCCCTATCACAAGTTCTCCATAATTGCTCTGGGAAGATCTTGGATTCAAGCCCTGCAGGAGGCCACAGTCCATTCAGTAATGAAAGAGGTTTGCAGTTTAAAACCCCTGTAAAATGCAAAAATGAACTGTTCCATAATCAGAAATTCTTGAGGTGCTGGGTGGAAGGGTCAAGTAAAGACCCTGCTGTGCTGCTTCTCCAAAAAAAATTTGTTAAGCATACTGTAAAATCACTTCTAGCCTGGGCTCAGTTTTCCATACTTTAATGACTGATTTCCTAGTGTGTACAAATATGGGATTTTCCAGGCATGTCACAGCAGCACAACCCTTTTTCTCAGGAATTCCTGGCAAATAACCCCGAAAGGGGTGAGGCCACATTCCCAGATAAAAATTCTGGTGTAGGATGGTTTGCAGAGGAGATACCTCTGATTTGGGTCAGTCTGCCTTAAAACTTCACTAGTGCACTGACAGCTGGGATCTGTTGGGATCTTCCTGGTGACTACCTGTTCTACATGCTTTCGCTAGCTTTGATACCTCAAAAAATAAAGGCAGCCAGAAGGGAGTGAATGCCCACTGTGAGGAAGTGGCCACAATGCAATATTCTCCCATATGAGACATCAGAGAGCCCACAGAGGGGTTGTTTTTGGTGGGGAACACAGGACAACCCTTTGGAACCTAACGCTCTCTAAGGAGGTGGCTGTACTGTTTGCTCTGTGCTCGCACCTCATGATATCCTTGCCTTGGGCACGGGAGTGTGGGTGCACACGTGTGTGCACGTGGTGGAGGTGATGGGGATCAGAGTAGGCTGAGCTCCGCTCCGGTGCTGCCCGTAGCACGTCTCAGCCATCATAAACACCTTCCTTTGATTTTCGTATCACAGCTGCATCACAGACCCAAGTGTTGTTAGCAGAAGACAGAAGAGGCCTTTCAAATTGACAGAGGCAGAAGGATGCTGTGAAGCTGTGTCTCAAAGGCCATAAGCCAAACTCCTCTAAATTTGTAATTTTGGCTTGTCAAGGGTTTATTGCTACATTTAACCTAGACCGCGCTCTCACCGATTTCAGAGAGATGCACTCTCTACCTCATGCCATAAAGCCAGGTGATCTACAACAGAGCCTTTTGGAGGGTCTAAACTCCTTAATTACACTGATTCAGCATAGCGGTGCTAACAAAGATCCAAATGGGACTTAAATAGGTGCTTGTCTTACACTGCTTATGGAATCACAGCCCAAAGTTATTCTGGACTTACCCTGGGAAAACTCTCGCTGAAGTTTCTTAAAGACGATTTAACTTCCTTTCCCTACCAAGGTTTTCAGTTTCTTTGAGTAGATTGTCTCCCCGTTTGTCAGGAGAGTGCAGGCCACCAGCTCAGAGACACAAAATAATGGTTAAAACCATCACTTCAAATTGCATGTTTGAAAAAGGCTTCTTGGAAGCATGTAATCCTGATATTGTGAAACCATAAGACACACAGGGCTCTGCATACGTGGGGATGTTCACACTGGAAATGTAGCAGATGTGTTATTATAAGCAGTACCTGGCGTATTATCTGGAGAGGATGGGAGAAGAACTAAATCCTCTGTCTGATATCTCAAAAGCAGAGCAGGAATAAAAACACAACATCGTGGTGTTAACAATTCTGAAATTAGGTTTGGTTGAACTACTTGTTACTAAATGTATTCAGCACGTATTTACTTCTCTTCTGGCCAGTATATAGCCTGTGAATCAGCTCTGATTTTCCCTAATTGTACCAACCCTTTTTAAGCAGATTGAATGAATGACAAATTTTTAGCCTTCTGGCTTTCCAAAGTGTTTGCCTCAATTATGTGTGGTACAAGGCCATTCCCTGGCACAGGAGCATATTTACCTGCAATTTAGCGTCTGTCCCTGGTATTTTTACAGCTACAGCAAGAAGATAAACCCTTAATAAGGAGAAAATGTTGTTCTGCTAAAATCAGGGAAACACCAGGACTTGCAAATGTGACATTAATACCTAGCGATTGTTTGAAACGGCTCTGAGCAGTTTTTCTCAAAATCCCGTAAATCCTCTCCACATGAGAACTACCCTACGTGAGTAGTGTACCTGAAATGCATAGATTATTCACACGGATTATTGACTTGCAAAACCTTGACAGCAGCCAGGGAGGGAACCAGAAATGCTCTGCGTCTCTCCAAGCCAAGAATGTGGATTTTCTTGCTGTTCATCCCCAATTCTCCCACTTTATCTCATGACTCAGCTGCCTGATGCAAGGGTTTGCAATTACAGCTTTGCTGATTAGCTAGCCAAGTTGCGTGCCGTGGTTTCCAGACTTCACATGCAATTTTGACAAACGTATGGATTCTACAAATTTGCTTTTGAAAAGCACTTCGCTGTCCTATTTTGTGAGTTTTCCTCTGATAAACCCCAACCCCCTGAACATGAAAGCCACCTGGAAGCCAAGATGCAAAAGCCAGCAATAGGCCAATTCAAGACTCAGTTCTGCTCTTAAAAAAACATTGTCATTTGCTTAGCACAGGTGATAACCTCAGCGCAGAAAGGATGCTCCAAGCAAGCTACCTCTGAGTGCCAACGAGCCCGAGAGACCATTGATCCAGCCCCTTGGTTTCCACCAGCTTGGCTGGGAAACAGCCTGCTAGCAGGCGCTGCCTCCTGTCAGGGGGTTAACACTCCACCAACGAAGCCATAACCAAGCAGCAGAGGGAAGTTCCTACTGTTTGTGCCTGCAACTGAAAAAATCTCACCCGGACCATGCCAGCTCAGCTGGAGGAAAGGCCCCAAGGGGCTGAGATGGTCTCTGCTTCTTGCTTTTCCCTTCGCACAGTAAACAGGTTTCTAAGGTCTCCAGAGACGTGCCTGAACCAAAACCTCTGATCTGAGCATCCTTGAACTTTTGGCAAGTGTGGATTCAGTTCTGGATGCAGAGATTGCAGGTCAGATGTGTTTTTAATAATATTTATCCTCTGGCTCTGCCCACCCTCCCTGCACTGCACAGCACAGCGACCGCAGGAGTGCTGCTGTACCTGTGAGCTAACACGAAATGTTAAAAGGACAGGATAACTCTCAGCTTACCAAGCAGCTGTGCGCTTTTCCTTTGCCATTGTGCCTTATATGAATTACAAAACTGTGTCTGTGCAAGTGAGGTCTGTCATTGGCAAACCCCGGATACGCTGTGGGGATAAGCTGGGGAAGGAGCAGCTCCCTCCTGCCTCCCCTTCGTAGCTTCTTCCAGCAGTGGGTGAAACATCAGTAACACATTTTAGCATTCAAAAAAGCAATTTCCCCTAAGAGTCTTGGTTTTACTAAATTTCCATTAGTCTTGTCCTTTATTTTCAGACATTTGGTTTAGGGGATAAAATCTTTATAAATTTAGATATCAAAATCAGCGGTCTGGTCTGAGGCATAAAATTGAACTAAATCACCAGGTTTTTGTGAAAGTATTTACTGCTCTCCCAAGAAACAGTGCAAATCAGTGGAACCAGGTCGTTCAGCCATGTACCATAACTTTTCAGCCACAATTTGTATGATTTTCAGTTAGCTTTTTGCTCCCAGTGATGATTAAATTTTGATTATTAAAACATGAATTAAGAATTAAGATCATCATAATTATCCTCGGAGCTTCATGAAAAAGGACCGCCTTGATAAATCCACCCTCATTTTTCAAGCCCTTTAGCCTGAAAAGGGGTATTTTTTCTCTTAGAAATTGGGGCCTGGGTAGCCATTTTAAATTTATTTTATTTTATTAGTGGTTTCTGTGGACTGAGATGATGAGGTTGGTGTCCGGTGTGTGTCCTCACACGTGTCCCATTGGGTGCCACTGACATAGGCAGAAACACGAACCCCACAGAGAGCGGTGTGGGCAACGGGGCTACCCAGGGATTTTGTCCACCCCAGATAATATGCTGTGGAAAACTCTTCCCATTTACAATTTTGGCCACAGGTCCCGTAGAAATGTTCAGGGCTGCTTGTGAGGATGTCAGACGGTGCTTGCAAGTCCTTTGGTGAGGCTATATGTCAAACCCAGCTTTCTAGCCAGGACTGCTGGTGTCAGATGATGCTAGTTTGCAGTTTCCTCACGCTTTTCCAATTACAGCCCTAAAGTGTGCGGGTGAGGTTTTGGCATCCCCTTGCACCCACATGCACAGTGCCACTCTATCTTTCAATAAACTACAGCTACGGGGTAGCCAAAAGGATGTGCAAGTTCCTGGGTGCAATCTCAGCAGTGTTCACGTTTTCATGCCATCCCACTGAGCTCAGGGAGAAACAACTTCTGAGCCGAGGGAAAGCAAAGAGCTGGAGCCTCCGTCTGCAGCCTCCCTGGGTAAGTGGGGCTTTCTACCTATTAAAACACCAATATTATCCCATTAAAATAGAAGAGAGTTCTTCCACCAGCTAATGTGCTATTACTTATTAATGTAAAACCACCACCGCACTGATTAGTGAATTATCTATCTTCCTGCAACCAGTTTTTATTCATCTCACAGGGGTTACTTGCGCTTTAGGATTTGTTGCCTGGGACCAAAAGCAGATACTTCTGGGCGCAGCCATGTGCAGCACAACCTGTGGTCGAGCACCATGCCCTGGGGTAGGCACGGTGCAGGACTGAGCCTGGACATCTCGCCACTCCAAACACTTCCCCATGGGTGACTGCAGAGCCTGCAGAGGACACGTGAATACAGCCGCAGAAAATCACTTGTGGAAACCCCAGAGCAAAACATTTACATCTTTCGAAGGAGAGCTGCTTCTCCTCTGACTGCATATGCTGTGTTGTGGTTGGGTGTCCTAAGACAATTTCAGTGCTGGTGAACTCATTGGGGAGACCAAAGGCTGAAGAGATGGATGCTGTTGAGAGAACAGTCATTGCTCAAAATCCTCCATGTAACAGCTGCCACAATGCAGGCTGCTCCTTTTAGTCACTTGCTTATCTTTATTAATTTTAACTCAAATATTACCTCTCCCCCCAAAACCTGCAAGTTCTAGGGTGTTCCTATACGTTGCATCTTCTCTCTTGCCATCAAAAGGCTAGCAGAGGTAGTTTCTGCGTTAATGCAAAGGTAGCATTAAAGTCAAAAACAGAAACAGAAAAAAATTAGTTTACTCATGAAGACTTCTAGTCATAACTAACGAATCTGCCCTCTGATCCAAGGTGGCATTTCCTCCTGGGCAAGGAGAAAGGGATGTGTGTGCAGGAGGGGTTATTTTTTCCCATGCTTTGTGTGCTTTCACATGCTTATTTGGGTATTCTGATTAATTACACCACGTGAAAAGGGGTCTCATCCTCCCAGTGTTACCTGGAAGCTAATAGCATTGGAAGAAGGGAAACTGCCTCCTAAGTAAAGACATTAGGCATATAAATAATGGCTTTTAGCTTTCTGTTTCCCAAATACTCTCTGTCCTATGGGGGGTTCATAAATCACCCTCTCCAGAGCTGCTGTCAAGCTGGTTCTTGCAATCAGAGGTGCACAGTGCTTTTGAAAGCTGTCATGCGCGGAACTGTCTATCTCATTCGTAGGAGAGACAACGCTGTGGGATGACTAGATGGGGAAGGCTTGTGCCTCCAGCTCAGTGCAGCATTCATAGTCTGGGAGATCCCCTCCTGAAGCCCACGTCAGCCAATGCTTTTCTGAGCTCAGGAAGCATCTCTGAGGACAAAGCCATTGGTGGACATGAAGTCTGCTGTTGCCAGCAAAGGCCAAGGAAGGAATGGTGGCATGGCAGGGAGAGTGTGGCTGCTTTGGTGCTTCCAGAAAGCTCCAATGAAGCCATAGTGTTAGTTAGTGTTTTGGAATTAATTAACTGAATCTCCTCTGTTTGGTGCCTAACTTAACCTCTCCTCAGCAGAAGTGGAGGGAGACCTAGGTCTGCTCCTGCCTCCTACCACATTACAGGGCTGCTGGAAGTGCTCCCGCCCATGCCCCAGAGCAACAACCACGTCCTCAAGTCTTCAGGACATCTCTTCCCACACATTGTTTAACCTCTTCCTGGCCCGCGCCGCCCTGGATATTTTCTTGTCTCACCCAAGTGCCAGCACAGCGATGCTGTCCCAGTATGGAGGTCTGGATCATGCCCAGTTCTGCACTCAGTCCTGTGTTGGTTGTGTTGAATAGCTTCTCGTTATTTTTGTGACATACTGGCATACCGATCCAGCAAAACACCCTGCTGATGTCCCCCATAGGAAAGTCTTTAGAAAGTTAGTAAAACTAAAAATCCCTACGGAAGAATTCTGTGGGGCAGCTCAAAAAGCTTCCATCATTATGTTTGTACTTTCTCATACAGCAATGCGTTTCTTCATGTATATGATGATAGTATTGTCCTTCTGCAGACTTTTGGAATTGAGTAACCCTGCTCTGTTCTGAGGAAGACGGGGAAAAGTTGGGCAGGTTTTGATGTTGGTACTGATCTTTGTAGAAAATGGTGTCAGGAGGTGCCCAGAACAGCTCTGCCATAGTGCCAGAGGCTGGGGACATCCACCCAAGTGTGCTGAGGGAGCTGGCGGAGGAGCTTGCCAAGCCGCTCTCCATCATTTATCAACAGTCCTGGTCAACGGGGGAGGCCCCGGACGACAGGAGGCTTGCCAATGTGACGCCCATCTACAAGAAGGGTCGGAAGGAGGATCCGGGAAACTACAGGCCTGTCAGCCTGTCCTCGGTGCCGGGGAAGGTTATGGAGAGGCTCATCTTGAGGGCGCTCATGGGACACGTGCAGGATAACCAAGGGATCAGGCCCAGCCAGCACGGGTTCATGAAAGGCAGGTCCTGCTTGACCAACCTGATCTCCTTCTATGACCAGGTGACCCACCTAGCAGATGAGGGAAAGGCTGTGGGTGTTGTCTACCTGGACTTCAGCAAAGCCTTTGACACTGTTCCCCACAGTATTCTCCTAGAGAAGCTGGCGGCCCGTGGTTTAGACAGGTACACTCTTCGCTGGGTAAAAAACTGGCTGGATGGCCGAGCCCAGAGAGTTGTGGTGAATGGGGTGAAATCCAGTTGGCGGCCGGTCACAAGCGGAGTCCCCCAGGGCTCAGTTTTGGGACCGGTCTTGTTTAATGTCTTTATTGATGATCTGGATGAGGGGATAGAGTGCACCCTCAGCAAGTTTGCAGATGACACCAAGTTGGGAGGGAGTGTTGATCTGCTTGAGGGTCGGAAGGCTCTGCAGAGGGATCTGGACAGGCTGGATCGATGGGCCGAGGCCAATTGGATGAGGTTCAACAAGGCCAAGTGCCGGGTTCTACACTTCGGCCACAACAACCCCAGGCAACGCTACAGGCTTGGGGACGAGTGGCTGGAAAGCTGCCCCGCAGAAAAGGACCTGGGGGTGTTGATCGACAGCCGGCTGAATATGAGCCAGCAGTGTGCCCAGGTGGCCAAGAAGGCCAACGGCATCCTGGCCTGTATCAGAAATGGTGTGGCCAGCAGGAGCAGGGAGGTGATCGTGCCCCTGTACTCGGCTCTGGTGAGGCTGCACCTCGAATACTGTGTTCAGTTTTGGGCCCCTCACTACAAGAAGGACATTGAGGTGCTGGAGCATGTCCAGAGAAGGGCGACGAAGCTGGTGAGGGGTCTGGAGCACAAGTCTTATGAGGAGCGGCTGAGGGAGCTGGGGTTGTTCAGTCTGGAGAAGAGGAGGCTGAGGGGAGACCTTATCGCTCTCTACAACTACCTGAAAGGGGGTTGCAGAGAGGTGGGTGTTGGTCTCTTCTCCCAAGTAATTAGCAACAGGACAAGAGGAAATGGCCTCAAGTTGCACAAGGGGAGGTTCAGGCTGGATATTAGGAAAAAGTTCTTTACTGAGAGAGTAGTGAAACATTGGAATAGGCTGCCCAGGGAGATGGTGGAGTCACCCTCCCTGGAGGTATTCAAGGAGCGTGTGGATGTGGCATTGTGGGATGTAGCTTGATGGTGCTCTGTGGTGTTGGGTGGGTTGGTTTTTGGTGTGTTGTGTTTTGTTGTTGTTGTGGGGGTTTTTTTGGGTTTTGTTTTTTTTTTTTTGGTTGGACTTGATGATCTTACAGGTCTTTTCCAACCTTAGTGATTCTGTGATTCTGTGATCCTCCAGCCTAGTGCTGGAGGTATAAAGGGAGGGCGAGGAGAAGAGCAGCAGGGATGACAGAAAGTGATGGCTGATGATGTGCTATGTCCACTTTCTGCCATCTCCTTCGGTCAGCAGCAGTCTTTGCAACATGCCATGTATGTGCCAGGAGCTAGCAGGATGGAGAAAATGGACTCAGACTTCTGGTGGCACTGATATGGGGAATAGGAGGTGGTAGACACAGGCTGTCCTCTGCCCATAACAACCTTAACATATTTCTTAGGTGAAATTGTTTGAGTGACCGTAATGGCTCCAGATTGGAAGGTGGCATTTCAGCAGCCGTGCCGTATGTTAGAGCAGACACTGTGGCTGAAAGCTCCCAAGACCACGCTTGCTCTTGCTTTTGCCTGTGACATTATAAATAGCACTTTAAGGAAAAATACCTTTGAAATAATATATTCCAGCCATCGTAACATGGAAGGGAAGTGACACAGCAGGCTGCACAATAAATAGGAAAGCAGATAAATCTGGAGCCAGATTTATTAAGCAACTGTTTTCATCAGCCTAAAAGAAGTGAAAAGCATATGCTAATCAGAACAACAATATTTCATTTTATATTGTGCAGACTGCTATGTAGCGGCTGGACAGGCAAAAGTTGGGTTCAGCATAGCCGAATGCTTTGGGTCACCACTGTGCTTCAGGGTGGTGTGGTCCTCTATGCCTTTTGCGATAGCCCTAATTCCTTCTGGGGCTGCCAGTCCGCAGGGCTGCCGGGGTCCTGGTGTGGATGCAGCCTTGAGGATGTACACAGGCGCATTAAATGGAAATAGCCTGCTGAGAAACAAGCGTTTGCACTTGGGTGGATACGTGTATAGCTGAGCTGGGCACCTACATAGGATTTTTCCAGGAAGGGCACGGTGCCATGAGTGGCATGGGGAGCCCCAACAGTCTTATTTCAACAACTGTGATTCCTAATTATAATTTTTTTTTGCCTTTAAGTGCTCCCTGTTACTCCGAGTGTTTGTAATTATTTACCTCACAAAGGCGATGTGAGGGTTAATTAGCCTGAACATGCAATTTATTTTGGAAGTGGGGAATGTTTCTTCGTACAGGAGCTAAATATCATTAGCTCTAGTAATTGGAAGAAGGTACCAATTTCTTTTGACTAACCACAATAAACAGGAGGTGATTTCTTCGACTATTGATTTAGCTGATGATTCTGTAGGGATTAAATTATAGGTGGCTGAGACTGCCATCTATAAAATCCAGGTAAAATCCAGGTAAAATCCAGATAACATCCAGGCTGGTAGTGCCTTACTGCCACTGGAGCTGTATGGCCATGTGGGTGCTACCCTGCCGCTACCTGACCCCAGACCAGGAGTCCATGGATCTACAGAGGGCTGGAAATGGAGAGGAAAATCGGAATCTCTCTGTGCTTGCTCCTCCTAAAGCCATCGTCAGGGTGGACTCACATCCCTTATCTAGTAGCTAATAAAATGGTCCTGCTGAAATAATTCATTAAAAACGTGGTTTCTCCTCTCCCCCTCTCCACTGCTGCTATAAGTGTGATGGCACTCCATTCCCATCGGCTTTTTCCCATCTGCTGGCACCCATTTCAGGGGACGCCCGGGGCACTGTGCAGCCTATGTGCTCATCCCCCAGCAGTGGCTGCCGGGAGTTGGAGGAATCGAATCCCAAATCCTATTGAGTGGAGACAGAAATACCCATTTCACGTGCTTATTTAAACATGAAATCACCAAATGAATCCTCTCCCAGTTCCTTCCTCTCTTTGGGTGATTTTCAGACAGAGGAGACGCTAAGCTGTAAACAACTTTTTTTTTCAGCATCATCTCACTCCATAAATGGTTATTCTGGCTGCGCTGTGGCAGGTTTTATTGTGTGATTAGGCTAACAATGTGCTAATGTTCTGCCCTAGACCTTCCACATTCCTTATACAGAATATATCCATCCAGACAAAAATACCCCACAAACTGAGGAAGCACTTTCTGTACTGGAAATTTTGACCCATTGTCATGCCTTAGTTTGCAAGGTCACTCTCTGAACCTTGCAGCCTTGATCAGCTGCCTCTCCAGCATCTCCTAAGCCATTTACTTGACCCTGAAGGCCTATGTCGTCTGCTTCCCCCATACCTGTGGTCCCAGGTGATGAAAGCAGAGGAGTACTGCCACCGGAGAAAGACAAATGTGAAATGCAGCCTCCCCTTGCCAGGATGGGGCACAGTCCGAGTGCAGGCACAGTGGCTTCGTGTTCACCGCCACTGGCAACGGCTCAAAAGCAGAGACGAGCTAAGGGATGCTGGTGCATAGGGATCTCACAGTGAGCTGGACCAGGTCTCTGTTCCACTTTGTATCCGCAAGTTTTTCCAGCTATCACAGCTGCTGAGGGCTCCTCTACTTACCCAAGGCATAAAACACAGACGTAACTTATTTTAGCAGAGTTATTCCCCATTCTGCATCTTCTCCTGGTATTTAAGCACCTTTGCACTTGGGGAAGCATGTCCATGCTTGGAGGATGAATGCTTTCCACTGATGTGGTTAAGGCAGCATAGTTCCTTGTGGAGACAAGCCCAGCTCTGCCCTTCTCAGGCTGGGCAAGGTTAGACCATCCCTCAGTGTCACTGGAAAGTCAGATGCAAAAGACCTATTTATACCTACCTTGTCTCAGCAAAATATGGAGTCTGGATGGGAGGAGAACCACCACAAAGTAACTAAAAGTACAACTTCTTGAAACAATGAGAAAGAGAATTTTTCTCCCACCTTTTGCCAGTGCAGAAAAGAAGGCATTGAGGCTGCTTAGAAACACCCTCCCTCCGCTCACCTGTGGTTTCCCTTTTGGGCAAACCTGAAAGAGTGATCTTTCCCCGCTTTTTCTTGTGCGGTTATCATCTGCTGGATGGTTTTTGCAGCTGTCTGGATTTGGGGACAAGAGCCCGCGGGGGATCCCGTGGCCATGGGCTTCAGCAGGTCTCAGGGCAGGGGAGACCCTGCACCTTGGCCCACGCTGGCCGAGGACTGGCATCATTTGCCATTGAGAAGACTGATAGAAAGATTGCTCTCCCTAGGAGCCTGCAGCTACTGGTGTGGGAAGCATCTCATTCTCTGGCTGATGATGCAAGTTTCTTGCTTTTGCTTCCTCTTCCACAACTTCCAAGAGGAAGGGAAAAGCAGGGGAAGCGCCAGGGAGACCCTTAAAAATGTTCAGATCTGGAAACCACAGACGTGCCCCCACAGGGCTGTGACTGGTGCTGGGTAGGGAGCAAGTGGGTGCATGAGTGTGTTTTGGGGCAGGCGGAAAAGAGCTGGGGGGACTTATGGGGTTTAGGGAAGAGGAAATTGGGGGATATCTTTGTCATCATTGAAATGATAAATCTGCACCTCCTTTCTTGAAGAGCATCTCACGGTCTGGGGTGGTTGCTCAAACTCTGGATGCTGCCATGAAATTTCCAGCTTGTTGATTTGGAAGTCTCTCATGGTGTTCCCAACCAGCCCCTGCTACAGGACTTGCCCCCAGCTCTCTCCAGCCTGGACGTGGACCTGTCCGTGCCTGAGCCGGGGTGCTGCGCATCCTCCTCCAACACCATGGACCCAGCCAAGGGGAACAGTGCCTGTGCAGGCGAAAAAACTAATCCACAGATGAAGCCTGACATTACATCTTATGAGGAAGTGGTTTTGACTTCTCCATGATTTAATCATAACTCTAGGATGGGAGCAGATCTAATAAGAGGCATCTTATTGCCTCTTACTGCTGCTTCCTTACACACCTTGGGCAACCATCTTTTCTGACAGTTTATATTTACCCACATGTACGCACCCAGGAGACTCAGCTCACCCCAGCCAGTTTTTGGTATGGCAGGCACCACCCCAAAAGCCTGGGACCTGGGCAGGCTGTCCTATGTGGATTTGCAGGATGCTGCTCTGGACCCCAGACCCTCCAGGTCTCCGACAGGGTGATGCCCCCATGCACCTGCCCTCTGCACCAGCCACCGTGCTGAGGAGGACACGACCTGTGGCATGTGACGTCCTGCGGCATCAAGAGCCGCCGAGCACCTTGCAACGTTTTTCGAGTCCTATAAAATGAAGTAAGTCTCTGAGGTGGAAGGGAGGTTTTCTTACCAAGGGAAAGGCAGCACAAAACAACAGCTCAGAGCTGGATAAAAACCCCAAGCCTTCCTCGGCTAAAGCCAGATTTGAGCTTCCTTAGGTATGAGGTGTAAAAAAGGCAAATACACTGTTGCAAAGAAGCTAGGAAAAGAGAAAGGCATAACATTTTAGCTGGACAAGTTTCTATTTCATTAAAATGTTTCTACTTCTGTGAAAATATGTAGAAAACTTTGCTAAACTCAAATATAAGAGATGATTCTTCAAAACGTTATTGGTTAGTAAACCCATTTAATATGTGAAAATAAACACTTTTTCTCTGGAGACATGGCAATTTTACATGTGCATTCCATATTTTCAGTGTTTTTTTTTTTTCCCCCAAAAAAGATGTCTGAGTGCGTGTGTGCACAGTTATTACTCTGCAGGTGTTATACGGCCATCACTGGGAGGGGAAGGGTACATAAAATTGCAGGTCTTATTAAGGTGGCGATGGATCCAAGCCAGCAGAAAGAGCAGCCACATGCCTTCAGGTATTAAAACCAGCTGCAGACAAGGACCTAATGAAGACATTAGGCTATCTGGCTGGAACAGAGATAAATCAGGTGAATTAACATGAGCTTTTCTGATTACAAAAGCGGAGCAGGGGCTGGAGGGGACCCGCCTGCGGGCACAGGGCTGAGTGGCCCTGGAGGGGAGCAGGGATGGGGCTCCTCGCAGTGCTCCCTTGTGCTCAGAGAGGGAAAAAGGAAAATGACTCTTTTCTGGTTTGAAGAACGTATCTCATTTACACGTGTTGCTCACCTGTCTGGAAAGTCTCCTTCCAGCCCTGAGTTTCGGCTGAGGATGAACCACGGTGCCTGCACGGGGTGGCGCGGGCTGCACGCATGGTGATTAGGATCAACTGCGAAGGCAGAGGAGGAATAAATAACCCTGACCACTGCGCTGGCCTGCAGCCAGCAACTTACGGGAGCCCGCCAAGCCCTAAACCAGTTCAAAGAGCCACCGACTGCATAGACAACCCCGTCCACCTGCCGGCTGCTTCCTCCTCCTACACTTACACCTCCTCCTCCTCCCCTCTGCCGTTCAGGAGCTGCTGCCCTCCGTCTCCACTGCTGCAGGTCCGCAAAATTTGGCGAACATCAGCTAAAAGTGAAAAAAAAAAAAGAATTCCACTGTTTGGCTGAAAAAGGAGCGCTTATCCCCTGGGAACAGGACAATCTGTGGCTTCCCAGCACATGACAGAGCCCTCAGGGGCTTTGCATGAGCCCAGGATGGAGGGCTCAGAAACTGCATGGTTGCTGATGCGGTTTGTTTTGCAGTGCTCCATCCGTGTGCGTTTTACGGTTTCTCTCTGCAAAACTGCCCTCCAGGTAACTAGGTAACTAATGCACCACAGTTTATAAACGGTTGTGTTTAAAACATTCCAAAATTATCTTTTCTGCAGTCCAGATGGTGGATCGTGAATGCTTAATGGCATGGTATAAAGATTTTATTGGCACTCGTGAGGGATGATCCAAACAGCTTACTTGCTCCTCTTCCCTCCATGAGTAATGCATCTGTCGAAGCCCATGCCAGGAAAACTTTGCGTCCCACCACTCCGTATTTCATGCATGCGTGTGTGTACATACACTTACTAAATGACAGTAGATAATATTGAAAGAAAATCTCAGCAAGCCACACTTTATATTGATGCTATCTTGAATATTCAGTTAACTCACTGTTTCCCTCCCTCATGCTGACTTCTGCTTGTTAAGCGTTTTCATCTCCTGCAAGTCCAGGTCCTCCGCTGGGGTAAAGCAGTAGTGTGGTGGTTGTGTTGTGAGTCTGGTCCTTGTTGGGCTTCCCGTTTCCCAAGGGACCCCCAGGCTGAAGCAGTGAGACTGCAGAGCCCTAGGGCTAGCTGCCAGGCTTGGAGCAGAAACCCTGGCTTGAACCAGGGTTCAAGCTCCACCAGGTCCTACTACCTCCTCGCAAAGCTTCTTCCCATCCACCAGAATAATCAACGCTCCTTCCAACAAAACAGCTGCTTCCAAGGACTATTGAAGTGCTCTCGTAGCATCAATATTCACACCTCTCCTTTTTAACATTAACATACCCCTTCTTTTCTCATTTTATTTTGCAAATAAAATCACAGATGACCAATGCAGGGCACAGCAGTACTGGGAAGACAGTGGCGTTGGTCAGCATGTGCTCAGAGCAGGGTGACAGCAGGTTTAGCTCTGTGCTGGCCAGCAGCTGGCACAACGGAAACCTGGACTTCTCCAGTTCTCCCAATGCCTCCACAAGAGAAGCGTTGATGAATAGTGAGGCATACCTTTTTGGGAAATGGTTTGTAGCATAACACCGCTGCAAGAAGTATCTCTGGGATGGAGTCTGCATGAGGACCCTGAAGCATAAGATAGCCAACTCTCTCTTCGCTGTACCCATCAGCATCAAGGTTGGAGCAACGCAGGTGGAGCATCTTCTTGATCCTCTGCATCTTCTTGAAGGAGAAGAGTGGCAAGCAGCCTGGTGCAGAACAACAAGGCAGAGCGTGGCTTCTTAAAAGTGTGGGTTGTGCCTGGGAACTGCAAGCGAGCAAGTGCAAGGGTGCGTAAAGCGGAGAACGTGGGACGCTGGCCTTTTCCAGTGTGCAAGGAGCCTGATTTTCCCGTCTCTGGTGGAAGGAGAAGCTCAGAGCTAGGCTGCACAGCACTCACAAGTGCTTTGGGGCCAGTCTGATTTCCTTTCCGCCTGCTGCAGCAGCAGCACCGGGGATGCGAAGCAAAGGCACGTGGTCATGCCTACAGCAATGTAACGGGAGCTACGATTCACCACAGCTGGTGCCACCGTGATGGATCGCACAGAACCTAACAGCCAGAGATTTATGTCGCTGGCAACAGAGGGAGCATCACTAGTTATGCGATGCCCACAAATTCTTATCTATTGTTTTATGTTTATTGTGGGTTTTTTTCAATATGCCACATAATACTGACACTTATGGATAAATGAAATAAAAGTCTATTTGATCAAACAGCTTGTCAAAGTCATATACAAAACACGTACTCAGCCATATTTAATCGGGAAGGGACAAAGCAGAGCCCTGCCCTGCTCAGCCTCCCTGGCCCTCAGGGTTTCCATATGATGAGAAGAATCTGCCTCGACAAAGTTTTCAGTCCTGCTCAGCCACAAATGGGGATTTTTTCATGGCAATCCTCCGAAGCTAGATGTGGGCAGCCGAGGCTGTGGCATGGGACCCCTCACGCCACAGGCGCTGTTTCTCCCTTCCCTGTGCAGAAGGACACAGGGGGAGGCTCAGGGAGCCATATCAGAAAGTACAGCTTCAGCTTTGTTTTTGGTACCCGTTACAAGGTATCCATGGAAACAAGGATGACTTTCCCATCCTTTTCTGGGGAAGGCACGGCATTCACTACAATACGGTCTCTTCTACTAAAATTTTGCAAATAGCTCCACAGGGCGACTGTTTTTATCCAAGAAGCCTGTGGTACAGTCGGTCGGAGGGAGCAAGCCCCTTTTAACTGTCCCATGTAACATGGCATTTCCCAGCGGGACTGAGGATCCTGCTTTCCAAATGGATTTCATGGGAGTGAAGGGCAGCCAGCACCCCACGCTGACACCAAACCCCTTCCCAAAGTGCCCAGGGATGGGGGGAGATGGTGGTGGTGAAGTGGGCAGGGGTGCGTCAAGGTTGTGGGGCAAGGAGATGCTGGGGGAAGGCAACCGGATGAAATACTCAACCTGGCTTCATCAGTAGGGTCGTTCTGGGGCCATTGGTGCTAAAGACATCACGTCTGGCAGGTGTCATAAATACATGATGCCAGTGGTCTGACAGGGAAATCTTGTTCTGCCTAGAGATGGAAAATTTCTGGAAGCTTTGAAGGCTTCAGGGCAAAAAATGTTTTTGCAAAAAACCACCAAATTTGGGAAAATGCAAATAATTTCAGTAGCTATACCACTTATCAGAATGATTCTTTTTTAATTCTTTAAGGGTGAAAACTGTTCTATACAGTTAGCACAGTAAAGGAGCTGATGGATACATTTACAAAGCCGAGTACCAATTTTTTACTTTCAAACGATGAGAGAGGTCATCACTACATGCTGAAGTACTTACACATGTGTTTCCCACTAATACATTTCTAACTTGAGGAAAAATAAAATGCTGAAAATTAAAAGCAGCCATTTATCTGTCTTTTAAACAAGAAAGAAGGCTGTATCCTACAGCTCAGCAATTGGACATCAACAGTGACTTAACAGAATAGAGCAAAGGCTTGAAAAATGAACATTTGTTCTCTCTGTCCATAGTCTCTGCAAGGTAGCTAACACAACACCGCAGTCAAGACCAGCGTTAAATTAGGCCCACAGTATTGAAGCCTAGAGTCTGTAAGCATTTTAATTGCTTAATACCATTCACTTTTTAAATAAAAGACCTCCATTTGAAATACTTCAGTTATAGAAAGCATTTTGAAGAGCTGAGAATAGCAGAGGTAATGTCATGTTAAACATCTCTCTAACCTTGCTTCACTGTTCACTCTGTGCAAAATTAATTTACAAGAATATTTCTTCTGCACTTCTTCTCCAAGTATCCAGTTTTCCATATCAGAAAAAATATGAATTAAACAGTTGGTTTTTTTCTTTCAAGTCCTGCATTTTTCCCAAAGTCTCCTGTCTCTCAATTTGTTCCTGATCGTCCCACATTTGGGTCCCTGCACTGGATTTTTCTGGCAATTGAGGGAATGGGGTCTTGTAAGCAGGCATACCACAGCCTAGATTTTCAAAGCCATCAGACACTTTGCTCCCATTAATAAGAAAAGGGATTTATGCACCCAGACAAAGTGGACCGGTTTGGTCTCATCGTTATTCTTTGCCTGTGTACCATTACTGAATGAAGGAGAAGGACTTGCTTTGGCTTCTTTGCTTTCCTAGCGATTTGTTGCTCTGGCTTCCTATGGAAATCTGCCACTCTACCTGCAGGTCCTCCTGGTCCAACTGCCGGACCTGGTGGCCACTTTCTCCAGCACTCAGCATCTGGGAGGTGCTACCAAAGCCAGCTGGGGTCTGGAGGGCAATGGGGACACAGGGTGGACAGGGGATATTTCTGGGCACGTGGTAGCTGCAGGGGCTGGGGCTCCATGGCCTCGACCTCACCCCGTGGTGGCATCAGCCCCGTGAGAGGAGGGTGGGATGGAGAGGCCAGCAGGCTCCATGACCCCAAAGCAGGATGCGACCCACTGGCTCTGGGTGCCTGAGCCTCTGCCACCCCCTTGTGCAGCACTGCTGCCAGCAGCCTCCACAAACGGTTTGTATTGCAATCCCTCCCGGCAGGAATCTGCTTTTCTGTGAAGTATCATGTCCATTAGCCAAGCAAAAATAAAGATGCTTAAAAAGATCATGTGCTCAGGCTCCCATGAAACCACCTCTGACGGCAAGTTTCTAGGTGGGAGCTTCCTCTCTGAGGCACTGCTTAATTAAACTTTAACCCTGCTGCCCCCAAACCATACTCACTGAAAACAAAAGACAGGCTGCCTGGGTGTGAACTCCCCCGCTACGCACAACTCTGCTTTGCAATCGCAGCCACGCGTGTGCCCAGCTCCCGGCTCCAGCAGCACAGCTGGGACTTCCCCGGCGCTCACCGGAGTCTCGGCTCTTCCCGGCCCCTCTGTTGCAGGCGGGGAGGGACACGGAGATAGAGATTCACCATTTCTGATGCTCTTTGTTGGCAAGGCCATCCCTGGTACATGACATTACACCACAAACCCAGCTGTAAAGTTTTGTCCCACCCTGAAGATTATTTTCTGTCTCTCAGTGAGTCATTTTGGTAGACCTGGTGGCTTGAAACAGCCAAGCAAAGCAAGGAATGGGAGACAACACCAAAACCGCTGAAATCCCCACTTCTCTCCAAAGCAGACCATCTTCTGCAGGCTTTCTTCTGCATGAAACTCCTTTCATTGCATCTGACGTGGGATTCAGCAGCCAGACAGCAGTACAAAGAGGCTAGACTTGATGTTTGTTTGGTGGCTGCGCAGAGTCCATGGAAACGTGACTGAGAATTTTTTTTTCCCCTGTTCAAAGCTTTACCTGCTGGTGAGTCACTGGAGGGCTGGCTGAAGGAGCGTATCATGCATAATTATTTGGAAAAGCAATCTGGCGTGCTAACTCCTGTCACAAAATGTGCGATTCATAATATACAGAAGGACAAAATGCAACACAAATGCTTTAGAGGATCCCTTGCCTCATTTAATTCCCCCATCGCAGTCTTAACCAAGAGGCAAGGAAGACGTGGGATTCAACGGGGGCTTCCCAAGTGCAGTCCCTGGTGGTTTCCGAGCACCAGAGGAGCCGTGGTGCAGTTGCCGGGAGGGAGTAGCCACTTTGATCCTTCCCTTCCCAGTCCCTGGACCAGGATGGATCCATCTCTCCCAGCCTTGGCAGCAAGAGTTGGGAGGCGTGAAATGGCAGCTGCAGAGATTTGGGATCAAAGGTGCTCTGTCTCCCTCTGATAACTGAGAACGTAAATGCAAAAGAGCCTTTGCCTTCTGCCTTCGTCTCTCCTGAGGAGCTGCAGGAAGGCAATGTGTAAGTGGAAGATGCGCAGACTCACCCATGTCTCCCTGTGCCCGAGGCATCTTTATGGCACAAAGCAAACACTCCCTTGGTTTTCTCTGTCCGGGATGCTTGTCCCTACCAGGGCAGCATGGCAGGACAGCATCCCTCAGCAAACCCTCCTTGGCCAGACGCTTGCTGCTGTGGTGGTGCCGGTGCTCTAATGACTGCTAATTCCATAGTCAATAAATGGCATTTTGATTTTGACTGGCAGAGGAGAAATAAAGGCAGGCAATAACACATAAATATAAAAATGAAATATAATGTCAGTCTTTCAGATGGCCTTAGCTGGTCACGTCAGGTTGCCTCAACCATTCTCTGATGCCTCTTCTCCCCACACATGGATCCAGCTGTCTTGTGGTACAGCATCTTTTGGGCTCTGGGTCCTCGCACGTGTTACCTTCCCCGGCGAGAATATGGTCAGAGTGATAACGGACCCGGTGTGAATTCAGCTGTTCCTCTCTCCCCTGATTTATACATCTCGCCAAGGCTCCCCGCTCCTGAGGCCAGAGATTCGTTTCCCTCCCCGCCACCCGGGGAAAGTCTCTGGTTGTCTGAAAACCCAGTGCAGGACTGGTGGCAGAATGAAAACCAAGAAGGGGGAAGAAGAAAGGAAAGCGGAGGCTGCATCTCCGGTGCAGCACGGGATGGAAGGGTGATGGCCCAGCGCACCAAGAAGCTTGATGCAGTTTATGATGATTTTGCATCTCAGGGGCTTTGCAGAGGTAGAGTGAGTTAAGATGCAGGTGGAAGGAGTTGCTTCCAGGACAACCCAATTTGCTGATAAAAATGCCCATTTTTGTAAAATGCTGGGTCCCTTAAATCTCCTTGGGAAGAGAGCAGGTCGATAGGACGGCAGGCTCTCTCCCCGTCTCGCATGGTTTGTTTGCAGAATGCTGCTCCAAGGGAGGGCAGCTTTCTCCTGCATGTGGAGGTGGGAAGGGCTGGGAGGCACTGTTTGCCTTTCAGACAGTGGGGTGTCATCAGCTTCATGTCAAAAAAGAAGAAAAGAAAGCAACAGTCCACTCGTGACAAAGGTCGGTTGCTGGTGGGTTGCGGTGGAGGATGGATGTGGAAGGACAGGGACGTGCAGAAAGAGGTTTTGACAGCATTTGATGGGGAGTGGATGGAGAGCCCACACAACGCCATCATTTCTCCCAGATCCCATTGCTGAAACGGGGCGGGCGGGGGGGGCGTGGTGGTGGTTCCTAAGCCTTCCAGGGCATTGCGATCCCAGCACATCAGCTCTGCATTACCTGCTGCAGTACAACACGTGGCTAAAGTGCTGGCAAACACCGCACGCACGACTCACCGGTGAGCAAACCCTCAGAGGGTGGCCTGATTTGGGCAGCCCTCACCCTTGTGAGGAGCCCCATGGCATGGGGAGGATTCCCGTGCAGGCAAGCCCTGCTCCAGACAGGAGGGTCCTGCACCCCAGCACATCCCCAGCAAGAAAAACGTTAATGGGGTTTGTTTCCCTCATTGCCACACAGAGAGTTTCCATTGCTCGTTAAGGCGGGTTCTTTAACCATACGTTTCTTCCACTCAACACTTTCATAAATAGCTTCAAGTGGCCTTTTGGCAGGTTGGTGCTCCTCTACATTCGTTGGGAAATGGCTCAGTCCGCCTTGTAGGTGTCCTTCAGCCAAGCATCCCTGGGAGGAGGTCAAAGCCCCAGCCCACACCATGCAGCAGGGATGTGTGCCAGCCAGCTTGGCTCTGGGCCTTTTGGGGTGCCTGTGGGCCAGCCCACCAGCCTGCCGGGTGCTGGATGGTATTAGCTGTGTTGAGTTGTGCCCAGCCTCTGAGGGCCTCCAAAACTCACGTTTTCCAGCAGCATCTCCAGCCAAATTAAAGGGCAACTCAACCTGCCGCCAGCTGCTGGCTACCAATCGGCAAGGCTTATTTAGCCTAAAGCTGCTTAAGAGAAATTAGAGTGTCTCTGGTTATTTACTGCAATAATAACAGAGAAGAGCAGGAGTGGGTCTTGCAGCAGCAGTGCAAGATTTGCCAGTGCCTGTCTGTCAAAGCCCAAGTGGCGGGTAGCAGCACAATGTACCAAGTAAAATGCCGATCCTCAGGGCTCCCCTGAGCCCTGGGAAACAAAATAAAATCCCTGCAAGTGCGGAACAACGCCCACACCGCAGTGAAGAACTCTGAATGAGGAGAGAGCTCTGAGTGAGCTCGGCTACGAGTGCGGCTGGATGTACGGCCGCAGCATCGGGGGCTGCCGGAGCTGACAAACACGGCTGCTGCCGACTTACCCAGCCTGGAGTTTTATAGAGGAACAGCCGTGAGCCTTCCTCACAGGAATAGCAGGGCACCAACAGGAGGGGGGAATATTGTCAGTGCCCTGAGGCAGAGGACTGAGCGGAGATTTCCCTCGGGGTCTCACTGTGCGAAAAACCACTCCCCATCAGTATCACATACATCTTTGCAGTACCCAAAGAGTAGTGGGGATCATATTCTTCCTATCAAGAAGGGTTCAGGGACAACCTCCATGTGGGCTCCTGCCCGTGCTTCCCAGCAAAATATGTCCCATCCTTTGAGGGGCATAGGAGTTTTGATTTATAGAAAACACAACAGGTCAGTCATTGAGGCAGTTCAAGCTGCCATGCTGTAAGATTTGCTGGTGGCAGGAGCTGCGCCGAGGTTGCATCCCTCGAGGCAGGCTGAGGATCATGCAGAGGAAGAGAGGAGCAGAGCAATCTCTGGGTGTTTCCTACCTACAGCATCGACCGCGTGTCATCTTCAGGAATGAGCAGAAAAATAAGCAGGCAGGAGCTGCAACAAAGCTGTGAAATAAAAGGTCTGTTGACCAGAAAGAGAGATTGTTGGAGAGAGATTTTATTGCAAGTGGCTAAGAAATTCTGGTGTACAACAGAGGGTTCAAATGATAAGCTATGTCCAGCCAGCTAGGTCTGGAGCTATTCCTGTAACCTGCATCAAGGTTTCTTACCCTGGGTATGTATCAAAACACTGTCGAGCACATCAGGAGTAGAAAACAAATTGTAAGAAATCATTATGCTGACCCTGTAATCAATGCCTTAGCAAGGTAATTCATCCGTGGATCTCCTCCTCCAACAGAAGGTCAGCAATGCCTAGGTGCCACGTCTGCAAATTCCCTATTAACCCCAGGAGTTATAGACTGTGCCTAAGTATTATTTGCTCTTCTTAGTTAATGAGGTTATAATTAGAAACTGAAAATCCTACCATTGGTTAAACAAGCCGGTGCTGGACAGTCTGCAGCTCCCAGTGAGCGATGGAGCTGCTTTATTTGGAGGGTTATACACTGAGTCGTTCAGCCAGAAGCAATGCACTGGGCTTGTGTCCATCAGAGAGAAGCCCAGCATTGCTGTTTGAGAGCAAGGCATCTTTTTTTTCTTCTTTTACATTTTTGTTTATGTTTCTCTTGCTATGGGGAGGTGTGCAGGCACATATGCTGCCATTTTGAAAGTAGGCATCCCATTGCCCATGCACTGGGCTGTCGGAATCTTCTACTTGCACTCTGCATCGCCCTTGGTCTCTCTGCTTCATCATTTTTGCTACCATGAGCTTTTTTTACTATTCCCCCCCCTTCATTCAAGGACCTTTCTCCACTTGGGCTTTGAAGGTCACTCGATTTTTTTTTTTTAAACTTGAAAAATAGCCTGGTGTCAGAAGGGCTCCCGGTATGGAGACCCCCAGGCTCAGCCTTCTCGTGGGACACTGGCATGGCTGCAAGTGTCCTTGTGTGCTGGTGCCTGGGGACGGCTGACTGACCTACACTACTCAGGGTTGTCTTTAACCCTTACTCTGCACAACCTACGTAGCCGGGCATGGGAGCAGGGTGTGCAGGCTCCCAAAAAGTCTCCAGCTGAGCTGCGCCGGCTCATGCCACTTGTGAGTCATCTGGGAGCCACTGACGTGAAGTGAATGGTGCAACATGCTCCTTTCCCAAGCACTAATCGTGGGGTCACTGCTGATTCAGAGGCAATGTTGAAGGACTGGGAGTCACACCTGCCACGCAGGAGTACCTGCTGATGGCAGCGGGCAGCCTGCCAGCTCCTGTCCTTGGGATCGTGGTGACACGCAGATAGGGGAATCATGGAGACAGCACCTGCACTGATGTCAAAGGGCTATGTCGGTGATGCTTGAGGGAGAGTTGCCTAGGTGACACAAACAAAAACCACCCTCCCTGTCAGGTAACGCAGGTCTGAGTTTAGATCGCAGGGATGCCGCTCTGCTTTATTGAATTGGTCAAACAATTAACCTAATTTTTCATTTTCCAGACCACACACACATCCCATAAGAATTTAAATATTTCCAAAGAGCTAATGCTGTATCTGAGGTTTAAATATATCCTCCTGGTAGCTGATAAGAAAATAGAGGAAATAAATAAATTTAAAAGGCATGTGTAAGTAAAGACATTTTTAGAAGACTTAAAACCAGAGCAGACAAAAATAGTCTGCGAGCAAAATGAGGAACTCCAGGGTTGCACCTGGAGTGTCTGATCCTGGACCTAGGAGGCTATGGAGGAAAACAAGTGTTCTTCTCTGTACAAAGTAAACTCTGTTACAGGCTGAACCACCGAAAATCCCAATCTGCAGCCCTCAGCCTTGTGCCCATGCTGTGAGCACCCCTTTGGTTCACCAAGCATTCAGTGGGATGCTCCCCAAAGCTGGTGTTATTTCCTAAATCTCCAGTGGCAGGGTGGTGTGATGGGGGTCATACCTTTGTTTCCTCAGAGCTGCTACCCCCAAGCTCCCAGGGAAAAGGCTTGCATGCCCAGAGAGCCCTGACCTCAGGTCCCTGCAGGAGCAGGTCTTTAGGGCTGGACATGATTTCACCGAGTTTTAACCAGATCCAGCGTTTCCAGTTCCCAGAGCCGTGTCCTCTGCTTCCCCAGCTGGCAGTGCTGCTCCTAGGCATCCAGCTCCAGTCACATCAGGTCATGCCTCCCCTGCACATTTCTGGCCAGCTGGGATTCCGGACAAAAATTTTTCCAGCTGCATTATTCTGCAGCGACACTGAGTAGCCGCTTCATGCCAAACGTGTGAATTCCCATCTGAACTAACAGATATGCAGAAGTTTAGTTGGTCGCTTGAGGACAAGGAAGAGTTTTAATGATGTTGCCCTTGTTTCTTAAAAGGCACTTGTCATTCTGTAGCTTTTTTTTGCCACACAGCTGTCATTAGCAGGGTTTGCTGTGGGCTTCCCAGCACACCTTTCTCAGTAGGCATCCTTCACCCGTAGCACTTTAGTTGCTATTGAAGGTGAGGGACATGCGGGCATGCGTGAGGAGCACATGGGAAGCAGCCAGAGGGGCAGCGGGCACTCATTTTCCGCATCGCCCCAAAGCAGTGCTCCCCTCTGTGATTACAGGGAGAAGATGAGAAAGGATTTGGGCTTTTGATGTGTTTGGGGGGTACAATTTGTGTTCAAGGCTGAAGCAGTTTACCAAAATCTCAGCATCTAGAGTGCTGTTATGGTTGGCTTTTGCTGCGGTTGCTGGGAAGCTTGGGGGGTTGCACAGCATCCCCACCAGCTCCAAGTGGAAACCGGAAAAATCATGTCTTGGTAGTAGGTAAGAACCAGCGCGGCAGGGCTGGTGCAGGCTTGGGGGATGTATTGCATGGGCCTTCCCTGTCGTGGATTTTTGGTGCTGGATTTGAGGGTCCGGTCTGCTTTCGGTTGGCATGGAGAGCGTTTAAGCAAATCAAGAATTGTATCTCATAATGCACAATGCTGAGAAGAAAATCTGTCTCAAAATGACTTCCCCATCTCAGATCTTTCCAACAGGCTCTGCAGAGGCAAGAGACCCAGAAGGTTTTCCTAATTCTGCCAGGGGCTCTTGAGTGGTATTGAGTGCTTTGTTTTCCTTTCAGGAAGGAGGAGGCACCAACCCCAACGCAAGCTTTGCAGAGATGCTTGAGCTCTAGAGATGAAAAGTGCTATTTTGCCTCTGTTTTGACTTCTTGTTGTATTCACTTGCAAGACTCCTGTTATTGTTTTGCTTTGTTTGTTTTGTTTTCAAACAAAGAAATACCACTTCAACCTAAATTTAGTGCCCCCTGTTTGTGAGCAATCTGCAATTAGCAAACAATGTATCTGTGTGCGCGATGCAAGTGAAGAAAAGGGACCACGTTAGTATGGTGGGTGATGGCTTTGTCTCCCAAATAAGCAACACATAAAAAAATACAGTTAAGCCTGTACATTCCTGCCTGCTCCCTTCCTGATGCAAACATGGATATTGATGATAGGGCTGTTGCAGAAGTTGTCTCTGAACTGCTTCACAGATTTCAGCAACATGCTTGCTCCTTCCACCGGCCCCTGCAATGGCCCATCTGCATCCCACATCCTGCACCCAGCACCCCTCTCCCAGTCGCTTAGAAGGTGTTTGCAAACTTTGCTTGCTGCTACAGAGATATTCAAATCAGAAAAGGAAAGCAATGCACATTGACAGTATCCTTTTAAAGTATGTTCAATCCCTCTTCAATCTAATTGTTGCAAACCCCATGATCTCTCCTTCACTGCATTTTTAACGATCTACACCAGTGCCCAAGTTTTCTCCCTTGCCCTATCTGCTACAGGACGGTTGCACCTCTGTCTCTCCCTCTTCCTCTTCCCTTCCCTCTGCCCTTTCCCGAGGATGTGCCTGGCAGCATATTCGAGTTTTATTACGAAAGAGAGCAGTTACTCTCCAGCGTGCTAGCTTGGCAAGGGCTGGTATTTGCATTTTAGCTTGGAGGAAGGAGGTTTGCTGCCATCTGCACCTGGTGAGAGAAAGAGCTCCACAGCTGGAGGCAGCTGCCAAACTTCTGCCAAACACCCCGCCTGTGAAATAAAGCATGCTACTCAGTTCTGCACTGAGTACAAGTGTTAAGTCTACAAATACATTATCAGGCAAAGTGATTTTAACAACAGAATGTATTTGGATTGCATACAGCTGGATTTGGGCATGACAGAAAGTAGCCATACAGATGCAGAGTTTTTTTCCATTTCTATAGCTTAAGGGGTGAGATCCACTGGGTTATTATGCTGATACCCATGTAAGTGAGTACTAAACACAATTCAGATCCCCTACACACATGCACTGCAGAGCAGAATGAAACTTCTGGAAATCCTACATCTGAGACAATCAACCTGTTGACAACCGCATTACACGGGGCTGCTTAAAAAAGGAAAAGAAGGAAAACAAAATTGTAATGCTATTTCCTTATTGCATGGGCAAACACCCTGTATTAGGTGCAGAACTTCCTGAGAGCAAAGTCCAGGACTGGGAGGAATGTGGTAGATAGGGGTAGGTGCCATCATCCTGACTCACATCTAGGTAGTTAAACATACATAGAATTTATTTTTCTGTTGATGCATACTTTCGGGCCGCAGCCGACGGCTGCTGCAGATGAGGGCTGTGCAGGGGTTGCAGGTGAGCGTTGGGGCCAGCTGCTGGAGTTGCCCATGGGGCTCTACCATAAGCAAACCCCAGCAGCCTGGGGAAGCCCCTGAGTGGTGCCTTCCCTGGCGAAGGGGAGGTGGCTCCCAGGCTGAATTGAGGGGTGCACGTGGCACTGCGTCCTGCTCCAGCTCTGCGAAAGCCTCCATCCTCACCACCACCCTGCACCAAAGGGGTCTCTGGCTTGGGGGCAGAGTTCCCATCTGGAGGACAAGGTGGTCCCTTCCAGGCTGCCTCCAGGGACTGTGGCTCCGTGCCATGAGCACACCAGGGTGTGGACACCTGCCTGCCAGTATTTGGGCCAGGACCCTGGCCCTAGTTAATGTACCAGCACAGAGACAGCGTTTCTAGGGGCTCAGGGCAAAAGCTGGGACTGCTATTTTAGGATATCTGTCTGCGTACTCCACTCAATGCAGGAGCTGTGGGGCAAACCAGCCTTGCACCGCCTGCCTGCGGGGACAGCCCTGCTTTCACTAGAGAGTGCTGGAGCTTCGTGCCTGGGTTTCTCGCCCTGTGGGTTACTGACTCAATCACAGAAAAACAGAGAGCATTTAATTCCCTTCCCTCCTTATTTGTTTTTCGTGAGTCACTCCATAAATAACTATCCAAGTGAAATGCTCAGCTGGGAAGGTTTCGGTGTGGGACCTACCACTACTGCTTTGCTCGTACTGAGTACATCGTACCACTGGGGAGAAGCCTGGCATCACGAGCTGCAGATTGATCTGCAGGTAGTCTTTGAATACCACCAGCAGTACAGTCATTTGGTTCCTTAGACAAATACAAATTGAAAAGGTAATATTTAATCAGGATTTAAGTAAGCAATATAATAGCACGTGGTCTTTGCTCAGACTTGTTTGTTCTAGCCCAGCTTCTGTACAACGCCAGCCAAGATCTTGAGGGCTCTGCTATGCTGTTTCCAGTCACATCTTCACCTCCATGTCTTGCTTTTTGGGAGGCTGCACTGCAATCGTGGGCCTCACATGCTGACATGCTCAGGCTGCTGTAAATCAGGAGGAACCTCGCTAGCATCCATGGCATCAGCGTAAAAGCGATAAGAGAGTCACATCTAGCGTAGTGGGGTGATTCATTGCCTTGCTATTTGCAGGCTGGGCTTGCATAGCTGTTCTGGATGCAAAGGGAAGGGAATGGCCACGCCTTGGCTTGCCATTCTTCTTCCCCTCCATGCCTCTAGTGCCATCCTTTTACCTATCTTAATGAGGAGGTTTAGTGTGTCAGTGGGAAGGAGATGGGTCTACAGGAGCCACGCTGAATTCCTAGTGTCTTTTACTTCTACAGTTATGGGTAGTGCTTACCAGGTGGTAAAATCACGTAGGATCCTTCCATCCACACCCAAATATTTCAGTGTCGTAGGGACCCTTCCAGTAAAGACTCTGCGGGGTGGACCCGGGGAGAGGCGGGAGGCAGGGAGCGCTGCGGCTGTGCGGGGAAACCACAGCAGGGTTATGGATGGACTCTGGCATGGTGACCCAGGTCCGGCCCCCAGCGCCAAAGCAGCGGGACGTGCGCGGCCGCGGCAGGATGACCAGCAGAAGAGGACGGGCAAGTCCCCGGCTGCCACCTCTGCCTTCCTCCCTGACCTCTTCCTCTTTGTTTTCTTCCTGTTGCTGTGAGCAAGCTGCTGAGTCAGAGCAGCAGGAGCAGGAAATTCTCTATTTGGAGGCTGAGATCAGAGTGTCGTTCCTGCTAAGCAAAAGCAATTGATTTTGCTTTGCTGGCGTTTTCACTGCAGTCGGGGCAGGAGGGTGGGTAGCGTGCTCCTCGTCCGACAGCCTTGCAGGCTGCTTGCTTTCCTCACACCATCACGATAGTGCATCTTGCAAATACAATTACACTGGTTTCACAAACTAAGTATTGCAGGTACTGTAATGAAGTGTGAGTCGGATTATTAAGAACAAGTCATAAGATTTTTTTCACGCCCATTTTCACAATAATTAATTATAATTATTCCATCCCATCCTGAGGACTCTAAATTTTAATTATATTTTAAATTGTCGCGATATGCTTAATCTGACACAAGAGAAAACGTAAAGGCCAAAAAAGAAGCAGAGTTTCATCTAGCGATGATACAATGGTTAACAGGATGCTCCTTTCAATTCTATTTTGGTTTAGAGGTTTTATTAGCTAAGAAAGTGTTTTGGGACTTTATATTCAGGGATGTAAGTTTTTAATTTAATTGTTTTGGGCTCTGAAGGCTTACAAAGAGACACTTTCATTGGCCTGCAAATGATATTTCCCCTACAATGTAGAGGACGCCTTGTCTCTGTCTAAATGAAAAGCACAATTCTGATGCCTTTCTTCATAAATGGTCCTTTCATTAATAGAGTTTGCATAGTAAAGCCCACAGAAGAGACAGCAAAATCCAGTTCTCTAAGAGCCTCTCTCAAAGAGCAAAGTCAGGATTTTCTTTCAAAATTTTTAGTGCAACAAGCAGAAAAAAAAATGTTTAAAAATTTATGGCAGCACTGCTTTGGCAGTGCCATTTTGGCCAAAAGTACGTTGGTTCGAAATGATACAGTTGTCCCAGATGCACATTAACCTCCCTGCTCCACGTGGGTCGTGGCAGCAGACCCAAAGGCCTCACAATCCACAGTGCCCACACATTAATTTATATTCTTAAATCATAGCTAAAGTCTGCATGCTGTTTATCCCATTCCAAAAGTATTTAGATGAAGCGCCCGCATTTTTGATGGCTGAAATCAGGGGACGTGCATCTTGCCTTATATGAATACATAAAGAGGAAGCTGAAGAGCTTCCAGTTTAATTGGGAAAAGATTTAGAGTTAGATTTCTTTGGTCCCCTCTGAGTCTGCTTTGTGGCTCAGGTAGCACAAAGCTGTTCATAATTCCACAGGAATTATGACTTAATAATTATAATAATAATTATATAATAATATATATATATAATAATAATTATAATAATAATAATAATAATAACAGGAATTAGACTTCCTCCGCTCAAAAAGCATCTCGTGCTTTCCCCAGCTTTCCCCTCTGCTCAGAGAGTTGTGCAGACCCTGGTGGCACTGGGGTCAGGGAACAGGGAAAGCTGCTGAGCTCTCCCAGCCCCTCCGGAGTGCAGCACATCACGGGATCAGGCCCAGGTCTCCTGACTCATGCTCTTCTTCCATGCTCTTTGCACTGAGGTGGCTCTTGTTTGCCCACAAAAATGCAGCCTTGTTATTATTTCAAAGTTGCAGGGGGAGGAATGAGCACGTTTTGAGTTGCTGCATTTTCCTAATGCTATTTTTCTATTTGGAAAAAAAAAAAAGACATTTTTTTTCCTAGTATGAAATGCTGCAGCACTCTGGCACAAGTTCTGCTGGTGCCGTCTGAGCACAGACCCTCTTGGGTGATGAGACGTCTACTGGCGACCTCCTGACAAAGGTGGAACCTCTGGGGTCAGTCACTCTACCCCATGTGTGCTCTGCTTGACCCCCCAAGGTCTCACTCCACCCGTGTGCAGAGGTGAGGGATGAGCTAATGTAAGGAGGAAGGAGCTTTGCTTTGCCAAGGAGCAGGTAGTGCATCTTGAGGTTGTCTGGTGGGGTCCACCTGCAGATGTCAGGATGCGTGACTGGAGCTAGTCAAGATGTTGGACACTTTCACACTTCAACGGAGGTGTAGAGCAGGGATTCATCTTGGGTGAAGCCTTTTTGTGCACGGGAAGAAAAGGCTTAACTAATGGACAGTGTAATTAAATAGCAGGTAATTGCCAATTTCATTTCCTGTACCCTGCCCTTGGAGGGTAATAACAGGTTAGGCCATATCAAAATGTTCCTGAATACCTTTAGCGACACGACAACAGAAGTCACCTACAAAAATTTCTAGAAAATCACGGGGTCGGCAATATCTGTTGGCACTTGCCAGTTCAGGCCTCACTCTAGTGAGGCAGCTCTTCAGAAGAGCAGTGGTTTGGTAGCAGATAGTTGCCATGCCATCTTTCTTTCCATTTACTTCCAGAAAGACTGGGAAACCCTCCACTCCTCTCCATTAACAATGGTCACGTGAACGATCCCACTCGCAGAATGTCTCCTTTTGTGAAGAAGTACTCAGAAAGAGGAGTACGGGCCACACAACAAGCTTTTCATGGGCAATGCTGAACAGACAAAAATAGGATCATCTTCTCCATCAGCCATCTGGTGATAAAGTAGGACTGTGTGGAGCGTAACTGGTCAGTGAGACAGCTATTATATAGAGACTGCTCTAGATGAGCATCATGCTTCTCAAGGGCTGAATCTGTTATGGAAATTGGAATACGTTCCCTAAAGAAATCATCTCCCAGAGCAATCACATTATAAACGTGTGGCCAGCAGGTGGAAGATGGCAGCCCATAGCCATGGTGAAACAAAACAAGTGTGGTCACTTTAGCTGTTTGCTTTTCTCCTTTCTCCCATGCCATTTCCCATCGCTGTGATGCTGAGGCTGATCTGCATTGCTGTCGTGCCTACAGGCCAGTGGTCCTCACAGCCAGACACCGCACAACAAGATAATGAAGAAACTCTCCTGCGGCTTTGGGCTAACAGTTTGTTGTTTTTTACTCCACTGCTTCATCCTTCCATATTATTCCAGCTCAGCAAGAAACACAAAACCAATTTTTAGTTCAGGAGAATGGCCAGGACATTTCCCCTCTTGTGGGAAAAATAAGCACAAATGTTGGCTGTAGCTTCTCACCAACTCCTACTCACTTTTAGCCTGGTGCACTGGGAATTAGAGTGCAGGTTAATAATACATAAAGACACAAATGATGCATTGAGAGCTTAGAACTGATTTTAGCCCTAACAGCTTAGTTTACCACAGAATAATGCAGCATTGGGGTACTGTGTGTCCCCTCGCTGCCTTTCCCACCTCTGCAGCCCAACTCAACGGCACTGTTGCACCCTGAGCTTCTCTGGCCCTGGTAGCAGCAACCAAAATAAAGGCAGATCCTGATTTTTACAAGGGGGATGGGGCCCTGTGCTTTGCAGCAGAATGGGCACCACACTACCCTTGCTGCCATGGCGAGCCAAGCGGCCACTCTTTATATGCTTGAATCCAGGAGACCTCGTTAAGAAGCAAGCACAGTAAATGGTTGCTTCTATTAAGATGTCTAAAATTGATTTCCTGCACTGACTTATCGCTCTGTACAATTACCTGAAAGGGAGTTGCAGAGAGGTGGTGTTGGTCTCTTCTCCCAAGTGATGAGTGACAGGACAAGAGGAAATGGCCTCAAGTTGTGCCAGGGGAGGTTTAGGCTGGATATTAGGAAAAATTTCTTTACTGAGAGAGTGGTGAGACACTGGAATAAGCTGCCCAGGGAAGTGTTGGAGTCACCATCACTGGAGGTGCTCAAGGAACGTGTGGACGAGGCATTGTGGGACATGGTTTAATGGGCATGGTGGTGTTAGTTGATGGTTGGACCTGATGATCTTACAGGTCTTTTGCAACCTTAGTGATTCTGTGATTCTGTGTGACCACGGCTTAATGAATAATGTTCCCAGCAAAGTTTGCAGCTACAGGTTTGGAAAGCGTTGTTGCTATAGATGTCCTTAGCGATGCTAAATCCCGCTTTTCATCATGCTGACTGCTTTTCAGTGGAAGCTTTGCACCGCACAGGACCCCATGGTTTTGACTATCGCTCATGTATAATTTGCTGCTGCTGCTAAGAGAGCTTGTATTGTGTTTGTGCTGCAAGCCGCATCTGCAAGATCGCTGCAGGAGCAGGTCTGAAAAGATGACTGCAGAACTGGGAATAGCTGGGAGTGGAGGCTGGCCCTACAAGCTGGCCACTGCTGCTGACTGCCGCCCGCCACTCCAGGCAGCCAGAAATCAAGGGGAGTTTTGACCGATGACGAGCTAAAGCATTTGGGCCCCCTGTGCTCAGGTTTGGGCCAGGCCAGCTGTGATTCCAGGTGTTTTATCTCATAGCAAAGCTACCTGCCAGTGGTGGCTGGGTGCCTGCCTTGTTTTTCCTGCCTGCCTGCGAAGCTCCCAGCTGGGATGGGCTTGCAGAGCACCGGCAGCAGTGAAACACTCTGACTGCCCCACCTCCCTCTTGGTGTCTCCCCTTCCCTGCATCCCAGTCTGAACGGGTCTCTGGGATGGTGAGTGGGACAAACAGAAGAAGCTATCTGTGAAAAATCTATTAACATAATATTCTTGATAGTTAGCACATTTGCATGTGTAATGGCTGAGGTGCTTTCCCTGGATTATGCCACTGCGAATTCAGGAATGGCCATAAGGCATGTCTGCTTGAAGCTATAGTGAGCAATAGTGGTAAGTGCTGGGTGGAGCAGGGAGGGGGACAGCTATTATGTGCACATGGTCATTACACATGTAAACATGATATTAAAAATAGAGCTGGCTGAATACTGCCAAGCATGTCTCTGACTACCTGTTGGAATTAAAGAGAGTCATGGGTTTGGCTGGAGTCCCTGCCATTTTGTTCACCGCTCTTGTGATGATTTCAGTGTGAGAGAAAATGCCTGCAGAAAATGGATAATAAACTCGTGTGTGTGAGTATTTACATGAGAAAGTTTTGTTCCATATGGGGTGGGACACTGTTCAATATGGTGGCAGAACAGGATTCCTGAAACCTCCTGCCAAGGATTTGCATCCCTCCCTCGAGGTGCAGAAGCTGTTGAGATGCAGTTGCAGTAAGTGAACACAAATCACACTGGAGAGCACCGAAAGAAGGGGGCTCCTGGAGAATTGATTCACACCAGGTGAAGAGTGAAGATCAGCACGGTCACTCCAAAGGAAGGTGGTGCCCTGTAATTTCACCCATCATCATGAGAAGCTTTTCATTCCAGAGACAACATGGAAAAAGTGGGAACCTTTGGACCGAGATTTGGCAAACTGGGACAGGATGCGAAAGAAAAGCTAAAGCCAACGACCCTCAGGCTGAAAGGCTGAAACTGATCCTCAAAATTCAGAAGGGGTGAAGAAAAGAGCCAGACGTATGATTTGAGGGCTTGGAAAAAAGTTCTTACTCATGAGCAGTTCAGTGTCTTTAGTTTATGATAAAAAGAGAGATTGAGAGGTGATATGATTAGGGTGTAAAGATACTTTCCTAGGGAGAAAGCAGTGCACAGTAAAAAGGCTCTATAATCAATATTGACTCCTTGTTTCCCTATATTTTCCCATCTGTCTGTCATATAAACCCAAGTCATACAGCAGGAAGAAACAGAAGACAGAGCTGGGATGAAATTTTCATAAATTCATTTGACTTCAGTGTCTGACGTGCAATGACAGCCACCTCATTTTGCACCTAAGTTGCTGTATACTGAGTAGATGCCACTCAAGAGTTCAAAACCTGGTGAAGAATAAAAAGGAGACTCCATTTTTACCTTCTGAAATTTGGAACGAGGTGGGTCTGATAGAGACTCTCACTTGCCTGCATCCTCTCTTGCCTTCCACGTGGGGAGGCTCTGGCCCAAATTTGATGTTGTCCCTTGGTTCGGAGGTGAGGGGGAGAGTCCTGGCACATGCCAGATCTCCTCCAGGTCTCCAACAGACAAAGAAAACCCATGCTGCTCAGCTGGGGATGCTGGTGGGAAGCGCATTCTGGAGTGGTTAATGGGGTTGTTTTCAGGCTCCTGGAAACTTTGAGAGGTTTTGAAAAGTAGTATTATCCTGTCCCAGGAACTAACTTGCTTTGAAGGGAATTAGAGAGGGAGAAAGAAAAAGCAATATAATCTTCTGTCTCCTCTGTTCCTTAGCTTTACCTGAGGGATAAAGCTGTTAAAACCAAATGTGAAACAAGTATTTTTCAGGCAAGTGATGGCAAGATACAAACTTACTTTTTTTGTTGCTAGAATTGATGGAAACAAAACCAAACCCATCCCCTCCACACTTGCACGCACATAAAAGAGAAGTAACTTGGTCCTGGTGTGGGATATAACCTACGAGGTGTTTCTATTATTAGAAGCTGGCATTGGCACTGGGAATAAACTGTACAGATTGAGAAAGCAAATACCCGGTCAGCCGGGATGGACCGCAGAGGGAGGGTGGTTTCTATGGCGATGGAGAACAGCCGTGATGGGAGGTATCGCGTGTAGGCGGCAGCGAACGGCAGCTTTGCTCCCAGCAAAAGTGGTTAGTTGCTTTGGAGACAGGTGCACACGCTGAAAAAAGCACCTCCAAGGGAACAGGACGGAGACAGGAAGGGATCATGGGATACCAGCTATGCCGGACGTGGGCTAACCAGGAGGTGAACAAATGAGGCGGTGTCGAACGTCAGGCATTTTGGTCATTAAAAAGCCTTTTCTCTGCTCAAACACCACGACCAAAAGCACACAGCTCAGAAACGGCTCATGTCTGGAGGCCAGCATCCAGGTGACGGTGGAGAGAGTAGTCAAGAAGTCTACAAATGAAACAGTAAACAAAAGCACAACTAGTAAGAGGAATGAAAATGACATTTAAAAATGAATGCACACGCCTTACTGAAGCCACTGCTGCAGCCGATCTTAGCACATGAGCTGAGCAAGCCTCTCAGAACTGCTTGTTGGTCCCCCACGCTGCCAGGAGAGGCCCACGGGAAGATGTCAATGGGGAGGTAGTTGGTGGGATGGTTTCTCTCCTCTTCCATACAGTCCCAAGCTGGGAAAACACACAAGCAAATATTCAACCTAGAATCTTCCCTGTTACCCAAAGAGGGTAACTTCACATGGTGGAAATCATAAAAGGTGAATACTACGATGTAGCTCATAAAGTGCAGGTGTCTTGCTCGGGGGACAGCCCATGTACACTTGATGTTTGGCGACATGGTGGGACAATCTCTCTACAAGAAGATGCTCTATTTGAAAAATGAAGCTGTAAATGAGCGTCCCCCCAACGTGTCCAAGCCTGAAGAGATCCTGCCATGTTTCTGTCCCTGCCTGGGTTGTGGCCGAAGAAGTAGAGGACTTTGCTGGGTCTGGACCATGAGACACAGCTGAACTGCAAAATGCAGAGACTCAAGTTTATGGGTGCTCTGTCAACATCTGTGTGGCCCTTGTGACAGCTTCAGATGTTACGGAGGTGTAAGTGGTTAATCTTCACAGCCCTCACACCAAGTGTCAACGCTTGAAGTTTGCAGAAGCGCAGACGTGGACAGGAGTGACTGCGAGTGCGTGCGAGGGAGGAGGAGATCTCTGCTCCTGCGCTGCCTGGGCTGGCTGTGGGTGCTGGGGCTCATATAGTGTTAGGGTGAGGGGGTGCTCCCTGCCTACATGGGGCAGGGTGGGGGGCAGACTGGAGGCACCAAAGCGGAGCAGTGAGGCCAGACCCTGAGTTTCCCCCCATGCTCCTCAGGGATGCGCAACCACAAGGAGAAATTGTGGGGGCTGTTCACTGCCCTTTCCCAGGCAACGAAGTGCTGGCATCAATCAGCAGTGACAACGCCAACATTAATTTACAGCTTCCCCAGCTTCACATTAGTATCCTGTTGCATGCTACAACCATTTGCACCGTTGCATTAGTGATAGATGAGTAACCTTGGATCCTCCTCTTGGCTCACAGGACTGAACAGCAAGACTGGAGCTACAGGATTACTAGTTACCATACAGGGACCAAAAGGAGTTCCTCCTTCATCCATCCTGGAACATCAGGTGGTGATCATATACCCTAGCTCATTAGTAACAGGGTTTTAACAAGCTGAAAAAGGCTTGGAAAAGTAATTCTATTTTGAGAACTACATCTACAAAGTTTATTGTGCTCATGGGAATGTCATTCATATCCTTTCAAAGTCAATATAACTTATTCTGCAGAGAAAGTTATTAATTTTTTACTGGAAAAGTGGTTGCTTAATAGAAAAATGAAGATTTATATAGCTATCTGATTTAACCAATTTAAACATCTTAGTTAATTCATGGTACGATACCTTGTATATACAAAGTTTTACTGCTTTTTTTTTCAGAATCATACCCTTTTGCCGCCCAATACCATTTTTATTAGACAGGCTTTGCCAGCTGTGCAAAAGTGAGACTGAAATGGTGTGTTGCCCTCCTCCCAGGGCTGCTCCCTGCCCTGTGAGGGACACAGATTTCAATGCACCAGAGCATCCTGCCCGGCAGGTCCCCATCATGAGGAGTAACAAGAAATCAAACCTTTCCAAACTAAGGTTAATTGTGACTCTACTTCCTTTTCCATCATTTCAGCCACATTCACTTTATTTTGGAGCCAGTTTCTTGGTGAACTTTCTCCAAGATATGTTGTTGAAGTCTATTTATCTCTGTAAAGCTGCTAGCACTTATTTTTCTCCCTCAGTTATACTGGGATGGAAAAGGATTTTAAAAGTAGCTAGGCCCTCTGTTTTGAACATTTTCCTTGAAGTTTGTAAAGCAGCCATTGCAAATGAGTCCTTTCTATAGCAAATTATCTCAGGGAGCTGAAAAGAAATAACCTGAGCATGATACAGTCCAGGTGAATTTGTTACAGCATTTTTAAGGCAACTTTTTTCCCATCAAAAAAGAAGCTATCCAGGAAAATAAAATTGAAATAATATTGCTTATGATCTTAAAAAGTTTCCGAGAGAGGAAATTAAAGATAAATTCAGCTTTATGAACAGTCATGCCTATTAGTCATTTGTCATTACCGCTGTTTGTGAGTAAGTGAGAGTGACTATGTTTCTGCTTTATTTTGTGCTTTGTTTTCACAACCTCTTTCCATTTTCTCTTACAGAAGAGCATGGATTTTTTTTTTTTTTTTACCAAGGATGTCTCTTCAATGTTTCTGAATCTCAAGACTGAAGTTTTCTTAAACCCGAATTTAATGCTGTACAACTCCGCCTACCTCCTACTCCAACTGACTTAAGCCATGCTTAGTCTCATGAGCTACAGGACATCCTCTGCAGGTGAAATAATGAGAGCAGTCCTGGCTCTGTGCAACATCATAATCACCAGAGCTGGCCTATGCTGGGGGCAGCACAGCCGTACTAGCGCATACCTACACCAAGGGGGTTTGCAGTAAGAAGCAAGCGTCTAGTTTTGGTTTTTTACCCAAAGGAAGATGTCACTGCACTGGAATGGGATTAATTAAAGGCAATTTAAAAAACTCAGCTTCTCTGAGATTCATGGAAACAATTACCCATCAGAGCAAAATGCTCCATGAGCACCATAAACACATACCTGGAGTCAACAGGAGACCATGAGCTACTGGTGGAAGAGTGCAAACACTCGGGACAGCTCCATGGAAGCAAAAGCTTCACCCTGGGAAGCAGAGGAGACGTGCTCCTACTCTGAGGCCCAGATGAACTCTCCCCCTCACTTCCGAGCCTTCCCCAAAAACCTCCCAGCCACGCACTGATGTCAATGGATCCTACTCAGTTCTTGACATTTAACATGGTCACAGAGTGAGGTGGTTCATAGAAAGCTCCTTCTTCTGGCCCAGTAATGAGTGTACATGGGTTTAGAGTGTTTTTCCACAGAGATATGCTGCAGTCTTCTAAAAAATGCATGTGCAGGCAGCTCATTCTGCAAATCCTATGGCAACTGGCTGCACCGCGGATAGTTGGCTGAATTCAAATGTGCAAGGCTTATACATTAAGAAATGTTACATTCAAATGGAGAAAACTTTCTAGAAATATTAATATTCAGCACCCACTATCAAGAGATCATAGCAATCCAACAAGATCCGACTGCTCTGAATTATTATTCATGTACCATGGAATATGTATTTTTTAAGTAGCATTGTAAATTAATGCTAGCAAAATGTAATTTGTAATTTAAATGTAAATCAGAATTGACTAAGAATATAATTAAGCTTTGAATGCCTAGGTAGTATGTGCTAACCAGACTGTTTTGTGGTGTTTTTTTCACTAAGACTTTAAAGTGTCTTATTCACCCTGAATACCTCAATGCATATTATTCGTATATGTGTGCTATAAAAATGTATATAATAATAAAAGATTAGGTTACACACTGTTGAATCCTAGATTGATACATTTCTGTGAAACTGAAAACTGCTTTATGCAGAGTTATATGGGATTCTTTATCGGTGCATAGAGGCTGACTCAGCCAGGGGGGTGTTAGGAAGAAAAAAAGTCCCCCCATCACAAATGGTGCTTCTGCTGCTTGAATTTAATATTGCAACAGACGTGAAAACCATGATGTCTTTTATATTCATCAAACATAACAGAGTCATGTAGCTTTAAGTGGTACAGAAATTTATATTAATATTTGCTTCAATGCAAGATAATTGTAAGTATATATAGAATATATCTATCAATTTATCTTCATAGGGAAATCACAATGTGGTCGCATAAACATTTTGGTACTGGCCAAGCTGGCGTGCAGAGTTCCCATCGCTCGCCCAGCCCACTGCTATCCCCTCAGCACCAGTATTCCCCCGCTGATGCAAGCACCTCTGGGCTGTGCTGTAACGTGGGACCACAGGTATTACTGAAATGATCTCAGTTAAAAAAACAAACCATGTAGCTAAGCCATTAGAGACAACTATCTGTGAGGCTGAAAAGTAATTTAGATTTTAGCATAATAAAAATATTTTCTTATGGAAACAGGGACTTTCTTGCAAGGAGCAATTGGCGAGACCATGTGCTTGAGAAATCTGGGACATTATCTTTAAAACAAAGATGAAGGACTGATCAAAATGAAATAAATTAGTTGAAGAAGGCCTGGACATATCTATATTTTTTAAAACAGGTGAGATGATTCAGAAATGCCTCTTTTGATCTATGCACTTGGGGCAGCTACCAAATATGAGGAAATTGCTGCCATTCTCTCCCAGAAGGCAACAGGAACTCTGTGTTTCCCATCAGCACCTCTGTAGCCCATCGGCACAAGCAGCTAGCTCATCAGCGGTCCTGAGGGCTTTCAGTATTGAATCTCAGCCGCGCTTCCCCACACCGCCTTGGCCATCGGTATGAAAGGGTCTGGATCCCCAACAGGCAATGGCTGTGGACTGCTTGCTCCTGAGTATTAAATACATAGATCTCTTCTTGTTCTTCAGTGGCCTTTTGGAAGGAGAAGAGCACAAAGGAAAAGGGCACACAGGAAGGACAGGCGGAGGCTTTGGGGACCAAGCGCAAGGAGAGGAGCATCTCCCACCTCCCTGTGCTCCAGCACCTACTCCTTGGAGGTGACTAGTGTTCTCAAATCTTCAGTTTGACTGCAGTCTGAAGTTGCAACTAAATCCAGGCAATGAATGAGTGGCCAAATGCCATCTCTGTAGTCAGGAAAGGCTGTTTTAAAGCACCAGAATTTTAAAATGTTAGTTTTGTGCATCAGGTGATTTTACATGCTAAGGTATCCAGGGCCCAAAGCCTGCTGTCAGACACGTGGCTCCAACCCTCTTTGACAGGCAGAACTGAAATTATTACTGACAGCTGAAATTAAGATTTTAATAATTACCTGAGCTCTTCTTTGCATAGACCCAGCAGGAGAACATCCTACGATGTGCAGTGTGTCAGCCACTTATCTTGAAGTAAATGAAAGCTAAGGCTTTGCAGCACTCTGAGATTCATGGAAACAATTACCCATCGGAGCAAAATGTGCTCCCTGAGCACCATAAACACATACCTGGAGTCAACAGGAGACCACGAGCTACTGGTGGAAGAGTGCAAACACTCGGGACAGCTCCATAGAAGCAAAAGCTTCACCCTGGGAAGCAGAGGAGACGTGCTCCTGCTCTGAGGCCCAGATGAACTCTCCCGCTCACTGGAAAGATGTTCAGCAACTTTCAGCATTGGGCACAAGCATGTTTTCTGAATAGGAATAGTGGATATAAGTTCAGCGGGAAGTTCATCCTTGTGTGAAGCTGAGGACAAACATAGCTAAACAGCACACAATATAAACGATGTGAAGAAATCAGGTCCTGTTCCCAGGAGAACACTGTCTGCTTTGAAGATTCCAAAGCAATGGAGAATATAGTTAGGACATTCTCATGCTGCAGGGGTGACCAAAGGTTGGCTGGGATGTACAGCCAAGGGGCTCTGGAGAGGCGGTCTCCCGTGCTGGCTACCGTTTCCTTTTCCTCAAGGAACGGTTGCGACACAAGGTCTCTGGACCAAGACCCATCTGCCACCGCAGCACCTGCTTGTCTTGTCTCCTTCTCCGGAGTTGGATGCACTGGCTGGAAAGCCAGCTATGATTGTCTGCTTCTGTGGTTTGATCTGGAGATTTGGGATTATGAGCCTCAAACTTTAGTTTCTGCAACTGCTTAAAGAGAACCTTGGTTTGAACTGACCTGGGATTTCCTAACGACGTCCCCTAAACTCTATGTGATTTTGCAGAATTACTGTGTCATGGAAAGGTGGTTTGGTTGGGAGGGTCTCTACTCCAACCTGCTGCTCAAAGCAGTAAAGCAAGCCAGCCACCACCTTCCCCAGCTGAGCTGGAAACCTCCAAGGACAGAGACTCACCCCTGTCTGGATGCCTGTCCCGGCTCTGTGCTACCCTCCTGGTAAAAGAGGTTTCCTTCTGTCCAGTCCAAACCTCCTGAGTGGTGGTCTGTCTAACAAGGGGACAGCTGGCACGGCTTGAGGAGGGTTTAACCCCACTGGCCTCTCTGGGATGAAGGTCTGTCATCTGGTGTATGAACTGCTTTCACTGCTGTTGAGGAAGAGGAGTCCTTCCCCCGAGATAACTCATCTGTGGCCATTCATCACCTCATCAGGTACAAGCTGTCTTCATCAAATCTTATTATCTTCATCAAATCTTATTGGTCGCTTTCTCACAGGTTTCAACTCATTGCAGCACATCTTGTAACTTCTAAGGGGCTTGTGACTTTGTGATCTTCACTGTACAGAAAAACTGATGATTAGCTACGTTGCCCTCGATAACTTAGAAGTGTAGGTGGATGCTCATCCAAGCAGGGGGTATTGAAGAAAGGGTAGCACATCAGAAGCCTGATTTTTTCTTTCAGTGAAAATTTGCAAGAAGCCTAGGTACTGCACAGTATCTAGATCTAGAAATCACATATTTGTATACATAAAGTGTTATTGTTTATATGCAAAAATGTTTATATGTAAATTCTAAATAATTCATCACCATAACAATCTCATCAGCTTATCTTAAAACGTTAATTTAGGCCTACACACATTAAAATAGGGTTTTTTCCTGCTGAAACTATCTTCCACCCTTCGCTGCCCGTAGTCCTCTACCAGCCCTGTCTTTCGAGATCTCATCTCCCTGCAGGGAGGGGAAATGCTACTGCTGCTTTTCTGTAGCTTCAAGAAACACAGTGACTGAGAGGCATCGGCCACACCAGTAACTCTGACATGTAACTCAGAGCACATCCAGCTCAGAGTCTGAGATCAGATAAAAACCTGGTAAGTCTTCAGCTAACAGGGAAAGAGCAAGGAAAGGAGAACGCGTAGGAGAACATCAACTGTTTTTCCATCTAAACCCTCTTCTTCTTTCCCTTAGCTTGTGCTCAGTTATTTGCTCTTCCCCTTTTCAGTGTCACTGACTCGAAGAAGGTAAGGAAGAGGCAGAAAGAACAAATTTTTTTCACTCCCATGAAATGTGTGACGAGAACTTGCCACCTCCATCCAGTACTCTCACCACTGTGTGGGTCCTACCATAGGGAAAGGTGGTAGGGATATTGCTGTGCTGTGAGTTTCCTTATACATCAGACTCTGTAAGACCAAAATACACCTTCGGTGTACCTCCTGAACAAAAGATTTAAATCACCAACAGTTCACGCAAACTTTGACCCAGGCCAGAGATTTCAGAGTGAAATCTTTTAAGACTCTTTGCACCGACTATACCTTTAAGTAAGATACAACCTCCCACTGCATAGTTTGAGTAATGAAACCATTTTTCTCAGAAACCTTAGGGGGTGGTGGACACACAACGCGATTAGTTTTAAGATGAAGATTTAAAAATATATGAATGAATGGTTGTTTTCAACAAAACCAACTTAATGAGCCAAAAGGTCTTTTTTTATTCTCGTATCCTACATTCCGGTGGAAATACTGCAATTAGGCAGATTTTAAAAGCGAGTTGGGTTGATTCCGTGTTTGAGGAATGAGACTTCTTTCATATAGTAATATCTCAGGGGGGAAAGCAGAAATGTTGTCACTTGGGACATTTAAAACTGGATGGGGTAGCACTAAAACACAACCTAGAGAAGAATCCAGCCCTGGAAGGGAGAGGGGCAGTGTACTGTAAGACAGTAATTTCCTCTCTAATTTCTATTATATCTGTGTTTTTTGTAGTGACTTATTTATTCATGCACCCTGACTCCTCTGGAGACAAACAGAAAGGATTCATCTTAATGAAATGACTCTCTGAGAGGCTGAGAGCCACAAAGAAGGAAGAGGGGAGTAATCAAATTATCTTCGTGCTTTATAAATAATTTGTAGCTGGGATAAGTAAAATTACACTCAGCAACACTCACATATCTTCTCGTCTCTGACCTCTAGGGAGTTAAACTGGGAATGCACTGAAGAGATGCAGCAAGTGTAAAATTAGTCTGTAGTTGACTTGTATCTTGAGGACCAATGTGTTCCTGTGCGCCTGCCCCTTCTCGCAGGACATGGACTATAGCCTGGAGGTCACAGGCATCTTCCTGCGTGGGATCTGCGGCTGGCAGTGCACCAGCAAACTGGGGTATTTCAGCTTCGCTAACGGATTTTACTGTGAAGAGTAATTTCCTTGTTGGAAAGGCAGCCTGTCTGAATGATCCAGCCTTCTCAAGTCTGGGCACCACCTGGTGCAGAAATGCAAGGAGAAGGAAAAAAGCTGAATGGACAAGAAAAGCTTATGACTACGCGGAGTTTTGGCACAGAAAATCATCTTCATTCAAGCAGAACATTTCCCCCCTCTTTAATAATGTGTGAACTTCCACAGCCTTGTTTCTAATGAGCTGGTGGTTTCTGCTTTTCAGCTTGTGCTGGGGAGCAGTTCCCCGGAGCAGGCAGCGATGTCCGGCAAGGGCTGCTCCTCGCCCGGCTGCCCCCGACCCACCATCAGATGCTGGAGGTGAAAGCTGGAGACTCTCAGGTTTGGCAGAAATACACCTTCAACCACGACTCAGATGTCCTCCAAGGTGCCCAGCCTCTAACCTACTGTTTTGTTGAAATGTGCTCCTGTCAGACTTACCAGGGACGGAAGGTGGCACAGGGGGAACATCATTATCCCATCTGGGAGCATCCTTCTGGCAAGGCGAAAGTGACCGGAGGGAAAATCAGCCACTGTACCACCAGATCAGCCTTCTCAGGCTTAGTTTTTAACTGCTAAAAATATACTTGATGCAGCGGAAGACACAAACTGAGCTCTTCTGCAAGCCGAGGAGAGGAAACGGAGAAGATATGGCCAAATTCCTGCAGGAGGAATCATGACAAATTAAAAAGTGTAATTTATCCAAATGGTGCACATGAAGATCACACAGAAGGAATGTTTCCCAGCAAGATGTGAGTGAAGGCAGAGATGCCACACAGCTCTCTAAAGGACATGGGCCCTTCTGCCCTTGGTCTGCAGTGGGAGAGGAGTAATGCGGAAGGTCTTGTTATGATTTCAATAAGAGCAGGCTGACATCAGATTGGACACTGTACAACCAAGATCAAAAACATCACACTGTGGGTGAATCTTCAAGTTTTGTCTCTGTTATGGTGTCACCAGATACCAGGTTTATAATAGCTTGAGACAATTTGCATTTACTCTGTTAATAACAGTCATAAATAAATTGGTAACAAATATTTATAATATTACACTATTTTATGATGCATAATCATAACTAATAATTCACAAATACTATAGAAATATTTCACAATTATTACAGAGGAGTTAATCTTTTTCATACAATCAGTGAAAGAAGGCTGAGATATTACACAGAAAACGGTGCACGTTTTGGGGTGGGAACACTTTTCTTCAGTCTGTTCTGCTTCACCTCTCAAAGGTGTTAGAAAAAGAGGGAAAAGTGAAATAGTTCAGGGGAAGGGAATCTCTGCATTCTGAGAGAGGCTGCAGTGCTTGGGCAAGGTTTGCTTAATAGCCAGAGGGAAGAGAGGGAGGGTTATAGTGATTTCCAAATGACGCTGATCGGAGAGGAAGGAAATTGTATGTTGCCATCACTGCTGAAGGAGTCAGGTGACTTTCAAACAGACTGAAATCACCAAACCCAATTTCTACCACTTTTGTCTGTAGTGGTGGTACTTTGCAAGCAGACCCACTTATTTGGTTAATGCACTTCCTTTTATCCCAAGGATGCTGTGAGGATAAATACATTCAAATTCAAAGCCCTGAGCTGAGCCCTGGGCCCCGCCGGGGTATATTCCTATTTTATCCTGCGACTAGCACCTGTGTGGCCACACAAACAGCTGGATTAAGAAACCAATACAGCTGAAAGTCAAAACTAACTGATTTTGGCTAAAAGTTATGATGGTTTTGGCAGCTGTAACTGTAGTTACAAAGCCAAGGAACTAATGGAAATATTCAATTCCAAATTATACCTTTTTTTAGAAGTTTGCATAAGGATATCCGATAACTTTGCGGCAAATCATTAGGCCCTTGAGAAAGGTATTTAAATGGAATATAACATTGAGATGGGGAAAGAATTGTGTTTAGAAATACATACCGGTCAGGCTCCCTAAGGATGTTCCTTGTTTCTTTTTCCTCTCCAATTGCGCAATATCAAATAGTCCATCATCCCACCATGCATACAGTGTGCAATAATATACATTCATAATAAGCAGCACTTACAGTGCTTGACATCGTCAAAGGTCTCTACAAACGTTAGCTAATTAATCTGTTTCAACGCCCCTGTGGGCTAAGCGTAATTATTCTGAAGAAGCTAAAAGAGAGAGGTTAAATGAGTTATTGCAGGTCACAGACAGCAAGGGACAGCGGAGGGCTGGGAGCGCTGCTGCTGGCACCCTCCGACCCCGTGCCTTTCCTTTTCATGCCCTTACATGCCACGGACTCTCAAACAGATGTAAAACTAAAAAAAAGTTAAGCAAAATCCACAGCATCGTTAAGGTTTTATACAGCACTTATTTGGAATGACCTGCCGTCACTCATAGGTTTGTCTCCTGGGAGCAAAGTGACCCTAAAGTCACATAAAAGACCCTAACGTGACAATAAAACCATCCCACTGCTCGACACCATCATTAATATTGCACATTGGAATCAGGATAGTAAGCCTGACAGTTCAAATCATCTTTGCATCGTCTCTCTCTCTGGAAGTATCTCCATGCCTCTACAGACATTTATCTGTTGTGTTTGATGAAAAGTTGGTTTTTGATGCTTTTTAGCCCAAACTTTTTGATCAATGTAGCTATACAAATTCAAGATCATATTTTACACCACATGCAGTTTTGTTTTGGTGAATCGCTTGTTTTAAAAGATTCGTTATCCATATGGTTCGAACAGAATGTTTGGAAATTCCAATCTGAATGATTTTGTCTAAACTTTCCCTTCATATTTATGTTTAAATAAAAATGTCAAAGAACTACTTTGCACTGACATTTGTCACAACTGTGGATGTATTTTAGAGGGATATTTCTGAACTGCCAGAAGCAAACCTCATTTTGTAGAAGGCAGATCTGCCCTGGCGACCTCAGCAACACTGATGATATCAACGTGCCATGGCTGCAGCACGTTTTCATGCCCATGCTTATACATCACCCAGTACTCTGATGTTCAAGGGTGCTTCATGCCTTGCCATCAGTAAGAGTCAAGGGTGCTCAGTTCCTGCAGAAAATAAGCACAAACATATACAACAAAAATGTAATTAACAGATGAGTCATTAATTCTCATGAATCCATGGCAGAATCAGAGCTGATCCGTCAGGGGGTAGCAGGTAGCTCTAACCGACTGTTAGCAATGTAAAATACATCCATCACTGTCACTTTGCTCCCTCAGGGAAGCATCAAGGAAAGAAGGACGAGGATGCTGGAGCAGATAAGCACTGTAAGGTCCTGATTCTGCAAAACACTGAAATACAGGCATTTCAGTCGTGCTGACTTCAGCAGGTGGTGAAAAAAAGCACGGCCTTAGATGCTCAGCATCAGCAAAATGCCAATTTATTAAGATAACCAGGCCTAAGGGAAAAAAATAAACAAATTTCTTTAACTTATTACATGTATAATCCCCTGATGCCTTTTGGTTGTGACTGTGGTCTCGCACCAGGCTTATAATGTCGTAACCTTGTGGGTTTTAATGGGGCTGGTCCTCATTCACCGTGGGTGAGATCAGGGTTAGCCCACGACTGAGCTCTGTGCCAACACCAGAGCTTTTACATACGGTTTCATAACCAGCTTTTTATTAATTTCTGAGTCAAGGTGCCTAGTTTAAAATAAGATGATTTTTCATGTTCTAGCCTGGCACATCAAATATCAGGACAAGAGGTGGTTTTCTGCTTAACGCCTGGTACTAAGAGCCGAGGTCCAGCCCATGTGCTGGCTCTGGGCATCTTCAAAAGGCTTCCGAAATTTTTAGAAAATATGGTATCAAAAACTTCCCTATTGGTTAGGATACACATTGATTGTCGCAGATCAAATTAATCCCTGGTGTTACTTTGGCCCCGTCAGTGGATTAATTCCAGGAATCACTTTAATCTATTACCTTTGCGTTCATTTTCTATTAAATGTTTGTAAAAAAAGATCAATAGGGAAAAAGTGATGCACAGATAAAGCAAACACTCAAGCAGAACTAAAAATAACCCGGTGAACTGCTCTCACTGGACAGTATAAATATTACTTTCAGGTTAAAAATATTTCTTTGAGGATACGGAGCCCTTAAAAACCAGAATAGATCTCGGACAATGACACTTCCTCACAACCAAAGGAATAATGTGTTTTTGCCAGTAAAGGATATGCTCTGCTTTGCAGAGGAAACTCCTGTTGGCTAATTTCACCATGGAAACTCCAGGCCTGACTATAAAAAGACCAATTTATCTCCTCACAAATATCCTTATGCTGGGAATAACAAAAACTAAGAGCGGATGGCGTTAACCCCAGGTAAGGGGGTAACTGCCGGCACGGAGCAGCTGCGGGAGGAGCCTGGCATGGGCTGGTCTGCACAAAAACCAGTGCTGAGCACCCAGCCATCTCCAAGCCAGTAATAAAACCCAGCCTAAACCCAGTCTTAGCATCCCTCTGCCCAAATCCCCCGTCCCAAAAGTAACCGACGCATTTCCTTTCCACTTCTGCGACAAACACAAATTGGCCAGACATGAGAATAAGGCCCAGTTTTCAGCTTCAAAGGTATTTATGACCCAAAGCTTTCTCGCATTGCTCCCTTGGTCGGTGACTCTCCGAGGCTGCTTTGTTTGAGGGGGTGGCAAAGCACTTGTACAAGGGGACGAGCTGTGTGCTGGAGGTGCTTTGATTTCCTCGGAGCGGTCTGCAGAGACTTACAGGTTGTTGTTTCACAGAATCACAGAGTGATAGGGGTTGGAAGGGACCTCTGGAGATCATCTAGCCCAAACCCCCCACCAGAGCAGGTTCACCTAGAGCAGGTTGCACAGGAATGCATCCAGGTGAGTTTTGAGTATCTCCAGAGAAGGAGTCTCCACAACCTCTCTGGGCAGCTTGTTCCAGGGCTCTGCCACCCTCAAAGGAAAGAAGTTCCTCCTCATGTTTAGATGGAACTTCCTATGACCAAGTTTGTGGCCGTTACCTCTTGTCCTGTCACTGGGCACCACTGAAAAAAGACTGGCCCCATCCTCCTGGCACCCACCCCTTAAGGATTTAGAAGCATTAATAAGATTCTCCCTCAGTCTTCTCTTCTCCAGACTAAAAAGACCCAAGTCCCTCAGCCTTTCCTCATAAGAAAGATGTTCCAGTCCCCTCATCATCTTCATAGCCCTTGTTTGCTCTTGGCCCAGCTGCCTGCTTTGATGCACCTTTAACACAGACCTTTTCAATTCCCCCAGAGGAGCAAATATAGAAATATATAACATAAAAATAATAATATTAATAATAATATTAACAATAATAGCAATAATAACATAATAATAAACAATAATACAGACATATATAACATAAATAATCAAATACTCTTGCTGGTGATGCAGTAAGACAACCAACATGGTCGCTAGAATGTTTATTATGAATCCTTTTACTGATGTAATGGTTTCCAGGTTTAATTATGAGCTCTGTCCCGCTGTCTCTGTCAGACAGAGCAGTATTAAGGCACTGTGGGTGACAGGCTGATGGCTGATGGCTACACACACAGCTAAAAAAGAGCGCAGATAAGGGAAAGGCCAGTCCCAATAATCAGAAAGCAGACAAACCTGTGATAAAAGAGTAGCCAAAAATAATGCACCGTCTTTTCTGTGTAATCCCAACCACCACAGTGATTTATAGCAAACCAAAGGCAGTTTTACACAGGTTTTATCTTTCTCCTCTAGAGGCAGAGAATTTACATTGGAAATAGACATGAATTCACTTTCCTATTGCACTAGATGCTGCCACAACATCTCTGGATGACCTGAAGTGTGACACTGCATGGGCTAGTCGGTCTCCATCACCCCTCAGTGAAAAAACAGGCAGCATTTAGGAAGAGGGAGAACTGTAGTCCACAATGTCATGCACGACTAAGCAGAAAGATGCATCATAGCTCTTGTTTTTATATGTCAGAAAATCCAGAAGAAAGGATGCAATTTTTTTGTCTAAATTAAAAAACCCGAATGACCCCAAACCAAATGAAACAAACAATTTGCAAGTGTTCAGGAGTGTTGAAAATCATTTTGGAAAGTGCTCTAGGCTAATTTTGTAAACCACAACAGAGCTGTAGCGGGTAGAAGCACACTTTCATCTTATTTATTTCTCTCCGTCTTTAAATGCTGGGTTTGTTAGGATAAGTTTCTCTTTCAAATCCACTCGGCACGACATATACTTTCTTGGTTATGAAGTGTCTGGCCACACAAGTACAGACACAGACATGCCCGATGTGCTTATGATCTTTCTGTCCCATATTAACATTGGGCCAATTTTGGCTTGGCTTTTCAGCCCAGCTTTTCACCTCCGACGGTGCAAAAATCAACAGGGCTGATTTTCCATACACCTGGGACTGCATTTTTCTGTGCGCCTGTAGCAAGGTGGGTTAATTCATGCCAAAATCAGGAGAGATGTGCTGTAATTTGCCGTATCCAGCATGAAAGCTGCTGGGCAGATGGCATGATACACAAGCCACAGTACCTGCATTCGACCTGGCTGAAGCACACGCAGGCTGGCGTCATCTTTGAAAGATGTTTGTCGAGCAACAGCGCAGGTGAAACCCTGCTTCCCGCAGCTTCAGGTCTTTCATCTTTGTACCTCCCGATTGCGACCACCTCCCACTTCTCCTGCGAGTCCTCCCATGCCGAAGGACTACAAGTAGGGACTTGTAGTAGGGACTTGTATACCGTTGACGTCTCTGCCACTGTACTATTTTGCGACCAAAACTGGCCAACGGGTTTAGAAACCCCATCCTTTCCTCTCCTCTCCTGATTGCCCTCCCTGCTTAGAGAATTCCTGACAATTTTTGGGAATTTCCGGTGACTTCTGCAAGCGGCAGAGTGTGTCCCGGGCTGCCTCTGTGCACACCACGGAGACGAGCACCTCCAGAGGGAGCATTCGCCCCGTCTTAAAACACCATCTGAGCAAGGGGAGGAATCTCCTTTTGCAATTTTAGCCTGTTATAAACAAGTGAAACGCATCCTACCCTAGCTTACAAGTGCCAATGCTTTGACTGGCTTTTGCACACCAAAGCGTGTAGAACTGTGGGTGAGAAATAGCTCTTTCCATATTGTCAGAATGTAAAGCAGTCCGGGAACGACTGTAGATACCTGGATGCATTAACAGGAACGCATCAAGGGCACAGTCCCTGCTCACCAGTGACAGATTTCTCACTGTATAACACATGAGTTGAGTTTTGAGCGGTAACCAAGTCCTGAGGTGGAGTGTGAAACACTTGATATTTGGTTGTGTTGTGTAGCTGCTGAAGCACATACAGACTTGTGAACATTTGCAGGTCCAAGAGGCAGAGGAGTCCTTCCGCGGGGGATGTGGAGCTGCTCCGTACCATTTCTTGGCATTTTGGCACGACCTGCAGCTGGGCTGCAGACAGCCAGAGACCCGGGAGGTTACCAGCTGGAGGGGGAGAGCAGTTCTGCAATATGTAAAAGTAACTCCTCCGCAACTGGCACTTGTCTATACATGGCGCCGACTTAGTCCCTCGTACCAGTGGCCCGCTGTTAAATTTATAATGATGTCTTCCAGTGCCATAAAACATGACCTCCAGCTTCTCACTTTAGACTGAATTGTGTTCCAGGCATTTTGTACTTTATAGGAAAATGTGATTTTTACATGTTATTTTACAGTTTGGTCTCCAGTAAAGATATTGTTGGTTTTGTTTCTTTATTTTTGTATGGTTTTTTATGGGGAAAAATGGAAAACAAGGCCCAGTCTGAGTTCTTCTGCAGTGTGAAACATTATTAAATAAGTAGCAGAAAGCAGGTGAGCTGGGATTCTGCAGTTTTTGCTTCAGCAAATTAACTTTAACTAGTGTAATGGCAGGAGCATTCATTTCCAAAAAAAGAAGAAAGTTCAATGTTATGCACTAAATCATTCTTTGCTTTTAAATAATTGGGATCATGTGTCCAGCAGAACAAAAAACTCCAAGCTTTTATAGATTTTTCCCAAAGTCATAAGGAAATTGTGCTATGCTGTTAAATGTAATAGGGAAAATATAAGCCTTTTGGACTGTTTTGTTATAAGAAAAAGAGAAGCGACTTAAAAACCTGAAGACCCATAAATTTAGTGGTACATAACTAGATCTACACCACTGAACTCATTGATTAGACAAGAAAGACAGAGGATCCAAAGGAATCCTTTTCTTATGTAGCATTTACATGTCTGCTCACCATTCACTTCTTCAGGGATGTCTACAAAGTGTGAGTCCATTTTAACTGTCAAACAGGTATGAAACAAATGTGTAAAACCGTCTGGAAGTACACAACCTAAAACTGAGTAATTGTGAGACCTTCTGGTCTTCCCTAACTTTGTCCCTTCCCAGTTGTCCATCACCTCTTTGGCTCCGGCAAGAAGTTACCTGGTACCCCACGGTACCTGGGGTGGCTTCTCTGGCTGCTGTAGATAAAAGTTTGCTGAGATGCAGGCCTGTGGATGTCAGATCTCTCGGGCATTTCTTTGCAAAGTAGCTAAAAGCAATGAACAAAGCAGCTCAAATTCTGAAGGATCCTTCTTGGCTCCAGCGAGGATTTTTGGGCTGAAGCCTGCAGCCCTCATTCAGGGTCCACAAAAGAGAAATCCACTGAAAATCTGAATGCGAGAGTTCACTGATAATTTTATTCTGGGCAAGGAGTTGACTTCCTGCAGACTGAGGGTGATGGTAGCTGCTAAAGATCTCATTTTGGACAGAAGAGTTTTGGGGCATGTGCTGGGCAGGGGGGCAGGAGAGGCAGAAGAGCTGGGCAGGGAGTGCTCAGGGGGAGCTTGATCCCTTGCAGGAAGAGAGGGTCAGAGAGGAACGTGATGGGGGGAATGAAGTGAAGAGGAAGCCCAGGTCTTCTGGGTGAGAAGAGGGAGAAGGGAATGACCAAAACCAAAGATGTTTCAGCCTATGGAGCAAGGAGGAATATTTGCAGGGCTGGGGTCAGCACGAAGAGCTCTAGCTCCCATAAGGGCAAAGGAGGGGTGGGATGGCATGCGGGTCCCCGTCACTCGTAGCTTCTACAGAAAAAGAGTGGAGCAGTGGGGGGATCTCTCTTTTTTCAGGGGGAGGCTGTGAGCCCCAGCTCTCTCCCTCTAAGAAGGGCAGAGCCCAAAGATACCTTGCTGGGCTCAGTGACACTGCAGCATGCTCAGGAGCCCCTGGCACACGAATCCCCTCTTTGCCAGACCAGGAGACTTTCATGTGAGAGATGGGGACCTGTGCAGGGCAGCATCACATCTCTTGTAAGAGATCTCTGTGAAGCTCTTCAGGAAAAATGCATTAAAACATCCCTGGGGTGCTGCCACAGAAATAATAGCACCCTCTCCCTTCCTTTTCCCATAATCTGCCCATCCACAAACCTTCCTTGATATCATAAAGAAAGATAGGTCTTCCTTATGGCTTCTGATCATGTTTAATAATTTAATAGGAAGTACTATCCTTCTTCTAACACAACATATTGTAACAGGCTTGTTCAAAAATACCAACTCCAGAAATGTGCTACAGAAATTAGTACAAAAATTCTGTGGCTTCTTCAATTACTTTTTAAAGAAATCCTGAAGTTTCTGTGGAGTGGGCACTTCCAGAGCATTTTGGAAAAAAAATAATCATGACCTTGTAATTGAAAGTCAAAAAGCTCACAGATGCTCACAAAAGCCTCAGTTCTGCCTCCATGAATGGTGTGATTTCTCTGAACTTGGGTGGAAGCAAGCGTGATAGTCCTTATAGCACGGTTGGGCCGGGAACTATATAATTTAGGAAATTTAGTTAATTAACTTATGTTTTTGCAGAAACTGGTTCTGATCATGTTGGCATTATTTTTAAATCCCATTCAAATGCATTAGAAAATACTGACTTCCCTGCAGATTTGACCGCTTGTCCACTACACAGACAATGTGTGAGTAAATTATAACCTACTTTCCCATCAACTCTGCTTCTACCTAGATTACTTCTTTCTCGCCCATGCTGCACGCACCAATTTTCAAAACAAAGTGAATAAACTAGCATAAGCATTTAAGTGCGTTTCCACTGATTCCCATACTCAAATTAAACATGCAAATGAAAACATTAAAAGGAATGACTTATTCATGTTCTTAGGCAAAGCATACATATTAAATTAATGTACGTGTATCAAAGAAGGCACTAAGTGCTGACTCTTGAAAGCCTTGTGTAGGAAACTGTACTACAAACTGTTCATTTAATATTTTTATTGCTTAATATGAAACTTAGGAAGACTGACTGTATTGATTCTATCTTAAATATTTGACAATATATACTCATTTAGAGCAACCTCCTCATTTCCAAATATATATTTAATGAAGCGCATGCCATTTTAGGCAGACATTTAAAGTATAAGTTTCATCTCTTTAACATTTTAAGAGTGTATGTCACATTAACAACTGTACAAGGGAACAACTGCTCTGACGTAGCATGTCAGACGGGAAGTTATCAGTAACACAAAGCAACTACACAGGATTGCATGTGCAAAGCTTCAGAAATAAATATTTTTAAGAAAAAAATATTTTTAAGAAAAAATATTTTTAAGAATGACAGAGATTGTTTTTAATTTGCACCTTTTCATTGAATCTTCTTTTTATTTGTTCTCTGCTCTGGTGAAAATTATATGTGTGCGCATTTTTAGATCTCCTTACGCTAGAAGAGAAGACCGGGGGAAAAAAATCAGCCAGCAACGTTTTTTGTGAAGTGACTTCTTCTGCCTGCTAAAGAGGTGAAGGCTTAAGTGATCTGCAGTTCAAGTCTCAGAGTTCCTTGCAAGAAAATGCGAAAGCATGTCAAGCTAACAAAACCAACAAATAGCTCAAGGACAGAGCTAGAAAGGATGGTTTCAGCACATTCAATTACTGGAAAGCTTTCACAGGAGGAAAATTGTCTTCAGTGGCTGAACTACATTTGTATATGGCGTATCGAAGTGCTGGAGTTAAGGTTGGAACAGACTCAAGTTATCTCACCATAGGTTAATACGTAGGAAACGCAAAATAGAATAAGCCAGGAAGAAGGAAAAAACCAGCACAGCTGAGATAGGAATCTGCAAAGCAAGGAGAAAACACAAAGTTATATCCACAAGATGGGTGGTCAGGTAAGCAAAAGGCAGTGGAACAACTTTGCTTGCTAGGGAATTGAGAGAGGTCGGGGTGCAAGAGCTGATTGCTTGGGCGCTGCGCAACAAGCCGTGCAGTGAGATGTAGGAGCCAAATCTTCTGGCGCAGGACCTACAACCAGGCATTTACAAGGCTGACAGAAACATGGTGGGATGTCCCTTCTGACTGGAGTACAGGCATTGAGAGGAAGGCAGTATTCGGGACAGACGGATATGGAGGTAGGGGTGACAGAGAAGTACTGTACACTACTGATGTGGTAGCAGGTAAAGAAGGAAAAGCATGATATAATAAAATTAATCAAGGTCCATTGCCTTCTTGAAAAGCACTGTAAAACTACATTTTACTACAGCAGTAGCACAGATCCAGTAAAGATCCTCTAGATAAAATCTGACTGTGGCTATGGAACAGTGGAATAGTATTAGACAGTCAACAGGACCTGTGGGAGACCTCCTGTTCCTAGAGATAGATCAGAAGAGAATGATACCAATAATAAAACTGAGGCTATGGGTGATGACAGAGCTCAGACGTTCCTGAATCTGGACTGCTGACAGACTCTTTTTTCAACAAGATATTGAGCCTGCAGGAGGTAGTGCTAGTTTAGACAGTGACAATATTACAGAAGAGGTGGCTGTAGAAAATAGCCCTGATCAAGCAGATCATAGAGGATTTTGATTAAACTGAATGGAAAGATAAACAAATCTGCATTTTTCTGGGTTCTTATATTTGGCTTTTTATAACCTCAAAGCAGTGAAGTCAACGGAACTGAGGAACTTGGAGACTTAACTGCAAAGGAGATTCCTGAAGGCAAAGATATATAATTGAGTCTGCATTTTGGAAAGGAGAAAAAACTCATGGAGAAGAACTCCAGACACAACTGATGACAATCCACCTTGAAAAGGGTACGAGGAGTAGGCAAAGGGCCTGCAAGAAATGGAAAAAAAAGGGGGCTGACTAACATGGAAAATTGCACCTTGCAGGTCAGAAAGTGTGGGGAGAAAGTGAAATCTGCCAAAAGCTGTGTTAGACCTTGCAAAGGAAATTAAAAACACGTTGTAAAATGTTCTTTAGTCATATAAACAAACAGAGAGCAAAAAAGAGGAATTTGAGGCTGCTATGAAGTAAAGATTGGGGGTGGGAGTGAGGGTTAAAGATACCCTAAGCATGGGCCAAAAATGAAATTAAAACTTCGGTTTTTAGTAAGCACAGCGACCTGTGGGGCAAAGACAGTGTGACTCATGGGCATGAGAGGGCATCTGGAGCAGAAACAAAAATCTAAGGGCTTAATATTTTCAGACAAAGGCGGCAATCCCATCTCTATCCAAAACCCTGAAAGAACCAACACAGGCAACTGCCAAAACTAGTAAATTGATATGTTAGCTCAGAAATGAATGCTGGGAGAAGAAAAAGAGTAGCTTCTATATTTTAGAAAGAATGAAAAATTTGATCTGGCTAAACACCAACTATTAGCTTGATTTCAACAGTCAGCAGAGGTAGACAAAAGAGAGTATAGTTTAGTACAGCTTAATCCAAGGTAGGTCACGCAACACTACCCTACTATCTTTCTCTGATAAGCTTAATTGATTATTAGCAGGGAAAATCCCCAAATTTTTTCTCATCTTGTTTTTGGTAAAGTATTTCATGTGATGTCACTTTAGAAACAACTACATGAGGAACATATCCAAGGCAGGTGAAGAATTGGCTAAAATGGAAACGGTAGCTAAATAAATTATTGGGGTAGAAGACAACTGTTTAGGGAGCTACTAAAAAACTGATCTTGGAATCAGCTTACTATTTTTATTAGTGAGCTTGACATAAAAAGCATGCCAATGCTAATGACATTTGTCACTGACAAAGACAGAAGAATCAGAATACAGTTCCGAAAAACTTGAAGGGCTTTGAGGATTACAAGAATAAGAAAAGGATGGACTTTTAAGGACGGGGTCACGCATTAAAATTTTTTTTTGGTTTTGCTATAAGCTTGGAATTAATCTGTTGACAGGCAAAAGACCTGAGAGGATTAGCTGACCACTGGTACCTTTAAGCCAGGTAAACTATTGTGAAGAAAAAGGTAAACTTGGCGTTTGCGACCTCAAGTTTTCTTTATAGTCAGTGGAAAGAAATAGGACACTGTGACTTCCTATTTTAAAATCGTCCTCCTGTGTATGGGACTTACCTTAAACTTAGACAACAAAGTTTGAAAGTCTAAGTTTAAATGAACCTCCTTGAGAAATATTTTGCATGAAAGCCCTGCTTTACGCTGTATTTCATCCTGTGTGGCACTGCTGACTTTTGCTTGAAGCAGTTCATGGGAGGTAAGCAAGGCTATAAAAGTCAGACACCTAAAGTTTCAATTATTTTTGAAAGGACCGAGTGTCTCAACCATGTCTTTGAAACGCTTTTGCAGTCTACCTTTTGAAACTGGTGGTGGTGGTGAGCTCAGCCCCAGCAAAGTGTTGCTGTGGGTGGAGGCCTTCCTACAATAACGCTTACTAGGTAAGTATGATTGCACTGATTCATGCCATGAATAGCTGCCGAATGCTCCGCGAACACTTAGAGTTACATCACCAGAAGTCCCAAGGCTTGGGGTCATATTTTTCTGCAATCAGTGACCCCTATTGACAGCTGGATTGCAAAGATGAAGGTGCTGGACTCAGCTGCAATTCCAAGGAGGTGGGTTGAACACACAGCACAGATGCTCTCAAATACATTCCAGGCAGTCGTCTCCGGAGGGATCATCCTGCCTCTGAGCTCACATGCAGAAATGCAACACAAGACTGTGACTTACCAATAACTGCTGGACATTGTTGATGGCTGGAGTCAACCCTGAATTTGCTATTTGCTATTTTGTTGACGTTTGAATTTTCCCCTTAGGTGTATCTATAACACCAACGCGAAATTCCAGCAAAACTCTCTCTTTCTGCTCTCGGTTTTGTTTTATTTTTCTACTCTGTGCATTTGTCACCCAAGCCCAAGCTGTTGCCAGGAGACGCAATGTGTTTCGGTAGCATCACCCAGCTGCTGGACTGTGTGGCTCTAGTCCCCAGATTCAGTTAGAAAGCTTAAGTGAAATATTATTTTCCTGTGCCTGCCATGATTAGGAGGAGTTATCCATCTGCCTGTTACAAGTGAGTGTAAACACACAGATGCATGCACGCTGTACAGGTCTTCACGCTGTACAGGTCTTCACAGTTCACACTCAGGTATGGAAACAGTGACTCCCCTTGCCATTAGGATGGTTTCTGTTGATAGAAGAGGGTGAAAATAACTCCAGAGCATGAAAAAAGAGGTTCTTTATTTTGCATCCTCTTTCCCTTGGTTTATTGCTTTTTCCTAAGAAAACCAAGAGAAAGAGGATGCAAAACGGGGATGCCACCAGCCTTCCTCATCCCCATGCAACAGGGCCCACTGGGTGCTGGGAAGTCAGTTTGGGTTACAGAAAAAAGTGGGGTGCATCACCCTCCTCTACCATCAGCAAAGATTCGGGAACTACCCAGAGGAAAGGTCTCGGTGCTACTGCACAAAAAATTTAGTTTCCAGGAGTAGGTTTATTCATGAGGAGCAACCCCCCAGGACCCTCTAATGCAAAGGAATAATTTTTTGACTGCAAGTCAGCCACAGCTACTAGACTGAGAAGACAGAAAAACTGTTCAGCATATACCACAGAGTCTTGGGAAGTAAAGTCATCCCAGCCCACATCCCTCCGGCACGGTGAAAATCCCTTGTAAAGAGAGCTTTGAGAAGAGTTTGGATTTCTATTGCGGTGATAGAGTTTTCTCTCCGAGCACCTGCCCGTGTGATTAGGTGATAAATTCTGCCTTGCGATCACTCATCAGGCCAAGTAAGACCAACAGGGGCAATTAAATGCTGGAGGAAAAGATAAGGATCACTAATCAACTTGCAAATCATCTAATCAAACCATGCTGTTCACATCCTACTGTTCCAGTGGATTTATAGCTATAATTATCCTATTTTAATTTTTTTCCCAATCAATTTTACATGAGTATTTATTTTCGTGCACTAAACATATTGTCCTCCATAGACTCGAGGAGTTTTTTATAGTCATGCTTCTTAAACAGCCACCTTGCATGACAACTCTTAACCTTGATGCATATACAGACAGGGACAAAAAATGTTTCTAGGGTATTGCTCTTGGCTAAGTAAGTGCAGCATTTTATGGTGTATATATATGTTTTGCTTATATATATTTTACTTTTCATTAGGGATTTTTTAAAAAATCTGAATATTAGTAGATGATTTAGCTGTACTATAAAAGATTACAGATTAAAAGATATACTATAAAAGATTGCATAAATTTTTTAGAATGGTTTGATTCTCAGAACAACAAAAATCTTCACACCTTCAGAAGCTTAGTTAGACCCTGTACGGGCCCTGCCTTTTTACATCAGCTAGAGCCAATATATTACATATTGCAAGAAGAGTGTTGAGGAGGAGGAGACGATTAGCATATAATTAAGTTACCTAATATTTTACATTTTAAAGGTTTTTAAAGGAACTTTTGGAAAAGCTCTTTCTTCTCCATACGGGACATCTCCATCAGCAGTCCAGCAGTTGATGTGAGGCCTCTCTTAGACTTCTGAAAAATCTCTTTCGACCTGGCAACATTGAAAAAAGCCGAGGATCCTTTCCTTTTTTGTGTTCCCCAGGGCAGATCCCCTCCATGTCTCAGGAGATGTTGTTTCAGGTGGATCCTGCCAGGTGGGACAGAAAAAAATTGAGCCCTTCCTTGTCACTTCCACTCCCCAAATGTGAGAGCATATTGGAAAGGCAATGCAGCAAAAGCCAGGCAGCTATAGGTTCAGGCATATATATCTGCTAACTGGCTTTAATAGCATCATGCCTCAATGACTTTCGATAGGATCTTGCAGATTACATGAGCTGTTGAATTCTGGCATGAGTTTTGTTAGTTTTCTTGGCAAGAAATTCAGAAGCTTCATAGTCAAAAAAAGGGAGGGAAGCCACTGAGTTCATGAATTATCCATGTAGGAAAATGTAGTCCTGCCCATCGTACTGAGCCAACGTGCTAAGGACAAAAATAAAATGAAACAATTACTTCTATATGTAAAACTTGTCCAAAATAATATTAATGACAGAACAGTTATCAGGATTGTACAGTGTGTAATGCCAGGGAAAAATTTAGTTGTTCTAAGCATAAAGCTTTGGAGCAAAGAAACGGATCTATTTGCCACAACTATAAATGAATCCTCACCTTTATGCTGCACTATTCAACCTACTATGACAAATCCCACCATGAAAACCTGTTTATTGACCTAAGGATTTCAATCCCCAGCCATGGCTTTCTCCATTGCAATAAGAAGCAAAGCAGGGCTCATCACAGCAAATATATGACACTCAGGAAATTAGAGAGCTTTAGTAAAAAGAAAATAAATCCCACCTTTTAAATCAAGAAGCTTTTGTGACCATTTATGCTTTCCATATGCGGTGATACTATATGCTGAGCCAAGAACATCTTTACATCCCCAGTCTTAAAGCTTAGAGGTAGCTGTAACATATCAAGCACAGCTCAGTATTGCTACTGGAATAAAAGACTTCACCAAGCTGCCAAAAATAAAAATAAAACAAGTCCCCTCTCTAAAATGTATTCCTATATTTCAAACAGTAGCGAGAGATGACAAATATCTGGCAAAGGCAGCAATTCATTGGATCAATAGATAAACTACCCAAATTCCAGAAGAAGCCTTGAGAATGGCATTATTGAAAAATGAAGCACAGTCACCGAGGCAGCTCCTGCAGTCAAACATACCACATGTTTGAGTCAGTTCTGCTCCTCCTGGGTTCAGGAAAAGTTGAACAGAAAGAAAAAAATCCCTGGAAGACATACAAAAGAGCAGCCCCTGAAAGACTGGCTTTAGGGCTTGATTGGGGTTAATCCAGATCGGTGCTAGTGGACCAGAGTTTTCTGGCTGGGCTCCTCCGTTGCAGTTTTACAAGCAGTAAATTCAGAAATATGAAATACATGTGGAGGCTGTGTAGCCCATAGCTCCCTATCTGACTCACAGCCAGCGCAGCTCCCTGCTCCGTGGGATTTATCGCGTCTGGACCCGGCTGTCAGCAGAGGCTAAATATATACAGGAGACGGGCGCAGGCCAGGAGAAGAGCTGTGCTCAGGACTGCGCCAGGCAAACCTCCGCCAGGGCCGCCCCAGGGCGGGCTGTGGGGATGCTGGGCACGCTTTGTCCCGGTGCCCACTGGCAGCTAAATCACACCGAGCTCCCAGATTGGTAACGGGATTATTAAATCTGCTCAAACAGTAACAGTTTGTAATTCTGGCCAGATGTGAGAGCAATACCCTTTGTTTCTCCCTCTGAGTCCTGCTTGGAAGTCCTCCAAATCTACCTAGTTTGGCAAAGTTTTTTGCCCTACAAGAACGACGGTGGGCCCTCCTTGATGATTGCCTCAAGAAAACTATGTGTAAACTGGAAACCGTCAAAAATCCTAACACTTCCAAACTTGCAAAGCAAATCAATAAAATTAGAAGAAGTGGAAATCCCAGACTGATAAAAACTCTGGGAAGCCAAATATATTAAAGAAGTGGCTCCTTACAGCTCAGCATTGAAGCAGCAGACACAAGCCCACAGTATTTAAAATGTGTGATGAATTATCTACTGTCTGTCTCTCTAGTACAATCCAGATAAATCAATGATAACGTTTAAGGGGACACTGATGTGAAAGCAATATTGGGATTTAAATAAAGAAAAAAAATCAAGATGACAGTGGAAGATTACACTTCCATTCATACTTTATTCAGCAATGATTGGGATAGCTACCTGCACTCCAGCAGGCCCCTGAGCTATTTATATACCAGAAAGCTGAAATAAGCGAACCCTTAGAAACACATAATTTAAAACCCGTATTCCTACAGAAAGGTCTTTGTTAAGGACAAGCCATAAGATTTTCCAGAACTGGGATGTAAAGCTGTACATACATCTCAAGAGAATTTTAAAATGTTTTGTCAAGTGCGGGTAACAAATTATCTAAGAAGAACGAGCTACACAGGCTGTTTTGAAGATGGTGGCATTGCATCAGTTAGGAATTGAGCCCAATTTTATTATTTGGACACATGACAAGCGATTTATTACTGTAGCCATTTGCTTAGGGGCTCAATTAATAAATATTTATGCAGCTGTTTCTGCTATATATGGTTTATCAGCAGAACTTCAGTGGGTATGAATGATGTCATTTAAAACCAATATATATTTAATGGTCTATTCAAGGATAAATCAACCTGTATAATGCAATGTATGATATTAATGTGATTCCATGATATTTTACTGGGAGGCATCCAGATACATACATTTACTGGAAGTACAAAAATTTGTTTATTAGATGGTTTAACTGCCTCAGATTAAAAAGCAGAATTATTAGACAAAAGCTTTGAAGAATGCATTAGTACTTGGTGATCTCTCAGGTGTACAATTTGAGATGGAAGAAGTATATTTCTAAAAAAATATGCTGTAAGCATCTTTATTTGTATTGCTTGGAAGTAACACGGTGTCACTTTACATTGAGGAGTGTGTTAGGAGACCTCAACCTGCATCTCTCTTGCAGGTGCAGCTCCCATCTTCAGGAGAGGTTGTCTTTTGAGAATAACCCCCAAAAGGCAGTGTCCTGGGGTCTCTCTGAGGAGGACATGGCCTTTTCCATTCCAGCTAAGATGCTGGAAAGGACTTTGGCAAGAGCTGGAAAGGAACTGTACCCTGTTCCAAGCAGTCTGGTTCATTTGCCATCCTTACCACCTGAATCAACCACAGGAAGCTGTGAAGAGAAGAACTGAAGCTCTCGTCCTGATGCAAATCTTACACATCTTCTCCAAACGCTACTTCTGTCCACCATCCGATACTCCCCAGCTGAGATGCTGGAATCTTGCGTTAATGAGACAGCGTGATTTTCTACCTAATTCACTGTCTCACCATAACACAAAGGTGCCTCTCTACAGACTGGATCCACGTGAGATGATGTAGCTCCATGAGTAACTGTAGGAGCTGTTGTGTGCACATGGCTTAGTCACTCCCGACAGTATTTTAGCAGGATGTGTGTTTCTACATAGTGCTAAAATGCTTAAGTCATAGGTTCCACCACCGCTATTAGTCCTGGGGGTGCACCTTTTTTCCAGCGTGGAGAGAATGATTTATGCATCTTACTTTGCTTGTAGGAGTGAAACTAGAAGTGGGTGCACACATATAGACACTTCTTTACTGCTTCCCATTCTCTGAATTAGTTATTTTTCTTTTTTCTTTTTTTTTTTAAAGCAAGGTCTCCAATCTCTATTAAGCTTTTGCTTCAAGAACGTCACCACCAAACTTCCCATAGTTGTTATTTATAAAGGACCCAGAAAACACCCATTGTATTGACAGCTCTGCAGCAGCTGACGGCCAACAGCATGCCTTGCAGCTCCGCTCCAGGGCTGGGCACAGCTGCATGATTTGTGCAAACCAGGGCTACATTTGAAAGCTTGAAAACTCCTTTGCGCTGTTTGTATTTGTTTCACCATATTTACTTGTTTCTAATTCGGCAATCAAGCATATAAATGTGTAGAAGTATAAACTGTATTGGAAAGCAATCTGTATTAAACAAGGCAACATAATGATACCAGCCTCAGTGCAATACAGCAGCCAAACCAAACCTCTGTCACAGCATAGAAGGCTTCCTAGTTGTATTTTCTTGAGAGACACTGAAAAGTGGTTTAAAAGTGTACAGTGTGTATCCATACTGATGCTTTAGAAACTGTAATATGCAAAGAGAAGCTGCCAGTGTAGGGGATGAGAAAGGAGGAACAGGGTTTTCTCAGGGCAGGTTTGACAGCAGCCACTGCAGCAAGGCAGACGGGGAGCTACAGCAGCAATACCGTGTAATCTCCTCTAGCCGGCATTAAGGGTGCTTAGAAAAGGAAATGGGAACAGATATGAAAATCTTTTCCACTTTCTCAGACCGGGAACTGAGAAATATATTATTTTTTAAACTATCACACGCCCTTCAGTATAAGCATGAAGGCATGCAATTATGGAAATACGGGTGTATGTTTTCAGCAGCTCTTAGCACTTCGGGAGCAAGGCATGTTTATCACACTGCCTGCTTTAAGCATCTAACCCAAATATGATCCAAATGAAAGAAACTAGGAACCTGACTTTATTATAGAAGCTCCTGGTAAGTTGAAATGAGAGGACTGAGATGCGCTTTCTGAGTGAGGGTGCTATTGGCAACACCAAGAGCCTACACTGCAGAAACCCAAGTACAAGTGAATTTGGATAGAGCCATATCAGTGAGATCCTAAATAGACCTGACACCTGAATGCAGCTGGCCAAATGGCTTCCTGCCTCAGCAGCCTCCTGCCATCCACGCCAGAGCACGCCACCAGGTCTTCCCCAGCACTGGGACGCTGGTGGCTGTCACCACTGCTCCTTAGCCACAGGTGGCTTTTCCATGCAGCAATACCTGGGAAAAGAAGGCAAGAGATAAGAGTAAATAGGAAACTTTGCAAAGGGTTGTTAGCTGTTCCCAAAGGGTCCTATAGTGAAAATCCTGACAGCTAAGAAATTGTCTCCTTCAGGTGCTTCACTTTGTGTCTTTGGGGTTAAAAGGCTACTGGTAAGAGCCACCAGGAGAGAAAAGGAGTGAACACCCTTCTCTGAAGAAGGCGGGGAAGGTGAATGGAAAAGAAGACCCAGCGTGGCATATGCATTCCACAAACGACAGGTTCCTGCCTGACCACTGTGTATTGACCACAGTGACCACTTCTCTAATGAACCTCACACTCTCCTGATGATAAGCATCCCAGACAGAAAGAAAGTGACAGACCCTGGGGTTCGGTGACAATCAATTCATGATTCATGAATAGACAGTTGCAAAAAGAAGCAGCAAACATGATTTTTTCTATATCTCTCTGCCTCAGGCAAAGACTTCAAAAAATGTTCTGTATTTTCTGGTTCTAGTGGCAATGTTCTTCATTATACTTTTCTGAGTTAGGCCCAGAGAATATTTAAGCCGTGTGTTAATCTTCCTCAAGCCCTGCTTCCTAATACAAGGCATTCCCAGAAAGTGATGGTTGAGTGGAGAGCTGTGAGAATTGCAGCTACATATTAAATATACATATATATAAATAGTTAATTTTCCTTCTCCTCAGTCTCCTCACGTATTACTTTAGCTTCCTTAATGATGAAGTCTTTGGAGCAAGGAGTGCATAACAGCACTTGTCCGGAAAGCGCCTGGCAAAACCAGGGAGCAGCAACATCACAGCTCTGTCAGTCCGGCACACTGCAGCACCATCTTTCCAGATGTTGGTGTGTGCTCTGCAGCAGCTGATCAGCATCTGCATGGGACACCCAGACCGTCGACATCAGGGGAAGCTGTAAAAACCTGGATCATATTTTCCATCTTTTTTTATAGCCTGAATGCGTATATGTTTTAGCCATTCTTTCTCTCGATGGTTACATCCTACCGAAAGAGTGATAGAGATGCAAGGATGGAGCATTCAGACCTGGCTGCAGATCTCTGATCTGTTTGCCAGGTTGGAAACTCTCTGCTACCCAGCAGAGTGCAGCTTTTCCTTCACAAGGACAATTCTGGGCTAGACTGTTTTGCTTTCCTGTGTGCTGCTACAGAGCTACTCAGCCATGTATGTTTCCCTGTGTGGGTGGAGATAATCTCTGTGCCTCTGCCAGCACCTTAACTCTTTTGAAGCTAAGGGTCACATACGAGTACTTTCTGTTGTTGTCAGCCTGTGCTTCAAAGTGATTTCAGACTTGCTTTGTGAATGGATTATTTTAACATACTTTATTATATAACCTTGTTGAAAGAACCTTCCTGCAAGTTTAGAAATCACAAAGTTAACTAATAAACCATGTGTTGTTTTTTCTCATGGGTTTGTGAATGAATAAAGGTGGAAAGTGGACAGATTTTCACTTCAGATGTTAATTCTGCACCAATTTCGTGTATTCACCTTGTATGTGCAGACTTTTTGTTTGCTAGGCGAAAGAATGCACTGGGGTGCAGTAGAGAGGCAAATATAGACAATTTCTAGCTATCTTGCCAAAGCTTGAGATATCTCAAGGACTGTCACCCTGAAAGTCCAAAGCTCATGTGCCAGGCCCTAAGTATTGGGCAACTAGCCCCAGTTTCTTTGGAGGAGAACTTATGGATTTTGACCCGTCTTTTGATATTTCCAAGACTTTCTTGTGCTTGGGTGTAGATAGGAGAGAACTGTGGTATCCCCCACATTTCTGGAATGTAGTCCCTGATGCAGAATTTCTCATCCTACATCTGTTTCCCCTTTCCATTCCCAGCACATACACCAGCCCTCCTCTGCACACCCATCCATCCCCAGGTGTGCTCCTCTGCCTACTCAGGGAGTCCATGAAACTTCAGACAGAGGGGAAAACACTGCAGACTCCTTTATTCCACCTTCCTGGGCTTGATGTTGCATGGAAAGACAAGAAGGAAGACAGATGAAGGCAACCCAGAATGGGTGGGCCCTTCCTACTGAATTCCTGTACCTGAGAGGTTAACTAAGTTCAGCAAGGACTGAGGGTAAGTGTGGCCTCCAGTATCCAGGCCAGCAGCATCCCAAGGGATGTGTATGTTTTCACAGGGAAGTGGAAAAGATTGAAATGTGTATGAGCTACAGAAAAACATTTTGACAACTTGAAGTGTATGCAATTTTCAACTTTTTAGCCTAGCAGTTATTCCATTGTGGATTTAAAAAAATATTTCACACGAAAGTTTTTCTTAAGGTTTTCCCCAACATTTCCATTTTTCAGCATCAGAAAAAGGGGAAAAACATTCCCCTGCCACCATCCCCCAATTTATTTTTTTCAAACCTTCACACATCTATGTCTGCCTTATCTCTCTTTTCCCCACTTCCCTGCCTCTTGAGACAGAAATGCTGATCAGATGGGTTTTCCCTTCCAGACTGAACTTTGTAGGGCTTCTCCCATCTAGGAGACCAGCTCCAGTCCCAGCAAAATGCTGTAAGTTACAGGGAAAAAAACAACCAACCAGCAAACTTTGGCAAGACCGCAAAATACAGAGTGTGTCTGTAGGAGGAATATATTCTCAGGCTGGGGAAATACTGAATTTTCACAACATTGAAGCAGATAATCTGGAGGAGGATGAAATTTTTTCCCTAGCACTCCCTAGTACAAATAAACACCACTGAGAAAACAAACTTGTTTAGGTGAGAGAGGGTTGAATTAAACAGCGGTATCCATTTGTGGTCACCTAAAGCTGCTTCTATGCAGATCGCTTATCTTTGTTTACTGCTCTAAATTGCCTAAATGGTGTGAGCAATTCTGGGGATGGGTGTATGCTGTTTATGTCTTTGTTTGGGTTTGTTTGCCCTTGTCATATGGACAGGGATAAGATGAAAACAAGATTCCTGGTCTGACTTTCAGATCTCCTTTTTCTTCCTTTCCGATGATTGTGAAGGATATTTAGAGTGCATTAGAATTTTTAAATCAGTAAATTATCCCTTCCCAGTCTTGGGTATACTCTTGAATTAGCGCGTAGTGTCTTATATGCGTGGCTAAAAGGAAGAAATGGAATAAAGATTGTGAAGGCACCAGTAATTTGGGCACGTGGCCTTTTCACCACACATTATATTCATGTGAGAAAGCAAGCATCTATCTGGCTACCATCGAAAAAAATCCCTGCGTAAAACAAAGCCCCAAATCCCTACTGTGTGAGGCCACATGATTTCACACACTACCTTCAGAGTGTGATCAGACCACTAAGCGAAGGTGACTGTATTACACAGGTATGCGGTGGATTTTCCTTGGGGCGAGGGTGGGATTCCCAGAGCGCTCCATCCTTCTATCAGGGATTTGCATCCCACCTTCCCAGTTTCGAAGTCTCTTCTGAGGAGAGCTCATTTGAAGAGGTGCTCTAGGTAGGTGGCACAGGTAGGGAAAGAGAATTACTGTTTTTTTAAACCTCTATAGCCAATGTGAAACATTTTCTGTGTGCAGACTGACCCAAGAAGTGGGGGCTGTAAGAAATTTAATTACTTGTAAGTTCTTCATGCGCCAGGAATAGAAAAGAAGGTATAAATAAATAAATAACAAAGACACAGCAGGGAAAGAAATCCCTGATGCAATAGCAAGCTATCGCTCCGGAATTACGTGCTGCAGGATTATGCGCTGATCTGACTAAGTGAACTCGTGGTGTGCAAATCTGCAGATCCATCTGCAAGTGGTGACAGCGATACTTCTGTTTTCCAAGGGTGAGCTAAGGCTAAATACATTCTTCTGGGATAATTGCTACAGTATGCATACATACACCTAGCCCAAGTCAGTGTTCAAGAGGGCATGATCAAAAACCCACTGAAATGAGTGAAAAATTTTCCACTGTCTTTAATGGGCTTTGGATGGAATCTTGAAGCTTATACTTTAATGAACAACCAAATAACTTTTTGTTTAAAACCAGGAAAACAACTAGTGCAGGAACACAATTAAGTACTTTTAACAGCATTAAAAGGCCACCAGATGGACAATTTTCAATCATAATTAAATCACTATTCTCAAGTACAGACTACGTTGTTTGAAAACTAAAAAGTCTTAAGACAAAACATATCAATAAGCTGAAAAAAGCATGACTCATCCCTAGCTTTCCTCTTCTCATCCTTGTTGCACAAAAAAAGCTCTTAAAAATTGGTTTCAGCGTTTTTCTCCTGATTATAATGCTTGATCCATTTGTCACTGCTAAATGCATCCTCTTGAGCCAAAAATTTGCTACAACTGTACTGATAAAACAGGGCTGCAATTCAATTTGCTATACTCAAACAGGTCCTCATGGAGTCTCAGGTACATCTCAGTTCTGGCCAGAGCCTTTCTACACTTTCGATGTCCCCATTGTATAATTGATACCTGAACCAAAGACGTGTGCGGTCTTCAGCATTGCAGGAGCAAAGGTTTCCTCTGCGACCTTTCTGTGTACCTACAGAAATCAGTTGTTTTAAGGATATTATGTAGGGGTGAGGCAAAAAGGAACCACCATGGCTCTGCCTCCTTGTCATTATGATCTATTTAGTAACACCACCACCACAAATGCCCCAGTGCACAGGTGAGCTCAAAACAGCACTGAACCTTGCTGAGGCACAATATATTCACGCTGGTGTGAAGTTACCTGGGTCCCATAGCGTGCTGTAACTTACAGGCTTAATCAAGCTTTGAATAGGGATGGTGACCTTTTCTTTCTTCAGAAAGAAAGGACAGAAAAATAGATGATGAGAAAAGGAGGGCAAAAGCCATTGGGGAAATGGTTGTAAGTCAAAGCAAACCTATGCCTCTATTTTACTGTATTTTCATTTTTATTATTATAATAGCAATCACAACTACTTTTTATAGCCCCCCGTTTAAAAAATAGTTTGTGAACTGCAGGCGGTCCTAGAACTTTAATTGCAATTTTTTTTAATGTTGTAGTTAGATCAGAAAATATATGTTTCTAAACTCTCCTTTTAAACTCTACAATCCTGCATAAGTATTTACAATAAAAACTATCATAAAAGATGTGTCTTGGGGGTGGGGAATAGAAACTGAGAAAGGGAAATTCTCTCTTTATTTTGAAGGTATATTAAATATTATTCTCAGTTTAATTTTCTTTGCAGAACATTCACTTTGCCAGGACCATGTCTAGTTTAGAACGGCATTTATCAAACATCCTTTGTAACCCTGAACAAGCACATCGGTTTTGAAGAGTACAGCATCCTGGCCAGGGTGATCCTACTGGTTCTTCTGGATTCTCCTGAATGCTGCTGTGTTCTCCTTTTGACAGAGACAACTTGGGAAGTGCAGACTTGAGTCCAAAGCTTGGGAACGTTCTGAAAATAGGGGTCTGCTCATTTCTATTTCTTTTACATTTGGCTCTCCCTCACCTCTATGTATTCTAACGTGGAATCATCTATCATGGTTTTTTTGGAACAATCATTGGAAACCTGCTCCCAGTGCTCTATAGATCCATGCACGCTGGCCTCTTGGAAGCATGATGGAATGAAGTATGATAGGAAAAGGTGCAGGCTTTTTTGAGATTTCCATTTTTCGAAACCAGAATAGAAGTTGTTGGTTCCTTGCCATAGCCTTCTTGTGATTTTTTCTGAATTTTCTCCTACTACCACATGTCATCTTATGTGTGGTTACGTTTAAATTACTGTGGGAAAAATTAAACCAGTCTGAAGCGACCATTAAGGATACCAACAGATATCTCCTCTTTACCAAAACAATGTTTGAACAAAAGGGGAAACTAAACTCTATTAAGCATAAAGGATATGTTGGGCTTGTTTGTTAAGACTTGACCTAAAAAGAATGAGTTGCTTTTTGCTTTGTAGCATATTTTGGGACATTAATGACTATTTGGCTAAAAAGGATTTTGAAAGTGGCATCTTTTTTGAAATTTAATTTAACTGAGATCTCTGCTAGTGTGTTACTAATTAAAAAAGCTTCTGGAGCTGAAACTTGGCTCACTAGAAGATGGGTAAAAGCATGTAGGACTGTTCAGTGTTCAAGTCCTGCTCTGGACTTGGTTATGTCATGATTCAATAACCAGACTGATTACCAGTGGATTACCAGCCATTTACCTCAGCAATGGCTTCTCTAGCACCTAGAGAATGATGCCAGCATCACAGTCCCTTCTTTTTTGTATGAGCTTCTTTAGATATTTAAGGTTTACCACTTAGAGAGACTTTTAAAATTTGTGCTTATATTAAATTACTTTTTTAAGACATCATGTAATGACAATATGTGCTGAAGATAAAGTTGCCGCTGCATTAAGGTACTGAAAAAATCAAACACCTTTCCTCTTGTTTTGCTGAGACCATGTGCTGGTATCCACGTATTGGTACTGACAAGCAGCTCAGAGTTCATAATGAGAAATGATGGGAGAGAAATGGTAACAGAACCATTTTATAGCCCCTATTGCAACCTCAGAACCACGACTGCTCTTTACTTCTATGCAGGAACAATGACTGGTGAATACTTCTGATTATGGATTATGTCCATCAGTGATCCCATCTTTGCTATTTCTCTGGGTATGCAGCATGAGCCAGTATTCGGGCTCTGGCAATCCTAATTCTCGATGTTAATGAATGACTGCAGGAGAAAATAAGCCTGTGACAGGAACCTACACATAATGATTCCAAAACTTAACAGCACTTTTGAGGACTTAAGTTAATTATACAGTGAAAAATGCCCCGTGAACAACACCCCACCCACTCCCCCACCAAGGCCGTGTAGGACATAATGAGTACATTACTTTCCTTCCTTGATTCTGCTGCTTTCTGCATTTTTCCATGAGTCTTACATTCCCGTCTGCCACTGCCCACAAGTATATTTCTTTGCTGCCCGGTTTTGATCAGCAGAGGAGCTGTGTACTGTGCACTCACTGAATATGCGCAGACATGTGCATGTTTACTAGATTAACAACGTCCAGGATCCCGTTGGATCTGAATTCCTAGCAGTAAGTAGCTGTTCCCAGCAGTATTATTTGGAGCCCCTTCATGAATCCCAGCTCCACAAGGTGGCTCTCGATTCCTTTAAAAATACCACTGTGTTTGTGGATTAAGCACATCCGAGAATGATCTTGAGAATGCTCTTCAGGGCTCTACGGACACACAAGGCTATAGTGGAACCCAAGATCCCCTTCAGTATGCTGTGTATTTTTCTTTCAGTAAAGCTGGAAACTAGTCAAAGTCTGACACTATTAAAGTATTACAATTTGAAGGAACGTTTCATGTTAGCTGATCAATAAAATCTGAAAAAGGAGAAAATAAAGGCATTATACAGCCTGGAATGTGAAATGGGACACTCAAACACCCACTGCCTGCTCCGTTCCTTTGTGGCTGCTAAGATCACCTTCTCTCCTAGAAGTGTCCTTCCCCTACTCTGTATCTCCCCTTAGGATCAGGTTAACATAGTCACCAGGTACTGAGGGGTGCAACCTCTATGAGTATGGACAGAGAGCTAGCAGCTTGGTGCCCCTCAGGAAAGTGATCCTGCCTTTGAAGGTGAGGACCCCCAATGAGGCCTTTACTTGTCTCCAGCCAGGACTTCAGCATCCCCAGGCAGATGTCCCAAATCACTTCCTTGCTGACCACACGTTACCATGGCTTCAGATCACATGAGGAGGTTGAACCCAAAGAGTTTTACCTCCTAGAGCAGCTCATCTGAATGTGAGGTCCTCCCCTGTGGTCTGTGTCTCCAAACACCCCTGATTAAATGATTGCAGATGATCACCAGCTCTCTGTGACATGGAGAGTCACATGTGAAACTGGAGTGAGACTGTGGCACCGCGATGTACCTCTGTGAGATGGGCTGGGCTGCAGCATACGTGCAAAGCAGAAGCTGATGGTGCGAACCTCATACTCAGGGCATAAGGCTGGATAAGTCTGCCCTCCCTCCTGGGTGCAGTATTGCTGCTTTTGGTAGTCAAAAATTCAACTTCATGCTGCTCACATCCTAAGAACGGCTTAAGAAAACCTGAGTAAACTTTGGGAAAAAACGTTATCTGCTTTCTGTTGTTTTGGATGTTTGAGGTTTTCCACAGCAGGGCTAGAAATGTATTTGAAAAATAAAATTTGAGAGCTGAAGCTGCATAATAAACACTAACTATCGTAAGGCAATGCTGGGTGTGCCCAAGCTGTAACGTTAAATTCATTCTTCTTGTCGCTTCCTTCAAAGCTCCGCTGATCTCAGCCCCTCCCTAGTTATCCTCCCTGCAGAGCTTGCTACAACCCCTACGCTTCACTGCTGTTCCCACCTTTGTCCCTTCTCCTGCCGACGTCTTGCACAACTGTCTCTCCGCGCCTTTGCCTCCACCACACTCCTCCTTGGCACAGCTTTTCCCCTTGACCCTTTCTATAGTGTGGTCTCTTTTAAAGATCAGTTAGAGTGAAGCCATCTGCTTCTTGTTTCCCTAATTTCTCTTTTGTTTTCTGTCTGTCTTTAAACACGAGTTCTTCCATGGAGAGATGGTGCAAAAATCAAATTGTGGGCACTAATAACTATGTATATTTTCTATAAAGTTGAATCTGGTAGATCTGCCCCGTGTTGATCTGCACAATCTTTAGAGCAGTTGAGGTTCCCTTTCTGCTCTGACTCTTTGTAGTAGGTGTTTGACAACGGGAGAATGTCTGCTACAGAAGTTTGTATCCTGGAGCCAGCACAATTTCATGAGCAATATCCCGAAGGATAGGCCAAGGGACACGTCTTTCAGTCCAATATGTAGTTTTTACGTTTTCACATGTAGAAAGTCTGCAGTCAAGAGCCAGAAATGTCGTATCAGCACTGGAACCCAGTTCATTAAAATTTCAAATCAATGGAAACAACAGGACGTATTATTTATCTAAGCCTTGAATCAATCTGACTACTATGCATAATGATCTTAATTAGAAAAGTGAGCCGAAGCAGGAAGACAGTCTGTCTCCTGGCTTTGAAATTATCATACCCCTATCAGTATGCTTGGGTAACTTGTAATTAGGGACAAAGGTTACCCTTAATTTTATATGCTGAAAAACCGGTTTTATACATGTCATTTCAAAAAATATTTAAGAAATAGATATAAGACTTGCTACCCCTATTATGCTTTGATTTTTTGCTACTAGATTACTAGTCTGCACTAATTAGTTGATGGTCTTAAGAAATACCAATAGAAGCTTTGCATTTATATAGAGTCTGGATACTAGTAAGTAAATACTAATATCACTAGTAGTCTTTGTACAACTTCCCTTCCAAAGTCAGGTAGCTTTTCATATCTCTGTTTCACCTGCGTGGAAAATGCAGCTCAGAAAAGCAGCGTGGCTTGCCTAAAAGCAGAGAGTAAGTGCTTGCTGTTCAAAAACTTTACTGGCACGTTACGCCAGTATGCCCAGAATTACACCAATATAGTTCCCCATGCAGTCACTCATCCTTTTCTTCTTGTCGTGCTTATCTTCAACTGCTGCCATTGAATAGGAAGTGTTCTGGTTTTGACAAACTGGCAGAGTCCTGTGATTACACTTTGTTTAACTTTTTTTTTTTGACCAGCTGTAATTAGAAAACAGAAGTCCTAACTCTGCGGTCCTGCCTCATCAAAGCAGTCACTTCCATGCTTAATTTAAACAAGTTCTTCAATTTCATTAAATCCACTGAGCAGGCCCACTGCCTGCTCACAGCGTCAAGTCACAAACACCACTCTCAAGTAGGAACAATGCCTTATCTTCTGAACTGGAACACAACTCTTCCTGGCTTATCACAGATACAGCTACCCTGATGTTTTTTCAAGGTAGTATTTCATCTTAGAAATTCATTACAAAAAGATCAAACTCTTTCCGTCTCATGAAATGGCCTTACTTTCCCAGAACAGTATTTCCACAAACAAAAAATATGGAAATTAAAATCACGAGTAGGATCTGTTTCATCAAAGTATTAGCTACATTTCTGTGAGGTTGACAATCACCTTTTTAACATGTCAGGAATTATATGTGTAATTCTCTTTAATGGGTGTTACAAATGTTCATCCCACACTGAAAAAAGATCACAGCTGGTATGAGTAATAACTTTTTTTCTTGAACATCAACAGTTCCCCTCTAGCTCTGTACATATCCTCCAACATCAATGTAACCACAGCTGTCAAGGCAGCCTCACCTCTTTCTATGTATATTTTAGCTTTAATTTTTTCCCATGCTTTCACTTAGTGAACTTTTTTTTTTTTTAAGGGGCCTAAACCTGTTCTCCAATTTTGTGGGCAAATTCATTGCAGTAACAGATCTCAGTGTTTAGACGTCTTTAAACATTATTATTAGTGCGCAAGAAATTAGAGACCTACATCAAGATCTGGAGGTTTGGGGTTTTTTTTTAATTGAAAGCGAATTTCAAATCATAGTTCCCCTCATTCAAGGATCTCCAAACACTTTACATAGTTAAATGAGTTCTTGTGGCCTCCTTTTGTACAGGCGGTAGCAGTCCCCCTTCCAACAGCTTCAGCACAGCCTCAGCAGTCACCCACCACGTGTAGCCGGCCAGGGCGAAGGGAAGGTGAGGACGCAGGAGCTCAGCGCAGAGACATGGCGGTGGGCTGGGCCTGCAGGGGCATGTATCCCCTCCAGTCCCCGGGACACCGCTGTGGAGAAGCACCCACGTCCCCTCAGTAAAGCGCTCCATGTCCCCTGAGAGGTGAAGCACCCCTATCCCCTCAGTGAAGTTCACAACGTCCCCTCTGAAGTGAAGCACCCATGCCCCCTCAACAGGTGAAGCACCCACGTTCCCCCAGTTAAGCATCCCACATCCCCTCAGAGGTGAAGCACCCCGTGCCGCCTCAGCGGGGACGCACCCATGTCCCCTCTGAGAGGAAGGGCCCCGTGCCCCCCCGGTGCCTTGCTCTCCCCCCGGGCCCGGCGGGCCCTGTGGCCACCGCGGTGGGCCTGTCGCCACCCCAAGCAGCGCCGGAGCGCAGAGGTCCCTCAGCGCCTTCCAGCCGCACCGCCGAGGGCTCGCCGGCGAGGGGAGATGGGGGGACGGGGCGGGACCCAGGGGCGCCCGGAGCAGCCGGTAGGGCGGGAGATGGCGGTCTCCCAGCCGCGGACAGGCCTGACAAAGGCAGCCAGGCCAGAGGCGCCCGGCGCCGCGGCGGGCGCGGAACGCAAGTGCCAGGGCTGCCGTTTCCAGGCCGGCCCGCAGTGCCGGCGCTCGGCGCGGTTGCCATGGTGTGGGCCCCGGGGCGGCTGCCGGCATGGACGAGGAGGCCACGGTGGGGGCCGGGCGGCTCCGCGGCGCAGGGAACGGTGGGGGCGGCTGGTTTCGCTGGGCCGGAGGGAGCTGGCGGAGCGCGGCGGCTGCGGCCGCGTGGGTGGCGCTTCCCTGCCGGGCGTTCAGCGGCTGCGGGCTGGGGGGTGGGGGGGTCCGGCGGCGCTCGGCGGTCGCCGGCGGGAGAGCGAAGGCGCCGCTGGGCGCTGACTGCCCCGGCCCGGCCCGGGCCTGCCCCGCCCCGCCCGCCGGGCACGGCCGGGGCCTGGATGCGGCGGGCGAAGGCCCTGCCCGGCCCCTGGGCGCGGTGGCCGCGGGGTCGGTGCTTGGCAGCTGGCGGCGGCGGGTGCTTTGTCCCGGCCGGTGCGGGGCCGCGGGTGTGCCGCCAGCCGTCCCCCCCGGCCCGAAGGGAGCTGCCCGCCCTCCGCACGCTCGTGTGGGGCGCTTCTGAAAAACGCTTTATTTTAACCTGAGGGTTTCCCTCTTTTCTCCTTCCTCCTCCGGTTTCTCCGGGAAGTCTCCCTTTCTCCCGGCACGTCTCTTCGCCGGCTTGTGCAGGCTTTCTTCCACTGCACGTGTTTCTTCACTGTCCTAGAAATTTATTTTTACTTTCGTCTCCCACTCTCTACGTTCCGTCTCTGCTTCCGTTTCTGATGGGTGGTTTCTTTCAAGCCATCTCACGTGTGCTAGGTGCGCATTATTATTCCCCTTGTACTAATGTTCTCATACACAAAAGCTGATGCTTGCCAACTAAAATTATTTGTTCACAGTTATCTACGACTGATAGCAAATGCTGTGATTACTTGTTATCAACCAGAGCTAACATAAAGGGCATAAATATTCTCCTCTACGAATAATCTCAAAAGCTGTGCGGTAGCCTAGTAATAGTACCATTTGTTTTACCTGAACACATGTGAAACTTTTTTTTTTTTTCCCCTTTTAGAGAGATTTTAATGAACGCTGTGCCCAATGTTCAGAAGTGAACTGGGGTCTCACTGATGGAGGCAGATTTTATTGCAGATCTTGCCACAATGTTACTGAGGTAAAAAGCTAAGCTGCTGGCCTTGGAAAAGGTTTATTTTTATTGTTTCTTGGTTTTATATTAAGAAAATGTTAGATTTCCTACTTGGCATTAGGAGTTGAAGGCAGTATTGTGATTCTTCCTTTTTCATGCTTTACTTGACACTGTTTAAAACTAATGTTCCTTCAAATCACAAAATTTAAAACTAGTCATTTTAAGACGCTGTGTTGCTGTGGCTGTAGTGTCAGCATGCTGTCTAGATACCTTAGAGGTATTACCTGGGTATTGCTGCACTTTAGTACAGTACCAATGTAGGCAAACTCTGATGCACGTCACCTCTATGCCCAGGATAGTAATCCTCTATTTTTGCAATTTCTGATAGAAAAGTTCAGAATGTTCTGTCTCCCTTTAGTTTAGGAAATTTGAACAAGTTCCTCCATTATGTTTTATGATGGGACAATTTATACAAGTTAGGCCTGGCTTTTTTTCTTGCTAAGATATATTTCTGTTTTGCAGAGAACTAGAGAAGTTGTAAGGACTGATTGTCTTTCTAATACAAGAATCCAGACAATCTCCAAAGGTTTAAGAAAGCAGGAAAAAATTGGTATGTATGAGTTTCCCTCTGTATTTTGCATAGGAGTGGCTGTAAGAACAGGACTGTAAGAACAGGAACAAAATACACCCCCCAAATGCTGTCAGTACCTTAAGCGGTCACCTTTGGTGACTTCCTGAGCCACAGGTGACCTCTGTGAGCCTGGTGGTGGGGTTTTTTTGCATTGAACAGAACTACATATTACTTAACTGCCACTTTGATTTGTGGAAGCTAATACTCACTGAAGATACTGGTGGCATGCATTCAGATGTGGTGATGCCTTTGTTCCTGCCTTGTGATGACTATCACAAAACCAGAAAAGTTGTCTGTCTTCATAAAAGAGATGTGACAGTGGTCCAGCTCTTAGAACGTCAGTCTGGCTTGCATTACAGTTACTACCTATAACCTACACTCAAACCTACATGGAGGAGATTTCATGCAGTTATAATAGCTAAACCAATATTACATATTTCATCCAGAGTCACTGCTATACTTTTAATTTCATGATTCAGAAGAATAGTAGTCATTATGTATGATGATATGTGCCGTAAGGATGTTATGTTGAGGCTGCTGCTGGAGCTGTGTATGTATACTGTGATGGATAGATGTTCTACTGTTGTGGCCACTTTCAAAAAGCAAAAATGTGTTACAATGCTAAATGAAGTGTGGGGTTATATTTGTCTCTGATACACTGACCTATCTTCGCTCTACTGCGGTGGCAGTGGATTACTACATTCCTTTGAAAAGAACAATTGTGGGAAGTGAAGGGAGGAGTGAAAAGGGGAACAACCTTTACACCTCTGCTTGTCTTTATCCTGTATTGCTCCTAGAGTCTGCGCTGTGTATCACTTCATGCTTTTTATTTCTCCTGTTAGGAAGGTCATTAGCAATCCCTCAAGCTTCTTAAGAAAGAAATCCTTGGCTTCATACAATCCCTTCTGTGAGCGCAGTTACGTTACTCTATGGCGACTTATTTTCCTGCATTCATAGGAGTAAGCTGTATCTGTGGTTAACAGTTAAAGCCAACATCATTAAAGCAGGGCAGATGGTGAGATGCAAGATGTGATTGGAAGGAAAAATAATGAAGAACAGGTGTGGAGCAAATGAAAAGGAAGTTGAGAAATGGAGAGAAAATTTCTAAGACCAAAAGGCTGTAGAAAAGGAGTTGTAAATACAGAGTGGTAAGGGCGAAAAGTAAATGTAATGAAATCTGAGGGAATAATGAACAGATTGTAGAAGGCCCATTCTTTATGAAATTCATGTTGTGCTGAGATTTGCTAGAAGCTCTGAATATCTGAGAAAGTTTCTTTCATTTAAATGTGTATGATTCTGTGGGAGAGAATGGTGAAGAACATGGTGACATTGCTTGTTTTTTGCCTGACTCACCACTGTAATGGGTTCCAGTTTTCTGTGCTGGGGATGGGAAAGAAAGGATCGTATTTCATTTTTTAATGACAGGTTCTCAGTTATTTTAAAACTGATCACTTAACAACTCTCCACTAGATTGCCACACTAGAAATTACAGTGAAATGTGTTATTCTTGGGAAATGTGTGGAGAACAGCTCTTGTTCAGTAGCTTGTCTTCTTGATTAAGACTGTGAATAAATGGAAGTTAATGGAGTATTCAGCGTAGGTTGTCTATGCTCTAGGATCTGAAATTATTTAATATAGAGACATGTGTCTGTCCTGATACCAAGATAACAGAACGTGACATGGAAATAAGTGTGCATAAGGTTAAAAAAAACCCAAAACAACACAAACAAAAAAACCACACTTTTTTTTTTACTTAGATGGAGGCTGTGAATGGTATGTTTGTGAAGGCTTTCAGCTTGTGCTCAAGAAACAAGCTGAAGCTTTGGAAGCACTAGGAGTATGTCCACAAATGAAGGTATGTAGATGTCAGTGTGAGTTCTACACGCTGTCAGTGTGTAACAGGGGGTGTTACGTAAAAGGACTGTAATTTTTAAAGTGAATTGAACAACTCCCTGTTTAAAAACATTGAGCATATGAAAATAAACCTTTTTTCTCTGGTAATTTTAAAACATAGTTAACAAATCACAGTTAGTAAAATTAGAGCTGGAACATTAGTCAGACTCCTGAGTTGGAAATCATGCTCTATTCTCTTAGCAATTAATGATCTTGTGAACTTTGCACTAATCAGTGTCCATTTGTATTCATCAGGATGAAATTCTGTGCAATTTTTGGAGGCGTTATCTTCAGAAGAGCAAACAGGCATATTGCAACAGACCAGCTGGGGAAACTGTCAAAGCATTATCAGTAAGTGAAAAGCTCAAATCCCATGAGATGTTGGGTATCTTTTTAAAAAGCAATAACGGAAAACTTTGTTGAAGCTACATATCTAGCTTGTATTAATGTCACTTCAGTATGAAGGATGTCATCTAAACAGGGTTCCATGTGTCCATTTTGTTGTTTGGGTTTTTTCCCATTTTGAGAGACAAATAATTCTCTGAGTATGGAAAACTGCTTGTTTAAAAATATTGCTTTGTCTTGGCATAGATAGTCAGTAGACAGAGCAGAAATTACAATACAAAATGCATCATCAACTACCATCCTTTCCTGCCTGCTCTCTTGAAGTTAATTATTTCATTAAGCTTTGATTCTATGTATTGCCAACTTTCTGGTCATTGTAGCAGATTGAAATGTAATGTAATCACTAAAAGACTTTTTATCTTGAAAAATCCTTTTAAAATACTTCTTTTGCAGGGTTTCTTTACATACTGGTGATTCACAGAGAAAGTAAAAACATGAACAATTTGGGTTTAAACTTCATTTACTGTTGATCTTGCATCTGTCATGCTTTATTTGGTTTCTTCAGATTGAAACAGTAACTAACAGTAGGTAATACAATGACTTATTTACATAAACCAGGTATGCGATAGCAGTACTGATGTGGACAGTGAACCAGAGAGACCTAGCCTTCTTCACTTGTCTCTCTCTGAAAGTGAGGGGGATCTACAAACTGATTGCAGCTTTGCCTCATCAACTAGCAGGGTCTCAGGTAGGAGCAATGAACTGAACTGTCTGGAAACCATTTTTGTATAGTTTTTTTAATATAAATATATATAAAGTGTATTCATGTACAATGAATTGGAGGAGCTGGTTGGAAAGTGTAAAGTTTTTAGTCCTGTTTGCCACTAGACTACTTCATATTCTACGAGAAACAGAAGACTTCCGCCCCCAAACCCCACCCAAAGAGATAAAAGTTGAACAGGACCTGGAAATACAATGGGAAATGCACGTGGAAGTTCTATTTTATAACAAGTTTGCTCCATGCCTCCTGTTTGGAGTGGGAAAAAATTGCTATTATATCTGCAAAGATAGATGCTCACAAACACAGCAGCTTTAAAGGATAAGCACTTGTTTACCTAATTGCAGAGCTGTCAGTTGTGACTTTGATGTTAAAAAACATGAGTTTGTTCTTTTGGGGGGGGAGAGTATTTTTTTTTTTTCCTATCCCATAGATATACTCAGCTTTCTAATTTTTTTCCTTACAGGTTTTTTGGTACTCCTGTATCTTTTGTCTCTGCATTCTTTTTACTACTTTCCCTATAACAACTTCTATCAAAAATCTTCTTTTAGCATTCCATCAGTTTCTTCTTTCTGTTCACAATATCAATTTGAAAATATTTACAGAATGCTAAAGATTTTAATTAAAAAATGTTATAAAAAATTGGAGTGCTTGGTGCTACTGGGCAAGTGTAATGCCAGACAATGCTGCAGTGTCTGATACTGAAAATACATTTTAAGGCACATTTGATAGCTTTTGCTTGCATTTTAAACTTCTTGTTCTTTCATGTTTTTATCTTTATTTTGTAAAGTCCAGAAATGGTAACAGAACGAGAAACTTGATCTGCAGCAATTAAAAAAATTAAGAAATTTTTTAAAATCCAAACAGAATTAGAGAGGGGGAAAAAAAGTGCAAAAATGGTGACACAAATTTTTGTGAATATAATGCAAGTACCTTTCATCCTTGTATACTAAAATGACAATATTTTCAGGTAGAGTCACTGTATGTTTGTACATGTAGCAGATTTTGGGTGTTACACAAATATATATTATATGAAGAGGAAAGAATTGAGTGAAAAATTTCTAGTGAAAATATTACATTCAATTTTCTTCCCCTTTCTGATGTCTAGAGGCACTCCTTTCTTCCTCGGTACTTGTGCCTTTTATAGTTATGTTTCTTAGGGTTTTAGAACAGCTACATAGTCTTAAGATAGGCCATAACTTAACGTGTTCTTGGTCTGTTGTTTCAGAAATTGAATTCAGCTTTAAGTAGCCATATGGATTTCACTAAAAGCACTTGAAATTAATTAAGAGTTCAGTGACACTGAAGGTATATTTTGGTGAAATGAAATCAAACAAACATAGAAATTGTTTTGTATATTGAAATTTAACTCAAGTAATACTAAATGTGTTCTAGTCAATAATAAATTCTTGTGAAGATTCATAGGTTTCCTTTTCTGTGCTGTTTTTACTGAGCTGTTACTGCTATAGACTGGAAACCTCAACACCCTTTTTTTCTTAAAAGGCTTGTCCAACCAGCAAGCATTTTATTTTTTGTTATTTTTGTGTAGGGTTAAGAGCAAATTCCACTGAGCATAGCACTGAGATATTGCTAAAGAAGCCTATTAAACTCTTACATTATTAGATGTGTGTAACTGTGTGTTGTCATGCCTTGCATAAGCTGGAAGAAATAAAAAATCGTGTGCCATTATTAAGGCCACAAATATAATGAGGATTATTTTAAATTGAGTTGAATGTGAAATTAATAATGAAGCTTCAGTCGTGAAGCTGCCTTTAAGCACCAGTATCCATGTAAAAGGTGAACTGTTGACTAAAAGGATTAACTGATGTTCCTGCTTTTGTTCTCTGACGCGCTTTTATGTGATAGACTTTGTGATAGACTTCGTAGGACGCTCTCATCTAGACCTTGCTTTAGTCTGTGCGAGGTGTGTATTTGAGATGGTTCTTTTAACCTGTTGCTGTGTCCGCAGTGCTACTGGCCGCCGTGTTAGGAGCCGGTAGGTGGCATCAAAGACCAGTTCTGGCTCAGGAACACAGTATTTGCAGTGTCTGTCTTCGTATTGTGTGTCAGTGGGCACTGGACCTCTACCGCTGACCGCTGTCACCTTACAGGCTTGGCTATCACCTACCAGCATAAACATGGAGCTGCCAAGCTCTCTGAAGTTTTAAACTGTTTTTTGCAGGCTGCTTGCCGTGGCCCTGCAGCTCCCAGCTGGGGAGCTGTGGATCCAGCCCTCGCTGTTCCTGTCTGAACAGGTGAACAGTCTGTGGGGAAACACAGTGAGAAAATCTCTACAGAATTGATGCTGGTATTTTGTGCAGTGTGTGCTTTAAACACAAAACATGTTCATCCATCCTAGCTGGGTCATGATGTAGGGAAGAGAGGCTTTTCTTTTTCTCTTCCTCCTTCCCTGAACTCCCAGGTTTCACTGCTGAAAAGGTTCTTAACTCATAAATCACTCTGCTAAATTAAATTTCTCATTGCTGCTTCTCTTAGTTTTCAGTGATTCATCTCAGTAAGGAGGTTTGGTTGTATGTTACTGGTTGTTTCCTTCCCCCCACCTTCTTTACCATTTGCTACATTTTTGTTCTAAACATGGGGTTTTTTTCACTGAATGGAGACACGTTTTTTTAAAAGAATACTTGTGTTTCCACAGTTAAAGATTGTATGGCAGATGGATACATACCTTAACCTCAGTAAAATTTCTGCCATATAAATTATGTTCTTGTCGAAGTCCTGACCGTGCTGAAGTTTAAAACTCTGTGTTGTAATCCCCAACTCTGAGGCATTGATTTAAGCACGTGGAATTTTCCCTTGTTTCCCCACTGTTACCTTATTTCTCAAATGGAAAATAGTATTTCCAGCTCATAAGTACTGTTAATTATACATTGTATAGGAGTTAATGTCTTTCTAGAACTCCAGGTTTAAGTGTAGTTCCCAACAAAAGGTCTGTTTTGATGGGTACCAGCTTGAGTTTTGTCTCTTCATATGATTCAGCGTCTTAAAGTGAAGTAGCAGTCTATGAAACAGGTTGTCATCTCATATTGTGGTAGACGAGTAAATTAGAGTTAAGCTGTTTAGCAGAAAAGTACACAAACTACCAAACTACTCAAAGTAATAATTTCAAAATGTTACTAGTTGCTGAACAAGGGTCCTTGTACGTTCCTTTATCTTGTTTTCTGTATACCATGGATCGTGTGTCTGTCATATAAATTACTTTTTTTTCTTTTCTGTTTTTAACATAAACCCAAGAAAGCACCTCTGTGTGCTCTGGATCGGTAGATGGTAGCTTGTATTTAATGAAGAACCAAAAGGAGAAACTGAGGATGACGATGCCAATGACCCTTTCATTTTGTTACATGGCATTACTCTGGTTGAGAGAACCAATGACACTATCTGATCTATTAAGGTATGAATAGTATCTAGTGAAATATTTGTTGCTTTTATAAAGAATACATTTTTTTAAAATTAGATCTGTACTATTGCCCTCTTACTAATTTGCTCAGTAATAGTGAGAATTTCTCTAGAAGTTCTTTATATTTAGTTGTATCTTTGACAACAATTTGTGCTGCTGCTTTTGAAGAACATTCTCCTCTGTTGCTTGCAATGAATCTCAAAGACCTGAAAGGGAGAAGATTTTGGAGCTAATGAAGTTTTTTATCCTTCTCCTTCAAAATTTCTTAAGACTCATTGGAGGTGTGTATGGTCACACTTTTGCTATTATTGCTGTTGTCAGCATGCCAGAATTAAATGAGTAAACATTCTCCAGGACTTACATCAGTGTCATCATACAAACAATACCAGCAGTATATTGTGATCTGAAAGGTAGCTAATGGAGTTGGGCACAGAAATTAATATAGGAAGTCCTTTTTTGTCATCTTACCTTTGTATCTGTAATTTTCAGAGTTCACAATAATACAGCTTTTAATATAGTAGAAATAAAATGTTCCAATAATAGGGTTTGATGCAAAATGGAGACTGTCAAGACTATTGCTGACAATGCAGTTCCAGCTGTGAACACATTTCTTATTTACTTACGGAATGAAAAATAATTCAACTTCTTCTTGTTAGCAATAAATATTTTAAATCAGGCCCAATAGTTTAAATTCAGAAATTCTTAGATTTTCCTTAGAAGACCTTTTGTATACCGATACTCCTTTTTAACAAGTGTTGAAATACTGGGTATTTCTAAAAAGATGAGGAAAAAAATGTTACTTTGCCAAAATTTAAGGAATCGAAAGACTAATGTAACTGTACGTTGGCAATTCAAATTGCAAACTTGGACAAAATAAAGGAAGAACTGATTAAAAATTCAGTTGATACAGTAGATTTCAGTTCTTTAATTTTTATTTCTCAAATATATAACCTGTGAGGTAAAAGACAAGGCCATGAGTACATCATCCCCCACCTGTGGTGCATATAACTTATTGTTGCTGCTGAAAGTGTGATGAATGCAAGGGAAGCTTAATCCAGAGCCTGATCTTCCATCATGGCCTCTCCCCCCCTGGAGTGCCAATCTTCCACCTGCAGTTTTCTAGCTTTGTACAAGCTTTCCCAGAAGGATGGGTATTGAAGAACGCTCTTTTGCAAGTACTTTTTAAAAAGGGGAGGTTTGTATGTCTAGAAGTACAGTAATTAATACTAGCTGATTTATTTCTATGCAAAACAATGTTTAACCCTTTGATTTAACTTTAGGGGGCACCTGTTGCCTTCATTGATCAGAATTGTGCAAAGCATTGCATATTTGTGTAACTGTGTGTATGCTGTTGTTGCATAAAAGATGCTTGTAAAATGTTCAGCAAAATGCCACAGTATTCAGAATTCAATACAGAAATATTTATTGAGTGGATACAAAATTCTGTAGGAATCAGAACTACTGTAGTGTACTCTGTATTTTTGTCGATGATTAGAAAATAAATCTATAAATTCTGTCTGATAATGTTTGTATATGGCAAAAATCCAAGTAATAAATTACAATTACTGGGATGGAGCAAATGGTTCACAGTGAAGAATTCTTGCTTAGCCCATCCTGTTTGGAGAGAAAAATTAATAATTAAATATCTATTCTTGGGTTACTGTATCTTGGAAACTGTTTCTGGAAAGCATGTGGGGTCATACGAGGCAAACACATCCTCACAAGTTCCTGTCTTAGTATGATGGTGTGGTTTATAAAAACCCAAACTGTCAAAGTCAACCATTAAGAGGAAAGGTAGATTGTGTTGTTTGCATATTAATGGTATATTGTTGTATTGGGTACTTTAAAAATTGGTGACTACAGAAAAGATCCATGAAAATGATTCAGAACTTGGAGAATATCCTTTGTACCGAGATCCTTAAGAGCTGAGCATATTTGCTTGAAAGGATTTAGAGGAAACATGAAAACAGCAAAAAAAGCTGGGAAAGGAGAGGAAAAAAAAATCAAGTACCAAATATAGCATAGAAAGGCATAATCAGAAACTAATAATTGGAAATTGAAATAAGGTGGTTTGAATGAGAAGATATCATTTAATTAGATACAATTTATGGATTTAATACTTTTAACAGTGGGTAAGTCAAAATGATTCCATGACTGAACATATGAACTGAATTAAATGCAGAAAGTGATGTTTAAAAGAATGTAATTTGTGTTGCAAAGTTTTACAATGATACGATAGTTATGTAAGACCATAATTACATTATCATGCTTCCCTCCCTACCCTTAAGGTCTTTGCCTTTCACAAGGTTGATGAAGAAGGGGAAAGAATTTTAAATTGCATGGACTATCATAAAACTCTTGTTTTCTAACTTCTGAATATTTAAGTTTAAAAAAAATCAGACAATGTTAATATTTTTGCATGCGTTAAGATACACACAGATCAAAATAGTGACAGACCAGAGATGAAAACTATGCAGAGGAAACATTAAATATCCAGTATTACCCTTTAAATCTTCATAGGCAAATTGTTTTATTTAAACCACCTGAATTTCAGTTGTGCTTAAAGTTCTGCCTTGTTTTTTCCTCAGTTTGGTTTTCTCCCTGCTCTGAAGTCAGCTGACTATCGCTCCTCCCTTGTGATACATGCTTAGGCACCATGGTAGGGCAATCTGCCAGCTTTTAAAGGATTTGCAACACCAAAAATACACTCCTCCTTTCTACTTGACACACTTAGCAGAAAAACACAATTACCTCCTCTCAGAGGGACATTTTGGTTTAAAAATAACATTTTTATGAACCTTCTACTCAAGTCTATGCAGCACATTAAATCCTTTTTCATTGTGAATAGTCTCACAATACTCCATATGCTGTATATTATTTATCTAAATAATAAAATTATTGGCTTGTGGAAAAAGCATCTTGTTTCAAGATGCTAGACTTGAAGATTCGGAGAACTAATGCCTTTCAAATTAGGTTATACCTAGTTGTGCTGGCAAGACTAAACTTGTCATCAGTTTGTGGCATTACTGTGTGGCTTTAACAGATGCATCATTTCCTTGTAGCCTGCAGAGTACCTAGGATTTTTTTCATATTTAGACCTTACTAATGTATGCTGCTGCTGTAATTAAAAGAATGTGGACTGTGTACGGTATCTGCCAGTCAAGTTTTCAAGCACTTCACTGATACAACATAGTCTTACAAGTGTTTTGATCATCTGCCTGTTAAACTAAAGGTTTGGAAAAGCAGTGGAAGAAACTGTTCTGACGTGCTATTCCAAATTTGGGCTTTTGGAGTAAGTGTTAAAACCCTGAATCATCAGCACATTGTATTCATAACAGGGTATTTATGCTGTTTCATGTATTTTTAGAACTTAAAAACAACTCTTAACCTGAGAGAGGAGAGCATTCTTTTGTATGGAGACAGTAATTTCCAGATAGGGAAGATGTCATTATTTTTTAAACAGTTGCAGTGCTTTGACTTGGTACAGCCAAGTTAGTGAAAACTTCTTTTTTTAAAAAAAAAAAAACTATTTTGATAGACATTGCTGTCTCTTGCAGCATGAGGATGTGGTTCTAGCATAAGTTTAAGCTGATCTGAGTTTCTGTTGCTGTGGTCCTGCGTAAATATTCCTGCTCTTTCTCTTGCCCTGCGTACTAGCATTCATTCAGTTTATGATATATATTAGTTGAAAGAAGTAGATCTGCAGAAAACTAATTTTGCAAAAGAAAGTTTCACTGGACTTTTTAGTGCAGGTTAATTTGCTTCACTGTAGTCCCTTTCTGCCTTGGTCTGGCAGTAATGTTCCTGCAGTCAGCTGAGTCTGGAAATCTGTCTGGTTGAAATCAAACCCTGGAAAACAGAACACTACTTCTCAATGTAATCCTCTGTCTGAGAAGTCACCCAAGTGCTTTTGTCAGCAGGGAGGAGTGTGTGGCAGAGGTCTGAAGGGAGGGTGGGATTTCCCATTTCAGAGGCAGCAAGCTGTTAGGGTGGTTTGGCTGCAATCACCACTACACCACACCCCAAGGAAGGTCTTGATTGTTTGTCCTCTTCCAGCTGTTGTTGTGCTGGCTCAGGAGGTTGCTGCTCTTGCTGTCTTGGTACCAGCTCTTCAGATCTGACAGCTAATGGTGTGATTGCACCTTAACGTGTGTCAGCCAAAGCTTATCATCAGCTGAGACAGTAATGGGTCGCTGTTGCTGAAAGAGGAAGGTCTTGCTTCCCTTTTCTTCTCTCCTCCTGCCTGTGTGATGCATCCCCTTCCCTCTGCCAACTCTTGCACTTGCTGGAGCCATCTGTGAGCCTCCTCAGTTTGTTAGATGATGGGAAAGAAACCTTTCTTTCTGGCAACAGGGTAATGGGTAGTCTTTTGCTGCTGTTTTGAGTTACATTTGTGGACGAGGATGATAAGCAACAGGAGCACACAGCCAGACTAGGAGGAGGGAATTATGACTAGTTATGTTGAGCTTTTACGTTGGCTCAATGCATTTTGTGAAACCATCCCTCAAGTTTAAGTTCTTCAATCTGGTGCAGCTGACCTTGACTAAAATGAACTAAGGAGCTGTTGTACAAGCTGCTCAGCAGATCAGGCGGGATGGCAAGGACAAGCAGCTGGTGCTGGTTTTGGATGATAACCTCACTGAGTATGTGGACCAGTGCGCATCTCCACTCGGGCTGGGGAAATGCTATTTACACGGGTTGAGGAAAGCTACTGAAATTTTGTTAGCAAAATGTACATCACAATTTGATTAGAAAGGATTGTGCACTGACTTTTACCTCTTTGTTTAAGAGACTAATACGCAGAGCTTCAGAATAAAAAGTATTGGGCAATGTGATTTTTCAGATTGCTGTTATTTTTCAGAAATCATTATAAATGATGGGTTAATTCTAACTGAGAGAGAGTTTTGATTAAGAAATGCACTTTTCATTCTAATCCTGGTTTGAATTCAGTTTTTAATTAAACTGAAAATTCAGTTAATGTTTTTTAAAAAATTAGGATGTAACTGTAAACTTTTCAGTAACTAGCCTTTAAACAGAATTTTAGTCAACTACAATAGGTATACACTACATAACATGCAACAAGTGGTGATTAGAGCATTGGACTCGGAGAGGGAAGGTGAGTTTGTGAATTGCCGTAGGCTCGGGAGGGAGGCAAATCCTCCCCAACAGTGGCTGCTGTGTCTGTGAAGATGTTGTTCTGCCTTATTTTTTTTGTTCTTTTTCTTTTTTTTCCCCCTCCAGATGCATTTTGAATTCAAGTGGCAGATTGCTGTGCTTTATCAGGAACTCGGTGTTTCAGCTTGGGGGATTGGATCCAGCTAGCGATTGAAGTGTTTAGATACTGCCCCATATTGGGAGCAGATGCAGAGCCCAGCCTTACAACCACTGTAGGAACCCCGGAGGGACCTGCAGAGTTCGTAGACCAAGAAGTTACTAATCTACGTAGCAAGATCAGAGAGATACGGTGGAAATGACACAGCTGGCAGGAGAGAAAATTGTTTTCAAATCTCTAACATTAAAAGAACAGGGTCTTCTCTGTTTGAAATGTTAACTTATTCCAGTTTAATGTACTCTTTTAACAAAGTTGTTTTGGAGAAGAAGAGATGGGAAGGCAGTTCTAGCTTAGTGCTGTGGGAGACCACTAATATGCTTTAATCTGGAATGAGAGTAATGTCGGTTCCCTTATGAGGATCCATGTTTGTTCAGTGCTTGCTTTGCCTGGTGTGAATGTCAGCTAAGATGTTAGATAAGAGCAGGCGTTTGGTGTGGTGATGGCTTTTTATTGGTAGCTGTTTCTAAGTCCCATCTTTTTTTTATATATATATATATATGTGTGAATGAAAAAGTCAAGAAAAATCCCAAATTAATACTGCCAACACTTACCAAAGCCAGTTTTTAACAAAAAATGCATTATTTGGGTGCAAATAAAAAAATAAATTATTTTGTGTTTATTAGTATACAAAATCATTTCTATTCATACCCAAATAACACTTTTTTAAAAAAAAATCAGAATACAGATGTAATTAATGGAGTTTCAGTTCTGTGTATCTGCTCATCATTCTGTGACTTTCCTCCCTACCTCATTACCTGACTCAAACTCCTCCAGCAGAAAGTGTGTGTTTCAAAAGTAAAATTTACCTAAAGCTTTAGAATTTTTGAAAAAAAAAAAAAAAAACCATACCATTCAAAGAAGTCTTAAAGCAGTTTCAGAAATGCAGCAGCTGAAGAATGCAGAACAAACTCTATATCAGCGTTTTGATTGTAAGCTTACTGCCATAACATTATCATTTGTTAATCGTATCTGAGCTCGAACTTAAAGGCCTGTTAAATGATTGAACTAGTTGTTGTCCTATGGAGCATTTAGGGGTGTGTAACTTCAGACAGAATTGCTTAGGCAGTATAATATTGATGTTATTTCAAATCAGAAGTTGATTCGTATATTGATTTTAGAATAAACTTATGCCATTTGTCATACAAAATACTATTTTGATTTGGTCTTCATTTTTTTTTATGCAGGTTTGTTGTTGAAGGTCATATTCCGTATTTGAATGTTTTTCAGCATTTTCCGGAGAAGATGAAGTTATGTGGCCTTGATCTTAAGATCTTTTGTGTAGAGGTAATTTTTTTCTTAAAGGGAAAGATTAAAAAAAAGACCAAAACCTAGTTATCTTGTAGCATTTTAATTTTTTTGGTCACTGTACCAATAAATTGATTAAATCTGTTCTTACATTGTAGAGTTCATGTTTCGCATTATTGGAGCCTGTGCAGAAACCAGTGCACTCTGTGACTCGGAGTGCTTTAATCTTTAACCAGTCTTATTAAGCTGATTACTTAAGTTAAAAGAAAATCAGTAAGTACTTGTGGAGAAAAAGGTATTCAGAACTGCTTTTGGAACACTCAGAAATAGGATTTGGCTTCACGTCTAAGGGCAATATATTATCCTTTTTGGTGCTTATTTAAAATATCTCTTATTTGTAGTACTGTATTATTTTCATAAAATATGGTTTAGATGCTATCTCTTGTTCTGTTTCTTGCTGTACTGGTTGAAATACATCAAACCTAAAATCTACATAAGGGGTTACAGCCCTTCTAGTAGCTGAATAGTGGTGGACAGTCTTGAGTAAAATATAAATGTCCCTTATTTAAGGTTATTATGTATTGTGGTAATGTTGCCCACAGGTGTTTGTGTTGCAAAAAAAAAAATTTATTACGGATTTTCGAAGTGTGCAAATAAAATCTTAGCTTTCAAGAGCAGAAAGCAGCAATTCTGCTAACAGGAAAATGTAGGTTTTGGTCTGCTGTAAGGTGTTTGTGGCCCAAGCCCTCAGTGATGATGTTGCGAGTAATGTTACCATTCTGCAATATGTAGCTTGTATTCAGCAGGTCGTGAGTTGTTCAGAAGCTAATCTGCAGCATTTTTTTTTTCTTTTTTAATACCACTGCTACCCTGTCTGGATAAATAATAATTATGACCTCAACTTTTAAAAATCAGGAGATAAATTTAATATGAAACCTCTTGATTTCTTTTTCTGTCTTAGATCTTTCCTTAATAGAAAAGATACACCGACATTTCAACCTGATGTAAACTTTTTAAAAAAAAAAAAAACCCAAACCTCTTTTAATTCTCAGTCTCTCTGTCGTTCTTTGCCTCCATCCTTTGGAGACGTTTTTGTCTCTCAAAAGTGGTTACATAGAACTTGTATGCTGGCCTGATGCAGTAAAATACACTACACCACACACACACACCCCCCATCCTACAAATCACACAGATAAAATTTTCGTATGAATTGCAGCTGTAAAACTTATACTATGCCTCAAAGTGGGAGATCTGGTTTGCAGAGAGATGACAATTGTCCTTGGAGGATCCTACTGCTTTCTTTTGGGACAGAGCTGTTTATGGCATGCAGGATGATCTGATGCCAATCACTATTAGCTTGCTTTCTCCCAGAGCTGTTGGTTTGGATTATTCTACTGTCCCTCCATAAGCACACTTCCACTATGGATTTTAGTATGTCCTGATGTGGGAGCGGGACTTCACAACTTGAGAGCCACAAGCTGGTTAATTTAATCTTATTCTACCTTTTATATAAAAGAGGAAGTCTAGCCACTTCACCCTCTGTCTTAAACACTTACATAGCATATATATATTTTACAAACTGGGAAAAAAAACCCCAAATCTGATTTTTTTTTTTTTTTTTTTTTTTTCTGTCTTAATATTGCTTATGATGAGTCTGTATCTGCTGTGGTCTGCTATTTAGCTTACAGGAAAAAGCTGAATTTGTGTAACTTTTTACTTCCATCTTGTTTGTCTATGACACTGACACCTGCACCCCTCACTTCCAAAGTGTAAGTAGGTATACATACTAATCGAGTCATCTCTTAACTTTTTCATTGAGATACATAGGTAAAGTTCTGTAAACTTACTGTACAGCTTGTTTTCCAGCCACTCCAGTATAATTGAAGCTTTCTCTTTCTAGGAATATCTGCTCCCTACTTCACCTACAGTGTTCCTTTAGTAATGCATCTTCAGGTTTTTTTAATTTTAACATTTTTGACTATGTCATTGGGCTGATAATTGCAAAAACCTTACTAGCTGTTTCCTACATGTTATGTTTCAGAACTGATCCTGCTGCTCGTTGCAGCACTGAGATTACCAATAGCTTACTGTATCTAGTTTTGACATCTGAGTTTTGAGAAATTCAAGATGAGGTTATTGTCCTGGAGCAGGAAGTCAGATTGTGTAATACTCCATCCTGAAAATACAGCCTGCATTCTTTTCTCCTTGGTGTTCTGTATATAATATTCTATAGACAATTATCTTCAAAACCTTTATGGGATTATGACTGTTAATAACTAGGCAGGTAAGATGCTCTAATGCCATTATTTGTTGTGCTTTGGTGAATGTAAGCTGCAAACATGTTCAAAAATCTTGATAACTGACAGGACTATTCAATATGTCTCCTTTTTATTTTGAACAGATTTTTAGTGCATTTAATTGTGTCCTGTGCTAATTCCTTGCAGCCCAAATTTGAATCAAGTAGTAGTTATGTCGTAGTAGCTTGAAGGATTTGAAGTCATACTAAGTAACATTTTATCAGTTAAGTACAGATGAAACCTAACTTGTTAAGGCTCATCTTGTATAAAAACATGCTCAGTGGCTTAAAGTTTTTTTCAGTAACAGTTTTCCAGATACCCAAAATATACTGAATTTGTACAAGGCTGAAGGTGTTATAGCTTTAAAAAAATAAATGCAACAATTATTATAAGGTGAGTCACATTTGCTTTCTATCTTTCTAGGTAGTGAAGTGTGTATGTGTACATGCACGTTTTTTTTTTTATGCCGTGTCATTTAGTAGTAGTATTTCATATGCGAGGAGTGTGATTAGTCTCAGGCTTTCCAGCTGATGAACTTCTGTGCTGTGTAATACAGGAATTAAGTCCATATCACTGACTATTTTTCCCTGGCCTGCATACAATTTAGCAATTAGAGGTGATTGCAGCATCTGTCATACAAGGAGAGGCTGAAAGAGCTGGGATTTTTATCTGTGAGAAGAGAAGTCTGGGGGGGAGCATTTCAGTAATGTGTATAAACACCTGACAGGAAGGAGTGGGGATGGAATCAGACTCTCTTCTTGGTGGTGCAGAGTGGAAGGACAGGAGGCAATTGGCACAAACTGAAATACAGTAAATTCCATTTAAACATAAAACTCTTTTACTATAAGCACGATTGAACGCTGGAGCAGGCTACCCTGAACCACTGTGGAGTCTGCATCTTTGGAGATGCACAAAACTTGACTGGACACAATCCTGAGCAGCTTGCTGTAGTTGACCCTGCTTTGAGCAGAGGTGTTGGACTCGACTATCTCCAGAGGTCCCTTCCAAACTCAAGTATGTTATGATTCAAATGGTATAGTATGCCTTGTATTCTATTTCACATTTTCAGTGTAGGTGGCAGATAAGCCCTTCATATTTTAGTAATGGAACAGCTAATAAGAAGAGCATAATTTTTTCATTCTGCCCAAACTGAACTTTAAATACCTGCCCCAAAGGTTATTGTATCTGGACACCTCTGTCTAAAAGTCTGGGAGCTCTGGGCGTAACTGCCTCATGAATAAAGAGAAGAGGAGCCTCCACCTCTTCGTATCATCTTTATCATGATGCATAACTGTAAGACACGTGTCAGGTCCTAGCTGGAGATAACTACTACCTCACAAGTATTTTATGAAGGATAAAAGTACTTTATAAAGAAGATATTTGTGTGAAATGAGTTGTTTATCTTCCATATGTGTTTATCTTTCCATTGCTTGAAGTCTCTTTTCTAAGCGTTCACTTGACTAGTCATCCTATTTATCCCTTCCTCTAATTAAAATCATGTGTATGTTGAAGTTAGCCTTTGGTAAATAGGTTTCACCTAAATGCACAATCAGAGGGTTCATAGGGCAAATGGCAGCAGTAGCAGGATGCTCCTGCTTAGTTCTTACTGCAGAAGTTCTAAGTTCCCAATACGACAGAAGAAAAGCCGGTTCTCATGTTCCTCTGCAAAATTTCATTTTCTAAAACAAGTATTCTTACTCCATTTGATTAAAACCTTTTTTTATGCATCAATAAAGAATATGATACTTAAGTTTTGGGTTTTGTTCTATGGAGGAGATCAAGGTTTTTTTCTTGCTATTTGCAATTTGTTTAACTACAGTAAATCCCTGCTGATATTGAGGCTTGTGCCAGTAGCCAACACATCTTTGAGCGCGGTCATCTTTTTTAGGTGGAAGTCATCTTTGTTTCCTTTTTAATGCAGAGGATATCTGTTTCTTTAAAAGCCTGCTAGTGTAGGAGTTAAAACGAATTTGTAAATTAGTAGTACTATGTATAAAGTTCCATGGATAATTTGCTTTCAGCTTATTTCTATTGACAGTATCTGTCCTCCAGTGGAGCTACACACAACTCCCCTCTTCCGTTTCTGCTTGAAGTAGGGATACATCCTTAAGATACACATCCTCTATTTTGCTTTTAAGGATTTATCTTTATCCACATTCAAAACCGATTAAAGCATCCCTTTACTCTTGATCTAGCAACAACTTTTCCTTGCCATAGATCTGTTTTTCCTTACATTTTTGACTCAGGACTGTATACCTGATTATCTTTTATTTAATTATTTTGTTTGTGCTTTAAAGTTGGTTCTGCTTTGCTGTCTCAAGTTTACCTTTAGCTTTCATTACTTTTTATAAAACTCATCACTTTTTGGCGTATGTTACCATTAATGCATTGTAGATTGATTTTTTTTTTTTAATGTCCAAAAAAAATTTTGGTGTTTGATTGTCACGTTCTTAACGCACACGCGCGCGCGCGTCCGCAGACTTAAACGTACATGTATATATATAGGTAAGCAGGTCACTCCCATGGCTGTTGGGCAACATGATTTGCTAAAGTACTGAAGGTAACAAACACGTCACTTTGGATATGTGCTGTGTGGAACAGGATAGGTGCAGTCTCATAAATACCTTTTGGATCCTGTTGTTCTGAAGCGCTTCGGGGATGGTCGTCTTTTTAGATGCACAAGTAGCTGGCTTTGGCAAGGAGCCCAATGTGTGACCTCAGTGAAGTTCCCTTCTTTCAGTCTCTCCTCCAACTTTAAAATCACTCCTTTTTTCGTAAACTTACTAAGAATCAGGTTTTTTTCTAAGGGCTGGGGAGGCTAGGAGAAGGTTGAGCTTGGTGAGTGTGAGATGAATTCTGTTTAGAAATTGTCCACCAACCTGCCCTTGAAGACAAAAGGAACGGGTATTTACCTGATTATCCTTGCTACTACTTCTGCCCTGGAGTGGGGTCATGGAATGGCTTGAGCCTTTCTCTTTTTTCTTTTTTAATCTTAGATGGAAATAGCTGCACAATTCTAAGTCTGCCTGAAACCTTCTGTCTTCTTAGAGGGCCACTGAATGCTTCAGTGTTGACAGAGTGTTGTTGATATACCTTGCTGTCTAGGAACCTGTATCTTAAAAATGCTTTCTTTTTTGTTTTAATCCCATTCCTCTTTTTCTTCCTCTGTGTGTTTTTTGGTGTGGTGGGTTGTTTTTTTTTTTGATAACCCATTGAGTATTGCTGCCTATAACAAGAAATGTACTTATTTAGACAGCTTTGACCTTGCAACATGAGAAAATGAATACCCAGATTGCTTTTTGGTTGTCTTAGTATACATTATTATTATTTTTTTGTTTATGTATCCTACTTCCAACTTACCCAAATTAACAGAAGCACTGGTTAGTTTGAATTCTGCTCTGTATAATTCACCTATTTTCATCCCCAGATGTCTTGATTCTTAAATAACTCCTAGTGTTACTCTTCAGGTTTTTCCGTGATACAGAAATGCTTTCTAAACTTCCAGCTGAGAGGGATGTTAGCATCTTCCTTACCTTTGCCTGTGGAAAATTCTTGAATGTGTCTTGGTAAAGTGGCAACAATATAGTGAGCTTGTCAGAAATTAGTGTTGTGAACAAGAGGAGAAGAATTGTGAAACTCAGAAGGACATGTCAGGATTTTCTCCCCTTTCTCCCACCTAACTGAAAGACTTCTTATTTCTTTTTTCTCCCTGATATATTTTTTTCTTTCAGGCTTATCTTTCTGCATAAAATTGATACCTGCTTTTGTCTGTCAGATTAGGCCAGTAGTTATGGGCAGCTCTCCATTGTGTTCAGTTTAATAAGAATTTTAATTCATGCTCCATTATGAACTGATGTTGGTTTTGATGGAAGAGGAAGAGTTTGGAAACAAATATTCACTGCCCTGCCCTAATAAAAGGTCTAATTCATCCACGGTCTTTCTTTTCTTTAAAGTAACCCATCATAGGTGTTGAAGTAGATACCATAATGTATTTATAAAGTAGACTGGAAAACTTTAGCTCTTTTGAGAATGTGCCACTTCAGTGCAGAGTGTTTTATTCTGTATGATGCTTTGGATTTATTTTATTTGAGTTGGAGGAGTATATGCCTTGTACGCATGCGTGCACACACAAACCCTCCCAGCTTGGATTATTAAATTTCTTTACTCTTTTATTTGAGAATGAAAGGCTTGCTTTAAACATTGAGAGATAATCGTTCTTCTCTACGCTGTCTGGAAACATTCCAATTCTTTGGTTTCTTCTCTTACAGTATCCTATAGCTTATATTTTCTTTTTGTTCTTCTTTTCTGTTTCTTTCTTTACTTTTTTTTTTTTAATTTTGCCTGATTTTATTCTTGGCAGGACTTTTGTATCTGTATTGCTCTGCTACTAATCCTTCTGCCACACAACTTTCTGTGTCAGCTTCAATCAAATCTCACTTCTGCTGAGGATTTGTGAGATCCGATTTCTGAGACGAATTTGCCAAGATTTTCCTCTGGTATCAAGGATGCTTCTGTTTTGCTCCTTTGTTCTGCACACTTTGCTTTCCGGCAGAGCAGCTCTTGAGTTTTGAGTACAGTTATGAGTTACAGTCTTCCAGTGAGATTTTTTTTTTAATTTGGGTCCCCTTTAGCTATGCCATAAAGAAGGAAAAAGGTTTTTCAGAGCAGCAATGCCAGTAGATTTTGCTGTCTTCTTTGTGGGAGCTGGAGCTTCAGTTGTCTCTCTCCTCTCCTGACCTTATGAAGGTTGCTTGACTGACAGGATATTTTTAGCTTCCATTTTTCCCATTGCCTTTGTATTATTTTGTTCAGGATCCGTGCCAGGCTAATCATTCTGGAGTTCCTGAATCTCCCCTTTTACTTTTTTTTTTAAATACTGCATATTAATGTGGAGAGTCCTTTGATGTTTAGAATTTCTTAAGTTTATTTAAAAACCAACATTTGTGTTTCAGAGAGCTCCTCAGTTATTTCCTTGAAGCTTCTTGTGTGTAAATTTTCTGGGCCTCTCCTTTGTAACATACTCAGTTTTATCAGATACTGGTTTGCTTTTTTGCAGACATAATTTTTCTCTTCCTTACATATGATTTTAATGAGATGGAGTCATATTCTTTTTCCAGTTACAGAACAGTCTTGCTTTTTCTTCATGTTTGTTTCATGACTTACCCATTTACCTGCGGCATTGAAATTCAAGGTTTTGGGGTGGTTTTTTTCTTTTTTTAGTTTCCCTGCTGCTTATGGCTTTGTCGCCTTTACTTCTTGTTTCATTGCAGAATATCTACAGTGCTGTTTCTTGCCTTTTTTTATTAAGGAGATTGTCCCTGAGCACTATGCAGTCAAATTCCCCCTCTGCTTCAAAATTTATTATTTGTGGTTTTCCCTTTATCCTACTATCCCACAATAAAAAGAGGGATATGACAGACCTGTCTGGGAGTGTAGTGACCTTCCAGGACTGTATTTGGAGAGGTCTAAAGCATGTGCTTTCATATATAGGAGCTACACATTTTTGTATCATTTACTATGTTACTTGAGAACAAGGTTTAAATTTGGGACTTGTATCCTTGTGCGGTACTACCCAGTGCGGGACTTGTCTTCTAGGTTCAAAATGATGATGTAATGTTAATCATTTATGTTACAATATGGTTTAATGTTGCTGAGTGTTACTATGGCAAGAAGGTTAAAGATACCAAACCTCAGATTTAGCCCTTCTTTCTGATTCTCTTCGTTCCATGCAACATTACAATTTGAATACAGTTATTAATACTTGCGCTGTATAAACATTTTGTGCCTTGTGACCATCTAACAAGTCAGTTGCTCGCTGAAAACTGGTTTGAATTAAATGGGGATGTGCCACAAAAATGTATTTGAATCAATTCAGCATTGTTCAAGCATAGCAAAAGCCGTTTTGTTTTGTAAATTTAGCTGACAAGTTTAAGTAGTTTAAGACGCCTCCTGATTTTGATTTCCCTGTGAATGTTGGGGGCAGAAGAACTGTCAGGTAGCCTGGAGGAAAACATAAAATTGGAGGGTTTCTCATGGATTAAGAAAAGAAGATTGCTCAGTATTTTGTCAATTACCTGCTGTATACAACCAAAACTAGGACTTGGTTGTAGTCTTCAGCTTTTGAGGCTAATGGGTCGATTTTAGAAATAATTTGGCATTGATTCCTCATTAATTTCTAATCACCTCTGCCAGCTTGTTATAAAGTGTGAGGGGGTTCATGTAATTTATGCTGCTAGGATTGGTTGAATAATTTGGCTTTGTTCTGACCGGAAATAGCATCAGTATTACAGGTTTCTTGAAAACTAGTTCTTTGAATATACAGTACTGAATAACATGTGAAAACTGGCTAGCACTTCTCTAAGTGTATTGCTTGGCTTATTCACAATTGGAAACACCTGTTTGCATTTTCTTGTTAGATACTTCGAGCTGCTTCTGTTTTGTTTTGTTTCCTGCAGTCAGAAGCATATCACAAATTGATAAAATATTTTACTGTGTTTGAAGTGCCTAAACTTAGACAGATAGGATCTTCTTGGGAGGCTTTGAAAAGTAGCTACCTCTCTCACTTACTGAGAGCATTTTCATTAGATAACTTAAATGTAAATACAGAAGAAGGATAGATATTAGCAGAGGGACTGTTGTTAGAGTATTGATGCTTCTCTCTTCTTGCCTACACTGAGCTCTTTTCCTGGAGGGCTGGGGAAGCTCATAGAGTTTGCATGCTGCTTTCACTTATGGTGGTAATTCTTCCCACCTTGCACCAAGAACAAAGTCCAAGTACTGTTTCTTCATTCTTTTGAATACAGAAAAAATTAGTACCTTCTCACATAATAAAATAGATGAGTGGTGAGCTTTACACACACACTCCTGTGCTCATCACACAGTATAATGAGGTCTGTACTCAAACCATGAGGTGCTCAGGGAAGAGCATGATGTCTGTGAGGACACTGTTACTTGGGGATGGCTGTAGAGCGCACTGCTCATATTTGCCCTTCTGCGTACGTAGAGCCAGGGGCTAGATATTCTGGGTAAACTCTAGCGGTGGCATAAGCTTATATGAAATTGTAATACTGACCACTGAAGAGCCTTAGAAATCTCATGATGACAGGTATTTGCCCTGCTCTTCAGGCTAATGTCGTCTTCAGGTTTGCTGGTATCGTTCCTTGGTTTGTACCCTAAATTGGATGCAGTGTGGCTGAGTGCTTTTACACAGCAAATGGTATTTCATTCTTTGTGATTGTTTTATATCAAAGATGCTATTTATGGTACTATAATTTCATCAACTTTAAAAGCAGAAGGATTAGCATTTGCTTCATTACAGTGTTTGGGTATGTGAATAGAAGTTTATAAACTTGACAGTATTTCTTAAGTGCTCATGTTCCTTTAGTTGTGGGTGTGGGTTTAGTCTCCTAATTATAGTACTCTTCTAGGAGGGGCAGATGAAGTGAATCACTGTTCTAGGGCTTTACGGTTTTTGTCCCACTGTCTAAGGAGGGGTGAAATTCCTCTGTATACTTTTGTATTCTGAACATTGCGTGAGGTCACTGTACTGAAATTCTTACTGTGGAAATGATTTATACCATTTGGTGACTGCTTTGGTGTTACTAATTTGATAAGTGACAACAGTGCATTCTCTAAACTGGCATTACTGTTTTGAATACTGATATGTTAAATAATTTTCTAGTCTGAAGCTGTTTTTTAAAAATAAAATGGTCTGCTCACCATTTTTGATGAGTAAATCTCATAGGAAAAAGTACAATGCGTATCACTGATGCAAGTAAAGACTATCTACATTTGCAGAAGTAATTTTTAAAGAAGAATAATAATTTTAAACAAAAAATCCCGGTGTAAACAAAAATATAACTACAAGTTGCTTAGTCTTCATCATTCTATTCAGTCTTGTTTTTTCACTTTTGTTCTCTTCTTTCATGGTAAAACTCTTAGTCCTATGTTATGAGCAGCTTGCAACAAGTCTTGAAAAAATGCTACCCTCTTGATCAGATTTATTGGGGAAAAAAAAAGGAACAAAAAAAAGGCAAACCTGCCCATTCTGCATCTACTGAAATATGTGATCTCTGAGCTTCACAGATGCTTCTTATAAGAATACAGATGGAGCAAATATAGTTTGAAATTTCTCAAATTTTCTTCCTGTCCAACAGTTGACTTAAAATAAATCCTGAGTCTGTTTGGAGAAAATAGCAGTAAGTAACAAAAAATTGAGTGGGAAGGAGACCTTAAAAGGCAGATACAATGCAAGTCTTGGGTTTTTTTGTATGGCATCATTACAGCGGGTAAGCATTACATGTTAGGTTTTGTTTTTCTTTAAAAAAGATTGTAATTCATTGACCCACAAGCTGCTATTAAAACACACAGATATACTTTTTTTCCACCAATGTCTGTTTTGTGTCCAAGCACACCCATGAAGTACATGTCGATCAACAGATTTGTCCGTGCTATTATGTTTGTTAAATAGGAAGAGATTTTATTTTTTTAAAGAATAACATTTGTAGCGTTCTCTGAAAGCTGGTGTTATCAATGCTAATGTTAATGTACCAACATTAATTTAAATTATCTGTGTGATATTAGTGATACATGTTTCTGTAATCCCTTCATGATGCTGTTTTTAAAAATGCCTTTGTTGTAGCCCAGCTACACTGGAATTATTTTCTAATAACTCCTGACTTCTAGTAAAGAAATGGAGATCAACTTTATGTTAATGTATAAATCTGTCATGCATCCGTATTTTAAATACTCAGTGGAATTCTGGTTGGGTTTTTTTGCTTTTCTTACCCTCCCTCTTCTCAAAGTTATAGAACTAAGAGGTCACAACAAGGATCATCAAATGTAGGGACAATTTTCCTACAAGAAGCAATTAACTTTATCTGTTTACCTCTCAACCTAAAGAAGAGGTGACTAAGAGGAAGATGGGGCGATAGTTTGTAGAACGTGTTTAGGAGGCAACTGTTCAATGTCTCTTCCAATACAAGGACTGGGATGTGTCAGAAAAGGTTGCTGCTCTGCAGGTTCAGAATCAAACAGCAGGAAATGCTACTTCATACATTTTGTGGGTAACTGGTAAAACTCCTCGTGGTAGGATGTTCTGGATGTTAAAAGGGCCTGATAATGACTGGACAAATGCCACGAAAGAAAAGGTGTCTGGAACTAAAAAAATGCAGAGATCTCACTGCTGACTCAGCCACAAATAGTGTGAAGCTGGACAGATACTTGGTAAAGTGTCATTGTGGCTTGCTTAGTTCCTGAATTCCTTGCTATTCATCTCTCTTGCTCACTGCTGGATGCAAGGCTAAATAGATCTTTTTGGATTGATGTGGTACAGCCAGGTTTTTTTTGTTGTTGTTCTGGGATTTCAGTTAAGGTTTCACTCACTTTGTGGTTTTTATGTTCTGGGGAGACTTTTTTAAGATCGTAAAACTTCATTTTTCATTAACTAGTTATCTCACAACAACTCTTTTTTTAAGTCATAGTTCAAGCCTTTAAGTTAGGTGAACTAAATGCCATCCTTTTAAAGTTTCAGATTTAGAGATCTGAGGATGTTTCTTATTCAACTTGAAAAACGTTGAGGAATGATTAAATGGTAAAAATATGCAAAATCATTGCTTAAAAGGGGTATCTCTAGCCTATGGCAAAGAATCCTAAGAAATGAAAGCTACAGTTTTCTTAAGCAAAAACTTCGCTCTTTGAGAAAAGATTTTGCGTGCTTGTATTTTTCTAGTGATCATCTGGTTTGTTTTGGTGGAGGAACTAAAGGAATTGCTTGTTTAAAAATTCACAGTGTAAAGAGTAGTAGTGATGATCCCAACACCAGGAGGAAGAAAGAACGCTTGCAAGTCTGGCCTAGAAATGTGGCAAGAGGAGAAACGTGAAAAGCCATGTAAGAGTAAATAAATTCTAAATCATGTGGGAGCCACCCTGGAATGGCAGAGATGGCAGCTTAAGGATTTTGTACTTTACCCGTAATATTTCTAAACAGCCTTCAGTTCTGTGCAATTTTTTCTTGGCCCTAAAAGTAAGCACAGGTCTTGGATTTGTGAATAGATTAAGCTAATACTATCTTCTTTTCACGTCTTTGAATAGCGATTAAGGTTTTAAAGTTAAGCATACGGAATTTAGGAATTACTGGAATGAATTTGCTTTTAGCTGAGACTGATGTATAAGTGTGCTAGGGTGTAGTCGTTAATCATTTCATCTCGTATTGTTTCTAAACCAAGATAGTGTCTTAGTTTAGCATGCGGAAAATAATGAGCTGCTCCGTATATCTTTTCCTTTTCTTCGTTTAATGTGAGAGTTTAAGCCTGCTTTAGTGCACGCTGTGTGAAGCCAGTACAGTTGCAGAATATTTGGTTCTTTCTCTTCTTTTAATGCTGGTCATTCCCCCTCATCACGCGACGGTGCCTTCAGCTGCCCCGTGGCTGTTCCTCCAGGGCTGGGCTCTCAGGGGTGGTGGTGTGCTGCTCTATCACAAGGTGGAAAACTGGGACAAAGAGACCTGCCTGAGGCAACAGGGTGGGTTTGTGGCACCATGGTGAGGAAATCTGAAGATTTCCTAAATCCTGTAAAGTTGTCTCCGTATTTAATTTTTTTTTCCACACTTTTTCAAAAGGATTTCATGTCACTTAATAATCTGCTACTGGCTAACACCCATGTCTTCAAGTCATCATGTAGCTCATAGGAAACTGCTGCCATTTGGATTGTCTCACACTCCAGGTTTTGGTGGATTGCATATTTATATTTTAGTTTGGATCTGATTCAAACTAAGTAATTCCTGACTAAATCTATTAATAAACTTATGAATGCAGGTCAAAATGTTTGCTCTGTTTTCTCCGAGTGTTCAGACTGGAATGACAATGGCTTTCTGCTTCCCTGGAAAGTGAATCCATCAAACCAGCTTTTAGACATGTTCCTTGGTTTGCTGTTTCTAAAAACATTCAAGATCTGATGTGTAAGAGCCTCTTCTCCTGACTAAAATTTGGATGAGCTTAATTGCCATATGATTATTTTTTTTCTTTTAGTGGTAACTATTTAAAGAATTCAAATTAAGACAGAAGCCAGTCATTCTTGTTTATTTTAAAAAAATCTTCTAAGAGGTATAAAATGCTAGCCATACAAATTCTGCTAATCAGCTATGCTGCTTTTACTTTACAAAGCAAGCAGTGATTCCTGCTTTGGTCTGCTGGTATTTTGAGATGCCTTGTAATCTTAGTTTTGTTGGGGGTGGGCATCTTTCTGTCCACAGGATTTTTTTTTTTCTGTCTAGCTTTGTATTTTTTTGTTCATTTTAACAGGTGCATACAGTACTTGCTCAGGATAGAAAGTAGTGCAGAATGAATAGAAGCAAGGGTGAGGCTTTTATTTGAAAGAAAAAAAAAAAAGCTGAGGAGGAAGTTCATTGCTGAAAGGGTTATTGTAATCAAGTTTATCATGGGAGCTTGCTGTTGTGTAACAGAAACTCTAGCTTGTCCATACCTGTCTTAAAGCATTACTTAATGAAGAAAGAAAACAAACCTACAAAAATATTTATGAAATTCAATAAAATTTATTCCCAAACTCTTAAATTTCAACACATTATGACAGTTCAGCTCCTTATTGGATTACTCTCTCCATTTGTAGAAAGACCACATTTTTCAGAAAAGTGATATATGTCAGAGTTAGCTTGTGAGCATGATAAGGCTAACGCTCAAGCACGTGTCTCTGTTGGTTTAATAATATTGAAACTCATTTATTCAAAAACCACTTTAGCCAGGAATCATGTAATGAACAAGATGTCTTCCTCTGAAAGTAACATATTAAGAGGTCTGCTATGCATCCAATGAAACTCTCTTCTCTTTTTTTTTTTTTTTCCTAGTAAAAAGGTGCGTGTTTGTATGGGAGGTAGCCAGATTGGTAGTACTGTGAGAGTACACACAAAACAAAGATGCTTCTCGCTTCCTGTGCAACAATGATCAGGAGTAATTTGGGATTTTAAGATGTAGATGTTTCAGCTGAGACAGTTATCAAAGGAGACAGCAAGAGAGGCTGCCAGTGTAACTTCTATGACTTTTTTTTTCCCTCTGCCCATTTGTTGCCAGGCAGATAATTTGGGCAACGTGTTTGCCTGGGTTCAAGGTGGACAAATTGTTTTCATTATTTTGAGTTAACCTTTCAGTTATCCTTTCTGCTTGATGAGAGGCTTGTAAAGCAGCAACTTCATGTTTTTTTCTAGTGGAAGAAGTCTCATAAGATGCATATTTCTTAGCAGTTATCTAAATGGAATTGTAGCAGTTTCACCCATCTTTGTTCGTCTTGTCATTTGGTTCCCTTTTAATAATTCGTGGCACACCCTCTCGCTGTTACATGAGTATCTGTATGTGATTCATGGATATCAGGGTTTGAAGAAATGCGTCCGCTCATTTAGTCCACATAAAAATGGCTGCACCGAGTCAGACTCAAGGCTCATTGAATTTGGTCTCCTGTTTCTGATAGTGACCTAGGAAAGGATGTAGGAGCAGAGTGCAGTGGCTCTCCCCAGTATACTTTCACACTCGCCAGCAATTCACAAAGTCTGGAACATTTCTACACAGCAGTGGTAACACTGCTTACAGTGCCCAGCCTTTACATCACGTGTATCTTTTCTGTATACCTTGTGCTCTGGCAAAGAAGGCATTCGTGAAAAATTTAGCTTGAGACTACAGAGAATCTAACTGTACAATAGAGTTGACTACATTAATTTTGCTATATAACCCAGCTGGGAAAAAAGTATTTTTGAGTGCTGCTTTTTTTTTTTTAAAGTTTCTATTCATAATAAAACACAGTGTTAAAGCACATTTAATTTGTGTGGGATGGCTGTTTTGCTGCTGTTCCAGGTGGGATGGTGATGGTCCCTGAGAGGTGGGCAGAGGTTAGGCAAGGGGGGAAAACATGTCATTTAAAAAATTCGTTGATGCGTGTTTGTATGGGAGGTAGCCAGATTGGTAGTACTGTGAGAGTACACACAAAACATGAAAAAAAAATCTTCAGTAATCTAGGAGTTTGAGCTGGCCAACGACATTAAGGATGTAGTACATAACGATTGGTTCACAAGGTCATTTCATTCAGTTTTAAATACTAATTTGGGTGTAAATTTCACAGCTGATACAGTTATTGTCTATTCTTTTATGTAACCTGCCTGTACTGTGGCTGGTGTCATCCCACATGAGGCTTATGCTGCAGATGACCAGATGTATCTGAACCAGTTGAGCAGCAGAAGCAAAATAAGGTGAATCAGGCTCCATAGAGCACTTGGCTGCTGTGCTTGTCATTGGTACCTAATTTTACCTTGTGTAATTTTAAAGCTAGTTTGGGTTCTTGGCAATGTGTGTTTCAATGCAGGCTATATTCAAAGATGTTTACACATTAGGGTATCCACTTGATTTATTACTTTTACAATAACTTTTTGTTTTATGAACACGTCTTGCTTTATGCAAGGATTGAACCAAAATTCTGGATTGTGTTGTAAAAACCCCTTCACTGAACCTCCTAACTTGATGTTTTCCAAATCTTCAAGTTAAATTGCTTTCTTAGTCCATTTCCTGAGAAGCTTGGTACACTCCTTTTCAAACTTGGTCTAGGTTGACTTGGTCATCTTAATAATGATGAAGCCTTGCTGTTTTTTAGATAATTCCAAGCATATCCAAACTCTAAATGTCAAAGATTCCCAGAGACCTACAAAAAGCCAATAATGAAAAAGTGAGGTTGGACTTCATTAAAAGAACCACTTAGGAAAGATGTCCACCACTGAACTTGAGCAGTATAGGTGAAGGTAGGGCCTTGGAGAATGTGCAGGCATGGGAAGAAAGGGTTCTTGGCATGGAAGTTCACAGGTAGAAGGATGATGAGGAAGGGAACTGTGCTGCGGAAAAAGTACTGAACAGGAGAGGAGGATGGAAGGGGAAAAATATAAAAGGGAGAATTTAAAACAGCTCTATAATTAATTCTTTTCAGAAAGGATAGAACATTATCACAGTAAAATAAACTGCACTGTGAATATGTAAGTAATGGCTGCTGGGATATTGTCCTGATACAGGAGCAGGAAACAGCCTATACAGTCATCTAAGAAGAGAGTCAGTCAGACCACATTTAAAACAAGAAGCTATGGAGCCTGCAAATGAATCTAGAAAGCCAGCCAATGTATACTGTTTCCTCCTTCTTGATCAGCAACATTCTGATATTGTCCAAACAAGCAGGAGAAGCTGCAATCTTGGCTTACCCAAAACAATTACCTGTTACTGTGATCTGATTATCATGCTAATAGTTTGGCTCATCCACTTCTGAAAACCAGCTTGTTCTTTTCTAATACAGGTGAAAAATTCCATGTAACTTTGAAAGATAAAGGCAACGGATTTAAGTAGGCTAATGAATTTTTATCATCATGAAAAATCTTGTTCTAGACACTTCTTCACCAACTCAATAGTGTATATTTTGTCCTCCTATGCTCAGTTGAAGATGGGGGGGGGGGAGAAAAGAAAAAAATATTCTCAAGTAGTACTTCTCTTTCCTGCTGCTTTCTGGAGAGGACCTGAAGTTACTGTATTTGTCACATGTGGGAATAAGATACAAAGACTTTAAAGATAAAACAGTTAAGAAAAGTTCTCGCTAACCTCTGTACCCAATCTAGACAAGTTATAGACTGTCAGCATTGTTGATCAGTCTTGAAGAAATCCCAGCTTGCGAAACACCTGAAAAGGCTAGCAGGTGGCATAACTTTAGAAGAGTTTTCTGACAGTCTTCCTGAAATTATTAAGTGCCCTCAAGGGTTTGTAACTGAGTTCTATATGTGGAGTGTTTCCCAGGGTCTCAAAACAAGGTGAGAGCTCAGTAACTCCACGTGCTGATGGACAGGGGAGTTATCCTAATATTTAGCACAGACATACAACTTGAAAATACATAACACAAATTTTTTTAATTTATGTTTGGATAAGTGAAAGTTATACTTGGAGAGCGTGTGGTGTATGATCTAATGCTGTCCCCTCTTATCCAAGTACTCCTCCCTTGGGGTTTAATCACAGGTGCTGGAGGCAGAGTTTTTTCACCTGAAGGAGGGAGGCCCCTGCTCTAGATCTTGCTTTCTTAGTTGATTTGCTGGTTGACTTTCAGTGCAACTTGTTTTATCAGGTTCTTTTCTTCTGGCAGAGATACATAGCTAGGTAGAAGGTGATAACTTTTATTAATTTTGAGGCTGCTTGTTTGCTGTATCTTGCTTTTTCTTAATATTGTCCTAACATTTGCTATGTTGGTTGCGTGGAATTTGGGTGTTCTGTCTGTTTTAACCCTCCCAGTATGTATGAAATTTTGCAGAATAAGAGATTTGCTGTATGAACTTAAGGCTTTTTCAGAATTAAACTGAGTATGAACAGGGTATGTAGTGACTGGTGAAAATTATCAGTGCTTGGTTACTGAAACACTCTACAGTCTCTGCAGTCCTCAACCTTTTAGCCTTCAGCCCTTTGCTATGATGTGTCCTACTGAGATGTGATCTTGTGTTGGATTCAGCTTACGCTTGCAGTTTACAGCTCAAGAGATTACTGCGTACTCCTGGAAGCGTGGTGTTTGGTTCAACTTGCATCGTCATGACTCAGCGCTGTGTTGTAGAAACATGAGTACTACAGTGAATGTTTTTGAGCTTAGGGGGTCAAGCCCTGGAAAGTAGCAATTGATTTGGTTGATCTTTATGGTGGATTAGTAGGCCTTTCCTAGATCTGCATGTCCAGTTGTGAATACATGTCTTTATGAATGCACATAAACTAAAAACAGTTTTTGTGTGTTAACATCTTTTCTAAAATAAGCCAAATGATAGCTCTTGGTATTAATTTTTATTTGTAGTCTTTATACCATTTGTTTGCTCTTCAAGAAAAAAAAAAGCATCAGTTGTCGTGGCAAAGCAAAAAGTGTTTTCTAACCATTTTGAAAAAGAACCAGTTGGCTTCTCTAAATTGCAAACAAAAGCTTTGAAACAAAAGTTGGTGTTGGGCTTGAGGAGGAAGGGATGATTCACTAGTACCTAGGGTGGGAAAGCTGTCTCCTTAGCCTGATGCAGTGAGAGAAGCTCAGATATAAGGTGATATAGGTGCCTACCTAGAGCCCTCCAATTAAGAGCTATATTCCTTAAAGTACCTCTGTGATAAATTTAGACTGTTCAGATAACTTCACAGGTGATTGTTTGAGAATGAAAATGCTTCAAATGATTGAATTCCTATGTCTTAATTTATTATTCTCTGTGATATATTATTAAGAAGCTACTACTTTAACTGCTTTTCATTAAAGGGAAAATGTGTTTTCTTTATATCTAATTAAGAATAGTATTTAAGTGATGCTTTTATTTGAATTATGTGGGACTTTAATTTTTCTCCAAATACACTCAAGAGAAGTTACATACGATTCAGGTTTTGTTCCATATTGTTTTAGTATTCAATTTAGCATTGCTTTTTAAGAGGAATGGAAAGTGCTGTGAGCCTGGTCTTCTGTAGAAGTCTGGTAATGCGTGTTTTTCTCGCTTCTCAGGATAGTGCTTTAATGGTCTAAGCCAATTTTTAACACTGTTTAGAAAACATAATGAACATGATATGACTTCCTAACTGTTACAAAAAGTTGCATGTGTAATAGTAAGTGACAGCAGAATTATTCATTTGCTTGAGCATGTGTTCACGCAGTTAAGCAAGTCTGAACTGCAGTCTGAGGGAAGATCATTTAAAAAAAGAAAAGGAGATGTTGGCAATCATTCAAAACAGTAAAATTTGAGCATTGGCTACACAGCTTATATTAAAATAGATGAAACCAAATGATAGAATAAAAATGCATTATTTCGTTCTTACTGGTGGTGTAAACATGATTGCTCTGTTTTTAATCTGGTTTAGAAAAAACAGAAGCCTGAATTCACTCTTGTTCAGGGAAGTTTTGAATCTGTCCACAAAGTGTAAACCCCTGCTAAATTCCTATTAAAAGAAAGTATCTTATGCACAAATTGACTTGATAAATATCAATACATGACAAAGTGCTCTGCTGAATTAGAACCGCCAACACAAGCAGAAAAAGCATTGCTTTTTATATGTTTAAAATGGTAAAGTAGCCTGAACAACTGAAAATTATCACTTTAAGAGGTAAATGCAAGCAATCATTTAAAATGTAAAGAATGAGGAGTATTTAATCCAACAGTTAAAGTATTAAGAAATGAGGGTCAAGTCTTACAGTCCGTACTTACGCAAACTTCAGGTCCTGCTGAGTTCATTGTGAATAAGCATGTCAAAATCTGTCCGTAAGTTACATTTTTCTCTAGCAGGAAAACCTTAGCAGAAATTGGAAGAACTTTCCTCATGCAGTCAAGAGTTTTGAAAAGAGAGTTTCAGATTTATTTTCATGAATAAATATGCCAATATGGAATTAGATATTTTTTTTTAATGAAATTATATTAAAGATTCTGTGAAAAGGTTCTAGAGAATGTAGGCCTGCTGCTGAATGGGAATGGGGACGTGGTCACAAAGACCAAGGAGAAGACTAAGATGATGAATGCTTTTTTTGCCTCAGTGTTTGCTGATAAGACTGGCCTTCAGCAGTCCCAGGTCCTTGAAACCAGTGGGAAAGTCTAGTGGAAGGTAGACTTACCCTTGGTGGAGTATGAGCAGATTACGGAATATTTAAACAAACTGGACGTACGAAGGTTCATGGGCCATGATGGGATGCAGACGCAAGTGCTGAGGTAGCTGGCTGGTGTCATTGCAAGGACATTGTCAATGATTTTTGAAAAGTCATGGTGGCTGGGGGAGTTTCTTGAGGATTGGAAGAAAGCAAACATCACCCCTGTCTTCAAGAAGGGCAGGAAGGAGGATCTGGGGAACTAAAGGCCTGTCAGCCTCATCTTGATCATATTCATATTGATAAATATTATAAATAAATACATAAATATGATAAATATGCAAGGTGATGGAGCAAATAAATGTGGAAACCATTTCCAAATATAGAAGGCAAAGACGGTAACGACGAGTACTCAGCACGGATTTATGAAGGGGAAATCATCTGACCAACCTGATAACCTTCTATGATGAGTAGAAGGCTTGGTGGGTGTTGTTTGTCTTGACTTAAGTAGGGCTTTTGACACTGTCTTCCACAACATCCTCATTAACAAACTGATGAAGTTAAGAACTAGTTAAGTGGACTGCAAGATGGATTGAAAACTAAGAAAGTTCACAATGTGAAACTGGGAGGAGAGGCTGATAGACCAGATGGATATACTGCCATTTAGAAGGACCTTGACAGGCTGGAGAAATAAGCCAACAGGAACCTCATGAGGTTCAACAAAGGGAAATGTCAAGTCCTCCACCTGGGGAGGAATAAATGCAGACACCTGCACATGCTGAGGGCTGACTGGCTAGAAAGCAGCTTTTCAGAGAAGGTCCTGGGAGTCTTGGTGGACAAGATGCTGTGAAGATGAATGTGAGCCAGCAATGTGCCTGTGTGACAAAGACGAACATCATCCTGGGCTGCATTAGGCAGTGCGTTGTCAGCAAGTCAAGGGAGGTGACCCTTCCTCTCTACTCAGCACTGGTGAGACGCATCTGGACTGCTGGGTCCAGTTCTGGGCTCCCCAGTACAAGAAGACATGGACATACTGGAGTGAGTCCAGTGAGGCCATGAAGATGATGAAGGGAGTGGAGCATCTGACAAACGAGTTGATGCTGAGAGAGCTGGGACTCTTCAGTCTGGAGATGGAGAAGAGAAGATGTGGGGGGGTATGATGTGTGTATGAATACCTGAGAGGAGGGTGTAAAGAAGAAGAACCAGATCCTCCTTAGTGGTATCCAGTGACAGGATGAGCGGAAATGGACACAAACTGAAATACAAGAAATTCCATTTAAGCATAAGGGAAAAAAAAAACCAACCCAAACCTTTTTTCTTTTGTACAGTGAGGGTGGTGAAACACTGGAGCAGATTTCCCACAGAGCTTGTGGAGTTGCCATCTATGGACATACTCAAAATCTGACTGGACATGGTCCTGGGCAACCTGCTCTAGCTGACCTGAGGAAGGGGTTTGGACCTGATGATCTCAAGCAGTGCCTGCCAACCTCCACCCATCTGTGGTTCTGTGATCTCTTAGCTCTTTCGAGAGTTCACCCTCAATTGCACCCGTTTGGGTTTTTTTGTTTGGTTTGTTGTTTTGGTTGTTTTTTTCAATGCTCTTTCAATTTTGGAGTGTCTGGAGACATACTGATCACTTCACAAAAAAGGTAGTCGGTTGATTGCACGTCTGAAGCAACTTTTGTGGTTTTTTCATATATTTCATGGGCTTTAAAACTAGCACATTTCACTTTTTTTCTGCAGTCTGGTTCCATTCTTGCATGTGCGTTTAGTCATACAGAGTGCTAAAAGAGTCTGTATAAATAGTTCTGTATTAAATAATACAGAATTTAAAATGGATAACTAATTTAAAATCCATAACAAATATGGTAATAGAGCAGATGTATAATACCCTCTAACCCTCACCCTCTAAACCTGTCTTTCAGTCATGGCCTGTATATGAAGAAGTATACAGCAAAATGCTTGAGCTCGCAGCATTTTTAGACCTACCTCGTTTTCCAGATATAACAGACAGCTGCTTTCTTCACCCAGACATTCTGTGCATGAAGTACTTGATGGAAGCTAATTTACCTGGTAAATATTTTCCCAAACCCGAACTGATAAAATTTTTCTTTGGTTTATTAAACTCTAGCAAAAAAACTTGAATTACTACTTTAAAAGTGCCTACTCTTTTCTTTCTAATTTATACCCATGTAAGCTTGAACTGAAAGATAACTTCTATAGAAAGTACCCTCATCAAACATTTAGAGGATGTATTATAGGCCCAGATTGCAAGGGCACTCTGGTGTTGGCTCTCTAAGGCTGTGGAGTGGATACTTCATTTCAAATCTTTCAGTATCCATGTGAACTAAGAGGCACTAGTTGAATTCACGTGATTTATTAACTTCAGCTAAACAATTCGCGAAGTTGGGACCTGATTGCTTAGCACTGGATTGTCATATATAATAATGAAAATATATTCTATAATATTGCATATTAGCATTAATTTTATTATTATTATTATTAACAAGCAATGCTGTGTGACAAATCAGCTGCTGTCTCACTTGATTTCTGATTTAGTTTTGATATCATATATTGCATAAATATTGAATATTTTTGTTTATCTAAAATTAAGTCTTGAATACTGAATTGCCAAAGAAGGACCAGTAACTCCTGGTATGTGAACTGTCTGTTGGGCTACCATGCTTCCTATCAAATACCACTGTCACTGAAGATGAGTTATACAGACAAATAGCCTGTAAATTAATATTTTTTTTTCCTCAAAGCATTCCAACAATTAATAGTTTGTGGGGTTTTATTGTCTTATTTTGCAATTAGTTACGTTGAATAAAGCTACTTGGCTTTTCTGTGTACTCACAGTTGAACGAAGAGAAGACAAACAACAGATTTAGGGCTAAAATTCCAGAACAGAAATTCTGATTTTGTAGTTTTAAACCAGTGTTGTGCCAGAGCCTATAGAGGAACACATTATATTTCAGATTTTGAAGTATCAATTGAATCAGAGAAGCAGCTAGAAATTTGGCATTTTCAGGTTTATTATGGAGAAATACAAAGCTAAGTACTCTTTGAAAATTACTATAAAAGAAGACTATATTGTCCTTTACTTTTTCTTTGCAACTAAACTTTTTATTACGTAGAATAATTTTTTTACAATTTGAAAAAGGACTACTGTTGTTTAACAACTCCTAAAAAAAATTAAGCAATGAATCGGCAGTGCCTCTTAAGACGTTAAATAATAATGAAAAGGCCATTTTAAGTATCTGAAATAAAAGAACATATACTGACAGTATTTATAAGAAAATTTGGTTTCCAGATTTTGTTTAACTATTGTTAAACAAAGTCTTTGTAAGCAGCAAGAGAGTATAAAGTATAGCTGGATTAAGGTTGTACTTAGTCATACATTGCTAACCTTTGTGGAATCTGATGGTGATGTAATCAACTCCTGTATTTCTGGCTGAACAGGAAAGGTGAGAAATTTGGGGGATTTGTATCTGTGAAAAATAAGCATAGAGTAATAAGACACTGTATAGATGTCATACTGCTGCTTTTGGAGCTGTAGCTGTATCTTTTTGACATAACCCAGCTTTACAGTGTAATGCCTGTTTTCACCTAGGCTGGGATTGTCTGTAGCTCAGCCAGGTTTTGTCAGGGTAGCAGCAAGCATTGCCCTGCCATGCTGGGCTGCAGTTCATACCCAACTAACTTCTTTAAAACTAGCCCCTGTTCCTCTTTGCAGTACTGAATCCATCCTTGCATGGGTGTTTAGGCAACATGCAAGAAAAAAGTTTGTGACAAGTTTTTGGCTTTTTGGGGTTTTTTGAAACTATATTTGTGTAGATAGGCTTTCCCACAACAATGTTCAGGATGATCTTACAACATCATTCGAATAACATCAAAACACTATTAAAAAAAACGTGATTTTTTCCCCCATGTGAATATACAGTAAGTCACAACTGTTTTCCATGTAAGCACAGTGAAGGTTGCCTAGTATTTTTAAAAATACCCCAAAATACTTTTCAGCCTGAAAAAAATTGTTATGTAATGGTCCTAAAAGACATAAGCACTGTTTTCCTCAAATGACCAACATATTTGCACTGTAAAAGTACTTCTAGCTTGTCTCAACATACTCATTTTATATTTTTATTTGCATTAATCAGATGAATTGCATAATTGGACTTGTCGAGTGGTGAAAAAGATCTGTATTGGAGAAGCGGATTTCCTGACTCTTGTGCCTGGAAATATGTCAACAAGAAACGTGAAATACGATATTATTGCTGCAGCAGTTATTGTAGTTGTGCTCAAATTATTGTTTCTATTAGATGATCACTATGAATGGTAAGTGTACAGGCAAATCTCTAGCAAAGCCCAAATTTCAAATAGTGCAAATGACTGCCTTGGATCATTCTTTCTTTGGTAATATTAGATTTATAGTATTGGAATTTTGATTAAGTTCAGTAGCATAAAACATACGCTGAAGGCATTTTAGACATTAAATATTACTTCTTTTTAAAAATCATCAGTTTGAATCTGAAACTTGGAATAAAATTAGGGTGTAATTTTTGTCAGTTGTATTTGAACTTCACGTGAAAAGCGCAGTATTTGGATCTACAAAATAGCCTATTTTTTTTTTCAGGTTACTTTCAGATTTTGCTGCAGAAAGAAATAAAAATAACAAAGAAGGTACATAAATATTCTAGTAAAAGCAGTCTTACGATTTTGTAAATGAAATAACTTTGTATTCAGGCTTAAAAAGACTTGTCTTGTTGATCATTAAAATGTGTTTTTTGTCATTTGTTCTTTTAGGGCAAACCTTTATTCAAAGAAAACAGTAGATCTTGTTCACGTAAAATTGTTTCAGTTTACCTGCGTAATTCTTATTATACTGGATAGGGGAATTTGGTGCACATTTTGCTAGGTATCTTTCTGCTTCTCCTTGTGCATGTTTGCCTCTTGTTTTAGAATTTTATGCATGATAGGTGAAGATGAATGGATACACAGTAAAGAGGGAATGCACTTTGATCGTAAATAGCAGATACTTATTAGGGGCATCAAACCACGTTTATGATAAAATCCAAACTTGTTTAGTCTTGTTAAATAAAAAGTCTTAGTGTGTAACATATTTCAGATGTAATCTGTTTTCTTAGTCCAAATAATCCTGAGAGAGTGTGGAAAAAGCTAACAGCAATTAAGATAGAGAAGATAAAGGTGTGAACATGGTTCTTTGAGGGCAGAAAGACCAAATCAAAGATTAGAAATCTTCAGGAAGATGTTCCATGGCCTGATCCAGATCACAGTTGAAGATAAGATGAAAGATGTGTTACAGTGGTTTATCTTTTAAGCCTTCCATCCGGTTTTGGGTCCATTATGACCCTTCTGTTACTTTTTTTAAAATTTAAGTCAATCATGAAATTGGTGTTAACCATGTGTGAGCGCAATTACTGCTGTATCTAGAGATAGTCATCACTGTTAACTAAAACCGGTAATTCTCATTTTCAAGTGGATACACAAACTTATTTTGGATCTTATTTTTTTTCCTTTTAATTTCCCTTGAAAAGTTGAAGTACATAATAGTGACAAGAGTAGAAGTTGTGCAACTGCTTACAAGCTGAGGCTCAAAGCCATTAATGTCTTAATGGGGTTTCTCCCTTATTAACAAGTCTCATTGCCCTTGGGAATTAACAGCTCATTCTTTGCCCACTTTTTTACTTTAAAATCTGCTGGTGCAAAATGATGTATGTGGTGTTATGTTGTCCCTGTCCTTAAAATGTTGGGGTGACAGTGAGCAGCTGCGCAGAGGAGTTGCTGTGAGAATTTCTGTTAGAGCACTGATTAGTGCCAAAGCTCAAAACTGCCTCTGGCATTTTCCCAAAGTTACTGTGCTGAAATGAATAATGGTTAATACTGAGTTTTAAAGATCCAATTTATGTTGACTCCATTTTCAATTTAACTATCCTTTCTCCAGTCCTTTTTTTTTTTTTTAATTAAAAAACATAGTATTTCAGCTTCCACAGTTTTTCAAGACAGACTGGAAACTGTACAGTAGATAGTTGTAGTTACCTAGTGTGTTTGTGTGTGTATGTTCTATGAACTGCACACATACACAATACTGTTTGTGTTCAAATAAAACATGATTGAGATGTATATATGTATATGTGTATCACAGACCTGTGTATTTTCCAGTCAGCTCAGCTATATGAACATCAGACTAGGGGTACTGCCCAGCTAAATGGTTATTATAATGTAGCATTGTGTCTCTGACAGTGATTTTGCTTGTGACAGATGCTTAATAATTCATAGGAAGTTTAATAAAAATTTCTGTCCCCTGCCCCGACTGTCCTCACAGCACTTTAAGAGTATTTACTTAAACCTCTGGGTTTAAGGAGTTCATTAAAGAAGTCATATCCACACCTTTGAATTTTAAGAACTACTGAAGGGTCTTTCTTCCCTTCATTTGTCTGTTGCTTTTTGAGTCCATCCATATTTCTAGCATCTGAGGCATCCTGTGGCAGGATAACTTGAATAGCAAAAATGCAGATAGTACAAAATTTATATAAGCTTGATTATAAGAACAGTATATTAACCTCCAAAACAGTTTAAACAGCTAGCTGGCAAAGCTAAGCATGATGCAAGATTGCATGCAGTGCAGCTGGCGTGATGGGGAAATGCAAAGCCTGGTTAATTCACAATGCAGATAATCTGCCCTTGGGTATTAAGAGTTGATCATATTTTAAATATATAAATCTAAACCAAAGTTCTGTTTGGAATTCTTATACTTACTGTATGTACCCAGTTGTTCTACTTCAGTCCTGTGCCTCTTTGGAGCATTGATAATAAATGTGCTGCTAGAATGCCACATGCCTTAATGTTTTTGCACATGCTGATAAATTTCTGTTCACCTATCAGCGAGTGAAGTTCTTGTGCCTAAAAACATGGGAGGCTGATACATAGTGAATACAATTGTCTAGTTTATCTTTCCAGCCCTGTCAGGTTTAATGGGTAGTAGGCTAGACAGTGGGGAGTTGATGAAACTATTTGAAATTTTACATCTGAGCTTGTGTAGATTTTATGTGTTTAAGCCTAAGCTGGATGTATAGTTTCATTAATCCCTTGAAGTCAACTTTCAAACAGGTGAAGGCCGCTTTGCCCTGTGGAGATCTAGTTCATTTGGTAGAGAGAAGGGAAACTTTCAGACTTAACTTTCAGAAAGGAGGGGAAAGGTTTGAATTGTGCTAAATCTATGAAATCTGTTCTAAGCTAAGGGGCTTCTTCACACTTCTTACAACATGCTGTTCTTTCACTGCATTTCTGCATTCCTCTTTCTTACAGAATTGTTAGATCAAGTATGTTTTCTTTAAGCACACAGAATTCAGGATAGGTTTGGATACAGGTGGAAGACGCAGGGTCTAACTGCGTGGAGACCACCTTCTGTGTACTATATGTTTCTTTCACTTCTTCTCAACCTAAAATGTGTATGTTTTATTCAGGTGGTCCGTATTTTGAGTTCAAAAAGTGGTACAAGGTTATAAAATGTTGCTTGGATGTGGAGCAAAAGAAATTGGATGAAGAAAGAGCCAAGTAAGGGTTTTTTAAGTATTTTTCTTTTTTAAGGTAAACAGTTTTATGTGAAATCCTGACCCCCACAGAAATTAAAAAGTTGAGGAATTTGATCCACATTTCCATCCAGCAAGCTTGGGTGAATAGAGCGATTAAATCCCTATCTTAATTTTCTATTTACACTCATAATGTTTATCCAGCATATCAATTAATGCTCACTTTCTGTGACAAGTAGCTTATACAGCTGAACAATTAACTGATTACAGTAAATCTAGGCTTACATGCCTCAGTTTGTCTACTCTGAAAAAAGACTTCCTAGATTTGTTGGGGGGGCAGTGGCTTTTAACAGCACTAATCATTACATTATTTTAATACCTCTAGCAGTATTTGTAAGAAATTACTATTCTTTTACTTGTTTGCTCCAGCTTTTTTTTTCCCTAACAATTCTTATGTCTCTCACTGGTAGGTATCTGTGGAGATGTGAAAAGCCACTGTTTTATTCAGCCGAGAAGAAATCTAAAGTTCTTAAGAGAAGACGTGAGTAAACTTTGCCTCTTCCCAGCAAGGCAGAAATCTGCTTCAACTTTTCCCATCATAGAAAATCTGTAGCCCTGACTGTGATAACATTTACATCTTAAAATACTTTCTCTTCTCTCTTTCATCTTTGGGTACAATTAATGTAGTACTATTTTACAACCTGTGGCTGGAATTCTTCAAACAGGCATTCTCCTCATGCTTAACTGAAACTGCCTTTGCCAGTCTTCCTAATGACCTACTGAACCTCATCTCAGAATGAGTACTCTGTTCTCCTCTTCACTGGTTTGTCAGCTGCCTTTACATAACTGTGATCTTTATGAATTGTTGGTGGTCTTCCATAGCTTTCCTGTCCCTTTTCTCCTTTACTTCCTTATATCCTTTGGTATGGATATCCCAGTATGTCCTTTGGTAGACCTTGCATGTCCCTCTTCTCTCCCACTCCTTCTTGCAGTCTTCTATAGAAAGTGAGGAAGGCTTGTCTGAACGTGACTTTACTTGAATAGCTAGCTGTATGTGGTCAGAATGCAGGTACATCTACTTTATTTTAGTAGCTCTAGAAGTACTTACAAGAAATTACTGGGTTTTACGTTGACATAAAAGCAAACAAACAAAACAACAAAACACCCACTTATATGTGGAAATACAAAAAACCAGAATTTTATTCAACCAAATTATATCTGAAGGTCTTCATTCTACATTTAATAGTATCTAGTAAGCAGCAGATATTTGAAGAGACAAGTGTGGCAAGTGATATTTTTCCCTTTATATATTCTTCCAGTTTCTGGGACTTCTAAACAAGTTGTATAATCCTATTTAGTTTGTATAGCTCATGTTGGATTTATCTTTCAAGAATGCAGTTGGGGTTTTTTGCATTTTCTTACTTTTCAAGATTTGTTAGGGGTGATCCTGCAGTCAAGTCACGTTCTGTGGAAAAACATATTTAGGTTTATTTATTTCAAGCTGATGATTTGCTCAGATGCCCTTTACTTCCTGTGTTTATAAGAAAAAGTGAATAATGATTCATTGTTCATCATTTCTGTGGCACTCTAGATTCCACTTCTGGCTCTGCTTCTCTTCAAGCTAGAAGAAGACCGCTCGATTATGGAGCTTTACCCCTGGCTGTTGCAAGCAGGAATATCACATAATGCCATTGTAACTGGGCAAGATTAATCTTAAAACAAATTTAAAATAGTAGAGACAAATAGTGATCTAGAACACTTACGTGCCAGATACAGGTTTTGAGAAACTTTCCTCAGCCTTTATTTTTGATGGTAGATTTTAGTGTCCACTTGAATGATAAGCTTCTCAGTCCTTGGACTACTTTAGGATGTCTCTTCTGCTTTTTTTCCTGTTTATGAATGAGTTTATTCAGATACGGGTCATATAAAGAAGTTGAAGCTCCAACAACAGTATTTTTTAACCTGCTTTTTATCCTAGGGAAACAAGGCTTAGGCGGTCATAGTGTGTGTGCTGATCTATCATCATACCTTCTTTCCCTTCTCAGCCTCAGCAACTTAGGAAAGTTTGTCATTCTTTCACTAGCAGTGGGGAAAGTTGGAGTGGAGTTTGTTTTGTTTTGTCTTCCAAGCTGAAATTTGCACTATGAAAAGCCCAACCTTAAATCCATAGGTGTATGAAACCAGGCTTCCTTAATTGATACACAGGAAACTACTCAAAAAATCTTAGCCAGTCTGAGTGGTAGCATATGACCAGGTAAATACAGCAAAAGGCATCCTGGCATGTGTTTTCTATCAGAACAAAAATACCCGCATTATCAAATGGATTTCACAAGTTTTACTTGGGGAATGATTTTGGAGTACCCCGGTATTAGTATCATTAGGTGTGAAAGACATGGAATTTCAAATTGTCTTTCAAAGTCTTTCCCTAAAACATGTCACAGAGTTTAATTTTAAATGGAATGGGGGAGAGAACATACAGGCTTTCAAGGTTTCTCAGTATTCCACACAGAGGTTTAAAGAAAAAAGAAATAAAAAGAAAAAAACAAAGGCACAAATACCCTATTTTTTTCCTGTATTAATCACATCTACACAGTATTCTAATACTTAATACTTTTGCCTTGGTTTTTTTTGTTTCTATTTGTACAGAAATGGTTGTGAACTTACAAAATCAGTTTGGCAAGCTGTCTGGATCAGTGCGACCTGCTGAAAAGCCAAATCCTTCAAGTTTTCAGTTAAGTTGGTCTGAAGAAAACACAGATGGGAGTTGTTTTCACGGGCATAGCCTGAAGGGAATTTTGCAAGAAAAATGTGGTTTACTTACAGCCCTGAACCCTGACTATTGGCTGTGCACAGTTAAACTATGTAATGAGAAGTAAGTATTCAAATTTTTGTTAAATACATTTTGGAAAGTTCTCCTGAAAGTAAAGTGCCATATATATATTTTTACAAACGACAACTATGGGGTGTGTACACAGCTATGTATTCGCATATAGTTAAAATCACTTGTAGAAAGGGGTGTGTGCGGAATGCTTACTCTTGGATTGGGAGTAGACAAATTGTAATACGAAGAGTGATCAAAGTGAGCTTTTGAGAAGAGAGGAGATGAGACAAAATCAACAGCTAGAGTCACATGGCAAGAATAGCAGCTAGATACAAATACTCACTTCACTTCCTTCTTCATAGTATTTTAGAAAAAACTTGCTCCGCAGCTCTCCAGAGAATGGGAAAACGGTTCCATTCCTCTCTCCCCTGGACCCCAAAAAAGCAGAGGAAATTAATTTTTTTAATTACTGTCCTTTTTTTGGTGGCCTTGATCAAAATTAAAGTTAAAATTAGCCGTTGGAGTTCAAATAAGCAGGCAATTAATGTGTCCAGAACATATTTTTAAAAGAATAATTACAAGTGAGAAGGACTTTATCACTATTTCACCTAAGTATATAGGCAATCAACATCTGTAATTTTTGCAAGCAGAAAAGTAAAAGAATAAATTGCTTTACTAGAAAAGTAAAAGAAGAAACATGGGAAAAGAAAACATTTTGTGCTATTAAGGAAGTTTAGTGTCTGACTTTACTAGAGAACTGTTCCCAAATCCTGACTTCGCAAGTGAAAGGGAATTTTTTTTTCAATTCAGGGTATATCAAAACAGTCATGCTATTTGTTAGTAAAATTATTTTCTTTAAAGGACCTAAGTAGCAAGGAGAATGATAGCCCAGCTAATCCAGCGTTGTACAAAGTTCTAGAGATATTTCAGTATCTGCCTGGTTTGTGTCAAACTTCTCACTCTTCCTTTAATATCTTCTCCTCTTGCGTCAAATTCTGCAAAAATTGGTGAGTTTTCTATTTGGTGGGTGCTGGCAGAGAACCATGGCCAGAGACAGAAGGCAAAACCCTTGCTGAGGGAATGTAGGAGTTCAGCAGCATTTACTCTAAGGAATTGAAAATACCTAAAAGACCATTTCTTTCAAACTCCCTTGGATCATACACCAGATTTTGGTTCTGCCATTGGTTGTACCATGAAATCCTAATCCAGAAAATTAATGTAATGGTGGGTATCAGTGAAAAGATGAACTTTGCAGATGGATTGGATTTTCCTGAATTTCTCATGTGTGCAATTGGAGGGTGGTTTTTGGAAAAGAGGTCAGGGTATGTTAATGTGAAATGAGATTTCATTAGTGCATTGAATAACATCTTAAATCTTTATCTGGTATATACTTCTAAATGTCATGCTTAAGAGAGCAACAGCCCCTACAAAATCTTAGTGATACATTCCTGATTTTTAAAACATTAAATATTCCCCTTGAAAATAACTGGCTTTTACATGTATGCAGTCTTTTCTGTCTTTCAATGATTTATTTGCTTATCTTTATTTTCCTTTTCACATTACCTTTCACATATCCACCATGACAGAAATGGGTTGGAATAATGTAAACACAGTGTTATATTACAAGAGCTTTGGTTGTATGGATTCATTCTTTTGTATGAATACAAAGCTTTTTTTTTTTTTTGAAGGGAGGGAGGTAATAATCCTTTTACCACAAATTTGCGTAAATCTTATGTACACACTGAATGAGTGGATATTTCGGTGTATGTTTGTGTAAATAATCTTTCATGCAAAGTCTGTTTTTAAGCCTACATTTTCATATGTAATATATTAAAATGTTAATGGCAAACTGTCATAGCCTTCATGAAACAAGATTTGAATTTAAATTCTTACCGGTTAAATTTCCCATTATATCATTTGCAATGCAAGTAGTTAATTATACATCTGACACTTACTTAACTTTGGAAAACATCATCTACTCCCTCAGATACGAGGTTTTATCCTATGCAAGTGTGTGTAAGTATAATAGAACTAAAAACAAACTTACAAATTCTCATTCTCTAAAAATCAGCACGTTCTAACTGGGACTACTGAAATGCTTCAATCCTAGGACTAAGGTATGATTTCAGTGTGGGCAAAGCTGAGATTGGTCAGATGGTTGGTAAAATGCTTTTACATTTTATTTTAAAACTTTCAATTTAAACTGAATTTAGAAAATGCATTTGGTATAGAAGTCTTTAGGTGATATATGATGAGGTATTAGAACATGTGAAAAATGTTGAGAAAAATGGATTTATCTTACTACATCTAAATTTAAAATCACTTGGGAATTTTTTTAGCTCTTCAGAGATGCTCTCAGGGTAAATAGCACAAAATGAAGCAGAAATGTCTGTGTGTTTAGATACTCTTGTGAAAAGTGTAACTCCAATTAATCGAAGAGGTGCTTTACAGTATTGATGTAATACGCATTTGCCTCAGAATATACAATATCACTCCCCTGCCCCACCAATGAAAACTGAGATTTGACACCTAAGTTGCCATAAGAGCTGTAATTGCTGCATCTCAGGGTTAAGACTAGGATGTAACAAAATGTCCTAATTCATATTATCCCAAAAATGCAGATTTGGTTCAACCAACACTTCTCAATGAAGCTCGAATTTAGCAAACGCGTTGGGTTGTGGGGTCAGCTAATTTGTTATGATGCTACTGAAATGTCTGGCAAGTTTTGGGGAATGTGAGGTAGGGCAGAGGATGGGACCTGCAGTGCAAGAGACCTCATTTCAGATTTCCAACCTGCCAGACTGTGGGAGGCTTTAAACAAAGATTGCTCCCCAAAGTGCGCCTTGCGTGGCACTCCGGGACGGGTCCGTCTGTTCCTCCAGTTCGAGGTAAAATGTAAATGTTTGTTGGGCCAGAGGGAGCGAGCAAATGACTCTATAGTCTAGTAATTAGCACACTTGCCCGTAAATTGGGACAGACAGGTTCCTGTCCTTGTTCTGGTGAATATTTAAGACCGCTGCTCTGAATCAGACAGAGGGGAAATTTTAAACTTTGCTACTCTACATCCCAGGGCAATACCTAGTAAGCTAGAAGATGCATAGGGCTTATATGGTGAAGAGCACCTAAATCCCTATATGAAAGCAAAAGATATTTTTAAAAATTGAGACAGATGGATTTTATACTATTTTAAACTTAGCACTTTTCATAAAAACAAATTTGGGGCTAAGCCAGAACAGGGTATTTTTCCAAACTAAATTGCTGAGCTTACTGTTTACAGAGCTATTTCTGCAGTCTGTTTCCTATCTTACTCCACTGGCTTGAACTTAGCTTTTCTGTCTTGTTTCTAGACAGGTAGTTTATATTTAGCCCACAAAGGCAATGGACAAGAAATGGATGGGTTATAATCACATGGCCTAGGGTCAGGAAGCAGAGAGAGGACCCTACGGAGAGTGTGGGCAAAGAATAGAGAAAAGAGCCTGGGGTGTCCGCATTGGATAGACTTAGAAATTTTAAAAATAGGGTAAGGTAGCCATTTTCATGCTTTGCTTCATTTGCTGAAAGCTGACAAAATGAACACTGCTTCAGTTTAGTCCTGAAAGGCAAAGAATGTATTCTTTGCCTGGCTGAGTATGATCCTGATTCATAGTGCAAGAAGCTATACAGGCTTTTCCTTCTTACCATGTCTGCACCATCTCTGAATGTGTCTTGGTTCAGTCCTCTACTTCAAGGTTTTGCAGGAGTGCATGCCTTCACAGAATCGACATTGTAGACCAGAACTGTGATTTATGCTGTTGGTAAAATGTAGAGTTTTCCTCTAATTACAATTAAATATATAAATGCTAGCTAAATACTAAGTAAATACACTGATAATTTAGGGATTTTTTTTCCCTTTCTTTTCAGATTGTGTGGTCGTCTGGCTCATTACAGAGAAGTGGACTTTCCCCAGAGTTACCATTTTGTACTAAGGTTATTCTCCTTTCTTCTGAGGATACAGCCCTCTTATATCCATGAAGAGGTGTGTGTGATAGAACACAAACTGTTTAATAAAAAACTCTGTAAAAAGTCAAGATACAGGCCTAAGGAAGTAAAAAGGCCTAAAAATAACAGTTTTAAAACTGTGTAAATTAGTTGGTTGGATCCCAAACCATGGTATTACATCTAAACTTAGACTGATCTTTTGCCTGCATGGAAATTTTCTGTTAAGATAGTAGTGCTGAGATCTACTACTGTACTTCAGTTGTAGTGTCATTTTCTCTATAATTTAAGTCATTGGTTTCCAGCTGGGAAAGTTACCAGGGAAACTGTTTATCCCAATTTATTTCCTCACTTTGCATCACAGCCAACAGGAAGCTATGAAATTACCATCTTTTTGGCATAATTGTACCATACTTTGAGTGTACTGGTCTAATTACATTGGGCGATTTTTCAATTAAAAATATTATCTATTTTTTACCTACTGTTGTATGACAGCAAATATATTTCTAGAAAGTAATGTTTACTTTGTTTTGAAATAGTGTGTTAACAAATAAAAGGAGCAGCTGGTTGATGTTTTCACTGGAGTGAGTTTTTTAGTCATTGTTTCTAACCAGGCTGTTCTGAGCAACGCTGGCACTGTTTTCTACATTTCCTTGCATCCTGTGTATCTCCCAGTCTCCTGTTATGCCTGAGCCTCATTCAAGTTAACATCTTTCAGGTCCACGTTCCACTCCAGATTTTGCAGCTATTTTCATACCTGGAACTGCCCATCCTATTTCTTGTGCAATGGTAACTGCCAGGTCCTCCTGTCATTCTTCTTTTGCAAGGCTACTGTCGTTTGAATTCTTCTGACTGTTTTATAATCCAGCATCTTCAGCAGCTTGCGCCTCAGCCATTCTACCAGTTTCTCATGCTCAATCTTATTTATGCACTGTGTTTTTAAACTGTCCCAGACAACGTGTAAATGAAGTTGGGTGCTGCCACTACATTAAAGACACCATAACATATACATATGTTGAACAGAGATTTGAGTAGATACCCAGATGAATAATGCTGCTTTCAGTTGAATGAAATAAAATTCAGCAATTTGACCGTCAGTAGAGAGTACAGAAGTTGCCAAATCTATTTGACCAAAACCAAAATCAGCAGCTGTTTCTAAGCATTATTATAGTCAAGAAAAATGGTGTCTGCAGACTTTAAAAAGAGTATAGCTTCCTTCCTGAGCAAGGGCTTCAGTGAGATGTAATCTGGGAAGGTAATCAGTTCAGCGAGTAGACTCTTGAGTATTATGGAAGGGTTTAAAATCTGTTGCAGTTCAATCTGTGAAGCCGTTGTCTAAAAATTGAGAACAGGCGAATGATAGGAGAGGAAATGTGCTGCCCTACCTGTCTGGAGCAAAGCGATAAAGCAGTATTTCAAGCACAGGTAGAGCAGACAGGACTATTAAAGGTAAGTTGCAATAGTTACGTGGAAATAGTGGCAAACCAGGAGGCTTCACTGGCTCAGTAGAAGCAGGAGGTAATTAAGCATGGTGTCCTGATTTAAGGTGACAGAAAAGACACAGTTTGGGTGAAAGTTTTTACTTTTTCAGATATTTTAAGTAGTTACTGTAGAACAGGGATTTAGAGCAATGGTCCTATCAAGTGATTGTAACATGCAGATAAGAAGGCATAGTTTTAGGCATACAGAGCTAAATTGTGCTTGATGGAGGAAGAGGAAAGAGCAAACTGAGTTGTTACTTGTTGAATGTGTTAGAGATTTCCTAAGTGGGTACAGTTTAGTATGTCTAAATCTATGGCCACGTTGTGCAAGATACCTCAGACTTCTGACAAAACTGATGTTTACATTAATGGACTCAGAATATACCAATTTGAATCTCATCTTGTGGATGGAATTTGTGTTTTAAAATTAGCCAGTATCCATTATGTTTGACTCCTCCTGAGTGAATTACTAAAGTTTGTAAATATTTGGTAAAATTACTCATTGTTCTTATTCTAGATGAGTATTTGTATCAGTTAAAAATCTACAGAAGTGTAATAGACATTGTCACTGTTTAAGCTGCTTGAGAAAGCACTGCTGAAAGTGTGTCATTCTTTTTACTATAATATCTGTTCAAGTTTTGAATTAACTATCTAAAAGACTTTATTATACATGAAGGATTCATTTAATTCAGAAGTCTATTTGAAAGACTTACGCATTTAATTATAGGTACACCTTTCTTTTAAAACTACTGTAGTAGTAAAATCTGAGCTTCATAAATTAAAAATACTCTGCTCATTGTTACATTGTTACAAATGTAACAAAGCTCCCTTACATGTTAGAATAAATTAAAACTGTACTTTAATAAACTGGAATGAAGCTTGCAGTTAATCATCAAGAGCCATGTGCCTTCTGGACACATAGGTTAAGAGTCAGATTTAAAAGTAAAGGGTGTGCCCCTAAAATACTTAATGTTAGTTCTAGCCAGTTTAATCAATCAACACTTATGTTGGAGTAATGATGTTTAAGAAGCTGATGAGCCACAAGAGTGCCTTATCTTCAGTGAAGTATAGTTGAGCTCTCTTGGGACAACTACTTTGAGTCCAGTTAGTATGACCCTGAGGTGAAGTCGTGCTGGTTGAACAGAGAGCTACCAGGGGATAGCTGAAGGGTAGGGTGTCTGCCACAACCTAGCAGTTCCAACCACCTCTTCTATCTACTTTAAAGTTACAGCTCCTTTCTGTAACTATTTGCTGAAAATGTCTGGGGAAAGCTCAACTTTCTGATAGCTACTTTTTTGTACTTCTTCCCGTGGAAATTTTAAGTAAAGAGACTCGGTTTGTTTTGTTTCTTACTCTAGAAGTTGAATGAGAGTTCTTAAGTATATAGATAAAGGCAAGTGGTTTTTTTAGATTAAACTTTAAAAAGATAATATATTGAGAAGACTTAGAATAGTTAAATAATTATTAACTTAGACAATAGCAAATCAGTTATTCTGAGACCTTGATGTGCCTTCTAAAGTGAATTTAGGCTTTCTTGTAGTTTGTGTGTTATCTTTTAACACACTGGGGTTTTCTATCTTTAAAAGTGCAAAAGCAAGCTTGCTTTATGAATTCTCTTAAATAACACCACCTTTCTGTTGTTTCAGTGGGGAAATATGACAGATGTCTCATTTTCTTTTGAAAGGTACATCCTTCAGCAGAATTGGAATTTTACCTTACTAGTTTTTCACTACTTCAGTGTGTCTGCATTCTCAATATCAACTTAGTCTCAGTCAAATACATTTTTCTTTTCAAAGTTTTTTCCGTTTTCCAGACATGAAGGAGAGGTGTTTGACTTTCTCCTTAACCTCTTATGCAGAGTGAGGGCCCTAAACATGATTTAATCAGAGAACGAGAATTAGCAAAGCCCAATGCCTGCAAGCAATGCTAGTCTAATTTTTTGGCCATAGTGTGTTGTATGGGCTTCACTGTAATTACATCTTTCCTAACCCATTTTTAGCATGTACCCTGAAACAATCGCGTTTGGAAGATTTGAGAAAGCTTCGTGCAATGTTGCAGGCAACGCAATGAATAACTTGCTTTCTCATAACTTCTTGGAAAGCTCAAAAGTCCTTTCCTCAAAATTACTTTCCTCCCTTTATGGACAAACAAGACTTTTGCTGATGGTCCTGAAAAATTACTTCAGGGTATTTATGATAAGTTGTCAAGAGGATGCTTTTGCAGGGCTGGGAGCAAAAGAGCCAGGACCCACAAGGCTTTTGGGAGAGGTAAAGTCTGAAATTGTAAGTTCCTGAATAAGGTGTCTGCTCCCTGGTCTTCGTCTGTCCTTTCCCCATGTCAGGTTGAGTAAGCTTTATGCTGCTTCATGGGCAGAGAAGAGTCAGGATAACGCTGTTTAATGAATCTCCTATTTTGATCCAAAATAAAATGAGCTTCCCAGCATGTACGGTCATATGTGTTTCCTGGCTGAGCATGTTAGTATGTGGTTTGGTTAAAGCAGTGTCTCTCGTTGCATTTGCCCTTTGCACTAAATGCAGAATTCTTGCTTTTCAATATCTCCCCTGCAGTTAATGGTCTTGTTGCTCCTCACATGTGAAGCTCCTTTGTTCCTGGCCAGATTAGATGAGGGAGAGCACAAAGGGGATGCTAAGATGTGGAAACAGGTGTATGTGAAAGAGCTGTCCTCACCGCTGCTTGTGCTAGGATGCTGCTGAAATGGTGAACAAGAGTGAGTAAGGATTGGCAGAACAGGAGATGATGAATGCTTGTGTCCTCATGTGAGGTTATAGCTGCCCTTGTACAACTGCTAATGGCAGCGTTTTGAGAGCGAGAACACTCCTCCCTGATCCTCAGCATCTACACGCTGCCTCTGGCAGTACATCAGGTAGTTTTAAAAGAAAATACCAGCACATTCCTCTAATAATCTTACATGGCTGCTCTGTACTGTAGAAGTATTCTGTGTCTGCTCATAGACTGTGTCCTAGCAGTGGCTTTGCTCATCGGCTGCAGACCCTGCCATTGCCTCGTGAGAACGCCACCAAGGGTGTTTAACGTCTGTGTTGCAATATGATAGCTTGGTCTGGATCCTGGGGTGCTTCTGTGCTGCCTCTTCATGGGGGGTGCCTGCAGTGGCTGGCTGAATGAGCATTGCCTGCCTCTGACAGGGCTGCCTGAGGGGTGCGGAGCAGAGGCTACTGCGAGAGAGAGGGGTGAAGACACCACTTCTTTACAGGCCCAGGGAAGAGAAGGGTGTCCTAAAACTATATCCAAGTGCCACACCTGTCAAGGCCAGGATATTGGACTACAGAGCTAGTGAGCTCCTGGTGAGCCGTCAGCTCCTTGCAAGCTCGGCAGGCTTCACGTCTGCAGGCAGGCTGGATTCCTGTGCTTCTGAGCAGGACTTTGACCGTGGTCCCGTGACACGGTGCAGCAGGGCTCCCTGTGACCGCCGCCTGCAACTTGCTCTGATGCTAGGATGTGAAGGAATCCACCTGGCCCTGGATCTCATCCGCACAGTAAGTCATGCTATGTCGATATAAGATCGTGACAAAGCATTTTTCTTAACTGCACTGTAACTCCTAACTGGGCAGCTGGGTGGTTTCCACGCTGCGGAGCAAAGCGGATTAGGCAGAGAACAGTATGCAGCAAAAGAGCTGCACATGCTGTTCTCTTGCTATATCACTATCAGCCTGTGCGGCAGGACCTATTTACACAGCAGTCAAACCTGGAGGAAGCACAATGTTGAGCAGAGATGAGAAATGTTCAGTGAGACTGGATAGCATGCTGAAGACTTTATTGTCAATAAGATTCTAGGCTTCAGGCTGAGGTTTTTTTTAATATATAGACTACTGCAAAATTGATTCATTTACATTGTAGTAATTTCAGAGTGTCCCCAGTCAGGCTGATGGAGCTGCATCTCCTGTCCCTGAATAGTCTGTACGCTCTCAACAGCGTCTACATTATCTTTAGGGCTGAATTCAGAGTTAGAAGGGGAATCTTTAAGGAATGCCTGCAAGATTGCATAGAGGGATATGACTGAAGTGAAAATCAAACCGTTTCTTTTCCTGTTCTGTATTTCACACATTGTGCTTTCATTTATTTCTTTACCCTTTTTTCCCCCCAGCTTTTTCCATGTTCCCTTTCCTACAAGGCATTTGCAGGTTCCTTTTCCACTGTCCCTTGTCTTTCTATTTCTTTCCACTGTGCCTGCTTTCACCTCACTTCCTAGTGAATTCATGAACCTCTGCCTGGGCTTTTCTCTTTTTTTTCAGCCCTTTGATGCCCTCAGGCTAACTCTTCAAGCGTCAGTGATCAGCTTTGGCCTTTCTTTTCGGGCTCTATCTTGGTGACCACAGGCCTGCTGCAGAAAAGCAAAGCTTGCCTGGTGTGCTGTGTAATGGAGAGAAGTATAGAAGACTCACTGCTCTTTACAGCCAGCTCTGCAGCTCGGCCCTAACATCTTAGGGGTTCAGATTAAGTATAAAGTATCTTGTTTTGACTCCCTGCTGCATTTTGTGAAATCAAAAGTACTGTTACAAACTTGATGCAACTTGTTTGTGTATTACACAGGTGTGAATGACCAGTGAGTGTAGATGATAATTATCAGGTATGAGATTTTAAAACCTTATTTGTTAGGTAAGTCATAACAGTAGCTAATCCTTATCCAGAATAATTCCCAGTTTCTCTAGATAGCGATGTCAAAAGGCAGACTAGAAGAGGTGCAAGCATGTCGAGACAGTGCTTACTTAGCCAAATGGTTGCAAGTGGTGCGTGAGTTCGGTGGGGTTCCTTGCGTGTTTTGAGTGGGATTCATTTAACAGGAAACTAATACGTGAAGAAGGGAAGGAGAACGCTGAAGGCAGGACCGAGGCAGAGGGAAAGGTAAAGGGAAGGGCATGAGAGGTGGAGGACAGCAGTGAGATCAAGGTGAAAGGGCTGAGCAAGGGAAGAAGCTGGAGTGAATGCCAGTCAGCGCAGGGCAAGGGAAGTCCTGCCAGAGCACTGCCACATCAGGCTGGCATGCCTTTATGCCCGAGCCAAGGCTCTGCTAAATCCCTTTGTGCTTCTTGCCTGATTTTATTCAGTGATGATGCAACCCAGTTAGTGACATCACAGAAATACACCTACAAGTGGTGTTACTGAGTGTAGATTGTGACCGGCAGATTAGTCAGTGGTGTCACAATCCGGTGTTTATATCATTGTCTCCTGAATGTGGAAGTGATTGCTATGTCGATAACTAAGTTTTCGTCGGTGGATCAGGCTGTTAAGAAGAGCCATCTCTTTTGCAGAGGCAATAGCTTTGATTTATTGGGAATAAAATCATGGTAAATTCTAGTTAAGTAGAAATAGCAAGCGTGGCACATTACTAAGATTTTAGCAGTTCAGGTCCAATGTAAGTATGTGACTGAATTTCAGCACGTACTGCATCTGGGTCACAGCTACAGGGTAGTATTATATTTTATTGTTAATGAAAAGTATGCATGTGTGCCAAAAAGCAGTGATTGGGTCTGCACATCCCAGAATTCTATGAACAGAAGCGGGGAGCGTGAGGAGTGAATAATACCTGAGAAAGTTAGCAGTCCTTTCCAATACTTGCAATTTTGAACTGGTTTTGTAATTTGTATCAGAAACGAAGTGAGTTATACTCGTTTGGAAAAATGTAATTTTCTGACATCTTAATTGGATGACAGTATTTTTTTTCATAAGCGGGAGCAGATAAGAAACTTTCTTCTATGTAATCTCAAATTAGATTTTAAAATGGGTTAAAAATATAGAATACCTTTTATTGCATGTCATAAAGAACAATTTACATCAGTTCATTTCACTTTGTAGAACAAGATCCTACTTCAGTAATTACATTTATCTTTTGCCATCGTAATGGCAATGTTTGCAGATCCAAACAAAGTGTTTTGTTTCTAGAACGCTAGTTGTAATCCAGTCAGAGGATATTAAGCAACTTCCAGGATTAGACCCTTAGTGAAAGTTTGCTCCCTTTAGTTTCATATTTCCTTCGGTTGGCTGCTTGAATTGTCCTTCTATAATTTTGCATTTGAGTATATCCTGTACAAATAGGGAAGAGATTTTGACCTAGAAGGAGAGACCTCTTATTAGTCTGCAAACTTTTAAATTACAGTAACTATCTGAAGCATCTTGACATATGATAGATCTCATTGTTGCTATGTGGGTTTGATTCAACTTGTTACTTAAACAAGCAACCTCCCACCCTTATTTCTCAAGGAGAAACTTAAGATCTTTCTGATTTAAATTCATGCGTGCCACTTTGGATATATCCAATGTATTTGTAATGTTGCTGCTGCTGTTAAACCAGAAGATTTAGATGCATTTCCAGCAGTAGCTCCATCGTAAACCTCCCTTTCTCTCCAAACCTGGGTTCATCTGTGAGGCACATGACGATGCTAGGATCCATTGTACTTTGGCAGTCGGCGCAGTGCTCGTGCAAATTAATGTGCCTTGTGCCATTTTTAGACTTTCCTAAAAAGAAAAAGAAGTAAGGTTATATGGGATGGGAGAGGGAGAAGGGAAACCTATTTTTAGTGCAAAAACTGTTCCAGGGTGATTCCCTCGTGCCCTACGGTGAGTCCTAGCCCAGGGCCGGGGTCCCGTGAGGTGATACCCCCTCTAAGGCGGCCCTGGGCCTGAGCGGGGAGCAGGATGGGCCGCTCGGGAAGCCCTCGCGGGCTGCGGCGGGGGGAAGAGGACGGGAGACTCCGGTGCAGCTGCGGTGCCAGCGCCTTAGCCTTCGTGAACGCTGTACGTGCACGGGGAGAAATGAAACGGGGGGGTAAAGGGTTTTTTTTCCTCAGGAAAGCGGCCTTTGACAGCGGGGTGGGCACTGGGGGGGGGGGCCGGGCCCAGGGAGGCCCCCAACCGCGGGGGAGCATCTTCCCCGCGAAGTTTTACTCGTCCCTTACTTGCGCCGTCCCCCGCACTGTAGCGAGGGGCTGCGGCTCGCATCACGCGCGGCCCCGCCGGCCCGCCTTGGTTCGGTTCGGTTCGGCGCGGCTCGGGCCGGGCCGGGCCCTACGGAGCGCCTCCGCGCTGCTTCAGCCGCGGCGTACCCCGTCCCCCGCGGAGCCCCGCACGGCCGCCGGCACCGCCCTCCCCGCGCCCGACCGCCCAATGGGGGCGCGGCGGCTCCGCCCCGCGGTCCGCGGCAGCCAATGGGAAGCGTCGCGCGGCGACCGTCCACCTGCGGCTGCGGGAGCCACCTGAGCGGGCGAGAAAAGCCGACAAAACCCGTCGGTGCGGCGGGCTGCGCGCTGCTCTCTCCGCTCGCCCCCGCCTCGCCCTCCCGACCAGCCGGGCCAGTTCTGCCGCCCGCTACCTCCGCCAGACATGACACAAGACTACGACAAGTGAGTGAGCCGGGCGGGGAAGAGATGGGGGGAGAGCCGGGTCCGGTCCGACCGGTGCTGCCGCCCCTCCGGAGGGCTGCGGCGAGAGGGGCCCGCCGCCCGGGGCTCACCGCCCGCTCTCCTGTGGGGCCGGGCCGGGAGGACCCGCTCTCCCCGGGGACCCGCCCCCCTCCATCTTCTCGGGGGAGTAACCGGAGGCTGCGGCGGGGCGGTGCGAAATGGCGCGGGGGGGGGGGGGGGAACGAGCCCCAGGGGCGGGGGGGCCGGCGGCGCAGCGGGGCGACCCCGGCGGCCACCCCGCCCCGCGAGGCGAGCGGCGAGGCAGGGCCGGCTTTGAAACCCGACACCCGCAGCGAGGCGTGGGTCAGCGCCGCCGCCGTCCGCCCCCCGCCCCGCCGCGCCTTAAATGCGGGCGGCGGCGGCGAGCGGGCCACGCCGTCGGGAGGAGCGGGCGCCGCCGCAGCGCCGGGCTGCCCCTCTCCCGGGGGCTGAGGGAGGCGGGCGGAGCCGCAGCGGCGGGCTGTCCCCCCCGCCCCCGCCGGAACCCCGCGCCGCTGCCCGGCGGCGGGAGCGGCCCCCATGGACTTCTACGAGGCGCACCCCTCCGGCAAGGTGGATTTCGGCAGGTAAGGGGGTCGGCGGGCCCACCCGTGCCGGCAGCCAGCCGCCGCGGCGGCCGGGTGGGGCTCTCGGTGAGCTGGGCTGCAGCCGCCTCGAACTACACGAAAGCGAGCGTTGGAAGAGCTAAAACTGGGCTTAAAGTGTGTTTTCTGTAACTTCGTGGCGTTGAACACTGAGATGTCTTCTTCAGACGGATCCCTTGCTGCGTGTCATGGCTTGGGTCTATTCCTGCCCTTCTCGCCGTGTCCCTCTGGAGGCGGTGGCCGTGGGCACTGTAAGTTAATAGAAAACGGGGTAGCTCTGAAGTGATTTGAAGAACCGATTGTAAAATTACTGTATTTTGAATGATCGGTGACTCAAATGCACTCATTTCCTAGCGAAAGCATAGGACTTTTACCAAAGTTTTTTTTTTTTCAATATACTACTTTCTGGAAAGAGGACTAACGCAGCAGCTCACTAACTTCACCCTGTGATTAAGATTTTTCATATGTTTTTTTACCTCCAGTGACGCTTAATAGATGAGGCCATAGTAATTTAGGTACATGCGCTTCACTTTTCTGGTGCGTAGAAGCTAGCGAAAGAAACCCTCTCTGCTGCCTCAGCAGTAAAGGTGTGTTCAGTGCCAGACCAGGTATAAACCACAGTGCAGCTGAGGATCTCTTTAGCATCTCGAGTGAAATTGCACGGTGAGGGAGAGAAAGGGTGCGTTTTGGATTGGTGAAGTAAGTAGGAATAGTTTCTGTGATCTGAACGCAGAACATTGCAGGCTGTGGGATCCTCGCAGGCAAAGAGAGAGTATCTGCTTTTTGTAATATTCCTCTGCTTCCACTTCGGTTACGTAGAAAATAAAATTCAGAAATTATTAAAACTGCGGTAGGAAACTTATTTCTAGCCTTTGCTGGACATGTCTACTGCTTTGAGAGCTGGTCCGTGGGTCGATAATCTCGAAACCTAAAACTTGGGAAAAATAAGTGTTTAACTACTCTTATTAATACCTTCTCATTTTCCTGAAAGAAGCTGTGGTTCTGTTAAGGGACTGAGTTACTGCCAAACCCTGCGCTTCTCTTGATAATTCTGTAGATAATTCTTTCTATGCTGCTTTAGGGGGGAGGTTACCTGTAGGGCAATGTGCATTATATTTAGATGTTGCAGTGACAAAGATACCACACCAAAACATGTAGGTTTTGCATTTGCTACATTTCTGGTAGGTGGCTGCTTTAGTTCTCAGTATTTTTGGTTCTCCCTTGGTCCTCTCTTTCCATGTGAGCATTGTGTTGCTGGAGGGAATCAGCTTAGTGGTCTTGTGAGTTCCAGCAAGGCTGATTTAGCTCTTCAGCCTGGCGCAGGGATGGGTCAAGTGAACTGCACCTAGAGTACTTAGTTGCCTTTTTCTTTACTTTAACTGGAGTATTTACCCTTTTGCTATGGATATTTGAGGTTTCTTTTATCACATTGTATAAGAACAGGAACTTGTACTATGTCCCTAAAGAAAATTCCTCTTTATCTTCTGCTGTGCAGTTTTTGATGGAAAGTGGATGTCCTCGATACCAGAGGTGTCTGCATTTTGATACCTGCGTCAGTGCGTACACAAATATGTAAAAAGACCTAAAAAAAGGGCTTGGTGCAAGAGCTTGTCTTTGTTGTTGTTTGCTTTTTTCCAACTATATAATACTGATTTAGAGCCACAAAGTGCTCTTGCAAGTCTTGGAAACTCCCACTCGCTTTAAGTGTCTTCGGCTCAGCCAAGCTGTCCCATTGAAGCTCGGCGAGACTCCTTGTGTAACCGATAAAGGATCGAACGCATAACTTGCAAAGTGCTTCGCAATCTTTTTGGTAGAAGGTGGTGATAAATGTAGGATAGTCTTAAGCTGATTATAGTGATTAGAGTATTTCACAACTTTATATTTCACAACTTTTTGTAGTATATTTCAATCTCTGAATACATCTGGGTAAATAGACAAAAAGAATGCTTATCTACTGGGGAAGGTGTGTGATGGTGGTGGGGAACTGGTTTTTGTAGGGTTTGGGTTTTTTAGTATTTATTTATTTTAACCTGTTACCAATTCATTAAAAAATGCTGGGATTGAGATTACTTAAGAAAATAAAAAAGCCTCCCTCCTCTCCCTGCCAGTCTGCAGTAAACTAATGTAATGCTTGCACTGGAAAGAAAACTGTTTCAACTGGTTTAAAAATTAGATTTAAACAACATTAGCTTGAGCCGACTTGAAAGATGAAGCGTATGTTTTACCGATAGAACCAAAGCATATTAAGTCGTCTAAGCTGGTAGGACAGCATTTTATACAAATGTCCTACTTTCACTTGTGGGCAGAAGGTCCAAGTCGTCTTGTTTCCAGCAATCCCAAAACGTTCAGAGTAAATATAATTCTTTTTGTATACTACAACACAAAGGGAAAAACTCCAGTTTTTCTCTTTTTCTCCCAGTCATCTGTTGAGGGTGTTTCAAACTAGTGTTATGGATTATTTCAGCAGTAACCAGGCAGTAAGTCTTTTGGCTTCTCTTGTCAGAAAAATTCACTGTGAAATTGATTTGAGGTCCCTTTGATCAATTTCCTTCTGTAGTCTATAACTAATCAGCAGCTTCTAGGTGGCGTTTTCAGATATGCTCTGAGAGGGAAGACACCTTCAGAAAGCTCTGGAGGAAAGAGGTGTTTTGTTAATTCACATTTTCTAGTCCCATGTGGGAACTGGAGCAGGTTGCAGCTCGATAATATTATGTAGGATGTGCTAGAGGTTTTGTAGGTGGTAGGCCAGTAAGCACATGTAACTTTTTCTGGGTTGGATTCAGAGTGTGAGCAGGTCAGCGGTGCTCTTAAACGGCTTTGCGATTTTATACAGGCTGGTGTAATCCAGCTGAGTTTGGTCAAATTAATCCTGACTTAGATTGAGCGTGAGTGAGATCAGAATTAGGTTTCTGGGCTTTTTGTGTTGACTAATCCTTGCAGTGCACTGAATCAGAATATGAACCCTGTGAAACTGGGGCAGCTAATTTTGAAGAACTTTAGGAATGTTTTTCATGTGTTCTAACAGGTGGCTTTTTTCTTTCTTTTTTTTTTTTTTTTTATGATTCAAGTAAAAGACCCGTGTTGGTTCTTCAGAATGACTCTCTCTACTCTCAGAGACGTCCTTACACCAGTGAAGATGAGGCCTGGAAAACCTTTCTTGAAAATCCCCTTACAGCAGCTACCAAAGCTATGATGAGCATCAATGGTGATGAAGACAGTGCAGCTGCCCTTGGACTGCTCTATGATTACTACAAGGTAGATTGGTGTGGGTCGGCTCTGGCAGCCAGCGGAGCTCTTGTTCCCCCTGTGGAAAAGGTGTTATTTGCTAGAGGATTTTACAGAAGTTGTTTACAGAAGGACTTTAAACTGTGTGGGTTTTAAATGGAAAAAATTCCATGTCCCTTTTTCTGAAAATTGGTTTAGTTTTAGCTCAGTAAAATAAGATCCCCTGGATCTTAATGTGTTGGGTCAAAAGCTTCAGTTGCACTTTGCCTGTTGATTCCAGGTTCTGCAGGAGACAATGTGTTGTAGAAACAGTCATGAGGAATGAGAGTTTGGGAGCATGTGCCTGTCTGAATGTAAATACACATGGAGAAAGAAACTTCTCTCCTCTTGCTCAGATGATCACTATTCTGCTGGGACCGTTGGCTTTTGCTGGAGCTTTGATGTGCTACCTTAGTCTCAGCTGATACTAAACTATAACTACAGATTTTTGGTGGTGTGTGGGACAGATGTGTCCACCTGGAGTAGTTGCTGTCTGCATTCCTATAACCTTCAGTGAGCTTCAGCTGCCATATTCTGTTAATCCTTTGGCAACTGTGGTTGTCTTCCCCAGTGTTGACAGTCCTCTCGGAGACACGCACCTTCCTAGATGCTCATAGGTGAATTGAACACAGTCAGACAGATAACCTTCTGGTTTGTGTGGGATACATTTTGCTGAGCTTTCTTTCCTAAATACCAGAAGTCTAAGCCAGGGTAGTTATCTCTGGTCCATGTCCAAGTCAATGGAGACCAGCAGGCATTTCCAGGCAGGGAGGCGTCTTGCTTGTGTTAGACGCCTGTGTTACAGTGGCTTGGCTCACCAGGTAGAGACGCCTGTTTTTTCTTTGCTGAGCGTGCAGGGAGGCCAGGAGGCTGACTTGGCTCACGTGCCTGACATTTTCGCTAGTGTCTTTTAACAGTAGTGAGCGCAATTGCCGGCCTCTGAACGTTCTTCAGGCACGAGGAGAGGCTGCCTTATGCATACAAAATCCTGGCCTGTCCTTTTAAGAGTTGAACATGTCTTACGTATCAAAATATTCTTGTAATGCTTAATATGGAGATTAGCACTCCACACACAGACACACATACACGACAAAATGCCACAAACTCACTGATGTGGATATTATTCAGCTAGTTTTGTGAGAAAAGTGACTTTCTGCTTTGTGCCTGCACTTGCTATGCTCTTGGGGAAAAAAAAAACACACCACTTTCACCAGGACCATTTTAATCCACAAAATCAGTTTTGATTTCTAAACCTGTAGATTACAAAGAGAACGTTGATGTTGGTCCTTCATGCTTGACAAAGCAGAAAGGATTTGCTTTACATTAATGTCTAATTCAGGTTTTCCTCTTATGTTTGGGTATCAGCAGGTGTACAGAAAAATCAGTGGAAGAACAGGTATGCCGCACACTTGCGTGAAGCAAAATGGTTAGAGGTTGAAAGAAGTTACGAAGTAATGCTAGAAGGATGATGTCTAGGCATTTCTAATACGCCCCCTCTGCAATATTAAAGACAGCCAATAAGATCATCTTCGTATTAAAAAAAGAAAACAACAAAACCAAACAATTTGAGTTTTCTTCCATTTGACTAATGGGCTACCCTGATAGCTCAACTGTCGTTAATAAGGCCTTACAGGAAACAAATTTTTGATCAAAATCTAGAGTGTAGGAGTGTTGGACTTGAGGTAAAACGCAGCTTGGAAGAGCCTTGTTTTTCAGTGACTAGTTAGCATTGGCCTCCTAGCAGTCTCCAGCTAGAGGTTCTCCAAATTTTGCTGGTTTTCATGGCGAATCCAACAGTTCTGGTGTCATTGGAGATTCCAGATTATGTGGAAGAGCCAGGACTTAGTTCTTAGTCAGGGGCTCTTTAGAGAAGTATGCTGTTCACACAGGTATGTCATCAGTCTTTGAGTTAGCAATAAAGCAGTGGTTCCCCACGTTGTACCCAAGCTGGCAAATGTGGGCAGTATCTGAATAGGCTTCAGCAAAGGAAAGCCTTGGGAGTTTACTACTTCTTAGACCGTGAAGTGTTTGCTTTGCTTGTTCCGGAGGTGTGTTGAGAGTGACAAAAGTCCTGGGCACCATGTGTGTGTTCACAGAGGAGCTTGTGTGGACTTGCTGTGCAGTCAAGGGGGCCTGAGCACCACAGGCTTGTGTCAGTGGTTCCAAGAGCCATTCTGGTTGCTCGCGCGCTGGCTGTGTGCTCTGGTGAACTGAGCTGCCATAGGTCAAAGAGTTCACCACCTTCTGTATGCCTTGGCCATGCAGCACAGCCAGGAAAATGGATGGCGTGCGTCTGTGTATGGACAAGGCGGCTTGTGTGATCAGTGTTGCGGTGTGTGGTGTTTTCAGGGCAAACCCTGTCCATGGCATAGAATGTGAGGAGCAGTATTGAGCTGTCTTAAATCCAGAGCACTGGTGGTTACCTTTCCTTTATAAAAGATTTAATACAGTTTGGGCCAGTGTGTTGTACGTGGCCATGCACAAAAATGAGCTGTAGCATCCTAATACACTTATTGACCCTGGTCCTCCCCGCATCCCCTGGTCTCCAAGGAGAAAGGAAAGCCTCAAGTGGTCTTTGAGGAAGTGGCCTAGAGAGTATGCGTTCATGGGAAAGGGACTGTGGAGCAGCGTCCTTTCACAAGCCTTGAGCTCATCCATCAAGCTGAACCTTGCCAGCCTGCAGAGGAGAAAACCTGCACTGCCAGCACAAACCTTGGGGACTCTCCTCCTGGTCCTGTTCACCCCAGTGCTGGTGTTCCAGCCATGGATGGCCAGTTTTCTGCACCAGTTTTCCCACTGCCTGCTGCTGGCAGGAGCCCAGGGCTGGCACAGCTGGCTAGGACAGCTACACGGGGATCTGTGAGGCATCACCTGAGGTGGGCCTAGCATCCCAAAGCCGTGCGAACATCGGTCAAGCTGTAATGCTAATAATGACTGGTATCAGAGAGTGATGCTGTCTTAATTTGACTAAATGGCTGTGTTTTGAGGAGCTAATTATTTTTTTTTGTATGGGAGGAAGAATGCAATTATAGTATGTCTTGTATTTCCTAGGTTCCAAGGGAGAGGAGATCTTCGACAGCTAAACCAGAGGTAGAACATCCTGACCAAGACCATAGCAAAAGGTAGTAGTTTTTATTATCGTGTGTCTGCTTATCTGCCTTCCCTCCTAGACCACCAAAGCTGCTGAAGGAGAGTAACTTCCTGCACTGCAGGGTTTTGCTGGATGACAGAAATTGTTTGGTTTTACTCTGTGCCCCAGATTCCTGTGCTGCCCCATGAACAGGATGGGGTTTGGACCATGATGTGGAGACCTGAGGCCCAAACTGCTTCTCATAGCCGTCCATCTGCTTTCCATGTACTGGTGTCAAAAGCTGCTCTTTTTAACACTAGGCACAGCCTGGTAGCACAGGCACCCCTTTGCAAGGCTGCAGAGGTGACTGGTGACCCTTTTATTTTGCTCACTGCTGATTTTGTTCTCAGGTACCAGCAGCATTGCTTCTTCATGCATAGGCTGATAGGGAAGAACTTCAAAGTGCTTGTGATTTAGTTTTGGTTTTGTATTGTTTGTGGACTTCTTTTGTATCCTCTGGAACTCCTTTCTTTCTTCCTCTTCCTGCCCTCCCTCTCTTGTGCCTCCCAAGCAGAAGATGATACTGATTAAGTAAACATTACGAATGTGGGGTTTGTTCAAGCCAGGCTTCCACTCCTACCATCCTCTTTCTCTTCCTGCCCTCCCTCTCTTGTGCCTCCCAAGCAGAAGATGATACTGATTAAGTAAACATTACGAATGTGGGGTTCGTTCAAGCCAGGCTTCCACTCCTACCATCCTTTTTCTTTGGACAGACTAGAATGCTTTAAGGACTCGAGGTGAAGTTTTGTGGTCTGGCTGAGTTGTTCAATCAACTTGTTGTTGAGGAGAGCGGCCTGGTTCCCAGCCATGTGTTCCCACTGCTCCCCTTGTACCAGCTCTGGTCTTCCACTGACCCATAACCTAGCAGGAAAAAAAGAAGTGGCTAGTGTTCTGCCAGTGGAACAAGCCAAACTGGCTCACCAAGGGCACAGGGGCGCATCAGAATTGGTGCAAAGGAGAAGGCAGGACCATGTTGTGGGGAGGGAGAAAGGGAGGGCCGGCTGACTTAGTGACTACTAGCTATGAGGTCAGCTCAGCCACAGATCTCAGTGTCGTCCTGGCAGAAATGAGTGTGGTGGGGTGGAGAGTGTGAAGCTATGCAAACACTCCAGGGAGTCTCGGTGTGGATTTTCTCGGGGGGTTGTTCATGAAAGAGGGGTGTAATTTCCCTGTTGGTGCTTCCCGGGTGGCGTGCAGTCCTAGGGCGGAGGAGCAGCAACCTTGCTCTCAGTCCTCCTCCATCCGCCAAAGAGCAGTTTCATGGAGCCTGCGTGTGCCGATGTGTGGTGGGAAGGGCCGCAAAGCGCTTAGTTTTGGACCACTCTTTTCCAAACAGTGAGGTTCTGGGCTGTGAACCCTAACCGTTTGCTCCAGGGTAATACATCTCCAAGGTGGGGTTGTTAGCAGTGGGTGAGGTTTCTTTTTTGAATGAGTTTCTCAGCTTTTCAGGTTAGGATTGAGGTGTTCTACACAAGCAGGGGAGTTGGTATCAGCTGTCCTTATCCAGAAGGCTGAGAAGTATTTCTAGCTCGTATTTAGTGAGAAAATGAGCTGTGTAATTTATGCACGATTTTTTTTCTTTGTCGTTTAAAGGAACAGCATCCCAAATGTGACAGAACAGTCACTCATTTCTGCTGGAGAAAACAGAGTCCAAGTTCTGAAAAATGTGCCTTTCAATATTGTCCTTCCACACACGCCCCAGATGGGCATGGACAAGAGAGGCCACCTTACAACCCCTGACACAACAGTCACCGTTTCAATTGCCACGATGCCCACCCATTCCATCAAAACGGAGACGCAGCCCCATGGCTTTGCAGTGGGCATCCCACCAAGTGTCTACCACCCTGAGCCCCCTGAGCGGGTGGTGGTCTTCGACAGGAACCTCAATCCCGACCAGTTCAGTTCCAACACCCAGCCTCAAAACTCCCAGAGGCGAACGCCAGACTCCACCTTCTCGGAGACTTTCAAGGAGGGCGTGCAAGAGGTACCAAGAGAGGCAGTCGCTGTGTGCGTGTGTGCGTGTCTTGATCTGGATGGAGAGATCCAGTTCCATCTTTAATTGTTCTTGTTACCTGAGACAGAAGGCTGTCCAGTGATTTAGGAATAGAAGACTTTCTGAGAAAGGTGCATAAGTATAACTTAGCAAATAAAACCTTCACAACATGAAATCATTATCAAAAGCAAATGACTAATCTTACTAGTGACAGAGCCTTTGACTTGCAGAGGGTAGAAATATTTACCTTGATCCACAGCACTGGGCCAGGTTTTGCAAGAGTTCAGCACTCCGCAGTGCCTTTGCGGATACTGAAGTGAAGTGACTATGTCTGTAAGCTTCCGTACTGCCAGTTTCTAGGCGTGGTGTGTGTCAGTGGAAAACAGTCAGTTTATTTAGGGACCTTGAGTGAGAGTTAAACCTGGATGAAAATCAGTGTTTTTTGTTTTGTGGTACCAACTGTAAACAATAGCATAACTATGTTTTGATTTTTAAGCCAGACCTCAAGGAACTGGGTAGCTATGCCCTTTCTTTGAGATTTGGGAAAGCTTTAAAATGTTGCCCTAAGCTGACTTAGAAGGCTTGTGAGATGTTGTGCTTAGTTGACACCCAAAAGTTTTGGATTAAAACCCTGCTCAAGTGTCCTGTTTGTACAGACCAAAAATCAGTTGTTATCTGATAAACAATTTGCCTGCCAGTTCTGTGGTAACAAGTATCTGTTTAATCTTGACTTTTCTTGTTGCTGCTGTGTTAATTGTTGTGTTATTTTGTTTTGTGTCTACCCCAGGTTTTCTTTCCTACTGAATTGAATCTCCGGATGGCCAACATGAATTCAGAAGATTATGTGTTTGACAGCATTTCTGGGTAATGCTTTAAGCCTGCTGCTTGCCTATATCCTCCTCTTTTCTTACAGTTGGCTTGTCCACGATCAAGCAGTGCAGCTCACTCCTTTCTGCGCTGGGTTTCTGTCAGGCACTGGGGAAGCTGTGGATCTCAAAACCACAACAGCGCCTGCTTATTTGAATTTCACAGTTGAAAATCCTACCTGTATCTTTAAGGAAAACTACATGCAGGGTTGGAAATACCACCCCATTTCAGTCGATGACCTTGTACCAACTCCCCGTCCCATGGGAAGATGCAGTGCTGTCTCTCAGCTCTGCAGTGGTCTCATAGCTGGCTTCCAGCCGTGTCCCTCTCCCTGGCCTGCTTGTCTTGCTCTCTCCCTGTTGGAAATCTACAGCAGAAATAGGAAGCATGAAACTCATCTGGACTCCAAGGGAGGGGAATAAACTAGTTGTTTGGTTAGCTGCAGTTGACCACTGGGGAAGAAGAGAAGACCGTGGCCACTGAATGGCTTATTAGCTTGTGAATTTAATTTAGTTGCTAATAGATTGAGCAGCTTGCTGCTCTCAGCCTGAACAGGGAGCTTCCAGTCTTGCCTGCTGATGTGTCTTGGGATTTAGCTTGCCAAGAACTTCTCTTAAATGTTCATTCATGAAGGAAATGGTTGAAAAAGGGGTTCATCCTGTTTTCCAACTTCCTTGCCTGTTGATGGCTTAGTGAGTCAACTAACAACTTTGGAATTTCTCCAAATTAAATGTGGAACATTTAATCGGCTTTCCAGGAAAATGCTTTAGCAATCACTGCCCTCTTCGCTCCGTAGGAATAACTTTGAATACACTCTGGAAGCCTCCAAGTCCCTCCGACAGAAGCCTGGGGACAGCACGATGACTTACCTGAATAAAGGTCAATTTTACCCGATCACACTGAAAGAAGTCAGCAGTAGTGAAGGAATCCATCACCCCATCAGTAAAGTCCGAGTGAGTGGCAGCTCCTGTGGTTTCTTGGGAAAGAGGGTGTGTACAATGGTAGCCTTAAACTCTCCCAAAGTGCAGTAATCTAAACCAGAGCATCAGCACTAAGGCCAGCTTACCTTCTCTCTTACGTCAATGTTCATTCCTTTGCCGTCCACCTACTTTCAGACCAACCCATCCTGGCTCAGTCTGTTAAGAAGTGGTGTCAGCACTTGTGTAAAGGTGATGCAACACCTGGAATGAGATCCTTGAACTCCAGTTAGGAGAGCAGTTCTGCTCATCTCTGTTTATGACCCAGAAAGCACTGCTGTCTGCTTTCCTGTTTGGCAGTGGTGTGCCAGGTATATGGCAGTACATCAGGTTGGAAAGCCTAAAGCAGAAAACCTGATACCAAGGAGAACTTCCAAAACAAATGTACTCTGTGGCCTTTTCTCTTTCACATGTTTGTGTCTTATGTTATTTTTTTTCAATCCTACCCCCTCCCCCTCTCCTTTCAGAGTGTCATCATGGTCGTGTTTGCTGAAGACAAAACAAGAGAAGATCAGCTCAGGCACTGGAAATACTGGCACTCAAGACAGCATACAGCCAAACAAAGATGCATTGACATAGGTAAGGAACATTCTCATTGCTGATGTCAAACTCTGAACCTAATTCCTTGGCAAGGTTTGGCTTTCTGCTAAAGCTTTGTTATTTTAAGGAACCTTTGGCTCATGCTCTCTGCTGTCCATAGCTTTGCTGAAAGCCTGGAGAGAGCTTTTGATTGCTTGACTACTAATGCTGTAGTTTTTAGCACTCCTTTTTTTGGTTGGTGAGCAGTCTGAGTTTAGGGTTTTGCATTGGGAGATCTAACACCCCCCTCCAAACTACAGTTGCTTTGGCATATCCTGGTGCTTGTAGCTAAGTCGTGGCTTATAGACTCTGTGACTGTCCTAAATATTGTGTTTCTTCAAAGGACAAGATCCTTGTAGAAATACCTCGACACTAATGATCCTCCTTCCCACAGCTTTGCTCACAACTGGTCTTTGGTACACATAAAAAAAGAAAACACTGCAAATTTCCACTTGCCTCCAGACAAGGCTGGGGCTGGCTGGCTTCCAGCCTTCTCTGGCTGAAGGCTGGGTTGTACTCCGAGTCCCTTCCTTCTGTGAATAAAAGCAGGGATTAATCACTTGGCTCTTAAAGCAGACGCGCATGCAAATCTTTGTTTGTTATTGAAGGACTTTTATTGAGAGCTTATGCCCTTGCTGTACAGGGTAGAGTTTGCCGCACATAGCAGGCTATGGCATAGGACATGTGATATTTGGGATGTCTGCTTTTCTCACTGAAGCTTCTAGTTTGGAATTTCTGCTGAGTCCCATTTTCCTCCTTCCTCCTGTTTGTTGTATTTTATTTTTGTACAAGACCCATTTCCAGCCTTGTTAATGATCCATTCTTAAGTTCAGCTTACTTTGCCCCCAAGGGGTTGCTGGGGAGTTGCAGTTTCTGGCTGCTTTGTGTGGTTAAGGACTCCAGATGGTATAGCCTCTTCTTCTCCCTCATGTATCCTTCTTTCTAATAGCTGACTACAAGGAGAGCTTCAATACCATCAGTAACATTGAGGAGATCGCGTACAATGCCATATCCTTCACTTGGGACATCAATGAGGAAGCAAAGGTACGTGACCATGATTGTATTTCCTGTCCTTTTAGCAGATTCCGGGACTGGGGGAGGGGAAGGGTGTGTGGCCTACCTGGTGATTAGCATGTAACAAGTTTGTTTACGCTCTTACATTAGGCAAAACCTTCTGGCTATTTCTTAAGAGGGTTTGCATGTGCAACTGTGGAGAGCTTTGCAACTGCTTTAAGATTCTTGGCAGAACTGCCTACCTGACAGACAAGTACTGACAAAAGGAAGCGCCTAGTGTCTCCAGAGCAGATGAAGTGGCGCAGGAGGTGTGATGGAGTGTAGCTGGGCTTGGCAGTGAGCACAGTCTCCTGGAGGATCCTGTCGGGGGGCAGTTTCTGAGGGAGTTAAGGCTGTGGCAATGGGCTTGCCTTTAGCAGAAGAGGGAGTAGGTGCTGCCGTTGAGCTCCCAAAGCATGCGTTGCTGAAACCACGGATCCCAACACCCAGTGACCTATTTCAAGCTAGAGCAGCCTCCTGGTGAACTCTGGTTTGATCTTTTTTCAGAACTGTAGGCTCTACAGTAGGTGTGTAAGTACAGGCAGCTTCCCTAGCTAGTAGATAACTGCAGCTGTTTGAAGCCACTCCAGCTTTTGAAAAAGGCCCGTGCCTCTTCTATGTGCAAGGGCAGCAGGTCAGAGAGTGGAGTCACCTCTGTTCCAAAGGCATTTTCCACTGGTTTGTTGCTGGAGTCAAAGTGCAGGAGTTTTCTTCGGAGAATTTCATTACTACCTGTGTTTTCGTTAAAAATTGGGAACGGTTTCCTTCAATTTTTGGAGGCCGGCTGTTCCCTTGCTAGTACATCACGTGCTAGTCACCAGCATCGTGGGGAAAACCACTGATGGCTGCGGAGTGCCATGTCTAGGGAGAGCCTGGCTTGGGAGACGTAGGAGTTCTCAGCAGAGAACGCAAAGGTCCTTTTCTGGAGCTGTGTATGCCACTATGCTTTGCAGGAGGCACAAGGAGTGGTGTCACTGCACAGAGCTTGCTGTCACCATGAGCTTTGCTCTGTGCTGCACAAGGACTGTGGAGAAAAGAGGCAGGGAAAGGTTGTATGGGGGCTGCTGTTGGGTTTCAGCTCTGTGGGAGAAGTTTGGGATGCTTGGCAGGCAGCATCGAGGAGCTCTGTGTGCTGTTGCTGAAAGTGCTGCCTTGCAGCATGTGTGACATCACTTGTGAAGCTGGTGTTGGATGCCAGGCTTCCCTGTTCACCAGATTTGGCTTCAGTCAGGTTGAGAGGGATGTCAGGGAGGGCCTTACCTGCTGGAGCGTGCTAAAAGGCTGATGTGATTTTTTTTTTTTTTGAAGTATGAAGCACTTTGCTCTGTGAACAAACAGAGGAAGCTTCAGAAGGGCTGTCAAAAGGAGGCAGTAAGTGTTCCCAAAATGTTATCCTGCTGTCATAGCCAGTCTAACATTCAAGGAGCCCAGGTAATTGGTGTCTGCGAGGTACTTAAGGGCTTAGGATTTGCGTGCAGGGATGGACCATGCAGACAGAGCGATGATTTCACGTCCCCAGTGAGTTGGAAGCACTTCGTAGCTCTGCAGCTGCCTCTCTGCTTGGCTGAGCCACCGTATAACAGTAGGGATGGGCTGCTAACCCAGGAGCGGGGCTTGGAGCTGGTGCTGAGAACCCTGTGGCTGCCCCAAGGAAAACCATCCTTTCCCACCAGGTGATGGAGCCCAGCGCTGTGAAGCAGGTGGTTATTGCCCAGGTACTCTACAGACCCCTGAATGAGTAGTTTCAGTCTATAGTGAAATTGCCAATAGCAGTTTGAAAAGGTCTAAGGACCCTCATGGTAATACTTCAGCTCAGGGCTGAACTTCATGGGATAAGGTGGTGTGAGGAGGTGTGAGCCAGACTGGTTTTGTAGCTACAGAGGCAAATTTGCTTCCAGATTCACAGTCTTAGTGTGTGAGATCCATATACTTTGAGTATTGGTTGGTATGAACCTGCAGAGGGAACTGTTGATATCAAGAGTGCAAGCCTTGGCTCCTGGGATCAGAATCATATTAAGACAAAAATACTCTGGACCTCAGTGTTCAAAGAATTGGCATTTTTAGCAAGTGCTCTGTGTGTTTAGGCGTCTGTTTAACTTTATTATTTTTCTTCCGTGAGTGGATGTGTTTTGTCAATGGTTGGATTTCTCACCAGTAGAGCTGCAGTTCTTTCTCAACTCCTGTGATCTTATCAGGAGATGCCTGAGCCAATTTCAACAATTTTTATTGCATGGTTCGTTTACCTTGCATGCTCTCTCACTCTCTTTTATTTTCCTTTTCTTCTCCCCCCTAACAATAGTCTTGTAGTATATGAAGAGACCAGGGAATAGAGAGCTGAGTTTCTGATGCTGCAGAAGGTCTTCCACAGTAATAAATACAGTGTCTCACATTTAATAACAGCAGCAGTGCTGCATAGATGGTATGTTTAACCAGCCAGCAAGCCTTGATTATTAGAAATTTGCTTCCTGAGCCCTGGAGTTACCTGGACCAGAGCCAGGTGATTCTTCTGGGGTTGCTGCTTCTCCCATTTCCCTCTTGCTCCCAGTTTGCTGTGGGAATGATTTGATCCCATGCAGCGGTGTCAGATGGGAGGTGATGAGCCTCTGCGTCTGGGATTTCTGATGTAATTAATCATTTAGGCACTGGCTGTGTGTCGGATTTAAGGTGTAAATATTATCACAATGTATTATAATACATTATCAGAAGAAGTTTCTCCTAGCAGCTCTGGGACCAGGTACTTGCCCTTCTTGTGCTAGCCCTCGTTGTGGGGATGTACAGAAATACTGTACCTCTGCCGCTTCGTCTGTGCAGGAGGGTGTCACCTGCCTGAGAGAGTGCTTTGCCAGTCCCCTTGGGGCACTTTGGGGATTTTGTAAAATACAGCTTGCTGGCGAAGAAACACTGTTTTTGGGTGACACGTGTCATGTGCTCCCTCTGTAGCAAGGAAAATGTGTGGATTTTGCAGCTGCGGGCTTGGGGGATGGAAAGGATGTTTGAGTTGCCCTCAGCAACCAGTATTTCCCAGTTGCGTTGTGCTGGGAGAGCTGAGGGCAACGCCGGGGCTGCAGCAGGTAGGTCTGGCTCTGAACGGATGGAGTTTTCACACAGCTGGCTGCATTGGTGTGCTCTTTGTGAGGCCATGTGTGTAGAAACCAGGAGTGTTTCATGCATGACACACTTCCCACTCTGGGAGCGGACAGTGTCTGTGGGTTTCAGAGCAAATGCTGTGTGCTTCTTTCTGGCAGCTCCTCTCTGCCCTCTTCTGTTGCTTTGGGACATCACAGGAGCTGCTAAAAGCGGTGCTTTATAGGAGAGTGGAGGGGTAAGTATACTTTGACCTTTGCAAGAGTGTGTTCAAGCTGGAAAAGGGCCCAGGATCCAAAGCCTCCTTGCTCTGAGACAGTGAAGGGATCTGAGGGTGGGAAGGAGGGCCAGGCTTCGAGAAGGAAAGACAGATTGCCCTGAAGTGGTGCTCCTGAAATTGGAAGGAGAGCGAGGTCCGGGTTAAAAAGATTGACAGGAGACACTGTGGAGTCGGGAGATGGTGATTCAGGTGGGCTTCCAGGTGTCCGTGTTAGAGGTGAGGTCTGACCCCACCACCTGACAGACCAGGGGAGGGGAAGAATTGGATGAGGAGACAATCATGCTTTATGAGAAGAAAGGGGGAGATGGTGAACTGGGAAATTAGTTGAACTGGTGAGTTGTTGAATGGGATATTTAGGAAAGCCAGTGCAGCTACTCAGTCAGGAGCCATCCTGGTTGGGTGGAAGCGTGGTCCGATGAGTCTGACAAAGATGTGTAGCTGATACTCACTTGCATGCAACAGGTAATGCTGGAGTTACCCTGAGGCTTGTGGAGACTTCAAACAGTTTCCCACCCTGTTCTGGATGTCTGCTGTGTTGGGCAGACAGTCGAGGTGGGGTTCTTCTCCTGTAAAGAAGCTTTTAGATGTCTGAACACAAGCTTGTCATCTTTCGCTTCTATAACTTCATTAGGGATGGGGTGTCTAGAGCTGGGATGGAGCTTTCTCTGGAGGTGCCTGCCCCTCCTCGTTGACTGAGCAGGTTTGGCCATCTTTAAAATCGGGGATGGGGGGTGGAGGGGGGTTTGAAGGTAGGGAAGAGGAGTCCTGTCCTTGCAGCCCTTTTTGTGTCTTTGACCTCTATATGTCAAATCAGGAGAAGCGTTCGTAGGTTCAAGTTGTGAGGTTTTGAGACTGGGAACCATCTCTTCCCAGGTCTGTACAGCATGCCCGGTTCTCCTTCTCTTGGTTGGTACACATTAGAAGTCTTTTAATGAAAATTGTGATCACGTTCGTGGTTAAATGCACATTTCTTTCGAGTGTTTCCTGCTAGTCTTCATAATGTTGGCCATTGTCCTGTTAAGTTACCCGTTAGGCTGTGAAGCAAATTCTCTGTCCTTTAACTCTGGCCTGGGGACATGGCCTGCTCTCAGGTCAGTGGCAGTTGAACAATCTGGACAGATCGGTTTCCCCAGGGTTAACTGGCTTTGCTGGATCCCGCTTTGCTCAAATTCCATCTGAGCTCCTGCCCCATGGAGCAGGAAGGTTGGGGCCTCTTGTCTGAACAGGGCAAGTTGTCTGCGTGGTGATCGCAAGAGCCTCCTTGCCCCATTTTTGTAGTCCTAACAGTGCAAGGACCCTGCTGTTGTGCTGGGGCACTCCTTCCATGCTTGCCAATGGGTCGCTTTTGAAACGTAGCGTTGCTTCCAGCAGCTCCCAGAGAAGGGCCCCGTGGAGGTCTTCTGTTTGGCTTGCTTTAGGCTGGATGGTGGAACTGTAGCCAAAAATGACGTCATGGCACATTAAGGGCTCTATTGTCCTCCCACTCCTTCCCTCCAAAAAAAAAAAAGGCATTGTAAGCCAGATACTCTGTGTGAAAAGACCCTTTCTACTAAGAAGGGATACATGGTGAGGGTGTAATGGGCATTTCGAGCTGGAGAATATAATGGTAGAGTTTTTTGCTGTTTTTCCACCAAAGGGAAGGTGCTGTGGTATCTCTTAAGTGGCACCCTGAATGACAGAGCAATTAAACAATGCTTGGGTTTTTTTTTTTTTTGTCCAAGAAAGGTGGCAGGGTCCTGTATTCAGGTAATTTGTGGCTAATTTGGGTTGGCCTTTAGAAATAGTAGATTGGGCAATGAGGGTGGTCTTCTGGCAGATCCTCATGTGTGTTGACTGAAGTTCTTGGGCAGGATTTTTTGTTCAGATGAGCTCAATTTTTGGAGAGGGTGGATCTCTTGCTGCAACTTGAAGTAAGGCTGGGGTGTACACTACTGATTTATTTTAAGAGTTTATTCTAGCATAATCCTCATTGGTGTTCACTGTAGGAAGAATTTCAACTTTTTTGATTGATGAATATTGCATGCATTTATATGGATGCCATTGTAATGAAACAGCAGTCATATGCCTCATTAAAGAAGGTGTTGCCACCTTCAGCAGCATTGAGGAGGTACAGGTTTGGCTAGTTGGAAATGAAACTATGAAATGTGATGAGTCAAACATACTTAAAGGAAAGAGATTAGTTTGAAGCCAAGGCTGCAGACCACAAGTACTTTGAGGCACAAGTACACGCAGCCTTTGGAGCGGTGACATAGGAAAGTCATAGCAAGTGTTGCTTACCTGCCTCTTAATGAAGGCCTCTCCCTACTCTGTCCTGTGTTGTCTTAAAAACAAGCATGTATTACCCTTGATTTTAAGCATTGCAAATTAGAAGCAGGTTTTCAGCTCACGGTTTTTCTTCAGAACTTGGTGTCCCAAGCTCTACCGTCCATCTGGTCTTCCAGCCGACTAGGGAGCTCACAGTGTATTTCCTAAAGCTGAAAGAAAAATCTTCCTGATGTTAACTTTTCTACAGAGCAAACTGGGAGGTGAATTTTTTTCCTATTTTCCATTCCTTTTATACCTGATGGCGACACTTCCTTTGCAGCCATTTTTGTGCCTTTGTAGACTTAATTCTTTCAGTTTTGTGGTGGTGGTGTTTGTTTTGGGGGTTTGGTTTTTTTGTTCATTTGGGGGGTGGGTTGTTATTTTGGGTGGGTTTTTTTGTTTGTGGGTTGTTTTTTGGTTTTTTCTTACATCCTGCCACATTTTGCCAAACTGCTGGTTTTACTTTCTTTCCAACCAACCTAACAAAAGCTGACACCTGGCCCTGCACCTTTATCTTATCAAAGCGTGGGGTAGGAGGAAGCATCAGTAGGACTGGGAACCTCTATCCCCAGGTTTCCCACGTGTTGCGAGTGGAGACAGTCCTGTATTTCCTTGCCTCAGAACAGGTTGGAATAACAACCAGCATTGCTCTTTGTGAGCAGGAATATGTATTTTCCTTTCATCACCATTCATTTTCGTTTTGTTGATGGAGTGAATTTGCTAGGAGGATGTTCACTTATCCGGGGCTGGGTTATATTTCCCACTCGGCATTCCTTGGCGTGGTGTGGGACCCCGTGATGTGTTTTGTGTCAGTCACTCAAACTGGGCTTGGTAGGTTTGAATGCAAACTAAATTCCCCAGGCTGTGAGCAGGATGGTGCTGGGTCTGGCTGAGCAGAGCTGCAACGGATGTGGCCCTATCGCACATCTGCCAGACAAGCCTTATTTGGAGCGTCCGATCCCAAAGGCAGGAGGCGGCTGGGGAGCCCACAGGTGCATGAGTTGCCCAATTTTTATCTCTCTTTCCTGGCTCGCCTCCTGCTGATGCAAAACCTGTGGTGCATGTGGGAGGTGAAGAAACGAATGTGAGAGCGGTAAGATTAGCCACCTCTCAGGTGATCTGTACCAAGCTTTTTTTTTTTCTTCTTTTTTTTTTTCTTTCTTTTAAAGACAGAACAGTCTTCCCGGTGCCGCTTTCTTAGGACATGCCTTTGCGGATGTGTGCAGGCAGACCTGTGCTTGCCCTGCCTGCACTCCCAGCTGCCTGGCTGTGACCCAGCACCAATCCTGGAAGCCACGTAGCTATGTTAGCACAACGCAGTGCCTGGGCTGACAGCTCTGCCTCTCGAAGGGCTTGGGGCTGCACTGGTGTAATATATAAGGCTCTTGGGATGGAAGCGATTTGCATCCAGCCAGCTCACAGAATAGATGAAGCACGTTAAGGCCTATCTTATATGCACCCGTGTGGACAAATCTTTAGGAAAAGACACTTTATTTTTCCCTTTCATGTTTATATTTGTCCAAGTCTTTAGAGAAACCACATGCTTTCAGCCATCAGCATTTAAATAACAACCTTTGAGCTTCCAGGTAGTTTTTTTTTAGTGGAGGGCTGATAAATGAGTTGATTGTGGAATTTGGGCCTAGGGCTGCTCCTTCAGCTAGCCAGCAAGGAGTGCTGTGACCACGTGGCTGCATACCCCTGAATTGCACACGCATCTGCGGGACACCAAGCAACCTGGTGGCCGCTGGGCTTTGCACTGACATTCCCAGAATTCCTGCTGGCAGCTGGGCTGGGGAGCGGCTGCGTCCTAGCGTTGGCAATAGCTGTGTAGCTTCCCGCTCCCTAGTGTTGGATGGCGCGTGTCTTGGTTCTCTGAGGGAGTCTGTGCAGGCGGAGGAAGAGGGAGTTGGTTCATGTCCTCTGATCCATACCCAAGTCCTGTTACTTAGCTCTGATGGATCATTTACCTTATTTGTTCCTCTGGTTTCTAATCTGCTGTTGTAGCCTCAAAGGCGGCTCTTCACGTTGGTTTGGTTGAGGGTTTCTATGACCCTTTGTTCTGCAAAAAGTGAAAATAACACATAGATCAAGTCAGCTGTGCAGTGACTGCTGCCCTCCCCAGCCAGAGACCACAGGAACGGCCTTGCTGCTCTGAGGGAAAGCAAAGTGAGATGCAGCCTGGGTACTGTTGTGCAAGGGTTGCGTGTGGCCTCAGGTTGGTTTGTGAGTAGGATGCGCAGTGATCAGTCCACAGGCAAGGCACTGCCTTTGTGTAGGGGAAGTGGTCCCAGGACACACACCCTTCGCATACTGTGTCTTGGGCAGAACACTGAAATTATTTAGCCAAGATAAGTATCCAGCTGCCTTCCCTGGAAAGAAGCTCACTGCAGTTTAACCTGTCCCTGGTTGTTCTGTTGTAGGCTCCAAACTCTGTATTCTGTCCAAATACAGTAATCCAAAATCAAAAGCATCCTGACAATTTTAAGTTTAATATAGCATTAAAATGAGAGGCTTTTACCTACTAGTGCTAGAAAACAGCTAAAGTCTTATCTGAATTCTCAATAGAGAAAGAAATATCCCATGGACTTGGATTATTGAGTGGTGTCTTCATCGTCTGGGTACAAGAATATAATGGAGCATAAATAGGAGGACATGAATTCAATTTACCTGTCTTTTATTGAAATGAAAGCCATGTGGAACAAGGTGATCAAACTGGAATAGTCCCAAGTCTGTCTGTGTAGGGTCTTGTCCAGAAGGATGTACAAGACTTAGCATGACAGGGAGATTGTTGCGTGGCCATTACAGTCTTAACCCGTGCCTGTGTTTGCCGGGGACTGGCCAGAGCTTACGGTGTGCTAATACCCATCCGAGTTGCTTGCCAATACCTATGGCAACCTCAGACGTTGTTGATGTGTACCTACATATCGTTCCTTTTCAACTTTGCTTTGCAGTGAGTCAGAAGAGGCTGTACAAGGTGACACTTCATCTAAAGCTGCTGCATATGTAGCCTTTGGACTAATCAAAATTGCTGGTGCTTTTTGTGTGACAAAAGAGCACGGTGTCCAAGATAAACCAAGGAGAAGAGATCTGGGTATGCAAGCTTTCATTTAAAAAAGGCATCTTTCATCTCGCTGACAGCGAGGTTCCTGCAGCGCTTTGATTGCCCTTTAATTATGCCTGTTTTTCCTGGTTTGTTTGAAAGGCAGATCTTGTTAGAAAAAGGTGCTGTGTGGAAAGAACTTGGCTGTCTCTGCTGCCCTTCCTTGAGGGCAGAGAGCAGAGCTGACGGGTTAATTTTTTTTTCTGCATTATTAAAATGGAAGATTGTTTCTCGTAGATTTGAACATAGGCATGGTGTTTTTCTCCTGAGTTAGGCGAGGAGGGGTGTGAGTGGTCGGGTGGTTAAAGCAGACTGGGAAATCATGAGGTCTGGCTTCTTCCCACACTGACTTCCAGTGTGATCCCGGAGGAGGTGCTTTTATCCTTCTGCCTTTCGTTGTGTGCGGCTGGGCTGCTGCTTGTGTGCCCTAAAGGCTGCAGGAAATCCAACCTGGTGTTGGGTGGAGGAGGCTCCGTAGCGTGTTGGGATGAACATCACCAGATGTGGGGGGTCAGCAGCTCATACCAGCTCACAGATTTCATGCTGTTTGGTGTTTTATCTGAAACACCACAGTTGTGGAGCCATTAGTCTCGATGAGAATCTCGGCTTTCGCTAATAATAATAATAATGAAAAAAAGCATTAAAAAAAATCAACAAAAAAGAAAAGGAAAATAAAGCCCGGCTTTGGTTGGAGAGAAAAGCCTGGAAATACGAGTCAAATATAGACTGAGGGCTTAACTGCCAAGCAAGCAAAATAACTCGAACAGGCTTCTAATCCTTTCAGAAATCTCAGTTTTAAAGAAAGTATGTGTAACTTTTGAGGGCTTGACTCATGTTTATAAGTGCTCGGGCTTGACAATGCTCTATTTTTAAGTGCTGTCTTTATGTTGAATCTTGGGAGGTGAGATGAAAATGTTTTTTTTAAAAGTAACAACAAATCTTAATATAGCTGAGAATGCGGAACTGCCCTTAGAAAAATAGGTTGGACACATGAAAAGGAATCTTGCTCAGCAGGCTGAAGACGCAAAGCAACTTCTGTGGTTACGTTTTTCTTTCTTCTGGAAATTTTGGGGTGGGGATGTAGCTGGCGCAGTCATTTGGCCTTACGTTTCTTTTTGAATGCAAGTCAAATCTTCCTGAACAAAAAGCACCTGGCTTGAAACTGTTTTAGCCCAAACTGGAAAAGCTGTTCTCTAAAATGCCATTTTTGTAGAAGTTGAGGCAGTTTGAGGGTGCTCAAAAATACAAGTAACAGGATGGGTAGGGAGAAGCAGATGATCCTTTTGAACTGAAATGGCTTTGTACAAACAGGAGAAGACAGGCTGGTTCTCTGTTGCTTCAGAGAGGTGATTAGGTTTTAGTTATCATCTCCTGCCCCTAGTCTCGAAGACTTAAATGGCATGAAAATGAAGTTAGCTGCTTAAAGCCAAAGCTAATCAAATGAGGAGACTCTAAAGTAGGAGGATAATCTTTGTCATCTGACAGGCAATCCCAAGTTCCCATGGGATACCTATGCAGCTCTGCTACCATAGTGTATGTCTGTTGTGCTGAGACCAATGCTTCTACCTTCAGTCCAGCGTGGCGTTGTGGGCTTTGCGTGACTGGTAAGCTATGAAAACTGAAAGCATGGACCTGAATTATCCAGTAAAGAAGTGACACTGCTTTCTAGGGAATTGGTGGTTGATGCTGTACGTCAAGTCCACTGGTGTCCAGTGGTGTGAAACTCAGATGGGGGATTTCACAGAAATTTTGGGCCTCTGGTAGACCTTCTGGCATGGCTGCTCAGGCATGTTTTCTTGAAGAATGCAGTCATTTCTTCATACAGGCGTGAGAGTTGTGTGTGAATATTCAGTATGGGTAAATAAAATTAAAATTTAAAATGTAAAAATATGCAAACACCAGAGCTGAGGCTCTTTTTAAAAAAGAAAACCCCTGCTCAGGGAACACAATTATTCAGGCTGTGCATACATCTGATTACCTAGCTCCAAAGTGGGTGAAAGCAGCTCTTCAAACTCCTTGAAGCTTTCCCCCGGGGTGTGCCAACACTGCAAGCAAAATGCCCTTCTAAAGCTGAAGGTAGCAAAAAGGGAAGGAGGGTGGATAAAAGCTGGCAAAGCCATCGTTTGGGTTAGTCTGGGGAAGACTGAGAAGAGCTTGTTTTAAAATAATTTTCCTGGGTGCGATTTGGGATGTATTTAATGCTTTCAAACAAAGTTGTCTTGGAACAAAACGGGTTTGGGATGCTGAGACACAGGCTGGAAGGCAAGCAGACATTGAGCGCTGGCTCACCTTTGGCGCTGCTGTCACTGCATGTTGTCCTGGCTTGGGCCACTGCAGAACAAGCAGTGCAGGTTGGGGTGGCTGGGGATGGGGCTCCGCTGGCATGCCACGCTGGTGGGAGTTAGAGGTGGTTTTATTCATTTCAGTTTCCCTTTGCACAAGCAGGACTCGGCAGGGGCATTGTGAGATCTGTGTGTGCAGAAGGGAAGGGATGGGGACTGTTTGCTGAGCTGGTGTGCCGGCAGCTGTCTCCCCGCTCTGGGGCAGCTGGTGCTCACAGAGGCTGCAAGAAACTGCATGTGAATCTTGAACATTCAGACAAATTATTATGAAATAAGACACTTATCTAGACTATTCTTTTTTTTTTTCCCCCAGGCTTTTTATAATACTGTGTTATATATGGGGGGGGGGGAAGCTTATATCCCTAATCTGGTGATAGTTACATTTCCGTTTCCTCTCTTTTGTTAGAACTAGTAAAGGATGTTGCAGAACCTGTGTGAAGAAGCCCATGATAAGCACTTTGCAAAACCACAAATCCAACCCAAACCCCTAAGCTTTTCAAAACCTACCTTGAGACTTTGCAACACTGGGATGGCTCCGGGAGGTGGCACTAACTCACTGCAGAGACTGTCAAGCGGGTGTTTCGTGGTAGCAGCACAATAAGTGAGCAATTGGGTGGTAGGACAGTATTTGTGCAAAATCTCTGGCAAGGTGCTTCTGACTCCTAAGGCTTTGATTTATTTTATTTCATTTCTTTTAGCACTGGGTTTCCAGCTTTTTTCTTGAGGCAGAGAGGAGAGTAGACACTGCAGCTTCTTGGTAGCTCATAAATTCCTGGTAATTAATCATTGCAGCTTCTGAGACATGCCAATAATGAGCACTGTATCTGGAGAAAAGCCTAGCACACAGCAAGCCCACGTTCTGGATACAAAGTACTCTGGCCTATCCGTTCATACCTGCACAAGGATATTTCTTCATTCTGTTAAGCAGCATTGGACTTGTTCTCTGGTTTTTGGTTTTTTTAGGCAATTACGAAAATGAAATTAGATATGTTGAAAATAACTCTTAATTAATTTTTCCCATAATTCAATTTTTTTATTACAATAATGAAAATATTACTCTCTCTCTTTTGATCTGAACTTTAACACTGTATTGTAGGTCTTACTGGGAATATTCAAAATGATGTTCATCTTTTTAGGTGTAAAGCCCAGAAACTCTTTCTCTGAAATAATGGCATTATTCCTGTGTTTAAAGATAACATGTTGCTTAATATTTTTTTAAAAGCTTTTACTATCATTCACAGAAAAACAACAACAAAAAAACCCCAGTAGTTTCAAGCACAAGCTGTGCTCACAGCAGCTTATGTAAAACTCATGGAAAGCTTTGTTTTAACTTGCCCAAAGTAATGTAAATTTTTTGAAGCGTGGTTGTGTTCTTACCAAGATGGTAAAATATTGGCCAGTGAAGGTTGGGTGTAGGAGGATTCCTATTGCTAAAACTTTGATGACAACATTTGAGATCTCTTGGGCAGAAATATCTGGGGAAGATGGGTGGAGTCTTCATAAAGTTTGGAGAGTTTGTTGAAATTCGTTCTGGACAAAGTGACTTTGTCCCCTGTAACAGTTTTATATAAAGTATTAAGAATGTCATACCGCTTCTTGGGGATTTTACCTCATCTCTCAGAAGACAGAAGGTCCTGTTTGTAGTGGCAAGGCCCAGCATTTAGGTCTCAGCACTCACCAAGTAGTCCTTCGCTCAGCAGCCAGCCAGGAGTCTGTGTGTCACTAATGACAGGTGCTGCTTTCCTCTTCTGCAGGTTTTCATTTCTGTGAACTGCCTCAGCACAGATTTCTCCTCTCAGAAGGGAGTTAAAGGCCTGCCCCTGAATCTTCAGATCGACACCTACAGCTACAATAACAGGAGTAACAAACCTGTCCACAGAGCCTACTGCCAGATTAAAGTCTTCTGTGACAAGGTAAGGTTGGGTCAATGTGCCAGTGACCCTTTGGGAAAGGCTGTTCCACAACTCGGCAGCTTTTTTTTTTTTTTTTTTTATTCTGCCACTTGTTATTTTGGCTCACTGAAAACTCCTGTCTGTGTTCAGCCTTTGCAAGGAAAAAATTTCACTTGGCTCATAGGTGTTATGATGACCTTAAATAAATTTGCTGCTCTCAAAATGCTGGAGCGCCAGGAAGTGTTCCTGAGCATTGAATTTGGAGAAAGGTCAGTCAGTGGCAGAAGACTGACTGTCGGTACTCCAGACACTGGAAAGTCCTGCAGAGTGCTTTCAGTAGGAGAAATCATTGCAATTGATTGGAGCAAGTGGAGGCTTGTCTTTTTGCCTAAGCTAAGTTGTGTTGGTCCTCTTAAATTTCTTTGTGTGTTCTTACTGCATTTGTTATTAAAAAACTCAAGCACCTCACACGTCTTGCGAACAGAAAATGTTGCTGTTTTCATTGTGCCCCTGTGAAGATACAGTAGTATAGTGAAGCCCATTGACAAGCTGGATAGGTGCTGTAATTTGACTGCTCTGCCTAATGCATTTAGCATGCAGAGAATTAACACCATTCCCAAAGCCAATCTTCACCTGAAGCTGTGAAAGCAACACAGCAGGAGCTGAGCTGAAAGCAGTTGTGAAAGCTTAACTGAGTTTGCAAAGAAAGGACGTTTTTCCCAATCTTTGTAACCTGTTCCTGTCAGAACAGTCTTTTGAAGGACCAGAGCAAGTGATGTGCAATGTTAGTATTTCCAGAGCGACCAAGATCTTTCTAGGCTGGGATGAGCACTGCCCAGACTTCCCCAGTCCCTCTTTTGATCGCTAAACCACTCTGATGTCCTGTTTTGCTGGCATCCTACTTGATTAGAGCCTCTCATTCTTTGCATCCAGACTGCATCTTCATCGCATGGACTCTTTGTGAGTGAGATCTCGAATACCTCTCTGTGCAGCTGCAGGTCTGAGATGGGCTTGTGACCCCCCACTCTTGAGTCCTGTGCTAGCTTTGCACTGGTCGCATACTGCGTGGTCTTGCCTTGTCATCCCCCAGGGGACTGCTGCAAAGGCTCATCTCGCAAACCATTGCTCTGCCTCCACTTACATCCCAAAATATATGGAGCCCTCTACAGTCTGCCTCTGCTGTAGCATCCCATTGACTCATCCTGCCATGTTTTGTTGTCCATCTGTATGCTTTTAAATAGGCCCCTCTGCTTTCCTGCATGATTGGGAGGTGCTGCCTGTAGCTGCCTGCCAGTGTAAAGCTGGCATCTTCCTTCAAGTCCCTCCTGAGATGGCTCCTGTTGTGATGATTTCTGCAGAGAATTTATCAGGGAGTTAACGAATGCTCTCCAGAGTAAGCCTAAGAGGTTTGGGTCTCATGGGTTTTCTTCAGGCCTTTTTTCTTTTTTTTTTTTTTTCTTTTTTTTTCCTTTTCCTCCCCTAAAATAAGACTGAGGCAAGCAAGTCATCTAAAGCTTTTTCATTATCCGGGAGTCTTGTGTGTTACCAACCTGTATTCTCTACAATAGCAGTGAGTATAGACTTGCTGCAGGGAAGGGGGAGGATCTTCTACTCCTAAGTTGTCCAGTCAATTACTAACACTGTGCTAAAATTACTGACGGGCTTGTGCCACTGCTAGTAAGACAAATCGGTTAATAAAAGGGCAGATGCGTAGTCAGTACATAGCTTAGAGGAAACCATTTGAGTCTATACCATAAATTTCAGCAAATCTAGTAGTGCAGTAATGCCAGTGTATCTTTTATTTTCCTTTCGGATTTTGACCTTTTCTCCTGCTTTATTCCTCCAGATACTTTGCAAATTGTACCTGAATTAAAAGGGGAGGGAGGGAAGGAGAAAATATTACTTTTCTGTATTTAATCTGACTGTTGTTCATTCTGTGAACTTGCAGCCAATGTGAGGTTGGTGCCTGAAGATTCTGCAATTTGCATTTATAGAAATGGCATTGAAATTTGCTGCCTTTCAGATCCGGTCTGGGTAAGGCAATGAGAGCTGGGGACAGAGGCCAACAAACCAAATACTGTTTGTCACCACATTGAATCAAACTCGGTACTCAAATGCTTGTTTGAGGCACTGGGCGAGTGCTTCTGTGAGCAGACCTGTGTACTTACAGGGGCAGGTACTGATTCATTGTGGTAGGTTGACCTTGGCTGGACACCAGCTGCCCACCAAGCTGCTCTATCACTCCCCCTCCTCAGCTGGACAGGGGAGAGAAAATGTAACGAAAGGCTCATGGGTCGAGGTAAAGACAGGGAGATCGCTCACCAGTTACTGTCGGGGCAAACCAGACTCGACTCAGGGAAATTAATTGAATTTATTGCCAGTCAAAATCGGAATAGGATAATGAGAAATAAAACCAAATCTTAAAACACCTTCTCCCCGTCCCTCCCTTTTTCCCAGGCTCAACTTGACTCCCAGTTTTCTCTACCTCCCCGAGCGGTGCAGGGGAATAGGGGTTGCGGTCAGTTCATCATATGCTGTCTCTGCCACTCCTTCCTCCTCACACTCTTCCCCTGCTCCAGCGTGGGGTCCCTCCCACGGGAGACAGTCCTCCACGAACTTCTCCAACGTGAGTCAGACCCACAGGCTGTGGTTTTTCACGAACTGCTCCAGCGTGGGTCCTTTCCATGTGTCTTTTAGACAGGATACAGTCCTTGAGGAACAGACTAATCCAGCATGGGTCCCCCGTGGGATCACAAGTCCTGCCAGCAAACCTGCTCCAGTGCAGGCTTCCCGTGGGGTCACAGCCTCTTTCAGGCACATCAACCTGCTCCAGCGTGGGGTCTTCCATGGGCTGCAGGTGGATATCTGCTCCACCGTGGACCTCCATGGGCTGCAGGGGCACAGCCTGCCTCACCATGGTCTTCACCACAGGCTGCAGGGGAATCTCTGCTCCGGCACCTGGAGCACCTCCTCCCCCTCCTTCTTCACTGACCTTGGTGTCTGCAGGGTTGTTTCTCTCACGTATTCTCACTCCTCTCTTCTCCAGTTGCTGTTGCACAGTTGTTTCTTCCCCTTCTTAAATGTGTTATCCCAGAGGCACTACCACTGTTGCTGATGGGCTCGGCTTTAGCCAGCAGTCGGTCTGTCTTGGAGCTGGCTGGCATTGGCTCTGTCAGACATGGGGGAAGCTTCTGGCATCTTCTCACAAAAGCCACCCCTTCTCCTGCTACCCAAACCTTGCCATACAAACCCAATACACTCATAGACCCCAATGCTGGCCATCTTCTCCAGGCTTCTGTAAGAGCATTGGCATTTCAGAAAGAGCACCCATTTTCTGTCCTGTTTTGAATCTTAGGTAATCAGTCAGCTGGTCTTGAATGTTTACAGGACCATTGTTACTATGGTATCCACATGAATTGCAGTCCTTAACGTGTTTGTCCTCATCTGGCCACTCTTATCTGTAGACATGCTGTTATCCATGTTTTCTTCGTGGAGGGCCAAGTCTATAGTGTGGAGGTCTGTTGGAAAAAAACAGCGCAAAATGATGATGCTGTGGCCACTTAATAGGGACACCTCTGTGTGGGTCCCCTCTATTTCTTTGTTAAGGCTGTGCTTGCATTGCACGCCTGAACTGGCTTTGAACACAGACACTGGCGTGGCAGTCCTCTGCTGTCTCTTTTTACTGTGTATGAATCGATAGACATCCTATGGAAGGTCAGACAGTTTAGTTAATGTTGTGTGGTGGCCTTTGCGTGGGAAAGGAGTGAAGGAGGAGGGTTCCTGTGCTTGGGGTGGAAGGGAAAGCTGCTGATACTTGTTTCTGGTTTTTGGCTGCTGCCTGCAAGACCAAGTTTCTTCACGCATTTCTGTCTTCCCCTTCATGCTCTTTCTGTGGTAAGAGGGTCCACAGGTGCCCAGGACGTTAGGTTTGCGTCTAATCTTACGTGATTTCAAGACCTGAGTAAAGTAGTATGGGTGTAATGGTGTCATCCTGTAGCATGTTACAGCACAAGCTTTGTTTAGGCTTGGCCCAGCAATATTTGGGCTGTGCGGGGATGGGGATGACCTGTACCAGAGGAAGATGACTTTTTCTACTGTAAATAGTATCTCAGCTAAGCAGCCACATGGGGAAGATTAAATACAAGATGTCACAGGCTATAGCTAGTGTTGTTCTCTGGGACCTGCTGTTACTCTTGTATTGATGGGCAGTGCTGTGGAAAGGTTTTTATGGGATAGTAGGAACAAGCAAGTGATATGCTGTTGGAGGGAGAGAGATGGTGCAAGGCGGCTGGCTGGAGGCAGCATTGATGTGGATGGGCAGCAATACGGAGGCTGTTGCTTCTGTTGCATGATCACAGAATCACAAAATGGTTTGGGTGGGAAGGGACCTTTTAAAGATCACTTAGTCCAACCCCCCCTACCGTGGCCAGGCACATCTTCCACTAGTTCAGGTTGCTCAGAGCCCCATCCAACCTGACCTTGAACACTTCCAATGATGGGGCATCCACAACCTCTCTAGGCAACCTGTTCCAGTGTCTCACCACCCTCATCATTTTAAAAAAAAAAAAAAAATTTTCTTCCTCATGTCCAATCTAAACCTACCCTCTTTCAGTTTAAAACAGTTGGCCCTTGTCCTGTCACTACAGGCCCTGCTAAAAAGTTGTCCCCATCTTTCTTATAGGCCCCCTTTAAGTACTGGAAGGCCGCAATGAGGTCTCCACAGAGCCTTCTCTTCTCCACGCTGAACAACCCCAGCTCTCTCAGACTCTCCTCATAGGAGAGGTGTTCTGTCCCTGTGACCATTTTTGTGGCCCTCCTCTGGATCTGCTCCAACAGGTCCATGTCTGCCTTGTGCTGGGGACCCCAGAGCTGGACGCAGTACTGCAGGTGGGGTCTCACCGGAGAGGAGTAGAGGGACAGAATCGCCTCCCTCGACCTGCTGGCCACACTTCTATGCTACCCAGGACACAATTGGCTTTCTGGACTGCAAGCTCATGCTGCCGGCTCATGTCCAATTTTTTGTCCATCAGTATCCTCTGGCAGCTCGGCCGCTGTGGCCACAGGGCAGGAGAAGAGCTCGAATGGCTCGTGGGCTGTGCACCAGAGCTGCACCCAGCACGAGAGAGCATTTAGAGAAGGGCCAGGGAGCAGCTCTCCGTCTTCAGAGCACATCCAACTGACTGAGCCCATGTGCGGAAGCGGGGAGTTCCATAGTGTCATGAAGGGTCCAGATCACAGTGTGTTGTGACTCGATGTCATGTCCTCTCCCTGCATCTCTGTTGCTTATCAAATACATCGTGTTTCTCTGCAGGAGGGAGGGAGGGATGGCAGCTCTCCCCAAAATGCTGCTTCCCTTTTTCAGCCCAAGAGTCCATTACGCAACTGGAGACTCTGAAGGAAAGAACAACAAAAAAAACCCCAACCCTGCAGTGTTTAACACATAGACAAGAGTGTGAAATCTTGCTTTTCAGATTCCAGGCTGTTCTCTAGGTGACGAAGTTGGGAAAACCTCTCTTACCATAATTGCAGAATACAGGATTCCCAGTGTCTTTTCTTGAAAAGTATCTGATCCCGGCTGTCACTGAGCTCCGATAGCAAGGCAGAAAAGCCTGTAATCAAGACACGGCTTTCTTTTTTTATGTGAGATTTGAGATGTGTTTACCGGGGCCCCTGTAGCCTGGAACAAGTTGACTTTCAAGCAGAACTCTGGCTGTAGGTATAGGAGTGCAGAGGTTTACTCAAAATGTGTGCTCTTGATGGATTAGCACATTTTTCTCGAGGAAGCAGGTGCTGTTCTGTAGCACAGTGTTTGAGTAGCAGAACTTTATTATTTCCATGTGAAAGGTATAAAACAGGGCTGGAGCCAAATCTGATATTTCTGCTGTCAAGCTGAGATGTTGTGACTATTCTGGTTAAGGGAAGTTGCAGAGGGTGCGGGTTCAGCTGTGCTGAGGTTCAGGTGGGATGTCTTCACTATAGTGGACTGTATTGGCTTTACGGGGCCAAGCAAAGCTGGCAATACCTGTGTCGTCATTAGTAACTTTTTCATAGGAGCTGCCTGAAGCTGCTTGTGTCCCTGCTGTTGGGTGGGAGAAAAGGTGATATATGTTAATGCACATCAAATATTTAGGCCAATTTTCCTTTTTATTACTAGTGCAGGCACGCCCACTGCTACCTAGCAGGCATAGGCATCCTGCCACCCATAGAGTATTGATTTAATGGGAGGTTAGGAGGGCTGTTGCCCGTCTCCCACGTTGTGCATGAGGCACCGTTTCCCACCCCACCACCACAAGCTTTTTGACATCTCATTTGCCATAGCTAATCTAGTCTTCCTCCAGCACTGTGCAAGGGTGTGGGTGTGTTTTGGCAGCTTTGCAGGGGTGGAAATGAGAAATAATGGCTTCCTGTGGCCAGATAACTGTTGCCTCTTACCCTGCTTTGCAGGAGGGTGTTGGGAGACAGGTAGAACTTGTGTATACCAGTTTGGGCAGTAATCTGGTGGTAGCACCAGGACTGAGTGTTGGGGATCTACTGTGGGCTTATCACCTCATGCAACTGGCAATGTGACATCCCTGACTTAACCGACAGTCATGTGTGAGGTCTGGGCAGAGCTGGAGGAATGAACACAATTCTAGTACAAACCTTCTTCCTTCCTTCTCTCTGTCTGTCATAGCTGCCTGCACCTTGCAGAAAATACGGTGCTCTCCCCACTGCTGCTTGGTTTGGAGGGCCGGGAACCGTGCAGGCATGAACCCAGTTAGGTATCTGTGGATTCCACCATAGCCTGGCCCTGATAAAAAAAGGAGAAATAACGCCTGCTTTAAAACAATGCACGTCTACAGCTTGAGATCAGTGAAGGCTGGTATAACTGCTGCCGGCTCCATGTACAATGTGCAGGAAGATATCTGGCACTTGGTGATCCAAGTGTGGCGTGACTTTTATAGATCAGGATTTAATGATGATCTAGTGAACTCTTAAACTGGGGGAACTTGCGATTTTTTTTTTTTTTATTCTTTTCAACACTTCAGATACATTTTTTTTAGCTCATATTTTATACAGTTCTTATAGCTGTGGGTACCTTTTGTCATCCTATCCCCATCTGACTTGAAAGAAAAGCAAGTGTTTGCATCTTGGATATGGTTGTTGGATTTCATTAGATAACAGGACTCAAAAGTAAACAGATCTCAAAGTTGGCACGGTCTGGCAAACCTGCAGCTCAGGTACCATGGAGCTGACCTCCACAAACACAGCTCTGGAATAATTGGTGTTCCTGCCTCAGCTGAAAAACCCCGAAAAACCTAAAAATACCTTCTTTCTCTCTCTCTCTCTCTCTCTCTCCCTTCCCTTAATCTCTTGTCTGACAGGGAGCAGAGAGGAAGATCAGGGATGAAGAGCGAAAGCAAAGCAAAAGAAAAGGCAAGTGCACTGACCCCAGCTCTCAGTTGAATGCCTGTAAGTAGAAATTATTCCATCAGTATGTTAAATATTAGATCTCATTTTGGCTACAAATAACTTGTGCAGTAGAACTCTTAAGTAAATTTTTATCCCCTATGGAATAGTGCTTGTTTTAAGCAGTTGCTTATGGAGTCATTGTGCTTTGCAACATACTGGGCCACTTAAGACTTCACTTCTACATGGTTGTCCCTGTCCAAGACAGGGTCCTGCTGTGTATCCAATTAAGTATGGGATTTAGCAGTTGAAGTGACAGGGTGATGGTGGGATTTTTGGGCCCTGCTGGAGCCCCTGCAGCTCCAGGTGGCAGCGAGGACTAGAGCTGTTCCACATGTTTCCAGCTTGATCCTAAACTTAGACTTCAACTTAAGTTAAAAAAGTGTTTACAACTCTGCAGCAAGGCAGTGGCAGCCTTGGGACTTAGCCTCCAGCCTCCCAGAGCTACAATCACTCTTCTAAAACAAAGTGGTCCTCAGTAAATAATTTCAATAGAAGTTGTTTCTGCACACGTGAAGGATGTGAAGGCCTCAGCACTGTAGCATGTAAAGGCTGTGGAGCTTCTCCTGCTGAGCATCTTTCCTTTAACTGCTGCAGATGACTGCAACAGATCCTGTGTTGGGATGACTAGTTATTCACCAGCAGAGCTGCTTAGAGGAAAATGTATCTCCCTGTTCTTCCTTTGCACGGGGCAGGTGCGTGCTCTCCCTTGCTGTGCTCAGTGTGCTTGTCAGAGCCGTGCTATTAACAGTCCAACTGGTTCAACAAGTGTGCACCTCACAGCTTGCTGGGCAGGATTTTCCTGATGCAGCAGGTACAGGATGCTGGAGCAGCTTCAGAAGAAGATAATGCTACAAGGGAACCCATTTGCTCAAGGGCAGTTGCAGGAGGGGCTGGGTGTTCGGGGTTTTTTTCCCAAAGTACATCGTGAAAGGTAGGCTTAGCACACTGTTAGCATTTCACAAATGTGGTAGCCCCAACGGCTCCCAAAAGATTACTGCATGTAGCCCTTTGTGTAACGGCTGGAAAGCGCAAGCAGTTTCAGTACCGATTTCCAGGATCTTATGATTTTACAAAACCTGCTTTCCAATATGAATTTCCTAGGCTTGGGATTAGCCTGATGTGACCTTTATTTTCCTGGAAGGTACAATCCATTGCTGTTTAGTTCTTGTGTGGGAAGTTTTTGATTGCTTTAGGCCATAAGCTGTTATACCCACCTCCAGGATCACTGATGCCGTGTGTGCATGGACTCATCAACAGCAGAAACAGTTTGTGGCTTTTGGTCAAAGTTATTTTTACAGGGATTGAGCAATCTTTAAAAAATCTGTTTTGCAAGGGGAAAAAAAAAAGGTGTATTTTCCACTGGCGACATGAGAAATGAAGAGTTTTGTTTGCAGTCAATTTGACCCAAAATTGAAATGTTTCCACTTGGTAAAATGAAGTCTTCAGCTGGGGTCAGTTTGACATGAACGTGTCTGAAGTGCAGTTTAAGGTACCTCCTGCCTCACTCTCTGCCAAGCGGGTCTTTGTGGGTGAAGTCTGTCCACTTGGTGGCTTGTGTCACATCAGCTGGTGCGTCATGAAAGCCAAAGTGCTCTGTGGGAGACAGCGGTGGTCCTGCTGAGGGATGAACTGGGGTCTGGCAGCTTGAGGTGACCAGGATGAACAAAAATGTAAAATTTGAAAGTGTGGCATTGAAATGTAACTCTAAATGTAGCATTGTGCAAGAAACAGTATTTGTACCCCTTCTGTAGTGTGATAGTACTTCTGTGGTGCTGTCTCTTTGAGATGCTCCCAAATGGAACCATGTGGGTTACAAGTTGTCTCTTTGTCTTCTTTCTGCTTTCCTGGTATAGGAAATCCAACAATCTTTTGAGGGGGAACGGATAGGAAGAAGGGGGGACTTGGACTAGCTTTTGCCCTTTGTTTGGATGGTTTGCGTGGTATATGGAAGACCTAGGTTCCCCTGTTGGGGTGAGTGGCCAGGCCATTCTCCAGCCCAGTTTAATATCTGAACAAAGTCAAGCAGCTCACTTGGAGGGAGAGAGAGAGAGAGAAAAAACTTCTAGTCTCTGAAACAAGCTGTTTCCTCAGGGTCCAGGCCCTCATTTGAGAGGTAGACAACCCAGGTTCACACTCCTCTACCACAGGAGCTTCTCCCTTTGACCCTGACTACAGAGTGCCCGTGTTCAACAGCGTATGTGCCTTCTAAATGATGTAGGAAAGCCACAGCCCTGTCAGTGCCTTCACTAGCCTCTATTCCAATTTTTGGTCTCTGCAGTTTCTGATGTCAAAGTGCCCATGCTTCCCTCACACAAGCGTACGGACATCACCATCTTCAAGCCCTTCATGGATCTAGACACTCAGCCTGTCCTTTTCATTCCTGACGTTCACTTTGCAAATCTTCAGCGTGGGGCTCATGTAAGTAAAGCTCATGGGTGTGGGGATGAGGAGGCTATGGGATGTGCTTCTAAAAAGCCTGGGATGCATACATATGAAATGCCAGACTGTCTGCATTGATGCTGTAAACAAATACAGGCCGAGTCCTATGTGAGCAAGAGATGTTGGTCCTAGACGCATTGGCTGGAGTTAACTGGGAATGTTTTCTGATTAAATTACTTTTCTATGAACTCCTGTTTCCATGAACCTGAAAGGATTTTTCCACAGCATCTCCATCTGAGAGTTCATTGAATGAACTGCAGGCTGATTTTTGTCTTGTAAAGTCCGTTGGGTTCCTGGTGCGCTGCTGTAGACCACGGGCTCATCCAGCCTGCTACTGCAGGGTGAAAATCCGTTCTGTGGAACTGGCAAGTATGTCAGCTCTGTGATCTGCTGCCAGAGCGCCCTGCCTCAGTGTTCCTGGAAAGTCCCAGCTGACAGGAAACTGGAAGGGAAAAAATTAGAGTGCAACCAAGTTTCAAAATCTTGAACTTTCCTGTGCCAGGAGTTCTGGCATGCTCTAACATAATCTAAACCTTACTTTTTAAGAGCATTGCCTGAACTCCTAGCAGGGATGGAGAATAAACTTGTATCCGTAAGGCTGACTCTTCCACATGTTTTCCAACAAAGACTCTAGTGCTGAGGTATGTCAGAAGACTCTACGCCAGTCCAGATAGAAAGCTGGTTAGCTCTTGTGTGTTCCTGTCTCTCTCATCTGAGATCCTTTACCTTTTTTCATAAAGATAAATTAAAGAAGATGCTTACTGGCTTTTGAAAGATTAAGCCAAAGTGCTGTTTGATACGGGGTTTAAAAGATAATAAGAGGAAATCAGTTCTGGATAAATTTTTCATAACCCTAAGCTCAACTATTATTTGCGTATTAAAACGAAGGCCAGTGTTTATTGCTTGGACCAAAGCATCTATCTTCTAGTAGTGTAGTTGTGCCTGGCTCCCTACTTGACAGCCTTGGTTTCCCCTATGTCCTGTAATGATGTGCTTACAAGTGAGTTGGGTGGGTGAGCCATCTGCCTATCCCTTGCAACTCCTGCCATGGGCTCAGGGGTTCCCTCTCCTTTAACTTGATGTTGTTGGACCTCTGCTCATGCCGGATGCAGCAGGATTGTTGTTCTATGCTAGTGACGCTTTGACGCAAGTAAAGCTATTGCTAGGCAGCTATTAACAGATAGAAGGATGGGGAGAGCATTGCTGACAAGACCATGTTACACCAGCTAATGGGTCTGTCCTTATACAACTTCGTTTTGTAGCATTCAGAGCCCTTTGTAGTGTTTTCCGAGGACTGAGTACCACATAAGGTTCTTACTAGCTAGCTAATTTAGCATCTGTTTTTCTGCGTATGTCAAGGAAATCTCCCCTTTGTTTTAAAAGGTCCTTCCTGTTACTTCAGAAGAACTGGAGGGCGAAAGGTAAGAGCTGCACTACTTCAGCCTACTGAAGTCTTGCCCTCAGACAGAGGGGTAAGTCCCTGTAACTGTACCACTGCTGACTTTTTGCCCTGTCAATGACAGCTCCAACCTGAAAAGAGGAGCCTATATCGGTGAAGAGGACTTTATTGCTACTCCAAATAAGATGGGCAGAATAGAAGAACCAAAAAGAGGTATTATTTTCTTCTTTCAGAGGCTGAATTATTGCAGTGTTTCTCCGTCATGATAGAGAGATGCATCTGAAGTTAAAGAGGCGTTTTAATTTATTTTGCAGTGTACTTTAGCCTGATTTTTCTGGCTTTGAGTAGTAATAGAAAGAGTTTGTGTATCAGGATGTAGTTCAGCTCTGCAAATCTTTTACAATGTCAGAATTTTGGGGGTTTTCTGCCAACTCAGACACTGATTGGCTCTGAACCTGTAAGGAAAGAGACTCAGAGGAGGTGAGCAGTTTACCAATCTCCTTGGTGGATTGGGGGAGAGAATTCATCACATAATCCACTACAAAATATTCTGGAAATCTTCTCTAGGACTTTAAGCAATGAATGCTAAGAACTGGTTCTGGGTATAAAACTGTTGCATCTTTCATGGTGCTGGAAAATGGGCTGTTCACTGCTAAGAGCCAGACTGAGAGAATATTCTGCTTATTTTTAATCTGTTGTCAACCTTTACAATTTGATGTGGGATTGGATGTTGCTGTGGAAGGAGATGGTGTAGAGGATTACCTTCCTGATGAGTCATGTGTGGAAGGACCACGACAAAGCTTAAAGGATTAAAAGAGGAGGATTAAACTTGTGATGCCGCAAAGGTTAAATGTAGCAAGTCTGACCTTAATGGGGCTGCACTTCTGTAGTCTGGATAAACTAGTAAGGAAGGATGGGTTTTATAAAAGGAAATTAGACTTCCTGGTTTTTCTTGTTGCTGTATGCCATAGAGAGAATCCCACGGGTCTCATTTTCATTTGGTTGGTGTATCATCCAACCTGTGCTGTAACTGAGAGTGTGTGTGCTGTCTTCATTTTTTAAATCTACAGTCCTCCTTTTTTAAGCCTGCCTTTAGCAGAGGAAATCCATCAAGGTGCTGTGCTGTCCTGAGTTCACCTTGTTCAATTAGATATGCCGGTAGTTGGTCTGTGTTGCAGGTGTGTCAAAGCTGTGGCTGATGAACTACTGTAAACAATCCAGGCTGCAATACCTAGTCATTAGAAGATGGATTAAAGACAGAAAAGCTGTTAAAGTACAAGCTTTCTTGCTCTCATGTCTTATTCCTCAGCCTTAATGCAGTTTTTAATGAGGCTGATGTTACATACAGTGACTCTCTGCTAGCTTGAGAATGCTAGGGATGCTTACTTAATTGGGTTTCTTATTCTTTTGTTCCCCCCCTAGCAGGAAGCTAAGTCTGCATTGTGTGGATGGTATGAGTATGAGTGGTATGAGTATTACTGAAACATGGCAAGTGATAGGAAGAGAGATAAGACAGCATAGGAGGAGCAGAGGACTGTACAAATAAATTATTTAAAAAAGAGGAGGTGGCCAGGATGTCTTCACCTGCTGTGGTAGCATCTGTCAAATCATTTTATTGTGCAAAGTCTTGTGGCAAGTGACCTGCGAGATGTGGAGGGACCTAAGAGTCTCAAAGCTCCCTGTTTTGTGTTCTTCCTTTGTGTGTGTCAAATATGACCTGTTTTCAAATAATAGAGAAAATATCAAATAGAGAGAAATTTACATGTATTTTGACAATAAAGATGCTTGAGCATGTAGCATTTCTGTGTACAAAAGGTATGTTTTGAGCTAACCTAGCTGTGCATGTTGGTGATGCAATCTTCAACGTATGTATGTCTCTTCATAAGATCCTCAGTGTATGTTACTGTGTGCTTGGCCACTATCATATGCAGAACTTTTCTGAGGAGCAATTACACAGTTAATTCCTCTCTCCAATTTGCTTTTCAGTGTTGCTGTATGTCCGAAAAGAGTCAGAGGAGGTCTTTGATGCACTAATGTTAAAGACACCGTCTCTGAAAGGTCTAATGGAAGCAGTAAGTAATAAGGCTGTTTTACAGTCCTTGCCTCCAGTTTGAGAAAGAGCGAGTGTAGTCCCTGGCTATCCAGGCTCTATACACTGTACAGTCGCAGGAGCTAGACACTCAATCACAGCTTGTGTCTGCTCTTCTGGATAAGAAGCATAAGGATGATTTCCTTTTAATAACATGGAAACTAATGTAAATAATGCTTTGATTCATTATTAAGCGACTTCAGGAAGCTTTCCTTTTAAGTTCCTTACCCCACATCTGTGGGGTCTGGGTGTAAGAAGGTGTTTCTCAGCCTTCCTGAAAATCTGGGTATGTCAAGCTTCATGACTGGATACCTGGGGCAGTCCCAAAATGACAGGTGCTGCTGGAAAGAGAGCTTTCTAGGCTCGCCTCTTATGCAGGCTCTGCTTTGGCCAAGCTGCAGAAGCAGCTGTGTAGGTCTCTTCCTAGCTGCATCAAAACAGCCAACAGACTCCCACTGTGGATATCCCTTTTGTCAGAGAGGGTATTTTAATTAGAAGATGGACTGATTTCCAGAATGTGTTCAGTGTCTTGGGTTTATTTCAGTCTTTCAAAGCCTTGTTTGGGGGTGTCCCCTCTCCTTTCATAACCTGCTTATGAAGAGCTCCAAATCCCAGCTTCTGAGTGTGCTCGAAGACTTTTATATATCTGTGCACACGTGCGTGAAATTGCTCTCTGGTACTTGACTTCCAAAATAGCCTTCCGCTATCCCTGCTGCTGCAGTGCTGCAAAGGAAATGCAGAGCTTAACTCAGAGGAATGGTGTAATGTTTGGCGCAAGCTCAAAGCTGACGTTTCTGGCTGCCTCTTTCTGTGACTAATGCCTCGTTGACGCTCAGAGGACGGAGGCTTTGGGGCTGTACAGCCGGGTCTTGCCATTAGCTTTGGGACCCAGAGATAGTTCTGTAACCTGAAGCTCTCTCTGCCCGGCTGTGGGGCTTTGCCAGCACAGGCAGGCTGGAGGTGGGGGCTAATGGGGAGACTGAAGGCTGTGAAGTCCTCCCTTACCCTATGGTCCTGAAGTCAAGATGCACCTTTGTTGTTTCACTTGGACTTCTTAAAGTAAGGAACGAAGAGCTCACAACTGTAGCTTGGAGGAAACGCCCTGTGCTTTTTCATCCTGAAACGGCGTTTTGGTTTGGTACTTGCTGTTGGTGTGATAGAGCAATTTGCCAAAGTAAACCAGGCTTAGGTTACTGACCTCATGGCTTTCTGGAGGTTTGTATGGTGAAGTGCCATGGTTAGTGGCTGTGGTGTCACACTGAGGTCACCCTGCTGGGTAAGGGGGACATTTCTGATCAGGTCATGTCCTTAGCAGCAGAGGTCTTTGCTCTGTTGCTATTTTCTTCCTGCACTGGCTGCTGTGATGACTAGTTTTCACTTGATCCCTCTGACACTGAATTTAAAAATGGTTTTTGGTATGCTAAGAGAACAGAGAGCCAAGAGAGGGTAAGAACCAGGGTGTGGGGTGGTTTTTTTAATGTGTGGGGGCAGGGAGTTGCTGTATGAGAAGTCAGTGGCCAGGTTTAGAACATGATTAAATTTTTTGCACAGAAGTTGGCAAACTGCAAAGGAGGGGTTCTCATCTGTAGGCTGATGCTATAGTTCACGATTTAGCATTGCCTTTATAGGGCAGAGCAGTTGTTTGCATCTGCAGGCCTCCTTTTTTTTTTTGTTCCTTTCTGTAAAATAGTAAGTGTAAGACAATGCCAGCAGTCTCTTTGCTTCACCAATGCTTGCTTTCTTTTGTTCTAGATATCTGACAAGTATGACGTTCCTTTTGATAAAATAGGAAAAATCTTCAAAAAATGTAAAAAAGGGTGAGTATGTACTTATGCAGCAACTGGCTGAGAACATGAACTCCTTTTTTCAAACCTGTCAGCAAATCTGCTTTATAATTCCTCCATGCACCGCACGTATGCAAATGCTACTTATGGGTGGGTGTGTGTGCATACAACGTACACACATTCCAACATCATTCATAGAGCTGAAGACCAGGAGGGTCCTATAGAAATATGTAGTCTGAATTCCTGGGTAAATACGAGTCACGGAACCTCTCTGAGTTAATTGCTATTTGAACCAGAATTGATCATGTCAGAGGAAGAAGAGTTCAGTTTGTTTAAAGACTCCCAGTGATGAAGAACCTACTTCAACCCATGTTAAATTCTTCCAGTGGTTAACTGTACGCGCTATGTCTGCATTTGGCTACAGTTACTAAACCTGGTTGTCTTTATTGGGCTACATTGAAGAGAACTTTATTGTGAAGTGCCTGTTCCCCACAGAGGCCACGCTCCACTGTCTTTTTATTTTGTAGCGTAAATAATTGAGTTCCTGAACATTGTCTGTCTTTTTTTTTTTTTCCTTTTACTCTCTCAGTAATTTTCTTGGTTTTTCTTTAAAGTCACTCTGATGTCTCAGCCCCTTCCCCAAAGCCCCTCTGGCCAGAAAATTATGTACTTTAATCACCCTTGGAATGTAGTCTCAAGGGTTGTGCTTTCATAGCAGAATTACCCAACCAGAATAACTGCGAAAGTTTCAAATTGACAGTAGCTAAACCACTGCTAAGGACAGCTTTGTGTGTGTGTTTGCACACGCGCACACTCACTTGCATGTGTGCACACAAACACACAGGTAGTGACCTTTCTGGCAAATGAAAGAAGTGGCTACGCATTGGCGGTTTCATTTTGTACTGATTGTTTATAACTGTCAAACAAACCAGTTGCCCAAGTGTCTGCAGCCTCGGAAGGATTCCTGCCAGTTCCAAGATCTCTCTCCCTCCCTGGTCCAGGAGCCAGACTTAACCCTTTTGTTCAGGTCCTAGAAGCATGGCTGCAAGCCTTGATGGCAGGTTTGGGTAAGGACAGCTAGATCTGCTATAGGAAGCAGTGAGTCAGAGATAGGTGAACAGGGATCTTGTGTTACCCCTGGGCAGTTCAGGCTCTCTGAGGTTTGAGTGTGCCTTTGCTGTCTTTGGCATTTAGAACTGTAATATATCCCTGATTTATTTTTCCAGAATTCTGGTCAACATGGATGATAACATCGTGAAACACTATTCTAATGAAGATACCTTCCAGTTGCAGATTGAAGAAGTTGGAGGATCTTACAAGCTCACTCTGACTGAGATCTAAGGTCACAGAACCTCTGTGGATTTTAAACAAAGGTCTCAAGTGAACATTTTACCATAATTTAGTATGTTGGGCAAAACACTAATCACCTTCTCCAGAAGAAAGCCAGGTATTGACTTGTTCTGGGGAGCAGAGCAGTGGTTTTGCTTAATACATTTGTGTTTCTGTTCTTTCCAAGGAACATTGTAATGCTCATGACCTTATTTGCACTTGAAATGAGCGAGCAAAGATCAGTGATTAGATAGAGAGCATGTATAAAACACTAGTAAATATGGGAGGGGAAAACTCCTGGAAGGTGGCCTTTTAGAGTGGTGATATCTTATTTATCTATTCAGTAACCATGTTTGAGCCCGTTATCAGCTAATACCATTTTATTGGACTGTTTTCTGCTAGGTAGAGCTGCAAAACTACTAATTGATACTAGTAGGAATTGCGTGCAGGTTGGAGAAAAGTCTTTATAATGTTTACTCTTGAACAGGGCAGACTGTTGAAATCACTTGTGTCGTTTGGGGGGAATGTAAAACTGCCTTGCTTATGAAGAACTCGCCTTAGTAACTGTGTGAACTCTCATCAGATGAAGCTATATTGTATATAAGTGCAATATATTTTTGAAGGTTTGTAAATGTGTACATAGGAGTGATATATAATATATATATAAAATACGGTGTTCTGTATATACCATGAATATATGCAATGAAGCCCATCTAAAAGGATGCCATATACAGAGAAAACAGATATTTAACGTAGCTATTTAAAAACGGACAAACCCTTAACATGCACCAAAGGTGAGCACGCGTTTGTACGTTCATAGAAGGCACAAGAGACCTGCTTGTTCAACATGGATCTTCCTGTGTGGAAGCAAAAAGGTACTGGCTCTCTCCTAAACCCTCCTGCACAGCCAGCCAACAGCGGTCCTGGCTTCTCTTATGAACTGCCAGTTTGAGCCCTGAAACGGCCGCGTACTGCTGCCCTGGGAGGTAATTTGGGCTGAGTCTGAGAGCTGGGTCCCAAGAGGAGCAGATGCAGTTTCCTTGAAATCTTACTTCTGAGAGTCAGGAAGAAGGTCTCCTGGAGGGTGGATTTTTTTTTTTTTCTGTAGCAGTATACTTAAGGCTCAGCTGGATGCTGCCTGCAACAGCAGCTCAGGCTGGGTGAACCCATGGGTCAGAGCCAGCTTGGGAGGTCCTAGGATGTCAACAACTGGAAGTGCACAGGCAAGGCTTTTGAGAGAGGAAGGGTGGCATCCCAGCTCAGCAGGCCAAGCGTTAGCAGGGACCAGGGGCTGCAAGAAGGTTAAGTGTTCCCGGTGTAGGTACATCGTATTGACTTGCTGCTGAGGTGGAGAGACCAAACAGGGGGAGCTGGTAGCAGGTGTCCTGAGCGTACCCCCAGCTGGGAGTGCCAAAGACCTCCAAAAAATACTGCTGTGCAGTAGATTGTACAGTATTTACTCATCGCGTGCATGTGCTTATGAAGGAAAGGCACTCTCTGGTTAGTAGCAAGTGAGAGAGGAACCTTTAAACAGCAGCACTTGGCTCTAAGGCAAACACCTGCGTTACAGGGTGAGCAGATGAGCGTGAGTACCAAGTCCAGTGTCCCTCAGTGCTTTTGTTAGGGATCTGGATAATGAAAGAGGTTTATAACGTTTTCAGATAGCAGAAAGCTGCACATGCCTCGCCTAGGACGTGAAGGTCAATCTGGGTAGGCTGCAGAAATAGTCGGGAAAAGTAGGATATGATTCTACTTAATGGTTAACGGTTCTACTTAATGGTTAACGAATTGTAACCGAATGTTGTTCAGCTGTGTCATGCTGCTGTTTGGAAGAGGGAAGCAAATGCCATGTTGAGTTGATAAACAGGAGCATGGCCTGCAAGAAATAGGAGACCCGCCTTTTGCTCTACTTGGCATCACCGAGGCCTCCGTTGGAGCGCTGTGCCCTGTGCTGAGCCTGGCCCTTCCAGCAGAGCCTAGTGCTATCGGATGTCCCAAAGAGGCCAGACCTGCCTGGTCCTTCAGCCAGAGCTTGTGGCTTCTGAGGAGGTAGGGCTGGATGAGTTGCCTGGTGAGGGGTCATTTTCAGAAGGGAAGGTTGAGGGGAGCAGCCTCCCAACATGTGGAAGTGTTCTCCTGGGCCATCGCAAGCACAGTGAGAAGTAGTGGGCTTAAATTGCAGAAATTCAGGTTAGGTGTTAAGGTGGTTTTCTCTAGTGAGAAGAGCAGGTTGCCCAGGGAGGCAGTGGCGTTTGGTATTGGAGGTCTTCAGAGCCAGGCTAGGCAAAGGTATCTCTGGACTGTAACAAGTGTAGTTGATTCTCCCTTGGTGCTGAGACTAGGTGACCACTTGAAGTTCCTCCCCACCATATTTTTTTAATGATTTACGTGAAACATAGTGTTTTGGGATTTGTGTTCGGACCAATCCTGAGCTGGTTCATAGACCACTCCATTCCCCCCTCCTTCCTTCTCCTCCTCCGTTGACGGGCCCCACGAAGGCTTGGCAATGCTCTGGGCACTGCGTGCTCCTCTCTTCGCTCTGTAGCTGGAGTTGAGCAAACTCCATGTGGATGCATCCATGACTGTGGGCGTGTGGACGGAGCCTGTGAAGCCGAAGGAGAGAAGCCAGCCTGCAGCACGGTGCTGAAGAGACTTGGCCAACACATGCCACCCCGCACAGGAATCCACTGCCTGCAGAGCAGAGCAGGCACGGGACTCGGACCCAACCAACACCAACCCGCCACTTGGGCTTCCCTTCAGTCACGGGGAATAATGTTACTATGGCAAGGGAATTTTTTTTTAGACCTGATATATAGAATACATATATATTTACACATTTTTATTAAAAATGGAAGTTTTATTACAGAAACTCAGTCTAGGGTCAGGGAAGTAGATTTAGAGTCTCCATAGAGGTAGGATTGACATGAATGTTATTTCTTTTTACTGCTTAATGAAGTATGTGAACTAAATCTGACTATTGTTTTCCACTACAAGATACTCTGGGACACGGGTCTTATAACAGTAGCAGCAATGTCATGTATGTTTTATGAAACTGATTTTTTTGGTTTTGCCTGCTGTTTTTTAATTGAAAAGGTATTTTAAACCAAGCTATTAAATTTTATATGTTCATTTCTAATGATGAGTCTTTTATCTAGTAAACGCATCATAGCAGTGCCAGTGCCTGTCCCTGGCTGCCAGGTCCGAGGTGCTTCATGTAACCATCAGCCTGCGCTCACTACTGGGTGGTGGGGTGGGTGTCTTTCCAGGAGAAGCTGGTGTAACCGGCACTTCCCAGGCGGCACGGGGAACCACCAGTGAAGCTGCAGGCATTGACATTCCCCATACAAAAACACTCTAAAGTCCACACTAATTCTCCAGAATAATCCTAATGCTGCTGTTGCTGTAGTGTCTGTGAAGAGGTGTTCAGCTCCTCTGTTTCACTGTTAGAAAATGTCTTGACAAGCTTTTGCTTTAGCTGTCTCCCCAGCCCCTGCAGAGGTTGCAGGGTGCTGCCTTGGGGCAGCTTCTGTGCCGGCACCTTCCCAATCGATGGGCTTGTGTCGGCGTGCCCGGGGCTCAGGCGGGAGCAGTGTGGGTGCCAGAAAATTTATGGGCTGGAAAAAGGCAGGTAGCGCTTTTTAATCTATTTATTTATTTATTTCAAGTTCTGGTGGGCTGTGCTCACAGCATTTGTGTCCCAGATGTAGAAAGACGCTGCAGGACACTGTCTGTCAAGTCCTGGCATGTCCTGGGTGATGCAGAAGTGTCCAGGGGATGCCAAATGTCATCTCCACTCAAGTTGGTGCCTGCTGAAAGGTTGAGCGGGGTTTAGCCCCCATACAGTCGGTTCATGGTGTGGCAGCCATCTCACAGCAAACCCCAGCGTGGGGATGGACCCGCTGCAGGGCCAGGGGTGAAATGGCTGCAGCACTACTGCCTCTTTGGGCGTGCAATAACTTTGTCTTCCCAAGGTTTAGGTGGTGTGCATCTGTGGGCCTACACCATCCCTTCCTCCTCTTTCTGCCACCCCCCTGGCCCTTTTCTATTCAAGTGAATTTAAAGACAGTGTGTTTTTAAGCAGCTCTTCTCTGCAGCAGAGCATCAGTGGATGAAAGGTGAACTCCCAAAGATGCAGCTTTGAACTCCCAAGCCAGGCAGCCTTACAGGGAGATCTGTGCTTCTTCCCTGGGGTGTGACTTGGGGCTCTAATATCACAAACATTTAGTTAAGCTTTTAAGATCTGATCTTTTTTTGTGTGGGAAAGCTGAATTCTGCAGCTTTTGGAGGTCAGGGCTTGATGGAGCCAGGGGTAATGGAATGTGTTGGGAGGGTGGCTGCTGCTGCCAGCCTGGAAAAGACGGAGTAAATTGGAGTGAAATCTGGATCTTCAGTGTCTATAGAAATTAATTGCAGGAGCTTTTTCTCAAGGCTTTGCAAGAGCATGGAGCTTACATGCTCCTCTGGTTGGTTGGTTTGTTATTATAGATTATTTGATTTATTATGATGATTAAATTATTAAATATTATATGATATTTAGATGACCCCTCAACTAGATGAATTGCACGGATTAAAAAAAAAAATACAAGCTCTTATAACTTGTTTTGCTGTTTGTCCTTGGACTACTCAACCCTGCCACCAGTGCTCTTCATTAGGTTTCTGGGCTTGATGGCTTGGGGCGGAGAGGGTGCAGTCCTGCTGCTGCTGCCAAGCAGCCTGGCTTGAATCAACTCGCCTGCTCCAGCCATCGGCATGGGCCTAGGCAGAGCCCAGTCCCCTGCCTGGAGAGGCGCGTTGGCTGGAGCAGCTGCTGCCAGTGGGTACCACACCGTGGGGTGATGCTCAGCCCTGCTCGGGGGGGTGACAGGGGCCTGGGGACAAGGGGGCAAGAGCTCAGGGATAGGCACTGGCTCTGCTGGGCAGCTGTGCCAGCAGCACCAGAGTTGTTGCCAGCACTTGGTTTGATGCTGCTTTTAATTCTGTCATGCTAAGGTTTGCTTGATTTCCCCCCCGCCCCCCCCCCCCCAAGTAATTACATGATCTTTGCAAACATTAGTAAGTAAATAAAAAATTATTGCTCAGTGGTCAGTTCTGCAGACTGTGTCTCCACAGTCTCTGCTCTTTTGAAATACTTTGCTCAGAGCCCATTAGCCAGCACTGGCCAAGGGCTTTTGGGGTGCAGCAGTGCTGGCTCCCCCATCTTGTGGCTGTCAGGGCCCTAAACCAGCCCTTGCTCTCCCGCTTGCTTCTACTCTGTGTGCTTAAAAAAGAGCCCAGGCTGCAGGTGAGAGGCTGGTCGAGACTTGCCGCGTGCAAAGCCCCAGGTCAGGGTAATGTGTGAGACAAAAGGAGGCAGTTACAAATGCAGTGATGGCAAGCTAAAAAACCCAACTTTGTTCCTGCTTAGATCACCCCTTGCCATGCCACGTGGCCATTCCCAAATGAGCTGGCACCTCACGGCAGTCCTGTGCGGAGCTTCGCCTGCGAGCGACCCCCAGCCTGGCCTCGGCAGGGGCTGAGCCGTGACTGTGGGGACGCTGCGTGCCTGGGGGCTTCCCAGAGCTCAGCAGGGGCGATGGTTTTGGTGAGAGAGGGGCCCAAATCCACCTGATCCTTGTGGAGGCACAGCTCGTCCCTGCTCCTCCCCATGTGCTGTGGGGCCGGGGACTGTGGCGCTGCCCCATCTGTGGCCAGCAGCTCCCTTGGTACCCCACACTGACTTCTGTTGCTTCTTCAAAGGAAAATTTTGAGTCCTCCTCTGGGACTGCAGAGGAAATTTTGAAGATGCCTCAAAAGGAAGATAAATGAAGAGGATAATTATGACCCTAAATCACTTTCTCTTGCTTTTTTTTTTTCTTCAGGTCCGTCTTCCAATTCCTAAATGCTTGGGGTTAATGATGCTGTTCAACGCCATCAAATTTTCCAATATTTAGTTTCTTGGCAGAATTTCCCCCCATCGCCCTGCTTTGAAAACCCTCTCTCTCTGATCCTCACGCTGCATTACACACATCCATTACCCCGCTGTTATTTTGCTCTAAAGGTGCATCTCGAGGCTTTTACGAAGCATATTCGAGCTCCCTGACAACGGCGCTCAGGCAGATGTAATACAGCATGACAAACCGTGTGAACACCATAAAGCGCAGTATCTCTGCAGGTGAAAATCCGGACGGTGGGGACTTGGCTGGCTGCAGTGGTGCTGGGATTTCCTGCTCAGGTGAAGGGAGGCAGAGGACCTGGCCTGAGGCTGATAAAGCTGGGGAAAAAATAAGCTCTGAGCCAGCCAAATCTGTCTTTGGCTCTGAAAGGGAAGCGCAAATCTTCAGGTTAAGGGCAGGGTATTCACAGCTCAGCTTATTTGGGTCAATCACTCGGCTTGGGAAGAAAGGAGGGGTGGTGCTTGTGGAGCAGAAGGAGCTGCAGGCAAGGGCTCAGTTTGACCATGAGGTTGGGAATTACTGGGCATGTGGGCAAGGTTTTGGGGTGAAAGCAGCGTTTCTACCCAGTTTATGTCCTTTACCATCCAGCAGAACTGTGAATGTTCATTCTCAGGCTGCTCTTCACGGGGTCACCGCATGGTTGAGGTTGGGAGGGACCTCTGGAGGCCGTCTGGTCTGACCTCCCCTGCTTGAGCAGGGCCACACAGAGCTGGTTGCCCAAGACCATGTCCAGATGGCTTCTGAGTATCTCCAAGGATGGAGACCCCACAACCACCCTGGGCAACCTGTACCAGTGCTGGGTCACCCTCACGGTGAAAAAGTGCTTCCTGATGTTCAGAAACTCCTCCTGTGTTTCAGTTTGTGCCTCTTGTCCTGTGAAGGTATGTGGTGGGTCTTCTGGAGGAAACGGTGCCAAGAGATCAGAGAGACGAAGTGGTGATTTTGTTATAAATATGAAAATAAAATGGTAACTACTGGTACTGGGGTGTCTCAGAGAGGACAGCAGAGACTCAGAGAACAGGATGGTAAGAGCAGCTGGGACTCAGGCTTGAGCCTAAGCGGGAGGTGAGACGAGGAAGGGGTGCACCCTTCTTCGTGGGTGAGACAGGGGGCTTGAATGTGGGATGCAAGGAAAGGACCAGCAGCTGGATGGTGATGCTAGGTATTGGTGTTATAGGTCCATGCCCAGGCACCGTGCTGCGAGTCCTGCAGCCTCATCCCAAATGCGTCCTCGCAGCCTCAGAGGCTCAAGTCCTGTGCAGCCCATCGGTACGCCTTTACCGAGCCACAGCCGAGTGCCAGGCAACCCCTTGCTGACACCCTGGAGCTTAGCCATCTGTGCTGGTTTTGGCTGGGGTAGAGTTAATTTTCTTGATAGTAGCTAGTATGGGGCTGTGTTTTGGATTTGTGCTGGAAACAGTGTTGATAGCACAGTGATGTTTTAGTTACTGCTGAGCAGTGCTTACACAGAGTCAAGGCCTTTTCTGCTTCTCACACCGCCCCACCAGCGAGTAGTCTGGGGGTGCACGGGAAGTTGGGAGGGGACAGAGCCGGGACAGCTGACCCCAACTGACCAAAGGGATATTCCATACCATACGATGTCATGCTCAGTATATAAACTAGGGGGAAAGCTGGCCGGGGGACCGCTGCTTGGGGATAGGCTGGGCATCAGTTGGAGGGTGGAGAGCAATTGTTTTCATTTGCATCACTTGTCTTTCTCGTTTGTTTTTGTTGTTGTTGTTATTTTCCTTTTCATTACAATTTTTATTATTATTAACATTATTATCATTATTTTATTTTATTTCATTTCATTTATTAAACTGTTCTTATCTGAACCCATGAGCTTTCTCACTTTTACTTTTCCGATTCTCTCCCCTATCCCGCAGGGGGAGGAGGGGGAAGTGAGTGAGCGGCTGTGTGGTGCTTAGTTGCCAGCTGGGCTTAAACCACGACACCATCTCCCAGTACATTCAGCATTTTCCTGCTCTGGCTATGGTGGATTTTAACTAGAAATGGGATCCATGTCGCAGGCATCACAGAGATCATGAGATCGAGCCCTCCTGGAGGTGGGAAGATCCTGGATCTCGGGCTTTGCTCTGGGCCAGTCTCTTATGCTACTTTCCTGTCCTCTTTCCAGCTTTCCATTTCCTAGGCTAAAACACTGAGGGCTGAGGAAAGAGCTTGGTATTGAATATGATGTAAATGGGTTTTACTTGCAACTTCAATGAAAACTAAGAAAGCTGGGAGAGGAAAAAAGCAATCCTGGAGTCGAAACAGCCCAAGCAACTGTTTTGAGTGGAGTAAGCCATCAGATGTTAAATGGGTTATTTCATTACCAGGAACTCAATCAAAGCCAGTGCGCTTCCTCCTGGGCAGCACCTCAGCAGCACGGGATGCCCACCGAGCAGCGAGGAGGTCTTGCTGTGCCTGGGAGCGGTAGGTTATTTCTAACGGAAAGCGCAATCAAATTTTACAGGGAAGGACAGATACTATGTGAAAGCTGAGGGGACAAAAATTCTGTAGTGGGAAGAAGGTGGCTGATGCTCCTTCAGCTTGAAAGCCCCGGGAAAACGTGGACTAGCAAAGCCCTGCAATAGTCCAGCAGGGCAGGAAAGCATTGAGTATTTCACCTGCTCAGCAGAGGAGGAAAGTCAGACCCTTGGGGATATTGGGGATGACAGCTGGTGTATGAAATGTGGATTTTTGGCATTAGACAGTCTCCTGCTTCTCTCCCCATCAGGCATGTGGGAGGGACCTAAAAAGCCTAAATAATGCTCGAGGATCAGTTGTGGATCCTGACCATAGACTGGGGTGAAGTGACACAGCCCGGAGGAGGCAGCATCAGGACTGGCTCTGCTGGTTTGTAGCTCAGTATCTGCAGCCCACGCCTGGCCGCTGCACCTTGCTCCCCACGGCTGCAGCTCACCCTAAGCAGCCCAAAGTGGGGCGTGCAGATGGGGACATCCCTGGACAGCACCCACGCCCTGGAAAAGCTCTGCAATGCGTGGCACCGGCTCATTTCTCTGCTCTGTTGGAAGGATGCCCAAGGGGAAAGAAATTCAGTGTCAACAGTGTTGCCTGTACTTGGGAAGGGGAAATAGCACAGCTACAAACCAGAAGAGTCAGGGCCCAGAATTAGAGCCCAAGTTTATTTCACATTAGTTGTCTCATTGCACCTTCTTAACATCCTGAAGCACTGCAGTAGTGGAGGCGAAGTGCACACCCGAGGCTGACGTAAGGATTTACCCATGCTGTGAAAAAAATGGGGATTCCTTGCTCTTTTTATGTGAACAGTGTAAAACTAAGTGGGAAAGTGTCCTTGAAGGGGGGCATTAGGATCTCTGCTGCGTAATGGGAGTAACAGCAAGTAAGTCCAAGCAAGCACCAGTTAGGAGAAAAAGCATCAAGTCATAAGAAGTTGTATTCAGCAGCCCAGCCTTGTGGGATACTTTATCCAAGTAGCAAGTGGGGTATGTTTGGCTTCTGAGCAAGGGGGTGGAGGAGACTGAGTTATCTGTCACCAGCAATACTGCTGGGGAAGTATCACAAGAGCAGGGATTTTGGTTTTCCAGCTCCTTAGCTGGGGCAGGGAGGGGATGCAGACATCACCGGGGTGAGACACCGCCCTTAGACACTAGGACAGGGATTTAAACTGTTAAGCGACTCAGTTGCTACTGTCTTTTCCCCCCAAACCCCCAAAGGGTCAGAAAAACATAGGTGGCTTTTATTTATTCAGCTCTTAATGGAAAAAGTATTTGTTAGTAGTAAAATCCTATACTTGATTGTGTCTGTTTAATATACGGTTAATTGTAAAGCACGGTGTTAATTCAGCATTATATATACGGAGAGCAGTCAGGGAATTTAATTATTAGTTGTATGGTTTGAGTGCAAGCGTTGGGGGGTTATTACCCTTGCAAGCAATCTCATCCCCAGCTCGTGCCCTCGTTTGCTTTGGCTGCCATTAAACAGGGGCGTGTCCTTGTTCCTGCGTTTGCCGTCCATCCTGCGGCATGCAGCTCTGCTTGGGCCCCCAGCAGGGAGGTGGCATTGGAGAGGGACACAGAAACCCTGTCACCCGTGAGGGAGTGCGGGCTGACTCAGCTGGAGATAACACGTTCTTAGGAGCACCGCTGTTTTGCCCACCAAACGGGGTTTGAGGAGGCAAAAGGAGGTGTTGGGTGAGCGCAGATGGAGACCCCATGATAAGGAGCAGCGACAGAGGTGGGCACAGTGCAGTCCAAGGAAACGGGAAGAGGGTGATGCCCTAGCCACACTGGCTGGTGAGGAGCTTATCTATAAGTACAATGGGTTAGCGATCGCATCTCAGTTCGGATGTCAGTGTAGCGTGACAGCTAGCTGTCATGGGGAGGATTTTATACAGCAAAATTCATGGTGGCACTCACTCAGACATTATTTCAGGCATTTATGTTGTTATAGGAAGCAGCAAGCGAAGCTGAGCCTGCAGAGCAGGGGCAGCTCAGCTTTTGTCTCTTGCTCATCTACTCCTGCAGACCCTGTGCACCTGCAGGCAGCGAGGTGGGGAGGACCATGCTCACCCTACACTGGCGGCTCTACAGCCAGGTACTTCAGCCCTGGCCAGGTGTATTGGGTTTGCACGGCAAGGTTTTGGTAGTGGGAGGGCTACAGGAGTGGCTTCTGTGAGAAGATGCCAGAAACTTCCCCTGTGTCTGGTAGAGCCAATGCCAGCCGGCTCCAGGATGGACCTGCCGCTGGGCAAGGCCGAGCCCATCAGCGACGGTGGGAGCGCCTCTGGGATAACATATTTAAGAAGGGGAAAACAACTGTGCAATGGCAGCCGGAGAAGAGAGGAGTGAGAATACGTGAGAGAAACAACTCTGCAGACACCAAGGTCAGTGAAGAAGGAGGGGAGGAGGTGCTCCAGGCGCCGGAGCAGAGGTTCCCCTGCAGCCCCTGGTGAAGACCATGGTGAGGCAGGCTGTGCCCCTGCAGCCCATGGAGGACCACAATAGAGCAGATATCCACCTGCAGCCTGTGGAGGAGCCCAGGCCGGAGCAGGTGGATGCCTGAAGGAAGCTGTGATCCCACAGGAAGCCCACAGTGAAGCAGACTCCTGGCAGGACCTGTGGAGAGAGGAGCCCACGCTGGAGCAGGTTTGCTGGCAGGACTTGTGACCCCATGGGGGACCCACGCTGGAGCAGTACATGAAGAACTGTAGCCCATGGGTAGGACCCACGTTGGAGAAGTTTGTGAAGAACTGTCTCCCATGGGAGGGACCCCACGCTGGAGCAGAGGAAGAGTGTGAGGAGTCCTTCCCATGAGGAGGAAGGAGCGGCAGAGACAATGCGTGATGAACTGACCGCAACCCCCATTCCGCATCCCCCTGTGCCGCTCAGGGGGAGGAGGTAGAGAAAATTGTGAGTGAAGTGTTTTTAAGATTTGGGTTTATTTCTTATTCCTATTCTGATTTTGATTTGTAATAAATTAAACTAATTTCCCCAACTCAAGTCTGTTTTGCCCATGATAGTAATAGTGAGTGATCTCCCTGTCCTTATCTCGACTCACGAGCCTTTTGTTATATTTTCTCTCCCCTGTCCAGCTGAGGAGGGGAGCAACAGAGTGGCTTTGGTGGGCACCTGGCATCCAGCCAGGGTCAACCCACCACACCAGGAAACACCTGGAGGCAAGCAGGGCTGAGCCTTGGTGTTTGTGAGGACATCCATGTGCAGGAGGGCAGCAGTAGAGGCGTGTTTGGTGCCAAGGTCGGTTGCTTAAAGGTGGCTGTCTCATCTGTCCCTTTCTCTTCCACACAAGCTCTTGTGCTTGCTTCTGTGTAAGGATGCCCTGGCTGGTCTCCTGCCCCTCCTCAGCCCCCTCATCTGTCTCATTTTCAGTGATGGTCATTAACTGCAACCCAAGATAGTTACTTTTTTAATGGATGTTCCTTATTCTTAAGGTTTTGCCACAAGAGGGCCAAGAAGGTAGAGGGAGAGGGTCTTTCTGCAGGGCTAGAGAAGGGAATGGTGGGAGACACAGCTCCAGGGAGGAGTAGGGGAGGCTGCAGGATAGACGATGTGGACAAGGGACACGTGAGTGATTAATTCCCTGGGATGTGCAGGGTCAGGAGTCACCACGGGGAGGGGGGGGGGTAGAAAAAATACAGATAACGCACTGGGCCAGAAGCAAAATGGGCACTTATTTTAAGATCTGCTTATAGATGTGATCCAAGAGGCAGTAACTTTTCATGGGGCAACCAGGTCTGGGATGTCATGGCCCTTCCCAGGCATGTAAGAAGGGTCCATTCCCAGAAAGAGGTGTTGCAGGAAGCCTTTGAAGATGCTTGGTAGTGTTGTCTCAGGTTATCAAACGTGATGGGGGTTGGAAGTCATACATCTGAGCCGTGCAGGATGCATGAGCATCTGAGCCTCTCTGATGTCAGCCAGGTAATTCAGAAGTGGTCCGAGGAACAGGAAAAAGTGCCAGGATCTTAAACACTCAGGTGCATATGGACAACATCCTAGAGGAGATGGCAGTGTTGGAACTGGAGGACCTTCTCTCTGACTGCAAGGACATGATTGCTAACTCCATGTGCGAGGCCACTCCTGCCCAATGAAAGTCTGCGGTAACAGTCACCTGCAGCTGTGAGTATGAACTATGTCCGACGGTCCAGAAGTTGGTCTCTGGTCACACAGGACATCTTCCCAGCATCTGAGTGCTGCATGAAAACACTTCAGAGTTAATAAAATGTGAAAGATGATTCAGGATGAAACATGTGTTTGCACATAGGCTTGATACCTGCCCAAGCAAGTCGTGAGATGACCAAAAGAGGGGAACATCTGTCAGCATTGCTAATGCTTTAATATACCATGTGTCGAAAAATATGCGTGGGTTTAGCTAACAGTAATATTGAGGTCACAAGAATGGTGAAAATGATGAAGACATCCACTTAAGCAGAACAATAAATAAATAACATGTCATTTTTACTTTTGCTAGTATTTGAATCTATCTTCTGGTGCCACTAAAATAAGATCGGGGCATGAATAGCAGCAGTAGAAAAACCAGATGGTGCATTAAAGCGAGCAGATGGTGCACTAGTGTGTCATACTTATTACTGTCACTTACTTTATTATTTCTATTACGGTGGATCTCTGGACAGTCCTCACCTGTAATCTATATTTGTGGATTGGATTTTTTTAATTCAGTAAACATTATGTTTCACATACTCAGAAAAAATCTGGTTGAGTGGTGATTTCTCTCTGTAGTATTGCCAGGTCTCAGGAAGCGTTTGATGCAGTCGGTATTTTTTCAGGTAGAAACATGTTTTTGGGAGTGGAGAAAAAAAAATCGGCAGCGTGTGTTTATTCTATAAGCATCCAGGGTCCAAAATAAAGTGGGAAACTGTCTGTGTAGTTCTTCTCTTAAACCCTCTCCTTTTGCTGTAACCTGACTATGTTTCCTTATGCCATGCTGGCTGCTTACCTGCTCCTTGGACGCTTATCGACATACTGAAAGCTCAATCTGTTTCTGAAAGTGAATACGAAAGATGCAGGCAAGCAAGAAGCCGACTTTCGACTCACACCAGTTGGGGATAGCATGGAAGGACCGTGTTTTTCATCCTCCCATTGGGGAAAGGCTGCTGTGTCACAGCCTGTCCCTGCTAGCAGACACGTACGCAGTTTGCCGGGGAGGGCTGGGGCTCCTTGCCCAGCGGTGGGGGAATTTGCTGTGCTATTCGATAGCCGGCAGCGATAAATGAGATCTCCCCTTCGGCAGCGGGCCCACACGCAGCATGACAGTGCGGAGGGACTGCACGTTTGCACTCCCCTTCCCTCTTACGCTCTGTCTAGCGCCGCGCTCGCCTCTGTTGGCACATCGGGAGCGCGTCCCTTCAGCTCCGCGACGCTGCCGGGCACGGTGACAGGCACGTCAGCAGCGAGAGGCCAAATGGTCTGTACGGCTGCACCCGCTCGCTCGCTGGGAAAGAGGCAATCCGTCAAAACATTGTTCACACAGACCCTCGCTGTCAGCTGAGGCCAAAGTCTTCGTAAAAGCACCTGGATTTATCGTTGCTATTGCATCAGAAATTATTCTAGCGAGAAATATTCCTTGTCGGTCTGTCTGCTTTTTTTTTTCCTTCTCTTTGTCTTCCTTTCGCTCACTCTGTTCTTCACTGATATCCCCTATATTCCTTTCCCCCTCTGTTCTTCATGGATATCCCATATATGACTCTGCGACTACCAATCCCTTCTATAACTCTGCTATTCCCACCGAGGTTGGTGCGTTCACCCCGTGGGTGAATCCCTCCAGTCCTGCTCCTGCCCTGGGCCAGGGGCTGCTGCAGCCATTCCCATCAGCTGGTGCCAGAGCTGCTTCATTTGCTCCGTGGTGGGCAGTTTCTCCTCTGGCTGTTGCTGTCGGCCCCGCAAGCGTGTTTCGGGGCAATCCCAGGCTGCGGCGTCTCCGACTGCTCCATCCTTCGAGTGAGCAACAGAGGGGGAAGAGGGGATGGAGAGACGCATCCTACATGTGCAGCGCAGCCTTTCATTTCTTCTGATCTATCTTCTCACGTCTCCTGTATGGGAGCTCTAATTGTAATTACCTATATTTATTTAATCCCGCCCCATTTGCTAGGCCATATGTGTTTGCTAAAGTAGCCTGCTGCTGTATTCAGCCAGACCAGATGCCGCTGCCTAATTGCACTAACTCTAAAGCTGCACCCCAGACAACTTGCTTTGGTCTATTTTTAACTGCTGGTAAACATTAGGAAAACTGTCTAAGCCCGTAATATTCTTTCTCTAGTCTCTTTTGAATTGTTTATTGTATAATTATCTGCAAAAAGGGAATGGGGGAGAGCTGCCTGTGTGCCCTTTTGTTGTTTTCAGTCTACAGTATTAAAATATTTTCCCTCCTACTTGCACGCAATGTTTGATTCTTTTCTTGTCTTCCCAGCTGAAACGATAAGATAACCCGAGCGGAGCCTTCTCAACCCTCCGCTGAAGCGACTTACATCTGCTCATTCCTGCATTGGAACAAAGACACTGTCTATCTTTGACAAAGAAAGCTTTTCTCTGAAGTGTTTGCCAGCAGTCTGAGTTAAATACGCCTTTATAAAACCAAATGGTACTTGGAGAGCCAGATCCGGAGGATGCCGGAACAGCAGCACTGCAGGGGCAGGCTGGTGGAGGATGGCTCTGCTGGGCTGGGGACCGCACTGCCACAGCCAGGTAGGGCAGGGGCTCTGGCATCCTGCAGCCAGCAAGGTGGGGAGGCTCCTCTGAGCTCTTCAGAAGGGAGTATTGGGGATATTTGGGCCCTGTTCCAGGTTGCTAGCTTCAGGAGGGAAACCACAGCCAGTGTGGATCATCCCAATGAGCACGCTCGTATGTTGCTTGGGAAGCTGTGCTGCTGGCTGGAACCCACAGGGAAGTGGGCAGGTGTAGGCAGAAGTACGGAGAAGCGAGATAATATTAAACTGCATTAATATTCACCTTAGTGCAGCCTCGGGAAAGGAAAGAGAAAGGGGTGAGAAGTAAGAGGGGGGAGAGGAGGAGGAGCTCTAGGCTGTTGGGGCTAGGGGCTCGGGCTCTGTGGGGTTCAGACCTGTGCTCTGCCGCTCACATCTGATGTAAGGATGAAGAAGATGCTCCTTCCTCATCTAACACTGCCTTAGCTTGCAGCAGCAGAACAAGGCAGACCAGGTGACTTTGGTAAGAACTCTGAGGATTTATATTAAAAACCTTAGTTGCCTTTTCTAGCTCAGCAAAGGGAACACAATCAAACACATTTTCCCTGTGGAAAGTTGGAGTTCAGACGTTTAACATATTACTTCTTTCAACTGGTCTTGCATCCATACACTGTAGCGAGGACCAGCAAGTTCCACCTGGGGACTCAGGACACACAGGCACAGTCTGTGGTACATGACATGGGAAAAACATCCCGCTGGGAGTTGGCCGGAGAAGTGATCCACTCTGCTTCCCTGCGACTGGTTCTTCACTGGCGAGGTTGCTGTGCTGCCTTCAGATGCTATTACTCAATTAAAAATCTGCGCTGTAAATGAGTAAGGCTGTGTGTGTAAGTGCTTTAAGCAGAAACTGCATGTGTTTCAACAAGCAGCAGAGAGACAAATACAATCACTTCTCAACTACAGCGGAACTGGAGAAAACGCAAATTAGAATGGCACAGTTATTTTCCTAGTTTTACAATTCCCTAAAGGTTTCCCCGAAATGGGACCGTGCGAGTGGAACAGCTAGTGATTTATAGAAGAGGCACATACCCTGTGCCCCCACTGTGCCACCCCCATCGTGCTTTTTAGTCACTGACAGCATTTTCCCCGAGTTTGTTTCATTCCCCGTGGCACAACTGATTTCCCTTTGCGAGCATAGCTCTTTAATGTTAGTGCTGGCTTTGCGGTTTGAATTATCAGCATTTTTATTACTATCACAAGGCATGGGGCCCTGCCGCACAGGCTGCGGCTCCAGCACGGCAGGTACCACACAAACACAAACAGAAAGCTGCTCGCACCGTAAGTACAGCATGAGATGCCGGGCAGAGGCAGGAGCTTGCAGGGTGCAAGCTGCAGGCAGAAACAGCGGCGTGCAGGAAACCCCGTGGGACCTTCCGTGGTGAAGGGCTTGTAACTGCACCAGCTGCCGCAGTCCCTGTAGGACCCCCACCGCGGGGGAGATGGTGGTGGGAGGCCTGGCAACGGGAAAAAAGAAGAGATTAGGTTAAATACAGGAGGCAGCGGGGAGAGATGCAAAGAGGCAAGGGGAACGCCCGGACGGACGGCCAGAGAGATCATTTTAATTTGGTGTTCAGTGGGCTGGGAAGTAGTAGCGCTGGGGAAGCTAAAGTACATGAAATGTGCAGTAATGGAGACCAGAGATGAGCACAGTATGGTGACGCTTTAGAATCTACATGGACAGCAGGGAAGGACCAGGATTCAGAAGAGCTGTAATGGAAAAAATGAGCCCCAGTTGTCAAGTGAAGCTAGCAGCAAAAGGAGATGAAAGAGTCAAGATGATCCCTCCCATGTCCTCCGCATCGACACGGAGGATGTCACGTCTTGAGAAGCCAAGGAAGGGAAAAGTAGGGATAATCCAGCAGGAAAAAATGCTTACTACTGCCTGCGTATTGTTGCATCCGGTAGCAAGGCATCGAGCGGGGGCCGGGCTGGGAAGGCACTCGCACAGCAAACGGCCGTCTGAGGCTGAGGGGGAGCCAGGTCTGCCCCTGCGGGGCTCTGCAGGAGCCGAGCAGCCTTTGCCGAGGCCGTGGGCCGCCCTTGCCGAGGCCGTGGGCCGTGGGCACGGGGCGGGTGCTGCTGCCGCCAGGATGATTTCAACTGGGTGTGCATGCTAGGAGGAAAGATCCCCCCTGCACCCAGCGCTGCAATAAACCAGTGTCAGCTTTCTAAACTATCATTTGGTTTGGAGTTTTCTTGGTTACGATTTTCGGTAACATGGGCACGGGGTGGGTGCCGCTGCCGCCGGGATTCGGTGTCGTCCGGCAAAAGCACACACCTTGCTGGGAACGGGATGACCGATACGTTTCAGCTTCCATTAAAAACACAAAACAAGGGGCTGGGGACTGGAAGGTGGAAAAACAGAGAACGCACTTTTTTAAAATAAAAATAGTTGTGATTTGAAGACTTCTTAAATGACGCCTGCCAGGCTGGCGCAGGGGGGGCCTTCCCTGGCCCTGCGCGGCCCCCGGGGGCTCACAGCTAAGCAAGGGCCGGGGCACGAGCCCGGGGATCAAAACCCCGCACGAAGGACCCTTAGTATTTCTTGGGGGGCGGCAGGGTTATTTCTAATGGCGGATCCGCCGGCCGATCCCGCTGGCAGAGCCGTGCCGCGGCCAGGCGGGCGCCGGGCCCCTTCCCCGCCGCACGCCGCGGGCAGGACCTCGCTGAACACGACGGGAAAACTGACGGCGCGCGGTGGGAATCTGCGGGAAAAGGGATGTTTCCCAGAACCCCGCCCCAGCGCCGAGGGCGGCCCCGCCGCGCTCGCCGGGCCGGGCCGGGCCCCGCCGCCCTGAGGGGGCGCAGGGACCTGCGGGGGGGGGGGGGGAGGGGGGGGGGCGGGGGGCTGCGTGCCGCGCCGCACGCACCGCGCGGGGGGAGGGGGAGCCGCGCCCCCGCGCCGCGCCGCGCCCCGCCCCGCCACACCCCCGCGCGCACGGGCATTCCCGGCCGCCGCCCCGCCCCCGCCCGACCTTTCCCCCAGTTTCCAGCGCGCGCTCCCCCTCCCATCGCTCGGCCCCGCCCACTCCCTGCCCGCCCGCCGCCGGCTGGGCCGCCGCCGAACGTGCCCACGCGCCGCCCTTCCTGCCGGCAGCCCCGCGGCACGCCGCGATCACGCCGGCCGCCGCCGCTCATTGGCCGGGCGCGGGCCGCGGCGGGCGGTGATTGGCGAGGAGCCACCTCCCCCCCGCCAACCCCCCCCCCCGCCCCGCCCGCGCTGTTTGGCGCAGAGAGCGTTCCGGAGCGCTTCCCCAGGCGCGCGGGCCGGTCGGCTCCCGGAGGGCGGGGCAAGGGGAGGGGGAGGAGGTGGCGCCGGCTGCTGCTCTCTGTGTGTGTGTGTGTGTGTGTGTGTGTGTGTGTGTGTGCGCGCGCGCGCGCGCGCGTGTGTGTATGTGTGTGTGCGCGCGCGCGCGCTGCTACTGCGGCTGCTGCGCGTGCTGCTGCCGCTCCCCGGTCACACCGCCGCCGCCCGCCGGAGCCGCGCCATGCACGGCTCGCCCTGCTCGGAGATGGGAGATGCGTCCGCGGTAAGCATCGGCCGGGCGAAGGGAGGCAGGCAGGCGGGAGGGGGCGGCGGGCGGACGCCCCCCGAGCCGGGGGCAGCCGGCGCCGGTCCGGCCCGGGCACGTGCTCGGCGGCGGGCAGGGGCGCGGGGACCGTTACCGCCTCAGCGGGGAGGGCGGCCCCTCGCGACCGTTACTCACCCGGGGCGGGGTGGGGGTCGGTTGAGACCGTTACCCGCCGCGAGGGGTGGTCGGTCGGTGCCGTTGCCGCCGGGGGGGCGGTCGTGCCAGGGTAGAGCCCTCAGGGGCGGGTGTTGCCCCGGTCACCTGCGGGGCAGGGCGGCCCTCCCGCAGCGGCCGTGTGGGGGCGGCGGCAGGGCGGGAGCTGCCCTCCTCCTCCTCCTGCTCCTTCTCCCCCTTCCCTTCCCTTCCATTCCTTTCCCTTCCCGCCATCCGCCCCTCAGCGGCGCCGCCCGGCCGGGGGCACCCGCCGTGAGGCGGGGAGCGGGCGGGGTGGTGCGGCGCCGCGGGCGGGAAGAGGCGCTGCCCGGCGGTGGGGGGGGGCCGCGCTGCCCGCACTGTCCCTGCCCGCCCGCCCGGCAGCAGCCCGCGCACGTACGGCCCCGGCAGCCGGCGGGGTGATGTGAGGACAGGCGGCCAGGCGCGGTTAGCCATTTCCCTGGCAGCGGGAGAGCCGGGGCTGCAGTGCTCGCCTCGAGAAAGGGCTTTTTCAGGGTCTTTTTTTTTTTTTTTTTTTGAAGCGTGGAGTGTTTTTCATGTTTCTTTAGGGAAAACTGCTCTCCTGAAACGTAGGGTTGGGGAAAAAAAAAAAATCTGCTGGCTTGGTTGTCTGTAATCACACTTCGAGGAACACTCACAGACTTTCTGGCTGCTTAGTGCAGAGCCTTGCCTGCTGTGGCTCTTGTTTGACAGGCGGTCTAGGTGCAGGCTTGCACGTTTTTTGCCCTCATTCCTGTTCTCATTGTTTTCAGTGGAAATTCTTAGAAGTTTTTCTCACAGCAGTTAATTGCTTTAGAGTGCTTTAACCCCTTCTTGCCCCAATCTTGACATCTCCATGCGTGGTACCTCTTGTTTTAGGTGAAAGTCCTCTGTGAGAGCAGTACTGGCATTTTGGATCCATCATGTTTAACATGTTTGCCATGCGTGTCCCTATAGTGGAGACAATGTCACACAGCTTTGCATCTTTGTGACACTGTTGAGGCACGATCATTCTGTGTTACTTAACAACGATCAGTAACAAAACTCATTGACTTAGGTGTGTAAGTGATGTCACCCAACAAGTACAGTTCCCTCTAGGGCTTTAGGCCATGGTAACAGTGTGGTGGGGCTTGCTGTTGCTTTTTTAGTTAAAACCCCTTTGCTGCCATATATAAGCACTCTGTGTAACAGCATTAGGCTCAAGAATCTTGGTCCATGCTTCTTAATCCCAGCCTTAACAGTGAGTTGGTGTGCCTGGAGACTGGAAGAGTTGTAACGCTTAGTTGAGAGTGAGCTGGCATGTGAGTGATAAACCAACAGCACAACGTAGCTTTTGGAGTCACTGCCAAGCACTGCAAAAGCTTTATGAAGTTTGGGTATCCTGTTGCAGGGAAGTCAAGTGTTTTGTGTGTGTGTATGCTTGCACACACACACAAAAATTTTCTGTGATGCTTGCAATTTGAAACAAATCAGTATGATTACATTTGTCTTCATGTTACTCATAGTGCGTTTCGGGATACCTAGCACCTATGTAGTATCATACTGTTCTAAAGTACAATACAAACAATTCTCACTGCACTTTGAAGACAATTTTCCTTCCTTGCTTCCCTATTGGTAAAAATAAGATTAAAATGCTTTTGCAAGGTGTGGTACACTGAATCAGTGATCATACCCTAAAGCATGTTACTGTCAGCTGAAATACATCTTCTAAATGTTACCAGAATGAGATTAGTGCTGAATAGCAGCTGTCTTTTGGGTCCATGAAACAGCCTTGTCCAAACAAGGTTGGAAGTCAGGATTTTTTTCCTCTTGTTGCTTGTATGCAGGCGTGGGATGTGTTTATTCAGAGTAGTGTAATCCAGGAAAGTAACTCTGGAAACATGAGCTACACACATACCTGTTCATTTCCTGCAAATCACACTTTTTTTTTTTTAGAGAGTAACAGGGGTGGAGAGATGAGCTGGTGGGGGCAGGGTGAGAGTTGAGCTGGTTGGTAGAACTCTTGCTGCGGGCTTGGGATCTGTTTCAGATGACCTTCATCGTGAGCAGACAGCATGTGGGTGGTGTCGACTTTGTATTCTGACTTGTCCTAATAGCCAGTAATCCGATTACATTTAGGTTGACATTGTGGACATCTATGAGTCTATCCGCGAAAGGCAGCGTCATGACAGCGAAAGGTCTACCTGCAGCACGTTGGAGCAGAACGACATTGAAGCTGTTGAAGCGCTTGTTTGTATGAGCTCCTGGGGTCAAAGATCACAGAAAGGTGACATATTAAAGATAAGGCCACTTACGCCTTTCTCGGATTCTGGTGATTTCACAATGCACGCTGAGGCTACGTCTGAATTACCAAAGGACTATTTATCTACACTGGTAAGAAAAACATGAAGGCAAAATAAATATGCCTGACACCTGGATGTTACATCTCTGCAATGTTTTAACTTGGCTGGAAAAGACAGCTTGCCCATGTGTCCCTGTGTAGAATAGGTAGAGAACAGCCAATCCTCTGTGTGTGTATACATAGAATAGTGAGGTGGGCATGTTGAGTTTGGGTTTTTCTGCTGTCTCTGGAATGGCAAATGTAGGAGTTTGATCCCTTGTTAAATCTAGGTGTGAAAGCCCTTGCTGACAGGTTATTTAATCTGACAGGCGCGCTGAGGATGCTGTCTGGGTGGCTGTTGTAGGTTTCTTGGAGCGCTTTGAGTGAGAATGGCAGAGTGAGCCTCAGTGATTCGGCACCGACTTACCTGCAAGCACTATATGAAAAAGTCTCTTTGATGACATTTGGCTTCACTCTGGTCATTATAAGAGAAAGTACAGGTTACCATTATGAAATAGACAATTTATTGAGTTTCTCTGCTATATGTTTGTACATGTAGTCTGTTATTTCTCCAGAGAATTGGTCTACTCTGGCTGACTAATGTTGGTTGAATCACAATTTTCTTTGTTGCAATTTATGTTGTAACAAAAGTAGGTATTAAACAAGGGCTTGGTGCCATTCAGGTTTCAGACAGTTAAGGCCCATTTCAACCAGTAGGCTTCTAGTATACGGTTATGTCAGGAGGAAGGAATAGTAGAGGAAGGAGGCTCAGATAGTATGGCAGCTCGTTGACGGACTTCTTTCATACTCCTGCCACTCAGTGTTGGCACTGTCTCTTGAGCAGCACAGGAGATAGGCATGAGTTTTCAGTGGTAAAGGAGGAAGGAGAGGTGGTGGCAGCAAGCAAGTATGGGGAGAAATGGATGAATAAGAAGGGAGAGAGCAGTTCCATTTGTCTGTATCTCAGAAGTAAACACCAGCTGATGGGGTAATCATTGATAAAAGATCTAGGGCTGGCTGGAAGCTTGAAATTGAAACGGTACAGTATCGCTGTCTGTTGCTAGTCTGTTTTTTTGTGAACAGCAGAGCGTTCATAGCCTCTTACAGCTGCACCCATTGCTGAGGAGAAAGGAATGAGAGAGTTTTTTGTAGTGCAGTGAGTAGACACACAATGTTTTATGCAGGTTTACATCCATCTCATTGCCTTCCTTTTATTAGTATGCTTTTGAGCATATTCAGAATGGCCATCAGGTGAGGCAATGTATGCTTTAATCAGTTTGTCCCAAGAGGCAGGTTCTGAGATTCTGGGGAGGGGGTGTAATTTTATTTTTCACAGTAAAGATACTGAAAAGTTGTGCTATGAAATCACACTGCTGTATAATGGTGTTTTCTTTTTTGCAGTGCATGACCCCTCCGCACAGCCCTGACTTTGTTGAGATATCAGCTGCTATGCTTCTGTCCTCACAAGTCACTTACTCCAAACCAAGGACTGTCATGGCAAATACAGCTGCCTGCTCAGTCACATCCACGACCGGTGCCTCTCCCATAACCAAGCCATCTGTTATCAACATGGAGCGACAGTGCAGCCAGAAGCCGGTGATATCCGAATCCTTTGCCCCTCAGCCTTGCAGGGCCATGGCAACAAGTGTGATACGTCACACAGGTGATAGTTCTGCTTACCATCACATTCCTGCTGTGCAAGAGAAAACAAAGGTAACTTCAGGCTACAGCACTTCCAGAGACTGGTGTGGAGCGGATGGCCGAAGACATTCCAGACTGCCACAGGACACGTGTGCCGTGGATGATTTAATTAACAAAACCTCTCCGGTACATCAACCTTATGCACGTGACTCCAGTGATATTGTGACCAATAAAGGACAACTACCAGGCAGGCCTGTTTCGCCGCAGACCCACTTGCCAAAGAATTGTGAGAATGACTTGCAAAAAAGAGCTACCCCAGTGACACCTGCCCCTGTTTCAAGCCCGCAAGTTCTCTGTCAAATGATCCCTTTAAATGGACAAAGCAGTATGATCAATGCCTATGTCAAGCCTTCAACTCCAACAGTCTCAACTCCTGTGAAACCTATTTTACCACAGACAGCCCCACTCTCTCAGCCTGTACTCATGGGACCTTCTGTGCCTCAGGGGACAGTCATGTTGGTTCTTCCACAGACTGCTGTCACACAGACACCGCAGTGCCCACAAACAGTAATGACTGTTGGGAACACCAAGTTACTGCCCCTTGCTCCTGCTCCTGTGTTCATCGCTTCTGGTCAAAGCTGCACCCCCCAGATGGACTTTTCTAGACGGAGGAATTACGTTTGCAACTTTCCTGGGTGCAAGAAAACCTATTTCAAAAGTTCCCACCTCAAAGTCCACCTTCGCACCCACACTGGTGTGTACGATGGGGCGGGTCCTTTGTCCCTCTGCCACTGGCTTGTGTTGGGGTGCTGAAATGCACATTTTGTGGGGGAGGGAGTGGGAAAGAGAAGAGGCAGGTGATCGGGAAACTTCTGCTCATCTCGGAGAAGGGAGGAATGTTCATTCTCCGTGGGCAAGCAAAACAAGACAGACTTTGTTCTGAGACCTCGGCTGACCCCATAGCGTTAGTTGAATTTCACATGCTTTAGTTGGAGCGAAGCTTTGCTGTGTGTGTGTGTGTGTGTGTGTGTGTTTAGATTTGAGTGGAGTCCTGCCATCTGGACTAGATTGAAATGAATTGTGCAAGTCCCTTTTTTGGTGGTATGGAGAGGTCTGGTGTAAGCAAACCATAGTACAGGTAGTTGGTCTTAATTCTTACATGAATAAAAGAAAAGAAAGTCAGAAACTGCACATTTTTCCAGAGTTTTGTCTAGGCTAAATGGGAATGCATTAAGATTTTGGGCTACTGTGTTAGGAAGTACAACAGCTGCAGGAATGTTGCAGTTTATTCAGTTACAGAAAGGGAATTTTAAAGGTAAATGAAAATTAATTGTAGTTAATGAGAGCTGATTTGCTCCATAAAGTCTGGTCAGTGTAGGGACAGTATAAATGTGTTTTACTTACCCTTTTTGTAGCTCCAGGATCCTGTTAAGTTAAAACTAACTTTGGGTTCTTAGGGACTATTTTTGATGTTGAGGGGCAGGCATAGTGGGCGATTGGTACAGAATAGCTCATTCAAAAGTTTGTCTAATTTTGTTTTTCCTTGGCTTTTTTCCCCCACTTAGCCCCCTCCCTTGCCCCACAGACACTGTGGTTTATTGGATGTCAGCTTCCGTGGCAGTATTTGCATTAGTTTGCCAGCTTGTCTTGGCAGTTCCTTTAGGGAAAGAGCTTAAACCCTGTATGAAGCTGATAATCCTTGTAAACCAGAGCTCAGAGGTAGATGATGCTTCTACTTCTGGCTTGAGCATAAGTGCTGCAGGCTGCTGAATTAACCTGTCACTACAGGATAAGCATAGACTAGCAACAAGTGTCTTACTTTGAGCTCGTGCTGCTGCTGATGCATAGGGAAGCTGTGTGTGTCCCTGTACTGTGATTAGGACATCTATGGGAGGTGAAGCACACTGACCCCTCACTAGCCAGTCCATGTTACAGGATCAGAAGGCAGAGTAGTTCAGCTTTCTCTTCCCGCTTCTGTCCTACTCCCTGAGTAGCTACGTGATATCATGCATACCAGACATAGAACTTTTCTTTTTTCAGATATTGAGAGTACAATGCTTCTGTGGTGCTTCCTTTCTGCGGGACACTTCTGTTCTGCTCCGCTCCAAAGTGTTACCATAAATTTGGGTCATGTGGTAGATGTTTATCTTGAGCTTTACAGGGGTTGCAGGCGGTAGATCATGTTGTTTAGGGTAGGTCTGATGGTAAGCAGTCACCCAGGATGAGCAGGAGCTGATGTGGACAGCCTTCCTGACTGCTGTCATTCCTGGGCATGCAGAACTCCCCTAGCTGTCTGTTGGACTTCCAGCTGTGTGGGGATGGCAGGACAGGCCATTCCTCAGTCGTACTCGCTGGGACAGAGTGTTTGTGTGCAGGGCTGGATCACTGGAGCAGCAGGACTCTGAGGCTCTATTCCAGGCTTCCTGTCTGCCCGCAGTATTTGCTGATGATATGCAGCAGCCGTTAGAGCTGTGGTCACACAGGGATGGGGGCAGGGGGCTGCTTCTAATTCAGTGAACGGATAAGGTAACTTTATGAAGAACCTTTAAACTGGGGTTTTGGACAATTGAAAAAATAGACTTGATGAAAGAGCATTTAAAGAGATATGAGGCAATAAGTAGAAATGATACTTATGATTTTCCTCTGGAATGCAACTTGAGCTTAAGCTAATGTTGGCTGTGCTCATGAGCAGTTCTGTGGAATTCATCAGTTTCTGCAAGGGAGGATTTAAATTAGTTCTTTGATAAAACTGTAACACACCTTCTCAGAAGTGAGTAATGCTTCTTTTACGTCCTGCAGGAGAAAAGCCTTTCAGCTGCAACTGGGAAGGCTGTGACAAGAAGTTTGCCCGCTCAGATGAACTGTCACGCCACCGTAGAACTCACACAGGAGAGAAGAAGTTTGCTTGTCCTGTGTGTGAGCGTCGGTTCATGCGCAGTGATCACTTGACAAAGCACACCCGCCGCCATATGACCACAAAGAAGATCCCCAGCTGGCAGACAGAGGTTGGCAAACTCAACAGAATTGCCACAGCAGAGAAACCGAAAAGCAGCAGTGCTCTGAGTATGCTCATCCCCGTGCCGTCGTCTGTCTGTCAGGGCTAGTGAGAGAAAGCTCCTTCTCTGCAAACTTTCTGAAAATCAGGAAGATTCTGATGGCTACAACAGAACTGACAATGGCTTTTTTTCTTTGTGTTTGCATACTTTAGTTTCCTTCCGTTTAGGTCCTCTGTTAATAATGCTATGTGAGAAATCTATCATATCTTTCCTCGTCCCTTCCCTATTTGTTTTTTTCAAACTTGGGCAAATGCAATCACCAGCACTTCAGGAAAGCAGAACTCTTTGGAAATGATTTTGGCAATAGGTTAAAAAAGTCACTTGTAGTGCTTGCTGTTAATATTTTGATGAACAGTAAAACAGGGTGACTTTTAGTTTTTATACTAGTATTTTCTATACCAAATATATTTTGTATTTATTCATTTTGGTCTTGATATGCAGGCAAATTACTTAACCTGCATTAGTAGGGGTGTGCAGGATGAGACCCAGAGTTTTGGAAACTCCTTTTCCCTAAACCTAAAGAATTGCATTCAGAGCATTTTGTAAACACATAATATTTCATAACTCGTAGTGGTTGGGATTTTCACACTTGCAGATCCTGATTCTGCAATGGGCTGGTGCTGTTACACCCTCCTTACGCAGGTGACATTGGAGGTTTGAGATCGAAGTGTGTCATCATTTTTAAAGCAAACCAAACCAGAATGACTGTCTTTCAGAAAACAAGTGTTGAAATCCTCGACATCTTATAAATTCATACCCTTTGCCAGTGGAAACTCTTGTGACTTTTGGTAGAAGTTTGACATACTGGGCATTCCTGAGTCCACACTCCACCGGAGCGAAGTTTGGAGGAGCCAGACTGCTCTGATGGAGGTAGAAGCACAAACACTGTTTAGAAACTTTGACACTAAAAATGCTTTGCTTTCAGTCCTACTAAACCAGCATATCAAAGTCTACAGAAAAAATGCAAAAATGGCAAGATAACCCGTAAATAATTAGCTGGGCCTCTGTTTATATTTTTTCTTGAATACAGGAGAAATAGAAAATTAAGGTTTTTTTATGTATCGTGGATGCTTGTGCACCTTATAGGAAATTGTTCAAGGCTTTCATTTACCTGTATCAAAGCACCAGAGGAAGTACTGATCGTGTCTTGACTTAAGAAATAGCCACCGTGTCAGCTTGATGATGCTCTTCATGTGGCCTTATAGTTCTCCACAGTACTTTGTATAAAATCACCCTTTTCTATTAAATGAGATACTCTCCCTGTTGAATGGATTTTCTTTTACACCAAGTGTAAATATGGCTAAGTGGAATCACTGGCTGCAGGAGTGTGGTATTGTAATGGCATGGTATGAGTAATAAAACAAAATGCCCACAGCACAGTTGGACTGCTCAGTTTCCGTGGTGCGGAAGGATGCGCATACGTATTGTAGCAGAGCTGACAGTAGAGCTGTTGTGCTGTCACGCACCAGGTGTTGTTTTGCTGGGAGACAGCTCACCTGCTGGATGAAATATTTCTGTAGTGTTTATTCCTTCTGGACTCTTCTCCCTTCAGCCACTCCTACACTGAAGCTTAGCTGAGCACTGAGGAGGACTGTTTTTCCTGGGTGTGTAAAATGTGGATAACTAGGAATGCACTACTCTTGCACTGCTTTGTTGTTCTGAAATCCTGGTCTTGCTTCTTGGTGTGGGCAAAGCACGGTTCTCGTCTAAGTATAAGACTTGCCGATCTCAGCTAGCATTCCCCTGAAATTGGCAGAGACCTGTTTCAGTTGAAAGCAGAATATGTCACACTTAAGTCTATAGTTATAATTAATGGTAACAAGTTTTCAAACTGCACTAAAATGGAGTATTGTGCGAAGTGTACTAAAGTTTTTGTGCCTGACCTTTAAAGTATCCACACCCCGTTCGCTCAACACATGCTGTAATCCCGCTGACTGCGGTGTACGTGCTGGTGAGTGTGTGTGCATATGCAAACCTCGCTGTGTGCTCTCCAAAGGGCTTGGTTGAAACCCCTCTTCCTGGTGAAGTGGATGCTTGTAGTGTTGCTCTTCTCTGTCGATACCCAGTTTTCCAAATTTATGTGGTGAAGAAAGAGACATTGCTGCTCTTTTTTTTTTTTTTTTTTTTCCCCCCCTTTCTTTTCCTCAGAAGTCCCTTAGAACAAGAAGCTTGAGTTTTGGATGCCATTTTAGCATCCTTTTAACTAGGGGAAGAGTGTCCTGTCTCAGTCCCATAGCCAATTTAGTACCTTTTTTTTTTTTTTTACGGATGAACCATTTATGGTGTTCACCTGAGCAAAACAGTTTGGAAACTCATGTCATAACTTAGTAAAATGTCATGTTAGTTTGTTGCATCATGGGGGGAAATTATGGACTGGAGAATATGGAATTTCAAAAAATGTGTGTTGTGTATGTGTGTCTGTGTTACGACGTGGAAAAGCGATGGCTCCCTCTTGGTTTTACCCAGCCTGCGATTCCTCACAGCCCACTCCTGCGAGGTGTGTGCTGTCTCCTACCACCTGTGTCTGGGACGTGCAGCTCTTTCTCCTGTGGATGTGCATGAACAGCTGAGCTGTGGTGTGTCTGCCTTGGCTCTGTTTGCCCTTTCTGTTCCTGCTGTGTAAGGGTTATTTATGGATTAAGCATGACTGGGATAGCTGCTCTCTTTGCACTTTACTGCCTGAACTCTATTGTTCAGTCTTTATTTTGAGCCTATATTTTAAAGAAATGGAATCACTTTTTTGTACCTGTTTTTAACTTCTATTAAATAAAAAGTGTGCAATGTGACTGGTTTTAAATCATCAAAAAATTGTGAATTTTCAGGTTTCATACACGTCCATTCTGGAACTATGTGAATACATTTGGGTTAGGTTATACAGCTAGGCCAGGGGAAGACTTTAGGACTCGCTAGTTCACTTACCTGTAAAGGCAAGATTTTTTGGATTAAATTGGCCAGTGCTTGTCCATTTATAATTTTACACAATGCTTCTTGTGTGCTTGCTAGAGCATGTACACCACTGCCAGGGTTTGGGGTTTTTGCATGCTGTCTGGAAATAAGAGTCTCGGGGTTTGTAACTGGTTCTAGCATGGCCTCCAGAAGCTATCAACAAAAGGCGGTGGTCCGAGTGCTGCTCTGTTAGCGTTGCAAGCTGTGCGTGGCACGAATGCTGGAAATAAAGAAGAGATGAGAATTTGACTCAAAAGATGGCTGCATTAGCCCTGGTTCTTCCCACCTACTTGTGCTCTGGCGGGGAAGTGGCTCTGGCAGGCTGGGTGTCACTGCCAGGTCTCGGCTGGGAAAGAGGTGTCCAGCGACAGCGACAGCAGCAGCAACTTCTTTAAATTTTTAAGCATCTCTGCTGTTTTCTTTCCCCCTGGCCAGTTCCCACGTTGCAGCGATGTTTATTTCTAGCAGGGTCATGTTTTAATGGAAGAGAAGGGGAGGAGAGGGTGTAATGACACCAGCTTCTGTCACAACCTTTCACTGCAATGTGACTTGGTGTCTGCAGTCAGAGCTCTCAGAGAGTGAACTGGGAGCAGTGACTCAAGGCTTTGTCCGCAGAAGAGCACATCGTTCTTGCAAGTATGTGGAAGATGAGAAGATCCTGTGGATGGTCCTGCTTCCCCCTCAAGAAGACAACTGGAAGGGAGGGCTTTACTGCGGGATCAATGCTCTGGCAGAGTAGCACAAACCCTTCAGCCCTTGAGCTCTGCAGGTCTCCACAACGCTTTTGTCTCGCAGGGGAAGACATCCTACCCATCTGTTCCTACTACTGTTTTTCAAGGAAGATTTTTTTGAACATCAGGTCATACCCTAAACAATACCTGTAATTTCTTTTGCTGATCTTTGTATTGTTTCCCTTGCTTTGCTGACGTGAAACATGTCTATGGATTTCACAGTTCTGTGCTCATCTTTCTGCTTTTTCTTGGAACGAAGCTGTGGGAGCTGTTACGTGCAGCCAGGAGGTGCACTCGGGACACATCCTGATGGGGCTGGAGTCTGGAACAGCTTCATCCTGTGAGAGGAAACAGCTCGCACGTGAGGAAGCTTTCCCAGCTACTGCTGTGCTACCATACGCATCATGCGGGCAAAAGTCTTTCTATTTTATAGCCGTTCTCAATACATGAAAACTAGTAATTTTCTAAAGAAACATGCATGTGTGCTCAAATGTGTCCATGGGTTTAATGCTACATTTTGCAGTTAGACCAGCATTGCCTTCCTGCGTGTGGTTATACAGCCAAACCGCCAGATTAGCGGCAGCTTGCCTCATCTTGCTCACAAACTGATGAGCACTGATCCACTTGCAGTTAGGATACTGGAAGCGTGAATCTGTTCTGAAGCTGCGGTGCTGGGTAGGCAGCGGTGGCCCGTGCTGCCGGGTGGCTGCACACTCGGTGTGCTCCTCTGGCTTAGGCTACAGCTCTGGCTAACTCTTCTATTCCAGCTGTGAAAGCTGCGCTCAATGTCCTGTGAATGATGAAGGTGACACCTCATCTGTCATCTCGTGTGAGCCGAATCCTGCCTCAGGGTTGCGTCTGGCTTGAGTTCATCTGCTGGGATAAATCTTCTAACTGGTTTTGAAGTTTAATCTGTGAGCCCATCTGCCTGTTTACCTTCCGTTCGTGTCTGGCAAGGCAGCTCGAGGCAGGCGGGCCATGGCCACGAAAAGGCAAACTTCTTCCATGCATACAGAAAGACTAAATCGTGACTCAAAACCTGGCAACCTACAGGCTAAGGAAACGGCGAGACGGTTCAGGAGGATGCCGCAAAGCCTCAGCCATGTCTGCTCACTGTCCATACGGTCCGTGGGATTACCTTCCCTGCAGTGAGTATGTTAGCACTGAGGCATTTTCTTCCCAGATTGGTTTCATCCTCTGTCAAATGCAGCCTTCCTTCATTTCTGCTTCAGTCTTTGAGTGCAGGAGGAGGAAATCAGGTGACATTTACATCCTGGTGTGTGCAGAAGGCCATGGGCACATCTTACATGTGCTGAAAACTCGATGAAACTGGAGCATAGAGTTTTTTTCTGGGTTGGAAGTATACTTCAGATTTAATTTTCTCCCATGCAGTCTCTCTTGACTTCAGAGTGATTTCTCTTCTGTTGTTTATTGTTGTCCAGCTAAACTCACTTCACCCTGTGCAAATAATTGCCATGTCCTGTGTCCAGAGTTGGGGGGGGAAACCTGTTGTGGATGCAGTCTGTGCCAGGCAGCTGATCTCCACCTGCCCTGCTAAGTGTGGTGGGGAGCTCTGCCACGCTTCTGTGGCACAACTCCAGGGCTGCACCTCGTCCGAGGCAGAGGCTCCGTATCAGCTCCTAGGGTGTGCGTGCAAATAGTTTGGCTGAAAGCTTGTGGGGGTTTGATCCTCAAAGAACGGAGGTGGGAGAAGAGCATCGCTGGGGTGGTGATGTGAGTGGGAAGGTGAGTAGATGACAACAGGACGCTAGACATGACGTGTCAGGGGCCATCCTCGCATACACTAGGCAAAAGGACCGCGGTTTGGGGTCCCAGGGCCAGAGGTGGACTATGAAGATCTCCTATCCTGAGGAGCTATGGTTATGGTGACTGGCTGTTCTTCATCGTTCTTCCCAGCTGTCTCACCCAAGCACGGATCAAGTTACAGCTTTTCCCCCCCTCAAGTCTACCTACAGCTCCCGATCAAATTCTTGAAGCTTGTAGGAGATTTCACTGGATGGCTACATGCCAGGTAAAAGACAACTTGCTTCCTAAAACTGCTTTGTCACTTCTCTGTTTTCTGAGTTGCTCTTTGGGAAAGAGTTCTGTCCATTTTCTGGGCTACTGAAAAAGCAGAGCTCTGCATCCACTGCAGCGCTGACAGAAAGATGTCTACAAAGAAATCGGAAAAAAGGATTCAAAACATTCGTTTGCACATGAAAAACCCAGATTTGAGTGAAACTCAGAGTCTGAGTAAGTGTGCAAACCAGTCCTCTGTAGTTTCAGATTAATTGGTTTTGTTTTTTAAGATCTTGGAATGAGTAATTTTAAAAAAATGGCTTTAATGCTTTCAGCACCAGAACCTTTTAGCTGGAATCTTATTGCATGGCCAGGTAAGAAACCTCCAGAACTCATGGAAGTCACTAAGCTCTGAAGTGGCAATATCTGTTCATGCACTAAAAAGTAATTTTTCATGGTTAGCTGAAAAAATGATCCTCTTCAGTCCTTTCAGCAACTGTGGTTTTGCCTTACTTAAAAAATAGTAGTAATAGGAGGTATGTATAGCCAGCCAGCTGGCCAGCAAGGCTCTATTACTCCTTTTGAACCGGTGCAAAGCACAGTGTGTAGCGTTTGTCTTTTGTTAGATGAATAATGTAGTAATTTGGTTAATACACATGGTCTATTGCTGTTTTATTAATGGGGATTAATAGTGTCAGCTCAAAACCCGTGCTCACCTACCCTGTCTTATGCTGCGTGTATCAGACAGGAGGGTAGCCTCTAAAATGATGAACCAGAGACTCTCCAGAACCCTGTTTAATTTCAGCAGAACTGTTTTGGGGAGAGGAAGTAGTACTGGCAAGCCAAACCATCTTTTGTCTTACTAGGAATTGTGATTTGATGATGGTTATAGAGGAATAAAAAGAAAATAAGCTTTCTGATAATTCAGCTGGTGGGATGTCAGCATTCACTGCCTGAGATGTGGCAAAGTGATCTCTGTAGTGCAATTGTCCTGTTTTTTTAAAGAGCAATTCACAGAATCATTAAGGTTGGAAAAGACCTGCAAGATCATCAAGTCCAACCATCAACTAACACCACCATGCCCATTAAACCATGTCCCGAAGTGCCACATCTACGTGTTTTTTGAACACCTCCAGTGAGGGTGACTCCACCACCTCCCTGGGCAGCCTGTTCCAATGCTTCATATCCCTCTCAGTAAAGAAATTTTTCCTAGTATCCAGTCTGAACCTCCCCTGGTGCAACTTGAGGCCATTTCCTCTTGTCCTGTCGCTAGTCACTTGGGAGAAGAAACCAGCACCCACCTCTCTGCAACCCCCTTTCAGGTAATTGTAGAGAGCGATGAGGTCTCCCCTCAGCCTCCTCTTCTCCAGACTGAACAACCCCAGTTCCCTCAGCCGCTCCTCATCAGACTTGTGCTCCAGACCCCTCACCAGCTTCGTTGCCCTTCTCTGGACACGCTCCAGCACCTCGGCGTCCTTCTTGTAGTGAGGGGCCCAAAACTGAACACAGTATTTGAGTTGTGGCCTCACCAGTGCCGAGTACAGGGACACGATCCCCTCCCTGCTCCTGCTGGCCACACTATTTCTGATACAGACCAGGATGCCGTTGGCCTTCTTGGCCACCTGGGCACACTGCTGGCTCATCTTCAGCCGGCTGTCAGCCAGCACCCCCACTTAATTCAAGAAGTTTCCCTTGAAATTAGTCGTGGGCTCAGGTAGTTCTTCAACATGATTGTTTACCTGCAAATGATCTAGTGTCCTATTTTCTCTGCACAAAGAATGGATCAAAAGTAGGGTTACGCTGAGACCAAGTAGATAAACTCTGCAATCGTGCCTTCCTAGGTTCCAACCCCACTACCACCCTCCCTTCTTGGTGCACTGTTTGACACAGGTTTGACGTAGGTGGAGGAGCACAGTCCCTGACAATTCCTGGGCGGACTGGGGAGCTGGTTGGGTGCCACCACACCATTCTGCATGGTATGAGAATGAGATAGACAGTTGCGAGTTGTTCTGTGCTGGCTGGCTCAACGGTCAGAGCACAGCACTGAGCATGCATCGTTTCACAGCACAGAGAAAGCCTGCGAGACCATGGCACAGTCTGAGGCCTCTCTTTGCATCCCAAAACGTCTTTCTCCCACCTTTTCCCTGGTGCAGTGGCTGTCCCAGCTGCATCACTCCCTTCTGGGCCTTCCCATGTTCCTGTGGCTCCTCCTTTTCTCTTGGAGGTGCTGAAAAGGTTACCTGTGAATCCCACTGCACCTTTATTCCAGATGCAGAAACGCGCTTGTCCCTTGGCTATCTGATGAGCTAATTTTGTAAAGAAGCTTAACGGTTTGCTGTGTTCAGTCAAGAGAGATTTCTGTCAGCCTAACAAGAATGTATTCAGTTTAGATTTATTTTTTTTATTAATCAGTTTCTGCAGAATTGTTAAAACATAGGCTTTCCTTTAGGACAGCCTGAAATGGGTTTTAGAGCTGGTACCTGGGCCAGTCACCAAATGCAGCCTCAGAGAGAGAAACTCTGCGAGGGGAGGCAGGGCACGGGCAGAGCGACCCTGGGGGGAGGCAGAGCCCTGGTCCCTACCTGAGCTGCCTGTTCTGCCCAGCGCGGGGGCAGCTGCCGCAGTGCCGTGCCTGCTGGTGTTGCAGCATGGTCTGACAGCACTGTGCCTTTCCTTCTGGCTTGCTCTGGCACTGGATGCCACCCCAAAAGGTGGCAATATGCAATGAGGGAGCTATAACCAAGCTCCTTGAAGCATCTTCCCGCACATGCCAGAGACCCCAGAGACCTCGGCATGAGGAAGGAGCTGGCCAAAAGAATGAAATCCAAATTGAAGGGAAATCTAAAACACTACGGTGATTAACACAAGAGTATAGAGTGACGTGGTTGTCTATGGTGCTGGAGTCAGCAGGTCTCCTGTGTTTTTTCTGGTCTCCACAGGCACATTCTGCTCACCCCAGTAGGTCTTTGAGAGCTGCTGAAAACTAATACAAGCTCTGGGAGGTCTGGCCGCTGATGCTTGACACACTGCAGAGAAACTGTGTTCCTGCCACAGCTCAGCAGCACGAGTAGGTCTAAAAATTACTGTTTCTGCCAAAAAATAAAGTGCTATCATTCAAAATCGTATTTCTTTCAGGAGGTTGGAGAACCCTTGCTCCATAGGGCCCACCTGACTTCCCTCAAGCTAGGCAACGACATCTGCTCTCTGCTCTGGCTACTTCTGGGCCACCGAGGTATCTTAGAATCATAGAATCACAGAATGGTGATCACCTAGTTCCAACCCCCCTGCCATGGGCAGGAACACCTTCCACTAGATCAGGTTGCTCAGAGCCCTGTCCAGCCTGGCCTTGAACGCTGCCAGGGATGGGGCATCTACCACCTCTCTGGGCAACCTGTTCCAGTGTCATCACCCTCACAGTAAACAATTTCTTCCTTATGTCCAATCTAAACCTACCCTCTTTCAGTTTAAAACCGTTACCCCTTGTCCTATCAAAGTGCCCCATCCAGCACGCTGGGACCTCTTGCCTCCAAGCTTGTGTAGCTTTGCAGGAGGTTGGCTCCCTTTCTGCTGCCCACCTCTGCGGGCTGCCTGGCAGCTCTGAGCTCTCAGGCAGAGCACGATGGCCTGCCTCGCTGAAGGCCACTGCAGGAAAGACAACCGGAGCATGAGTGTATGTGCCAGGGGTGTTTTGGAGCAATGCTCACTTCTAAACTGGCCTACCACTCCGTAATCTAGTGTCTGCCTCATGGCATCCCTCCTGCCGTCCTCCAAGGATGTGTTTTGCTTAGTCTCTGCAGGTACCGTAAGACAATTCACCATGTAAGCTGGAAAGCCTTTTTCAAAACAACATTTGATGCCTTTACTGAGGGCTACATGGAGTACAGATGCATTTATTCCTGTTTCACAGACACCAGGAATTAAAAAGAAGTTAAAATACAGCATCTTAAGATGTGTTCTGCTGCTTCCTCTTGCATTTACACAGTCTATGTGAAGATTTCATCTGACGTCTTTTATGCTTCAGCTGAAGACAGAAATAAGGTATTTTTCTACTTCTGATAATAAGAAGATACTCATAATACATTAAGATGCAGGTAAAATAAAAGCAGAAACCCTAAAATACTAGGCTTCCCTGTCAGGGAGCACTGAAAATATATGGTTTTCTTTGGAGAGACGATTTTCTGTTTTACTTTGCAGTCAGCTAATGGTAAAATGTAGTGATTTTTCTTCTAGGTTACCTACAAGAAATAAATGGGAAGGCCATGACTGATAATTCTGAAAACTGATCGCAAACAGCTGCTGTGCAATAGCGTGCAAGTCCCTCTCAAGGTGGGTGATCGCTGGCCACGGCGAAGCAGCATTGGGGACGTGCCTCCTGCTTTCGCTGGAGGATCCGTGCCACGGAGCCCCAGGTACCACACTGATGCTGGGATCCTGCCCTGAAGGCTTTGTACAAATCCTATGCTCCCTGTTGGCTCCCAGGAGCCTCATTTGCTCAAGTGGTGGGATTTGAACTCTGGGATTACACTGCCTATGTACTGGATGGTGGGTTCACTCCCCTTTTCACCTTACATCCCATGCTGGGGACAACATTCGAAGAGACAGTGCCAAATTCAGACCTGGACCCGAGGCTTGCACAGCGCAAGGAGTGAATTTGGCCTGTTTTAAGTGGCAGGAACATGAATTTCATGCAACACCCCCTTAAATGACATCTGAATCAAATGATTTTGCTGCATCTTTTTCTCTGCTAAGACAAAACAAGATCTTCCTTCAAAGCACCATGTCTCACCACTTCTATTCTAGTATGACACTTCAATTCTAGTACATCTTCATTTGTAAATACCATTTAGAAATGAGCTTCTAAATATTGATTCGCAAGATGAATTAGTCCCTCTTCCAGCGGCACGGATCAGAAATCAGCAATTGGTGAGGATCTTCATGCTGTCACTCAGAATTGGCCAGGAGGACTTTCTCTTCCATGCTTCCCAAGCAGCCGCACTGCTTCTCACTCTTCGCCTCCCTTCACCACCCACCTCTCCCGTGCTATCTCGCTGTGTGAGGGCTTATTTTGTCAGCAGCAGTTTTGCTCCAGCTGGGCTTCCAGGAACGTGCTTGATGTTCTCGTGGCGTGGGGTTGGGTTCAGCGGCAGTACTCCCGCTCGATGCTTGCCATGAGCTCCTCCTCCGAGTAATCGTATGATATTGTGGACTGCCCTGCTGGCTTCTTGCTGTTCCTTTGTGGGCACCTGCTGGGGAAGGGAACGAGTTATTGGAGTCGTGAGAGATAAACAAGCTCTGAACACGAGATGACCCTTACTTCATTTTTTTGTGAATGGAAAAATCGAGCTGCATGTGGCTTGCTGAGATACAGATACTCTGTCACGTCTAGATCCCATACCCTACAGGCACATCGCTTGCTGACATTTGCTATCACTTGGCATCTATTTTAGTCTGTGAGTTCATTACAGTACACTGTAATGCTCCAGATCAAACTCCTGGAACCCTTTGGTGAGTTAGGTTCAAGGCCCAGCTAAAGCACTGCATAACCTTTACGCTAGTTACTAGTTTCAAGGTTTTATGCAGAAAGGGATTTTTTGTTTGTACCTGTAAGGGATTTGTGTTTCAACCAAAATATGAACTCGGCTCCCTCAAACTGCTCTTATGGCTTTTGTTTAATTTCACATCAGCACAATTCTCGTATGAGTAGGAACTGATGTACAATTCGAAGCGGACTGGTATGGGTTTTACTGGTATTATCAGATGAGGTTTGTGTTGGGTACAATGGAAATCTGTCCCTGCCTGCATGAGGGAGAACAGTGGAAAGTCTTCTGCAAGCTTTGACCCCTGTCTCTCATGCTACCAAATAGGTCTACTTGATCTTGCCCTCCAGGACTCAAGGGAGGACTCAGCAGCCAACAAGCGAGTGCTCCTCCTTGACCTTGTAGAGAACTGGGAGGTAAGCAACCTGGGCCATCAGGCTAGTCATCTCTGGAAGCTGGGGTATGTGGCTCCAAGAAAGGGGATAATGGTGAGGTGCAGAGCTAAGTAGAGACTTGAGTTAGTAAATCCAAACTGTGAAGTGCTCTGCCATGCCATGTCAACTGAGATTGGTGGGCTTACTTTGTGGCCGTCCACTGATGGAGAGCAAACAAGCAAGAAAGAAATGGTTTTGTATGGCGGTTGGCTGCTTGCCGAAGAGGAGAAAATTCATATCCAATAGCATGGCTCTAACTCTGTCCCAGACTTGTTATGTAGCATCTATTGACTTACCATTTCTCTAAGGATGAGATCTCTCTCATCCTTGGTCTTGCAGCTGAGATGAATTTGGTCATTAGCATCCTTTAGTGAAAAAACATGAGGACGTATTTATCAGATGAAATCACAGGAGCTGCCCCAACACAGGTAAGTAAATGTAGAATCAAAATCGAAGAAAAGAGCCCTGAAATGCTTTTCTAAGGAAACTTCGTCATACAGGGCAGGTGCTTTTATAAACTCCCAGCTGTCTTTGGCAGCCAAGAACTGCCTACTTGGGTGAGGGGGCATCCACAACATTCCTAAACAGGCAGCAGCCAGTGTTCTGCCGCTGTTGCTGCAGAGGAAACGGCGCCAGTGCAACCCCTCCTCTGTTCTTATCTGTCCAGGTCAGAAAGGCTTCTGCCCAGTCCAGCTGCTCTGACCTAGCTGTGTTAACACCGTGCCCCCTGCGCATCAGAAATAGTTTGTTGTTTTCCCTGGAGTGACCTGATGACCAGCTGGCGTGGCAGCTGGGTCATATGGGTGTCCTACACTTATTTACACTGCGCCATGCCCTTGAGGGCAAGTTCTACTGGCAGCAGGGTGGTAGCAAGTAGGACTTAGCAAGTGGACTCTTCTGCTTATTCCTTTTATTCATTTTCCTTGTTCTGATGGACTGTGAGCAATTTGGTTTCCACCACAGTAAATGAGAGCTGGGAAGAAAGCTAAAAGTCCAAGAGCTTGAACCATACACCAGCAGCTACAAAGCAAATTCTTTGTAAGAATTGGGAAAGGGACATGCAGAAATCTGACTTAAACACATGATTTATTGATTTAAACTCCGTACTGTGACAATCCTTAAACTAATTTTACATGACGTGATGAATTAGAGGCAGAGCTCTTGGCAGCTTGCTTGCAGGCCCACAGAAGAGTCATTGTTTCTCTTAGCAGTTACATAATTTCCCAGTGTTAATTATTCTTGATGTTTTGGCTTGCATGGTGACCTCCAAGCAAAGGAGAAAATCTCCAGGTAAAATTCAAACTCATTGAAACATAAATGTGCTTTTAAACAGATAAAAGCAACCCCCACCTACCATGCACATCCCAGAGTTGAGAGGAACAGAGGGCTGTGTTTGTTCCATGAGCAAAGTCACTGCTCTCTCGCTATTGTTGTGGCAAAGTTCTGTATCATTTAATACAGAAAAACAGAAATAAATTAAAAAATGAGAGGTTCCATGTGGATAAAAGGAGAAATTTCTGCACCCTGAGAACAGCAAGCAGAGGAACAGGCTGTGGTTGCCCAGGCTCCATCCTTGGAGGCTTTCAAGAACTGATGGGACAAAGCCCTGAAAAGTCTGGCCTGATCTGTCTTGAAGCAGGAGACTGGACCTCCTGAGGCCGTCCCAACCTGAACCTTGATCTCAAAGGTGCAGATCCACTGCCAGCTGTTTCTGCTGGTCCTGGAATTAAGCGAGAGGCTGTGGTAGGGAAATCCCAAGTGCAGAACGTGGGCAGGACAGGAGCTGGTGGACCGCGAGCTTGCTCCTGCGCTCCTCCAGCTGCTCCAGCTGTTCCAGCAGGAGAGGAGGCCCCTTGCCTGCTCTTGTCGACACACGGCCAGGGCTGCAGATCAGGGCTTGCAATCATGCTGAATCCAGCTGAGGGCTGTAAGACTTTCCGATTTGGAAAATAACAGGTCAGTACGTTGAGGGAAAAGTTTTCAAACCCCAGCTGTTCTGCGGGAAGAGAGAAACCTGGAAAGGAGCAATGCTGAGAGGGGAAGAGCTAGCTGGAAAGAGTATGAGAGGGGAATTAGCAGCATGGCAGGACATCAAAGAAAACCAGGCCAATGCAACTCCATCAAGATTACTGTGCAGACTGCTCATGGCTTGGATGGGTGCACTCTTCACTGGGTAAAAAACTGGCTGGACAGCCGGGCCCAAAGGGTTGTCGTGAATGGAGTGAAATCCAGTTGGGGGCCGGTCACAAGTGGTGTTCCCCAGGGCTCAGTTTTAGGGCCAGTTCTGTTTAATATCTTTATCAATGATCTGGATGAGGGGATCGAGTGCACCCTCAGTAAGTTTGGAGATGACACCAAGTTGGGTGGGAGTGTTGAGCTGCTCAAGGGTTGGAAGGCTCTGCAGAGGGACCTGGACAGGCTGGATCGATGGGCTGAGGCCAATTGTATGAGGTTCAACAAGGCCAAGTGCCGGGTCCTGCACTTGGGTCACAACAACCCCATGCAATGCTACAGGCTTGGGGAAGAGTGGCTGGAAAGCTGCCCTGCAGAAAAGGACCTGGGGGTGTTGGTTGACAGCCAGTTGAAGATGAGCCAGCAGTGTGCCCAGGTGGCCAAGAAGGCCAACGGCATCCTGGCCTGTATCAGAAAGAGTGCGGCCAGCAGGAGTAGGGAGGTGATCGTGCCCCTGTACTCGGCACTGGTGAGGCCGCACCTCGAATCCTGTGTTCAGTTTTGGGCCCCTCACTACAAGAAGGACATTGAGGTGCTGGAGCGTGTCCAGAGAAGGGCAGCGAAGCTGGTGAGGGGTCTGGAGCACAAGTCTTATGAGGAGCGGCTGAGGGAACTGGGGTTGTTCAGTCTGGAGAAGAGGAGGCTGAGGGGAGACCTCATTGCTCTCTACAATTACCTGAAAGGGGGTTGCAGAGAGGTGGGTGTTGGTCTCTTCTCCCAAGTGACTAGTGACAGGACTAGAGGAAATGGCCTCAAGTTGCACCAGGGGAGGTTTAGATTGGATATTAGGAAAAAATTCTTCACTGAAAGGGTTCTCAGGCACTGGAACAGGCTGCCCAGGGAAGTGGTTGAATCACCATCCCTGGAGATATTTAAAAGACGTGTGGATGAGGCACTTAGTGACATGGTTTAGTGGTGGACTTAGCAGGGATAGGTTAACAGTTGGACTTGATGATCTTAAAGGTCTTTTCCAACCTAAACAATTCTATGATTCTAGACTTCTGGGTATCTCATTACTAGAAAGTTATTAACAGCTTTGAAGTAGTTTAAAAAGCAGCAATAAAAGTGATTTAAGGGGCTAGAGCAAAGCAATTTAGGAAAGAGGAAAGCAAGAAATGTGCTCCAATTCAGCTAAAAGCATCTCTGTGTTTAAAGATTATTAAGGGAAGGAGGAATTTATTTATTTTTTAGTGGGAAGACAATGAACTATGCCATGAGGAGAAGGAAATGCAAAGGGCATAATTAAACCAAAAGTGAGCAAAAGCACGTTTTAGTAAGATCCCAGTGGTGGGGATGGCTGGCAGTGCCCCATCCCTGGTGTCAGGCAGCTGCCTGGTGTGTGGGAGAGCTGGCTGTGGGCTCTGGTGACAATATCCCTGATGGGTGGCTAGGGTCACAAGCTCTGAGGTAGAAACCTGAGTTAAGTGGCTGAAAATTAGGTTGGGGTGAATCTAGGCCACTGATTTTTGTTGTTTTGCTGAGGATGGGAAAGTCCAGGGTTAATCATTAAAATGCCTTCTGCAAGACCTTGCAGCTGAAAAATGGGTCAAAACAACGCCCCAGTAACTCTGCCAGTGACATGAGCCTTGGCAGCAATTATAAAAGCATTACAGTGTTCCCGGGCTGTGTCATCCCACCCGTGGACTACGAGATGCTAGAGAGCGGTTCACAAAAGAATTGCAAGGGGAAAGAGAGGTAACGCAGCACAATCAGGAATACATCCAGCTGTGTTCCCGTGAGCATCAAAGGTATTTATTACGGCCTGGTTTAGATGCTTACATGGTGTCACACAGGAATATTTGCAGCACAGGAGGTGCACACCTACAACATCTATCTTGTGTGACTGCTCTCTTGGCAGATAGTATTAAGTCTCCAAATCTAGGTTTTTTCCTCCCTGCTTGACATTTATTTCTTCTTGAATTGACTTTATGGGAATTTCTTCAGCCAGCAACTCTATCAAGATGAGGCTGATTTTTGCTGCTTGTAACGTGAGTGTTTATCTAGAATAATTCTAGCTGCAGAAATGTGAAGGATGAGACACCTACGCACATTAACCGCTGCTTCTGGGGCTTGATATGATTTGATCTGATTTCTTCAAAATGTAGTTTTGCTGGGTGCTGGACCATTTCCAAAAAAAAAAAAAACAATGTTTGCATGCAGTTCTTGCCAGCAGAAATTGCAGCCCTGCTTATCACGAGCAGTACAGGCACTTCAGACGTGAGCTGCACTATGGGGCTCTGCAGTGGGTATAAAGCAAATGCTATCTAAATGGAAATAAGCTCCTGCTCTGTCATCCTAGATCAGAAACAGCTTCTGCTGTCTCAAGTCTTCCCTTTGTGTGTGAAAGAGGAAGGGAGAAGGAAAGCCCTGGCAGGGGGTGAGGGGCCAGCGAGAGCCTGGGGCTGGGGAGCTTGCTGGGGGCTGTGGCAGGGCTGGGTGTGCACCCCCAGGGGAAATTGCTCAGTTGCCATCGTAGCCCAAAACCCATCAAGGATGTTGGAGATCCCAAGAGAAGTTACAGACCCTGCGAGCATCTGTATGAGCCTCGCTGTCGGGAAAGCTGGGGACAGGCATGTTTTCCAAGCGTTCCCGAAACCAGCAGCTTCATCAGGCGAGCTCCCTGCCAGCTGGGAGGGAGGGGAGGAGGGAGGAGGGAGGATGGCAGCTGGTGCCTGGGCTCTTGTGTCACGTCCACCAGCGCTGCTCGGCGTTAGTAGGTCACGCAGCCCGACAGCCAGGATCTGCAGATTAGTCTGCTCTCAAGTGCTGCAGGAGCAGAGTGGCTGGATGAGAGTCAGAGAGCTAGACGTTTAAGAGAGTCACTCTTTAGCATAAGGAGATGGTATTTTAAGATGGTTTTCAAAGCCTTTTCGTTTCGTCTGGGTTTCTTTAACACATGCATCAAACTGTTCTCATTGCTCTTGCTGCAGGCAGAGTCAGAGGCACAGTCTGCTTGGTAGCTTTTCCTTGTGCAAGGAAGATTTCATATTTCTTTTGTTTGACACCCAGAGCAGTAGGTCCCCACCATTCCTCTGTCCCTGAGGGATGCTCATGTCTCTAACTGGTGTAGCATGACAGTGTCTCATGGGTTTTCTCTTATGATTCCTGAGGAGCAAAGAGAGGTTATCCTCCTTTTCTACATGCTGCAGAGTCCACAGATGACCTGTAGCCCGAGCTACTTGTTGGAGCAGTCCTCCCCAACTTTTCACAAGCTCATTCAAGGTGCCTCTGTGACATGGACATCCTAAATTCTACATTGTTCATGACTGGGAATGAATCTCTATACTGTACTTGAGCTGGAACCTGGATCTTTTCAAGCAGCACAGCTCCTGGAGGTTTTTTTAATTGGCAAATAGGTAGAGGACAGAATATTTAGGGCTATAAACCATTTGACACCATTCCCACCTCTCTTTTGCACAGCGGGAGGCATGCAGGAATAGCTTTCCCCTTTATGCTCCCGTCCTTCCAGCTGCTTGTCCCCCCCGAAGATAAAACAAAAGCATGGGGTACTCACAGATGGTCAGCGTTGTTGTTCTCTTGGCTGGGTAAGCTTCTGGTTGACAAGGCCTGGGAGAGAAGAAAAGTAATGTATTTCAGTTACAACACTTTAAAGTCAAGGGAGGTGATTCTGTCCCTCTACTCCTCTCTGGTGAGACCCCACCTGCAGTACTGCGTCCAGCTCTGGGGTCCCCAGCACAGCAAAGACATGGACCTGTTGGAGCAGGTCCAGAGGAGGGCCACAAAAATGGTCAGAGGGACAGAACCCCTCTCCTATGAGGAGAGGCTGAGAGAGTTGAGGTTGTTCAGACTGGGGAAGGCTCTGGGGAGACCTTATTGTGACCTTTCAGTACTTAATGGGGGCTTGTAAGAAATATGGAGAGAGGCCTGTGAGTGCCTGTAGTGACAGGACAAGGGGCAACGGTTTTAAACTGAAAGAGAGTGAGAATGGTGAGACACTGGAACAGGTTGCCCAGAGAAGCTGTGGATGCCCCATCATTGGAAGTGTTCAAGGTCAGGTTGGACGGGGCTCTGAGCAACCTGATCTAGTGAAAGATGTCCCTGCCCATGGCAGGGGGGTTGGACTAGATGATCTTCAAAGGTCTCTTCCAGCTCAAACAATTTTTTATTTCTATATGAAACCTGTCTCTGTCTATAGTGGGCCATGTCTGCTCTGCCCTGGTTTAAACGCCCAAACAACCTCTGTGGAGACAATACAGGTACCAGAGAGTCCCCTTTACTAACCACCGTTCTGCTAGGTCTGTTTCAGCGTTCAGGGCAGCTGGGTGGCTGCAGGGTATGGAACCAAAATCACTGAACGTTAACTCATTAAACCTCCCAGTTTTCCCATGAATACGCACTGCCCCGCTGGCTGAGAGGTAGCAAAGAAAATACCTGCTAAGAAAGGAAGTTACAGCAACATGGACCCAATTATTTTCACCTGACAAAGCTGTTTCCCTGCAATGATCCATCTGGAGTGAAACATCCACCTTCCCTATGCTGGAAGTCCACAGGTTTCCAATGGGACACCGGGAGGGGGGCAACCAAAGACAAACCTAACAGCATTTAAAAAGGGAAGATGATGGGACCCTGTGTCTGCATGAGCCCCCAGTTGGACCAGTAATAAAATGAATCCCCTGCAGCCAGATGCTACTGAGAAGAATATAACTTTCACCTTTTTCAGAACCACGCTCCTGTGGCAGACACCACAGAGAATGAGGCACCTTGGGCCCTGGTGACCCACAAAAGCAGGATTCTGCTTCAGTCCCCACCCTCCAGCATTACAACCAAAACCAGATATGAAGCTTTAACAGCTGTAGACACCCACGAGCAGGGTCTGCAAGGAGAAACTGTACCAGGAGCACACAGTGGATACCACAAAAAGAAAGGACGAATACTCGTAGTGGGTGACTCTGTGTTAAGGGACACTGAGGTGCCCATCTGCCAGCCTGACAGGGAGTCTCGAGAGATATGCTGCCTTGCGGGAGCTAAAGTCTGTGATGTTGCAGAGAGGGTGCCACAACTTGTCAAGAGCAGAGACTACTATCCATTGCTACTCTTTCATGTGGGCACGAATCACACCGCGAGCTGGAACCTGGGCAGAATCGAGGAAGACTACAAAGCTCTGGGGGTGCAAGCAAAAAGTATTGGAGCCCAAGTTATCTTTTCTTCCATTTTACCAGTTAGAGGAAAGGGTGCAGCCAGAAATAGACGTATAATGCAAATCAACTTCTGGCTTTGTGGCTGGTGCCATCATGAGGGTTTTGGCTTTTATGACAATAAGACATTCTTCGATGACTGTACGCTGTTAGGGAGGGATGGGATCCACCTGTCTAGAAGAGGCAAGGGTATCTTTGGCAGCAGGCTGGCCAACTTGGTGAGACAGGCTTTAAACTGAAGGACTCGGGGCGTGGGGTCCAAAGTGGCAACGCTCACACCATTGCAACCAACTGGGGAATATGTCAGGCCAACCAGACCAGCGACAAACATTCCTTAGCTGCCTCCCAAGGTGAGAACCAGAAGACCAACCACCTCAAGTGTATATATACCAATGCATGCAGCCTGAGGAACAAACAGGAGGAACTGGAGCTCCACGCCCAGTCAGAAAGTTATGATATCATAAGAATAACTGAAACATGGTGGGACAACTCACATGACTGGAGGATCACAATGGATGGCTATAGGCTGTTTCATAAAGACAGGCAGGGAAGAAGAGGAGGAGGAGTTGTGCTCTGTTAAGGAGAACCTTGAATGTATAGAAGTCAGCTACAGTGATTGTGGAAGCCCTATCAAATGCTTCTCGGTCAAGATCAGAGGGGTCATCTCCAGGGGGGATCTTACAGTGGACATCTGCTGCTGACCTCCAAACCAACAGGATGCTGGGTTGCATCAACAAGGGCATCACCAGCTGAGATAAAGAAGTCGTTATCCCACTCTACTCAGCGCTTGTCAGGCCACACCTGGAATACTGTCTCCAGTTTTGGTGCCACTATGCAAAAAAGATGTGGACAGTCTGGAGAAGGTCCAGAGAAGGGCCCCAGAGATGATCAAAGAACTGGGAAACCTGCCATGTGAGGGAAGGCTGAGAGAACTGGGTTTGTTCACCCTTGAGAAAAGAAGGCTTAGGGGAGACCTTATCACCATGTTCCAGTATTTAAAGGGTGGCTGCAAAGAAGATGGAGACTCACTTTTTACAAAGAGTCACATGGAAAAGAGGAGGAGTAATGGGTACAAGTTACCCCTGGGGATATTCTGATTGGACACAAGAGGAAAATTTTTCACAATGAGAATGATCAGCCATTGGAATAATCTCCCCAGGGAAGTGGTGGATTTCCCAACATTTAAGATTCAGCTGGACAGGGTGCTGGGCCATCTTGTCTAGACTGCTTTTGCCAAGAAAGTTTGGACCAGATGATCCTTGAGGTTCCTTCCAACCTGGTATTCTATGATTCTATGATACGATTCCAATTCTTCACTGCACTCTTACAGGGAAAGGGAGGGAGACAGGGACAAGAGCTGTGGCTTTGCACAAAACTAGACCCATTTTGGCCTGCTGTTATTTTTTCTGAGCTGCAGTTCTGAAACTGGTGGGCCTCCTTCATACAAGTTACCCTGAGTCTCATGATAACACTAACAGATGTTAAATGGGTAGCACACAGAACAAAAGCGAGGACTTGGCTTGCAGAAAATAGAAAAGTTGTTCCATCAGCGTGGAAAAGAAGAAAAGATTTTTCTGTACAAGAAAAAAGGGAAGCAAAGGAACCAGGGAGAGGTGTAGAAAAGCTTGCAGTTCAGAGCCATTGCCTATATATCTGCTGTGCGGTGTTTCTGCAGAGCTGGATGGGATCAAGTGATTCCTCAGTAAGATCATGTATCTGCTCTTGAAATAGCTCAAACCTGTGCTGCCTCGAGGTCCAGCAGTGCACGGGACTGGTGCGGGTGTGTGGGAGCTAGAGAAGGGAGCTACCCCTCCACAGGCAGTGCTGGTACAGGGATGATGGCTTTATGCACAGTTGTCCACTGATTTAAATCAGTTGGTATCAGTCAGGCTTGAATGTGCCGTCCGCTGGACCGAAATATCCTTCTGGGTGTCTGCCGTTATTGCATGGCACCTGATTTTAGTTTGAAAGGAGATGTTTTCACTACACTCCTTCCTTAGCTGCTTCACAGGCAGATGGACAGGAGTTGAGGTTTAAACACAGTGGTCTCAAACTCTGCTAGGCAGATAGGTGGGTTTTGTGCTGCCACGGTCACCCTTGGCTCCCATGCTTGAGCAGGTGAGGTGAGGCTGCAGCAAAGACACCTCTCTCATGGCACTGGGTCAACACCTCTTCCAGGTGAATCCTAAGTAACTTCCATTTCTGGAGCTGGGAAAGGTGTCCTATCCACGGTCTTTCATGTCCTAGCTGCTTGCTTAAAGTTACAAACTAAATCTCTACATAAGACTTGTAACATCTTTTGATACCTGTCAAAAGGCACTCCACTTCCTTTCAGAAGAACCTCCGCTCTTTGGCAACACTTTGTTTTCTCTGGAAGAGCCAGAACTGTTCTAGAAACAGCTCCTGGGTCCAAGCGGAGACGAGGCTATGTGAGAAAGTTGACAGTGAGGGAAAAGAGTTCCCTCCTGGTTATGTAGCATTGTTTCTTGGCAATCTCCCACAAGCGACAAGAGCAAGCGGCAGTGCTGGGAGGATGCCATGCTGAGCTCCTAGGGCTCACTCCTCTTGGGAGTGCACCCTGCAACGCAGTCCCTCGTCCTCATCCTCGCCATCACCATCACCCACCAGGCTACTGCTGCTGCCCTGGTTTCCTTCCACCAGGCGCAGAACACCATTCATCCTTGGCACCAAGGGGAATACAGCTCTCCAGGAGTGCTTTGATGGTGCTCTTCCCACAGTGAGAACCCAGCTTCCAAAACTTCTCGGCAAAGGATGGGTTTGGATCATTTTAGGGAGAGGCTTGAATTATCCAGTAGGTTGTCTTTTTTTCTTCCCTTGTGGCTGACTCCTCCACATTACGAGCTGTACGTGTTGTGTGGGTGGAAGACAGAATTAATTAGTCATCAGGACGGAGCAGCTCTGGTTAGCAAAATCTGCTTCTCTGTGCAAAATCAGCTCCCACCTTCTCCAAGGGATCTGTCAGCAACAACACTTATTTCCCAAGAGAATTCGGCATTGGCGCAGGTAGATCTCTACCGATGTTTAATCCAATGCATCAAGAAAAACTTGGGGGGGAGCAAAAACAAAAGGAACCTCCAGCCTCTGCCTTTCCACCATCGTCAGAGCCTCTGCGCTTTGAGAGCTGCTCCTAATTCATCCGGGCGAAAGATGCGTGGCTCCGCGATGCCCGAGTGACACCATGCGCCAGGCAGGATGCGGAGCAGGGGCTGTCGCAGGCAGTGAGACATAATAAAAACTGACCCCACCCAGCCCGCTCAGGGCTGCTGTAATGTATATGTTGCAAATCCAGCAGATAATTAGTATTAGCCCTTTATGTGGGTTAAGATGATGCGCACGTCACAACACTTTAATATTATGCGTTCCTATCCTGCAGCTAAATGGGTAATAGCTGGCCTGGCTGGCCTATGCCCTGTTAAGAGATAAATGAAGTCAGCTTCTCCTTTCTGCAGCTTGCAGTCATCTTTTTATTACTCACCCAGACTGCAGCGTGTGTCCTTATTTTCCACCCTGTTCCCAGCGTAGGCATCTCGTGCTGGGGTCTGTTGTGCTACAAAGCCCCACATCGCCACCTCGTCCAAGTTTAAAGGCTTGGATATAAAGCTCACCCAGCACGTACTCAGGTTTAATTTAATGTAACGAGATGTGAGGTGGGGTGGTTTGACAGCCGTTGCACACACAGTTCAGCTGTTCTTTATGTTAGGGCATCAGCTCTTGGGAGCAAGGCGGAGCAGAGAGCTGGAAGCAGGAGTTATTTCTCTCTATTGCATGGAGCTGCACTCCCGGGGTGCAGCTTTCCACTCCCCCCAACCTGGTGCAAGCTGTGGCTGGTGTTTCTCACCCATCCTGCCAGCCCTTACCATCCCCCCAGCTCCCTGCCTTCTCCCTCTGTCAGCTCTAGCAGCTGGGGGTGAGCTGGGTGAGAACATCCTTCCCTGGGACCCATGGGGCGATCCGGAGCCGTGCACCTTCAGGGGCTCTGAGCAGTACCTGAGCTGTGTTAAAACTGCTCAGCTACAGTCTTGGCTATAGTCTGAACCTCATTGTCTCCAAAACCGTGTGGCCAAATTCAAACTGCCTCTTGGGGATGGTCCCTGTGCTGGCCCCTGAACCATGCCCAAGTGTTATTTGGGAGACTGCAAATTTTCTCAGGCCAAAATCATGCCAGGGACCATCCTAGCAGCTCAGCAGGGTAGCCCATCACATTCCGACGCCAGGGAGCCGCTGTGGTATAGTTTACCAGTACAGATACAGCCCTGAGATATAGTAGAGTAGCGATATAGAGAGTGACTGAGCCACCTGAAACATTTACATGGGAGCAGAGCGGTCCCCTGCCAGTGCCACTCTGCTGGGCTGTGGTTTCACAGCACGGCTTTTCTGCAGGGTGTAAGCCAGTGCCTCCTTCCCTGCCTCTGCTGCTCCCAAATCCCTCCTCACAAACACCCTGTGAACTGGACCCGGGGGCCAGTCTGAGCTGAAATGAAAATGCCCCCCTTGCAGGGGAGGGAGGTGATGTCAGCCAGAGCGTGTCGCAGATGGGGTTTGCGGCACGGCTGCAGATGGCTGAGCTGGTACAGCAGAAGGGCAGCACCCTCCAGCGATGCCAGCGAACGATGTGGGTGGCTAAGCCAGTCATCATTGCTGAAAACAGCCTCTCATGAACCCAGAGCCGGAGTTATTGCTGCCAAAACAATCTAGCTTACCTAACGTGTCAGGAGGTACCAAACAGGACGTATAGCCCCAGCTGCATCCCAGGCAAAGCAAGCCCAGCCTTGCTCCGGTCTGCAGCAACATCCTCCGGCCAGTGAAGGAATTAGGAACAGGCGGTGGACGGGAAGTGGGCAGGGATGCAGGGAGTTCCCACGCTTCTGCTCTCCTGCCAACTAAAACACCAGCTCCCAGCTATTCTGCGCACATGCTGTGCTTGGTTTGTAGATCAGGAATGGTTTCAGGGCAAAAGTGATCTATGCTCTGCCAAGTGATGTTGGGGAAAAAAATACCTAGTCAGCAGTTTTCTGAGTCCAGCTGCAACACAGCTGTGCTGCAAAGGTGACACTGGCTGAGGGGACAGCACAGCTCGCTGCTTGCTGGGCTTTGGCAAAGTTTCAGGTGCTTTAAAAAATACAAGGAAGGTAAAGTAAAAGAGAGGGAGACCTTTTGCTCAGCAACTGCCAGATCCACACCTGGAAATTAACTGCAGAATCTGAAATACTTTGACTTCGGACTTTTCACTTAGCTGCTTCCCTTAGCTGTTTGGAGTTCAAGGAGTCCCAGATGATCAGATGGAAAATACCTTTTCTGAAGTCACCCTGGCCAGTGGAGCATGGCTCCCTACACGACTGTAGGAGAACATCTTGACTCAAGGGCATTTTTGACCATTGATACAACCAGGAAGAAAATGCTGAAGTAAATTGCTAACAGCACTGAATTAGAAAGATCAAATTTCCGTCGGGGGAAGCATATTTTAACAAGAGTAGAAAAATAAAGCTATCTGAATTCCTGTAAGAAACAAATGGAGTATGACGTTAAATGTCCCCACAGGACCCCTACATGCTTGCAGCCGGGACCAGCCAGCCACGAGATGACGCTGCACCACACCAATCTGCAGAAACAACATTTATCTGGCTGAAAAAAACAGGCAGAGCTTTGAAGACTTGGGTGTTTTGAAAGTATGTGATTGTCCCTCTGGAAGATGGTTCGTACACCCTCTGCCTGTGTTATTCCCGCACTGCAACTGGGATGATCTGCTTACTGTAATCACACCCCGTCTCCAGTCAGGAGGAGTGATGGCGCCATGGAAAAAGCCGTTAAAAGCAAGACCCTAAGATGTCTGTGTGATTTTTCCATTTCAGGAAACCAATGGGGAAATGCCTGAGGCTGCGGCCTCTCCCCTGGTTTCCATGGAGAGCTGCCACCCAGCTCTGTGCTGTGGCAGCACCTGCAAAACCACAAATACTTTTTCTGCTGAGCAAAGAAATAAGGCAAAAGCATGTACGACCATCCAGAATCGAGGGCAAATCTGAAAATGGATGTTTGATGCTGATAAGGAGGTGCTGGGGTCTGCTCCGAGCTGGGTCCAGGTTCCCCATCAGGATTTGGTTCCTGGCCTATTGTGATGTGCTTTCACCCTTCTCACTCCCAAACACTATTTGAATGCAACAGAGGTGGATCAAGCCTTTAAATGCAGCCGCATCCCTCTCCACCAGCCCTTGCCACCTGGCCAGACCACCCGTCGGTGCTGCCAGCTTGCTGCTGGATGGCAAAGTGCATCAGGGTTCAGGTGGGAAGGCATAACGCCCAGGAGAAACCCAACCGCAACAGCAGAGAGCTGAGTCCTGCTTGCAGGCAACCACTCTCTTCTGGCCAGTGGCAAACCTCTCCTCTCCTCCCACCAGCCAGAATGTGCTCCTTCACAGGCTATCAGACTTTTCTACTGTAATATCTCCTCACTGCCTTTCCTCCTCCTCCCTCATCTTTCCCCCATTAGCTCTGCTCTATCAACCCATCCTTCCTTCTCTGAAATTTCTTTGCCTGTCCCCCAGATTGCACAGCTGAACAGGGCAAAGCAAGGAATTTCCCACCACAAGATAGAAATTACAAATGCCTGGCTGGGAAGCTGGCAAGACCGAGAGAAATTGCCTTCAAAATTTCTAGCAAGGAACTAGTGATGCAACAAAGCTGATATCCCTTTCCAGAAACCTCCTCCACAGACCTCATGGGAAGGGTGGGACTGGAGTTTGCACAACGACCTAAAAGACTAAATTGCATCCAGCAAACAAGCAAAACTTGGTGCTGCAAACAGTTTCCTCCCTCCTTCTCCCAGGCTAGTGACTTTTTAGGCCTCGAGGAGTCAGAACGGTAAGCCCATGACTGCTGTCTCAACAGGACCATGGCCATCTCAGGTTTACGTAAAGAAATTGCTACCAAGAAGAGCTTCAAGTTTGCCCTGAAAATATTTAAGACCTCTCTTGTATGTTTTTGTTATCTTTGAAAAACATTGGTAGTTCTTTGCTGTCTTTCAAACAACCTGTCTGGGTGCAACCAGAGATGTGAACTTCCTTCCCAAACAAGAGGCAGCAGCAGCAGCTGGACGAGGAGACACACAAGATGTTCGGCATCACCGTCGCCTTGTGGGCGGCATAGCTGTGCGCTACACCCACTGGGCCACACTGGGCGACTGAGGCCCCACATGCCTACTTCGGGCTGAATTCTGAGGGCGCTCACAGACATCTCTGTGCTGCAAGGGTTGACCGTACTCCCACCCTGGGTTTGCACTGGGTGTAACCGTGACCCAGGGCAGCCGAGGTGATGCTATGGGTTCCTCACCATCATTTCTGCCAGAGGAGGATGAGGAGGCATGCAGCAGGGAGCTGGGCACGGTGATCCCCCCTAAGCCATGCCAGGGTTCACATCTTAAATTCTTCATCCTTTCTGGTTCACCCCTTGTCATTAGTTCACTACTGTCTACTGCCATGGTATACTGTCTACTGATTTTTGTAGATGGGGGCAGCTCCGTTGCCTTTCTGATACATAATTGCTCAGAATATACATCACTTCAGAATAGAATTAAAATACCACTTTATGCACAGGAAAATTCACGGCCAATGTAATTATTATTTTTAAAGATCCATCCACGATATTCACACGTGGAGACAGAGGGAAAATGGACACCAGCAGCCTCTATTCCCATAAATATTATTAAATGTGGGAAGCCAGGAGGACTGCTCATCAATGAGTCACTCAGAGGAGAAAGCGGTGCTCGACTGAGCTCCCGTTCATACCACAGGAGGGTTTGGAATTAAAAGAGCAAGGAAAAAAGATGATAATACAAGATCTCTATTTTTTTTCTGTTTCCAAATCTTACTTTCTTTGATGCTTTTCATTACAACTTGTCTAAAAAAGGGTTCTCATACTGAACCCTGCCAAGCTTCCTAATGGCAAAATTATTTTGTATTAAAGTTGGACATGCAGTTTGGCAATGGAAACGATACACTTCTAAAAGAGCAAAACTGAGGCATGCAAGGCAGAAAGTCCTGGGTCCTAAATATTCGTTTTTATTTTAAAATTTATTACTTTAGTCTGATGACTTCTGTGTATCTGCGCAGAGCAGCGTCTATCTAACAAACAGCACGCAACTTCCAAAGCTGAGCTAAGATGAAAGAAGCCAGTGATTTTTGGCCTCATCACTAGATGATATAGATGCTGCTGTTATTTTTGGATAGGCAAAAAGAAAAGAAAGATAAATCTCAGCTCCCTCAGAGGCAAATCCACTATTTGTTAAACGGAAAGAGACTGAAACGCTTCTTTAGGAAGAGCCAGACTGCAACTGCAGTGGACTGGCAAACATTAAACGGCAGCTTTCTGTTCACATTTTAAAACTTCTGTTTACAAGCCCGACCCAGGGAAAAGCGTGAGCCGTACTTTATAAAGTCGAGCTATTTCCATAAGGCAGGAGAAGACACTTTCAGCAGCACAGGGAAACTGGAGAAGGGGATGGCCCTTTTCGGGACGTTATTTCCCTTGCAGCAGAGAGAGAAATTGCGAAGAGCAGCAGCAGCAAATGCGATCGAGCCTGGTTTGCCAGCAAAGACAGAAAGAGCTTAATGCCATTTATGTTTTGAGGAAGCCATGGCTGCAGCAGTAGGCGTCGGCTATGGCAGGGCTCCCCAGTCCAGCGGGGACCCCCCAGGGGAGGGGGGGGGGTCCCGGGGGCGCCGCCGGGAGGGTCCGCCCGGTCGCGGGGTCCCGGCCGGGGCCGGGGCCGGGACCGGGGCGGGCACTTACCGCCTGCTCGGGCGGGGGCCCGCCGCCGCCTCCCGCCGCCGCCTCCCCGCAGCGCCCGGCGGCCCGGGTCGGGGGGATGCCGCCGGCGGCCGGGGCTCGGCGGCCGGGGGCGGGCAGCGCCGCCGCCTCCTCGCACTCGGCCAGCACCGTCTCCGGCAGCTCCCGGTTCTCCGCCGCCGCTCTGCCCGCGGGCACCGCGGCGCCCCCCGCCGCCCCCGCCGCCGCTGCCGCCGCGCCCCGCCGCCGGCTGCTCCCGCTGCCCATGGCCGCCGCCGCCGGTCCCGGAGCCAAGGGGCCGTGTCGGCGGCGGGGGGGCGGCGGGAAGCGCTCCCGGGCCCCGCCGCTTCTCCCGGCCGGGGCGGACGCGGGCGCGGTTCTTGGCCGCTCCCCGGAGCTTGGGTCTCCCAAAATCTTTCTTCGGGGGGGGGGGAAGAATCCCACCCAGAAGTGCCCCAAAGGCCAAGGGAAGGAACCGGCGATGCAGGGGAGGGATGCACGGACGTTTCTAACCAGGCTTTTTAAGCCCAGAGCGCGGGCAGGCTGCCTCGCTCCGCTTATCCTTCCAAACCCTTCCAAACCAGCCCGTTATCTCAGGCCTTCCGAGCCGCCCGTTCCTTACATACATCTCCCGGAGCTGGGAGGGAACATTGTCATCTTCAGGGACCACGCAGCAGGAACAGCAATCCTCGGCTAAATTCAAGCACACCTCACTCAGGCGGGTCTTGCAGACCTTTGGAAAATAAAACAGCCCAGGGGCTGTCATTTGGGGCAGGTTTTGGGCACTGAGTGGCGGTTCTGGCGGTGTTTCTGGGTGGGGGAAACTTTCTGCCCTTGGACTAACCAGTGAAAGGAGTGGAGTTTCGGGGCAGCCCCTGTGCAAAGGAGGGGACAGCTGGGCACCTCCGCAGCCTGTCCCCACAGCCAGAGTCACTCTCTGCTTCCCGGCAGCCTGCCGAACCTGTGGAGCGGATCCCCTAAGCATCTCCAACTGCTTCTTTGCTTCCGACAATAAAATATTTGCGCAATTGTTGGGCACTCTGGGAGGTATTGCTCAAATTAAAATGTACCTGTTAAAGGCAAGGCTGTCATTGCCCCTGGGGAGGAGAGCAGGGGGGTAAAGCAGCTGCTTGGTTTCCAGCACCTACCTGCAGCACGCGGGTGAGTGGGAGGGAGAGCAGCTCCTGTAGGGCTGCAGCTCCCCTCCTTCCAAACCAGAGGCTGATAAAAGCAGGAGGGGCAGAGATGTGACTCCTGGCTGCTCCTCATCGCCGATTGCAATGACTGTATCTAGCAGTCATTCATTCTGCTGGTTCTTCCTAAGCCACCACGCTAAAGCCCAAGAGTTTGTAGCGGAGGGGCTAGAGGAGGGAAGGCAATGAGCGGTCAGATCATTGCCAGAAGGATGTTCTGTGGGAAGAGGAGTTCAGCTGGGAGTCTGGGGGTGCAGTGTCACACGCAGAGCCTGGCTCTGGGGAAGGGGAGGTGACAAAGAAGATGCTTTGGATCTGAGGCAGGTCTTGGAGAAAGGAGAAGTGATGGGGCCTGGTTGTTGAGGAGGAGACGAGAGAGATGAACATGGTATTGAATAGTCGCAAACAAAATGTGCAACATATGAAATGGCTGAAGGATGCAAGGCAAGGAACTGCCATCATTCTGCTCTGACCTGGCAGAACATGCTTTATGAAGACCTTCCTCTTGACGGGTAGACCAAGGCACCCTCAGTGGCCACGCGGTCATATTTACGGAGCAGTTAAAGGCAGCCCTGTCTCTCTCTGTGCACTGTATGGCTCCAGGCACTGGCACATCTCACACGCATCAGTGCAATGGGCTGTTCCAGCTGGATAAGAGGGGAGGGACAGGAGAGGACTTTTGACCTTGGCCCTGCTTATTACACCAAGGGAGTTCAGTCCCAAACTTTAACTCAAGCTGCTTCCTTGAATTAACCCAACCTATGTCGTTTCATCCCAGGAAAGAACATTCCTGGAGTCGTATTGCTTTTTGGATAAGATTTAAGCATCTCTGAAAGCAGAGGAGGCAGATGGGGCTTTGGGCTGGGCAGGAGCAGAGGTATCGTGGGCTGCGGTGGGGCCGTTCCTTGGGGCTCACTGGGACATGGGGCTCTGCTGTCTTTTCCTGACCTGTTTTCTCGGTCTGCGAGAGGTGGCGTTTTTGAGCTCTCCCCAGCGTTGAGTGGTGCTTGGGTCCCTGAGGGGCTGCGGGTTGAGGTTCACCATGTGTGGGTACATCCCTCCCCAAGGGGAAAGGCTCTGCAGGCATCAGGGGCAAGAGCATTCCCATCAAGAAGTGAGCAAATTCCTCTTTCTCCTCCATCCCTGCAGGCTGTCTCTGAAGGACTGGAGCCTCCTGGAAAGTTTCCTGACTGCCCCCATGGAAACAGTTCATTCCAGGGCAGTCCTTCAGATTCACTTGGAAGTGACGCCGGCTCCATAAACCAGCTGTCAAAACGAGCCAAACGCCTTGTGTTTTGAAGCAGCTCACTGCTGGAGCCAGGGAAGTGTTTGAGCAGTGGTGACCTCAAATGCTGCTGTGGTTGAGCAGTGACACTGAAAGACTCTGAGGCTGTTCAGTGATATTTCCCTGCTGCAAAGACTTTAGGATTGCTGAGAATTAAAGAGAAGGTTTTCCAAAAGCTAAAGGCCTGATAAGCACATCACTTCTCCGGAAACTCAATGAAAATTGGCTGTCAAATTCCTCTTTACGATGAACCGGCGGTTTTTAACACCATTTCCCAGCAGGGCCAGTGGATAATAGCTTGGCTGATCTTCAAGAGCAAGGGTTGGAAGTGTGTAGTGCAAGTGCCAAGTATGGCATGTGGATCAATTTTGGATGGCACACAGCCAGGCTGGCAAGGAGCCAGGAGCCTTCGCATCCAAAGCGTAGTGTTGGGAGAGCCAATGGTGCCGGCTCCCGGCTTCTCCCAAGTCCTGTGGAAGCCCAGGAGCTCTTCTGGAGGATGATGCTGTGGTTGCATGGTAGGTGGCCTCTTCTGACTCCTGCTGTGCTGGCACCCCCAGCCTCTGATCTGGGAAAGAAAAGGACGTATGCTGTATGTGAAAGGTTGCCTACCTGTGTCAGACAGCACTCTTCAAACCTGGCAATCATTTCTTTTAATAAAAATATTAATTATGGAGAAAGATATATATATATATGCATGCATACACACATATCTATACTTAGGCATATTAACACCCAAATCTTGCCCAACCCATCACGTTTATTTCTTATACCTTTGAAGAACACAGGACTGTTTTAAGATTGCTGTTATCCATTGAACCCACTAGCACTGATTTGTCCTGCTGCATTATTTGACTGGACTTCCAAGCCCAATGGCCAAAGTGGAGTCGAGACATGAGATTGCCTGGACAAAATGTGACTTTCAGATCTTATTTTCAGATTGCTCATTCCCCTGAGTATGAGAATAAACCAGACCGCCTCTGCTTCATCTCATGTCTCATTCCACCCCCAGACTACAGGTAGGACTGTTAGCTGTCACTCTTCTCTCTCCTGACAGTCTTTCATCTATAAAGGGACAGGGCACATGAAAAATTGCAGCCAGCTCCAGCCAAGTTGCTTGTTCCCTCCCTTGTCCCCAGCCCCTGGTCGCCGTGGGATGGTCTCACAGACCTTATTCCACACCTTATCTCAACCTCAAAATGAAAGCCCATAGTCCCAGGCTTTCTCTCTATTGAAGCCAAGGGCTTGTTGTTCCCCTGGGATCCAGAGCCTGAGCTTTTTGCTTCCTCAGGTCTTTGCTCTCTGGCTCCAACCCCTGAAGCAACCCTCTGGCCACAGGACAGATCTTCACGGCTTTAGCCGGTGCAAGGACCAGCACAGCCCATCCCTCGCACTCAGCAGTGTTGGTGTGAGGAGGGGATGGGGAGGATGGAAGACAGATACCAACACACCCTCTGCCCCATAGGCAGGTTCCCCTGGAAGGAGCAACACCCCAAGAGGGTCCCAGAACCAGCATTTGGGAGGGAGTGTTGTGGCTGGGCTGCATTGCCCTTCACCCCGGTGAGGCATGATGGGCAGCTGCGGCACTAGCAGTAGTTATTATGGAAGTACCAGAGAGCAAACATACGAGGAGTTTCCTTGCTGGGTAAAATAACAGGCTCCCTCCGATATAATAACCAAAACAGAACCTGGGGAGCTCTCTTTTTTCAGGTTTTTGTTCCCACCAGAAATTTTCTAGGCTATTTGCAGTTAGTTCATTGAAAGAGCTGATCTTGTAAATATAAATATAAACACATGAGTTTAGGTTTTTTCTTCTTTCCTAATGCTTGCTGTATTCTCAGCAAGTCTTCAGTAGAGATAGATACAGTCCCTTGGCATAAGAGCTCTGGAAAACTACAGAGTTTTTTGTGGTCATTTATATTAACCACAAAAAGGATTAAAATTCAAAGTTAAAACATATCATGTCAGAATGAATGTCTCCTTCTTGCTCACTGACTAAAAGGGTGGTTTCTCCTGTGCTGTCCAGGCATCCCAAGGTCCTCCCGCAGGGTACCCGCTTCCCTGGGATGTGGCATGGAGAGATGCTGCGTCTTGCTGGCTGTCCCCCACCACGACATGGAGGCTGTCCCACTGCTGCCAGGACCTGGACACTCCTGCCTTGCACCACACTAGCAAGTTTGGAGCAAGCATGGAGATCTTAGTACAGATTCTTACTGTGGATTTGTTAGAAGCAGCCCAGTGAAAGTCCATTAGAAGTTTGTTTAGATTTCAAACTAGCTTAGGCAGCTTTTGCCACGCTTTAAGAAGAAAATAATAAGATTTGGTCTCCATGGAGCAAGTGGGAAAACCTTCATCTTTCCCACTGCAAACTGCTGGACTGGTGTTACCCTTCAACAAACAGGTTTATTTATTAATCTGCCTTTCTAGCATTAACTTGTGTGTAGCAAAGGCAATGTGTACATTCCTCAAAGCGGAGCCAGCCTCTATCACCTGGCTTTCCAAACCTTTTCCCAGATATCATCTTCACTTGGGATTTTCTACAGTTCTGACACAAAACCTCCTGCAAAATTTATTTCTAATTTTGACAGTTCTTCAGGCCTTTGCTTTGATGCAGAGACCTCATGTCCTGTGAGTCTGAGCCACATCCTGACCTGATGTCCTGTGAAATACAACACATGGAAAAAGTTGGACTTGCGAACAGAGAGCAAAGCCAGCGTTGTCTGCTTGGGGACACAAAGGGGGAGCGGGAGGAGGGAATTGGCTTTGCTGTCACAAGCTGTCTGGAGAAAAATAACTGCAAAAGAGAGTCCAGTGAGACACAGAGAGGAAAGGTCCATGAGGTTGAGGTGGAAGGTGGTGGTTAGGAGTTAATGTTCCTAAACCTGCTCCATCACAGTTGCTGCTCAAGCTGGTGCCCCGTGCTGAGCATCCCTTTCACTGGCTGAGATGAGCTGGAAAGGTGAGTGCTTCCCAGCGGGGGAGACCGGTTCCTTTGTTGAAGAGCTGTCCTACAGCAGAATGGGGCCAGGACGCAGCGGGGAAACCACAGCTAGAGGCATGGAGGTTGCCCCTATGTAATTAGCGGAGCTGGGCTTTGGCCCAGGGCTGGAGTTTAGCTCAGCTAATTTGCAAAAAAAATGCTGAGAGCAGACGTTTAAATATAAAAGCATCTTTTTTAGGAGTGTCCTTTCAACACATCTTGGATTTTACTGCACCCTAAGCGTTGTCAGTAAACACTTTTTTCCTCCCTGCTTCCCACGTTTTAAGGGGAAGGGCTCTGCTTTGTTCAAAAACACGAGAAAAAAGACCCAGCCCAGAGAAGAGTTACGTTTCGTGTGTTTCACCATGTTGTCTTTCCGCGGTCTTTCCTTTGGGAGCACAGAGGGCTCATGCCGTGGGAGTGTTTCCGCCAGCAGCAGCTGCAGCCGGCTCCTGCCCGAGCATCTCTGTGCGCCGGAGAGGCAGCTGTGACACAGCTGGAGTATGACGGTATGTCCCATACAAGCACTTTATGTGCTGACAAGACAAACCCTTTCTGTCGAGTCTCTGTGTGAGGCTCAAACTACAGCCAGGTGAGGAAAAAGGCCAAAATCCCACTGTCACCTGTGGTGGGGAGAGGGATGCTCTTGGGCATCCTACAGGCGAGGCACTGCACCATGCAGACGAGTTGGTGTCCACCAGTTAGTGCTGCATTCCCAGCAGTGACTTGCAACTCAGACTATAACTTCCAGTCAGTGAGTGGACGTAGTTACCAAGGTGGGGGAAATGATTCAAGCTGTCTGTGTGGTGTTCACGCCTCATCGGTAGCACAAATGCCCCCCCAGCCCGGCCCCACTCGGCTCCTTTGAGTTTGGCCCAGCTTTCTCGTTTCAAGCCTGGCTTCCCCTGGCCTTTCCCCCTGTGACTCCCGACCCTGCTGTCTTTCCAAACCAGGGGTGCCCCATGGACCTCGCGCCCCTGCCCCATCCCAGCTGGGCTGCCCTTCTGCAGAGCCCTGCTGGGCTTCCTGCTGTGGCCGTGTCCTTCTCTGCTCTTTGTCCTGATACCAGTGGTAGGACTTTGTGGATGGCCTTAGAGGTGGCTGCTTCTAACTCTGTTGGGTAAACACAAGGGTGCAGGGAAGCAGAAGAGCTCTGCAGAGATCTTGTGGGTGTATGAAGCTAATCAGCAAGAGATGAACCTCCCCTTCCCAGCAGAAACTTTGTTCTTGTTCCAGTTTTGTGAGATTGTTTCTCATCCTCAGTGTGGACAAGGTTGAAGTCTATGAAGACTGGCTGACCTCAGGAAACCTAACATGCCCAGCGTCTGGCAGGCTACCGAATTTCAGCTAAGCAAGGCTCTACGTCCCAGATTTCAGCAGGGTCAAATCTGCTGTAGGGTTGCTGTGCTTGGACCTCAGCAGACTTGCACAAGCCTGGGGTGACACCAGGCAGGGTGTAGGTGAGCAGGCAGGTGACACCAGACCTGGCTTCTGACGGCAGAAGCCTCTTTGCTGCCTGGGCAGCATCTGATTCCCCAGTGGCTTTTGTCCTGTCCCAGCCTGGGAGAAGGCACCAGGCTGCAGGAGCACAGATGATTGTGATGTTTGTCCAGAGAGCAAAAGGCAACATCGCGTTAGAGATTGCTGTCGGTCCCCTTCACCAAGCTGAGCTATCCAAATGCCTCTGACCAGGCACGTTCTCCTCTTACCCCCCCATCTCTGCTTTCTGTTCCAGCCTGATAGCCTGGAACCCTGCAAATGAGGTGATGGGGGATCAAGGGCAAACATAAACTACTGCGACTGAGACACTGTTAGGCCTCCAGCCCTGCGCCCTTTATCACCACCCAACTGGGACTCCTGTTATTAGATAAATATTCTGCTATTCAGCTCTACGGAGCCAGGGTCAAGCCTTGTTTGTGCAGGGAAGTCTGATAGAGAGAGACCACCAAATATAGATGCAATCAAACTGGTTTAACTTGCACAGAGGGGGAAAAAATACCTGAGGTTAATGTCTTACCAGCAAGCAATAAACCTGACCTGGTATTCAGGCACACGTCTGAGTTACGGGAGATGACAAGGTTATCCCGTGGCAGCAGGGCTGTGCTAACTGTCCCTCTGTGCCCTTAGCCCACTTCAGGCTTGAGCCAAACCTGTGTCTCACAGATGAGCTGGGTTAAAAGCACGCACTTGGGTAATGCCAGGTTTTATGGCTCAGGTCATGAAAAAACTTGCTGAGTGGCTGTAACGGGATCCTGCCTGGTCCCTTCATGGTATGCATGACCTATCCTGGTGCTAGCAAACCCGTGTCTCCTAAAGAGCCCCAGAGATGAGGCAGGTTTGTAACAAGTATCTCTGAAACTGGACCATGATAGAGCATATCCAGCTCCTGGGTGGGGTGGAGGAGGTGGCGGAGGGGAGACCATGGAGCCGGTGGCTGGAGAGAGAGGCAGGGCCGGACTTCCCAGGGCTTTATCTGAAAAGGGCGGTTTGAACAGGATCGGATTGCTTGTGCTGGCAGTAACAGCTGTGAAGAGACCTTCCTTTCATCTACCCTGGCTTTAAAGTGCAAAACCATGTGCTCTTACCTCGAGGGGAAGCTTTTGCATTCTTCTACTTGAAAGAACTCCTACAATTTTTGGTATTTCACACTTGAAGAGACTAATGGCAGGGAAGTTTTTAAAACCATTTCCTTTACAAAAAAGTCAAGCCGAGCTGTACAGCATGTAGCTAACGTACAATATACCTTTCAGCGTGTAGTTAACGATGTCAAGCTGTGCTATTCCAGAAGGCAGGCCTGAGGGTTGGGAGCACAGGGATTGGTGTTGCCTTCAGCTCTGTGCTGCTGGGAAGTTACAAAAGGGAAGGAGGAGAGCTAGGATTGCTCCCCTGATCTCCCCAAAAGTATGGGTCACAGATCCAAGACTTTGGCTCTTGTAAACTCAGTGACTGCATCTTCTCTGAGAGGCAAATCTGGAAACACGGAGTACTTGACTGGGATCAGAAATGGGCAAATGGGTACTGCTGGAGAGGAAGATTATCTTTTCCAGCTCACAGAGGAGCAGAGGCTCCAGCAAACTATGGTTCAACTGAATCTCCACATGGGAACACAGAGCCATTTTAGATGCCCCAGAGATGTCCCACCTGGAAGGGTCTCTAGTCCAACCCTTGGCTCAATGCAGGGCCAGCTAGATCAGGCTGCTCGGGGTCTTGTCCAGTTTTGAGCATCTCCAAAGATGGAGGCTCCACATCCTCTCTGGGAAGCTTGCTCCTGTGCTTGGCCACCTTCATGGTAAAAACTCATTTCCCTTGTTCCAGTGTGTGGTTGTTGCCTCTTGTCCCATTGCTGAGCTCCTCTAAGAAGAGTCATGGATGCTGTTGACTGAGTAGAACACTGACACCAGTCTATGTTTGGGCAATCAAATTCCACCTTGGGGGGGATGGTGTATTTTTGTTAATGTGCATGCAGCCTCACTGCACAGGGGGGAAAAACAGCACACGGCCCAGCTTCTGACCTGTGGAAACATCTGGACTAAATGATAATGTTTGCCGTTTTACCTTTCCCACAAGTCGGGTAATGAAACCCTCAGGTTCTTTGCTCAGGATTATTCCCAATACTCGTTGCACCACCAGTTACTAGTTCTCTCAAAATGTCCGTGTGACATGTTCATGGACATGCTGAAGCCATGACCTAGCAGTGCTGCTGAAGAACGGCGAGGGGCAGGTTGTGACCCCCTGCCCCAAAGCTGGCTGGGACAACGTGTACCTGAGGAGCACAGGATCCCACTCCCCGGCTGCTCGCTGGGATGTCTGAGCTGCATCTAAGACTGGGCAAGTAAGTTGGGGTGGCAAATAAATGGCTGGAGTGGGAGTGAGAGGCAATAGGAGGAGAGCCCCAAAGCCTGATTTCCTGCATGGTGGTACCTGTGGGCCTGGAGCAGGTAACCACCGTGAGGCCCTTCCCACCCAAATTTTCCTGTGACCCTGTACCGGGTTTGACAGGGTGTTGTATCCGCTGTAGGACACAAACCTGCCAGGTCTTGGCGGCAAAGATCTCGCTGCGAGGAGGAGGAGGCTGCAACTACTGTGCATCCCTGGCCCCTGGAGTGCCCACCCATGGCCTGGACCAGCCCCATGCAGGTCCATCAGCCCAGCCAAGGGGTCCAGGGGGCTTTGGGGAAGGGGTCTTTCAAGTCACTCTGCCACAGTCCCACTGCTTCGTGGGAGCCTGTGTCTGTCTCAGCGCAGGGGGTGAGCCTGAACGTCGTCCCCTTCTGCCCCTGCCACCAGCGCCTGGTGAGTCCAGGCAAAACTTGCATCCCTGGTGTTGAGCTGTGGAGGCATTTGTGTGCTGTGGGATGGGTCTTGGGACTTGGGAAAAATCTGTGAACTGTTTCCTCTGAATTCCCCCATTCAGCTCACCCTTCCTCCTCCCATCTGCACCTTGCCAGTGCTCACCTCAGGCCAGACCCGTACCCACACTCCTTGCAGCTCCGTCCTTCCCTTGGCCTCCACCAGCGTTGGGAAGGTCAGCTTTACACCCACACCACTCAGCCTGGAGACTAGCGTGAAGAGACTGAAGCTGTAGAGAGGTGGCCAGGCTGTTGTCAGGCGGCCTCTGGTCATGGACAAGCCCCATCTAGCTTTATTTACCAGCACAGATGGACTCTCTGAGTCTTCTCTGGAGCCGATGGAAGGCTGGACGTAGATATGGATGTACGTAAATGAAAGTCTTAGTGGATTTGTCACCTATGTGTGGCTGAAGATTGAAAACCTGAGCAGCAGAATCAGGGAGATGCAGGTACCATATGGCGGCAGAGCCCAGGGAGCAAACATGCTCTGCACAGGAAAGTAATTTCAAACAAAACTATGGGGTCTGTCACATTATGTACTCATTACCTTTAATCTCACATGTGATTTTCTTCTACTGTTACTCTGCTTCTCTATAGGCCTGAACTGTTTATTACCATGATGCCAGGCATGACCTTGAATGACTCTCTATGCCCTTGATTTTAAAAATCTGTGTACAATACCACCTGGACATCATCTCTGCAAAAATCCTTCCTTTTCTTCCTCTAGGGCTCTTGTCCCTGTTTAGCCAGCTCCAGGATGGTATGAAATGATTGGATCAGTTTTCAACAACACTTCAGTAGTGCTTGCAGTCAAGTCTGTGTTTCCAAAACACGGGGAGAGAGGTTCACAGAAGAAGGAGGTCACGTGCCTCAGGTATTTCTAGGGATTCGTACTCAATGGCATCTGACAGCTATCAAAAGGAAGCATGGTTTTGGCCAGGAGATATCAAAAGATTTATCTGCTGAAGGCCTTTACAGATCTTCATTAGCAGACCATATGGAAGCTCGTTGTCACGTCTGCTCTTTTGATCAGTTGCCTTGACCCCAAGAGAGAACAATACCTAGACCTGGGGTCAGTGAAGTATTGCAATGAAAGAGAATTGGTTATAACTCAGGTCTCACCATGAACAGCCCGGCTTTGGACGTCTCTGTTGACCAGTCCTGAAAAATGTATTGGTTTTAGCCCAGAAGAGACCAAATCATTTGTCTTTTCCTCCACTCCTGTCTTCAGATAGCCATCTGAACCAGGTAGAACATATTTTTTCTTTTTTTTTTTTACAGTGGGGTAAATAGCACTCACTGCATCAGAGACAGTTAAAGCAAGTTGATTTAATGTCACTGAGTCATGAGCAACTCAAAATTTTGCCTACTACCTGCTTCTTCTGAGACATGTCAGGGCATCTGTAAGAGCAGAGCATACTTACGTGGGAATAATAGGTTGCTTAATAACACAGATTTTTTTGCTGAGCTTTGTGAAATGCCCCTTACACAGGTTGGGTATTAAAGTCCTGGAGACATTGCTGTAGTATGTGACACTAATTATTACAAAATGAAACTGTAAACACGTGGTTTCCCTGTGAAGGCGTTGTGTAACCATCAGTTAATTAAGCTTCCCTGCCCCTGTTGGGGTGGATGTGGTTACCTCCACTCTGCAAAGGGCAAAACTGAGAGCACAGAGATGGTTCATTAGCTGGTATAAATGCTTCCCACATGCCCAGAAGAACTTAATGCTACATCTCCTGATAATGTGGGTAGGTTTTGGTTTTGAAGTAAGCATAGACTTATTTAATTAAAAGTTTTGTGTATTTTTCCTTTAAAACCACAGTTACAAAGGCCGTAGAAGAGGCTGCCTACACTTTCCTTAGCTGGCAATGTGCTGTACAACGTAATGACTAAGATAGGAAGTTCTTGCTTTACGGAGCTCTAGATCAGTGGTTGTCAGTGAATGTCCATGGCGTTTCTGCAGGATCTCTCACTTAGGTGTATTTACAGGCAGAGTCATTGTGTATCCTCTAAATGCACATGGTTAATGAATGTAACTGCAAAGATTTCAAAGCCTGTGTATAACAGAGCAGTGCCAACGTGGGTTTTGCGCTATCAAGGTCTGGCTTCCCATAGAGCAAGGCAAGGATTTATTAACCACTGGCCCTCACAAACCAAGTGGTCTCAGTCTGCTGGAAGAATAAAAATATGAGAAAAGTGTGCAGCCAGGGCAGGGCTGAACTATTTCTAGCACCACAGTGCTCCGAGCAAGAGACGGAAAGGTGAGGATTTAATTGCAAAGTGCTAACGCCGAGGCAGACTGCAATTTTTTCCAAGTCTGAGCAGTTTGTATGCTGTGGAGCAGGGTGCGGGGCTGAAAATGAGTACAGCTATTAGCATGCTAACTGTTGCTCTTTCATCTTCAGGATCTCATTTGACACCTCGGTGTAATAAGGATGGAAATAAGAAATTGTGTGCTATAAAATTTTGTGCATGGACTCACTTCGTGCTGACGGCAGCACATTTCCCATACAGCAGTCTAATGCCGTGCTGAGTCAGTCCACAGCACTGGCAAAAGCGTTGGCAGCCTTTCAGAAGCTGTTTGGTTGAATGCAGCAGATCTTCATGCTCCCTTTTGATATGAGGGGTCCCCAAAGGATCTTTATCTTAGAGGTATGAGCCTCAGTCTAGTGTGGCAGTAGGTACAGTTGACTTTTGCAGACCTATAGAAATAGTAAGAAGACTCTTGGTGTCTATGGAAAACATGCAGGGAAAACCACTGGTGGTGAGTCTCTGGCCTTGGGGTGAGAAGACTGGGTTTTAGTCTTCATTCTGCCGTTGACCTGCTCTGTGACCGAATTTGTCTTTCTTTCAGGTATGTGCTCTGTGTACAGCACCCGGCAGAGTGGGTCCTTCTGTGCCCACTGATGTGGTTTGAGCCATGCAGCTCTTGGTCGTGCAGTGATCTGAGAAAAGCCCGCACCCTGATGTTGGTGCCTGGAGGACGCACACATGCCAGGCCACGCTGCCCAAAGTACAGGCAGAAAGGCAGAAAGTACAGCACCGGGCTCTGCTGTGCGCCTGTGTCCATCCCTACGTGTCCGAGTGGTGATGCCTCCTCCACCCATCTGAGAGTGACTTTCTCATCCCCGGGTTACTCTGTGGTGTGACTGGCATGGCGTGCCCTGTCCCAGCACAGCAGCTGGACGCTTGGCCTAAGAGATACACTTACAGCCTCAGCCACTGTCTCTGCCTGCTTTTTGCAGTCTTTCTAGCTCTCCATTGAAAGAGCAAACCAAATGAGTCCATAATCTGAACGATCTACCACCTCCTGAGATGGAGAAGTCCTAGACAGAGACCACAGCTCCGTGCCGGGGAATACCACCGCATTCCTGCAGTGCTTTGGATGCCTCTGCAGCAGGATTGCTTACGAATCCTGTAACCCATTAACATTGACTGCTTTAATATTGTACTGAAGTTATCTTGATTCTATTAGCTATAAAAATGATGCAATGACTTTTAGAGTGTGCTGCTGTTAGTGGTGTATCCTTAAACTGTCATTTTAAGACATCAGGGGAACAAAGCCCTTTTTAAAGTTGGATTCATTAACTTTTTATAAAGAAGAAATAAATTTATATCATCTGGAGAGACATGAGAACTTCTCAGTGCTTTGATTTGTTACTTAACTACATTGCTTTCCTTAGCTTTTTTCTAGTATTCAGATTTCTATATGAATTTCAGACATGGCTATTTCATAGGCTTGATTTTAAACACCTTTAATCATACTGAAACAATGTCATAGGAACTTACATTGTGCTACAAACACAAGCTGGTATCAACAGGCATCTTACTGAAGATTTCTATTGCTTTTCATCTAGCTTTATTTAAAAAATGGGAAAACAAAAGGAAAAGGCTGGTCTTTTAAACCAGTTGTATGATGGTTTATTCCTGTTAGTTTTGAATATTGGGTACAGGCATCTGTAACAAAGACGTTGCTCTCCTGGAGTCTCAATGTACTTGATTTTCATCTTATCATAAATGAGCCTTTTAACCATTACAGACCTGAGTCTGCTAATAAATGCATGTAGGCTTGGGATTTGCACATGCTCTGAGTTAAGGGGGATTACAGAGGGTAACCGTAGCAGCAGAGGTCTGCTTTGGGAAGAAGGAGGATATGATTTCTTCTTCTCTTTCTTGTTTTTTTTTTTTTTTTTAAGGTTTGTTTTTACACTAGTTCCAGAAGAATTTCCCATAAAGAGGTTATTTAAGTTTGAAACAAGGCTTCTGTTAGCTCACCAGACAAAGCTTGCCCCCAGCTTTTGTTTAACACGGATTAGACTCAAAAGCAGACTGTTGAAAGCATTTTAAGTACAATAATAATCATCTTGAAATGATTGTGAGTGGAAGACCCTCCGCCCTCCCCCTGGTGAATAAAACACAGCCATTTAATGCTTAATAGAGACCAGTTAGCTTTTCTGGATTAGAAACTTGTTTTTCCTAGCTCACTGCCTAAAGGCTAATTTGGCTTTAGGTTCAAAAAAAACCAACAAAAAAACCCCGACTTCACCATGGTTTTTCTGCCTCTAAACCCAAACTCTCAGGAGTCCTTTTTTTTTTCACAACGCTAAATGTAAATCAACCATAACCAGTTGTACAATGTTATAGCAGATTGAACTGGCTTGAGCAAACAGCGAGAAGAAGCTATCTAAAAATATGCTCATAAAACGTCACCGCTGGAAGCCTGTGAAAAGGAGATAACACAGAACAGGGAAACGTTTTTCCAGTTTGGTGAAAGAAGTCTCTGTTTCCTGTCACCTCAGTATATGGTGATTTTAATGAGCACCTCTCAAACAGCGAACATCAGTGCTTTAATCTCTGACACTACACAGTTTGAAACACAGATGTACGTGGAAATTGGCTACTGCTTCAGCCAATGTCAGGCACTGAGGGAGGGTGAAGACCTGACTGTAACAGTGGTGCATGTCTGGGAAACTCTGTATTTACCACCAGGACGTGTCACCGATGGTACCCAGGGCGGCTGTTGCCCAGCACTGTCCCTGACACAGAGCCCGGATCAGACCCAGGAGCTCAAGAGAAGGGATGGAGAGGGATGCCCAGCTCAGCAGCACCTTCTTCTGCATGACTCTGCCCTCTCTGCCAGGTCCTGGTCCCCTGGGAGTTAGCACCACTGCTGACTGCCTTTGTTGGGTGGTTTGGCTGTGGCCACCCAGTTTTGAAGGCTGTCCCTCCTTGTGCTTCTTGTAACCCCTCGAGTATGCTGTGGCTGCAGCCTGGGAAGTGGTAGGAGACAGAGGATCAGGCTTTCAGCTTGCAAGGTCCCTCGCCAGCCCTGTCAACTGGAGGGCTGTGCCAGAGCCCCTGAGGGGCTGGACACTGCTTCTGCGCTGGGTAAAAAATCCCCTGCTCATGGGTCATGCATTGCCTGAGACTTCAGAAGCAGCTCAGAGGTTTGCAGCCTGCCACCTGCTCTCAGCGTGGACGTGACTCCTCCTGCCTCAGCAGCAACAGCCAGGGCTGGTTTTAGCCCCTACCCTAAATTTATCTGGCTTAGAGTAATTAATTAATAGCCAGGGGGGTGATGTACCCACATCTCACGACAGCTGTGAAAGGCTTTCCAGGGGTTGCGAGCAGGCTCTAGCTGAGTCCTGAGGTCCCTGTTCAAATAAAACCATCCCCATGAAACTGGAGGAGGGAGGCCAGTGTTCGGCTGACCACTTGCACCCGTGCTGCCTGGCTTTTGCAGAGGTGCGATGTCCCTCACGTCTCTGCAAGCACATAGATGAGCCTGCAGGAGGTCTAATGACGAATAAGGGACCGAGATACCTGCTAGGAGATGTTGGCTCTCTAGACTCCCGCTGGGCTGGATATAACACCCCCACGTAGCAGCGATGGTGGTAGCTAAGTCCTTAGTGGGTTTATGGCACTCCTGCTACTTCACAGAGGGAGAAGGGGACAGAGAGTAAAAACCATCTCAGAAGTACCTGATGGGGGAGGTTTCTTTGCTGTTCTGCCCTTGGATGCTGTGCTGTACCAAGGGTTTTTTTTTCCCTCCTTGGTTTGAGGTTCTGCTATTGTGGGAGGCTTTTCAAAGAGCCCTGAAAACGCTTTGCAGCATTTTCTAGAGATGACCACATTCACCTCATCGCCTCTGGAAGTTAGTGATGCTTTGTTTCCAGCTCTCACCTCGACTCGCCAAGTTGTAGCTTGCAGCGGGACTGCAAGCCGCCGGCTGAAATCTGGGCTCACCCCATGAGATTAGGATCAAAAGCCCCGGCTGACTCCGGAGGCTGAGTAAGAGCCGGTGGAGGGAGGTGTCAATGGCTGCACTGTGCTCCTTGAGGCCTGGACCATGGTCAAGGCAGGCAGCCAAATGCTTTTTTTGGTGTGACAGCAGGACGGTGGTTACTCTTTACATCGTCAGGTACTTGTATAAATGCCCAGCTGCTAAATATGTCTGGGTTTGCTATATTTCTGTTCTGCCTCACCAGAGCAAATGATAGCCATTCACCTCTCTCTGCAGTAAATGGGAGCAGGACCAGCTTAGCGCCACTGAGAGAGGTAATAAGCTCCTGAGCTGTGGTTGCTCCTCCTGTGCTTGCCAGGCAGGCTCAATACAGCTTTCTTCCCAATTTAACAAAACTTTGCATGATTTGTGGCTGCAGTCAGTTGGACTGACTTGAAAAATGAAGCAGTTGTGGGCTCTGCGAAAGTTACGGACTATGTTCCTCACAATCCCTGACTTCCCCTGGAGGTAACATGCTGGAGAAGATGCTGGCTTGATGCATTTTTGGGTGATGCAAATTGAAGATGTCTTTTTTAATGTTGAGCCAATTGACAAATAGAGGCTGAGAAGAGACTCGGCAGCAGACTCCTGCCAGCTGACGTGAGCCACCTCCCAAAGCCCACGCGTGCGTGCTGCAGTGCAGATGTATATCGTCAGAGAGCTGCTGCCACCGGCACAACCCCAAGCTCTGCTTCCAGGAGCAGAGCACAGATGTCCGGGTTGCCAAATAGTTGGACAAGAAAAGCTGATTCCCCTCCAGCATTGCAGGAAAGGACACACTGGATTGACATTGTGTTTTTATTAGTGCTTCCATATGAAAGAAGCATGAGCACATTAGGAAAAGGCACGTTTTCCTCCCGGCAGTGGTGGGAGCAGGAAATGCTCAGCCAGAAGTTAATGTATATTTTCCCTAATCACTAGCAGTACTGTGGGAGACAACAAGGGCCCGCTCTTTGCTCTCATCTGCAGAGGACCATAACTCTTGGCATTTAAATGCCTGTGTGAATATGCATTTTTTTGGTGGTTAATTCCTTGTGATGGCAGGGACCTGGGAAGCTGGTGACAGCCTTAATTCCTTCTGCTTTCTTCCCGTGGCACACCTTTCTCTGGGCTTTGGGGTTATTGCTATAGATTATTTATAGGGTATTGAGAGGTGTTTTGTAGAAGCAGTGTGATGGGGCACACAGGGCACAACGAATGCCTTGTTCTCCACATGTGCCAAGCGAATGGCTTTGAATACACAAGATATAACCAGACTCAGGGTGGGTGGCGAGTGCTTGTGCTGAGATCGGCATCACAGCAGGCCCAGGACAGGGGTGGGATGGAGGGACCCTCACCCTCAGCAGTCGGAAGCCCTGTGTGCGACCTCCAGGAGCTGTGAAGGGTGTGCATCCCCACACTTGCTCTGGCCTTGCTGATGGAGGACCCTTCTCCCTGGTGGTTCAACCCCACAAGGAACTGGCTGAGTTCTGGCTCCCGGGATATTTTAGCTGTATTACCAGTTTCTTGCTTTCCTTCACCATCTTATTATCTCCCACATAGCAAGAAGTGTGATAACAGGGAATTGCTTGGGAATGAAGTTACTGATCCCCAGCTGTGCTCTCACATGTCACCTTGTCCTGTAGAGTCTCCCAGAACCTGCTGGCAGATGCACTCCTAGGTGCCCTGGCAAGCATCCCTCTGTGGCATTGCAGGCCATGATTTGGTTGAGGAAAATAAGGGTTAGGACTGCAGGAAAGGACTCAAAACATAGTCAGAAGGGCAAAACCCTAGCAGCGGTCCTCTGTGAAGACCCAGGAGACAGGCTGGTCTTGCAGCAGGTGGAAAAGACAGAGCTGGCAGCAGAGGCTTCCGTTTTGTGTCTTACTGTGATCTGAAATATTTCCTTCTCTCCCAGTAGCTGCAAATGACGTTACCTGTGAAGGAACCAGCTGAGAAACTCCAAAACGCCGTATTTTAATAAATGTTAATATTCTGATGTTCCAGAGGGGAGGGAAGGGCTGCAACCGGAGCCGCCGTGTAGTGCCTGTTTGCAGCTGGTATGGCTGAAGTCAACTCAACTCAGCTAGCAAGGCTGCAGCTTGCACCCCTTTTGGCTCACCAGCTGAGGAAAGGGGAGAAGCTGATACGGAGAATGGAAACCTGGGTGTAGGTGTGTGTGAATTTAACCCAGTGCTTATCTCCATCTCTGGTATCTCCTTTGCAAAGTGTTTTGTTGACTGCCAGCACTAGATGGGGGGAATGCGTTCTGCTCAGGGCCAGGGCAGCTGCTGGCAGGAGCCTGAGCCATTTTAACATTATTTCTAAAAAAAGGCACCAAGGCGCATGAATTTCAAGGACACCAGAGGAGAGAAGGAGAGGAGCTTTTACAATCCTGGGCAAAATGCTTTTTTTTTTTTTTTTCTCTAGGGGATGAAGGATTTTTAATTATTTGCTTTTCCTTCCTCTCTGTGCTACGTAACTGGACACAGGCCTTACAAAACCCTGCTGTAGGCTGTGTAAGTCTTCACTGGAGCTGTCTGCGTGTGTGCACGCATGTGTTCATGCACAGTAGTTGTGGAACAGTCTCATCCCTTTTTTTGACCGTGACCTTAGGAAACCGCTTCAAGCCCAGGCTGTCATGTACCTGTGTCCTCACTGCATGGAGCTGGAGACATCAGGTCTTATGATAAGGGATGTGTACCTGGGATGTCAGGACTATTGCCAGGGAAGGGATGGCATCACGCATGGGTTACGTGCTGCTTTTCAAAGCTGCTTTTGAGCTGGGATCTGTGACGGGGTGGGAGTTGAGATGCTGAGCTCCAGATTTGGGGCAACTTGGGGAAAATGAGGCTGGAATTGGCTGCGGGAGCCCGGTGCTCAGTGGGACCAGCTCAGACGTGATCCCCAGGGCCAAGATCAGGAGGGGGCAGGATCCCAGGGGAAAGAGAGTGCAAATTGCCTTGTCATGAGGAATTCATGTGGCAGCACTGGAGAAAAGGGAGTAGATGGGAACTTAAAACTAACACTGAAAAATACCAAAAAAAAATAGAGAAGTGATGGGGACAGCCACAGGGATGGCAACCATTGTAGAAAACTGTAGAGGAGATGCAATTCTGTAATGCAGTGTAGGCAAAGAATGGTCATATAATGCCTTGCTGTATCCATCTGTGATTGATCAGGGATGCTTACATAGTGGAAGCTCTCCCAACTCCTGCTAGGAAGGAAACACCAGTAGTAATTCAACTCCAGAAACCTATCTGTTAACAAAACAAAATAATCCCTCTTCTTCCCCAAGGACTGGTGTGGGAAAGGAGGAGAGATTGAATCTGTTTAAGGGTTTTAGAAGGAAGGGAGTATAGGAAATGCTGTATCCTTTAAAGGAATTATTTGTGTCTCAGCTTCACTGAAAATTCTAGAGGTCACTGAACCCCCAAATGGAAGATGTGGCAATATGTGGTGGAGCAGGTACAGTGGGTCTCCATTGGCTAAGAGTTGTCTCCTGTTCTATATTTTTTTCTGCTGAAGTTACATGAGACCAACTTGTTTTGCTGAAACAAAATGTCAGTGATTGATTTATTGACATTTTCATTGTTAAAACTTTATCTTGAAGACTTTTTTCCCCCCTTTCTTCAGCTGGGTGTGCCAACACGCACAGCTGGGGGGAACTAAGCTCCTGGCGTGTCCTTGAGCTTGCTGTGCAATGAAAGAGCACCTTGATGGATGCCAGACAAAAGGACTAATAAAATAGTCTATCCTAATCCTTTTACCCCCAGCGAAACTTGCCAGTAACTGCTGAGCAAATCATAATGTGACTGAATAAAACTGTCACTTGAAGTCTTGAAATCATGTCTGGGAATTGAGGAATCTACCGTGTCCCCAGGAAAGCTGGTTCACTGCGTAATTACCACTGATGAGAAATATTTCCTTTCTGAAACCCATGTTCTGGTTACTGTTGAAAGCTGTAAGATCTTATGCCTTTTTTTTTCCCCATCGGTTGATTACAGCAGCAGTTGGTCAGAGTGGTTACCTAGTTGCTCCTCAGCTTTCTCTCGGTAGCATTGAATAGGACAACCTTCTCCAGCGCCTTGCTCCAGGGCAGGCTTTTAAGCCTCCGGTCTGCCCTGGGGCTGTCTTCTGAACTGCTCCCACCATGTCAACACCCTTTCAACCCTTTGCTGCTGGGACTGGGCACAGTGAGTGGGTTCGGTTTGAGACAGTGACATGCGTTTAGATATCCAGATGCGAGTCTGTCTCTCTCGTACCAGATGGCTTGACTCAGTCGCCTAAATGTGGACATTGGTGCCGTTTGAGAGGCTCCAGGGGGGCTGAGATGCGTGGCTGGCAGGGGTGACACAGGAGGTGTGAAAGACCTTTAGGGATCAGCGAGGGCAGGCAGGATGCTTTAGGACGTCTGGGTACCCTCAGTGCTTACAGACCCCACCTGTTGCGTTAAAGGGCAAGGCAATTTGGCAGAAACTAAACGCCCTTGTGTTCCAGCTTGTCCTCAGATATCAGAGGGGCTGAGGGCAGCTAGGCTTAGATTCGGACTGATGCCCAATTCTCTGTTACAAGTCCGGTCGCGTTCAATGTATTGAACTCTCACGATTACGGATGCACTCGTAACACCACACACTTTCAGTCTAGTCACATTCCATGAACTAGCAGGGCCACACTTAAGGGCTTTGGTGGCGTTCAATGAGAACTCTCACGGCTAGATTAGTGAATAGTGCAGTTTATTGAAGCAACAGATACACAAGTTCTTTTGGATTGCCGGTGATAAAATTACTGCTTGCAAAGCATGTGCAAATACCAAGAATATGAGTAATATAGCCTGGCTACAAACGTGTTAAGCTATAAAGCAACTCTATAGAGATTTCTAAGTTTCCCGGGGAAGCACTCGGTATAACCAAGTGTTCGAATCTTACCCAAAGGCGTCCGTGTGGGGGGAAGAGAGGCTCAGCCTGTCGACTGATCCCAGCTGTCAGGGGTGGTCTGCGATGGTATATTCCCTGGCATCCTTCCTCTCTTAAGCCATTTTTATATTATTTGTCCTTACAGGTGGAGCTTAAGTGACTCTAGTCATACATTCCTCTATTGTAATTGGTGTAAAAGTATCTCGTTCTGCTTTTAAAGGTATAGACTAAGAGAAATACAGAGCACAAGCTCAGTGAGGGGTGGTTGCACCTTGGAGGTGGGTAGCTTTGGGATGGAGGTGTGTTTTTTGGTATTATAATGAGATTACAATGAGCCAAATTCACCCAAAAGATAGTATTTTGTCAAAAAATGTCAGACTGTTGGCTCAGGATGGTGAATATGCAGCTCAGGGTAGTAAATATGCAGCTTGTCAGTTCCATAGTACCTTCCAGTTCCTGTCTTATCACAGAGCCTGGCTGCGGTGTCTTCACTCCGCTCCACCCTCTTTCTCTTAGAGTCAGCACACCAAGCTCCCCTGGTGTTGCCAACATCTAAGGTTGCCTAGGGAACTTCTGTGGGATGGATTCCTTGCATATTCGCCACACTCCACCCTGTAGATTTCTTCAGTGCTGCACCTTTAATATAAATTTAATTTCTAAGTTACCTCCAGCAATTATTCCACACCCACCCACGGGTAGACACCTGCCTTTGGGTGGCTGAATCTTGAACTAAGCCCTGCTGGGGCTGCCCCATGGATGCTCTCCCACAAGTTGCAGGAGGGAAGCAGTGATGCCTCCAGCTGCGATGCCTCCACCTATGGAGCAGAGGACCTGGTTTGCCCCCTGACCATGGGTTAGCCTGGGAGGATGCTGATGGAGCTGCTACATATCATCACGCAGGAAGCCCTCCCCTCAGGGGCAGTCCAGCATTTCGTAAGTGTAATCTTCAGTTTTCTTCCCTAGTGCATGATCTTGCATTTAGGCTCATTAACACCAAGGACAGAGGGAGACAGGTCGCTTTTAAACTCATATTCACCACCCACCACATCTACCGTGTGAAAACTTTGCAGACAATCTCAGGACACTGAGCTGGTAGTGATATGCCCCTACAATGACTTTCTAAAGTCTATCAGTTAACCAGTTTTAATCCTCTCAATGTCACAAAGCAGTAAATCAAATGCGCTCTTATAAAGCAAGGGATTTTGTCTAATCAGCGTGACTGTACTGCCAAAAGGATAACGGATGCCAATCTTTTTTTATCTCCCATATCCCCATACAGGCCTCTATTTCATTTAATATGAGCCCTGCATCAATTTATCCATCTGCGGTTATCCCTTTGAATGCAAGTGCAATATAAACCCACTTTTCTGTGTTTTCATGGTCCCCTGAGTACTGCGGGCACTTGCCTCCATCTTTCTAATTTCCATTTTACCTCTTTTTTTCCCCAGTTACAATTCCTAGGGTCAATTACTGCCTTCATACGTAGGTGTATGCCTATCTCATCTTTCCCTTACTTGAATGTATTCAGGATCTTTCCTACTGCTGCCTGTTTGTGCACAGGGACTGACCAGGTAGAGTCCCTTGCACCTTGTCCTATCACCATGGGGTCACTGCCAGACCCCACAATGAAATTTGCCCTGGCAGAGCAACAGGACACAACATGGAAGGAGCCGGCTTTTCCCGATCCCTTTTTTGGCATAATTGCAATTGAACCCTGACAAATACTGAACTTTCTCATGCTCTGCAGGGAAGTGTCTGGCAGATGCCACCAGAAAAATACGCAATGCTAAGTTTCCCTGTTTTCTCTGCCCCACTGGAAGAGTGCAGATGTCATGGGCATCTGGAGCAGAACAGGCCCAAAATGTTGTACAAGAACAAGACAAAGAGGCGGGATCCTTTCTCGGTCCTTTCGCGCCAATCTTGACTAGGTGATTTCTTGGTGTAGGGATGCCAGCATACACCAGAAAGTCTGGTGGTAGGAAGTGTCCACTTTGTTGAAGATAATCTGCATCTTCCAGGGAAGAAAACCTCTGCTGGGGAAGAAAAGGTCATTGGGAGCAGATAGAGCAGGGATGGGGGTACCTAGGATGCAGGACTTCCCTGTAGATGAGTAAGGTTTGGGTGATAACCAAGCTGCCTGCCACTGACCTGGTTAAGAAAAATGATTTGCAATCCTGCCTTTGTCTCCTCAGTTACTGACTTTCATGGTTTGAGGTTGGTTTTCTTTGAAACCGTTCAGAAGTACAGGGGCGCTCCTGGCTGCTTTGCTAAGATGGCAAGCTTGTTTTCTGGAGCAAGAGGGAAAGGGTAGCTCAGACTGCTTGGTATGAGTGGAGTGAGATGCATCAGAAACGCTGCTGTGCAAGAGCCCTGCTCGACATAAACAACATAAGCCTGCCCAGAAATGAGGGACCTGGGGCTGCCTTCCTTGCATAAGCAGTTTCGGATGAGTAAGTGCTGAGGAATGTAACCCTGAGGAAAGTTCATTATTCCTCCATGGTGACTGACAGGCTGCTAGAGCAGGAATGACTTGTAATTTTTCATGTGTGGCAAGAGATCAGCCACAGTCTCCACGATCAGAGCACAGGAGCTGAGACCAAAACCTGCTTGAGGCAAGTCAACAGCGGGCCAAAAGTCTTCTGCTGGTGCCATTGCCGCCTTCTGCTGCAGGAAACAAGAAGGTAGCGCTAGCAGAAAGGAAGAGTGACAACCTTCTTGAGCACACGTATGAATGCAGTGCCTGGTCTCGCTACTCCAGCTCCACAATGTGCTCATAGATCCTGAGGAAGGCACCAAAATCGGCAGTGCTCTTGCGTATTACTGACCGGCAATGACCAGCAAGCACAACTGATTGGAAAGCTTCATTTTTCCAGCTCTTGAAAGTCTTTTAACACTGGTTCCTCTACCTGGCACTTGTGGGAGGGAGTCTGCAGCACTGTGCCCAGTTTCACGAACAGCAAAGAAACAACACGTCCAGTTACACCATTATAATCCCATATGTGGTCATATATTACCTGCAGACTTCGTCCTGAGAGTTGTAAAAGGTGGATAAGGGCCTTAAATAGGTGAGAAACATGGTTTTAAAAAATTAAAGACAGAGAGAATGCTAAGCATGTGAGGGCTTTGCTTTTCAACAGCCGCTCATTACCTCCAGAGAGGCTGGTCATCAGGTAAGCAGGTGGCTAATGATGGTGCTCTCAGACCCACAAATTAATGAGCTGCATCAGCAAATGTGATATCCAGCTAGAATCAAGCTAATAAAGACTTGTTTTGTTCTGCTCTAGATTTCTCAGTGAAACAGTCTGTTAAAGTGCCTTGGCTCAACAGGCAGAGCCCTGCAGCTCAGTTTTTGCAGAGTCCTCCCTTGAGTTATAAACCCTGCAGCGAGTGGAGGGCAACCACCTCTAAACAGGGAGGCAAGCTATTTGGACAAATTTTTTGTTCAAACTGTTGAAGTTTTGGTCTAATTCCTTATGGCTTGGATCGCTTCTGGGGAGATGTGGAGCATCCTTCTCCTCAGCACAGCTGGGTGAACGTGCGAGGAAATGCTGAGGGCTACCTCCAAACCTGTTGGAGAAAGTGGTGGCCATTGAGGCCACCGCTTGTCATCTTGGCAGTCTTGGCTGATGGCCTCCTCCTGCTCACCTACCCTGTCTCGGATTATATTTAGAGTATTTAGATTTCTTTTTGCTGCATGTGGAACTCAGGCTTTGGGATTCACAGGCCTAAGCAGGAACCCTTCAGCATGATGGTCTATACAAATATCAACCCTTCCAGACTGAGCAATGGGTGAGGATTTCAGGATTTGGCATGGATGAATGTGGCTGGATGAGGCCATGCAAATAGATCACCTTCCTCAAATCAGGGGAAGATCATCAGCAAACACTGTGTCCTCAGCTAGTGATGAGTCAGCCCATGTCTCCCATGGAGTTTTCCTCAACAATTTTCATCAGTTAGACCAGTTACTGCAGTGGTGGGAGGTGGTCAGCAATCAGGAGTCCCTGTCTATCTATAGGTAATCTGCATTAAAATGGAAGAAAAGACAAGCACAAATACAGGCCTGGCAGAGAATGGATTGAGAGCAGCCCTGAGGAAAAGGACTTGGGGGTGTTGGTTGATGAGAAGCTCAACATGAGCCGGCAGTGTGCACTTCGAGCCCAGAAAGCCAACTGTATCCTGGGCTGCACCAAAAGAAGCGTGACCAAAAGGTCAGGGGAGGTGATTCTCCCCCTCTACTCCGCTCTCGTGAGACCCCCACCTGGAGTACTGTGTCCAGTTCTGGGGCCCCCAACATAAGAAGGACATGGACCTGTTGGAGCGAGTCTAGAGGAGGGCCACGAAGATGATCAGAGGGCTGATGCCCCTATACATCAGCCCTCCTCCTTGGGGAAGGACATTGAGGTGCTGGAGCGTGTCCAGAGAAGGGCAACGAAGCTGGTGGAGGGTCTGGAACACAAGTCTGATGAGGAGCAGCTGCAACTCAATGTCTTTCTTGTAGTGAGGGGCCCAAAACTGAACACAGTATTTGAGGTGCGGCTTCACCAGCGCCAAGTACAGGGGCACAATCACCTCCCTGCTCCTGCTGGCCACACTATTTCTGATACAGGCCAGGATGCCGTTGGCTTTCTTGGCCACCTGGGCACACTGCTGGCTCATATTAATACCCCCAGGTCCTTTTCTGCAGGGCAGCTTTCCAGCCACTCGTCCCCAAGCCTGTAGCGTTGCCTGGGGTTGTTGTGACCCAAGAACAGGACCCGGCACGTGGCCTTGTTGAACCTCATACCATTGGCCTCGGCCCATCGATCCAGCCTGTCCAGATCCCTCTGCAGAGCCTTCCTACTCTCCAGCAGATCAACACTCCCTCCCAACTTGGTGTCATCTGCAAACTTGCTGAGGGAGCACTCAATCTCCTCATCCAAACCATCGAGAAATATATCAAACAAGTCCGGCCCCAAAACTGAGCCCTGGGGGACTCCGCTTGTGACCGGCCGCCAACTGGATTTCACTCCATTCACCACAACTCTCTGGGCTCGGCCGTCCAGCCAGTTTTTTACCCAGCGAAGAGTGCACCTGTCTGAGCCACGAGTCGCCAGCTTCTCCAGGAGAATGCTGTGGGAGACAGTGTTGAAGGCTTTACTAAAGTCCAAGTAGATAACATGGACAGCCTTTCCCTCATCTGCTAGGTGGGTCACCTGGTCATAGAAGGAGATCAGGTTGGTCAAGGTTGGTCATTTCCAACCCAAATCATTTTATGATTCTATGAAAACCAATCCTCTCAGCAAGGAAGACCCTGCCCTGAACATTACCCAGTGCCACCAGGTAGGTCAGCTGGGAGCCAAGGCAGTACCCATCGTGATGAAGCAGACGTGTGATGGGGACATGAGGTCTGGGTGCCATAAGCTGTGCCTGGTGGGAAGGGGCTTTGCCTTGCTGGCACTGAGGATACCACAACAGCAGTGGCTGGGGCAGAGGCTGTTGCTGAGCTCTACCTGCAGCCAGGGCCTGGGTGGAGGTGGGTGCTGGGGTGACTCCTCTGGCTGGGACCCCCGGGTGGGCAGTCTGGAGGGGGACCTGTGCGAACAGCATGGTTACACAACACCCCACACCCACCTCACCCAGCCGCCCCGGGCTGCTTTTACTTCCACCTTTCTAAGCGTCTAAATTCCTCTAAACAAAGAAGGCGTGAAACTAATTCAAGTTCTGGGGTGTTTTTTTTTTAAAACACACAGTACCCCATTCCAGGCCAGAAGTCAGAAGAGCAGAGCATCCTTTCACACACCCAAAGAGAGGGCATGAGCCAGCTGACATCCCCCGGCACGATGCTGAGTGCTGGTACCTCAAAGCAGGGCAGCAGCCTGCTGCCTTGAACCCAGCTCTGGCAAAGGAGCTGGCTTGAAAATGCTGGTCCCAAAACGCAGTTGCGTCATGGAGAAGGATGTATGTGAAGGGGAGAGGGCTCGTCATGCTTGCTTTCCTCCGTGACCCCACTAGTAGGTACATGGCTACATACTGTGCACAGCATGTAAACCTTGGGGATGTGCCTTGAGGAACAAATGTAATTGGGTTAAACTGCTGTAATAGGAAAATTCAATGTGGACAGTCATTCCCAAATACCATTTTGCTGCAGCTACAGCAGCACGGAGGTGCAATGTGCTTCCTCACAGGCCCTCTCTGTGCTCTCCCTGATGTTTTCTCTCCCTGCAGAGCCATCTTCCCCAGGGCAGGGCTTTGATCCCCTGCCATGGGTTTCCGAGAAGAGTGGCTGAGCTGCAGTGATAGCATGGCTGTTGCCTCATGATGGCCCTTGGCGGCAGCCCAGGGTTTGTGGGCTGGTGGCTTTGGAGTCCTTTATTAGGGTGGGAGGGTAAATGAGTTTGGCTGGGGTGGGGAGGGTGCTGCTGTAGCTCTCTGCCAACCCCCCAGCAGCTGTAGAGGTGGCAGGAGATAGTAGGGCACTACGTGGGCAGTGGCAAGCCTTTTGGGAGCTGCCTAGCACTCCTGCCCCTGGGACCCCCTTTCCTGGGACAGAGCAGGAGCATGTCCATGCCTCTCCAGGCTGCCTACTAGGATAGGGTTTTGCAGTGCTCGCTCTCCTGGGATGGAGATATATATTTAGATTTTTATATTGGGATGTATACTTAGCGCAGAAGGTCCCACAGAACATGTCCTGGGTCAGTGCCTGCATCGGTCTGATGTCCTAAATAGGACGAATAAATACCACAAGCCTAATCTCTCTGCTGGCCACTTCTGGTGTGTGCCTGGTGAGGAGAGCTCAGACCCAAATTTCTGACCTTGACACTGGCCTGCTGAAATGAATAATCAACTTGAATTTACAGTGTCAGAGGTGATGCCAGGGGGGAGTACTCTTGTTTTTCTTCTAAATCCACTCACTACAGAAGTAAATTTAACATAGTATCATTGTACAGTCGAAAGGACAGTATTGATTCCCCTGAGGGGTCAGTCTCCTGCTGCCCTCCTGCTTCTCTTCCAGCCAAGCGCAGTGCAGTACTGGGCCGTGTAACTTACCATCCTGGTTCCCGGGAGCACGTGCTCAGATGACAGTGACCACTTAGTGTCATTCAAGGATGCTGTGCATCCCGCATGGCAGAATAGCCTCCAAGTCTCATTAAGCTCCTGGTTTCATTAAAATTGCTCCAGCAAAAACATTTTGGTTGACAGCAGCAGATCTTTTGTGGAGCTGGATGAAGGAAATAATGTTGTTCAAATAAAGGGAATTTAATTAATATGAAATAAATACTCACTTTTTAAAGAAGATGAACATCTACCTCTTCTTCTTCATACCTGTGTTCTCCCTTTCTTGTGCTGTTTATTTAAAACATGCGGAACCAGGTGGCACACAGAGTCTGTTTCTCCAGGAAGTCAATTTCTGTCTCCAAAGGCAAGAAAGTGAAATCTCTCTCCAAATGCAGGAATCATTGTTGAAAGCGAAAATGAATCAGTAGATAGGAGGGACCAGAAAAGAGAGAGGGAGAGCAAGACAGCGATGGGGGCAACATGGCATTTCCAGATCTCTACCTTAAACCCAGATTGTGGCCATTCCCGTATCTGGAAACAAGTTTTCTACTTTCCTATTGCATCCCGAATCTCTTAAACACGGGTGTAGTATGTAGGACCTTTTAAAAACACGTTTAATACGTGGGACCCGCAGCTGATCCTCTCTTCACAAGAAACCGCGCATGCTGCAGGCGATCAAGGCTGCGTTTGTGTTTTTCCCCGTACCCTTCCCCGCTGCCGGGCTGCGCAGCACCGCTCTGCCCCGCACCGAACTCCCCGCCAGCCCGCCGTACGCGGCGGCCGCCGGGGGCGGGGCCTCCGGGCGGGGCGGGGCCTCCGCGCTCTCCCGCCTTTTCCCCCGCTCCGCCGGCGCCAAAGCAAAGGGCAGGTCTTTCCCTCCCGCCGCCGCCACAATGGGAGGCGGGGCCCCGGCCGGCGCGCCAGCCAATGGAAGCGCGGGGGCGGGCGGCGGCGGGCACGGCGCGGGCTGTGAGTGGTCAGCTGGGCGTTCTGGCGCCAAGTTCGAAGGGGATATAAAGGGGCGGCGCGGGGGTTTCGCGCTCCTGCCGCTCAGTGCTGCTCATCTTGCTGCCATGCTGTCCGCCCGCGCCCCGCTCGCCGCCCGCCACGACCAGCCCCGCCTGTCTCCTATGAAGAGCCTGTCGCCCATGAAGAACCTGGCGCTGAGTGACAAGGAGAACACGGTGAGCGCCCGCCCTCCCTCCGGCTCCCTGCCCGGCAGCGCCGCAGCGCTCTCACCCAGCCCTTCTCTCTCCGCAGCCCCCCGTGCTCAGCAGTGCCCGCGTCCTGGCCAGCAAGGCGGCCCGCAAGATCTTCCAGGAGGGCGACGGGAAGCCGGTGAGTGCGGAACACCCGGGCACCGCGCCCGCCCTTCTCCCCTCTCCCTTTCCCCGGCGGCTCCTGTGACCCCCGCTCCGCTGTCCTCTCCCCCGCGGGTGGTCTCTCCCTTCTCCCCCCGCGGTGAGCGCGGGGGCCGCCCGTGCCCGCTCGTCCCTGCCGGGCGCTGCCCCCGCGCCCCTCTCCCTCACGGGAGTCTGCCTTCCCTTCCCTTCCCCCCCGGCCGGCTGCCGTCCCTCGGTTTCCCGCCAAAGCCCGGCGTCGCCTCGGCCGCCCCCGCCGCTGAGGCGAGCCGAGCCCGAGCCGCTCTCCGCCGCTGCAGGTACCGCGGGGCGAGGAGGAGGAGGAGCCGCTGCTGCGGGACAACCCCCGCCGCTTCGTCATCTTCCCCATCCAGTACCACGACATCTGGCAGATGTACAAGAAGGCCGAGGCCTCCTTCTGGACGGCGGAGGAGGTGAGGGGGCGGGCGGGCCTCGGCTCCCCCGGCGGCGCCCGCCCGGGCGCGGCCCTCCCTGCCGGCTGCCCTCGGGCCCTCTGGTAGGGGCCTCGTGCCGGCAGCCCCCGTCTCTTTGCAATTGTTTCATCGCTGCTTCTGGCAACGTTTTATTTAGGTGGACCTTTCCAAAGACATCCGGCACTGGGAGTCCCTGAAGCCTGAGGAGAAGTACTTCATTTCTCATGTCCTCGCCTTCTTTGCTGCCAGCGATGGCATTGTCAACGAAAACTTGGTAAGTGTGTAGAAACAGTCCTGGCAGAAACATCACTTTGTGAAGATAACCAGATAACTACACGTTTAACATGCTTGCTGGCTAATCTGGCTTGTTTGCTAGGTCATTTATTACAGCGTTACAACATGTAATGCTGTCTTATGCTAATGAGCAAATTGGGGTTGCTTTTGTAATTCACAAGTTTGCCCACTCCCCCACGGGGCACTGGGCGTTGCATTACAGTAACACTTGGCTGCGTCAGAGCCCTTGTTCTGCTTCTACCCTCTCAGTGCTCTTCTCCCTAACGGGGGATAAGTAAAACTGAGAAGTTTTCCCATTTCTTGCGGGGCCAAAGAATAACTCACGACTTGGAGCTGTGAGGGGTTACAGCTCTTGCTGTTAATAATCCACAAGTCTGGAATTAATCTGAAGAGGATTCTGTGGGCTGAGCAAGGGCTGTTGTAGACAGCATCAATGCCTCTAACCTGCAACTTAGTTATAAATGCTTTTGCAAATGCTGATTTATTTCCTCTAGGTGGAGCGGTTCAGTCAAGAAGTACAAATCACAGAAGCTCGTTGTTTCTATGGCTTCCAGATTGCCATGGAAAATATACATTCAGAAATGTACAGTCTTCTTATTGACACCTACATTAAAGATTCTAAAGAGAGGTTTGTATTGCTTGATGATGAAAGGTTCAAAAATATTCCAAGTGTTGAGATTTAAGTGATGCATATCAGTTACTCTGACTTTAATTTTAGGATTTAAACTAAGTTTATGTAAAATAACACTGCTTAAGAGTAGCTTTACTTCAGAATATCTTTCTCCTCTGAAGTGTATGAGCAAGAACTCACTTAAATGAAGAGTGAAACTGAAACGACTTAATACTGAAATAAAGGAATGAAACTATGTAAAAGGGGAGTATATTAAATTACAGTAAGTGCTTATATGGTGGACCCCTATACCTAGTAGAAAGCTATGTAGAAAAGCTTCTCTGAGAAATGATATCACTTTATTAAAATGTCATCTCTAAAATCCAGTGCCTTTAGTTAACAGCTAGCACTTTTACATAGCATGTGCCGCCCTTACTCCCTTGACTATTTTGCTTTGGGGGGAGCGTGTTGTATTTGCTGAAAAGTGGCTTCTGGTTTTGAGTAAAAATAAACCAAAGTGTAAAATGTTCATAACAAGATGAATCAATTCAAAAATGGTATCTTAAAACTACACTCAGGGCATTGAGCAGTCCGGACTGAGTTATTCTGGTGTTTTCTTGGCAGACTGACACCCTGTTGAGCAAAATGTCATGTGGTATTGCAATGCTATTTGCAGTCTAGATACATGTAACTGCTGCTACTTTGTAGAAAGCTGACCATGTCATTTCTACTCAGAGATGCTTAATTCCAGTAAATGTTTGAGGAAGAACTGCTTACGTGAGAGCTCTGGTGCCTTGCCACTGGAAAGTGGAGGCTGGTTCATCTGTAGTTTCGAAAGCCTTGCTCAACACTTGATGAAACAGTACTCCCCTTGATATCATCATGGGAATTATGTGTCCTGGTGTTGATGTGATAGGTAGGTGATGAAAAGGTAGTTGATGGGTACAAATAGAGGTAGATTGGTGCAAAATAAGATGAGGAAGGAGATGTAATTATCAGGGTGAAGGTGCAGAGCACTTGTAAGTGAACAAGACAATCTATGTCAGTGAATGCTTATTGTACTAGTTGTGTCTGATCCTAATGAGTTTTATCCTTATCAGGGAGTTTCTTTTTAATGCTATTGAAACATTACCATGTGTTAAAAAGAAGGCTGACTGGGCCATGCGTTGGATTGGGGACAAGAAAGCAACTTATGGTGAGTATATCTATTGAAAGTAAAGTGAAATTCCTTCCCCAAAAAAGATGGAGGAAGTACCATTTCTCCAGACTTCACAGTTCACAGGGCTTACTGTTGTGACAGGGAAAGTACATGCTCTCTGGTATAAGATACTGGTATAATTCTGGAGATGAAGAAAATAATTTTCACCTTGCAAATGAGCTACTGCCATGAATCTTTGTCAAATTGCTGGCATTTTGAATAATGGTAGCTCATGTGGCAATCTTCATATGTGTGGCTGTATGATCAAATTGTAAATTGCTGTCATGTCCAGAACTGTACTGGCCATCTTATCTCCAGCAGACATGTACAGTTGGAGGCTGTAGCTCCTCTGCCCTACTGATTCTTGATGTCTTGCTTCAAAGATGGGATGAATGGTACAGATCATTATTTCACTAGTATTAAAGCATTCTTCATGGCCAAAGTTCCTTACTTAATCAAAGATGAGCAGACACTGACTTAAATCAGCTGCTGAAATGAATGCTCTTTTGCACTGTGCAATCTTTGAAAAAGGATGGTATTGATGGTTAACCTGGGGGGAAAGAGCCTTGGCTTCAGCTACTTAGTAGCTACTCTAATTAGTTTTTACTTCCTCTCGTGTTTAAAAGTTTTGTTTAATGACCAGAAGCCTTTACTGTAATAGTTTTTAAGGACGGGCTATAGCACACTTGAACAGAAACTTCTTCATTCTCCTGGGAGGATGCAGTTCACTGGTTTGTTTGCAACTTCTGAGTATTAGCCCTGTTAAGTTTTCTGTGTGATATCACTATCAATCTTGTCTTAACAGGAGAACGCGTAGTAGCTTTTGCAGCAGTGGAAGGGATCTTCTTTTCAGGCTCTTTTGCATCAATTTTTTGGCTGAAGAAAAGAGGATTAATGCCTGGACTCACTTTTTCTAATGAACTCATCAGTAGAGATGAGGTATGAATCAAATTCTAGCAGTTAAGATGGTAATGTGCCACAGTAGCTCAAAGTAATGATATTCAGTTGGAGCCTGTATTTTAAAACAGGAGTATGTTTAGAAACAGGCAGTCTATAAAGCTCACTAAAGTGTGTAAACATGTGTCATCCTGGATCTTGCAGCAGAGAATGAATGGACTTAGCATTTTACTTCCTCTAAAGTAGTTTAAGTGTTTTTACCAACTCTTGCACTCAGTATACCATGCCATTTGGAGCAAGTGCAGCTGGTACTGGCTGAACTCGCTTATGCCTCTTTCTTGTTAGGCAGAAAGTTGTCTGTAGATAACACTAAACAACGTGGCAAGTGCAAAGATGGTGCCTAGATATTGGGCTGTTTATTCTGTGCTACTGATTTGAGTGGCTCTTTTAAATCAGCGTTCCTGAAATAATTTTCTGAAACTTCTTTCCAGGGCTTGCACTGTGATTTTGCCTGCCTCATGTTCAAGCACTTGATACACAAACCATCAGAGGAGAGAGTAAAGGAAATCATCATGAATGCTGTTCTCATCGAACAGGTAATTGTCTGCTCCTTGTTTAGGAACTGGATAGCAATTAAGCAGAAAGCTGGGGAGCTGTTGGGTATAAAATTAACCTAGACGATACAGAGTGAATACCAGTTTCTGTACATAAAGTGCTTCTGTTATCTGCAGGAATTCTTGACGGAGGCACTGCCTGTAAAGCTGATTGGCATGAACTGCACTTTAATGAAACAGTACATAGAGTTTGTAGCAGACCGGCTTATGTTGGAACTGGGATTTAACAAGGTAAGGCTCTAATTTGGGGGTTGGACTAGATGACCTTTAAAGGTTCCTTCCAACCCAAACTATTCTATGATTCTATGATTCTATAATACACTGAACCTTACATGGGGAAAAGATAATACTAAGTTTAATTTCCTCCAGAAACCCATATCCTAAAATGACTGCAGCATTGGAGTTATTTAGCCTGGAGAAGAGGAGGCTGAGGGGAGACCTCATCACTCTCTACACCTACCTGAAAGGGGGTTGCAGAGAGGTGGGTGCTGGTCTCTTCTCCCAAGTGACTAGCGACAGGACAAGAGGAAATGGCCTCAAGTTGCACCAGGGGAGGTTTAGGCTGGATATTAAGAAAAATTTCTTTCCTGAGAGAGTGGTGAAGCATTGGAACAGGCTGCCCAGGGAGGTGGTGGAGTCACCATCACTGGAGGTGTTCAAGGAATGTGTGGACATGGCATTGTGGGACATGGTTTAGTGGGCATGGTGGTGTTGGGTTGATGGTTGGACTTGATGATCTTGCAGATCTTTTCCAACCGTAGGGATTCTGTGATTATTGGTATAACATGTAAAACTATTCAGCAGTCCTGCTAGATCCTGTTCGGAGACCTGCAGAAGGAAAAGCAAAAGGATGCTATGGAAAAACAGCTATGTAAGAGTTGCTGTGCTTCTGTCTACTGCAGCTAAAAGACAGGAACAAATACAATAGAGAAGGCTTGGGGCAGAGATTTTTGTTCATGATATAAGCCCGCTGATGTTGTCATTAGACTCCTTCTGGCTGATTTCTCATGTGCTCATGTATTCAAGAATGAGCACCTGTAGTGACTATAGAATTGCCTTTTCCTTTCAGATATACAAAGCGGAGAATCCTTTTGACTTCATGGAAAACATCTCTCTGGAAGGCAAGACCAATTTCTTTGAGAAGCGAGTAGGTGAATATCAGAGGATGGGAGTCATGTCAAAGCCCACAGACAACTCTTTCACCCTGGATGCGGAATTTTAAATTAACTGAGACCATATGAGTTAGTGTGTATGCTCCCCTGTTTACAGGGAAACATTAAGTATATTGAGTCACAGTGTGACTTGATTCCTGTACTAAAATCCCACTCTTGAAAAGTGTGGTGATATTGGTACTTTTCAGGAGGCTAGTATACCTCCAGCAGTAAAATCCCTTTTTATTAGACTTTGCCAATGGTGTTAATTCATAGCATGTTTAGATGTATCTCTCACAACATATGCTACTCCATTTTGTGAAAGATATGGGCACCTTCCTTCTGCAAGATGGGAGGTTATGGGCAGTGACCACTAGCTTCTGCTGTTCTCCCTATAAACAAAGGAGCAGTTGAGAAATTCTAGTCTTAAATTTGCTGGATACTCTGCAGAAAACTCTGGAGGCAACTACATGACCTCACTGCTTTCTTAGCAGGTTTTAAGTTTACCTTTTTTACTATTGTTTTAATAGTTTGTACATAAACCTGGCACTTTAATGTTTAAAATAAAGAACTGTCTTGTAATACTCGACAATGGTAAAATGCAAGTCTAAATCTTAGACTTCTGCAATCTAACCTTTCATGACTTGTGCTTCCTTCTGGGTATGTAACTTAAAAATGGTGCTGTGAATCAGACTATATTGATTTTGAAATCTGTCGAAGAACAGGAAGAAACTTTGTATGGAAGGTGAAGAACTTGGTAAGTTGGATATTCTGGGTACTGAAAAATAACATGCAGCTGGCTTCTGGACTTAATTGCATTTTCTTTAATATCTGGGAGCAGTATTTCATATAATAGTAATAAAGAGCTGCTTGGATTCAGTGTTGTACTGGCTTCAGTGCTCCAATGGGCAAAGCTATGTGTTAATTTCCTTCTGAATTACGGACTTTCTGAGGAAATGCATGTTCTGCAGGAAACAGCTGCTTAGTCCTGTGGTTGGTAGATGTCAAGTGAAATTGTTATGCTTAGCTCTGACTTCCAGATCGACTGCACTAAAAGGGTGATATTTCAGGGTAAATTCAGCTAATTCAGGCTGGAGCAGTATTCTTAGCTTCTGCATCACACAGTGGTTTTACTTTTAATACATAACAGTAGTGAAAACAAAGTATGTGCTACAACATTGTTATGCCATGCTATACATGGAGCCACAGGAATGAGTATGCTTAATATAACTTTGGTAAGAGCATGTGGTCTGTGAAGGGGTTCCCTATGGTCTCAGATTAGAGTTCCTGCAAATGATCTGCAGTGAGATTAAATAACAGTGCGATAGACTGAATTTAGCTACTGCCTTCATGTCCAAAGAGTTTATTCCATGATCTAATCTAACACCTAACTAACAAGGACTGTCCTGCAAGCCTGCCTTTCCTTAAGTGTAGTTGATACGGAAAATAAACTTTACAGAACTTAAAGCATTTCCTTGAAAGGAAAGAATGCTGGAGTTGGCTTCTTTCTGCTAAAGTGCTTCCACTTTTGAAGTATAATATATATGGTGGTACTTTGAGAGATGCTGCCTTGGTATAAAATTAACTGACTTGCTGGTCTTTGCTCCTTTGCTCTTGATTGCACAGAAGATGATAGTGTGTCTGTTCTTCCCCTGGGTCTGATGCTAGCAGTATGTGCATGTTTCCAAGGCTATCCTAGGGAGAAAAAAACAAAAATTAAACCCAAGCCCCAAAGTCTGGAATTCAAAGTGGAAGATACAAGGCTGTTAACAGATGGCTCTAATGCCCCTGCAGCACTGGTGTTGGTAACAGGTCAGTGATTGCAGTGGTCTGAGAATATATTAGAAACTGGAATAGGGACATGTTAAGTTGGACAGCCAGATGCATCGTTTTGAAGCACTGACAATGCTTGTTTTTAATGTTAGACAGGTTTCTGGCTAAATAACAGCATTTTGTTCTCAGCAAATTGGGCTTTGTGCTTTTTCTTGGTTTCTCTTAATTTGATCAAAGCTTTGACTGCTAAGTGATATAAAGCATCAGAACTCAAGATGTAGGGTTATGTTGTTTAGAGCATAAATGAGACAGTAATAATGTACTGAGTTCAGTTGGGACCAAAGTATGATTTAGCAGCATTCAATTTACATTTAAATCTGTTAGTTCATGTACTTTAGTAATGTAGAAAAAGGGTAAGACTTCCCTAATCTGTGAGTAGGGTCTAGCTATGTTATAGCTATCTCTTCCTACTTGATTCTTAGTATGTGCCAAGGATCAATACATGGAAATGATTAATCTGTTATCCTTAATTCTGGGAGATATGAACTGGAACTGTATTTTCAACATACTATAGAAGGACTGCTTGGAATGGATGTGTGATGGCCAAGTAATCATTTGTAGTGGCAGGTAGGAAGAATGTCCCTTTTAGCCAAGCTTTGTCTTACAGGGTAATAGATACTGTAGACATGGATGCATTAGAGATAGATTAGGTAGGAATTAGAAGTGATTCAACAAGAGAATAAGACTTGCTGTGGCTGGTATTAATCTTATCCTGGTGCCACTGATGTCTAAATGCCTACCTAGTTTTGGTTTATGTACTTGCTATAATGCAAATCAGTTTTTAATGTATAGTCTGGAGAAAAGCTATGCATCTGGTCCCACCTATTTTAATTCTCAGTTCTTAGATTTAAATGTCTTGCTGTTGCTTAGTTTGCATAGATCATGTCCAAGTCTTGATAAAATACTAGTTTACTGAAAACATTACTTTCCAATTTGACTGAGATGCCAGTTGTTTTGACACTGGATCCTCTTAAGAGGAAGTAACAATCTTTTATTTCTTTCCAAAAAATAAACAAATACTCTGAAAAATAAGTTTCAGTAAAAATTTAACTGACCAACTGACCCTTTGGAATATGTTTTGGAATGGAGTTGGAAGAACCATGGGAGATTTGAAGCAAAGTGATGAAAGTGCTGATTTTTTTCCACAGAATCATTATGGCTGGAAAAGACCTATAAGGACATTAAGTCCAACCATCAACCCAATACCACCATGCCCACTAAACCATGTCCTGAAGTGCCACATCTACACATTTTTGAACACCTCCAGCGATGGTGACTCCACCATCTCCCTGGGCAGCCTGTTCCAGTGTCTCACCACTCTCTCAGTAAAGAAGTTTTTCCTAATATCCAGCCTGAACCTCCCCTGGTGCAACTTGAGGCCATTTCCTCTTGTCCTATCACTAGTCACTTGGGAGAAGAGACCAACACCCACCTCTCTGCAACCTCCTTTCAGGTAGTTGTAGAGAGCGATAAGGTCTCCCCTCAGCCTCCTCTTCTCCAGACTGAACAACCCCAGTTCCCTCAGCCACTCCTCATCAGACTTGTGCTCCAGACCCCTCACCAGCTTCGTTGCCCTTCTCTGGACACACTCCAGCACCTCAATGTCCTTCTTGGAGTGAGGGGCCCACAATTGAACACAGTATTTGAGGTGCATGTATGAATCGGAACAGCTGTCTAGTAGGGGTTCTGGCACAGTAATTGCCACAAATGAAGAGATTAGGCTAGCAGAGGAGAAAGTATTGAGGGATAAGTAAAACTGGCTGTATTTGGTGGTGCAATACTCTGATGTCTGCTGTTAATTTATGCAAAACTGATCCCTAGCTATCCTCATGGTTTTTATTGCTGTTAAAATTAATGGCTTTTAATAGCAGCAGATAAAATGGAAGAACAGTAACCTCAAGCACAGTTACTCTTGTTATATTTATTTTCTATTATAATTTGTTATAAAAAAAGTTGCATGGGTTCAGGTAAGAAAGCTTCCATAACTCTTTCATTTGACATGTAACCTGAAGTGAAAATGTGTCAATGTTGAAAGCCTTAGGCGATGTGGAGGAGTAAGAGCAGCAACCTAATGTCAGCCTTGTCCTCAGGAAGCAACTGCAATGTTAGAGTGTAATGACAAAAAGAAAATCCCCAGATTTCTCAAATTTCCTGGAGTGATTACAGCAATTTGTGCCCAGAAGAGGTCAGAGAACAGTTGCAGCTGCTCATGCCTGCAGCAGGGCACAGCCAGCCTGCAAATCTGAAGATACATTAACAGTCTGGTGTGATCCCTGAAGGGCAACTGCTTCCTCCGCACCAGTCAATCAGAAACCTTGCCTGGCAGAAAGAGGTAAATGAATGGAACTGCGCTCATTCAGAGCTGACTTTTCAGTCGGCTGTGGCTCATTTTAAACTGTTGATTACCTCTTGGTGCTTTGGCCTCTCTTTTTGTGCATAATGAATTATGAGAAGTAAATGCTTTCATTAAGGAAGGATTTGAATTATGGAAAGCTAAGTCTCTTATTGTCTTTGCTGACCGACAGCTAGTTTTTTGTTAGGAATCATCCCTTGGGAGCGTTACTGAAATACTATGATCTGCACAGCACAGGCATTTGTTAGGTTTCTGTGGTAAAACAGTCTTTACACGAAGAATGGCTGAAAAATTAAGGTAACAGGAAAAACAAGTCTATGTGTCAGATAGTAGCTTTACTTTTAAAGTGATGCCCAATTGATCTTTGAAGTAATGATAATATTGCTACTTCCTGAGCCTGTGGAGAAATGGGGGGAAAACTCTATCCCTTTAGAGTGTATTGTGGACTTCAATGATGAGATCTTACCAACATCATTGATCAGCACAAAAATGGTGCTGTTTGGGCATCTGCTCTTTGGAATGGCTGTGGGACACTGAGTGGGATGAAGAAGGAATATCAGTTTTCATTCCTACATCTGGGTGTTACTGGTGCTCTGCTGGGTATCAGCTGAGAAATCTCTGCCATCATGATCCAGAGGTAAGGCCAAGCGAACAGCAAATCCCAGGGCATTGACTGGGCCACCAGAGCTGTGGCTTTGGCTCCTGACTTTAGGTTTCTCCCATGCCACATTGTGCTTTTGAGTCTGCTGGAGAAAAGAGTTTGAAGGTGAGTGCTTCATGCTCCAGAAGAATGGGTTGTGTTAAAGCACTCCTTGCTCTGGATGCTTATCTTCTTTCTGCAAGTGCAAATTCTGAGATGCATCGGGGTGAAGGAATTTAAAATTAATATCTTTTCTTCCCTCTGCTGTTAGTAATTTTTTTTAAACTTCAAATATATAGAGAAAAATACCTTAGTGGAACAGCTTTGCCATTCTTTCCAATAACCAAATCCCTCTTCTGCTTTTTCCCTAGTTATAATACAGTGTGTAGTTTGTGCCACAAGCAATGTTGCTTTCTTCATCAGATGAAGATTACAGTGAATTACTAGGAGATGCTTAAGCCATATAACATGTGGGAGCATTTGCCTGATGCTGAACATTTTTGTGTTGAGGTTTTTCTTTCAGCCTAAGGGTGAAGACTCTGGTGTTGGATATACACAGGTGCTTCTGAGATGCAGACTGGGGGGAAAAAAGCATCCCAGGCCAGTTTCTGTTACCAGTTACTGGTAAGCAATCTGTATTTTCCAAGTTTTGTAGGACTTAGCTTAAAGTAGGGGGGAGTCTGCAGTTCTTAGGTGTCCAAATCTTGGGAGTGCTGAGCTTCCAAGAAAGTGGAGCTGTGTGTTTCTGTTCTCTTTGGGGTTAGGGGGTGCTGCTACTCCCATATTGTGAAGTTCTGTTGATATAATCCAGGATAGCTTGGGCAGTCTTTTTTCTCCCTTGGATCAGGCCTAGCAGTGTGGTAGAGTTTATTTTTTGCTAGATTCTCATTTTAATGGGGATCTAGCAAATGGATTGTCAGGTAACCAAGACAGTTCATGGCACCCAAATGAACCATGGGGCAACTAAGCCAGTCTGCTAAATCAGTCATTTAAAGACTGAGGTGTTTGGCCCCAGAGGAAGGTGCTTGCCTACATTTTTAGCAGATGGACTAATATTTAGGCAAATCAGCTCTTGCAGTGTAAGTATGTCCTGGGTATGTTCCTGGAGAAACTGTACCTCCAGATCCGTGGCTCCAAAGGTGCTGCTTGGGCTAGAGCACCAGGGGAGGACAGTGGAGTAACTCTCTTCCATTCATTTCAAAGTTTCGCTTGATGCTCATCTCCATCTTTGATGACTTAGACAGTGTTTTCTTTCATGTTTTGCTCGCCTTCTCTGACACCTTTAACCACATTGCCGGGCATTTTTCCTGTCCTTCTCCTAGGTTGGGAGCTGCCTACTATGCTTGTCCTTCTAGTCAGCTGTCAGAACCCAGCTCTTAGATGCTCTCCAAGATGTTACCCCAATGATCCAGCACAGAGGCAGTTGCAAGCTCATGCAGATCTGGGTCAGGCAACAGCAAACACCAAGCCATGCTTTGCCTGTGTTGTCTAGCATCCCTCTGCAGCCTTGTGTGCTGCTCTACTGCCAGGGACTGCAGCGAGTCTGCCTTGTGACCAGTGTTGGCCAAAGCTTTCCTGCGTCCCTTCAGAAGATGCTGCCTCATTAAATTAAGTATTTTGCCAGAATTTATCTCTGAAGTACTCAACTGGCAAAATCCTGATGTGATTCAAAATCAAGATGAAGTATTTGGCTTCAGCAGTGTTTCTTGTGGTGACTTTATCACCTCCTTTGCGCTCTTTTATGTAATGAATTTGGTTTTACGTGATACAGGAGCTTTCAGTAAGTGTGTTTGTGTTAGAGCTTCAGAATGGATCTCCATCCTCCCAGCCCTGGATCTCTGCTCTGGGAGATATTGAAATGTGTTTCCCGATTCAGGACACAAATAAATAGCAGTCTCGAGTTGCCACCTGCTTTAGTTTAATCTCAGTTCGGTAAGTAGCAGAGAATATGCTGACAGATGGATTGCCATACACCTCTGTCCCTCCTTGGTATTTAATTGAATGACTTCTCTCTTTGAATTTATTTGAGGGTGATGTTAAGATGACCCCTCCAAAAGAAAAACCAAAACCCCTATGTTTCTCTGCTTTAGAAGTTAACATTCAGCAGACAGCAGTGACTTGGCAGGGAAGCTGTGGAGCAGTGAGCAATCATTAGATTAATGTGAGAAGCCAGGGTTTCGAGACAGGGAGTGTATTAAAAATGAGCATTTTACAATAGAGAAATGTTAGCTGGGCCAAGCGTTCAGTGTCTGTTCTGGCTGTAAACTTCTGTAATGCCACTTAAATGCAATCTCAGCTATAAGGAGGACTAAAATGTAATTCACTCCTAAAAGGAATAGAAATATTAATTCTATATTGGATTCTGTAATAACTTTAAGCAGAACACACTGTAGGTTTATTGCAGGCTTAGCAATAACTTTGATGTTTAAATTACTGCTTCTGAAAATTGTATCTCATTCTATTGCTATAGCTATTACAGTTGCTCTTGATAATACTGTAAATATGTACAGATACACAGACTGGAAAAGTTACTCCGATCTGGGTTTATTGCCATGTGTGATCTAAGACTGGCAAACATGGGGCAACCTAACAGGATTATTTTTAATACACATTTCCATAAAATGGTTATTCCTTGTCAAACTGAAAAGCTATTTACTATGCTAAGTAGGCTAACTTTATGGTAGGTTTTTAATCTTGCCACCTTTCCATTATTTAGCTGTGATATTGCATTTCCCACTACTAAATCCCTCGGATTATATAGAAACAGCAGCGTGTCTGGGTTGCATTTAAATTAATTAAAGCAAAAATGTTTCAAATAATGTTAAATATTGCCATGTAGATATTAGAGAAGCAGATGCAATTTCACCACTTATATCCCCAAATAACACACGCAAAACCAGATTGAGACACATTTAAATATGTCTATATACGCAAGCGTAGTTCTTCAGCCTCCCCAGGGGAGAGTGAATTTTGTGCAGCTTAGGGAAAGTTGTTCACCATGGTGAAGGAATTTTGCTGAAGGATCCATTTAGAAATGGACTTTCCAAAAACGATCATCATGCGACTGGTGGTCATGTTGAGGTGAGCAGGCAGGGACTGGTTGACAGGGTGCTGTCCTGCCCCTTGGGGTGGCACATCTGGTTCTGGAGGAGATCCCCGGGGAGATGGGTGCTCCCAAGACCTGCAGTCCCCTCTTCTTGCCTGTACGCATACCGTTTCTCTGCTAGCTCAAATGTTATTTCTCTTTGAGTTACGCCCGTGCCACAGCACTTAATCTAAAAGCTTATTTTGGAAGCATTTGTGCTGGATCGCATGTTACCTATTGCAAGCACTACATCTGGCTGTCACCAGGGGGGCTCCTTGGTAAAGAAAGCAGCAGTTGCTCCAGCAGTTCAGGTGGCAGTGCCAAGCACCGGCTGTCTATGAAGTGCCAGGTGACTGTCGCATCTGAGGGGAAAGCTGGGCTCCTGGGGCTTTCCCTCCCTGTGTGAATATAGATATGGTCTGTATTCGTTTGCTTACTGAGTGCAGGGCAAGAGTTTACATGTGCAAATCCTGCTCTGCACAAGATTTCATACCAGACTTTCTCCTTCCATGTGGTATGGGCTGCCGGGTTTTTCGGGGGAGCTGCCTGTTCTGCAGCATAGGTGCTTCTCTTGTAACCTCACAGGCACAGGGCTGCATGAAAGTGCATCATATGTGCTTAATTTATCGTGCAACATGACAGCTGAGGATGGGAATGGTTTTCTAGTAGATGTGCCATACGTTTTAGTGAATGCCAGAACTCTGCTAGTGCTTTCTTGCACCCACCACTCTGGATGCCCTTTCTGGACTGTGCTGAGCTCTTTTTTGGGATGCTGGGGCTGTAGCAAACAAGCAGTATAGCTCCTGTAGAGAAGGACTTCTCAGGATGCAACCACAAGTGCCCTCAGCAGGGAGAGATCTTAATGTTTGTTAAGCTTGACTTCTTCCCTCGGGAGTCAGGGTCATGTCTCTCCTTCCAGCCTTCAGCAGATAAAAACAATCCAAGCAGAAAGGTGGATTTAATGAGGTGGACGGGAGGGTGTGGTGAGAAGAGAGCAGAGAGGGGCTCTTTGTTTTCTTCTGCGAATCCTCTAACTTGGGTTGGTTCTTAGCTCAGGGTAGCGTCAGTCCAGGAATAATTTATATCAGGTGCAATCATGCAGTGAATGGAGGACAAGGTGGGTTTAGTAGGTCTGAACGTTGGTGCATGCCCTGCCTCTGCTGCTGAACAAAGCACTAGGTGATATTTAACCCAGGTGGAAGGCTGTCGTGGTTTAATGCCAGCTGGCAGCTAAGCACCACAGAGCCGCTGGCTCGCTCCCCCCATGGTGGGATGGGGGAGAGAATCGGAAAGATAAAAGTGAGAAAACTCGTGGGTTGAGATAAAGACAGTTTAGTAGGTAAAGCAAAGGCCATGCACGCAAGCAAAGCAAAACAAGGAATTTGTTCACTACTTCCCATCGGCAGGCAGCCATCTCCAGGAAAGCAGGGCTCCATCACGCGTAACGGTTACTTGGGAAGACAAACGCCATCACTCCGAACGTCCCCCCCTTCCTTCTTCCCCCAGCTTTATATGCTGAGCATGACATTGTATGGTATGGAATATCCCTTTGGTCAGCTGGGGTCAGCTCTCCCAGCTGTGTCCCCTCCCAACTTCTTGTGCACCCCCAGCCTACTCACTGGTGGGGTGGTGTGAGAAGCAGAAAAGGTCTTGACTCTGTGTAAGCACTGCTCAGCAGTAACCAAAACATCCCTGTGTATCAATACTGTTTTCAGCACAAATCCAAAACATAGTCCCATACTAGCTACTATGAAGAAAATTACCTCTACCCCAGCCAAAACCAGCACAAAGGCAATTCTCATTTCCAGTGGCTTCACCTGAAGGGTGCATTTGACTTGCTGAGAAAAGCATGTATTGCTGTGCTGGTAGTTTGTTTAAAATAGCCTGTGCTATAAACTGAGATGTCATATCTTCTGAACAACTGCAGGGGGTTCCCTGCAGTGTGGTTACCCCTGTGGCTTTGAGGTCCAAACCTGTGTTCATACAGGTTCTGGCACAGGGTGATGCCAGAGATGTGGCTGCTAGCAGGGGATGGGGCTGGCTGCAGTGTGGTGCCCAACCTCAGCTCTTCCCTGCAGCCCCACCACACCTGGGCACAGCAGGGTCTGCCTCTGAATGTGGCTTGTACCTACAACCATCCAGGAAAAGCTCTCCAGCGGCCAGCAAGCGTGGTTCAGAGCTGCCACAAACACCTGTCTGTGAAAACTCAGAAAGTGTTTCCCCTGGCTTAGGTGAGCCCTTTAAAACATTTTATCTGGGGTCAGTTGTGCCCTCCTTATCACATATTGAAAACATAAAAGGTTTATCTTGCATTCTACACATGCAAACAGGCAAAATCTAAATGGAAGTGCCATGGTAACAGGCTGAAGCAATGCAGCTTTGCAGTGCTGCAGGTGCTATGCCTACAGCTGCCCTAGGTAATTGCTGTGCTTTGTTGACAAAGCATGGGGTTGTGAGTCTCATTCTAAATATTTGCTGGAAAGTTTGCTTGGGACTGGTGAATATTATGACACAGTATAGCTAAAAATAGAGCTCTCACTGGTAATTTTTTGGTCTTTGATTTCACAGTGTGAGATGTGATTTTCAGAAGAGCTGTACATCTGTGTTTCCTCCTCCCCAATTCAATCACAGCATCTTTGCAAATCAGGCCTTTTGTGCCTCCCAAAATCAAGTTCTTAAATAAAATAGGAGACAGTGATGGAAAAAAATAGACCTTGAAGTCATACTAGCAAGAGTACTATTATGCCCCATGCTTCATCTTAGAGTTCACTGAAGGGCGATTGGAAAGGATGTCTCACCTCTGTGTAGGACTCAGGAACTAGGTTCACGGGCTTTTCAAGTTGTTTGTGCCAAAGAGAGACAAGAGACTCATCAAGAGGAACACGTGGGCTACTGTGAACCACAAATAACTTGATCCTGCCCTTGCTGAAGTGAATGGCACAACTTGGTACTGTCTGTAACGAGGGTGAGAGCAGGCTGTGAGGCTCTAACAAACCCTACTCTAATTAGCTAACTGCTGCCCTAATGTTTCCCAGAAGCTCGGGGTGATGCTCTGTTGTGTTCTGCGGGAGCCCACTTGGTCCTGAGGCTTCGCAAATCCTGTTCGAGACCTCCCGAGAGGTGAGTCAAAAACATTACTTTAAAAAAAAAAAAAAAAAGCCTTTTTTGCTTTTGGAGCCCTCAGAGCCTTGTGGTAAGGAGGCTGCTTCTTGCTTTGTGCTGGAGGCTCTGCTGAGGCAGAGGAGAGGCTCAGCATTGTTTTGCTGTGGGCTGGCATGGGCCGATCTGTCCTCCTGTCCATCCGTTTACCATGAATAACTTTTCCCCCCTGGACCTGGGGACAAGGGCTCTGTTCTCATGGGGAAGAGTCAGGCTTTGAGCTGGAAAGGGGTGTAGTGCCCTTAAATTTTTCTACTGGGGGTGCAAACTTCATTTCCTCAGAGCCAGGAGCCAAGTGAGTGGTGAGTCAACTTCAGACAATTAAGGCTCGAGGGCATCTGCCTGGATGGCGCGGGATGCAGGTTTTGGAGATGCAGGAGTGTGCACCAGCAGCTGGTCCCACGTACTGGGTTGAAATCGTGTAGAGTTGCGCCATCGTCAGATGCGTGTCCCACCTGGCCAGGCATGTGACATGGGCTGCTCTGCACATGCAGGTCACCTGTGTGGGGCTGGAGATCATCCCTGCTGTCTGCAGGAGGCTCTTCCCGGATAGCTGGGGGAAGAGGGACAGCAGTGATCTGGGACATGGGATTCACTGTGCAAGACGGTAAATAGTATGGTTTGTGGGATGTTTTACAACCTTAGCAGTGGCTCTGGGAGCTCCTTTGTTTCTGAGGTCTGTGCCTCTAGATCTATGCTTTAAGATAGTACTAACTTGCAGGAAAATTTGAGCTTACTTATCAAATGAGCAAAACTTTCTGAACTACTGACCCTGTAAGAGTGGCCTGGAGGGTATGGACTTCTGATTCACACTTGGCTAGCGATGATCCATCTGGCCATGTAGAATAACCTTGCTGGAAGCATGTATGGGTGGGGAGTTAATCTACCTCTTCCACATGATGGATGGATATTTTATTGCTGTCTTTCAGGGAGTGGAGATTGTAATAAAAACCACCGTCCCTAAGCAGAATGCCGTATTTCTCTCTGCATGTTGCTATTTATTTTGATGGTGTTTCAGTAACTATGAAATGCCAGGTACTCTTTCAAAATAATGGTTTCTTTAATTATGTATACCTTAAGAATCAAAGAAGGTTTTGTTTTGCCTAGTTACGGCAGCAGCTGGATGAGTCAGAAGAACAATTGCCAGTGCCATCAGAGGAACCTTGGTATTTCTAACAGGAAGTTTATAATTAAACTGAATCACCATCATGTCATTTGTGTTACCCAGACCCATGTGTCCGAAAGATATTATTAGCCTCGTCTTGCATTACAGGGCTGTGGCTCCCTCCACAGAGCTGAAGGTTGCTAACGCTTGGTTTTGTTGTTAGCTCTGCTTGTGGTGCTGATGCCTTGGACTAGGACTTGAGGTGTGGAAGCAGCAGGTCAGTGCTGGAGCATGATGGTATGTGTCTGTAGCTGGGGTTTCAGTGTGGGCACAGCCTCTCTGCACGATCCTTTGGGTACAGATTCCTGAAAGGGTGGATTGTTGTTCGTTCTTGGAAGCCCATAAGAAACCCCCTCAGGCCCCCAGTATCTTCTAGAGCTTTTCTCAGAATCAGGCACTTGTTGCTAATTCTTTGGTTTTCAAGAGGTTTCCTGTACTGTCTGCAAGAAGAATAATTTCCTACAAGGCAGCCACATTTCCTGGGTGTTGATCTTAATTAGGACAAGTATATGTATATGACAAATAATGTTGTCCTTAAAACTTAATGAATAATTTCCCCAAACAGTTGTTGATTATCACATAAAGCCACTGATCTCAGTCTTCATTGACAAGGTACAGAAGGTGCGTATTTTTAAATATCAGACTGTCGAAGGGATATTTATTCATCTTGGCAAAGAGCTGCTGGCATGGAGCAGGCATGTAGCAGCATGACAAGCAAGTGCCACATGTGAGTTGTCCTGGGATTAGTTTCATCTCAGTTTCCATGCCTATGGCAGAGAAACTTGCATCTGGGCTGGTAACCCCAGGCTGCCATTAGAGTTGATGAAAGGGAAGGGGCAACTCATCTGACCAGCGTCAGACAGCAGCTTCCAGAGGGATGGAAGGTGCCTGACAACTGTTTATTTCTTTCCGTGGATGGCACAGGCAATCTTGGTCATTGACTCCTGTTTTGGCATTTACATTGAGTCAGATAAATTCCAGCTCTGTAAAGTTGGAATCACATCGTCTCCCTGATGCATCTGAATTTTGTGGGCTTTGTAAATGGGATTCTCAGTGCTGCCAGGCTGCTGGTCCTTTGCATCACACTGGGGTCCAGCCTGTCCTCCTCCGGTTCCCTCTTTTGTGCCTCATGCAAACTTTTCCAGACCTTTGCTGAGCAGGCACTCTGTTTGCTGCTTAATCCCTGGGGCTATGTGATTGCTAAAGAGTGGTGAACCCAAGGAGGGTGGCTTACGCTAACACTCTGGACTGTGAGAGGCAGGCAGGAACGATGCAAGACCCTGCAGCCAAATGCAGCCCTGCCAATCTCTTGGAGCTGCTCTCCACAGACTTGCAGGCTATCATTGGGTTTTGAAAGGCTGCCTGCTGTCCTGGGCTAGGAGCTGCCACAGCCTGGTTTCAGCAAAGATAGATAGAGAGGCACAGAGAAGGCATTCATGTGACAGCCATTTGGATAGGAACGAGAGCGTCATAGTATCTGCTGAAACCCATAGTTGTATATGGGCTCCTCACATCGTTTCACCTGTCAAGTTCATGAGTGCCTGTCTCCTGAATTTGCCTCTTTTGCTGCTGATCTTATCTGTTATGCTTTTTGTTTTGTGTTTTTCCCCTTTGCGTGACCTGTTTTCTTGTCTCTCCCCTGCGCTTGCTCCCTTCCACCTTGCCCTGATGTTCCGCTTGACATGGTGTCAAGGCAGCTGAAATGAAGAGTGCAAAGTAGTGTGGTGTTCACGTTGATTTTTTCCATTTGATGCTTGCATTTGCAAAATTTGGCTGAAAGAGGAGAAGAAAGGGGTGTTGGAGCATCTCTGCCCAGGTGGGTGCAGGCAGTCCTGAGCTTGCATGGAGAGGATCCTCAAGCTGTGTCTGCATTTGTGCAGGCTGGTACCTGAGCTGTGCAGCAGCCCCTTTGGGCACAGAGACCACCTATAGGAACTATAGGTTTCTGAACAAAAACTTTCTCCTGCAAGAGCATATGAGAGGGGCAGACCAAAATTTAGGTCACGCTTAATCTGTATCAAAGATTAACTTGTTGAATGGATCTTCATAAGCATGTCATGGATGTAAGGAGCATGTAATAAAATCAGATGAATGTAGTAAATATTATGGATGGACATAAACAATGTATTTACATGTTAGCTTATATATTTACTAACGTATGTAAACATTTATGTATTTTTTTATTGTTATTAACCCTTATGTGAAGACTCTGAACAGAACCTTCATGTAAACATTCCTGCAGTCTAACAGTGGCCTGCTGCTTACAGGAAAATGTGTTTTCTGTGCCTTCCTGCACTAACAATGTTGTGCTGTCTATCATTCTCTGCTTTTGCTGGCTTTTTATTCTTCACTCACTTCTATGACAAGACCTCAAATGGAGAATTCCCTCTGTTCCTTGGCTGCTAACGTATTTGACAGTTCTTTGGAGAAAGAAACTCTGAAACTTGTGATATTTTTTTTTTCATTCCGCTGATAGGACCAGTGATGAGGACAAAGACTGCCCCTTTGATCCCATCTGCTGCTTGGAGATGCACCCTCTTCCAAAACTGGGCTTCTGCAGCTTTCTGCTGCACCTCACTCCAGAGTTAGAGCTGAGACAACTGGGGACCATTCGTTAGCAAGCTCTGTGTTTGCAGAGATGCCCAGGCTTGCTTGGGGCTGTGGGACAGCATCTTCCAAGGAGTGTTGCAAGAGGAGCCTGGGCTGTTTGGGAAACATTGTTCTGGGCAACCTGATGTGTGGAGGGAGCAGCAATTTGCCGACAATGTTGAGGGTCTAACATGTAAGATGCAGCAAATTTATTACCAGGCTGTTCCTTACAACAACTTTTTGCAGGGTGAAGAGATGAAGCAGATGATTAGATCTGTGATGAAACAGAATGGTGATACACAGCCTGCCCTAGGGTGGGAGTTAGAAAACCAATCAAGCACATCTTCTCTGTCTTGCAAAATTAACATGCTTCCCTCGTAGATTGAAGGACCAAGCTGGCCTGGCTGTGCTCTGCTATAGCTGCTTGACAACAACAGAGTGCCCTGGTATAGGGGAAAACCCCTCCTGCTTAGTTCAGCCTCCTGAAAAAGCTGTTTGCAATCAGCAAAAGGGGCTAGAAATGACTCCCCATCACCCATGTTCTATCCGTCTGCTTCAAAGCAGCCAGAGGCTAACCCCTGCTGCAGCTGGCCCTCAGCCTGAGCCTAAAATCCCAGGGGTATCCATCCTTCCTACCAGCCAGATTTCCTCTGGGCTTGCAGGGCTGGCTGCAACAGCAGTGAGCAGCTGGTACCTGGCTCTGCTGGTCCCCACATGAGGTGTTTCCCCTCTTGCTCTCCCTGCCAGCTTTCATCAAGGGGTGCAGGTGATGTGCTTCCTAGGAATTTTGTCCTCTGCCTGTCATCTTGGTCCTTCTTAGGTTCAATACCTGGATGTTTGCAGGGCCAGGGAAGAGCCTCTGAATGTGCATCCATGCTTTAGTGTGAGGGTGGCTGGCTTGCAGCTTGTGAGTGATTGAGTGTGTGGGGAGAGTATGGGCTTCTGCCGAACCCCTCAAAGGCAGCCTGGCTTTGCTCAGCTACTTCCAGCAACTGAGTGCTGTGGCCTTCAGGAGCTGGTGCCCCCTCTCATCCCTGTTCTTTGGCTTTCTAAGGCATGTGATGTGTATTCTGTGGCTTGGCTACCTGGAAGCAGAAGTTTTTTAGGGTGAGGGAAGCCAGCTGCTCCTGGTGAGCTGTTAAGAGCCTGGTGGGGGTCACCCATTCCCACCTGGGACATGGGTGACCGGAGCAGGGAAGTGACTGAGTGAGCCCAGCCCTGAGGGACCCTGGACCCTGGGGTTCATTTAAGCAACCAAATTCAGATGCCAGCTCAAGTCCCTGGGCAGGTGAAGGAATTGGACCAGACTCTCTTGTGTTCCTGATAAAGCTTCCAGCTACTGCTGCATAAGAGACTCTTCTTCCCTCACCTCTGGCTGGGAAAGGTGGAAATATTTAAGGTATGCATCCTCTTGCCCAGTGCCTGTCTTATTTAGAGCCTTCCATGTGCATTCAGTCAGTGCTTCATTATACCATTAGTGGTGTTATCTTTGGAAAACCATGCTCAGGTAGGATATACCACATATTTTACATTACAGCAGCTCTTCCCAGCTCTCTCATAGCTGAGTCTTGCTGCTTGTCCTGCCTCCTCCTCACCCCAGCAGGTGACCCCCTTGCAAAGCCCATCTGAAACCACAGTGGGAAGGAAAACAAAAGCTGAATTCATTATAGGACCATGCCAATTCTGTTGTGATTATTGGAATGTACAGAAGCACCTGGAATTAGGTGGAGTAATGGATAAAACCAAACAAAACTGAAGAATTATTAAAAATACTGAGTTGTTCTGGAGTGCTTTAGTAATGAGATTAACAGTGAAATGAATTAAAAGAGGTGAAAGGCAAGTCAGCCTGGAAGACAAATATCTCATTATCTTCCTCTATATTTTACTGAGTTTGCCTTTGAGACTCGCATGGAAGAGAGCTACAGTGACTGAAATACGCAGAATATAAACAAACACAGGTCATTTTTTATTCAGTTTAAGGAGAGGCAAGATTTAAATTACATGGACTTGGATTCTGCATCTGAACCTGGGAGAGCTGCAGGTTCCAAGGATGGCATAATTTAATGCTATATTGTCATTTAATGATATTTAAGTGCTTGCAGTCCACAGGCAGTATTTTTGAATTGTGTTGCAGGGGTAATTTAATTCAGATTATCCAAGTCATCTTCATCAAGATAAGGTCAAATCCCAAGGTAGGGAAACCTTAATATTTTGATCATTATGGAAAGATGTAGATTGGAAAGATGTAGATAGAAAAGAAAAAAAAAATCTGTTTTTGAATGTGTAAAGTTTAGCAGTTATTTCAAGTGTGAGTGGTCTGATAAAGCCTTAACAGTAAGAAATGTTTTTTGTTTAAGTATATAAATATGTTGATTATATTGAAGTATGGTTTCTAGCAATGCAATTTCAATTTTAGCAGCTACCTCTTAATGATTGCTTTTCATTCCAGTAGGTAGACTGTTGGGCATTTTCCCTTCGGACGCTGACTTCCCTGTGCCTTGCTCCAGGGTTTGTTAAATTAATCAAGACTTTGGGGTGATCCAGGGGGTTCCTCAGGTTGCACTTGATCAAGGATCACAGTAGCATGGTTCGTGTCCGTACATCGCTCTTGGGTTTATACTCACCTCTTCACATGGAGGTGGTGTGCCGGAGGAAATTATTGCCTTCCAGCTGATACTGGTGGCCAAGCTCTTGGTAGCCTGTTCAGACATGTGAGTTTTTATGTGTAATGGTGTGGTGCAGCTAGAATGGCTCTTTTGATTCCTAGCTTGGCTGTATCCACTTAGGACTTTGCTGATGGAGAAATGTCTCCACTATCCATCTAAAGTCATGCTTTGACTCATGCCTCTGAGTCTGAAACACCGTATGCCAGCCTTTCTCCTCCTGTATTCCTCCCAGCAGGCAAGGGTAGCATTAATCTTTCAGTCCTCTTGTTTTTGACTGTGCTGTTCTCAGTAGCGAAGTTTCCACCTTTTGTCTTGGTGGCTTCTATTACTCTTTTTTGCCATCTTCCATAAAACGGTTGTGCCCGTGTGTACCAGTGAGCAGATGTTTCTTCTGGAGAGTCTGCATTATGCTTAGGACTTGTCTGTGTGTGTGTGATTTACTTTTGTAGTACAGCTCTATATGAAGTGGCAGGCCACAGCTACACCCCAAACAGGCAGTTATCATTTCATAGCTTTAGTTTTGCACGCTCTAGGCTGCTTTCAAAGTACCCACCACCAGTGCTGAGTGTGCCCTGCACAGTCCTCTGAGCTGCTACTGGGATGTGTGCCCCATGGGGCTGTGATCCCTGTAGCCTGGTTTGGTATCTGGAGAGTGAGTTTCTAAAGATGCCACGACCTTCTTCCTGGCCTTTCCATGGTTGATGATGACTTAATTTAAAAGTCTTACCAGATCTGGAGAGACCAGGTGCCTCTCCTTGTTGCAGCTCTGGTCAGGGGACATACCAGGTGGTTGGATATTTGCCTGTAAGCTGTGTAGCTGAAGTGCTGTGGTTTCTGCAGCAGCAGGAGATAGGAGCAAAGCTTCCTCCTCTTCAACCCATCAAGCTTTGCGTGATGAGAGTGAGCGCCTTCCACACCATTTCTCTGGGAGGTTTTTCGCTCATACACTGTACATTGGTGCCATCTTCACCTCCCCATCACTCTGGGACCTCACATGTGGGAGCTGGCTCTGACCAGCAGTGAGTGGTGGCTGTGGCTGAGGAACAGGCTGCAGGATCATGCTGCTGATGGGGGATACTGGCTCCATGCCAGCCACAGCCCTTCATGCAGACAAGGTTTCTGACATGACTGGACGGTGTATAATCCTCCTCTTCCAGGCTTTGTGAACTTCCTTTTCTTTCAAGAGAAACTCAGTTCCTGATTATGTATGCTAGAATTCAGACAGGTACACTCACAGTTGTCACTGCTGGCTGCTGGGAAAAAACAATATCTTTATTAAATAGAGGGAAAAGAAGATGAAAAGAGAATGAAAAGAATGCATACATGACTCCACTAGTTTGGATGAAAACCCAGCCAAAGGCCTTCCTTTGGCTAGAATTAATTAATTCTAACCCAGATAACTTCCTGACACAGCTGGTAAGGGATCCTACCAGGGGAGGTGCCCTGCTTGACCTGCTGTTTACAAACAGAGAGGGTCTGGTGGGAGAAGTGAAGGTCGGAGGCCGCCTTGGGTTTAGTGATCGTGAAATGATAGAATTCTCAATTCTTGTCCAAGTAAGGAGGGGGGTCAGCAATACCACTACGATGGACTTCTGGAGGGCAGACTTCAGCCTGGTCAGGACACTGGTGGAGAGGGTCCCTTGGAAGATGGTCCTGAAGGGCAAAGGGGTCCAAGAAGGCTGGGCCTTCTTCAAGAAGGAAATCTTAAAGGCGCAGGAGCAGGCAGTCCTCATGTGCTGTAAGAAGAGCTGGCGGGGAAGACGACCGGCCTGGCTGAACGGGGAACCTTTGCTGGGACTCAGGAAAAAAAGGAGAGTTTATCACCTTCGGAAGAAGGGGCAGGCAACTGAAGAAGAATACAAGGATCTCATTAGGTCATGCAGAGAGGGGATTAGAAAGGCAAAAGCCCACCTAGAGCTCAATCTGGCCACGGTCGTAAAGGATAACAAAAAATGTTTTTACAAATGCATTAACAACAAAAAGAGAGCCAAGGAGAATCTCCATCCTTTACTGGATGCAGGCGGAAACACTGTCACCAAGGATGAGGGAAAGGCTGAGGTACTTAATGCCTTCTTTGCCTCAGTCTTTAACAGCCACACCAGGTATCCTCAGGGTATTCAGTCCCCTGAGCTGGAAGACAGGAATGGAGAGCAAAATAAATTCCCCATGATCCAGGAGGAAGCAGTTAACCACCTGCTATGCCACCTGGACACCCACAAGTCTATGGGGCCTGATGGGATCCACCCAAGGGTGCTGAGGGAGCTGGCGGAGGAGCTTGCCAAGCTGCTCTCCATCATTTATCAACAGTCCTGGTTAACAGGGGAGGTCCCGGATGACCGGAGGCTTGCCAACGTGACACCCATTTCCAAGAAGGGCTGCAAGGAGGATGCGGGGAACCTACAGGCCTGTCAGCCTGACCTCGGTGCCAAGGAAGATTATGGAGGGGTTCATCTTGAGGGTGCTCACATGGCACGTGCGGGATAACCATGGGATGAGGCCCAGCCAGCACGGGTTCATGAAGGGCAGGTCCTGCTTGACCAACCTGATCTCCTCTATGACCAGGTGACCCGCCTAGTGGGTGAGGGGAAGGCTGTGGGTGTTGTCTACCTGGACTTTAGTACAGCCTTTGACACTGTCTCCCACAGTATTCTCCTGGAGAAACTGGCAGCTCATGGCTTAGACAGGTGCACTCTTCGCTGGGTGAAAAACTGGCTGGATGGCCGAGCCCAGAGCGTCGTGGTGGATGGAGCGAAATCCTGAAAGGGGGTTGCAGAGAGGTGGGTGTTGGTTTCTTCTCCCAAGCGACTAGTGACAGGACAAGAGGAAATGGCCTCAAGTTGCACCAGGGGAGGTTCAGGCTAGATATTAGGAAAAATTTCTTTACTGAAAGAGTGGTGAAGCATTGGCTGCCCAGGGAGGTGGTGGAGCCACCATCACTGGAGGTATTCAAAAAACATGTAGATGTGGTACTTCGGGACATGGTTTAGTGGGCATGGTGGTGTTGGTTGATGGTTGGACTTGATGATCTTCTAGGTCTTTTCCAACCTTAATGATTCTGTGACTTTTGCTCTTTGTCTGAACGACTTGCTTGAATGACTTGGAGGGGCAGGGGAAGAAAAAGTTACTCTAATGCCATTCTGAAATGTCTCTCCTGGCTGTTCAAATACCACATTGAGCTAAGGCTTGTAAATCACACATAATTTCCTAATTAAAAAATGACAAGCATTATTGGGTCTTTCACTGCTGCGGCAGAACGTTGTACAGACAGATGTGCTCCCAGGGTTTCACAGTCGCCGGGTTGTAATCCTCCACATCTACCTCCCGCTTTCCTTCTTGGAGCTAGACTCATTAAGGAAAGAGGCTAAGCATGCGACCAATTTTCATTACTGGCAAGGCGATGTCGAATGAATGATTGTAAAGAAAAAGCCCAGGAAAGCATATTTTCTCTGTGCTAAACCATAATTTTGAATTGAAGTCCAGGCATAAGCTACCGCTACAGTAGAGTGCTGAAGAAACTGGTGGGCTTTCTGGTTCTTGGTCTCTTCGGAGACATTGCAGCTGTATCATTTGCTTTGGTGTAGCCTTGGGTTTCATACTACCAGTTATAAAATGTCTTTCTGGATATATCTGTCCTGGAAAATTTTGGAAGTGTATTTTCTGCTTTGGTGCAACTCTCCTCAGCAGAAAAGAAATTGTTGTGTAGATAGCATATGCAGAAGAGTGTTTACAAATTTTACGGGCAGAGGTTAGGCATTTTTGGTTTAGGCCCAGGGTAGGTATTTCAAGTAAAATAATAGTGACTGTTTTGCAAGCTCTGGTTGTATTTTTCCGTCTCCTTCACTAATTAATGAGTGTTGCTTTAGTTATCTTGTTTTCAATAGCAAGCTACTTAGGAGAGAATTAATATTGACAGGAGCTGTTAGACATTTGAGATTTTTTTTTTTTGGGTCCAAGGAGGTAAAAGGGTTTGTGGCTCAAGCACAGCACAAGTAGCTGGGGCCTCCCGTGCACACCCTCTGGGACCTCTGCAGCTCAGAGCTTCATGTGCTGCCATGATGGCACTTAGCCAAGCTGAGCTCCTTTTTCAGGTGGTTTAATTTCTTCCCAATGAATAAATGAGTGTCCTGGCGAGGTCAGGTTTGTTTAGTCACTGCTGGTGTTGAGAAACCGGCCAGTGGCTCTCCTTACCAAGCTGTAGCCAAACAGGCAAAAGGAGCATCTCTTCCACATCCCTTGGATGTCCTTCCCAAGTGTCTGCCTCTTACAGTCCTGGTCAGCAGGGCAAAGCCCATCCTCTTGTGGTCCTGAGTACGTTTCAGAACATGATGAGAGCTACTCAGTCTTTGGATATCCTAATGGAGAGGGTGATTCAAAGCAGGCACGGGTTTGTTTTCCTCCAGGCCTGGGGACCAGGGCCCTATTCCATATCTGGGTGCAGCCATAGAGGCCAGGCCTCCAAAGGGACCTACAGAAGTCAGAGGCCATCCCTTGTCCCAAGACAAGGTGGACTTTGCCTGAATTACCTTATCTTTACTTACATTCACCAAACAAAGACTTTATACCTTACCCCCAGGCAACCTGCTCCGGATCTTCACTATCCTTACTGTTAAAAAGTCCTTCCTCTTCTCTACCTTATGTCTCTTCTTGGTCTAAACCTTTTGGTTTTGCTGCCAGAGAGGACGACTAGTCCTTTCTGCTTGGTGGCTACTTTTTACATCTTTAAAAAGAATTGTCAAGTTTCTCCTCAGCCTTCTCCCCCCTTACCGGCCTAACCACTAGTTAATGCAACCTTTCCTCTAAGGCCATATTTTCATGGTCACTAATCATGCCTGTTGGTCTCCTGGGGTGTCTCTTCAGTTGGTACACATCTGAAACACATGCCCAAGGCTGCACTTGGTTTTCCTGATGAGATCTTAGAGCTGTTGATTCCTGGGTGGTACTTAACCTCCAGCCCTCCCAGGTGTTGTAGGATATTTGTTCATTCTGCATGGCATGGATGCACACAATGCTTGCGGGGCACTGCTGACTTGTGATTCGTGGTGATGCCCTGATCCTTTTCTATTAACTTGTTGTTTTACCATCTCCTTCTCATCCTATATTTCTCCACTGTCCTTTTGAATTGCATCCAATTTGTTTTCAGCTTGACTTTAGTTTTTTTCTTGCTTTGCTTTCTTCTCATCTAAAAATATAAGCTATATAGCCTGAAAATATATGGTTATACTTTATGTAAGGAAAGAATAACACTTTGTGTGTCACTCTTACCTTTCAACAGATCTAGATAACTGTCTGTCTTCTCTGAGGCTGCATGAAATTGCTGTTAACCACGTGGAATATTCCATCAGAACAGTGCCAATTTCCTTCTGCAGCCTCTCAGAATAGCTGCGTTATAATACTGGGTAATTAACTTGCACTTCTATTGCCCTTTTAACCAAGGGTATCATAACCTTGCTTTAATCTGAAAATTGACAAGGAAAGCTTATACCTGTGTCCTGGCCTGGCAGGATCCCAGGCAAGGTGTTACTGTGATGTAGTGATACTGGGACCAGCGCTGTTTTGTGGGGCATGTGCCATACATACTGCTCTGGTGGGGAAGATAAGTACTTAAGGGATGCTCAATATAGACACATCAACCTTGGGCTGTGTACCAGGCCAGAGGGAGAAGCATTGGCTCTGTGGTCTCCTGGGTCTGTGCTTAAATTTCTCTGGTGATAAATACCTGTTTCGCTACACAGCTGAACTCGGAGGTGTCTTCACAGTGATGCAGCAGTTTATAGCACATGCCATACTTTTCTGCTTTTCTCCCTTGGCAGATGCTTTTTAGCTTTTTTCAAATGATTTACCTGAGTACCTGTGCTGATGCAGTGATTTGGGCTACCGCAGCCCATAATGAGCTGTTTGCTACATAAAGATGTGGGGGCAGAGAAAGTTCCGGACTAGTGGGCTGCACAGCCCATACGCCGGTGTCTACCCTGTGCGGGCTTGCCGGGGGCTGCCGTACCACTGCCGGCAAGGTGAGGGGGTGGCAGACAAGCTGCTGGGGTGTTTTTAGAGATGAAACCATGTTGAATGGGGCCTCCTTGTCCCAGGGAGGGCACTAAGGCAGGTATGGATGTCTCTTACAGAAGAATCACAGAATCACTAAGGTTGGAAAAGACCTGCAAGATCATCAAGTCCAACCATTAGAAAAAAAAAGAAAACAACCCACAAAAAACCACAAAAAAACCCCAAACACCCACACACAAAAACCACCACACACAAAAACCACCACACAAAAAACCACCCACACCACACAACACCATGCCCATCATCAGCAGAAGCATATGAAGCACTGAGCAGTGCTAGGAGCTGGGTGTCCTTGGTGGCTCCTTCTTCAGTGTCTCTAGTCATTTAGCAGAGGGGACCAAATTCCTGGTGTCTCCTATACCACGACTGGAGTGAGACAGGCAAAGTCTTCTGAGCAACAGTCCAGCCTGCAGAGACACCCTGTGTTTGCCTTTGAAGCCGGTGTGCTTAGGACAGCCTTGGGGAGGGGGAGAGACACGCTGGATGGAGAGGTGGCAGCTCCCATGCTCCCGCTCCGATCACTTCAGGGTTGTGGAAACGCTGCTTAACTCCTGCCTCAGTTTCTCGAGCACATGCATTTCCCAGCGGTGTGGAGAGACTTAACTGTTATGAAGATTAAAACATACGGAAATAGCAAGGGTTAGAGTGATGTGTCTGTTCAGCAGAATGTGGGGTCTGGCAGGAGGCACAGAAATGGCAGTTTTAATTATAAATGAATTTATAATGCAATTTGCACTTAATACATCTGGCACAATATTTTTCCGTGGGAACTTCCAGGATGCTGGGCTGAACAAATTGAGTGCAGCTTTCACTAAGTTGTACTAAGTTGCTCTAAACAGTTGCATCTGTAATTCAGCAAATTCCTGACCTTTGCTCAGTGAATAAATTTGGACAGTAAGATGAACATACACACGAAGATGCTTTTTGCTCGACATTTAGATACCGTTAATGAATATGAGTAAAATAATAAAATTCTAACAGACTCAGGTTACTTCAATAATTGGACCAGTAATGATTCAAATTTAATTATATATTTACCAGTTAATCATTCATGTGAAGCTTTCTAAAGAAAGCTGCAGAGCCAGACACCAGATTTAAAAGTAGTAGGTTGGCTTTTTGTAAGGGACGCTGCCTGGAAATAACAGGAGAGGAGGATTTTATAGTCAGCCCATAATTTCAGGTTTCTGGGCTCCCCACTGAGTCATTGAATTCCAGATGAGAAGATCAATACAGTCTAGTTCGTTGCCTCTGAGTTCAAATCCAATTCTGGTTGTGGTTGCTGGTTTTGGGGGTGGGTGCGCTCTCGACTGCGCAGCTGGTCAAATGGCAGATCTTGGGATCATGCGTCACTTCAGAGGTCGTTCAGTTGAGGTCAGGGACTCCTTGCAGATTGGTTTACCAGCTATTGACTCACAGAGAAGTGCTTTGTTTGCTGATTGTATTCCTTCTTTTCATTTTTTTTTTTTTTTGATGGATGGAAGGTGAAAAAGATACTGTATATTTTCATCTTGTATCTTTGACCCCTCCCCTCCCAAAAAGTTAAGCTGTAACAGAGGGTATCAGAGAAAGATGTTTTATCCACATCATTTCTCTAGAGATGGTGTAATTCTAGCAGGATATGGTGATTTATTTGTTGTTGTTGTTGGTGGTGAATTTACTCTCAGTTTCAATGGGGAATGAGGTCTTTCTCATGCTGCTGGAAAAAGCTGATATGGTTAATTATAAGAAGGAAATGAACAAAAAAAAATTGAGGAAGCAACCTCACCTGTGCATCACATCGAATAAAACAGTGAAGCAGATGGGGAGAAAGAAGTGCTTGAATATTGTTTGCAGAGCAGTTTAGTCAGTGAGTAACTCCATTATCTGTAGACAGTTGTGAGCAGCTGATATTTATCTGGTTTTGTTAGGCAAGTCAGAAGCCCAGGGGAGGATAAACTTTCTCTTGTGGGCGTGGAGTTGGGACTTGTGTATGTGTCACTGCTTGCTCAGCCCCTCTGCGACTGGGAATCCTTCCTCAGTTCCCCCTTGCAGAAGATGAAAAAAGTGACAATTGCTTAACTATGAGGAAGTTGCAAGACTCCATAAACATGTAAATCCTTTCATTTTCTCAGGAAAGTAGCCATGTGGCATCAGTCCAAAGTGCAGTTATAATGCATTAGTTGCGGTGGTTGTAGAGTGCCTGTTTAGTCTGATTACTTCTCATGTTCTGATTATCTCTTGCAAGTGCAAGAAACTTTCCATTTGCTGGCTAAAATGCAGGACTCCAAAGCAGCTGATGTCGAGGCTGTCTTCTTGGTGGTGCCTCTGTATCTTATGCTGTGTCCAGATTCTGGTCCCACTGGAAATCTCTGCCATCATTTAGTGCTGGCTGTCAGACCGTGCTGAATAAACCATCCTCAGAGTACCAAATGCTTCTGATGTGATGCAAATTTTTATAATGGCTTAAGTCTTAATTTGCTGGCTCCTGCATGCAGAGAAATCAAGGGCTTGGGAGCAGCAAAACCTGGGCCCGGAGAAGACTCCAGGAAGTTTCTAGCTACCATGCTTCAGTTTTCTGCCTTGTACTTTTTGTTCCTCTCCCTGTAACTCATCAGTCCCTTCACAATAGTCACAAACTAGTTTGGGACCATTTCAAAAATTATTTATGTTTTGATGTTCTCCAGCAGTGAAGCACCAAATTTTACAGTAAACTTGTGTATTTGGCATCTGAGCTATGTCAGATCTCAGGGACTTTGATAAAAGCCTCCATGCAAGAGGAGGTTGTGTAAGTAAGGACTGTATATATTAAACATCTGTGCTGAATAATCCCACCCGGATTAGGCCTGGACATGGCAGGTCAGTGCTCCCAGGATTGCTCCCAACCAGGGAACTGCATGTTGGAGCTCAGAGGGGAAAAATTTAAAAGTCTTGTCCTGGACTCTGCTGTTTCACTGACAGAGGGGAACACTCTAGTGTTGAGGTCTATCCTGGGACTCTCCTGGGGCTTATGATGTTAAGTCATTTTGGAGTTGTGACAGGTCCTAGTTGTTTGGAAGGAAATTACCCAACTCCAATCAGTCTAAAAATCAGATTTAGTTTAAACACTTGCTGCAGACAGTGAGGAAATAAAACGAGGGATGCACCTTCAGGTTCACCCACCTCTTTTAGACGCCTCTAATAAATCCCCTTCTGGAATAGCCTTCGATTGTTAGATCCCTCCCTTTTAAAGCGAGGAACTTTTGGAGAAAGAGCTGATGGTTTGTGGAGCAGAGGACCAGAGATATGCATAAATCCATGAGTTTTTTGGTGACTTCTGTGGGATACTTCTGAGGCATCCCCTGGACGTTTTGGTGTAGATGGTTTGTATCAGGAGCTCTTAGACACAATCATAAAGCCAAATCCTGATCTGTAGAGTCTACAGCTGTGAAAGCTGCAAAAATTGGTGGTTGTTTATTGTTAGAGGCAGGCAAGCAAAATGTCATGTATGAAAGATTTCTTATAAGGGTAATGCTGAAGTTTTGTTGGCAAGCTTGGAACCTCATAATCATTTTGTGGATCGAGCCCCTTCAGGCTGATTTTATTTGGAAACCTCCGCCATTCCTGAACTGTACAGCTCTTTGGATGTTTCCCTGGATGGATGCAGCAATTGTTTTTCGATTGCTTGGTCAATAGGTAGCCGAAACACAGCTGTCCTGTGCTGGATGCTAACAAGCACAGAGGCTGATCTTGCAAGCTCTCCTGACTGAATTTTGCTTACAACACAACAATCAGTCATCTGGTAGGATTAGACCTATAAATTGTCCCAGCATTGTCTTGTGTAACTGTCCATGGACTGTCACACAGATATGAAAGCACGTGCTATAAAGTGATGCCCTTTGCAAATGACTCTGCAGCATGAGAGAGAGGCTCACGTGTAAGGGAATGTTAGCTGATTAAATGAACTCCAGGATTTTATGTCCTTCGTGAAAAAGTCTGGCTGGCTTCAATAGCGATGAAAGTAATGGTGAAACTAAATGACATTATCTAAATTCTGCAGCTGTTTTGTCCTTTGTACGTGGTTTCTAGATCATTCTAAAGAACAACTAGTTCTCAGTTAAAATATAAAGAATGTTATGCATTAGATATGATGCATAACGTCCATGGGCACACTCTGGTGAAGGCAACTGGTAGCTCTCCTGCAGGATCACGGGAGCTTGGAGCAGAAGCTGGACACCTCCACAGCCTGCAGCGATTTGCTGTACAACAACTCCTGGTGTGAAGAGCAGGTTTAATCTGGGCTGATGCAAAATTATCCAAGAGATCAAAGCTTCCCTCTCCCTTTCAAATACTTCAGTTTATTTCTTGTGAACTCTAGTGACTCTACTAATGCACAAAGCTGAACACCTAAAAGGCCTCCAGAATACGTCATCTATTGGGTTTTAGGTTTCCTTAGGGGAGAGATTGTCTTTTTGTTGTCTCAGACAGTGCCTGTTGTGTTCTTGGCACAAAATGTATAGTGGCTAGTATGAGAATGCAGACTGCGAGTTTCTGTCCATGGAGAGCATGACCTGATTTTGTTAACGTTCTCAACTTGCAGACCCCAAGGTTTGACTTCTTAAAAATTGTTTTCGTCACTTATTCAACATAATACCTTATCTGGAAAATTCAGCACATGCCAGGTTCTGTCAGAATCACCTGCACAAAAATTGTTAGGTTTTCCTATTATAGTACAAACTAGGTTGAAACATCTGAGCATTTACTTAAAAGATTATAATCTGGCATATTTAAAAATGAAGATTCCAGCTATTCTAATTTTAACACATGGAGCTGCTGTCCAGGAGCCCACAGCAGGCGATGTAATTTCTTTGCAGTCTCTAGGTCACGCTGCCCAATTTACTCAATAAGTATTAAGCTAGGCTTCTAGAAGCATCCAAGTAGACACAGACATAGAATGATAGGGGTTGGAAGGGACCTCTGGAGATCATCTAGTCCAACCCCCCCCACCAGAGCAGGTTCACCTACAGCAGACTGCACAGGAATGCATCCAGGTGAGTTTTGAATATCTCCAGAGAAGGAGACTCCACAACCTCTCTGGGCAGCCTGTTCCAGGGCTCTGCCACCCTCAAAGTAAAGAAGTTCCTCCTCATGTTTAGATGGAACTTCCTATGACCAAGTTTGTGGCCGTTACCTCTCGTTCTGTCGCTGGGCACCACTGACAAAAGACTGGCCCCATCCTCCTGGCACCCACTCCTTAAGGATTTAGAAGCATTAATAAGATCCCCCCTCAGTCTTCTCTTCTCCAGACTAAAAAAGACCCAAGTCCCTCAGCCTTTCCTCATAAGAAAGATGTTCCAGTCCCCTCATCATCTTTGTAGCCCTTTGCTGTACCCCCTCCAGCAGTTCCCTGTCCTTCTTGAATCGGGGAGTCCAGAACTGGACACAGTACTCCAGACCAAGTATTTGGTCTGAAAATCCCCACAAATGCTCTTTCTCATAATGCAGTTGTTTTTCATTAAATATTCTTACCCTAAGTAGCACTAATGAGAAAACTGATAGGGGAAAAAAGCTTCTTTGGTGTTGCTTGTAATTAAACACAGCACCATGGATGGCACAGCTCTTGCAAAGTGCAATTCCACTGCTTTAATCCAGTCTGGTATTAAATCTGTTTTAGCGTAAATCAATGAAAGCTGAAATAAACTGTTTAATTAACAGCTTCCAACGCAACTGTTTTGGTGTGTTGCATCTGAGACCCCTGTGGCCCTGGGCCTTGGTGGGGGGTGGGGGGGCTGATGTGCTTCCAGCTGTCATTGGACTCCTTTTGCATCCCTGGTCTCATCCCAGAAGTTCCCAGCTTCCCAGACCTGCTGACCTGCCCATCTCATTCCATGTATGATTGTCTAGCAGCTTTGGGTGGTCAAAATGAACTGGGTTAGGGTAAAAAAAAAAACAACCCCAAACCAAGCCAGAAGACTTTGTTTTTTAGAGCTAATCCAGATCACTGGACTAAACCAGGTTTAGGGACTGATTACGTGAACTCTTATGCCAGTGGATTGGAAGGAGCGGTCATCTTCAGAGAGGGTAAGGGAAGGGGTTGAGTGGAGTGTGATGTTCACCAGAGGAGGCTGTGGTCGGACTGAGAGGCTGAGCGTGGTGCTGAGGACCTGGTGGGATGCTCTCCTTGGGCCAGCCATGACGGTGGACTGGACCGATGTCCCAGCTCCCTTTGAGGTTTACACCCACTGGCACTGCTGCTGCAGCAGTCCATGGCTGTGGGTGGATGAGTGCTGGGGACACTCTGCTGCTCCAGTGGCTGTGTGTTGCTGCTGAGGTTGGCCAGGTCCCCTGATCTGACATAACCAGGTGGCTGTTGTCTGCAGCAGATTTCGACTGTCTTCTGGACTGCTCTGCTTGCTCAGGAAGTAATCTGGTGAGCAGCTGGGAATGGTAATGTCTGCGGCCAGGGCCATTAGAGCCAGGAGAGGACAATTGTGAATTGCTTTAAAAGCCAGTTGAGGTTCTGCCTGTTGAAAACCTCTCTGCTTCTCTCCCTTTTTACGTATTTTTCACTTTGCAAGCTTTCCTTCCTCACCTCACCAACTTCCCTATGTCTTTCCTCGAGCAAAAGATCTCTTTTGTTTATAGACAGCACTGCTCCTCTTCTGGAGTTTGGAAGGAAGCACAGGAGCATTGCTGTGAGACCACCACTCCCCAAGCCAAGTAGTTTCCCAGCAAAGGAAAGTCTTGAGCTTATTCTGCTGTGATTACCAGACGCTTTATTCTACTTAAGACATTCAGATCATATGCAAACCTGAGCCCTTCTCTTAAATGAGACCCTCACATACCTACTGTGAGACTTTCTGTGACTTTTGAGTGTCTCTCTTGGTGAGAATCGAGATGCTGCTTTGCCATTTTTGGGGGATGAACTGCAGTCTTTTCCACCCTTTGAAATAGACATGCCCTATGTGCATCTGCTTTGGAAAGTTGCTGCTATCTTTGAGTTGATTTCCCAAGAAGGATGGAAACTCAGGACAAGCCAGGATGTTTCTGGCAACTATGTTAGATGGTAGAATGGCAGCAGGTCTGTGGGGGCATGGTGGAAGTAGTTTTTTTTCCTTCTGAAAGGAAGAAGAGCTGTGGGGTTATCTGAGAGGAGCAGCCATGTCATTACTGCTTTATCTAGGAGTGAGATTTAAAAACAGGATTTGGATAATAAATACAGGCTTCATGCTAGTTATTATAGCAAACACAGAGCAGCAGAGATAAGCCTGCTGTGTTTATTCATGGATAAGAAGGTAATATAGAGGAACACAAGGCATTCAGAAAATTTCTGGAGTGAATGAGGGCAAGATAGTATTACTGAAGCCAGCAGTCACCAGGTCATGGTGAAACTATGGCTTCCCTTAGCAGCTGCTTCAGGTGTTGTCTGTGAGCATCTCAACTTGGGTGGTGGTATCTTTTACAGTGGGTGAAGGAAAAGCATTTTAATTAGAAAGGGAGGAAAGCACTGATAGATCACTTGGGAAGGTTATAAACAGTCATCACCAGTGTTTTCAAGAACAAGCTACATGAACATGTGCCAGGGACAGGCTAGGATCCTTTGTTTCTCTGTCTTGGTGGGATCACTTAGACGATTTTTTGAGGACCTTTTCAGTGACTGATTCAGCCACTAATAGAATAAGCTGCAACGAATATCTTCTTTCCTCCTGTAATCAGTTAACTAAATCATTAGTCATGAGAGATCCAGGAAGACAACCTCAAACAAGGCAAGCCTTTTGTTGCCCCGAGTTAATTTCTGCTGCTTAAGATGTTGAGAGGGTGAACCAGAAATGGTGGTGGTCCCTACCCACAGGACGTGGCTAGGTTAAGTAGGAAGCTTTGAGCTGATGTTTAGGCAATCTTTTGACTACTGATGCAGTAAAATGCATGTCTGTCTTTGTAAAGCCTGCCCCAAGCCATTGCCCCTGGTTCACCAGGGGTGCACAGAGGTGGAAGAGTGGAGTGCCTTTAGGCTCATTTCACTTCCATGGAGTTGCAGACCAGGTGGCATGGTGGGAAGGGATTTCTGGGGGGATCCTACATGTACACCCTCTAAGTGGGTTGTGACTGGGCATGCTATGGAAAGTAAATCCAGATTGTCCTTGATAGGTACATAGTTCAGAGCTTCTGCCTCTCAGGTCCTGGCTCCTCTTTCAACCTTGATTCCTAGGCCAAGTGGAGGGTCTGATTTGAGTGTTGTAACCTCTGTCAAGTAGGAAGGACTGAGTTCAAGCCCAGGTTTTCTTCTGGCTTGCAGTAACCGATGCACAAGTCATATTGCCACAGTCGTTAGACTGGAAAGAAATTCCAAGATTTCTAAGAATCAACTAATGGATGTTACTAAAATCCTGATATGTGTTAAAGACCATTTGTATGGCTATTACTGTGTGGTTTTTTGTTTGTGGCAGTGCCTTGGAGCTCTGTCGTAAGCTAGAGCATCATTGTGCTAGATGCTGTATAAGAAAAGAATAAAAAGAAGGCCTTGCAACAAAGGTATCTATGTAAAGACAGGTGTGCTTTGGAGAGATAGAAAGGCCATGAGATACACCCTTGTCAGTCTTTGATATTTCATGTAGATGCTGAAGTAAGCAGTGCTTGACTGGTAGGATAGAAACGGGAAGCTGTCAATCTTTATTTGATTTAATACGTCTTTTAAGCCTCAGTTTAACACCCAGGTGCATATGTAGATCTTTCTGAAGTGGGCTGTTAAACTGACATTCTTAATAAGGTCAACAATCTTAGTGTAGTAAGATAGAGCAGTATAAATGAAAAATGCTCACCTGAAATGGTCTTTATTTTCTTGTCATGTCATATGTCCCAATCATTCAGGTTTGCTCAGTTTCATCTCACCAAAAAATTATAATAAAGGGCAGTGTGAAAGAGAACTGTTTCTCTTGAAAACTGGAAAAGGTTGTGTGGGAAAGTAAATCTGTGAAATTCTGTCCTGGACTGAAACTCCCCCCCAGGGTCAAAAAAACCTCAGCTGTAGAGTGTTGTCTCACCTCATTACAGACACAGTCCTATTTCTGGTCCCAACCCTTCTTAGCGTACCTCTAGTGGAGTGAAGATCAGTAAATTAGGATGGCTGTAACAGCACCAGTGAGATGGTTTTGACAAAGGATACAGTTTCAGTCCTGTTTGCTTTTGAAAGCAGCTGCCCCAGTCTCAGCAAAATATACAAAATACTTGAGGGGTGTTCAACCTTCAGCTTTGATGGAAACAGCTGGGAGGACATGTAGAAATAACATCCAGGATGGCTGGGATGGATGCTCACTAAATGCCTCCTCCAAATGTAGAGAGGGCAGTCATGAGGGGAAGTCTCTCATGTGCTGCCATCACCATCTGCTGCTTTGTCTACTTCAGAGTCCCACCTAGAGCTGTCCCCACAGACCTGTCAAAGCTAAGAATGATACCTGGGCTCCTCCATGCTTTCTTGCAGTCTTACAGCCATTTCAGTCTCCCTCTGCTATGTCTTTTAATAAACTAAATTATGTCGGAAGGGAGAGAGATGGCTAAAGACGGTTTTGAAGTGAAGGATGACCCCTCGAGGGCAGCATGGTCAGAGGACCAGAGGGACTGATCACAGAGTACTGCTTCACTTGCTGGCTCCTGTCTTCTGAAAGGGAGGAAGGAAGGGACATGAGCCAAAAAGCTTACTTTGAATTCTCCTGAACTCTGAAAGTATGAAGACTTTGATGTATTTTAGTACCTGGAACCGAGGAGTTTACATTATTAATATCATGTTTTTCTGTTGCCTTCGTCATCTAGTCATCTCGATACCACCAGCTGATGCTGAAAATCACATGCAAACAAGATGAAACCCTACCTGTACTTCAGCAGGGTTTATTTTTACAGGTAGATCAATTTTAATGAAGCTGGTGCATTGCATTGACCCATTGCTGGTTATTGCTCGCCTTTCCTGCATTTCAATGTGTTGCTGCTTAGGGATAAGGCTGCTTAATTGATCTCCAGTTGCTCTTCAGTGTTTCTGTAACATTCAGCAATGCCTACTACAAATACTTCTCTCCACTAAAGAACTGGCAGCTGTAGCAGACTAGGGAACTGGGCTGGTATGAAGTGAGACAAGGATGGGGCGGAGGTAAGCTTGGCATCTGTGGTTTCTTACAAGTCTTTTTCTCTGATCAAGATGGAAAGCTAATTTCTCTCTCCTTTCTAGTGCTGCTCTTCAAGTTGAAATGGAGGACTGGAAATGGAGAAATAAATGATTGCATTGGAGAAATGCTCTTGCCCATTTGTGATTTGACCTCGTGCTGGTGCCACTAACGCATTAACCAGTGGATTGACTAAAATGACTCCTTTGAATTGCTGAAATCACATTTAAAAAGGCAGCTTGATTTTCTCCTTTGTCCCTTGCCTGTTGCCACCTTTCCTTGGAGTCTGGCTTTAAGCCTTAGCACTGTAGCTGTCTGCGTGTGCATGGCAGCCTTGCCTGTTTGATGTGAACCTCAGCCCCAGCTGTGTCCTGGCGAGACTCTGCTGAGCAGCAGTAAATAGCAGGTAGGACAAAATGGCTTTGGAGAGGCCATGGGAGGCAGCTCCTTAAACCACCTGGCAGCAACAGCACAAGTGCTCTGTCCCATATGGGGACCCCGTCTTGCTGCTGCTGCCTTGACCTGAGCCTGCCACCTCCTCACAGCTGCCCTGGATGGGTGCAGGGGGAGGAGGGCTCAGCAGCGGTGCTGTGCTGCATGCCATGGGGGCTCAGGGATGGGCTCGCTCATGCACCAGAGTCGGAGGTGCAGGATGAGCCCGTGCATGGGCTGTCTCTGCAGGGTGAGAGTACAAGCATGAGGCTGCCCATCTAGTCAGGGTCAGGGTCTTGATGCAGGCACCCCAGGTAGGTGCCTGGAGTCAGCTGGGATGGATTCAGGCCCCTGTTACCAAAAAGGACAACAGAAATAGGATGGGAGAAGCCCCTGTGGCCGACACCACAGGAGGGTTTATGTGAATGGAGGCTGGAGCTGTCTGGTTGTGCTGGTTTTGTCTGGGATGGAGTTAATTTTCTTCCTAGTAGCTAGTATGGGGCTGTGTTTTGTATTTGTGCTGGAAACAGTGTTGATAAAGCAGGGATGTTTTAGTTACTGCTGAGCAGTGCTTACACAGAGTCAAGGCCTTTTCTGCTTCTCACCCCACCCCACCAGTGAGTAGGCTGGGGGTGCACAAGAAGTTGGGAGGGGACACAGCCGGGACAGCTGATCCCATCTGACCAAAGGGATATTCCATACCATATGACATCATGCTTGGCATATAAAGCTGGGGGAAGAAGAAGGAAGGGGGGGACATTCAGAGTGATGGCGTTTGTCTTCCCAAGTAACCGTTACGCGTGATGGAGCCCTGCTTTCCTGGAGATGGCTGAACACCTGCCTGCCCATGGGAAGTAGTGAATGAATTCCTTGTTTTGCTTTGCTTGTGTGCATGGCCTTTGCTTTACCTACTAAACTGCCTTTGCCTGAACCCATGAGTTTTCTCACATTTACCCTTCCGATTCTCTCCCCCATCCCACCATGGGGGGAGCGAGCCAGCGGCTCTGTGGTGCTTAGCTGCCGGCGGGGGTTAAACCACGACAGTGCTTTGCAAAGGAGCTGAGCAAAATAGGCGGGGAGAACAGAGATCCTGTGCGGTGGTGCCCAAGGTCAGCTTGGTGTCCTTTACTCTTCCTCCTAACCCAAGAACAGGGGAAATGCAGTGAAAACAGAGGCTAATTAATATAAGAGGAGTGGGAGGAGGTGTGTGTTAGCTCTGTTTACTGTGTGCCTTCACTGAGGCCAGGAGCTCAGCGTTGTCCAAAAAAACAGACATCCATGTGGGTGAGGAAATCCCCTGTTTCAGGGCAGACAAAGACGATACAAAGTTTGTGTGCATCCTATTTCATAGGAAACGCCAGTGAGGCCAGATGCTTCCCTCTGCAGAGGGTTAGTCAGGGCTGGGGCTTTTCAAACAGCCTCCCAGCCCGTCCTGGTTTGGCAAGCTGCTGTGGGGGATCAGACACCACCCTGGGTGGGCAGAGACACACGGGGCTTCCGTGTTCGCTTCACTGCTGAGTCAGCTTAATGCATTAGGCTGTGTTACCTGGTTAGGTGAGAGTCTAATAATTGGAGAGCTTTCTGTAGGTGCAGAGCCACTTGAGTCCTGCAGGCTGAACCTGCCCTCAAAAATGTTTAAAATGCATCACTCCTTTTAAAACTTCCAGCAAGGCTCTTTTTCCGTATCAGCTTTTTAGTGGCTACCATGGCACTTGAAGCTAATTATGTCTGTGACCTGGCTCTGGACAACAGCATTTGTGATGGGCACTGGTCCACAGAACCAGTTTTGGCTTTTAAGTCCAGCTGTTTGATCCCTCAGAGCCCTTTTAAGCCCTTAAAGCAAGGCGATTATTTGGACATTTATTTTTTTGAGCTAGATGGACAGACAGAGGTTTCTGCAGCCCCAGACCCCTCGCCTCAGGCTCGGTGCAGGGGGACCTCCCTTCCTAGAGAGATACTCAGGGTCGGGCGGAGGAACTGTGCACTTCCCACCCTGCTCTGTGCTGGGATCGGACAGAGCATCCTCTGGCTGGTCCCTGCGATCCCTGGGCAGGCAGGGAGCAAGCTGGCCTCCTCTTCACCCACAGTGGGTACTGGTGGCATAGGAGGATACGTGACTGAGTTTGACAGATGAAATCTTAATTTTCAAAATGTGGGTTAATGTAAAATGTTTCAGGCTATTCAGTTTGGAACAGAGTCTTTTTCTCCTGCTCCAATTTTCTTTCTTTTCCTTCATCTTTTCTGCCTTTTTAGTCTCTGAGCGTGCGGAGGACTGAAAGCCACGGAAAGCTTTGAGTTGGTGTTCGGGCTGTGTTAGATGCCGCGGGAAGGAAACCTTGCCGCAGCCTGTCCCTCTGCCAGGCCACCTCCAGCAGCTGTTCCCTGCGGGTCTCTCCGACAGATGGGCAGTGCCTGAACAGCAGCTTTGTCTTAATTGAGATAAAAATCAGCGCAATTTTACAGAAAAAACAGGCTTTCTTAGCTCTGGAACGACTTACTTTTTTTTCCTTTCCTTTCTTCATATTTTGCATGTTTCTGTTGAAAAAGAGAAGAAAATAAAACTCAAATTGTTTTTTTTAAGGCAAAATATTTGAAATAAAGAAAAAAGCAAATGTTTCCACTAACTACATTGAATGGTGTGATTAGCCACTTCCAGAAAACTTTTAGCATTCTTTTGAACTGTCATAATTTTTATTTAGTTGAGCCAGAAAAGAGTAATTTTAGTTCTGTCCCTTGATGAATCTGCCAGTGTGGTTACCATTATTTTCTCTCCTTGATAGAAGCAATTGGCATGTTACTTTCTGCCCTGGGAAGCCTCAACTGCCACAAAGGGCCACAATCTGATGGGATGTCAAACTGCATAGCACTTGTTAAGCTCCTGTGACTGGCAGCATCTGTGCATTTGCAATGACATCTCTAAATCCATCCAGGATACAAAAGTACTCTAAAATTGTAGCCTTTGTGTGTGTATGTGCTGTATGTTTTATTTATAAAGCTTTTAGAGATAGCAGCTTGTTCTCTAATTTATTTTGGGTTGGTGAGGAGGAGGAAATCTCATTGGCAAGATAGGGAATTTGCAATCTGAATTTAAAAGGAATGTGGAAAAAAAAAGAGGAATTAAAAAGTCCAAGGTTCTGCGACATGTTTGCATGAATAATAATGCTTTCAAAATGATAATGGATTGCATGTCATCCATTTGTAGAACTGTAGAAGCTGCTATGATAAATAAAATTATACGTCAAATTTTAAACAGCATGGGGCCTGTGTGTGTCACTCATCAGATACAATTAAACAAGGAGAATAATTGCCTGCCTGCTAAGTGAAAAGTTGCAATGTCGCAGTGCCATGCTCAGCTTTCATTTGCACAAGGGACACTTGCTCTGGACACCCAGTTAAGGGACTGCCCATGTTTGATGGGGAGCTGTGGAGCTGAAGATGGGTGGATGTTTGCCAAGCTCTTTGAGGAGCCAAAGCTGTGCTATTATGATTCAGTGTTTAAGACCTCCCTTATGTATTTGTAGGGGCTTGACCATGACTGACACTGCTGGGTACATGAAGTCCTCGCAGCACTAAACCTGCAATTGGTTTTGAGCCACAAAACCACCATTTCTTCACAGCAGTCCTGTACATCTCACTGGGATTGTGGTGTTGGGTCTTCGCAGCCTGCCAGTGCAGTCTTTTGCTCTTGGAGGATGTCCTACTCTAGCAGAGGAAGAGATGCTTGAAGACATGGCCCCAGCTCCAGGGAACCTCTACTTAGCAACATTGCTTTTGCACAGCTTAGAGATGGATCAGGACCTGCTAGAGGAGCCCTGAGCCTGCCTTGAGGAGGGAGAGAGATACGGACTAGCTGATCTCTGGGGTAGCTGCCATGTCTATGTTTCTATATGCACCACGGTACTGTCTAGAGACTAAACTGGTGTTAGAAATGCAATGGGTGGACCCCTTTCTACAACTGCTGGAAATGCAGCAGAACCTCCTTTTTTTATTCAGCTCTGGTCTGTTTCTCTTTGCTACTTTTTGTTTCCAGTTGCTGGCATGTGTTGGTGCTAAAATAAGAACTGCTAATTGCTGCCTACTCATTAACTAATTACAGGCAACTCTTTAGATACAGACCATGGACAAGTGTGTCCTAACCATTCCAGGTTGCACTGTCTGCAAATACTTCACCGGAGGCAAAAACTTCCATGAAATTACTTGAAAATGGCTTTTGGGATCCTACCTGTTCTAGTCAAAGCTGAGGGAAAATGCCTTTTATTATTTTTTCCCCTTTGACCAGTTATTTGTTACTTCTAAGTCTTCCTGTGCTGATTTAAAGCTCTTTCTGTTCTGTGTCTGTCTCTAACTCGGGTTTATGCAATACGAAGACTTCCAACTGCATGAAAGTCTGGTGAAAAATATGTAACAATTGTCAGGCTACAATTCTGCTTTTGTCATTTCAGGACTTTGAAATAAACTTTTCTGCTTCAGGAGCATTGGTCTCCGTTCTTTCAGATTTCCCCTTTACCTTCAGCTATGTAATCACCTGATAGCCAAGGTTGTGCTGGTCTAGCAGAGGGTATTAGCCCTCATATATCTTACTAATAAGATTATTAAAATATGAAGAAATCAAATCTATTGACTTTTGTAAGACTGTGCTATTCTGCAAGGTGCATAAACAGATAACATTAACTTCTCATCATAACTTTGATACTGAGCACCATGCTCAGAAGCCAGGCTGACTGTGGACAGGACAGTCATTTGACGTTGTTTTCCTCTCTTACATGTTCTTTCTAGGTTGGAAGTTCCCTGCAGCACCAGTTCCTTGTGTTTGGCAGACAGTGCTCACTGTGCTTCTAGATTCTATCAGGACACGAAAACACAACAGGTGAGACCAAATGATGAACTGCCACTGGAGATTAGGCTGATAGTGTTAATGGTAGTAACCTCAGTGTTACGGTACCTTATCCTAAGAAGGCTTTGCATCACTGAAATACATTCTTGACAGGAAAGCATCACTTGAGCAGCTGAGCTGTTTACTTCAGCATCTTGCCTGGGTCTTAAGAGGAAGAAAATGAAACTGGCTCTGAGCACTGAGCCAGTGCAGATCCTTTGGTCCTTTTGCCTTCCAGATGTTGCCACTGTAGCTGGAAAGATGCTGCTGCTGTCCCAAAAGTAGCAGCAGCATCTTGCTCTACTGAACTATGAGAAGCATTCTGATCCCAGGGCAGGATGGCTCCCTTGGTCCATCTCCACGACAGACCCACTGCATGCGTATGACTCTGGAGCTCTGGTTGGCCTGACAGGAGTGCCAGCAGTTTTGCTCTCAGTGTTTGTCAGCCCAAGATCTGGCTTTGAGTGTACAAGTGCAAACATCTCAAATGTAGATAGAGCCATTAGCTTTAAAGGTCAACACTGAGGTCTTCAGTATACACAGTACAGAGACTATTTGTGTTAGAAAGCTCTTGTAAAATTAGAGGGTGAAAAAACAAGCATTAACACAGGAGCAAATGGATTTGCTGGAGTGCGCTCAGTAAAACAGTAAAACTGAGACTTGTGTCTGAGCAGTGCCAAGCTATCCTGGGGCATGGCATTGTGTGCTGTCGGGCTGCTCTTTATCTGCCAGTCCTGCATGTCCTTCCTCCTCATGTGCAGCATGTATGGTGACTTGTCCGAGCCCTCGTGGGCTCTGAGCTGCCCAGGGTCTGTGTGGTTTGTGTGCAGCAGCTTGGGGCATGTGTCCATGTCCATGGGCTGATTCAGTCATGGCAATTGATTTCACTTTAGAGGAGTCTCCTTTTGATGTTTTTCATGATCTTTGGGGACTGCTGAGCCCTTTGGCTAAGGGCTCTGGGCCCTCCTGGGTAAACTTATGGGAAGATGGGGATGAGCTCCTTGGGCTAATCCTGGCTGCCCAGCCACCCACTGCACTGACTGTGGCCGTATATCTCCTTTCTGTGCATGGCCAGAAGTTGGACTGTTCTACACAAGATTTTAGGCTGGCTTCCTATAGAAATGAAGCTTAGAGTTGCAATCCCAGGGCATGTGTCTTCGTGCTTGGAAAGAAGCAGCTCTCCATACATGCAAAAGCCAGTTGCAGCCAAATTTTACAGAGAAGCAGTGGTCTCAAAGATGTGGTGTCCTGGCAGGTAGGCATGGGAAAGTCACTCTGATATGCTCCCATGAGGGTAAGACTGCATTGAGAGCTCAGCCCTATTAGATACCCAAGAGTCCATGCACGAGGGGGTGGTTATGAATTTCCCAACCTTGCAGAAAGCTTCGGTTTGAACTTGCATGTTGTTAAGCCATGAGGGAATCCTGCCATAGCACGGAAACAAAACTCCACTGATTTTGGGGCTTTGTTCTGTTTTTTTTCTCACCTATCTGAGAGAAGTCAAAATGCCAGTGACAGCGTGTGCTGAATGCTGACTGAGCTCAGGCTGACGGTGCTGGGGATATCCCTTTTTTTTCTTGGAGAACCTTAGCTTTTCTCTTTTGGAAAGCCCAGATCATATCCATGATCCTGACTCTGTCATATCCATGTGAAGACTTGCATCTGCACAACTGAAGGGGACATCATACTGCAAACACAATAAGCTGGGAACGGCAGAGGGGAGAGGGCACTGGATATTGGGCGTCACCCAGCAGAGCACGCCAGGAACAATCACACTCTCAAACTAACCAGACCACAGCGACTCAGAGGCTACACCAGCTTCACACTTTTATGCTGGCTTCAGGAAAGACTGCTCCTAGTGTAAACTTAGGTTTGGGCAGGTGGTACCCAACTCCAGTCTAACAACTGCAGGTATAAAGCTCTCAAAAATTTTTTGAGGAACTTACTTAAAAATTGTGCAGTGAATTTGTGCCTAACTCATGGGGTTATTTTGCTCCCGGGACTTCAGTGTTCATATAGGAGCCCTAAAGCTATATCTACTGAATTGGCAGAGCAGGCTCTTCATCATTATTACAGAAAAGGGTTTAAGTACCTAAATCACACTGCTACTTTCAAAATCTTATTCCTTGGTACTGTGTGATTTTGATAAACTCAGTCATTGGAAAACTGAACTTTTTATGAAAAGATACAACTGAACTATAAGAAAGGCCCTTTTTTCCTGAAAAAAAAAGGCTGGAGGTGGGAGGAAAGGAAAGTCATAAAATATTGACAAGCTCTGTTTTTAACGCTGGTACGATTGCCCCTACACAGCTCTATAAACTGCATTTTCACAGACTTTTGAAAGCCTTGACTTTTGAAAGGTTTGTGGCACACTGGGAATAGCCATGCTTTATCTGTCAGAGGAACCCAAACGGGCGTGTTTCTCCTCTTGATGTTGCCAATGATCTTCAGGAACTGATGCCGTGAAATGTGGGTGCTATGTGATGGGGGAAGCAGGGGCTGGGGATTTGGGGTGGAGAGCTGAGCTGCTGCTCCTGGCAGTGTGTGTTCCCCAGGATCTGGCCCTGCATGACAGCCTCTGGGGGGGACAGGGTCCCTCACCGCAGACTGAGTGAACTTTGCTTTGCTGCAAGCAAAGAGGACAATAAGAGGAAAGCTGAGACACAACCCTCATCATGCCTTTCAACTGTCAGGAAAGTTGTCTTCTGGTGTGGGTGAAGGAAGGTTTGGAACAGTTTTTGTTCATGAGGCTCTGCCGATCCTTGTGCAGTTTTCTGTGTGTACATCCTACAGCAGGCACGTCAGGGAACACAGCACTTTTTTTTTTTAATTTCATGGACATCAAAGTCAGATTTGAAACACTGTGTGAAGATGAAGGTTTTTCAAAATTAAAGAGCTGGATTAGGTGTGGGTCTTCATGTCATGTCACCTCTCCAAATGTTTTCATGTCAGCGGAAAAAACAAGAGGGAGGCTTTCTGACCTTGAAAAGAAATGCCCGAGGGAAATGACTCCTTCATGCAATTTTTAATACTCTTCCGAGTGACTTTTTTTTTTTCAAACTGCTGTAGCACAATACAGGTTTGAACTAATGAATGTCACACTCATATGGGGCAGTTCCAAAAATGAAAGACCTTGAGTGACTGAACACTATTATTGCACTGTACGAAGACGTTATCAACATCACCTACATTTCTGACTTTCAAGTGTCTTGGTGTCTTATAGTTAGCCCGCCTGATGCATGAGAGACGCACTCTAGATTCAGTTTCAAAGCCAGCACATAAAACTTTACTCAAAAAAAGTACATAAAAGGGAGCATTATATGCTGATAATTTTTTCATTATGATTTTCGTTTTCGCAATCTCTTTTCTTTAAAGTGTTATTGCTAAAGGCTGCTCTCCACAGCAATCTTCCTCCCTCATACTGGGGGAAGAGGGAATAATTTTTAGATCCCTTCAAAGGCTATTTCATTTGCAGGTCTTTGGAAGACAAGGATGAGATTGTCATGGTGGTAAAACCTTGGCTGCATTTTGTACCTTTACCAAGGCACCTCAGTCATACTGCCACTTCTTTCCTGGGGGGGGAAGACCTCCTTCCTTTCAAACATCCCACACAGTGGATGTGTTAACTACTTGAGGGAGGCAGAAGACACCAGTTCTTGTACCACGTGGATTTTGAGGGTCTTCCTCTGATGACACATTCAACTCAGGCACAACAATTTGATATGATGAGCTGATCAAGTGGGGATCTGTTGTCATCAAGGGGGGTATTAGGGATGGAGTTGGGTCCCTACCGATGTTAGTGATAAAATATTCCCCGATTTCAGTGAAGGTGGTTTTAGCCCTCTCTGTTTTGAGCAGGAGTATGAGGAGGTTAGGGTTCACCTTTCAAATGTAGCAGGCTCACAACAAAAGGCAGTGGATAGGGACTACGGAGATTTAGTCCTGATTCTGCCACTGGCTTTCTGGGGCACTAAAATTAAGTTACAGTACTTATTTCTGTCTCAGTTTCTCCAGCAAAAGCATTTCTCTGCATTGAGATTCAGCCACAATTGCTAATTCCCAGACTTACAACTTCCCCAACTCATGCTAAGTTTTTGCCTCCGCTCCTGTTTTTCTTTCAGGACTGTTGCATTGGTGGTGTCTCTTTTTCAGTCTTATGTATTTCTCTAGCTGTTTTTTGTCTTGAAGTTGTACAGAACTTCTCTGTACTAAAAGTCGTTTCCCTTCTCCATATCCCTTCCCCTGCCGCTTCTCGGGTTAGCAAACCTTTTAGTGATTTTCAGTCAGGACTTAAAAAGCTGGAAAAATATACATTCTGCCTGAAAGCTGCTGAAGTGAATGGGGGATTTATAGAAATGGATCTTAGAATGTGGCATTCTCAGGTCAAAAGTGATCTTAGTTCAGCAATGCAGAGGCACGTACCAGCAGGGGAGAGGTGGGCAGGTATTTTGGTGAGCTGCAGTGCGATCCCTGCCCGCTTGTGCCAGCGGAGGTGTGAGCTTGCAGAGTGCAGTGAGGTGTGCCTCATCTGGTGCAGATGCTTCTGCAGCGCGGTTCCAGAGCTCCTCAGTTTGAGTTTGCTTCAGTTGTTTAACCTGGCATTCTATAACGATGTGCACTAATTACAAAACCACACATTTGCACTACAGAAGAGTAAGATCTGAGGAGTTTTGCCTATTTGACGCACATGCATGTGACAAGGGACAGTAACACCAGCAACATCATGGATTTTGTAGTCATGATTCCCCTCTCGCCTTGGGAGAAGAGACACTTAACCTACTTCAGCAAGTGAAAGCAGGCAGCATGTCAGCTTTATTTAGGTGGCCTGTGCTGTCTATGATCCTTTCATGCCATGACTGATTCATCTGTGGTCTTGTATGGTATAACCTGACAAGCAATGAGAGAATGTTCTAGGATACGCATGGGCTTTTGGTTGGTAGAGGGTTAGTCCAAGGAGATGGAGCTTAGCAGAAGGCTGCACCCAGAGCCTTGTGGCCAAACCCCTCTTGGAGATGCTGGTGGGGTCCACAGACGCACAGAAGGTCCCTCCAGCCATGTGGTCTCCCGCTGCTGCAACAGGAGCCAGCGAAGCCGCTCTCTGGTTGAGCTGCTGGGAGATGATGTTACTCCTTCCCCTTCGTAGTGCTGTTAGTCATCCAAAAAGGCTATTTCAATACGATCCCTGTGCCGTGGGACTAGTGAACTCAGCTTATAGTGCAGGGCTGTTGTTGTGCAGGGTCCCTGAGCCCGTGCTTCCCAGTCTCGTTTCTGTGGGACAGCAGTGTCTCTTCTACAATGGAGAAATGAAAGGGCCTTGGATATTTCTTGGCTGCTTCTCATGTAACAGCCAAAGGGTGGTGTATTGTCAAACCCCAGCTTCAGTCCCATTTTCTTTGTGTGGCTGCCCAGCACAACGTCCCAGGAAGGCCTGGCAGGGTCAAGAAATTTTCCACCAACTATGCCCTGAAGCTATTTGGAGCTGGAGCTAGAGAAGTGAATTAAAGCAATCAATCAAGCCAACTATGTAAAACAAAGCTTTTTTGTGGTTGGCAAGGTGGTTTTGTGATGTGAGTCCTGGCCTCTCAGTTCCCTTTTATTTTCCCTTGCTGCAGCATTCCTACGCCCTCCTACCCCAGTCCGGCATCAGTAATGGTCGAGCCTGGAACAGGCTGTAATTATTTAAGCAGAACTAATACAAAAAGTGAAGGCTGTGGCTACTGAGGAAGTGCTGGGAAAAGGTGCCTGTTCCCCTTAGAGTGCACCGACACAAACATGCTCCCGTCCCGCACTCTGATGGAAAGCTTGCAGATGTCTTCTCAGTCCTCACTGACTGCACCAGGGTTTGTGTTTTCACTTCTGTGCTCTCGATGACCAACAGTTCAGAGGGGTCTCCCCACAGACATACAGTTTCTGTCATTTTGTTATCTACCAACGATGAAGATCTCTAAAGATAAAATAGAAATTACTGGAAAAAATGAAGTGCAAAATCTAGTTTGGTTATATCTTTCTTCTTTTTTCTATAGTTTCCCCCTGAAATAGCTCTAGCAAAAATTTAATCTTAGCCTGCGCAAGCTACTGTTTTGAGTAGAAAGTATAACCCAACAGAGAGGAAAAAATATCCAATAATTCTGTTTCAAAATAGACACACAGACTGGTTGTGCCTGGGTTATTTTAGACTGTATTTTTCAACATATTTTGCAGTGGCAGAAGAAAATATGATCTACAATTCTATGAAGGTTTTTTTCATCAGAACATTTCTCATTTATTTTAAATTTACCAGGAAGAAATACAGCCTTTATTTCCTTCATTAAATTGAAAGTCCGGGCTAGAAATAAATAATATTGTCAGAAGTGAAGAAAAATGCAACAGTTAAAGGACTTGTCTATCAGGAAGAATGTTTTCCACCATACAAAGTAATATCTACGATTTTTAAGTAAGAAATGAAAAATATTAGATACTCTCACATTAAAAATTCCTATATATGCAAATGTATTTTTGCAAATGTATTTTCTTCACCAAATTGGTTATGCTAAGAATTTGGTTATCTCAGCTGTACTCTCTCATGCCTCACCATTCCAGTCAAGATGCTTAAGAACTCATGCTGCTAGTAATAAAATACCCTTGGTAGTCCTGAAAATTACGATATGTTATAAAATATTACAGTGTACTTTAATAATTTAAAAATACACCTTCCATAGGGGAAAGTCAGACTTTTATTTATTCTACAGAGAAGGTCAATAGTTGAGTTCCTTTAAGGGTAGAGAAACTCACCACCGAACAGATACTGAGTTTTTTCCTGGGAGCAAATGATCATGCCTCAGTTAGACACATTTTGTGCAACCAGGAGGAAAGTCCAACAAGTGGTTACATTTTCTGGGTACTTGGTAAGTGGCTGTTTTTCAACGAAGTAAAAATAATGTGAAAAGATTATTTGGATGGTCAAAGAAAAACAGCGCTTTGCCCGTCCATAAAAGCAAGTTTATTACCAAAGTAGTTCTGCTTAAGAGGTGGTGTGAAAACTTCTGTAAACAAATCAATATTTAATAAGGGTGGAAGGGAAGCTGATGGAAGTAATTAACTGGACATTAGGAAATGCAGCCAGTTGTTGAGGGAAGATAAAACCAGAAATTAAAAAAAACCTGTAACTAATGAGGTTAAGGAATTGGCTGCCCTACCTAAATAACATTTATGTCTTAAAACCTGATTAAAAGACACATCCAAAAAATATCTATTATCAGTTTGCAGCAGTGATCAGCAAAGATATGATTTGTTCTTGGCTCAGAGTTAGTCAAGTTTTATATCCATGAACATGATGTCTTAGACACCTGTCTGAGATGAGTCTCCCTCTGAAGGTGCCTATTTCTCTTCATTGCCAGTGAAAGGAGCTTTCCGTGACAGGCTAGACAAATGCCAGATAAAGCTGAGATTAATCTCCCTCCTACAGCATTGCCAGGAGCAAGAATTCTTCGTCCATTATGAGTTTGGATTAAAAGCCATCAGATTTTAGGGGAAAAAAATAATGATGCTCACCTTGGGTTTGTTGGTTTGTTTTGCTTTGCTCATGTTGTCCAGGTTTCTTTCGCAGGCAGAAAGGATAGAAACATCCTTTATAATGACAAGAAATAAAAGCAGGGATTCTCCCTTCAACACTTGGAGCTGCAACTTGAGGCTTTATGGAAAATCTCAGCTGTCACGTGGCCCCGATTAAATTGCAGTTCAACCATAATGCCTCTCCGTGCATCCACAGTGAGCGTGTCCTAAGGCTGCCCGAGGTATGGATAAAAAGTCTGTCTCTATTAGCTGTAATGTCTACCCTGGTGCGACAAGGGAGAGCATAGGGCTTTACATGCTGAAGATGGAGTGGTTCAGGAGTAGGATGAAGTCCTCTACGGAAAAGGTGACACTGTGGGCTGGCGTCCTGCTGCCAGCAATGGTGTTAGAGTGCTGGGACACTGCCTGCATCGTCTGCTGAGCTGAGCAACAGCACTAGCTGAGCCCTGCTCCAGTGCTCAGAGGTGTAGCAGGGAAGTCTGTACAGTTGTGAAGAAGCCCCTGCTCCTTTCCCTTCTCTAAAACTGACCAGAACATCAAAGACAAATATATAGGGAGACAGCTGCCTTCCTCATGGATGTCATTAGGGACCTGCATTTAGGACGAGAGGTCTGGGAGTGATTTTTGGGTCATACAACAGGTATTCTGGAACTGAAAAGGAGGATCTCTAGAAACTAGATATAAGGTGTGGGATTCAGGTCAAGAGTAAAAGTCCTAAATTTAGGTGCCTATATGTAGATGCCTACATGTACATTTGGTATCTAAGCTCACGTTATAGTCAATGGAGATCAGGTCGATGGAGCCTGGAGAATGACGTTACTCACCCTAAACTGGGGTAGGTTGGCTGCTCAGCCGAATCACTCCTTAGGCCACGTAGACAATATTGGCTAGGGGTGGGATGCAGTGTCCTAAACACAGGTGCCTTTCACCATTTCAGAGGTCCTAGGAGGTCCCAGGGGGTCTCTAGAAGAACACAGGTCTCCACAGACATTGTAGTGTACCCACCAGCCCTCTGCAGACACCTTGGGGTCCCTCAAATGGCACTCCGCAACTCTGATTAGAAAACCAAAAGGATCCCTAAAACTCCACAGACTACAATGGGAGTTTATACACTCAGAGTAAATGTAGACATCTAAAATTTAGGCTTCTTAATCTGAAATTGAGTGGTAACCAAGCTCTCGCGAGCATCATTCAGCGATGTGCGCAGTATGACTGCTGTGTTTAAATGAAAAGTGCTGTATTTGTCAGGGTAGCTAAGTGACTTTCCGGACAGATCTTTCTCCACTCTGAGCGGGCAATCCTTTCAACCAGCCTGCTTCCAGTCCCAGCTGCTGGATGCTTTTCAGATGTAAGGTGGCAAAGGGAATATCTTTCTGCTATGCCCCGAACAGGCAGGGAAGTACGAACTCTGGCCACCTTGCTTACCCCAGCAGATGCTAGGGGACTTGCAGGCACAGTAGCTCTGTTCTGCTGTGCCCTCACCTCCCCCTTGCTTTGGTCAACACTTCACAGCTTGACACGAGGGGTGGAGGGACACTGTGGGGCAAGCACAACATGTGGGGGCAGCGAAAAAGTTGCTTTTTGTATGAGCCATTGTCTGAAATCCCTTATTTCCTCAGTCGCTTTGGGGCAACAAATCTTGTTTTGTCCCACAAACCAGCTTTGTGATTAGTAGCTGTAACTCAGACGCTTTATTAGACTTCAGAAATGCTCTTAGCCTCCTAGAAAATGACTTTGTGGCATCAGTGCTGCCGTGTTCACTCTTCTGCTGAGGCTATCATTAAAGCACCCGTGAGAGGACCCCTCACCCCAGGTGCCTTTTTGGGTTCTCCCTGCATGGCAGATGCTGTCCCAGCCTTTCTCCCCGGGTTTTTTTTCTGGCCCCTTGCTGCACACTGGTCTTTGGCTCACTCAGATCCTGCAAAGTGCCTTGTGTCTCAATTTTTCACTTAGCTGCTGTGGACAAGCGTGCGTGTGTGTACATGCACGTGGGAGGGAGGAATAGTATTTAAAATTCTCCAACCTTCAACTTCATATTACTGCATGTAAAGCAAACCCCCAAATCATTTATTTCTAGGCTTCTGCCTTGATTCCCAGCGTTTTGATTTAATCTTAAAATATTTAATCATTTCCTTGGCAAATGACACTGGAATTGGACAGATGGTTTAAACTTAGCTCTCTTCCCTGGAGAAAAGCTGCTCAATTAAAACAACCATAGCTCTCACACATTCAATTCATCCTTATCAGCCTGTCCCAATTAATCCTCTAAATGCAATGTTACGTAACGTAGGATCCTCTCTCCCTCATTTACTTTTCCATTTTGTCATTATTTCCTCCGTGTTTGCTTACCTGCATGGCATTGTTGGGCGTCAGGAGAAAGCCACCGCATGGGGAGAGGTGTGTGAAATTTCCAAGTCATATCTGTTAGAGCAAAAGGGAGGGACGTGCATAAGCCTTCGCACTGAGTCACTCATGCTTTTACTCTGTGCCATTATTTTTCTCCACGGACGAATGATCTTTGTAAATCCTTAAAACAGCAGAATTAAATTTCTATTACACTGTTTTCTGTATAGCTACATAATCCCTTTCTGCTGCTAGTGCTGGAATTGCTTGGCTTACAGGGTACTCACTGCTTGTGAAAATGTGTTTCTGCATGTGCAGGGGGAGTGCAGTTTGTTCAGCTGTAGAAAGGAGAGAATTAGAGTTCGGCTCAAAAGGACCAGAGTAAATGGCCATAATAAATCTCACTGGAGACTGGGACATCTAATACCGTTAGTCTCACCTCTGTAGTACTGCCCGCGTCGTTTCACTCTGCCGCAGTATTAAGAACAATAATCTGGATTTAATAGGCCTGGATGTAATTCAGGCAGTCAGTGAGGGCGAAATTCTGCCTCGAGGAGCACTGGCCCGTGTTCCACGGCTGTGCTCCCATGGAGGGGTGAAGAGCAGGTCTGGGAGCAGGCGCATGCACGCTGGGTCCCCTGGCTCGCCGCTGCCTGTTGTCTTGGCTGTATGTTGGGCTCGATGCATCCTTGGGTTAGGTGGGTTCAGGGTAGCTGGTGGTGGTTTGGGCTGGTGGTGGCTTGGGCTGGTATGGGTCCTATCTTGGATGGCCTTCGTGTGCCCGAAGGCCATCCAACAGTGTCAGGGTGGGTCTCCAGAGCCTGCCGGCAGGCTCAGGCTGCCACCACTGAGAGCATCACCGGGGCGACCCGCTGCAGGAGGACTGCGGCCCAGGGAAGACAAAAATTCATGCTTAGAATAGATTTATTCAATCTACCTTCAGATTGTAATGGAAGAGACTGCCCCAAAATGGCATCTCTGGCCACTGTGCTTCTGCTCAAAATGTTACAGGCTAAGCACCACGTAATTATCTGTTACTGGTCCAGTGCTGATACATAAGGCAATAAAACCTTAAATATGAAGGACCTTGAAGCTAGTCCTGCTCTGAGTGGAAGGTTGGACTGAGGATCTCTAGCAGTCCCTTCCAGCTTGAATTTTTCCATGATTCTGCAGAAGGAAAATAGTAAGTGTATTAGCAACGACAATCATCAGGAAATGCCGAACAAATTCCCCTGAATTTTTCCTCTAAATAAATCAATAGAATAAGACAATCTGCTTTACATGTTTATTTAAACATCTTCTTAGAGTATTGTTGTTTTGTTTTGTTTTGTTTTTCCTGAATAATTCATTTGGCTGCTAACTGTACTGAACGCCTGGCTGTATGGAGAGGGGAAACCCCCACATCTTTAAAAAATCTGGAATTTTCTTTGGATTCTACAGTAATTAAAATAAGGTTTTGTTAGTTTCCTGGAGCAGACCCCTTTTTTTTTTTTTTTTCTGCAGCACTATTTCATTCAATGTCTGTTGAAAATATATTTGAACACTGAGCCGTGAAAGCAGAATATTCTGTTTGAAACTGAAGACAATTGTGGAGAGCCACTGAAAAGTAGCAGTGTGTAGAGCTCTTTTACTCAGTCTCTATATCAAAAAGAAAAAACTTATCTAATAATTCTGCAAGTCAGAAATAGAAACAATTTATTGACAGGCCAGGGTTTTTTTACTACAGTTTGTTATTCTAGTGCTACATCCAAGGCAGTAATTAAATTTGGAAGGTAATGGGAGACTGCTTACCCGCGGGATTATTCCACTGCTTCATTCTCCAGGAATTCTTCTGGGTATTCAGGGAAATTTCAGGACCTCTTAATTCCTTCCTGTTATTTCCAGATTTATTTCTACATATCACATACTAAATCATTAATATCCCTAAACGGCATTGAAGAAAAACCAGAACAAAACCAAAGCAAATCTTCATGGCCTAAGACATCTGCAAGCTTTTCCAGGATTTCTGTTACTTAGGAAGGTCTAATCACTGATACTCCATAAATCCGAGCAGTTACAACTATGCATACAGTACTTCTTTGTAGTAAAAAGTTCAATGCTATTATGTTTATGTAGTATGTTAGCAGGAAAATTTCCTTTGCCATTTAAAAAGGGAATTCTAAAAATATGAATTCAAGTATTGATCTTATTTTTATCATTCTTGTGGATTCTTCTCCTCTTTTGGCAAAAACATTTTGACCTAAATATTCCTTGCTTCCTATTACAAGGCTGAATCAAAACACTCGCTTTTTGTGTCTCAGTCTCCCCAACCGTAGAAAAATTATATTCTGGCTGTGGAAAGGTGTTGGGAAATTAATTTTGTTTAGATTCACCGAGGGCCCTGGGGTCCCCGGTGACAATGGGTTTTGAAGGTATAAAGCCTTCTTGTTGTTATTGGAACAACCAACTTACAAAAATTTGTAAAGAAATGAATGGAAATGCAAACTCACATAAGACCCTGATTGTTTGGTTCTAAGCAGCCAACTCTGAACGCCCCTAATTTGTGGAAATTAATTATGAAACACAACCATATGTCCCTGTAATTACAAGAAAATAGATGGAAGCTGAGGAGACCGGCTGCATCCCATGCATGAATAAATCTCCTCATGAAAGACGCCGGCCGTAATCGCTCCTTGAGGGAATTCAATCCAGTCACACACCCATGGGCTGCCTCCGTGGCATCCTGCCATACTGCTATGCATTGGGGTACCATGAAACTATATCCTCTGGAAAAGTATTTACAGCAATGAGCTGCTGAGACTTCACCTCAGAAGTGGAAGAGCGCGGGGCTGGGTTTTCAGTGATGGCTGAGGCACTTACCCCTCAGTCTCTGCTTTTTAACAGTGACCATTAGCTCTCATGCCCAAGTCGCCCCTGAAACTTGGGGAGCAGCAGGGATTACCCCCAAGCTGGTTTTCCCCTGTCCCCACTGTCAGGCAGCAGGAGAGAGTAGGAGAAAGTCAGGTACGTAGTGGTGAAGCTTCAAATTGGTCCTGAGGTGCTCAGGCTGAGCAGGATCAGTTCAGCGCCGGCTTGGCATGGAGATGGCCTCGTGGAGAGCAGGGGCTGGCAGCCACTCAAGCCATTGCTGCCAGGGGATCCTGGAATTTATTACTCATTATCTTTAGGTTACACATCTCACTCAGCCATTGTATTTCAGGATTAATTTATTGACTTGTGTGGAGTTACTATGCCTGTTCCCCACTGATGGGGCTGGAACAGAGCTCCGTAAGGGTCTTGGTGAAGGTCACATAGAGGGGGACCATACCTGGAGCAATCTAAAAATTTGCCACAGTGTGGCAGCTATTTTCTTTTGACTGACTGTGCTGGGAGACCAGCAAGGATATGATCTTCAAAGTCCAAGAAAACAAGAAAGCCTAATGACTAATCTTGACCCGACCAACAGTGTGTGTGAAACTCTTTCAGGGTTTTGTTTCATCTCTGGGAGACAATTCCTGGTTATTGGACTTACGTCATCATCCTGCTCTCCCTAAGACACTGCTGCCAGTCTTCATCAGTTGGTGCTTTCAGGTAAGTGACTGGCAGGAAAAAAGGATAGGAAGAAACCTGGAGCTATGTTGCCCATGGCAGGCTCAGTATTATAGTATCCTCTTCAGGTCTGTCATCACCCTGCACGGAGCCTTCACTGTTAGAGATGATTCCCTGTGACACCATGTGATTTAAAAATTATTGCAAAGACTCTGACATTGCTTTGCACATCTTCCGTGTGGCCATCCGTCCATCAAAGAGGCAGGTCAATAAATGAATGCGCAGCTGAACACAAAAGCATATACAAGTCTTACACCCAATAATTTTATTTAAAAAGCTGTGCATGAAGCTCAGCTCCCTTACAATTTTTTCCCACTGGAGGCTCTGTTGTTTTTTAAATGCACAGTAACCACTATAATGTGTGCTTTACTTACTAGACTTATGGTTAAATATTTATTCTCTTTTTTTTTAAGACTTTGACTGTAACTAAATGACTGCTGTCAGCCATCTTACGTCTGAAACAAATAGGTGCAAAACTAAGTAAGTCTAAGGAGCACAGACTCGAGGCCCAGAATTAAGTCTTCCAAGTGTAATAGAAAATGTGGTGGAACCAAAGAAAACCTGCAGCCCTATTGTGCTTGACTGGCAAAGGTTCAGCCAAGGAAATACTTGGTGTGAACATCAAAAAGCAGCAGCGGATTGTTTTCTTTTTTTCTAAGGACTGCCTGCAAACTTCATGACAACCCATTTTTCCCTTTTTTATCCCTCCCTGTCCCCCAGGTGCCCCCTGTGGTAACCTTTGGCATTTTGTATCCTGGGAGCAGGGCATTTCCCGTGGTGTATCAATAGCAATTTGGTTTTCTCTGATACCAAATTGAAAAATTCGGTTGACAAGTCCAATACCTGTGACTTAAATGTGTGACAAATGCAAGCTGACTTGAACAGTCATTTCAAGTCAACTGTCAAGATATTGAAGTTCTTGGGTCAATCTGAATATGAGAGAAAAAGCCATTAATATCTATTAATGTAAAACTAGCATTGACAAAGCAGTATGCCTTTAAACAGGGTAGAGAAAGGCATATGGCTGATGTGTTTGGAAATAGTTTGTGATGACTAGAGCAAGGTGAACATTGAATGCATAGCCCTTGTTTTGTCGGTCTGTTTTTTTTGGTTTTATAAATTTGATATACAATATCTCTTTTATTTCTAGACGCATCGCATGAAATTCACAACCCCAAAGAAAATCCTGCTCAGATTTGCCAACAGTCAGTTTCGATTTTTGTATTTAAATCTATCGTTGAAATTCTCCAATTATAAGAATGATGGAGTTAGAGGTTGGGTGCGGTATTACACAAACCCATCATCTAACTGCAGCCCTGAGATGGTAAGTATTGCGAGACATTCCAGCATTGTGAAATTTGTCTCTGTCCTTAACTGAGGTGAAAAGTTGGAATTTTGAAATGTTTTGTGGAACAGAAAAGCTGAAATATTTCTGGTGGGAAACATCAGACAGATTTCTTGAAATGCAGCATTTCAGCAGTGTCAAACTGTGCTGTGACTGTCAGGAAATTTCATCTAATAAGGTGAAAAATATATTCCACCCTATCCTGTCCTGCTCTGTTCTATTGTCAGTGCAATGGGAAGAGAAAAGTGCGACTGGAGATGAAACAAGACAATGAATTTTGATTTTGAATTATTCAGAAACTTTTTTCCATGGAAAATATCAAATGGGAGCTCTTCCTGGGAAACTGCGCTTCTTTATACAGTGCCATCCCCCATGTAGTTTAGCAGTGGCAGATAAAATATGTTGCATCTTCCCCATCTGCTCATCCCTGCCAGCACTTTTCTCATCCTCATCTCTCCTCCTGCCCCATGACATTGGCTCGTCCTGCGGCCAAGGTCCACAGCTGCTCCTGGCATTGGTCTCTGGAGCTGTGTTGGGGCTCTGCTGGGATGGCCCCACTGGGACATGGCACCGCTGTGCCGGGCAGGCAGATCCACCTTCAAACAAAGGGGGGATTTTTCTATCCAAAATGTTCACGGCCTAAATAGAGCCAAGGACTCTGTGTTAACCCATCTCATGAACCTGGTTAAATACAGCTGGATGATATGTCTTTGAAAAGGGAGAGCCATGTGGCCTGGGGATGTTGCTTTCCACTGCACTCCTGCTTTGGGAGTGGGCTCTTTCGGGAGCGATCTCTCTCTCTCTCTCATGGAGGTGGTAGCTATGTCTTTGGACTGTGGTTGGGCAGCCTGGAGGTGTCACATCTCTTCTCCTGGAGATTTCTGCAGCTTTGGACAGGCTGCCAGAGCAGCTCATGGGATTGTCCTGCAGCCTGTGGCCAACAAAATACGATGGTCACTTGAGCAGTAGGTCTAGGGAGTGAAAAGGCTCCAGTGGCAGCGGTGACCAGCATCTCCTTGTGGTAGTCTTGTCAGCCAACACAGCTACAGGGGGGAAGGCAGTCAGTTTCTTCTGAGAGCTAGATTTTAAAGTTATACAGAGAGCAAACAGGACCTGATGGAATTCCTGTATGAGCTTCAGTGCCTAACTTGGACGCTAATGGGAGTTAACTTCAACGTGATACTGGAAAATCCTACCAGCTGCTGCCCTGCACCTTTGGTAGCCAAATATGAAAAATGTGAAAATACAGTCGATGCAGTCAGCACAGACTCTCACTGGGCAGAGCGTGTTCTTGGCTTTGGAAGTTCTCTGGCTCCATTCGTTCTCCCCCTTTGGTTCTTCTCAACTAAAGATCTAAAAGATCTTAAGTGGATTTATCTCCAGCTCTGTTTTCTCTGAGTGTGTAGGCATGGATGAGCACTTGGCTATGGAATTTACAATGAGAGCTATTCAAGTGTTTTAATTGTAACATTAGTTGTGTGGAATTTGGAACATTGTCTTTTTAATGAATTGCATTCAGAAGGACTAATTAATATTCCCATGGCGTGCTGTTTGTGTGTGTGCCTATCTGCCACGCAACGTACCGCTAACAAAGCACAACACTTACATCTGTCCAAGATATTAATCATTCTTCAGTGAGAGAAAATACCTCATTTTAATCGCTGTGCCATTCTACCCATCCCATTAATTAGCATTTGTTAAGCACCAAGAGTGTGCTTGGTGCTGTGCAGTACAGAGCTTGCAGACTGGGCATGGTTATCTACAGAGGCAAAGGCCATGCTGGGAGCAGTGGTCACCCAAAAGCAGGCTAGGGCCGGAGGCTGGGGAGGGGAATTGAAGCTTCACTCCATAGACAAGACAAGGACAAAGAGGGGTTTTTGTAGACTTGGTCAATTCTAGTTAGTGGAACATTTAAATGTGGTTGAGGTAGGGATCCTCTTAGTGGGACAGTAGGGAACCTGGGACTTCTGACGTGGTTGTTTTGGGGGAAGGAGCAGAAATCATCCTGTTCTCACTCATACTGTGATATTTATTAAGTATTTGGGTCTGATGCAGGCTCTGCATGTGCTAAGCCTCCATCTTGTGCTTTGGTGGTGGTGGTGGAAAGCACAGGGCTGGATAGGGGCTGTATGGCTGCAGTCCTTGCTCTTGTCGACTCCAGTGCAGCTTTCCTCTCCATGAGGGGTTTACAGGGCTGTGGCAGGGTCGACACTTATTAGTGATAGGCATTGGAGAAAATAATTGGATTTCATTGATTTGACTGTACATAACCACTGTTTATCAATCTTCCTGAAAGCCCAGATGCTGGTGACGGTAAGGGGAAAACCTTTTGGCTATACATGGGATTAGCTGAGAAAATGTGATCATTTAAAAAATAAGGGAAGACCTGATCAGAAGGAGAGACTGCAGTGTCAGTGGCTTGCTTGGCTGTTATGATACCGCTATGTTTTAATTTCTAATTCAGAAGTAATAATGAGGATAGTTTTTCTGCACTGAGGGCGAAGATCTATTTTTTATTCTTTCAAAAGCTGTTTGTTTGGCAGGGGATGGACTCCATCGACAGATGATTTAAAAGCTCTGATCGAAAGTGTGGTGAACCCTCTCGCCTTCCCTGGCTTTTTGACAACCCTCCAGCTGAGCGAGGCGGTGCGATCATAGGGCAGAGATGGAGAGGTGCTGGTGCTGCTGCTGCGATGCTGCCCAGCTGCCGACCTGGACACAGACGGGCTTGTCCAGGTCATACATGGCTGTTGGATATGTGCCCCCCACCCTGGGGATGGGCTTGGGGCACTGCTGGAGCAGGGTCATCTCTGGAGGGGATCAGCCAGAGAGCAATGCACGGTGCAGCATAGCCTTTGGCTTTGGCTTTGAACCCCAGCCCTCGAATTAACAAGCCAGTTGGTTAGAATGCTCCCTGCACTAGCACTGTGCTCTTTCGCTGCCTGGGCTGGCTCGAGAAGGAGGTTATTAATATTAATGCAGAATTTATTTCTCTTGTGTTCTTGACATTCAAAAAAGTGAATGTATAATATACGGAGGTCAAGGTAGGCCAGTCCTGCCATTTCAAAGAGAACAGGAGATGAAGGCAGAAGAGGTTTCTTCTGTGAGTTCAACATTTCCATAAGGGTATTTCTGACTTACCCTTTTTATCACTCCAGGTGATTTCTAGGCATTGCTTTATGTATCTATATACACCCACATACACACAAACATACACATATGCATATATACTGTTATAGCTCAGGACAGTATCGTGGTTGGCTTGCAGTTCTACACTCAGAAACAGAGGAATACATCTTTCTTTCAGTTACTTGAAGAAAGAGCAATCACTAACAAAACCCTAAACCTGGCTGATAGATCCTAAAATGATAAATCTCTTTTCTCCAGAGATACGAGGTTTAATTTTGGCCGAACAATTCTCTGCACATTTGGGTTCCCAATGATCCATTTGTAGCTTATCAATTAATTTTCATATTTCCGCTCTGTGGAGATGTGGAATTCATTTCCTGCTGGAGAGGTTACTGGAATGATAATGCGCAGGTGGCTTGAGATATAGCATAAATATATTATGCTTTGGTATGTCTCATTTATTATGTAAATACGCATACGCTCTATGCAGATGAAACAGCTTGATACCACAGCAGGGTCATGCATTGGCTGGCAGTCAGCTGCGAGGTTGTTCAATAATGCAAGTCAAGCAGTGACCGCAGAAACCATGGCTTCAAAGAGGGTGCCCTCCTCACGGAAGCTGGGGGATACGAGGCTGTTATCATTTTGTTTTGGTGGTATTTACTTGCAAGCAGTGAAAGAAATGCAAGGGAAAGGATGCAAGAACTCAGTTATTGCGAAGGCTGCAATGGCATTGTATGCCTGCTGTCCTTGGAAAGGCTCTTTATTTCCCGATTTTTCTGTAGCAGCTCTCATCTACTAACCTCGGAGAAGTAAGGGAACATTCAGGCACCACAAGTCAGTGCTCAGATTAGCGTGGGGGCATTTGAATAGCTATCTGCTCACTAATTGCAGGACCTTTAAGGTGTTTTTATTGGAAAGGTGGCCTTTCTCAGTTTCTGTTGGCTCTATTTTGGGAGAGAGATTCTCACTGTTACGGGAATTGAACCCAAAGAAATCCTAGCTCCAGCCAGAAGACTTTGGAGAACAAGTCTGTGTTATTTGTCCTGAGATCTTTGCTTCAGATGGGCTGTGCCTGCCGGTCCCTGTATCCTGCAGCTGTGGTATCATGAAAGAGTCAATGTTATATCTAGGGGAGGACATCAGACTGGATCATGATTTTGCAAGCAGGAAGCCTTAAAAAAGGCATTAAGAAAAAAAAGGGAAGGAGAAACACATTTTGTGTTGTGGTCCATGTGCTTCATGATGTTGTGCCCAGGGGGGTAAGGGGAACCAGCCTGTTCCCCCATCCTGAGTGATGGTCACATCCCGCAGGACCCCTGGCTTCGTCTGCTGGGAGTGGCTCCTGCTCTGGATGCTGATACTGGGCTGTCAGTGGGTTTGATCTGTGATGACCAGGTTTGCAGGAAATATTTTATACCACCATGACAGTTGGTTTCCCAACCTTTTTAGATAGGTAAGTGCAGCCGTAAGCCAGGCACTTCCATGAGAGTTACCCTTTGCACAGGGTTTGGCAGTGCTGCCGAGGGACTTGCAGCTTGAAACGGTGCTCCTGCTTTGTCTTTTCTTTCCAAAGCCCTCTGTTTTGCATTCAGCAACGCTCAACAAAAACAGCTGAGGCAAATCTGCCACTGCTGCTCACTTCACAACAATTTGCAAAACAGATCTGAGCCTGAACAGTTGTTACACAAATTGGGACTCAATGCACAAATGAAAACTAGAAAACAAACAAACAAAACACAGCACATTGTTGCACTATGTGCCTCTCCACGAGATGGGCTCAAGGAGGGATGTTTGCTCTTTCTTTCCGCAGAAAGGCTTGCAGGTTGCCAGCTGCTTTCTCTGTTGACGGAGCAGCGAAGCCCGGGAGAGGCTCATTCTACCGTCAGATGAGCAGGAACGCTTCCCATTGCTGTCATGAGTAGCAAAGTGCATCCTACGAGGGCAGAGTTTAGCATCATTATAAGTAACTCCTGGAATTTTTTCCTCTGCTTGCATTTGATAAGTTGTTAGAGATTAAGCTGTGTACATGCCTAAAGCTTTGAATAGATCCATAAATAAATAAATATTCCTCTGCAAAGAAAATACCTTCCAGACATCAAGAATTGTCAATACAGCAGGGGATGCTCTGAATACATGCAAGAAGGGGACGAAGGGGCCATGTGATGAGCAGATGGGGGATTGTTATTACAATGACCTTATCTCCCTTATACTTAAAAAAAAAAGTTTCCAATGAGCTTCTCCTCTCTTGCATGCCATGGAAACAGTAGTATCTGCCAGAACAAACACTGCGCAACCTAATGACCATTCTCTTGAAAATACCACTATAAAAAATTCAGCACCTGCAAGTAGTTTATGAAGCCCTGGTACAGCCTGACCTAAAAATTCAAATAAAAATATTTTTTTGCCTATTCACTTTGAGTGAAAGGCTGATGCACAGCTGTTGGTTTGGGAACTGGGTGATTTTTCAGCTCTTTTAGTTAATGACCAAAACCAAAAATAGCCAAATGACTATTTGAGTCAAATGACTCAAGCCATGAGCTCCCTTGGACAGCCTTGATCTTGGTGAGGAAAAAATCTTTGTTCTTCCATGGACTGATTCAACCAGAGTTTCTCTGGGGGATACTCCCAAGAAGTGTCAATCACAGCTTAAATCTGGCTTTCATCCTGCAGCACCCTGCCCTTGTGACTAGACAGTGGAAACACAAATTAGTGGTGCAGGAGGGAGAGGGAACCTACCAGTTTCTGGTGAATCACACCCAAAACCAGCAACACGGTTGCATGTTACAACAGCCTTTGTGGTTCCCTATCTACAGGCAGAAAAAGCAGGTTGATGCAGAGCAAACAGAAGGGCTGAAAGCTGTAGAGCCGAGTGAGTCTGTACAGAAGAAGTGGCCTGGAAGAAGTGGCAATAACTGGTATGTCAGTGTGTGAACCTAAAGCAGGAGCTATTCCCAGCTTGGTATGGGGCAGGTCTCACCCCTCTCTGTGCCTCAGCTTCCCAGTGTGCACAGTGCTAGCTGAGATGGCTGATCAGCTTGTGTAGCGCTTCACTTACTACTGTCATACCTGCTTTTCATCAGCTTCTCCTCTGTGAAGAACACTGCTTAAGTAAAACTGCAATTTCACTTGAACACTCATATTGGGATCTGGGAATTTGCTGGGGTAGGATAAAAACTGTTCTTTAAGTCCCCATGGATTAAACTGTCATTGAAATAACAAGTAGAAATAATGTAAAAGTAATGCCCTTCCCTTTTAGTTCGTCTGTGCCCAGCTCTTCTTGGGCTCATCTGGAAACACTAAAATTCAGGAGAGAAACTTTCTTGCAATAGTGCTGTTGCAGGTTTGTATAGGCAGAAGGTTTCAGTGGGCTGGTGTATGGAAAGGTTACGATTTCCACTTTGGTTTTAGAATCATAGAATCATTTAGGTTGGAAAAGACCCTTTAAGATCATCGAGACTAACAGTAAACCTAACATTGCCAACTCCACCAATAAACCATGTCCCTCAGCACCCCATCTACACGTCTTTTAAATAAAAATGATGGGAAAAGCATCTGAACATGGATTCTCAGCGAGTGTGCATTTTGAAAATGCCTATGTTGGGAGAGGAGTGTGTGCAAGTGCAATTTTAAAATGAAAACCAGAATTATTCATGCATTTATAATAATCACTCATGCCTCTCATCTAGAGCTAGTGCTTCTCTGGTGGCCTTCTTTCATCCATCTGCAGATAGCAGTTGTAGCAGAAAGTGTTATTACTGTGTGCTAGCTTTCTATTAATAATGCATGTATTAAAAGTGCTTTTTCTAAGGTCTGCATGCCTTTTCCATACAGTAGAAAAGTGACGACAAACATAATTTATGCCTGCTCTTGAAGATCTTTGCTCTTTGTCCCATGGTAGAAAATTGCTCCTGCTTCCTATGCCTCTCTCTGCCCCCAGAGCCTGATGGAAGCGGGGAGGACAGATGCCTTCTTGGCTGCCACCAGTCTCAAAGGGTCACTCAACCCTTTTGTGGGACAGGTGGGAGTATTGGAGGGAATGGATGGGATTTCAGTACTTTGACTGTACACGGCACGAAGAAGAAAACATCTAATGGAGCCAGCAGGCCAGCCTTCCCCTGGGCCCTGCTGCTATCAGCAGGTTGTTGGTGTTGAAGGAGTGAACAGTAAAACAATGAATGCACTTTAGTCATTGCTGGTGGTCCCACTGGTGTTGATGTATTTTTCTCCTGATTTCAGAGCATCCCCGCAGTGTAGAATCTCTCTGTTATCAGATTAGCTTTTGTGATACAGTTATTTTAGAAAAAAGATGTTGTTGCTACAGAAAATTGCAACTTTTGGGAGAAATATCAAAACCTCAAATATTTCAAATCAAAATGGTATATTTCCACAACTAAGAAGCCAGGGTGGTAAACTTCAGTTGCTGTCTAAGGAATGGGTTAGACACCATTTTCTGAAAAGGCAGCCCTTTCTCTTCCTTTCCTGGGGAGATGTGCGGTGTATCAGGATTGCAACAGGTCCAGATTTTAACTTGCATATGGTACAGCAGTGCCCCCACTGTGATTGGGAGAGGTTCCTGAAGACTGGAAGAGCAAATGCCACTCCTACCTTCAAGAAGGGCAAGAAGAAACGTCCAGGGAACTACAACCAGCCTCACCTCAGTCCTTGCAAAGGTGAGGGAGAAAATGCTCCTGGAAACCATTTCCAAGCACATGAAGGACAAGAAGGTTGTCAGGAGTAGTCAGCATGAACTTACAAAGCGGAAGTCATGCATGACCAACCTGCCAGCCTTCTACGATGAGATGGCTAGCCTGGTGGATGAGGAGAGAGCAGTGGATACTGTTTACCTGGACTTTGGTAAGGCTTTTGACAGTGTTTCCCGTAACATCCTCACAGACAAACTGACAAAGTGCAGATTAGACAAGCGTGCAGTGAGGGGGATTGAAATCTGGCTGAAAGTGTGTGCCCAGAGAGCAGTGATCAGCTGCACAAAGTTCAGTTGGAGGCCAGTGACTAGTGGTGGACCCCAGGGCTCAATACTGGGGCAAGTACTGTTTAACATCTTTATTAATGACCTGGCAGATGGGATGGAGTCCATCCTCAGCAACTTTGCAGATGATACAAAACTAGGGGGACACACCAGATTGTTGTGGTGCCATCCAGAGGGGCCTCAACAGGCTGAAGAACTGCATAGAGAGGAACTTCATGAAGTTCGACAAGGGGAAACACCAAGTTTTGCACCTGGGGAGGAACAACCCTATGCACCAGTACATGCTGAGGCTGACCAGCTGGAAAGCAGCTCTGCAGAGAAAGACCTGGGGGTCATGGTAGACAACAAACTGACCATGACCCAGCAATGCACCATTGTGGCAAAGCCCAACAGCCTTCTGGGCTGCATTAGCAGGAGTGCTGCCAGCAGGTTGAGGGAGGGGACCCTTCCCCTCTGCTCAGCACTGGTGAGGACACATCAGGAGTGCTGGGTCCAGTTCTGGGCTCCCCAGTACAAAGGAGACATGGACATACTGGATTGAGTCCAGCACAGGGCCGTGAAGATGATGAAGAGATTGGAGCATCTCTTCTATGAGGAAAGGCTGAGAAAGCTGGGACTGTTCCGCCTAGAGAAGAGAAGGCTCGAGGGGGATCTCATCAGTGTGCATAAATACCTGATGGGAAGAAGTGAAGAAGAGGAAGCCAGACTCTTCTCAGTAGTGCCCACTGACAGGACAAGAGGCACTGGGCACAAATTAAAGAAAAAAAAATTTAATCTGAACACATGAAAACACTTCTTCCCTGTGAGGGTTGTCAAACAGTGGCACAAGGCTGCCTAGAGAGGTTGTGGAGTCTCCATCCTTGGAGATACCCGAAACCCAACTGGACACAGTTCTGGGAAACGTGCTCTAGCTGACCCTGCTTCAGCTGGGGAGTTTGACTAGATGATCTCAAGAGGTCCCTGCCAACCTCAGCTATTCAGTGATTCTGTGATATTTTAGTTGTGAGCATTTGCTTGCATCTGAAAAATAAAAAATGCTTTCAGGGAAATGATTACTTTAAGTGAAAAACTTGAAATACGAACAAGAAAAAAAATCCTTAAAGTAGCCCCAATATATTGGTCCAGTATTCACCAGTGATGAGACTTGCCGGTTTTTGATGTTTTTTAAATTGCCACCTGGCAGATAGCAAAGATCCTCATCTGAAAGCAGTGGCTTTCAAATGAGTTTTCTGTTTTGTTTACACTGTGATGAATGGAAGCCTGACATACCTCCACATGCAAGAAAATGTGTTATTCCCCAGATAAAATGTCTGTCTTCGTTATTTTCTGAAAGCAGCACAGGACAGATACATATATGCAAAGCTTAGGAGACAAAGGAATTTTTCTGATTATTTGTCAAGCACCACCTTGTTTCTAACACATTATAAATGAATAAACCTGTCACTGAGCTGAGATAAATTGCTTGAAGTTCCTGTGAACTTACTACTGGCAACCCTTGCTTTACAGATCTGACCCGCCCTTGTTAAAGTTTTCTTGTTCGTCTGCAGCGTGCAGTGCTCAGGTCCCTCCTGGACGGCTCCTCCGTGTAAGCATTAAGCTCAGAGTTGGATGCCACATTTTTCTCTCACTCTAGCTTGTGTATGAGAGATGTATAGCTACATAAACACAGTAGTTATTTTATAGATTGACTTTATAGTTTTCACCTATACGAGGTGTCTTTTCATTTTTTCCCCCTTATTGCAGTCTATATTTATAATATGCCTTGGATCATCAGCAGTCACATATTTTATTTATCAGTATCAGTTGTTCCATCACCCAGCCAGGGAGGCACTGAAGCAGTTTTTCTTTGTTTGCTTGGGTTTTTTTCCTCTGCAGTTATTTACACAGCCATACAAAAGGTATAAGGATTATGCACCAACTATAGCGACAACCAAGGCACTATTTCTTAAGTCCTGGTCTTGCTAGAGTGATTATTGGAGGAACATTGTCACCCTCCTGTTTTTTCCCCTGAAATCTAGGGCATGATGTGTGGGCATAAGACAACCCTTGTGTTTACAATCTAGTAAACAGAAGACGAGTCTCGCATTTTCAGTTCTGTGGGACTGACTCATGTATCTACAAAAGCCTCGTAGTGCCCAGAATGGAGCAGCAGAAACAATGCAAGTCAATGGAGATTAAGAGCGGGATATTTGGAAGTGCCCAAGTCCTGCTTTCAAAGGTGGCTGTTCAGCATTCGACTCTATCGCTTAGCCTCAGTTAGCCTTGGGGATGTTTAGCTCACCTTTGAAAATGGTGAGCACTGAAAGAACAGATATGTTTTTGAAAATATTGCCTTTGGTGTTTAAAGAAGAGACCCTCTTTATTTACCTGCAAAGTGTGCAACCAAGTCAGTGCACACATAAATGCTTTTACAGGAAAGCAGATTCAGTATTGTTGTGCTTACTGCTCCAGTGCAAATGAATTTTCTTAATTGCATCCATAGATATAGTCTGAAGATGAAACTCAGGCATCTCTGGTTTTGAAAATTTGTCCCAACTCATCATAGTATGAGAAGTCTCTCAATATGTTTCTCCTTTAAAAAAACTAAACTATATTTTAAGCCAATTAATCTTCCTTCTCATGTCTCAAAAAAACCTAATTCAGATGCTGTTTCAAAATCCATCCCACTATTTCATGCCTGCTTTCACCTTTAAACATCATATTTCTGCTCTCAAACTGTTACATACATAACCTTTGTGAAGACTGCAAGGTACCTTGCATTTGAGGGGCAGCAGAGCCAGCTGGTGCGTCTTGCAAATAGCATCTATACACCTACATTTGTTTGATGATATTTTGTACCACGTATGCATAAAAATATGCACAACTTGTTTCTCTGTTATTGATAAGAGGGCATAATCAGCTCTGAACAGTTCAGCAAAACTAAATAACTATTATTTGTTAAGTATACTGGAAAAGGGAGAATTTCAGACAGTGTGAAGGACATTCATGTGTCTGAATCAGGTTGAAAGTCAATGAGAGTTGAGGGCTGACTTTCTCTGCAAACCCTCTGGTCATGATTCCGTGTGTTGAAAGCTGTCCTGGCTCCATCGGAGCTTGCTCGTGTGGATAGCCTCAGAAGGCTATTTGATGGGACGTGGTGAGACCTGCTTCCCTGACTTCTCAGGCGTTGCTGCCTGGGCAGTTGAAATTCCTCCACGTGGTCCTCTGGGCGTTAGGTCTGTTTGCCTCTGTGACAGCAAACAGGTTGCATCAGTAAATGTCTGGCGGTTAAAGCCACTTGTGCCTCTGTCCAAACAGGCATGTAAGGTTTGAGTCTGTCCCCCTGCTTCATGCTGTGGGGCATCACACTCCAGGAATGGCCTGCTGGTGGCCATGAGAGGAGAAGCCCTTGGTCTGTATGGGGCAGACCGTGCTGCTTCATCCTTGTGGTGCAGAACAGGATGGGAATGCAAGACAGGGAGAGGTCTCTGACCTGGAGTGGCTGATGACAACGACTGTCTTCACCTGCTCTTTGGGGGCTTGCGGGGCACCACGGGGCAGCAGGTTGTACAGTGAGGTGGTCTCTCTTCCTGGGCTGCTTGCCCCTCTGTTCCAAATAAAAGCGGACAAGCAAATACCTGGAATCTCTCTAACACCAAGTCACCTGAAAGGACTGACCCATCCAACGAATTTCCTATGATGAATCCCGCTGTTTCCATAGAGATCCTCATTTTTACATCTTGGTGATGCCAAAGGAATCAGAAATAGCTGGGTTGTATTGTTGTGCATTTCAGGCTTTTCATCACTTGATAAAACTGTTACTGTTGACATGTTGGTATCACAAGGGGAGACTCTCACTAGTGAATTTCTCGTGGCCTGGCTGGGACGGGATGGTGTCCAGGACACTGATCCTCATGATGAAGCACCTTCTGTGTCTCACCCTAGAAAGCTCTGCAATTTGTTAGTTTGGAAAACTGGCCCCTTAGCAACCATTCTGAGTGCCCCACAGCCTGAAACTGCCTACCCTTGTAGATACACCACCTCATGGCAAGGTTTCACGTGATGGTGCTGCCTGACTCTTTCCACCACACTGCATGGACACAGTGCTGCTCAGTTTTGGGTGGCATCTTCTGGAGAAGACTGGTTATGAAACACCCTCTTGCCCCATGGCTGACAGGTGAGGACCTTCGCTGGCCCCAGCAAGATTCTGCCAGCCGCCTAGGGCTTAGGTGCTCAGTGGGGCTGTCTGACCACGTCATCGACGAACGCTAATATCTGCATTGGCATAGTCAAGGTCTCAGTCAGATAAACTTGTGTGGTTGCCCAGGAATGCTGGGAAGGAGCTAACCTAGCTGGCAAGTGAAAGACACTTCTGCAACTGGAACTGCTACCAACCAGCTGGCCTGGGAAAAATCACATACGACGACAAACTTGTCCTTTACTGATAAATGCCAGGTGACAGCTAGATAGTGAGACAGAAGCTTGCTTAATTTGTTGCTCATGTTTCCTGTTGAAAATGACAGCAACTTCTTCTTTCTCTGGCATAAAACAACCATGAACTGAAGGTTAAAGCATCCGATCAAATTTCTTTGTTTATTTTCCCTGGTTTATACTAACCTTGAGACGCTCAGATTTAACTAATTAGAAGTGCTGCGCAGGGAGTGGGAGAACGGGAACTGGAGCAATCCAAAGCCCGAGCCAGCTGTCGGCCGGCTCCTCGCCTCTGCCAGGCTCCCACAGCTGAACAGGACTCCTTTCTGCCCGATCTCTCTCCTCTTCCTCGCCAGCTCCAGGAGGGGGAACGTCTCCATGTTGCCCAGAGGAGCAGGGCTGTCTCTGGCTGGAGGCAGCTCAGCTTCTCCTCCCAAAGTAGCTCCCAAGGCCATGGAAGTGGAAGCAGAATTCTGCAGGCAAGAGTTTTAGACCAAGCATAAGACCAGAAGTCCTCACAGCTATTGCAAATGATTAAAAAAAAAAAAAAAGGGAAAAAAAGTTACAATTTTCAAAACCTGTGAAGTGTTGTTCTGGTTCCCTTCATCCTCTGCCTTTAGCCTGGCTGACACAAGGCTGAATTCAGGTGGTGGAGAGAAAAATAGGAACTTTAAAAAGAAAATGGGCATTTTTGTCTGTACTTTTCCTTGCTATGGAAAAATATGAAATTCTGAGAGAAACTTTTATGTGAAATTTTTTCTGTGAATTAACAGGGAAAATATATTTTTTTCCCTATTGCTAATAAGTATTTCAGAATTTCTTATATTAGTTAATTACAGTCTCTATAAGCATAACCTTCCTTTCGCTTAAATGTCATTTACTTCCAGAATTTTAATTTGCCCTCCATATATTAGACATATATCAGGAGGCAAAAAAGGCATTTATTCTTTGTGCAGTGTAGCTTCATCTCTAACAAATAACTACTTAAGACATTAAATGACAAAATTTAAAACTAAATAATGCATTTTCATTTATTTAATAATATTCTTAGCAGTATTTTCTCCCAACCATGTTATTTTACGTGTTTTCTATTGGAGCAGGGATCTAAGACCACAGAAATCAGCTTAGCCGAAGTGAGAATTAAAAATGTTGCCACATTAATAAGGCACATGAGGGCAAAAGATGCTATAGAAATATGTGGTATTGTTTGGAGCGTGAGATATCCAGTGTTTGGAGATCTTCCTGTAATTTTACAGTTCTTCTCTTCTGCCTAAAATCTTGTGGTTTTCCCAGTCCTTGCTGTCAGATTTTAAGACCTTGGTGCATGCTGGAGTTTTCACACAGATTTATGGAGGACTTTACAAGCTGAAACAGAATCTGTCAGAAAATGTTTATGCTGTGATATTTGTGAAACATGGATAATCTCAAAGGCTCAAGAACTGTCATGCCAGCCCCAGTGTTTCAATCAAAAACATCTTCAAGTTAATTGATCTGCTGCTGTTTTTTCCATATGCTCTTCTTGTAAACTAGTCTGCCATCACCATAAAGTCATATAATTGCATGGTACAGTGATAGCACCTTTCTGAAAATACCCAGTAATAACTAAGTATTATAGGGAAGCAGATCTTAGCATTCACAAAGGCCACTGCCTCTGCCATTTGTGTGTCTTGGCTTTTTGGAGCTACAAAAATGGAGCAGTGCATGATGACATTCTTTATAATGCCTCAGGGAGAAATTTTAAATGATGGCTCTGCCTGTGACGTAGTAAACATTAAAGCTGATTGGGAAAAGATTTTTCCCCCATCATGAAATTTCTGGCTGAGACTTTTCTTCAGCAGAAATTTATATGTAGTCAATTAATTATTTTTCACTGGAAAACATTAACAGAAAATTTTCAAGGACACTCATCATGAAAAAGGCATCTCTAGATGTAAACAATGTATTCAGCTGAATGACACAGGATTCTGGTGTAAACACATCTGGTGCATGCTCAGATGAGCATGTATAGATTTTTGGACATGCAGGAGGGAATATTTGCTCTTATTTTTATTTATACACTGACATTACTCTGCTATATGTAGTCCTGTAATCTAACAGTCAACAAGGAAGATGTGGTGCATCAGTAACACCAAAGAAGGGAATAATTGGTGAGCTTTCCATTTTGTGTTAATGAACTCTATTTCTGCTAATGTGAGACACCTGTGGACTACCTACATGAGTCAATAGTGATGAGTGATGGGTTCACATCACTCCAGAAAGGCACCTAATGGGGCTGGGCTGGCTCCCTCTCAGGGTGGTGATGGAGAGGTGACTTCTTTGGGGAATGATTCCCAAGTTAAGCCTTTGCCTCCTTCTACAATGCCCATCTCTTCCCAGTGACCACCAAGAGGAATTCAGCAGAACCATCCATCCAGGTGAGCTGGTGAAATCAGGTTGCACATGTTGATTGGGATGAGTATCTCTTTTTCTTCTCTCTCCCTCACCTCTGCAGTTCTCCCTGAAGAGCTGACAGAGAGGTCGGTGTCTCTGAGGAGCAGTTGCGAACACCAGTCTCAGGGAAGGAGGGTGTCTGCAGGGAAGGAAAGATCTCACCACTTGGCTTTGACCACCCTCCAGGTGGTATCACAGTGTCCTTTTTCACTGCTGCAGCAGCGAGTGTCTTAAAAGAGAGAAAGAAACAGGTGCTGGTAATGGAAGATTTAATTATTAGGCACATCAGTCACACATCGGACGCACAGGGGGCTGGTCATGTGCAGGGGACTACACAGTAACTTGCCTCCTGGTACGCGGGACCTTTTAGGATAGCTAGATGGGTTACCTGTGGAGAGTCAGCAGTCATGGTCTGTATTGGTGCCAGTCACATGTGGAAGTGTGGGAGCTATGCTCTACAGGCTAAATTCAAGTGCTGAACGGGAGACTGAAGTCCAAGACCTTCATGTAGTGTTTGCTGAGAGATAGGTAGAGGTCCAACATCTCATTTTGTGAATGAGACTGTGATGTAGAAAGGAGGGAAACAGGGGACTGAGAACTGAAAGAGGACCATTTGCTCTAGAAGCTGTAGGAAAGCCAACAGGCACAGAAGGACCTGGACTGACATGAGCTCCAAGGTAGAGGTAGCCGTGTTCCATTGAACGCACCTCTGAGGAGATCAGGAGGGATATAAACCGCACAATTTTTATCAGTAAGGGAGGTGGATTATTGCATGTGTGCAATATTAAATGACAGAGTGAGGACACGATTTGCATGTGTTTGTACACTAGTGCAAGAAGCCTTAAAAAGTAAGACAAAGGAACTAAGATGCCCGGCAGTCCTGACACAGCAGGCTCTCAGGGACATGATGGAAGGGAGATAAACAGCGCGACAGAGTTTTCCAAGCCATAAGCTTCATAGAAATGTTAGCGTTAGATGTACAGGTGGGGGAGTGGCATGCTATGTGAAGTACTACATAAAGTGAAACAGCATAAAACGATTATTGGAAAAGAGAAATGCAATAGGATCGTTGTTGGTGGAAATCCCATACTACAACAATAAATGTCCAATCCTGCCATTGTACTGCCATGGGCAAGATGACAACAGTGATCAGTCAGTGCTAAGTGAGATTAGGTATGCTGCAAACTTAGGACAGGTAGTAAAAGTAGGAGAATTCAACTATTCACGCGTGGACTGGATCAGTGCCCCACAAGAGCGTGGTGCAGAGGTAAAACCTTTGGGCATAAAACAACAGCTTCCTGCAACAGCTAGTCCTAGGGTGCACAAGGAAAACCATCAGCCTGGATTTGATCTTGAATGGTACCACAGGGTCTTACCTGGGAGTCATTAGTGGGAGAGATAATTATAGCAGTAACACTAATACAATAGTTTTAACATTGTGGCGGGAAAGAGCAGGCCAAATTAAGCCAGCATGCAGATATTAAATTCAGAAACAGGGAACAACATTAAAAGGCAGTAATTAGTCAAAAAACACACACAGAACAAGCTCAAAGAAACAGTCTGAAAAGCTAGAAGCCCAGGTGAAATGTCTGCCACATATCAAAAAGAAAACAAAGCGGTCAATGAAGCACAGCATGGATAATAAATGTCAGGGTGACTCTCAGAAGAAAAAGATGAGTGTCCAAGAAGAACAGAACTGTTTTCCAAATAAAGGTAATAGCAAAACCCATAAAATATGTGAGATCAAATGTAAACAGGAAAATAAGAGGGCCGGAAAAAAAATTTGGAAAACATCTCACAAAAGATGCTCAAGCCAAGAGTAAAAAGTTAATTACATCTAAAGAAAGGTAAAGAATTAGTGCGAAAATATAAAAGGGACCTCACTGATAAGTGGGACTTCAGGGATAGTAAGGCACAGCCCAACAGCTCAGTGAATTCTTGATGACTCGTTGCTGAAGTTGTTGGAGACATTGCCAGACTGGATACATACTTCAGGGCCCATGGGTCAAAGGAGTGAAACCAATGTGAAGTAAATACATGGGAAGTATTAGATCAAATAGATGAATTAGATGTTGATGGACAAAGTTTGTAACCTCTCTTTACAAACCGCCACCATGTCAGATAACTGGTGAACTGCCAGTGTAATTCCCAACAACCCAAGAGACTGTAGAGGGGCTCATGGGGATGATGAACCAGCAGACCTTACTTCCATCCCTTGTAAGATGGTGGACTTCATAATAAAGAATAAATTTTCTGAGCTGGGAAGGAGTTGTCATACTTTCTGGGAAGGGAATCCTGCCCCACCATCCTGCTGCAGTTTTTGTAAAAGTGTCAGGAAGCCTGTGGATAGACAGGATCCAGTGGATATCATGTATTTGGTTTGGTGGCTACTTGGATAAACACCAAATGTTGCTCAAGGAAGTAAGTTGCCACAGGACTGGAGGAAAGTCCTGTTACAGGCTGAAAGCTCATTAACAAATGGGAAGGAGATGGCAGGGCTTAGTCATCACTTTCCAGGATGGAGAAGAGCGATGAAGGCAATGGATAAAGTGAAGATAGAACTACCATTCACCAGATCTATCAGCAAAGAGAGGACATTCAGTAGGATAGGGCTTTACTGTGTAAAACCCCTAGCATAACATTTGTGGATGCTGGGAGTAGTTCAAGGGGAATGAATCAGAGAAAGTGGCCAGACTTGCATGCTCTCCCTAAACAGCATGTCCTCTTTGGGTTATTTGTCCTACCCAGCATGGCCCCTCTTTTGTTCCTATGCACTGCCTAGAGACAGACACACTAGGAATATGGCTTTGCAGCACCCCTGGGTCTACCTGGGCTTTTGAACACTTTTGAACACTGAGGTGGGCACCTCCTGGTTAGGGAGAGTATGGTGGAGAACAAGGCTGTGCCTGCAGGTCCTAAGCTGGAGATGTTGCCATGTTTGAGAGATGGTGGTCTCATTCACTGGCTGATGTTCAGCCCTGGGGCATTGCATCTTGTAGAGGAGTAGGCTGCTAGGAGCCTTATGTGCCGTAGACAGAGAAACAAGAATGAAGTTAACTCAGAAATATTGGAGTGCAGATCAAGGTGGGGGACTGTGGGGTGGGGGGAATGCAGGCATAGTGCCCTCCTGGGTGATAAACAGGGCTCCTCGGTGCCACAGATGGACAGACAATACATTATAGATCCTCACAGCTTCTGCTGGATGCACAAAGCAGGAGACTGAGGTATCTGAAATGCTTGTATTTGTATAACACTCTGTGTGTCTGACAGAGACTCGTTAAAGAAATGCCACTTGCTTGCAAGCCGTATGCCATCAACAGCCTCTTTGCTCATTTACCGTTCAGGCAGGCAGGCAGTGCTGGATGAGGAACTCACACGGCTTGCCTTTAACTGTAGCTAATGACAAATTTATAAGCCTGCAATGCTTGGTTTTCTCATCTGCAGGGGGAAACAGTAAGGACGATCTTCTTCCTGAAATTTAATCTATTACTGTGTTTGCCACAGTTCAGAGGCTAGACTAGTAAATCTGAGCATGTTGATAAGGGATTTTTAGCTGATATAATTTGTTTGGTATGTATGCTGACATCTCTGGAGAAAGCATTGCAGGCTTTAATGGAAGGGTCCAGTGAAATCATGTAGATTTATTTTCCTGGTAATGCACTGAATTCTTCCAGCTGGAAATAAATTGTCTATTTTTCTTGATTTAAGGCAGAGTGGGGAAAGAGAGTTGTGAGATACTGGTTACAAGAATGCAGAAATGTATAAATTAAGGTGCTGTATAAACTAATGATGACTCAATTTTGAAAAGTTTGGAAAATATTGGTTTCATGGATCAAGAAGACGCGTAAGTGGTTTTAGGACATACATGAGGATCATGCTAAAAATGATCCTTTTGTTAGCAGAGAAGGGGTAAATGTTTTTAAAAAATAGTTAAAAATATGACTGTAAGAATAGATGTACTGCTTGACATTCAGCTTTTGAAATGGATTCCTGCTATTTGTATCATATGAATACAGTGTCTAGCAGTAGCTTTTTCAATATTATTCAGTTAGCTGTGGGTTGTATTTGAAACTAATTTCTTTTGCTATGTATTGTAAATACACCCATTGGGCTCCTAATTGGGGAAAAGCTGAGCACCTTGTTTGAGGTTGCACGTCTCTTGTCCCTTGGCAACAACTGCATTGTGTTCTTCGGTGAGTTCCTTTCTTAATGGTATCACAACAAGCTGCATATGGCTCTACAATAAAAGGGATTATTGTAGTGAAGGGCGCTGGGCTATGCATTTGGTTTCAGAAAAAGGGTCAGCCTAAGTTAGGAAATGGCTGTACCATTTTGTTTCCAAATACTTGCTAGTGATTTATTATAATGAAAAACAAGTGAGTGTTCTGTGTATTCACACTAAAATTATCAGAGGAAAAGGCCCAAGCTACCGCTAATCTTAGGTATTCCAGTAAATCAGGTTCCTTGCCAATAATGAGGTATTTTTTGTTTATATTCATTTAAGAATTGTATTCTTAAACACGTTTTTTAAAGGAAGCACTGTGGAGGTTTCACAGAAGAAGAAACAGCACAAGTAAACAAGGTAGTTCAGTGGCCTTAAGCCTCACATCTGATCTAAGTGAAGCCCAGCGAAACCCCAAACCAGAGTCCCAGCAGGACCACATTAGCTTTTCAAGACTCTTCATGAGAATAAAATGCAAATGGGAGTTGATTTTGTCTTTTGACTTTTATCTGTCATACACGGGCATTAAATATCTGCTTGGGCTTTCAGTTTATCTCCATTATCTACCCCACAACCTTCCTTCTACCTCCGGAGCAAGTGCACCAAAGCCCCACAGATGCACATTAGTACTGCTCCTGCCATGCAGCGCTGCATCCAAAGCTCATGGGAAGCAACAACCGTGTGCAGAATATAAATCAGTCCAGGCCATGGCAAGCCCTGAGGTCCTGATCTCTCAATCTTTTATATCAGTAGGTTGGCTGAAACACGTCCATGCAATCTGATTTTCCTCCCATTGAAGCCTGCTCATGGCGGGGGGTGATTCATAGCCCATCTGTATTTCATCCTGATGTTGGATGCAGATGTAGATGGGCTCCTGGGTCTTGCCATTCACAGAGTGCAAAGCTGCCCAACGACTCTGATGGTGTTTGGGTCAGGAGTCCTATTTTAAAAGCATCCTGGGATGAAAGACACTTTACCGTGGTCGGAAGGGTGGTGCCAGAGGGAGACCTGTCAGCTGCAGTTGTAGATCAGTCTCTCTGTTGGAGAAAGGAGCTGTTGGTAATAGCCCAGCTGTACATTATCAGCACTTAACATTTATGTACAAAGTAATCTGAATAGTGCTAAACGCTATCAGGGAGGAAATCAGGGAGAGAAAGAAAATGGTAGGAAATACTCATCAGTGCAAGGACTAATGCAATGCATAAATCTTAAGACGGTTTGAGGGGCTTCATATAGCTGGGAAATGCATCTCAATAATGCCAAGTGTTTGAAAGATGAGATGCCTAAGTAGCTGTGTTGGACGCATGGGTCAGACCATTTTAGTGATGGTCCAAATGGCATTATTAGTACAGAATAGCCTTAAGTGAGAGAGACTGGATCTCTGAGAAGACCTCTCCTCAAGTAAGATCTCTTCCCAAAACGAGGGAGTTCAGCTCCTCTTCCCGTATCAGGGTAGTTTTGTAAAATTTCTGCTTGTCAAGAGGTGGTTTAGCTAAAACTATGAATAGTGCTTTGGAGTTTTAGAATATTTATCATTTTTCAAGGCAAAGGGGAGATGGGCATTACACGTGTATGCGTTTTTTTTTCAATTGATCTTATAATTCTCCTGTCACGAAGATGAAGATAAACATTTTGTGGCAGCTGTAAGACAGATGTGTGCTGTGAATCTTCAAGTAAGTCAGATTAAGAACAGCCCTTTACCTAACCCTAGAGCTTGTCCCTCAAAGCCATTTAAATCAGTGGAATTAGAAGCTGCTTAGTCCAGCTGAGGGCATATTACAAGAAAATTCCTGGCATGAAGTCTTCCTCCTGTAGCTTTCTTTATTATTTTTTTCCTTTGTTTTTAGTTATACTTTGGATAGCACAAATCTGCTAAACTATAGGCAGTTTTAGATAACATTTTTGTGACTCATATGACTGTATTCACACGGAAGAAGGACTCCATTCCTTGGAAGGGTCCCATTTCCCAAAGGACTTGCAGCAGTACAAGAAATACTCACAGTACACCTTCAGGGATACCATGTTCTTATAGCTATAGTTATTTCAAATGGACATTTTGGTAGTATCTAGCAGCCCCAGCGACAGGCCAAGACCCTCTTGTGCACGAGGCTACTGGTATATTGACTATAATCAATAGACCATCCCAGCCACAAATGCACAATTCAAGGGCCCGTCTACACTGCAGTCGGTACAGGCGTATCCAAATGTGCTGTCACCTAACCAGCTCAGCTGCATGTGGTGGCAGGGCAGGCATGAGCTGTGAAACCCACCCAGGTATTTCTCCCCAGACTCTCCAGGGAGACAGCAGGGGAATTCAGGGATGGTGATGCTCAGACAGCCTGTCCAAGCTCAGGACATGACTGGAGACTTGCTGGCCTCTCAATTTACCAGCCTGATCTCTCCATTTTAGGTGCACAGCCCAATCTTTTTTCTTTTTTTTTTCTGGTTGAGTGGTTGAGACTTGCAGGTATTTCACTGGAAAGTAGCCTCAAAGATTCCTAAGAAGTTACCCTGGGAGGATGCTCTCAATACCCATGTAGGTCACTGATGAATCCTGCTCACAAGAGCCTGGGAAGCCCAGTGGGACAAGAACCAGAGCCACCCACCCCTGTCTAAGCTTTCCTGTAGTCCTCTGCTAAACTAGCATAAACAGCTTGCCCAAGATTCATTGGAGGTCTGTGAGAGATGAAAAAACAACATTCAAATATCCAGGCAGACCTTTCTTCCCAAACCCACTAGTACCTGTTGGTAAGCTGCTTTCTCTCCTCTCTCCATTTCCCCTACAGTAAGTAATGGGGAAGAATGTAAATATAGCTCTCTTGCCTGTACAATACAAATATCTCCCTTGAAATCACACTAGCTTCAATGCGTGCTTTACACTAGAGCATCCTGCAAGCTTCTGGGAGTGCTGTGTGATTGCTCTCCTTATTTGACTCCAGTGTTGATGAGTCCCATGATTGCCTGAGCACAAAAATGTCAGCGGCTGTATCTCTTCAGTGGCTTTTGCCAGCGATGACCCTTTGAACAGATGATGCCCGAAACAGGAGATGTGGGATGACTGTCTGGGTTTGGGGATGTGAATGGCTTTTCTATCACATGGTGGTTTGGAAATGTCAGCTATAATTGAAACTTAATCTTCCAACAAGTTTCAGCTGGCTGCTATTTGCAGACAATGTGAATGTTGCATTTTAGTAAATGGCATCTGAACTAAAAGGTTCTGTTGGTTTATCCTGTTTTTTTTTCCCCAAAAGGACACTGACAGCCAGGGTGTGGGTCCTAGATTAATTTGACTTTCACAAATCAGATACTTCCTGTTCTCCAAGTATAATTTTTTTAAAAATAGCCTGGATAGCAAAAAAGCAACATCCCCAAACCTTGACCTGCTGTCGCAGGACCTGCAATACTGCTGCTATTTGGCAACCGGTGGAGCTGAAGAGTACGAGCTAAAAGATTAATCTAAACCTGTGTCTCCAGCTAGCTGGTGGGTAGTACACAAAAGCAAGGAGCAAGCAAATGTAGATCAATGTAATCAGCATTTATGCAACACTTAACTATGAGAGAAATAAATTGTGTTTCCAGAGGGAGGCCTATGACCAGAAAAGACTGCTGTGGTACTGAAGGTGTTTCAGAGGGTCTTTGTTTGTGTATGCTTATTGAAAAGGACAGAGATTCCTCCTTTCCCTCTCTCCATCTACCAGCCCTGCAAACTGAACCTCACTTGTTTAGGGAGTCAGGATGGTTTCTGCTTGTGCTGGGATAGCAGACCCTGGTTGGTGTGGATGCAACCCACCTGCTGCAGCAGGTCTCCACAAGCATGATGGTTTGGGCTTCAGTTATCAGTTTTGCAGTCAGTCGCAAGCATGACTTGTTCGAATGCAAAAGAGACTTTCTGTTAAGTTGAACAAGCTTTGAGTGAAGCCCAAGAAGTTTCCACTCACTGTCATTATACTGGTAGGTGAAGTTGGGGGTCTACTGCCAGGTTTGAATGTAATGAGCCCCATGTCCCACATGCTTTCTGCCCATGCTGTGAGCGCTGTGTGGAGGATACACATGGCTGGGGTGCACAGTGCCCACACTGAACCGAAAAAGGAAAAGCTCAGCAGAGCCACTGGTGGGTTTCGCTTCTGTGGTCCCAGCTCCTCGCTGACCAAATTTGAGCCCTGCAACCTCTGCTCTCTGCAGAGCTCAGGACTCCATGCAAAGTTTGCCAATTAGCTTGGGTTTGCAGGGAGACTGATGAGGCTGGACCTCAGGCTGGGCTGGGACTGAGCGTCAACCCACAGCAGGGATGAGTGCCATATGTCCCGGACCCGCAGGAGCACCCAGCCAAACAGCCAACATTTATTTTTGCCTTTGAAGTCAGCAGCTGCAAGCTGGAACGCATCCAGGCAGGAGGTCCGTGAAACAAGAAGGCATTTATTTTTATGGAGTAAAACCTGATGTTAAACAAACTAATCTTCTTAAAAATGCTACAGCTCCTCTTTGGTAAATTACGTGCAGGAATTCCTGATAAAGGATCCTTCTCAAAAATCGATCTTGAAGATGTATTTGATTTGTCATACCGATGGTTTTGAGTCAAGCTTTCAAAACTGACCTCTAAATTATGCCTGTGGAAAAATGTACCCGCACACAATGGCCTCCAGTTAATACTCGGAGCGTGAGCCCTGTTTTGAACTCATTTGAGAACTCGGCTGTATTCAGGCTTTCTTTAATACACTGGGGTTTATAGTTTATATAATAAGAAAGGAAAAGACAACAGCCAAAACAATCATTCTACATTATAAATCCGTGGGATGCTGTGTACATCCTGGTCACTCCATTTTGAACAAAGATACAGTAGAACATGAAATGTTGCAGAGAAGAGTGTTATTCAGAAATACAAAACAGCTTCTGTGACAGGAAATATTTAATAGACTAGACTGTCAACACCAAGAAGAGATAGCTGAGGGGTGATGTCAGATGGTCAGAGGAGGTGAATAAAGGATAATTATTCACTGTTTTTTTAATACAGGTATCATCAGAACATAAGGCGTTATTAGCCGGAAATTTCAAACAAGCAAAAGGAAGACCTTTTCATGCATACACATGGTTAAATCATGGAAGTCGTGAAAAAATATTGTGGAGGTAAAAAGCAAAGAGGGGCTGGAAGATACAGTCAGTTGTGTCAATCAAGCACAAAAGTCAGGTGCATCCCCCAAGCCAAGAATTCTCCAAACTGCTGATTGCTGGAGGAGCTGGAAGCGTGGGAACAAGGCATGCTTCCCACATTTCTTACACTTTCTTGTTGCCACCTGTTGCTGGTCAGTATTATACAGAGACTTATATGGCAGGTCTGCATTTAATAATAATATCTGACTTTAAGTGTATTTTGAGTAGCATCCAAGGAAGAGCTCCTCCTGTCATCTTGGCAGGGATCCCACCACTCTGAACCCTATCCAAGCTTTAGACAAACATGTTCATGTGCTTTCCAGGACTTTCTGGACATCCTTGGGTGACAAACGTTATTTGCTTAGGTGCATATAGGTGTGCCTGTTCTCAGGAGCAGGTCACCTCAGTAGTTGTTGTGGTTCAGGGTTGGGCAAAGAGCCACCTGAACTGACCCCAGAGAAGCCTGAATAGTTAGATGAGATTGTGTAGTTGGACTGTGGTTTAGGGAGGTGGTAGGTACTGGTCTTAATGTTATAGTTTAGTGCTTGAGACATTCCTCCAGGTACTTCACTTGTGGTGAAGCTATGTGATATTGTACATATATCAATACTTTATAACTGTCCTAACTGCTAGGCCATGAAGTATCCTGGGTGATTGCACTTTGCACTGCTTCTGCCATAATTGATCCACTTTGTAGCCATGCAGACAAGTGTCACAAGTTCAGGTGAGGAGCAGATTAGAAGATATCTCACTTGAGCCTTGGGGTTAGGCACCCTTTTAGGAGGAAGGGAGCTGGGCTGCTATACCCTGCTTCAGGTGTCACTACATCTGAACAAACAAATAAATGGGCTGGGGATCATTCTTCTGTGTTGAGGACAACTGGCACAGCACAGCTTGCGTCCATACAGTTATATTCCCTTACTCTGCAAAACGCAGTGGCTGCACCCTGTTATGGCCCATGCCATCCCCAAGCCGTGTCCAGGTGCTGTGTGAGAAAGTACTAGTTATCCTAAGCTGAAGCTATGCTGGGGGAACCACAGCGCAAATTTGCTGGTGGGACACGCTCTGGCCATTTGTAGGGTGCAGGGTTAGTCAACTGCCCTTAGGGACCGCATCTGTGTGGGCTCTCCAAAGGATGCTGGCCCCAGCTGCCCACCTCTAGCTTAGAGGAGGCAACGTGGAGCTGAGTCCTGTTGAGGCTGCGTGCTGCCCATCCTCCTTGTTGTGGCATCTTCCAGGTGGTTCCTTGACCTGCTGGGCTGTGGCGTGGCAGGACTGCGCTCCCCTGCCCTGTGCAGCCGAGAGAGGCACCGGTGCAGGGCTGCCTGCATCCCCCCCCCCCTTCAGTGGCACCCACCCTTCTCTGCTGGCTCCAGAAGACGACTCCAGGGGGGTGTATCCAGCTGCCTGAACTGTCTTCTTCCCCCTCCCCTCCTGGGCCAGATGCCTAAAATTGCAGTGGAGCTTTGCCTAAATTACTCACCTAAATGAGACTGACTGGAGCCTGTCCAACGTGTCTGTTCTAACGGGTGGTTTTATTGCCTCAGCTACAATTGTTTTGGAATGTGCTTTGTTTATAGCAATAATTGATCATGCTTTGTTACAAGTGAATTAGTGGCAGCTGGGAGATCTAGGCTCTAATTTTCCTTCAAACAGGGAGAAATTTTATAACTCCCATTGGTCATGTATAAGAAAACCTCTTTTCTTCTGCCTTTTTTCCCTCTAGTTTTGGAAATGTATTTCCAGTGTGCAACCCACAGTAGGAGCCCATCAAATGTACTACAGTGAGTTTGGTGCTCAGAAAAAGTCTGCCATTGGTCTTTTTGACTTAAAAAGACTGTTTGATAGTGTGCTTCATTAGACAGTGTCTAACAAAATGCTATACAAATATTACTCCAACATAATTCAGCTTTCATAAGGAAGCTAAAGGGAAGTATTCCTGGATGCCACAAGAAGAAAAGAAGCTTCTGTGCTCATTACCACAAACAAGGGCAATTTTGTATGAACAAAGAATACATTGGTAAGGGGACCAGGAGGCATGATCTGCAGAAAGCGTACCCACTTGGGCTCGTCAAGGTCTGCAGGATAGTTAGAGTTTCTGTGAGATGAAATAAAACCTCCAAATAACAAACCCCTGGCATTTGGAATAGAATATTTTAATATTGGCTTCCAATTTGATGGTTACAGAAAGCGAAGTGAACAGTCCAGCTAAATAATGTGGCATTTTAAAAGCCACTTCAGGCTGCATTCAGCTTTGCCACAATTCTCCAGTGATCCCAGTTTCAAGCACTTAACAGGGGCCCTTGGTGAAGCACCTCGCCCACTTCTGGCTGTCTGTATGGTGATGGAAAAAGATGAGCACTTCCCAAGGTGGTCCATGTCTTGGGAGAGCTGAATCATGCTGTGGAGCTCCCCGTTACCCTCCACTTTTGAGAGAAGGCAACTAGTCCCCTGATGCAGGTGGGATAAGTCTGGGCCCAGACATGCTTATGGGCTTGGCGGAAGATGTTTTGCTTTCCTGCCTCCATTTCTCTGCCTTTAAAAGGCAGCTTAACAAAAAATATTGGCTGTACGATTCTGTTGTGAGAATTAAAGTATATGCAGAGGGCTTAGACAAAGAGAACATGGTTTAAATGACAGACGGTTTTTAGCGCATTGGCTGATGTTTTCAGTAATGAGGGATATTCACTTTAATTCAGGGAGGGTCAGCTGCAGATCTGATTTTAGGTCTGAAGTGTCTGAACTGATTCCTCCTCCTAAGCAGTCACAAAAACTTGTTTTTCTGGGCTGGAGCAGGAAATGAGCGGAAGCCAATGACAACACAAACCAACCCCCAGTTTCCATCAGCTATAGGGAATGAGCAGGTGTCATATATTTCCTGCTCTTTGATCACTTGGCTTTGAATGCTTCACAGCAAAAATTGCTCAAAAACTGTTGAAGACTTTTGCTGTGTTACATGATATGCCAAGACAGGAATGCTGCTATGCTCTTCTATGCTTGAAGTAAAATATTAGACAAAGCAGCTGTGCTGGTGGCTGTTACTGTGAGTTTAAAAACATTGTGTTGACTGGTTTGACATCTTACACTCACACTCTTGTCACATTTTTGTTTGCAGCAACAGGGATTAATAAGCCTGGTGGAAAAGGGTTTTTTAAAGCAGTAAGTTGAAGTGCATCCCCCAAGCTTACTGACAATGATCTTTTCAACTTTAGAGACATTGCAGTTTCCTGGCAGAGTCCCTGTTTCTGTTTGTCTGTGCTCCTTGGACACCTTCCCCAGAAACCCAAGCTGTCATTTCAGGCACCTATACAAGTCTCCCAAAGCTTCAAGAAAGCCGGAGCTTTTGTGCACTTCCTGGCTGGCTGCCCAAGTCAAATGTCATTACCTGCCCCGTTGGCGTGAGGAGAGCACTGACAATTTGCAACAGTCTGTGCCTAAACCTGTGCACTGAGCTCTTTAAAATATGGGGCTTTTATTCTTTGGTAACCTTTTAAAAACAGCCTCAGTGACTTAGAAGCCTGAGACACAAGGTCCACCTTGAAAATGGGTGTTTAGTCGTGAAGCCAAACCCAACCCAAAATTTCTGTCTTGTCTGGTTGGAAGTTATCTGATTGCTCTGGCCCCAATTCCTGAAAATCTGGCCAAATGTTCTTTTTAAAGTTGATCACAGATGGGAAAAAGTTTAGTCCACATGAGGGGATATTTATACAGCTGACTGAAGGATTTAACCTCGGGCACCTAATGCCAGTCAGGGAAAGAAAGGGCTCTGCAGAAGGTACGCTGGAGCACAGGAGTTTGGTTCTTGTTCTGAATGGCTCTGTTGAGAAGACATCTTCCTCCCACTGCTAACCACAGAGAGCCCAGTGTGGCTAATTGGGCAGGTGGTTCTGTTGAGCTGTCCTGCTTGGTCCTGAGACATTTATCTTCTCAGCCACTCTGCAACAGGTTTTCTTCCTTTCTTTTGCAGTTGGGATTAAACCAAATGAAAGAAACAGTCCTTTAACCTTGAAAAACTGAAGACTAGGGCTGATTTTGAAAAATGAGTCCTTTGCATGTTTTAATAGACCCTATTTTATTCAAGTTTAATGAAGGTAAAAGGAAGAGCTCTGAAAAATGCAGCCAACCGTGACAAAACGTGTAAAGCCCTAGAGAAGCTGTGTCTGCATGTTGGAATCCCACTGTGTAGCGGTGTATAGAAAATGCAGGAGGAAAGGAAGCAATTTTATCGCTATTGACAGGTCAGAGAGGCACAGAGAACAGGTTTAACTACTTCAGAGCAGATGCTCTGAAGCCGTATCTTTAAAGTTTTGTTGCTGTTAACACTCTCTCCACTTCTACCAGGCAGCATGGTTGCATTGCCAGAGTTTGGGAGCACTTGGCTGCCTCTGCCAGCACCGTTCGTGCTCACTGCTGCTGAGTGCATCCTGCTGCGCTGGACGAGTGGAGAAGGTATTCACAGTGCTGGGCTCTCTGAGTGGCGGTGTCAAGAGCTGGGGTTACCCTCTCCTTCCTCCCTCTATCGTGCTGTGCGGAGACGGCTGCTTTCCAATTGATGGGCAGGCTTTTGCTGGCCTGAATTTTAACTGGTCAGGGAAAACTGGCACAGTAATAGCTGGCTCTGCACCTTGTAACTCTTTCCAGGGTGAAAGAAAAGCGTGTTGGGCATGTGGGTACCTGCACAAAGGTGTTTGAATCTGAATCACACTCTGTTTTATTGAAATGCGTAATATTAAGCCCAAGGTTGCATGAGAGGAGATTGGTCTTGCCTAATTTAAGGTGCTCAGTTCACGCACCCTTGTGTCCTACTGCACCAGACACCTGTGCACAGGCAGTTGAATGAAGACCTGGATTTCTCTATCTGTGCTGATCCTGACTTTACAGACTGATTCATTCAAAAGCTCTCCAGTGTGTGCGTGGGGTGAGATTGACTATAAAGTGGGTTTGTGGTGCCTACTGCAGGAGACAATGTCTGCATTTGGCCAGTTGAATGCCACCCATGTGCAATCCTTGTCCGCCCCAGCACCACCGTGCTCCTGGGATCTTTCTGGAACAGAGAAATTCCTTGAGGGCAGCCTACATCAGACACGCCTTTCACTCCCTGTTGTGGCTTTGTCTTTCAGCAACTTGGGAGGCTGTGCCTCTTACGAAGAGTGAATGATTGTAATAACAAGCAAAGAACCAGTGAAATGGCAGGATTGATGTGATACGTGTGAAAAGTCCCTGGAGTATGTCCCTTAAAAACAGTTTGAATCCTATGCAGAAGGAGCCAGGCATCTTTCCAGACAGCTTGCTTTGGGAAAGCTGTGCTGCTGCTCACCTGGCGAGTGGCATAGGGTTTCTAACAAAACACTTGAGCGTGTGCTTCATTTTAGAACTGAGAGGTGTCCTGATGACCCTCTCGCCAGATGGGCTGGGGTAGGGGTGCTGACACATCCTTCTTTCCTGCATATACTCTCTCTCCCCATGTGGAAATCTTGCCCATGGGTGGGTTTCGAGGTGGTGCCATGTTTGCACAGATTTCTGGCTCTGTAGCCCGCTCCATCCTTGCAACAAATCCCCAGGTGCAGTGAACACACTGTGCATTGCTTAAGGGACACAAGCAGCAGTGTCACCCCGTTGCTGGAGGTTGCAGAAGTCTCTCCTGCATCTGTGGGGTGTGTTTAGCAATATGGGGGGGACTTCCCAAACATATGCCTCCCACCACAGGCACGATGCTGCGGTGAAGCAGCCAGTGAGGTTCCTGGGCAGCCTGCACGAGCACATCGCAGTCATAGTTTAATGTTCATCAGCATGAAGCCCTTTGCACCCAAGGTCTGGATGTGGTTTTCTGCTTTGGCACTTGTTAAACACCTTTTAAATAGAGGCTTAAATGCCCCTTTACAACACACACAAACTTAGGGGCTCGTGTCTGGCTCACGTCAGGCTCCCCTTGTGACTAGGACCTGTGTGTTTGCTTAAACTCTTATTTGAAAAGTAATCTTCATAAGGAAATGTAGGATTTCCTCTATTCCTGTGTGCATTTCTCACCAAGTAACAGTATTGTTTATCCATCTTATGCTCCATTTCCCACCGTGATCTTATCAAGTTTCAAGCGGGAGGGAAAGGAAGCAGTCAGACGCAGCAGCACAGCAATACAACCCCGACACAACGCCCAAGCAATACAACCTCATTTTGAAAAATATCCTGACTCCCAGCAGGATTTTGACTATTGATAGCATTGTATAGTGAGCTGTACTGATAGCATTGTATAATGATTGCAGAGACTTCTAAACACGACTTGGCTTCCAAAGGATCAGGACCTTCCTTGTTCACGTGCCCTGAACGCTCATCACCACGTAGCGCTGCTTGTACAGACATTCCTGGAAAATGTGGTTTGCGCCTGTACCAGAGTTTTGTTTCAGCATGAAACCAGAGCTGGAAGTGGTGAACAATAATCATACTGCGACTGGATTGTTTAGTCTGCAGGATGGGTTACTGAATCACAGTTCTGGGGCACTTCTGGACTGCTCTGTGAGTGATTCTTGAACTGGTATTTTGAGGCGTTCTGGGGTAAAAATTAGGAAGAGCAAAACTTCCCAGGTATTTGTTGTCCAAATAAGAGGAAATGATCAAACAGAAAATGAAAGCTGGTTTCCAAACTTAAAAAGCAACAAAATTTTGCTTCAAACTGCATTTAGAAAAGATTTAAAATGCAGACACTTCAGTTGAGCCTTTTTTGTTGCAGTCAATGGTTTCCATAGAAGCCCCCTCAAGACCTCGTCGCAGAAAGTATAGTGTTGTCAATGATATTTTTGGTAGGAGACATCACGCTAATCATGGATATTACCTTTACCACCAAACAACAGTATATGCCTCTCTGCATATAGTTTTGATGCTCTTACTGAGCTTAAGATACATGTGTGTATGTAATTTGTGTTTCCATTCATTCTAAAGAGCTAAATCATCAATGTTGCCATTTTCCACCTTATTTGATTTACTACAATGAAATGCAAGTGCTTCTTCTGCTGTTAACAGCTATCTTTCCAGGGTAGACATTATGAAAATATTTTTTATTAATATAACGCTTTATTTTGGCTTTCCTAACAACTTTAAGAGCAACTAATGAGAAACTGTTTTGCTGGATATGCTGGCTGCTGTTAGGCTATGGTCCTAAGAGATGAATTTCAATTTATGCTAAGTCAGTTAGAAAATATAATCTATCTCTGAGAAGCAAAATTATTTACTTTTCTATTAAGTTAAGGAGCTTTTTGGAGACAGGACTGGTCTCGGGTACTCTCTATGGATACATCCCTACTACTAAATAAAAGAGAGCCAAGGACTGATTTTCGTGTGGGAGGCCAAGGAGCACAGACTGGTTCCTGCCCGTTCTACTCCCTCTGGAGCAGACTGGCTGCATCTACACTAAACACCGCTTAGCCCTGGCTCTCCACTGGGCCCCACGAGGGGGGATGTTGGCCATAAAAAAGTGATTATTATTTTTACCGTGTTTTTCCAGTTCCACTTGTCTAAAGGAAAATGAGTAAAGTGCTGCAGCCCACGACAGCAGTGGTTTTTTCACATGATCCCGGTGGAGTCGTCTGCTGATATTTAGCATGAGGGCATGTGAGGTTGCAGAGTCGCCTGGGATAGCACTGGAGAACTTGTGGGGTTGGCAGAGCCAAACGCCGTGCGGTCTAGTCAAATCAGTCTAGTAGTCACATTAGGGAAAAGTCCTGCAATGAACCATCTCAGCATGCATGCCCAAACTCTGTTTTGCAGACAGCTGTTGGGGAAGGTCCAGGCAGAGCCAGAAATGAGCTGGCTGAAGCAGCGCTCATTGGTCAGGGGCTTAGTGCTAGACTTTCTCCCCATCCTCTTTACTTAGGATGTGGATATATTCTGTATGACAAGCACTTTGCCAGGGAGCTTTTTGTAGGAGTGAATGGCTGAGGAGGGTTGGAGGGCTGTAGCTTTCCCCTCCCCAACACCAGCACTGCTTGTAGCGGTCTGCACCCTCTGCCTGTGCTATGTGATCTGTCGTAGAGATGATTGCTTTGGGGATTGCCACTCAAGGGTGCCAGCTCACGGGGAATGAGAGGAGCCACCCTAAAGCCAGGTCAGAGCCTGGCAAGACCATCTCAATGGAGAGATTGAGTTGGACTCACAGGATGCACCTTCTCTCCAGCAAGCCCTGACCTCAGTGGCTGACGGGGTCTAGGTGAACCCGGTCTGGAGCAGGCTGCCGAGGGAGGAGGACATACCTGGACCAGCCCAGGCAGGAGAACCGTGTGTCAGGACACACCTGCAAAGCTCTGGGCTTGCTGTGGGAGTTGGGTTAAAATCTTCTAGGTAGCATTTCCCACTGCTGTTCAAATTGATGCCAAAACAATGCTGCGAGCGGCAAGGGCTAGGACGCAATGTAGCTGAACACTGCTGCAGGAATGACTGAGCTGCATACAGAAATCTAATATTTTTGGAGATACTGTTGCCTATGCTTCATCTCCATCATTTGAGAAGGCAAATCCTGGCATTCTAATAAAACTATGGAGTTAATTTTAATTACTGACAACTGCAGCTTGGGTTGCTATGGAAACACAAAGAACTGCCACTTCTTCAAGTTTCGTCTGTAACTTGCTGTCTGGAAATGTCATACGGGGTCTGATTCCTCTCTCCCACCTAGCAGTAGCAAAACAGGCACGGCCACTGCATCAGTCAAGTTTAAACAACACACAATCAGTTTAGGTAAGAGTAAAACCTCCACCTTTTTTTTTTATCTGTGCCATTTTTCTCTGATTCTGAAATAAAATTGGTATGTTCCCACTTTCCTAATGACTTTAAAAACAGTCCCCAGTCAGTTGATGAAGGAAACTAGAGCACAAAATCATTGATATTAGAGTTGAAAAGCAGCTATTAGGTCACGCAGTCCCCATACAAAATTGTTCCTATGCTATTTTTTCCTACTACTTTTCACTGTCTAATTATAAATGCAGCTGCATTTGTAATAAAATCTCCTTCAGCTTTAGTTTCAGGGCCAGAATATTACACCTAGAGCACGAGTTGTTGGACAAAGAAGGTTGTCCAAGTGTTTCCATTCTGAACTCCCTTTTCAGTTTACTGCTGTTTTCTTAGACTGAAATCTCTCATTTTTACTCCCTGCCTTTTCTCTGGGAGTAAATAGCTTTGGAAAGCTGGAATGCGGATACTTTGTCTTCCTGAAAGCTATAGAAAAGGCTTGTTTATTTTCTGCATCCAGTTCACTAAAAAACATTGTGTGTTGAATTGAGGCCTGGAGTTAGCACTGCAATTTGTTGAAATTAGTGGAGTTACACCCATTAACACCCGGTATTGCTTTCCCTCCCTAGTTATGCATTACTGTTAAAAGTTAACGCAAAGTATCTAAGTTGCCAGAGGTCTTTAAGGAGCTGGACTCTCCTCACATGACTCACAGATCTCTTTAGTACTCTTTGCATAACAGGTTTGTGAAAAGCAAATACTGATGCACTTTATAAAAAAATGGTGAGTGGGATTAGAGTTGTGCCTTCAGCTTCCTCACAGTAAATGCATTACAGATTTCTATCCTGCCTATAATTTTTCATCCCTGCGCTGCCATACTTGAGCACAATTCCCACTGATTTCAGCTGATTGTCCCATTTTGATGGCCAAGAATAGACTTTCTCTCATACTGGCCTAAATAACCATGTAAGAATTTCACTTCAGTTATATATTTCTGCAGAGGAGTGTAGACCCGGTCTTATGTCACCAGCAAAGCTTTTAACATGGTCTTGTGAACCATTTTGAAATGCAGTTAGTTCCACTCCCATTGAGGTCTGAAAGCACTCTGGCTCTTCCCTAGCAAAACAATGTTTGGTGGAACTGTATAAGATGACAACGAACAGGTCTCGCGCCTCAAGATGAGGGAAGTAGCACAGCTCATTAGCTGTCCATGGCATGGTGATTTCAGGGTTGTACGCATTTTACAGTCTTTAATCCCTGCCTGGTCTGGGACAACGAGCAGGTAGCTGGAGAATAAAGTAGAGAATGCATCTTGATTTTTATAAGCCTGTAATTATTTTACTCTTTTTTATTGCTAGCATCTGATTATCTTGTAAGAAAGAGTCATAGTCACGCTGGGTTCACAGAGACTTGCTTGGCAAATCTGAACACTGAACTCAGTGGATCTCCGCAGAGAGAGTCTGGCAGGGGTGGGAGGATGTGTTGCCAGTCCAGTGCTGGTGGGATTGCTTGACCCCACCACAGGGCCAGCTTCTAATACCCTTTCACATCACATGAGAGATTGGCTCCATGTTTGGACACCTGTGGTATTCAGCCACCTGAACATAGTGGTAGCTGAGATGTCCTGGGGTGTCCTGCCTGGCTTACAGCTGCCTCTGCAGATGGGCTTGGTTCTTCCATAGGTCCTGAGTCAGATCTGCCACCTATAGATACCAATGCCAATGCCTAAGTTATCATGATAGACAATAGCTGCCCTGGGGAGGTTGCAGATCCACATCCTTGGAGGTACTTAACCATCAACTGATGAGGCCCTGGTCAACCTGCTCCAGCTGTCCCTGCTCTGAGCAGGAGACTGGAGTAGGTGACCTCCAGCCGTCCCCTCCAGCATGGGGCATTTAATGATTCAGAACTCTAATGGAGAGAGTGCAGCCTGAAGTGGACTCAAGGGTGCAGTTCGATTGATCAAACATACCTATCTAAATAAGAGTGACACATGGGCCCCTGATCCCAGAGTAGGATACCTAAAAATGGTGAGGAACTGGACCTATTCTAAAAGCCTTCTTCATTCCCTGATCATGTTCCAGAAAATTGTTTCAAATTCAAATTGGAGAATGTATAACTGGTGCTCTGGACAAAAGCTTTAGAGGTCTCTGGTGCTTCAGAGACCAGGGAATTGGCCTGGGTTTGAGTTCAGGGGAAGACAGAAGCAGGGTCTCAGTGAGTATCTTAAAGGAGAGAGAATCATGCTCCTTTTGTGTTTCACAATATGTACTACTTTGAATTGGAGGTTTAGGAGAATGCAAGAAGATTAATTAATGTTCAGTTATATCTAGAACTTTCCTCCAGTTTGTCAAATTAAGCAGAAAGTTTTAATAAATGAAGATAGTGGGTCTGACACATCTCTACTGCTATAGCTGGAGAACTGATGAAGAGCACAGACTGTGTGGTAGCTTTTGTGGAAAACCTTCAAATGCTGACAACTGACATCTGAGCTGATGGATGACTCAAAAAAGGGCTTTGCTCTCGATCTCGCTGTTGTCATCCATAAGGAATCTGATTCCAGACGTGTCCTTTGTGGTTAGGAAACCCATAGCTTTCCCCTGTGCTCAGCTGTTGGGAGATCATGGGGTGGGGGGGATGTAAACGCACACCCCTGCCGAGCCATGTGTAGCTTTCCAGGGAAGCTGCCAAGGACACGAAGGAGCTGGATATGGTCTACCTCTCCATGCTTCTTCAAGTTGTTTCTGTGGCTAGGCTGGATGTTCCCCTCCTCTGACAAGGCAAGTGGTCTCTTCTCTTACATTGGTGTCTTCAGGCTTTTGAACTCCCCTATAGGTAAATTTGAGACAAACCCCCTTATTGGCTACTCCTTGACTTTCTTTTGTACATTTGTATGGCCCTTTCATGTTGGGGGATCAAAAGCCATCATTATCACAGCCAGTATGTTACTCGTGCTGTTTGGGGGTTTGTTGTGAGAGTAGCGGGGTGATGGAGGCAAAGGTCCACCTGCAGGACCAGATGTGATTGTTTTCCACCGTAATGAGCAGCTGCTCAGCTGGAGCTTGTTCCTTTCCTCCAGTTTTGCTGTTTTCTAGACTCTTGTACAAATTGTTTGTTCAAGGCCTGTTTAAATTGAAGATGCCAAACTAAACCAAACCCCTTTTGCCTGCATGCTTTTCACACGGATGCTACGTTCACACAGGCTGGGTTGTCCCTGGATAAGATTTACAATCAAGTTTTGCATTGCTCTTCCCTGTGTCATTATGAAGCAAGCCAATTTTTTCAAATGACCACAAAGATGGTAAGAGGCAGGCTAAGTTTTTTAATACTTCCAAAGCAAAGATCAGCCCAGGAAGTTCATAATGAATCACTAATTAGCACATGTTCTTCAGCTAATCAAGGACTTTCATTGCAAAGCCCTTAAAGTGAAGGAATTAAAAATGTTCCGTTAAGTGAAGGGATTGACTGTGAGATTATTCAGCTGCTTTGTTTGCAAGCAAAACACGATCCTGACTTCTAAAAGTGGAGGGGAAAAAAATCCCCAGCAATTTCCCAGTCTGATTATGGGAAAAAAAAAAGAGAGAGAGATAAAGCAAATCACAGCTTTTGAAATTGTGGAGGATTTTTCTGAGGAAGACTTCAAGACAGTCTTAGAATAAATAACAGCTGCCTGCAACAAAGGGCATGTGATGCACAGTGACAGGAACGGGTCGTGAATTGCACTGAATTGTGCCACACAACTGCACCTTAGTGGATGTAGCTGCACTGGCGATGGAAGATTGTGTGGGATAAGCTGTGCGTACTTGGTGCGGTAGGAAGTCTTTGGCCTGTTGTTCTCTTAGAGGAGTTCTGCTTTTGGGGCCCCTGGGGTGTGAGGGGTTAAGGGCATTAGCTGGGACATACAAGGAAAAAGGTGCCACTGTGAAGGAGCGTCAGCTGTTGTTTGCAGTTTTGGCCAGTATGTGCAGTTTTGGGTGTGCTGCTTCTGGGGAGGTCCAGAAACAAGATCTTCAGCTGGAGAAGTTTCATGTTCCCTTCCTGGCAATGAGCAAGGCTAGAAGGTCCTTATGTGCAATGGATGGCGTGCCTGGAAGGTTGGGGGCTCCAGACCAGCTGGAAAAGATAGCAGAGATTTACGCCTACCCGAGCAGAGGGAAGATTTACACCCACCTGGACAGACTGGGGAACACATCCATGAAGAAACCATGACGTTGATGTGAGCTGCCTTGCCCCATCTCCACGTGCCAATGTGCTCAGCAGCAATTTTATCCAGATGGTCGACCTGACTTTGCTTTGATGGGACTTGGTATGCCCTTGCCCAACACCCTCTGCAGACAGTTACAGCTTTGCGGGGGGATCTAAAATGCACATAACTGAGATACATGAGTGCCCTTCTCTGCCATGGGTTGGTGGGCACCAGAAAGAGCAGAGCAGCCCTGAAAATTCCCTTGTTTTATATAAGCTGAGCTACACTGTAAGGGTCCAGTTGCTGCAGCTGTTGGGTTTACTGGGTACATTTATCCAAGGGGTGCTAAAAAAGTGCCACAGAGCAGCTAGGAAAATGTCCCCATGTCTCCTCCTTCCCACCTGGAGTGGGTCTCCTCCAGGGAGGTGTCAGCGGCACTTCCACCTCACCGCTGTGGCCCGTCCCATGTACCAAGCTAAAGGCACTTGGCAGTGGCTATTAGCCAATGTCACACTGTTGTTACACATCAGAAACTCTCCCTCTCTCTTTGGGTCCTGTATTTGTGGCTTCTCAGTGTGCTTCATGGTACATTTTGTGCCCATTTCCTTGCAGAGATGACTCATGTGATGGAACGTCACGTTTCTCAGTGAGCGATGGCAGTAACTGAATAATTTTAATGCCTCTGAATGCCAAATTTTTTCAAACACGTTTCTGTTTTGTGTGTAGCTTCCAAGTAGACTGTGATCTCAGTATTTTTCTTAATTCATGTTTAAAGTTCTTAAATCCAGACTCAATGAAAAGGCTGAAGTTGTCATATGTTTTAAAAATTCAACTTCAGTTACTGATTTTCTTTTTCCTGATTTTTCTTCTTTTCTGATTTCCTCCTGGAGTTTATAAGATTTCAGATATGTTTGAGTGATGATTTCTTGGTAGTAGTTCTTCCTTGTATTTAAAATGTAACATGTGTGCATTTTAGGAGGCTTTCTAAAACCCAAGATCTTCTAAAATTGCTTTTCCTGGGTAAGTTGTTTTTCCTTTTTTTTTTTCCCCCTCAGTGTGTTTAATTTGGGAGCTACTCAATACAGCATTTTTGTTCTTTCCATGGTTTACATGGTGCTCAAGGAATTCACAGAAGAAATTTTCCCATTTCATAAGATTTTAGCATTTAATTCTACACCAGTATATACTACTCAAAAATACGTGTCAAGTAGCATGGGAGGTGAATTGAAGTCAGAGTGAGGCATAAGCAAAGTATCTCTCACAGTTGTACTTAACAGTTTTGAAACCTTCAGTCCATCATTTCATGTCTCTGAACCAATGAGAAACTTCTAAATTGAATTTGTACAAAGAAAATCCACTGAGTTAGTGACTTTAATATATCTTGAGTGGCCTGTCGGGAGAGCAGCAGTGCGAACAAACAACAGTCTGAGGGGTATTGCACCATTTACCTTAAACATCCAACTGCTGATGCCCGGGACAGGCATATGATTTTGCCTATGCATCCTGTAGAGCACATGGAAAGAAACAACATCTTCCAGGAGGTGACAAAAGATAGGGGCCGAGCTTCTGTCCTGCCATGTCCTCTCCTTGCAGTACAGAAAATGCCAGAGGAGAGGAGAGAGAGCAGAGCTTGCACGGGGAAGGGAGCTCCCTGAAGCACCCAGGGTCAGTCTGTGCTTAGACGTGGGTGCCCGTGTCCCTGGAGAATCGGTGGAGGTATGGGTGACCTCAGACCTCTGGTGCAAGGCTCGGGCAGCCGTGGAGGCTGTTTCCCTCACTAATGCCATGGCTTGGAAAGATTTCCTGCTTTCAGGCTTTTCATGACCATCATTATTTTCTGCAGGGAGCCTTTCCTGGGAGCTGCTGTGTGCCTTGAACCACATGGGGTGCTCCCGAAAGCCTCGCAGCCGGGAGGAGATGGATCTCCCCAAGCCGGAGGTTGGTTTCACCCTGCTTTGGCATCTGCTTGTGGGGGCAGGCCCCTTCATGGGCATCTGGCATTGCCGTGCCTGACCCTATATCTACCCTACAGCCAACTCCGCTTTCTTCTCCCTCGGCAATTTGTCCTTTTCCTTGAGGGACTCTGCCTTGTTGAGGCTCTGCAGGTGGAGAGGACTCTGTATGCTCAAGCTTATGCTTATTTATTTACTTCTATTTCTATGTCTTTTCTGAGCACATACTAAAGTTGAATCCATTACTCCCATTCTGAACCCAAATCACACCTGTGTTTGACTAAAACACACCATTTTAGAAAGGACATCACAAAATGCAGAATTTACAGTAATGCGCTCTCAGTTTTCATCACTCTCAGTATGAAATGTACGTGTCTTCTCTCTTATTTTAAGGCATTTTCTTTTAGTTTCCCACCACTGGTGCTTATTATGTTTTTCTCTGCTTGTTGCAGCTTCGTCTTCTTTCCTTCCTCTCCTCTCTTTCATGTTCCTTAATTTCTTCTAAAATTGTTCATCCATTTTTTCCCTTTTCTTGCTTTTTGTCTGGCAAGAGCAATCACAGATCAGCATCAAACAGCTGTATGAGTTCTAGTAACTGTTTTTACCTCTGGAGATTTTAAACTTTGTCAGAATATCCTGATAATATGCTGATTGAAATTCCCCTCTGAAGTCTCAATTTTATACATACTGTTGTTTCCCCTGTACCTCTTTGCAGACAGATACTTAGTGATGTTTTTGTTTAACCTCTGGAGAAGACACAAAATGGAAAACAAGCAAGTAACAAGCATTTCCAAATCCCAGTGCTATAAATCTGTTTTGTTTCCCTTCTACTTACAAAAGTGGCAAATTATTTATTTTATTATCTGATATCGCACCAATAACAGGAGGAGTCTGTTCCATGCAGTCCAGTTATGAAAAATTGCCTGAGATAAAATGACTCACAATGGACCTGTTTTTCATGGCGCTGTTCCAAGGAAATATTTACCTGCCTGAAGTGAGGAGAATTTACACTAGTGCTGTCTGCTGAAAACATCCAATCAGAAAAAAATAGTCAGATAGAATGTTGGTCAGTCCCGGTTGTTTGGACAATTTTGTTGATAAATGAAACCTAGTTTGACCCCAAGTGTGGAATTTTTCTGACTTGGGCCAGTGATAGAGTTTAGGGCATTGGGATGGGCTGGAGGGTCCCCTGAATTCCTTTCCAAACCCGGTTTCTGAAAAGCTGAGAACAGGTTTGTCCATGTTACTCAAATGCTTTCTGTCTGGATGTGAGAATGAATTGGCTCAAGTGGATTTGATTCTTCTGGGTTTGGTATTTTTATTGGCTAGTAGTAAATTAGCTAAAAAACTGCATCATTCCCCGGATGTGTGTGAACTGTTGGTGGAAGGGAAATGCTAGTAATGTATGTCAGTAATAAGATTAGTGTTTCAGTTCTTTTATTCAGTTATATCCACTTCCAAATGGCCGGATCCTGTCTTGTGCAGCAACACGAAACGGAATTATGTGTAAGAAGCAAAGACCGAAAGCCACGTAACAGAGGATTACATATTTTCCATGTTTTCACAAAAAATTTCAAATGTCTCAATGTTGTTTAGAAGTGTGCAGCCTGCTAAGCTTTCAGGCTTAGGAATGGCTGATGAAACGTACGGGTCCCATTCAGCAGACTGTCATATCAGAGTGGAAATACTCTGAGTATACATACACGGGCATATAGACAAGTATACAGAGAGAATGACTGTATGTCCGTCTGCAGCTACTTCGAACCACTCTGTCCCATCCTGACCTCACTCCTGTGCCTCCCAAAAACCGCGGAGGCTGAACTTTCTGCATCCTCCTGGCCGCTAACACGGGCGCTCACGGCTGCGCTGGCTGGACGTCCTGGGCAGAGAGGGAAGGTGGTTTGCAAGGGCACAAAAGCAGGAGCTTGCGCCACCAGTTAGGGCCTGATCGGCAGCTGGTTGAGCTGAAAAGCATTTCTATTGGTTCAGCAGGATGTTGGTTAAGATTTAATGCTCAGTCACTGCGGAAACAGTATATTTATTCTCTCAATCATGTTTATGTGACACGGGGGATAAGGCTGTCGTTTTAGATGCAGGACAAGTGGACGGGTTTTCTAGTCACCTGAATGGTGGCACATGCAATTAGCCCTGAGGGTGCCATACATCATTTTCCACTCCCCAGCCCTGCCCAACAGCCTGCTAATGACTCTGCAGCTGTTCCAGGTAGCGAGCACAAAAAGGGAGCAAGGCCATTGCACTACCGGGGCTTTCACTAACAAGCAAAGCAAGTTTTTCTGGTTTTTTTTCTCTCCCCTTTGTCACTTAGGATGTTCTTGGAAGAGAAAGTACTTTACTTCCAGCTCAAGTGGTTAATGTTAATGATCAATAGCAGAGGAAGGTGAAGATGGCTCACAAGGACGGGCTTCTGTGGTGATTAACAATGGGTCAGGCTCTGTCAAAACCATGGTGGTGGGAATCACATATACATGTTTATGTATTTATATGTAGTATATTTGTGTGTGTGTGCACGGATATGTGGCTGGAAGTTTATACTAAAAATATCTTCTTTGAAGTCAGAAAATTGCCCTTTTTGTCTCCTTTGTGTTTTAGAGAACAGCAGTAGACACATTCCATCCTCCTGAATAATTTATGCTTGTTCTGGGAATTTCTTTGGCCTCAAGGCAGCACATTTAGAAATGTACTTTTAAAAGAAGAGTAGGAAAGATTTGCGGAGCCACCATGAAGCCTCACAGAGGCTTCTGTCCTGAGACGGTCCTCTTCCCCCCAGCTTACCTCCAGAAGACCGGGCTTCCCGCTCTGCTCGGGCCAGCCTTTGCTTGCTGTGGCACAGAGGGCTTTGCTGGAGATGCTTGCCTTAATGCTTGATGCAACCTAGTCGGGTTGGTTTGCCACGTGCTGCTGTTTGCCATGTACTGTGGCAAAAAAAAAAATGGGTGGAACAATTCCTCCTCTGAAAATTGTAAACCTGTTTTGAGGCAGACACACAGACACGAGAAGGTCTCACAGCCTGTGAGGACAAAGCAAAGACCAGCTAATGAAAGCAAGAGTGTGCAGCTAACATAGATTCATTATTCCCTGGAGCAATTATAAATCAATGGAGAGATTAAAAAAAAAAACCCTGTGCTTCAGCAGTGATGGAGTGCCTCCAGGGTGCCTCTGGGTCTGCAGGATGGCCTGCAGAGGAATAGCTACAGGGAGCTTCACATTTGGGAGTCCTACTGGGATGAAGCAGCAGGGTTGACTGAGATGCTGGGGGTTGCATTGCCATTATCATACTGATGTCCTCTCCTCCACTGAGTCTGCCACAACTCATGACAAAGTTGTTACAGGCCATAAATAAAGATGCTTTTCCCTTTTTTGGTTTATGAGAAGAACCTCTCTAAGAAAAGTAACTGACTTCTGTACCTTTCTCCAACCCAGGGTGCTGGAATAGCAGTCTGGCAACTTCAGCCACCAGGAGATGTTTTGGGGTAGTCATGTGTGCTATCCCACATCAGTCCAGTTTTCAAAGGCAATGAGACCACACAGTTTCAGTGTCCATTGGCCTTTTCTTCCATCCATCTATCTTTCCGTCAGTCTCTCCTCCCCAGTAAACATCAAGAAAGTTCAGTTCTGATGGAGAGAACTCAAAGATGAAGTATTCATATGGGTATCATGACACTTGACCTCTATGCACCCTCTGGATGGAGAAGAGACACCAATTAGTGTCCCCGCATAGTGACAGGTTGTAGTGTGAGCTCAGGTATATTTGTAGCTTGGAACCAGCTCAGCACTTGCTGTCCTTTCTTATGCTGGTAGGCAGGAGTGTGGCAAGGATATAAGGATGCTGCTGGGGGTGTGGTGGTGTTGTGCTGGCTGGAGACCTTTGGGAGGCAGGGCACTTCTCTGTGGAAAGCCAGGATTTGTTAGTTACGCTGCTCAGTGAAGAACTGGATGAATTTTACTCACAAAACACTTAAAAATGAACAGTTGGAAAAGTAAAACAGATTTATATATAATAACAAGAAAGTTCTGTATTTGCAGTGAAGCTGTTAACAGGTAATGTGCAAGGCTATGTCTTCCCTGGAGGCCACAAACTATAACATGCTCCATTAATTATCAACCTACCATTTTCCTTCAGGGGTATCACAAAAAGCTTTGCAGGAGCAAAGTGCAGGGCACTCCTTCCTTTGCTTTACTGAGGTGGCCAAAAATAGAATAGAATAGACTATTTCAGCCGGAAGGGACCTACAATGGTCATCTAGTCCAACTGCCTGACCAATTCAGGGCTGACCAAGTTAAAGCATATTATTAGGGCATTGTCCAAATGCCTCTTAAATGTTGACAGGCTTGGGACATTGACCACCTCTCTAGGAAGCCTGGTCCAGTGACCAAATGGCCAGAAGCAATGGGATGGGGACAGGGTGGGTTTCACAAGGGACAGACAGACCCATTTCCAGCTAGATGGACTGCCATTCTGGGCTGAAGGCAGTCAGTAGTTGTGCTAACCTTGGTGGTGGGGCAGCAACAACTCTGAAACCTGTCTTTTTCCTGGCAGAGTCTGCAGGGAAGTGTAATCCACACTGGTTCTCCTCTTGGGATGGCTTTTGGATGCCTCCAGGTTGACTGAGCAGCACCAGGTGGGTGCTGTTCTGGTGGGACAGGAACGTGGTTCCCAGTGCCAGCCCCATCCTACCCAAATCTCTGAAGAGTGGTGAACATGGTAGGGCTGCAGTGTGCTCTGGGTTATGACTCACGACATGAGCAATCCACTCAAGGAAACAGAAATTCACGTTAACTCTTTGAGGAGAGATATGGGGAGGTTTCTCAATGACCTTTTGAAATATTGCTGTGAGACTGCCAAGGTCTGTCAAGTAGAGCCGTCTTAGAGAAGATGGTGAAACGCAGGATAGAGCTGATCAAGTTTTGATTGCAAGGGTTTCAAACACACATTGCCTAGGCCACTGCAATCTCCTCCTGGCAACGTACACACGGAGGTAAAAGTGTTGCTTAATGGTTTATGAAACTCCTATTCAGAAATGCTCCAGATGGCACAGTGATCCCCCCGTTGTGTGGTTCTGAACTGCTATCAGTGGGAAAAAAATGTTATTGAGAGAAAACTGCCTGTGTGGAAGTGAACACTTTTACATTCACTCAAAATACTACTCTTGCTCTTTCCCACTACTGCTTCCTTGGTACCCAAGGCATCTTCTGATAGTGACTGCATACAAGAGGCCAAGTTTTTCATGGCACCATGTCACTGGCGTAAGGCTGTGCTGTCCTAATATTCACAGCACTTGCATAGACCTACCCATGTTTATTTTTATCCAGGTGGTTGGGTACCGTTTTCATGAAATCCGGGCAAGTTGTGTCATGCTAGCCACAAAAGCTTCATGACTGGCTCAGGGTAAACCAGCTTTGCACTGCTGCTCGAAGACTTGAGCCTGTCCTCTCTTGGCCACTGGTGTCAGGGGTGTCTGTGCAGCTGCTGAGTGGGACAGGCTGGTGAAGTGGCTCAGAACTAGCCTTAAAAACCGGTTGGCTTGCAAGCTGATCCGACTTGCTGTGACACCACGCTTGCGGTATTTACCACCAGGCTTTGCTGTCTCAGTTTTGCCTTGCCACAGCTGCAGTGTGAGGAAGTATCAAACTTACTTGTGTTAGGGCAGGCTGGGCTGTGGGTCATGAAGAAACTGAAATTACAGCTGTGCTATATGGGCACAATGCCACTGCTGACTCCTCTTTGTATCTGTAGTCACTGTCCTTCTTGGCTCTTTTTTTTTTCCCATGCATCGGCTGCATTGAATACTCAGTATTCCTGGCTATGGTGTCTAGGGTGACAGCTTTCTTAGGTCAAAAGGTGGTTGTTCCTCATTTGGATAAATATAAATATGAAGACTATGTAAGATTAGGATAAATATAAAAATTAAATCCAGATATAAATGAAACAATTAGAACCCTCTTGGGCTGGGGTCTTTCAAGTAAGAGAAACACAGGTTTAAATCATTACAAAAAGTGATATTTCTGGACACTTGTTGTGTTTGACCAACAGCTTGTCCAAGGCAGCATTCCTTTGAGCAGCAGTGCACTGACATGTTTGAAGCCTTGCACAAGGCACTACTGTAATTCTCTCTGATATTTCCATAATAGTTGTACGTGTTTGCAGTACTGGTTGCAAGCAGTGCAGTCTGATTCCTGTCTGGCTGATTTCCTTCTCTGTGTAAACTTTGTTTTCCATGAATCCTCACAAGTTTCCAAAGTTCGCTTTCCATGAGAATCTGTGTGACCAGAACTGGATTATTCGCCTATATGAGAGAAGCAAACACAGCTGGAACAAATCCATTTTTTTTAATCAGTGTGAGTGTTTGTGAAAATATTTTTGGTTGTGTTCCCTCTGCTCTCTGCCTTTTCTGACTGATACTTGCTCAGAAATGTGGAAAAAGCCATTTTATTCTTTCGATAAGGCCACTACATGTCTCAGTTTCTAATTGTGATAAAAAGTATCCTTTGACAGGCCTGACAATTTAAAAGTCAACCTCAGTTTATTGAAATGAAAGAAAGGAATTGAACTTCAGTTCTCTCAGAGAACCATTCTTCTCATATCCCGAGCACGCATTAGTTTTGGATCTCTGTGGAATACAATAGGAGAGAGGTTATTGAATTGAAGTTTCAAGCACAGAAGCAGAGCTCTGGCCAATTATATTTTGCCAGGGATGAAATTGGACTAGTCAAAAAAAAGGATATCAAACTGCAAACCAATGCGATGCAGAATCAAATCTCTTCTGAGATTAAATGCTTCTCTGTCTGGAAAGGTGAGGGAAGTGATGCTGTATTTTTGTCTTTAGTATCTGTCTGCCCTTCATGCCTTGCTTCCTGACTTTGTCTCCTTTTTCTGTCATGATGTCTATTGTGTGGCTGCTAAGAATTCAGTGATAGTAACTAGTATTAGATGTCAGAGTGCTTTTTCCTTATAATTGCTGGGCTTGTTGAGGGTGTGCTGGACAGTAGATGTGAAAGCTCAGACCATGCGCTCCTCCAGAATCTCACGAGGTCAGCCCCCAAGCAGTTACCAACACAGGACAGGGGAGGAGAGACTGCCTATCAAACATCCCATTTGCTGCCGTGAGACGAAGTTTCGTGATCAGCTGTTACAGAGTCAGTGCTGACTTTCCATTACATTCCCCTTCCTGTTGGAAGGGCAGTTATGCTCTATGCTTTGTATGAGATGTTGAGCTACAATTTTCTTCAAATATTTAATTTGGTGGCAAGTTTTACTACATTTGCTTCCCTTCACATCATACCTTCCCCCAGGCATCCTGTGCACCTCTATGGAAGACACAGATGCACCATCTGGGAAGCAGTCTGTAGGTGGTTGTGGAACCCACACGTATAGCTATTAGCTGCAAGATGCTAATGTGGGCATTAATCATCAGATTGACTCCCTTGTGTTGCATTTTTTAAGAAAGTCTAAATTGCTTAATTTGTCTAATTATTTACAGTCCCATTTATATCAAGTTTTCTTACACAAATTATTTCTTCTGATGCAAAGTAAATGACTCAGTTTTTACAGACCTTTGGATATGGTGCCATCTGCGTTTCTGTTACCTCAGGAAATTTTCATTTTGTGATTCTATTCACGTACATACCACAAATGTGAAATACGTGATGCGAGAAGTCATCACTGGGTCAAAACTAACAAGATACAGGCAACCTCAACATGCTGAGATAAAATGTTCTGAAAAAAATGACTCAATGACTTGCAAAAATGACTGTAGCTTCATAGAGAGTATCTTTGCTCTTTGTATCAGGCAACTGAGAATTCAGATAGTGCAAGTTCTCTACAAGTAGTGTTTGCTTATCCAAATGAGATACACGACTAATAGTCTGAGTAGTACATACATTGTTTAAAAAGTAATTTCAAGGTTCCATTAATTGAGTGATTTTAGGTGGACCCAATGCTGAGGGCCCAATGTTCACACTATGGACCAGTAGGTTTACTTCAGACTAGGTCTAGTCTGTTCTCATGGATTGGAAACCCACTAGCAGCTGAAGCCCACCTTCTGGTTTAGCTTCATCCAGAAGAAGACCAGTTTGCATGGTCCACTATCACTCAGTGATGGAAACCAAAGCATGGGTAAGTAGGCGCCGTCAGGAGATTTTGCTTCAAAAGCAGGCTCTTGGTTTGAACAAAAACGCTACTGTAGATGCACCTAGATATTGCTTGTAATGACAACTGGAACAAAATTTTCTGTCAAAACCGTTTCTTCATGGAATGTAGGAATTCAGATCAAATTAAATGCTTTAGTAAAAGTGTCTCCTTTCTACAGAAAACATCATTCTCCTTTTCTGTCAAAGATTTCCAACTAATACTGACAGATTTCAACTCCTACCTTTTCTGGCAGCCCAGGGCATCAGGCACCTCCATGGAGATGGGGATGGGCTGATGCCGGGCAGGACATCAGCCAATGGGTGGGGGTCAGGATCAGACATGGGCATGGCTGCAGCAAAGCTGTGGTGTAGCTTAGGCAGAGACTGAGGGCAGGAGCTCAGCTCAAGGGCAGCTCCAGAGAAGAGGGGGGACCCTGGCCCAGGCTTTGACAGCCCTTCCACCCTTTTACCTCCAGTGAGGTAGAGATTTTCAAAATTATAACAGGGTATGGATCTCCCACTTGGCAGCTTTCTGAGTTATTGCCTTAATCTGGAAGGATTTTAACTGCAGTGGAACAGATGTCACATATTGCCCTGGAAAAGGCTGCATATTGTATCAAGGAATATTATGTGGGAGAGGCGGTTTTAATATGCTTCCCAAAGCAAATCTCCTACTTTGAGACTCCTTGTCTTAGGAAATACTGGAGACTTCAGCCCCGAGAGCTGGAGGTTCTTTGTGGGTGATGGACAGCAGGTAGCGATAAGGTGGGATGGTGACAGAGTCACTTTTTTCTGTGGTTTTGCACTGACACAGTAAAAAGAATGTGTTGACAGGCTCCAAAGAAGGTGGCCAGGGTGCAGTTTGGAGTTACTGTTTTCTGTGGACTGAGTTACCATGACTATTTTAGATGGAAAATTACTGGCCTGGGGCATGCAGGGAGCCTTAAAAGTGAGGGAGCAATGGGAATAGGCTCTCAGACATTTGGTTAATTGAGATGTTTCCCATGATTGTTAGAAAATAAAATAAAACTGATCTTCTGTAAACTCTAGGCAGCTGGGAAGGTAGTTGATTGAGATTGCTTACCAAACCAGCAAGATTTTGTTTGGAAAAAATAATGACATTAAAAATGTGTGTTGTCTGTTTTGTTTTCTCACCCTTTATATTAAGCTTCAGTTAGGATTTTTTTTTTAGATAAGAAAGAAACTTTTGTTTTAAGGGGGCATAAAAGGGGAAACAACAACAAAACCACATCTCATGACTCTAGAAACCGAAGCTTTTCAAACCAGTTACTGTAAGATTTGCACTGATGGACAAGGAACAGGATATGGTGTTCTCCTAAATTAGCTCAGCTCCCCTGCATTAGAGCACAAGCCTTTACCATCAACTATTAGCAGGAATTGATAACCACGATAAATGGGGAATGCTTATTTCTTTCACCATCTTAATTAGTTACAATGTCCCCTTCCTAAAGACATTACAGGATCTGAAACAGCCTCTGAGCTAGGAAATGTGTTATCTCATATCCTGGATCCCTGGGGCAGGATGCTGAGCAGATCCAGTCAGTGCAACATTAAATGTGGCACATCCTTGTTTACACCATCAGTTTTTTACAATGCTGGTGGGCACATGTATGGAAGCTTTTTTCTAATATTGAGGGAGTATTGATGAAGAACCTTCAGTCTGGAGTCTTGGAAAAAGTGATAAATGGTGAATAAACCTTTGGGCATCTTCAGGGCATAGGACAGCATCTCCCCCAACACAGGTGAGGAGCAAGGGGACAGCAGGGCTGTGTTGGGTCTGTGGGAAAAAAAGCAACCCAGGGAACAGGCAGGTACCTGCAACAGCTTGGCTAAAAGGGGGAACATGTTTGGGCTGCAACGCTGGCATGGCCGGGAGGAGAGCCAATGTGGAAGAGCACAGTGGCAGTGCTCCGTGTAGTAGGTTCGCAACTGTTAAAACCGTTAAGCAGTCAGAAACTGGTGCAAAACCTACTCGGTCCATAATCTAGGTGCATCCATACCACTATAAAAGGGTCTGTGTGTGTTTTATTAGCCATATACACCAGTTTTTAGCTAGGTCAGTTTACAGGTCAGGTGAGCAAAGTGCATATCAAAGCCGGGAGTAGGTGTCCCACAGAAAGGGCCACCCCTGGCTCTGTCAGAAAGGCAGAGCCATGCACTGGCCCATGTAGTCAATATGTTTAGCAGCTCAAGAGGATTAAAATGAACTCATTGGATTTGTCACTTGCAGAGCTTTATCCAGCAGTCACATTTAATTTCCCAGCTCTCAGTGCCTGTAACCTACTTTCTACATCTGTATGGGGGGTGTGGAAAGCAGGGAGGGATGGAAGGAAGCATCAGACTCGGAAAGAGCCACTGTCAATTTAAACATAATTTAAACTCTTGGGGTTGAAATGACAACAGAGCGGTGCAGTGAATAACACCAGCTGAGTGCTAACATGAGGACCAGTGCTCGCTGGTTACGGTGGTCCCCTTCCCTGCCTTGCTCCCTTTTCTGAGACGTGACCTGCTGTTTTGTTTCATCTGCTTTTACAGATGAGGGTAGAGCTGCTGTCTCGTCCATCTCCCCCTGCCCAGGTAGTCCCACCTCCTGTCTGTGCTGTGAGAGGTTTGGGTTTCCCAGCCTTAGCTGGGGTTTACAGTCCCCCCGCTCTCAGCCCTGCTGCGTCTCCCAGCTCCGTTGGCGTGCTGGCTCTGCACGTGCCCTCGCCCCGCAGATGGGGATTAAGCCTTTCAAGTTCATAGAAGCACTTCTGCTCTCTGCAGTTATCTCTTAGCCAAGTTATCCAGATTTAATTGCTTTAATCATTACTCAACTCCTTCCAGACCCTCAAGTCATTATTGTTTGATTTTTGTTTTTAATTGATTCCAATTTGTCAATGTTCTAGTTTTGTTTTGTGCTGCAGGCATGTCCAGAGACCTCAGAGCTGGTGAAGACTTTTCTGATCTTGCAGCTGGACTTCTTGATTAGCCCAGGCACAGGGCGCATCAAGGACTGACCTGCTGCCAGCTTAATGGCTGGGTAAACGGGTAAAAGCTAAAGAGGAGTTTGGGCTGGAGCTGAAGGGGTTACCCAGGGGAGACTGCCCCAAAACAGGATGTTTCTTGAGATCTGCTGGCTGTCCCCAGCTCCCAGTGATGTCGGGATCAGCTCTAAGGCTGCTGTTGCTCCGTGTCCGGATGCTGGGAAGTGTTTCAAAGGAATGTTTTGAATCATTTTATCACATGTTGCATCGTATCTTCAGGGTTTTTTGAAGCCTTCGATCCCAGAGCCATGTTATTTGTTCTGGGTTTATTTTTGATTTGTTGTTTCTAGCTCTTGGGGTTGTAGAAAACTTCCTGAAAGCAGAGTCTGATGGCTTTGAGATGAGTGCTCAGTTTCAGAGCTGCTCCTCAGTTTGAAGCCAACCTCACAGGCTTCCCGGGGCAAAAGGAGGATGAAGGTTGACTCCGGAGCCTCATACTTTTTATTGTCAGTTCTCCCCAAATTGTAAATTGAAGTGCAACCCCAGCCTGCCCAGAAAGGATGGAAATGACATGCAAATTCATGAAGTGTTCCATATTATTGTTCAAGGAATGTGTGGACGTGGCATTGTGGGACATGGTTTGATGGACATGGTGGTGTTGGTTGATGGTTGGACTTGATGATCTTACATCTTGATGATGTAGTGATTCTGTGATTCTGTGAAATCACTTAACGTGTAGTGAGAGGCATGGCTATGGAGAACAGGAAAGACATGGAGTGACCACTTCTTTTTTTTTATTTCTTTCCTTGCATCTTTTAATTTATTAAATATTAATAATTTATTGCATCTGGAAATTGACATTAGGTAGAAGAAATAGAATCAATTTTTAATAAATATGAGCAATAAATAAAACATTTAATAAATGATGCATGGCAAAAGATTACTGAAAGATTAAATAATAATCTTGTACACATACTCAAGCTATTATTTATTAATAGCTCTTTGCAGTGCAGCATTTATGACACTCGGGGAAAGTACAGTTTCACCTGAAAAGTAAGCCAGGAGAGAGGGGAGCTGCAAGTTTCCATCTTTGTACCTCGGTGGCTTTCAGATCAAATGTCTTGCATTGATGAGGGAAAGAAAATATTTCCCTTCCCTTGTTCTGGACCTGGAAACTCCGTGTGCCCCAAACTCCAATTTTTCCTTCCTGCCTGCTGCCAGGCTGAGGCTTTCTGCAGGCTAAGCCTTGTGATCCTGTTACTCCCTCCTAAAACATGTAATATAAAAAAAAAATCAAGAAAGCCTGGTGAAAAAGCCACTGGCATTCCATTTAGTACCTGGGACTTTGGTTTTTAGTCCTCTAAATACATTGCTGTTTCCGATACCACCTTTTCATGCTTAGGGATGCAAATGGTTGTACGAAACACCCTGTCTATCAGACCTGGCTCTCCATGGGGTAAACTCTGTTATGAGGGAATAGATTTACTAGAGGTGACCAATATATTTGCAACAAAACTTGTTTCTTACTGCAAAGATTTGGGTTTCAGCAAAGAGGATGCAAATACAGTTTGGTGGAAAACCCCCCCAAAATGCTTTTGCTGGGCAGAGAAAATGTTTTGGTTTCTAAAACTGAAAAAATTAGTTTAAAAGCAGATTTATATATTTGTTAATGAATATCTGATACAAAACATGGGCAAAAATAATTTGGGTTTTTTTTTAGTTTTAACATATGTAGGCTGCGTTTTTCAACAGAGACCAAAGGAGTGGGAGTAAAAAATGCCATTGATTTTTTTTTTTTTCTGGGAGTAATTGTGTGTCAAGAAATTGTGTACCCTTTTAACAAATTTTTCAGATTCCAGTTGCTTAACTGTGTGTCTCCTTCCATGTTTCACTGTAGTGCTCAGTGGCAAAACAGTCTGGAGCAGCAGATTGGGACCTGCTTCGGGCCTCCCAGAAAGTGGCCATGTCTGCCTGCAGTCTGGCACCTCGTTTCTTTCCACTCAGAATTAGCCTGGTGATAAATATAACTACTAATTATATTTTAACCTACATCTTTTTCTTTTTCTTTTTTTTTTTCCTTTTCTGATGTGTTCCTTCTTAGAGCATTTAATTGCCAGTGGAAGACTTAAAGGAGGTGTTTTATGCAGTCTGTGTGTAATATCACTTTGATATCTCAGTGGAAAAAAAAGGTTAAACAATGCAAAGGGTAATGGGTGGCCAAACCCGACCAGCCCATTTCTAAATGACACCAAGCCACACGTTGCTTTCACATGGTGCCGGGGTGAAGGAATGCTCTTTGCCACCGAGAGTGCCCCCCTGCTCCACCCCGATGAAGGCTCAGCTGGAGCAGCATTGCAAACAAAAGACCAGGGACTGATCCCACTGAGCCCCGTCTCACGCACACTTTAATGCGAGTGCGATTTAAAAGATGTCTCTCTGCATTTCCCGTCAGAGGGGTGGGCAGGATTACACACATAAAATCAGATTATGAGCCTGGATGCAATAATATGTAAGAGGGGGACCTGGGGAATTGGACCCTGCGTCAGAAGCTTGCCTTGTTGATGATTCTGGGATTGCTCACTGGCTGAAAAGAAATCTCCCCACAGTCTTTTTTGTTCCCACCCCATTACTACGTTCCTGAAGGAAACTAAACTAATATGAAAGCATGTTTTTTGAGAGGCAGAGAGATTATTTCCCAGCCTGTTCTGATTCCACACTGCCGCTGCTGATGTTACCGAGTATACAGCTCTCTCATGTCAAAATTAAGCAGATAACTGTGCTGAACTTGCAGACGGAGATGGCTAAGACCATGCAGTGCTGGCCACGTCGACTACAGCTTTCTGTTGTAATACAATGACAGAGTCTCTTAAGCGAGTGGCTAGAAGGGATCGCCCCATGGCACACGCCAGACAATTTCAGTAATGATTATTCTGGGAAGAAAGGCGAAGAACAAGTAGGTGCACTGATAGTCATTTCACCTTTTTCCCTCCGTGCCAGTAACGCTTAGCGCGGATCCATCCCTAGCAGGTGCCTGGGACTACAGTGCGTGTCTGATGTAGAGCCAACAGCGCTTTACTCAATTCCGCCTGCAGTTGCTTCACGCCACAAGATTTGGTTTCTGCTCTGTGAGCAAGCACACCGAAACGCAAAGCCTGAGGACCAGCTTCCTGATCCTGAGACAGCCTTTGTCCAAACCTAAATGTGCGTTTTGTCAATAAGGCTTATTTTTATTATGGATTAGTCCCAGTTCCTGTGAGCAGCTGGAGGGACTAAGCAGCCTCCTGGTGTTCCTCTGGGCTCTGTTTTGTGTGCTTTACACCACTCCTGGGGAGGTGTAAAGTCTAAGGGAGCTCAGCAGCTTGAGACCACCCCTAACATTTGGGGAGAAGTGGTATCACATGCTGACTTGATCCTTCATGCCCTGGAGAACCCAGAAGCTGCAGCTCCTGGGAAGACTGCCGGCAGTGCCCTCTCCATCCCCTTCCTACGGCTGTCAGCTGAGGAACAGATCCGAGAGGGCAGCAACATGTCTGCTGTGAAACCTGGAAGGGGTTTACCTCAACATCTGGAGTTTCCACTGGGAACAGTGATGTTATTAGGCTGTAAACATATGTTGCAGATGACATTTAGAGCAGAGATGGATACTGAGGAAAGGAGGTGTTTAAAACTCCTCTTACATTTTCCGGGTTTTTCCATCTAGACATGAAAGAATTATAGATGCAAAGAGAAGTGCAGGGGAAATGATAAACCTGGCACCTCCAAAGTGATAGTTTAGATTAACAACTGTATTTTTAAATTCTTGGCAGCACAAAACATCTTCTTACATTATATATAATATAATACGTAATTCCCCAAGGTAGGATCTTTTGATAGGAAGTACTACAGTGCAAGAGCTGAAATAATTACATTTGCTGAGACTTTATCCTCTCACACTGACAAAAGAAGTTAAAAGGGTTCTGTGGGACAGCATAAACAAGTGTGTTTGTGCATGTGTAGATTCAAAGACAGAGAGAGAGAGACACTAGCTGTGTGTGAGAGAGCTTTTAATGGTTTAAAAACTGTTAGAAAAATGTGGGGTGAAATCTTACCCTCACTTAAGGCAATAGGCTCTTTGACTCAAATGGGAGAAGGATTTTGCTGCCGGTGCTACTTAGATCCTCAGTGAGAGAGGGAATTGTGTTTGGCTTTACTTGCCTTCAGCTATAAGAATACTTGCAAAACCTTTTTTTTTTTTCATTTTTTAAATGGAGAGAGACTGGATTATGCTACTGTTGCAACATGAAAGCAGATTTCCCCAGGACAGATACTCAGGGACCAATGGTAGTGACATCTCTTACCGTTCAAAAGATTTATTTTGAGATTCCCAGCTATGATAACTTTCCAAGGCAGTTCAGTTCTGGAAGATCATCTTAGTTTAAAAGTGAAGGTGGTAAATAAAAAATGCAGATGAGTATGGCTTAGATTAAAGTCTCAGTGAGCATACTTTATGTAGGAAGCTCAAGAAGGTTTCAAACTTACATATTTTGCATGAAAGGGTTGAATTATTCGTGCACTAAGTCAGTAAATGTGGTTAGGATGCCATGGGTGCATTGGCTCTCATGTAACAATTATAATCAATGGTGATTATAAATTTTCCTGGATTTGTTCAAGGGTAAGGCAGCTCATCAGCTTTTTAAAACTTCAGCTTTTGTGATGAAATGCTAAAGTTTGCTCTCCTGGAAGCTACTAAATAGTCATGGGAATGATCTGGAAGGTTTTCAAAGGTGACTACTGGTTGTGACATGTGAATATCGAAAGCTTCTCAAGGCCAAAGAGTATTTGGAGGGGTTTCCAAAACTGGATGGTCCTCGGGTCCTGGAAAACGTCCTGTGGCCTGGCTTGCAGTAGCAGCCTGCTCACCCTCAAGTTGCCATAGTGGCAACTTTTCGGTCTGAAATGTCCATGTCCCAGCACAATCTTATTTTTCTCGCAGGAGTTCAGCCTGGCTGTGACATGGTTTCTCCCTCATGATCCACGGTGTCATGAGAGGTGAAGAGCCACAAGGCAGAGGAAAAGAAGGAAAATAAAGGTGGGTGGTGCTTTTAGGTAGACTTTAGGGGTGGAGGTGGGTGCCAGGGATGTTGTTGCAAGTGTGTGATTTTTTTTTACAAGGAACTAGATCTTGAGGTGAAAAAAAAGACAATGAGATATGAGTGAGGAAAAAAAACCCAATTATTTGTGCTAGTTTCCTTTATGGGATGCAAAGTTACACTGAGCTCTGTAGCCTGTACTGGCCACATCCTCATTTCTTGATCTTCCCCTGAGCACTCTCCTGCCACATAGCCGTGTTCAAGCACTGACATCAAGGGCTCGCCTATAGGAGGGCAAAACATGCATGTGAGTACACGTTGCTGTTCCCGCTTGACGTCACCAAGTCCATTAGATAACACTGTTTCTGCAGTAAACCCGTATCAGCCAGCTGTGATTTAAGGAGCTTTACTCTCCTTTTGCTGTGACTACTGTTTGTGGGTGTAAGCGTCTCCTTCCCCTGGAAACGTGTGCGAATGGCTGAGCTTAGGCGCTTGGTCCAGCAGCACAGATGTCTGCAGCTGGACTCCAAACTAATGGTGGCGTTTGTGTGACGGTTCTGCTTCAGGCTTTGCCTAGATCATGGTGGCGACTTCTCCTGTCACCTTTTTTAAGGTGAAACACTATTTAAATATTTCTGTGTGGTGACTGTCAGCTTGTATTTCTGTTCTGCTTCTGTTTGCCAGCATTGATGTGGACACCATTAAATTATAAAAGAGACAAGCTTTAGAAATGGAAGGATTTTAATGTGTTAAGAGAAAGGCACTTTGCTGATAATAGTTTTGAAGGGCCTACCACTCGTGTGAGTTACATAGAGAAAAATAATTTGCTACCATAAAATGCAGAAGGCTAAAAGGTGCTTTTAGTCCAGAAATCAGATTCATGTAAAGGAATATTACCCTTTGATTGTCTGTGCCAAGTCTTTGTCCTCATATTCATTTTACCGAGAGATGAGGCATTAGCTAGTGAACCTGAGCCTGGCGACTCTGCCAGTCTCATCCATCAACAGCAGCAGGTACATGATAGGGTGAGACCAGTCCAGGGAAGTCATTTGCAGGCTGAGTATGGGCACCCTGACTCCTGGGCTGGCTTTCAGTCTGGGACTGACTCGTGTAGGAACCTGCATGTGCAGGGGCATCTAAGTCCCGGTTCGGTCAGTGGGAGTCCAGCTGATGTGCATGGTGGAGCCTGGAGAGCGGTCCAGCTGAGCAGCTGGAGAGTGTCTATTTTAGGATACACAGGCCCCGGGGAGTGGCTCTCCACAGGCTATGGTGAGACCTTAAATACCTATTGCGTCTGTAAGAACCTGTTTTGGTATCTTTTTGTACCCTGAATCCCACCTCTGGGATGCATACGTGTCATCTGTTACTCTCCCTTTCCATCTGTGCTGGAGCTGTCTCCTGTTTTGCTGTGTGGAGGAGAAGGCTGGATCCTGACTGCTCTGTGTGCAGTCAGTTCGGTGTGTGAGAATAGCCGAGAGAGACACTACTAGCAAGATCTCTGCTCCTGGGCAACGTGAAAAGCACACAGGCTCTTCATGTCTTAAACAGCTCCAGTTGCTGCCCTGGAAAACAACTGTTTCTCCTTTCTGGCTCAGGAACAGAGTGTCTGGTGATGCACACCCTCCAAACCTGCATCTCGAGAAAGCAAAGCGCCGGGCTGCCAGGCCTCATCCCTGACGTGGCAGTGGCACACGGGATGGCACGGACAGGAGGCAGGTTCCTGAGCTCACTGCTTGGACATTGTGGGCGGGCTTTTCTCCTTTTTGCCTTCCAAAGTAGAGGTCCAAGCGCTCTGCGTTTATACGGCTTGCAGCAGGAACTGTGTATGGACAAACATGTGGGTGTCTCTGCTCTCTTGTCTCACAATAAACCGACTGGTGTAGTTGGGAGAGTGAATTGATACAAGCAGCAGCTTTATTCTCTGTCCTACCACACCTGAGATGCTCTGTGGTCTGTTGGGAAGTTGGTGAGAATTTGGTCAGTGGCCTTTGGTGAGTTTTGGACTATTTTCTTCCTATGATCGCTCACTACGTTGGTAAGAGAGTTGCTCTGCAAGTGAAAGAATAACTTATTTTCCATTTTTGCCTCTCTTCGTGTCTTGGCATTGGCTCCCATTGGTTTTCACTGATATGGGTGATCTAGTTGCTTCTTTTTCCTTTACTTCTTCTTACATTTAAGTGAAAACAAAAAGCTGAAATAAAAAAATCATGACAGAGGTTTTAAATGAACAGGGAGTTCATAGCTGAATAAGTCAATGGATAATTACATGTAGCAATTCCAACACATAGTTTGCCTTGTGAATTGGCTAACATTACCTGTGGGAGGAAGAGCGGGCCAAGGGGAAAGGAAGACAGATGCACAGTCAGGCAGGGATTTGGACAATGGATGAGACAGTTCAGGTGAGATCAGGTAATATTAATAAAAATACTCCCAAAAGCTACAATGAAGTTGGTGTGATTCATAGCTGATGAAGACAGAGTTGAGCCAACCCACCCTTTTTGCTGATGTATAGATTTGGCTGAAAGTGGTACATGTCTCACGCCTTTCTGTCTATTGCCGTTAAGCACCAGGAGTAGCTTCAGGAACAGCTATCTGGTTTTCTGGCAGTGAGTATACAGGCAGGAAGGATAGAAAGGGAGAGGAGGTATGGAACACGTTATTATGAAAAGCTTCTCAAAAACCTTAGATGTCTGCAGCTTATGTATGAGTCCTTGTGATCTTTGTTCTGCTGGAATTGATAAATGTTGACCCGAAATGGCTATACTTCCAACTCCAAAGCTGTTCTCAGTAGTAGTTAAGTACACACTCCAATTATCTGTCTCAGACGAAGCTGGAGAAATAGCTGTGGGTACAAAACCTCCGCTGCACAGTCAGTAATAGTGATCACAAGTGGTAAGTAGAACATCAAAGGCCCTGATGCAGGGACTGAAACTCAGTAGCTGCACAGGGCTCTTCAAAATGCTGCCGAGCTTTTCAGAAATGCTTCAGAAGACTGACAGCTTCAACCAGCACACTATGTTTTTTGGGATTCAGAAATCATGATCAACATTGGAAAAATACAAAAGATGCTCCATCTTTAATGTTATTCATAGATAGATTGGCAGGGCTAAAGAACTAGGTATCAGAGCAAATTTGCGTGTTAACCTTTGCATCAATGTGAGGCTGAAACATCTTTCTTCTTCTTTTGAGCCCTCATCAACACGATGTCCAAGTGTCTCTTGGAAGCATTAGTGAATATATCCTCAAAGAAGCACTCTAATAATGTGTTGCAGATGGGGAACTGAGGCAAAGAGTCCTAGTGATTTAATGAAAGTCATGGGGACAGTGGATGTAAATCCTGGAACTGAAGCTTGGATTGACTAAGGATCATTAATGCATCTACATTAGCATGTTAGTTCAGCTCAGAAGTACACTTCCAAGTGAATCTCCTGCTCGTTCCCACCTCCAGAGGCTTGGTTGCCGTCAAGGGATCGTGTTGGATTGCACAAACTACACTCCTTTCACAGGGACCAAACCAGGAACGTGTGTTCCTGCTGCTTGTGGGTGTTCAGTCCTCAGGGCCAGAATAAAGCTGGGCTGAAGAAAACACCCCAAATGTGACTCCGCTCCTCCTGCATTTGCACTGTTTGCTAATGGAGACAGCCTCAGTATCTCCTAGTGCCAACTCTGTAAGTGCAAGCTCAGGCTTTGAGGATGAAAGGCAAGTCAGACATAATGAAATCACTGTGAAATGCAACAGCCCTCGACTAATGGCTGGTTATTGGAAGCACAGTTTGTCCCATGCCTTCGATCTTGCTGAGGGATCACCAGCAAGCAAGTCTGCGCTCGGAGAGTGCCAGTGCCGTTCTGCCAGAGCGTGGGTTTCATGCTAGCAGCTATGCAGAACTAGCTGATCTAGTGAATTTGCTTGAACTGAGCTTAAACCACAAAGTACACAAATTAAATTAGAGTATGTTTCCTGTGTAAATGCTGTTTAATCAATATGGAAACCAAAGCTCTGGCGAGTTAATAGGATGCAGAAAGCTGATTTGTTTTGGGTAGCTTGGAGCTGAAGTCAGGAAGTCTGGGCTTTAGCCATGTTTCTAACAGTGAATATTTGGTCAAAAGAAACCAAATCAAATTCCATTGATATATTTTTGAGTATTTTAGCATGTTGTACCCAGATATGGTATGCTAGATACATACATATGATACAATAGATCCCTGAGGAAAGAAAAATGTAATATTTCACCCATCTCCTTGATATTGCTTACCTTGCCTAATTCTTTAACTCCTGTTGAATGAATGATGAATAAAGAAACCTAAACACAAAAGCAGAGGCATAAGAGCAGAGCTGCTCTGTGTTTGGTGGGCAGGTGGCATACAGTGTCCCTAGCACAATGCATCTCTTTATAGACTGTGTGAGCAGGGTGGGATGGGGGAGAAGAATTAGCTGTCATTGGGATAGAGTTGAAATCTTATGGGAGCAGTGGCTTTACTTGCCCTGCTCATCATTTTTTCTCCGTTTATAAAGGGACTGTGTGATCAGGAAAATGGCTGATGCGCATTTGCTAAGCAGCAGCTGTAAGGAAAAGAAATTGGCTGCCTAGCACCAAAGTGACTCTTTTCTGCAGCCAAAATGCCAGCATTAACAAAGGGAACAAGATTTCCAAAGCCAGACTGCAAAATTAAGGCCTTGCTGACAACCTTGGCAAGGTTCCTGCTGACTTCAGGAAAACTGAATTTCACCCAAATCTTCTAATACAAACGGGAACTTCTTGAGCAAAGAGTATTTAATACTGGCTGTTGCTCTGCTGAGTGGACTTGCAGATCATGAGCTTATGTTCTTTATTTGTCTGTCAGCAACTGCCGTAATTTGTGTCCACACCTTCAATTTTATTGTGATTTAAGCCTGTCCATGCAGCAGTGTTAATAGCATTGTTGGGAGAGAAGCCATGGTAAGTAAGTCTGTCTGAAAGGTTCCTCACAGCACATTGAAAATGCTGCACCCTGTGATCCAAAGTGCTGATCCAGTGCGAACATGCTGTGCTGGTTCAAAGTTATTCAAGAAACACTGGCAAGCTGATGTTACACGAGGAGAACGAGTGCTGGATTGGGTATCCTCTGCCCTTTTGCCACTAGCATGAAGTCAGAGTACAAGCATGGTGTCAGCATGAGCCCCGTTCCATATGCTGACTGATTTGATGGAGGTGCCTTTCTGAGTCCTCTCCTAATCAGGGTCAAATCTTAATTGCTGGAGTGGACTGGCTGTGTCCAGAACTGCTGTCCAAGGATCATGACACCATAGCAATAACAGACTTGAGCAGGACACTGCTGGTGGCTTCTCTTCTCTTTCTCCTTTTTTCCAAGGTTTTTATTCTTTTCTCCTGTTTTGCTACCGCTAACAGCAGTTGTGGACTTAGTCCCCTTAGTATGTTCTCATACTCTCAACTAAGCATCCTCAAGTAATTGTCCTACTGAATTTATGTGAGAATTTAAAATTAAGACATTAGCATTCTACCAGCCCCTCAGTAGGTTACCTGTCAGTGCACAGAGGAGTTATTGCAATCAATTCCAATGCACAAATAGTTGCATTATTCCTGAGCAAATGTGCAAACTGACTAGAGGAGAGCACAGATGTGGTATCCATTTATTTTTGCTTTAATTTTTGCTGCCATTCAAAGCTAATCTAGTTTGCAGAAGCCTGCCAATTGCAGAGGTGTGCAGCACTGTAGGGATGTACATTATTACAGGGACCCCAGCATTTCTAGCAGTACCTCTGGAATCATCTTGCATTACAAGCTGTCTTTTATACGTGATGAGTAAGATATTCCACTGCACCTTTCCAAGTCAGAGAGCCTTCCTTTAAATTTTGACAAATGGGTAGGAGGGAAGCACAAAAATATTGACTAAACCAACTTTAAGTCCTCCTTAGTTGCAAGCTTTATAATAAGGTGACAAGAAAGCACAAAATATTTAGTCAGCTCAGTGCTCATGTCCAAATACCACAGCACGTTAAAACACTTGGGATCATCCAGTGAGGAGTGGTTAAGCCAAAACCCCACTCTCATCATGGAGTTTGTATTGTATTTTCATTAAATACACAGCAAATGGCTTCTGTGCAGCTTTCAGCATGAGAACACCAGATTCCTGGCTGGGTACCGAACTGCAATCACAAGCTATTCTCAGGGTCTCTTTCCAGTCTTCTGCTGCTTTCCCTCCCTCCAAGGAGGAAGCCCTGTAGCAGAGCATCACCTTATTCTCTTGCTCTACTCTGTTGACTGAGTTTCAAATGAGACCAACGAAACAGGTGATAGTATTATTCCTCAAGGTATCATTAGATCTTTACCCTTTTATGTTCTGTCTTCTCTGCGTTTGCCTCCCATGGCTACTGGGGCATTGCAACACCCACCCTGTGAGTGAGCATGTGTCTATGTGAGTAAGGCCACAGTCCTGCCAGGATCTGCTGTCACAAGCTGTATTTTGATTGCTTATTGCCATTTGACTCATGGAGACTTTCTCTGCCATCAGCTGTCATCTGGAGCAATGACACCAGATGAGGGTGAGCAGGGAAGTTCAATGTGTTGAGGCACAACAAACCAGAAACGCCATGCTGATGTACTCCTTCCACCTGCGTTCATGTTGATTCACCACTCAAAGGTTACGGGGGGGGGAAGTCATCGCTCTTGATAGTCCAGGAGTGTTGACCAGCACCTCATGCCAATAGTCTCCGAATGCTTTCATCAGTTGCCAAGTCATACAGAAGGACAAATCTGTATCCATTTAATCTGTAAGTGACTGCCTGAGTCCATCTGCACGTGACACCAGATTTAAAAAGAGAGCTGGGCTGTGAAGGTTAGCCCATGCATGCTACAGCATATTTCTAACAGAAGTAAATCTTACTTTTCTGCAGTCAGCACGGTTGTTTTTGAAGATTGCAAGCATAAAATGTTAAGAGTTTTATCCTCCCTGCTAGGTCTTGCAATGCCAGCACTGCTCAGATGAAGTGAAAGGAGAATGATAAAGATGCTGCATTGGTAAAGACACTGGCAACAGCCTGAATTTAAATCTCCTTCTTGTTAGAGTAAAATTAAGTATTTTGAGATATCCAGATCATTAATTAGTCTTGAAAATATTGCGTAAAATAGAAGCTTAGAAAATTATATTACATGCTCACAATGGCATTGATATTTCCTTTAAGCTTCTTGAAAATTAGCCTGTATTTTGAGGAGAAGTTGTGAAATTGTGCTTATTTTCACTTGAAAAATAGGATCCTTTAAAAACATTGATTGCCTCATTTTCATTCAAAAATGGCTCTGTCTGTGAATGAAAGCCAGTTTTAAATGGAGTGTTCTGAAACATTAGAGTAATTATTGACATGAGAAAATAAATATTCACATATTGAAATGTAAACATGAAAGAGGAGCATTCATTCTTTCCCGTGAAATAATCTAGCACGTTCTTGAATGGTAATTGGCCACACAAGCCAGTGGTAAGACTGCAAGCACTGGGATTTATCTCTGTAGAACGATTTTTGAAACCATTAGCTCTGTAGCAAACTCTAAAGTGCAGGGTGTGGAGGGAGGGAGAGGGGGGTTCACAAAGACAGTGCATACACAGGGTGTATTTTTGCCTCTCTGCAGGAGCTCTGGAGCATGTGTTCAGTGGGCTGCAAAATCACTCAACAAAAACATGAATTTTTTTCTTACATTTTGGGAAGCGACGCTAGTCCCTTTAGTCTGAATGCGGAAGCTGTGCTTATGCTATTGAAATTCTACTCTCTAGACCTTTCAAATGTATGAATCATATTCACATATGGGGTTTCTGCCTCGGCATGGTGTTTCACTTCATTAGTAGCTTCATTATCTTGCTAGCACACAGACTTTTTTCAACGTTAAAGCAAATCAGGAGTCATAGTTTTTCTGTCAACCTGTCTGAGGTCTCTGCTTGACTTGAGTGAATCACCTGCCTCAGGCTTCTAAGATGGCACAGACCCAGGACAGAGAGGGTCAGGGAGACTCTGCAGGTGGCAAAGGGTTAATCATAGACCAGGGCCAGCATGTAAGGAGGTGCTCCTGCAGGTGCACCACAAGTGGAGAGGGCTTTACCATCACCAGAAGAGCTTGCACCTTTCAAACCACCTCAGACTAGTATATGGAGGAGCATGATGGCTGGGGATCTTAGCTCAAAACAGATCTTTATTTTCTTTTTTTTTAAAGAGGCCCAAGGATTTGATGGGAATTTTTCCATCTGGTCAAAATACAGCCATTTTGCAGAACTGTGCAAACCTTGATGTAAAATTGTAGAGTCTAGAGCAGGATTTCTGCTTAAGATAAGGTGCAGCCCAGTGGTTAAGGATCTCTGTTTCTTTGGGGAACATTTCTTTGGGGACCATTAGGGACCCAAATTTCTTTGCCTTCTTTACCTTGGTGATTTGAATTTAGGTCTTCCATGTCTTAGGCTGATCACCTGAACTGGGTGGCTACTGAAGGGTCAGAGGTTGTCTGTCCTTCTCTGTGTCTTGCAGAGGTGTACTTATTAAAAGAAAAAAAGGAAAAATTCTCAGGCTTGTCCCAGTGTGGAAGAGATCTGAATGCTGGTCATTTTCTTTAGGGACTGGAACTTCCTTTCCTGGGCCCTTACTGGCTTCGAGCTCTTCAGTCTGGAATTTCATAAAGTCACAGTTCAGCAAAGCAATTAAGCAAACAGTGCCATTGAAGTTAATCTTCGCTAAATCTGTGGGCTAAAATACACTTGGCTATGGTGCATTTAAAACAGTTTTTAAAAACAGCTTTAATGCAAAAGTAACTTTGCATCACTTTGCATCACTAAACAATTAAATGTCAGGATATTCCACACTGAACATACAAAGACACTTGTCTCCTAGGAAGGAGGTCTCCTACTGTATACTCACATCCTCCTACTTTGGCAGGACCTCATGGCAAATCTGCTTGTCTGCGCTGCAGCCATAACCATAGCGGCAGTTTCAGCTGAGTCAGCTGGTGCTGGCATATGGCACGCACCAGCATTAGACTTAAGGACATCATAACCTAACAAAAAATATCAGAAGTCCCAGGGGGCTCCACCCCTCCCACAAAGCTTTTGCTTCTCATAGAGCTGGGGAGACAAAACAGAACTAACTTACATACAGATTTATTTTTTGCCATCAGCTGGCCACAACTTTTTGCATCAAAAATGAAAGACACGCCCTGCCCTTGACTTTCATGAAAGTGTTGTACCAAAGGTATGTCACTCAGAGATGCTAGCGGTGGTGGCCTATCTGCTCTAGCTGGCTCCTGTAATCCTCCACCTCTCAAAGTCCTTAGATACTCAGCAGATGGATGCCATGCGATTACTTCAACACAGACACAGCTTCTCGGATGCACTGCACAGCGACGGGAGGATGAGGGTCTAGCAGAAGGCAGTGCTGCCAGCCTGTACTTTCTCAAGTACTTGTTTAACAACAACTGAAGTTGTTTTCTCACTTACAAAGTAAGAATTGGTATGGTTTTGGACAGGCTGGGTTTGGGTAGACTTGAAGGGAAACTTTTCACGTGTTTGAAATGCTTTGTCTGGGACAAGCTGAAACCACTTGAAGTCCCCAGACGTGGGAGAGTTGGCAGGGACCTTGCTTTGTTGACACATTGGATTATATAAGCACTCGGCAGCTTTTCTGCGTGTGCATGGGTGTGTTGTGTATGTGTAGGAGAATAGCAGTGGTCCAGACCAGACACCATGATATGTAGGCATCCCATAATAATTTCCATACGCTGAACTGTCATGTTAAACTGCATGAGATGGCGGGGGGGGGGGGGGGGGCGCGGAGGAGGGAGGCGCAGCTTGATTTTTTCCTCCAGCGAAATTCAACTGTGGTGGGTGTGGGTGGACCTGCCACTTAGTTAAATGCAACAGGGTTGAACTTGGTTCCCTCAGTTCCTGGGTGGTATCTCACCAGCTAGCTGGTCCTGGTGAAAATGCTTAATGGGAGCAGGATTTACACTAGCAGAACCAGGAAAAAAGCTTCAGAGATTGTGCCTCGTGTCCACATCACTTGTATTTTAGGTAAGCAATGGAGGCAATTCCTGTCTTGGTGCCCAAACACAAGGGTGAGCCTGCTCAGCTGGCCATGTGCATGGGCTGGGTCTCCAGGTTCTTAGGGAAGCTGATGCATGGGGTATTGGGGTGTCCAGGTCGGGCATGGCACCTGAGCTTGAACTTCTTGGGCTCAGTTTCTTTGCAACTAAATTGGGATTTCTACTCATCTATCTCCCAGGCTTGATGTGATTAAATGGCTTTGAAGGTGTTCAAAGGATTAAAGCATTTTCAAGGTGGAAATTGCCCTGCTTGGTTAATTCTCTGACAAAATCTTTGAGGATCAAGTGTATGAATGACTTGGGAAGTTGCTGTAATGCCCTGAGAAGCAAAACAAAGTGATGAGACAGAAGCCTGGAAATTCAAGATGAACATAGCTCTTTGGAAGCACCTTTTGATGAAGCTTCTCAGCTCCTCTGTGGCAGCATGGGCGAAATCTAAGGGGTGGCCTTGTCCCAGCAGGCATGATTGCATGGGTTGGTGGTGAAGCTCATTCCCACATGACAGTACAACCGGTAGGGCACATCTCCTTTGACTCCAGTCTATCAGCCAATGGATGTGCATTTAGGGCCTGACTTTCAGAGTTGGGGGCAACCACAGATGTAGTTCATGACAGAGGTGCCACATCCCAAAAACCAGACCCTTAACAGCTGAGCCCAAAGAACCTGGGGCTCATTGGTGACTGCAACGGGCCTTGGATGTGAACCTCTGTGCTCTAAAGGAAGAAGAGGGACTTAATCAACAGCTGTCCTCTGCTTGGTCACAGCACAGGAGGCAGGAGACATTCCGGAGCTCCTCCCAGGCAGCCTGGTGACATTGCTTTCCTCTGCACTGAGCCCTGGGCTGGTTTGCATTGCCTGAGTGTCTGTCCGTACTGTTCAGAACACAACCCTGGTTACCTCACAGCTCTGCAGGGGTAAAGCAAGCTGTCCTACCCTTCATCACTGTGGCATGACTCCCTTCAAAATTAAATGTATGTTGAGAAAGATAGGAACGACTTGAGAATAATTCATCCTATACGAAGAGAAGTGTCTCAGGCAATTGATCATACTGCCTGATTTTCTCTCCCTTGTTACAGAAGGAGCCTAGAAGATCATTTTATGTCAAAGAAGGGACTTCTTAGTCCAGAACTAGCTGAGATGAATGACCTGAAATGCCTGGCCCTGAGTCTGTCTGTTCAGGTGGATAAGAGGTAGATGAAGAGTTCTCAACAAGTTTAAGATCTTTTCCAGTACTCTCAGACTATCTTCATGTACACTAGTGGCCCACCGATTAATCTTTCACTTGGATTTACGTTAATCACTTTGTCAGTCCTTGGGCTCAGTAGACCACAGATGGCTGCAGTTTGTTTAAAGGCCTTCTACAAGCTTGTGTAGGGGGGCTTTTATTGTATAGACTAACTTTCCATTTGTAAAAGTGTCTATAGTATTTTTTCATAAAAGAAAAGAAGTTTGGGATAAAAAAAAGTTTTTAATTTCAGGTGCTATTTGTAAACAGTTCTCATGGAATTCCTAATTTGCAAAGCTACCAAAGATCCTTAGGTTACCCAGAAAATGTTGTGTGGAAGAGGCTGAAGGTATGCAGCTGTCCAGGGAACAGACCCCTCACTCAGTGACATTTCTAGATTTCAGCAAAACGGTTTTAAAATCTCCTCTCCTGCTTTACCCTTGCACACAAGTCAGAGAAACATCAAAGTATTTTGGCCTCCCTGCTGCTGGTTAGTGGAGTAGTTCAGATGCTCTTTATGACTGTGGTTTTTATGGAGGATGCTGGTTACAAATATTTTTTGTAACTCACTGATTCCAACTAGCAATAAAACCCTGTCAGCCTGACAGAGACTCTGCTTTGAGTTGATTCGAGAAGACGTAGCTAATGATATGTCCCTTACAGTTTTCTTCAGCTTTCTCTCTCCCTTCTTGTGATATGGACATTGTGTGAAGTTCAGAGTCCAGGAAAATCCCCATAATTGTTCTACACTCAAGAGGTTTACAGCAGACCTTCACCAGCTTACCTACCACACATCATACACAGAGGAGATGCTATCCCTCTGCAACTCAGTATCATCTTAGATTGTGGTTGGTATTGATTATATTTCACATTGTGTTCTACTTTAATAATCCTCTTTCTTCAGGATCTTGTGATTGTACAATAGCAGAGTTTATCCAGTCCTTTTTTTCAGCACAAAACAGGGATTTTCTTGTCATATTGCACTGTGCTCAAGGGAGCTGAGCAAAGGGACCTAATCTCCATAATATTAATTTGTCTGTGCATTGAGGAAACAAAAGCAGCAATAAATCTGCACATGTTTGAGTTTTTGTTTGGTTTTAGGTTTTTGTGTTCGGCAATCCCAATGATTTATGTAAGGAGTTCCTGGGCAGGGGGGAGGGTGAGGCAGCCAGTGGTCTCAAGTTAACAGCGAGTCATAATACATTTAGCAAGGGATAATGCAAATGCCGGAAAAATATGAGGAGGCAAGACAGAGAAAAGTGTTTTCCCTGATAGGAAAGCTATTAAACATTTAGCTCAAGAGAGAAGACAGTATGTGTGCAGCTTCCGTGGTCTTTCCTTTAAAGGGAGAAGCCCTGGAAGATCAAGGGCAAGAAAAAAGGGGGGTGTAAGGAGGATGCTAAGGGCTTGGAAAGGGAGTATACCTGGCTGAGGTCTGGAAAGCAAACTGAATGCAGGTGTGTGCCCTAGAAAGCAAGACCTGAGAACAGAGCACTCCTCCCTACCTGATACAAAGCCCTTTGTTTTCCAGACCTTTTCTGTCAAGGAAAATCACTACTCCTGATTCCTCATACAAACCTCTCCTAACTCACAGGAAGGAAAGGTAGGTGACAGCTGCTGCCTGGGTGGATGCCAGCAATTGAATCAGGGGCCGCCGGAGCTGAAAGCATCCATGCTTAGAGCTTGTGCTAATTGTGTTTTTCTGTCTCATTCCCCCTGGTACAGACGAGGCTAGACACACAGCCCAATCTGAGCACTGGTTTACTGGTGCTCAGTGCATGTCCTCCGTCCCAGAGCCAGTGTGAATCCAAGGACATGCTGCAGCTTGTGCTGTGGTCAAGGGCGTCAAAGGGTTCTGCTGCAGGAGTTTGCAGCCCTGTTTCCCTCCTACAGCATCTCTGGGCACAGGCAGGCATTCACCGGCCCTGCAGGATCCCCTGGTGTCCTTCCCCGTCCACCTGCAGACTTGTCACCTGCTCTGCTGTCCCCCCACCCTGTGAACAGGGCAGCCTGTCTGTGGCGAGGAGAGCAGCTCAAGCTTTCGGGTAACTCCTCTCTGTAATGATGAGCAAGGACAGGAGATGTGCTAATGCAGGGCAGGGACTCACGTGGGCTCCGAGCCGTACACAGCTGTCCAAAAATCCCTGGCCTGCGCTTTGGGTTTCTCACAAAGCTCCCTCTTAACTATGTGTCCTGGGATGAAGGTCACCTCTGTGACACTGAAGGTCACAGAGGAGCTGACTCTGTCAGCTTTGCTCATAGAAGCAGGTCACTTTCTTACCCAGAGTGTAGGAGGTTCACCTTTGTCACTTCCCCAAAATACCCACAGAGACAGAGTGCGCAGTGTCTGTGGAGAGAGTCCCTCTTGTTTATCTGGTTGCAGAGCCACAGTGGCTGGGGTTTTGTGTGATGGGAAAAGGTCTTGATTATTTTGTCTTACTTAAATTTTACATAAATAGTTGTATGTGCTTTTTTTTTCCTTTTCTTTTAAGGGGGGGTATCTTTTCATATATATGACCTTCATTATACCTAACCCCCCCCTGCTGTGCAAGAAGAGGATGGTGGATCCAGAGGGTCCTGAAGAACAAGAACAGCCCAGGATCAATGGCATCCTCTTAGCTAGGGCACCTGGGCATAATGCAGGAGCAACTCAGCACTGACACCAAGCCTCTTATTCGGAATATGGTGTGAGTGTCTGTACTTTCCAGAGCCAGGGCTGTGCGCAAGAGGTCTCTGGAGCATGCAGATGGCCTGATTCTGCATCCCTCAGCCAGTCTGTTGGGTGGCCATGGTACCCAGTGGTGGATGTGTGTGAGGAAAACCAGCAGGAAAGCTCAGACCTCATTGTGTCAGAGGAGCAGTCACTGCTCACTCACTCTTTGGAGCATCTCCTGGGTATCAGGGACATACGGGTGCACATCCTGTGCTTTTCTGGGGTGGAAAACCACATGTGCCTAAAGGAAGTGCCACTGGCTCTGGGGTAGCTGCTGTATCTCACAAGCAATGAGAGAGTTAACAGGCCACGGACTCATTTCCAAGGGACAGGGGTTGAGAATAAGCTACTGAAAGAAGCTGAAGATGAGGCTTAATGTGGTTGTGGATGCTGCGATTAATAATGCAAGAGAGAGATGGATCTGAGACATCTGAAAGAAATCTACCAAGACAGGCTCATGGCTTTGTGAATAGAGCCTAGTCATCAGACATTGCTGCTGCAAGTCTGTGTGCTAACACCACAGCCCCATCTTTTCACTTCAGGATGGCCACAAAGAGCTCAACAAGAACTGGCTCCACATTCTGCAGCACGTAGAACGAGCATGATGAGAAATCATGGCGCGTGGCAGTAGGAAAAAGGTAGGAAATTCCCCTGGCCCAGCTCTCCTACCTGTGCAGACTTGTTTTAGAGTGCCCCAGCTTCACCTGTATGTCCAAACATGTCTGCTCTCTGGGGATGCCTGCAAGTAGGTAGGGTCAGTGGTCTGCATGCAAGACATGGCCAGGAGCCTCTGGGGATGCCTCTCCTGCAGAACACTGCAGCCATTATATGGGATCCCACATCACTCCTTCTTACACCAGATATACTGACATGACATACTGCTGGCCTAATCCTCCTGGCCTCCATGAAGAACCAGCAGATAAAATTGGGGGAAGGTATAGGAGGTATCTCTGATTTGGGAGGAATGGCTGGCTGGCCTTTTTGAGACATGTCCAAGTTGCTCAGTCTGGAGCAGCTGTGCTCCTAACTCAGGCATTGCATCAAGCTTTATTCTGTGTGCTGCTAGCATGATGCCCTTCTCTTGGCTGCCTTGCTCAACACAGCAGATCATTTTGCCAGGAATGTGGCCTGAAATTTTGTCTCAGTTTTCTTTAACAGGAAAATAAAAAATCATGTCATTACCTTAGCATTACTCTCTAAATAATTCTCTTTCTGTCCTGCATGTATATAACCTCCATATACTTGCATTTTGCCATTTTTCTAGCATGACTTGTCAGCCCAGTATCTTGCTTTTATGCAGGTGTTCCTCAGTCCATTGCTGATGCTTTTCTCTGGTTTCCCTCCTGTACCCAGGACCAAACGGCTGAGCAGCAGACACGATGCTCTGTATGGAGGGGTCTCTAACACAGCTGTATAGGGAGAGGATAGCATAGGTGTCTTCTGAGAGCTTAGCCCAAGCAGTGGGGAGTTGCAGATGGAGCTTTTATTGCTGCCATTTGACTCCACAAAGTCCTGTCACGTTGCCCATCCATCCCCTTTGCTTCTGTTTGTCCTTTTTTCTGCCCTGATACTTTCTGGGTGCTTCCTCCTAACCAAGCATCTGTGTTTGTGTCTACTTTTTTCTCTTCCACATGGTCATAACTCGAGTCTCCACAAAGCTGCCCTGTTTAAGGTCTTCCTTGGTCCCGCTATTGTTATGGCAGACAGTTACTAGTGCAACATGTGCATCTGCAGAGCAGTGAATACCCCATGGAACACAAATGGTCCAAAACCTTCTTATTTGACCTTTAATGATGTTCTGTGGCTTTCACACAGGGTTCTTCATTTCCTCACTTGCTGCACTTCTTTACTCAGTTTTTTCTTATTGAAAATGTGGGTTTTTTAAAGTTCAAGGGTCTCAGCTGCTTTGAGTGTCTGGCAATTTTATATCCACCCCAGTTATTAATGGTTTTCTTAATCTACTACCTCTGCTTCCTTGATGTATTTAAAAACTTCTTCATGTCGTCTTGAAATGTTTTGCTGCTGTTTAATGCTGATACCTATCAGACCGGTGTAAATATAATCACAGAATCACAGAATCATAGAATAGTTTGGGTTGGAAGGGACCTTTAAAGGGCACCTAGTCCAACCCCCTTGCAATGAGCAAGGACATCTTCAACTAGATCAGGTTGCTCGGAGCCCCATCCAATCTGACCTTCAATGTTTCCAGGGATGGGGCATCTACCACCTCTCTGGGCAATCTGTTCCAGTGTTTCAACACAGAATCAGAGAATCACAGAATGATAGGGGTTGGAAGGGACCTCTGGAGATCATCTAGTCCAACCCCCCCACCAGAGCAGGTTCACCTACAGCAGGTTGCACAGGAATGCATCCAGGTGAGTTTTGAATATCTCCAGAGAAGGAGACTCCACGACCTCTCTGGGCAGCCTGTTCCAGGGCTCTGCCACCCTCAAAGGAAAGAAGTTCCTCCTCATGTTTAGATGGAACTTCCTATGACCAAGTTTGTGGCCGTTACCTCTTGTCCTGTCACTGGGCACCACTGAAAAAAGACTGACCCCATCCTCCTGGCACCCGCCCCTTAAGGATTTAAAAGCATTAATAAGATCCCCCCTCAGTCTTCTCTTCTCCAGACTAAAAAGACCCAAGTCCCTCAGCCTTTCCTCATAAGAAAGATGTTCCAGTCCCCTCATCATCTTTGTAGCCCTTTGCTGTACCCTCTCCAGCAGTTCCCTGTCCTTCTTGAACCGGGGAGCCCAGAACTGGACACAGTACTCCAGATGCGGCCTCAGCAGGGCAGAGTAGAGGGGGAGGATAACCTGCCTCTGCCTGCTTGCCACACTCTTCTTGATGCACCCCAGGATGCCATTGGCCTTCTTGGCCCCAAGGGCACATGGCTGGCTCATGGTCATCCTGTTGTCCACCAGGACTCCCAGGTCCCTTTCCACAGAGCTGCTCTCCAGCAGGTCAGCCCCTAACCTGTACTGATGCCTGGGGTTATTCCTCCCCAGGTGCAGTACCCTACACTTGCCTTTGTTGTTTACCCTCATCGTAAAAAATTTCTTCCTTATATCTAGTCTAGATCTATGCTCTTTTAGTTTAAAAACATTACCCCTTGTCCTATTGCAACAGGCCCTGGTAAAAGGTTTGTCCCCATCTTTCTTATAAGCCTGCTTTAAGTATTGAAAGGCTGCAATAAGGTCTCCCTGGAGCCTCCTCTTCTCCAGGCTGAACCACCCCAACTCCCTCAGCCTCTCCTCATAGGAGAGGGGTTCCAGCCCCCTGATCATTTTTGTGGCCCTTTTCTGGACCCACTCCAACAGGTCCATGTCTTTGCTGTGCTGGGGACCCCAGAGCTGGACGCAGTACTGCAGGTGGGGTCTCACCAGAGCACAGCAGAGGGGCAGAATCATCTCCCTCGACCTGCTGGCCACGCTTCTTTTGATGCAGCCCAGGATATCGTTGGCCTTCTGGCCTGTGAGTGCACATTGCTGGCTCCTGTCCAGCTTTTCATCCACCAGTAACCCCAAGTCCTTCTCCTCAGGACTGCTCTCAATCCCTTCATGCCCCAGTCTGTATTGATACCCGGGGTTGCCCTGACCCAGGTGCAGGACCTTGCACTTGCCCTTGTTGAACCTCATGAGCTTCACATGGGCCTACTTTTCAAGCTTGTCCAGTTCTCTCTGGATGGCATCCTGTCCCTCAGGTATCTCAACTGCACCACTCAGCTTGGTGTCATCCACAAACTTGCTGAGGGTGCACTCAACCCCACTGTCTATGTCACTGATGAAAATATTAAACAGGACTGATCCCAGTAGGGACCCCTGAGGGACACCACTTGTCACTGATCTCCATCTGGACATTGAGCCATTGACCACTACCCTCTGGATGCGACCATCCAGCCAATTCCAATTCCTCATCCACCGAACAGTCCACCCATCAAATCCATATCTCTCCAATTTAGAGAGAAGGATGTTGTGGGGGACCGTGTCAAAGGCCTTTGATGTAGTTACTCCATCATAGAAGGCCACTAGGTTGGTCAGGCAGGACTTGCCCTTGGTGAAGCCATGCTGGCTGTCTTGAATCACCTCCCTGTCCTCCATGTGACTTAGCATGCTTCTAGGAGGATCAGTTCCATGATCTTCCCAAGCACAAAGGTGAGGCTGACAGGTTGGTAGTTCCCAGGGTCCTCCTTTCTTCCCTTTTCAAAAATGTTTCCCTTTTTCCAGTCACCAGGGACTTCACCTGACTGCCATGACTTTTCAAATATCATGGAGAGTGGCTTGGCAACTACATCAGCCAATTCCCTCAGGACTCTGGGATGCATCTCGTCAGGTCCCATAGACTTGTGTATGTTCAGGTTCGTCAGGTGGTCACAAACCTGATTTTCTCTTACAGTGGGAGGGACTTTGCTCCCCCAGTCCCTGTCTTGCGGTTCATGCCAGCTAAGACTGAGGTAAAAAGTTGTTGAGTACCTCAGTCTTCTCATCCGTTGTTACCAGTTTTCCAGTATTGCTCATCAGGGGGGGTACGCTTTCTTTGACTTTCCTTTTCTGTCTGACATACCCATAGAAGCCCTTCTTATTATTCTTTGTGTCCCTTGCCAAGTTGAGCTCCATCCATGCCTTGACCTTCCTGACTCCATCCCTACACAACTGGACAGCGTCCCTATACTCTTCCCAGGATACCTGTCCCTGCTTCTACTGCCTGTGCATTTTCTTCTTTCTTTTTAGTTTGACCAGCAGGTTTTGACTCAGCCATGCCAGTCTCTTGCCTACCTTGCCTGATTTCTTACACCTGGGGATCGAGAACTCTTGCGCTTTATGGAAAGCTTCCTTAAAGGTCTGTCAGCTCTGTTCTGCTCCCTTGTCCCTGAGGGCAGTTTCCCAGGGGATCCTACTGACTAATTCCTTGAACAGCTGGAAGTTTGCTTTCCTAAAATTCAGGGTCCTGACTTTACTCTTTGCCTGACCCATACCCCTCAGGACTGTGAACTCCACCAGTGCATGATCACTGCAGCTCAGGCTGCCTTCGATCTTGACATCACCGATTAGCTCACTTGCGTTGGTGACCACCAGGTCCAATATTGCACCCCCTCTGGTAGGGCTGTCTATTACCTGGCTTAAGAAGTTATTCTCAATGCATTCCAGGAGTCTCCTGGATTGCCTACAGCTCGCCGTGCTACTTTTCCAGCAGATGTCGGGGTGGTTGAAGTCCCCCATCAGGACGAGACCCTACAAGCACGATGCCTCCTGTATCTGAAGTAAGAAGGCTTCATCAACAGGCTCCCCATGATAGGGCAGCCTGTAGTAGACACCAATCACAAGGTTCCCTTTGTTGTCTCAGTCTCTAATTCTTACCCATAAGCTTTCAACCTGCTTGTGGCTATTCTTCAGAGATAGCTCTTTACAACCTATCCATTTCTTGATGTAGAAGGCAACCCCTCCACTCCTCCTTCCTCGCCTGTCCCTTCTGAACAGTTTGCAGCCATTGATAGCCACACTCCAGTCATGGGATTCATCCCACCAAGTTTCAGTAATGGCAACTAGGTCATGGCTTTCTAGCAGCGCGGTGGCTTCCAACTCCTCCTGTTTGTTGCCCATGCTGCGTGCATCGGTGTAGAGGCACTTCAGCTGAGCTGTTGATCTTGTCACCTTCTTAGAGGAACACCCCTTTATTCCTTTGAGGTATTTCACTGGTGCTTACCTTTTGGCTCCTATTACCTCAGGAGCCCCTGGCTCATCTCCGTAAGACTTCAAATGTGCTCCAGTGTAGCCAGCACATCTCAGAGCAACAGTCTGAGGGCCCTCGCTAGCACCCCATCCCTCTAACCTTGGCATGTCATCCCACAACTTGTCACAGGCAAGCCTGACATAGACTAAAACTGAATTTAAAGCAACAGTTAATCTGAGATTACAGTAAAAGCAGAATTTGTTCTTCTGTTCAGCTGATGCTGATGCTGAAGAGACCGTTTGGATAAAAGCTGAGGAGACTTAGCTATATCAAGCACTCTTAATATTCCTACAGAGCTGAACAGATCGGCACTGACACGGATCAGAAGGCAGAAGAGAGTGGCAGCTTTGAGGAGCCATTTTAATTACTCAGGGATTACACAGCTGTGCTAAAATAATGGGGGAAAGATGTCCACAGAAATAAGACTGAATTGCTTTCAGTATTGCTTGTTCAGAAGTCTTGGCAGCTTTTTTCTTGGCTTTAGAATGGAAAAAGTGATATCTGAAGGAGACGTCACTGCAGCAAAGCCAAGCCTGATTAACCAAGAAAGTGCCTTCTGACATTTATTTTTATATCTCCTACAATGATCCCCTGATGTTTTGTGGAGAGCTGACCTGTGGAAATACGTGTTCCTCTCACTGTCTCTTATTCTCTCTCCTATCTCTCTCTGCTGTTACATCCAGCACCAATTTCATCGAGCACCACACTGGACTCTAACTGAGCCTCTCAATTTGGTTGGGTGGCCCTGAGCTCTGGATAGCACTCAGCACAATGTGGTTCCCGGCTCTCCTGGGACTACCAGATGTCTCTTGTTCAAAGCATGGCAATGCCCGGGGACCAGCCCAGTGCTTGCTGGGATTTGCATCATTGGTGCTTTGTGGGGGGACATCCCGTGCCCCCTCCCCAGTGGAGTGGCAGGACTCTTCTGAGCAGGAGGAGCTCAGGATGGATCGACAGGTTGGTTAAATACAGCTACAAGAGAAGGGCAAGGCTGCTTGCAGGGACAGCCTGCAGTGAGTGAAGGGCAGCACATCTGCTGGGGTCAGTGAAGTACTGCCAGTTGGATCAGCTGAGGACTTGGCCTGGAGGATGCACAGTGGTGTGTCATGAAGGAGCAAGACAGAGCAGCCCTCATCATCTCCACATGGCTTGGTTTGGGCAACCTTCAGTACTGCAGCAAGTTTGTTCGTGGCTTGCCGATACCTCCACACAGCACTGCAGTTTTCAGACTGCCTGTATGGCCTGTTGTCAAGAGTCAAAGGGATGTCAGCTCCAAAGGGCAGAAATCTCATCTGAAAATGAAAATGGATGGAGATGGACACCCAAGACACAAGCTTGGAGCAAAGTTGTTTAAAAAAAAATCAGATCCCGCACTGAAGGATAAACATTTGCAAGGCTAGCTGGGCAGGGGAGTAGCTAAAGTGGTTGGGGTATTTCTTTATTGAGCAGAGTAAGTCCCAGCTGTCTTTGCAGATCAAGGCCATAGATCAAAGCATGCGAGTAGCTTCAGGGATACCAATAGATCAAGGGTTTGCTTAAAATACTTCCTAAGAATATCCTGTCTCTCCATAGTAAGCGTTAAGATGATTGACAACTACTGTTTCACTTGGTTATTAAACCTCAGTAAGGCCAGGAATTCAACCACAAGGTTCATCCCAGTGAGATTTTTAAAGTTTGGATTATAGTTTTCCATTTGCAAACAAAACTGGGTTTTTTTGACAAGAACTCACTAAAATCTCAGGTCTTCATATTTCCAGAAACTTTTACCATCACCACCTTTCATTGTTACTTTCCGTAACACACAGTCCTGCCTCTGCTGCTTTCCAGCATCCTTATGCTTATACTGGCTCAGAAAATACAGCAGTGTGTGCCCATCTCTCTGTATAGGATCATTGTTTGCAATTATGTTGTGTCTTTTATGTCCAAGCTGTTGCGTCAGGCACAGCAGAGCAAAATGGCAGTGTTAGCTCATATGTGGCAGCAGATTAAACTGGGGCAACTGGAGCAGGTCCTGCTTGTCCCCTGGAGGTCATCACAAGGACACCCAGATGGGATGTTCAGCAGCTCCTGAATGACTGCAGCTGACAGCATGTTGAATTAACCCCACGTCTGCCTCAGTTTATTTTTGTGTGCTGTGTTGACCCTGCTGTGGGACTCAGGAAGGGAGTGGTGGAAGAAAATGCTCCCGCCTTCCCTGTTTAATCTGCAGCCACGTGTAGGACAATGTCCAGAATAAGTTCCGTTGACCTTGGCCAGGACCTCCCTGTACGTTGCTCTGCTTTCCCCTCCAAAGAGTCATATCCCCATTATATTATTTCTTCCTATGAAGCGGTTTGAGATTCTTCAGAGAACAGGCAGTGTATGAAAATACTGCCTTGTGTGGGACTGTCGGCTTGCCAAGGACATCACCTTTTATCACTGTGGTAAATCTCAGCTGACAGCCTGAAATGTGTTTCACTGCCATCCTGAGGAGGGGACTTCCAAGAAGACAAGTTCAGCCCAAACTTAAAATACAACTGTGGAGGTTATGGGAAATTTATTTTTATGAAAAGCATGAACATTTCCTTACTGATTTCAGTGCTGTGATCTTTTAGGACAGGAAGATTAATCTCATTTCTGGGACAGAGAAATAAGAGCTAGATGTTATTCCCAGTGGGCATGGATGAAATATCAAGAACTGTCAACAGCTGAACAGACTTATCTCGGAGAAATGATGGAAAACCTGTGGTCAGATATGGGCTTTTAATGATGGGCAGCCAAGGCAAACAGACAGAGTGATATGAACTCAACTACGTGCTGCTGAGATGACTGCAGTCCTGCCTGAGACCTAGGAGACACGAGGGACACTGCTGGCACGAGCATGTGTGCATGTTTTGCTTTGCTATTCTAACACTAGAACCCAAAAATGCTCTATTCCACTTGAAAGCTGCCTTGTTTCAGTAGTCTGCCCGGTGTCATTCCAAGCATCTTTTGGTTGTTCATGAATAAAGTCTCTAGCAAGAAAGCAAGTGTTAAATGAGAACAAAATAATGCTGAAAACAATCTGCTTTTGTGGAACAGAATTAGGGGGCTCTTCCTTTTAAAAAGGGGACCTAGTATTAACAGCAGTCTGTATACAGAGCACAAGGACACTAGGTTGGGAGGTCATGGTAATACTAAATACCTTGCAGTGCACGAGTTATTTTTTACAGGGGAGACCAGTAGTTCTGATCAGCGTTAAGAACCTGTTATCCTACGGCAGATACAGAACAAACAAAAATAGTGTAGAGCCAGCCCTCGAAAATGACTGTTTATTCTGACACAATGAGAGGTTTATACTCAGCCTGTGGACCCACAGTTAATCAAATCCCACAAATTATATGCACATGTATACACACACGTGCAGCGACAATTGCATCTTTCATCAAATATGATTGTTGTTAAAGAAAAGAATTAGTGTAAGGATTTGTATTGTTGGAGGGTACCACTGCAAGCCAAACCTCTATCTCCTCTGGGAGGAGAGTTCCAGTAATTATGTTTTAAGGATTAATAATTAACACTTCAGATAACTGAAGGAAAGAGCCTGACTCAATTGCAGAGTACACACCTTAGTAGAACGACACTTACAGAAATGTCACAAATACAAAGTTCTCTGAACAAACCTACTCCCACAACTGATCACAAACTGCCGACACCTCACTTTCGTCTTTCAGGGGAGAGCAGGATGACACAACTGCTTTTACAACCTTCTCCATTCATGACAGCTTCATTCTTTTCATTTGCAGTCTTCCATGGTGATGGAGCCCAAAAAAACACGTGTGTCTCTGGCCCAAATCCATCAAATCCACCCATGGGTGGTGCAGACGGCGAACGCTTCCCAATAGCATCACCTCCCGACAGTGGCAAGCCTGCCACTGGGCAGACAGAGATGAAGCGCAGCAGCTCCTCCACAGCGCAGGACAGGATGCGTGGCAGGCAAGGAGACACAAACGCCTGGTCCACTGCAGGGCAGGATTGTTCAACCTTCTCAATCGTCCTGCTCAGACAAGCCAGTCCCCAGAGAGCAGAACCTGACTGAGAGCCCAGGGCAGCTTTCGACATAGTCATGCTTTATGCTCTGCCATATCTTTCCTGGCAAGGTGCCCTGCATCTTGGTGAGGGTTGCTAGAAAGCCTGCCGTGCTTTGCTCATCAGGCCTTGGTCTGCTGAGGGGGCTATCGATCAGCAGTGAGTCTCATTTCTGTGCTGCGGAGAGCCAGAACTGTCACTGCAGTTGATGTATTTGGGTTTCCTTTGCTGGTGACAGGCGGGTGCACGGCAGCGTGCTGTGCCTGCTCCAGTGCTCCCGTCATTGCTTGCCTTGGCTCTCAGGTGTGCCACCGGACCGGCAGGAGCCCAGCTCCTGCATGGAGTTACAAGCGAAAAGAAGGAGCCTCCCATCCTTGGGCAGTCAGAGGTGGATGAAAGCATTCATTGAGACCGGGGCATCTGCAGGTCCAGCACCAGTCCCAAGGCTCCTTTGGCAACCTGAGACTCTTGATAATACTGAGGTTAGGAAAGCCCTGGCTCGAGTGGTAGAGTTGTGCTAAATTCCACCTTTCAGGATGGCATCTGGCTGAATCAGAGCACGGTGCTCACTGTTGTTCTGGTGGTCTCTCACAGGCACTAAATATCTCAGTGATGTTCTGGACTTCCACTCCTGACAGTTAGGTGTAGGATGAAATTTTCAGAAGCATCTATTATAGATTTCCACTAGGAAATTAAACATGTATTAAACTGTATTTAGGCATGGAGATCAGCTGGCGTACACACACTGTCAAAATTCAGCCTCTAAAATAGGAAGGCCGTATCCAGAGTGCCTACTGGGCTAACAACTGCTCTATGCTTGGGAAGGGTTTTGATGAGTGCTATAACGTTTGCTTAGGCTGCAATAATGCCAGGACTCTTCTAACAGTTTGAGAGTGTCTGTCTGTGTTGCTTGATTTATTGGTATAGAAGCTGTCTGTGTGAATTTAGAGCCTGAATCCAGCTTAAAAATCTGAATTATGGCAGCCCTTCTTAAAGCATTGCCCTTTATGAGCGTCCCCGTCATAGGTACCAAACTTGGAAAGTGGTGCTGGGACAGAGCTTGTGTAGACACCTCTCAGGGACGAGTAACAAAAGGGAAATTGGTCTTGTGCTGAATGTACCTGTTTCCTGCCAGGCATGTGTCTGGCTGTGAAAGGTTGTAGGATGAGCAACTGGATTTGCCTGGTAAATCTGCAATAGTTAAGAAGCTACAGATACGTTTCTTGCAGATATTTATGTCCTCATTGCAGCCACCACTGAGCAGGTGAAAACAGAGTTTCTGTGTTCACCAAACAAATGTTCCTTTGAAAAACTACCCCAGACTACTGTAGATATATAAGCATGAAAATGTGCTCTGTCTTATCCTTAATACAGGAATACTCTGGGTTGAGGATGGGGATTTGGTCCCTATCCTCAGTGGCACCACCAGAGCTGGAAGAACATTTTTGGTAAAGTAAGCTACAGAGTTCTGACTTCTGAAGTTGTTTAGTAGCGGCTAACTTGTTTGTGTGAAAAATTTTCAGCTAATGCTTGTATTTGTCAGCCAGCTCCACTCTTCAAGGACTTGGTTCTTTAAGAACCCCAAATTGATTAGTTATCCATCTAAAGACGATTTAAATTCAAGAAGGGGGTCCTTTACTTAAATGACAAAAGGCCATTGTGTTGTTCGAATTATTACTACGTCCCCGGATAGCAAGGCCTCCAAATGAAGCAATGGAATAAGTATCGCATTTCTAAGAAAATTTGTTCCTACAAACTCCTGCTGATTTCAAGCCACCTGCAATAGTCAGGGATCCAGACTGGCTGAGTTAAATTGCTACACCTAACTGAGGACATGCAAACTTCCAGCAGTTACATTTATATTTTATGTATAATATTCTCCTTTGACTTCTATTTATTTTAACCTCTATCTGTCACTGCAGGTTAGTTGTCATAGGATACGTATCTGTGATGGGCCTGAGGTCAGAGGACAGAAGCGAACCCAGAGTGTTGTAGGACATAGCAGTGTTTTTTTCAACAGGCAAATCTTCCAGCACAGGCATTGTGCTGAAAAAGGGTGGAATGTTTTGCTGCAGCCTGTGCATTTCTGATGAGCTAGAGAACTAAATTACCACTAAATGTGGCCATAAGTGATCCCATGACATTTCTACAAATGCCCTCTGTTAATGCAGCTTTCTGCTCAAGTTCCAGCCCATGAATCCTATTCTGCCACCTTCAGCACTTGCAATTGCAGGTGTAGAGATTATTCAGTCACTGCTCTCACTTGCTATGTAGAGTTATCTGCCCTGTTAAATCACCACTTTATGTTTCTAAGTGCATTTTCAAGCCAACTGCAGCTGCATAATCCTTGCACAGGCTTCACCACTCATCTTTACTAATGCCCTGGGCTTTTACAAGATGATTTTTTCCTTTTCTAGCCATTGCTGAAAATGAGTTGGGCATCTGTGGCCTGGGCATGTGGATGATACCCTAAAATTCATTTTCCTGTGTGACCTTTTGAACTGGAACACAACTTGCTGGAATGAAAAATTAATGCATGGCTGAACCTCCAACAGATTTTCTGTGACACCAAAGTATATTATCGAGTTGGTTTTCTTGACCTCTTTTCAAAGGTAAGTTTCAGAAAAGCATGACACTGTGACGGTGTAATTTTCCTTTTGCCACATCGAGTCTGTGACTGAATTGTGTTGCTTTTATCTGTTGCTCTTGTTTTCCCTGATATTTCACTCCTGGGCTCTTTGGGGAAACAGGGCTAGGAATAGAAGTTGCAGTTTGCAAAGGCAAAAGCTTGGAGGCAAAGCCTGAGAACGTGGCTGAACTTCTGACTCAATATTGCATCCTGAGGCTTACAGATTTATTCGTCATATCTGCTAAGGCCAGTCTGACCTGTGAGGCCAATACATTACTGTGCTGCCGTCACCGCTTTTTTACTCAATTGTAAAGACACCCCATTGCCAGCATTGACTTGTAGCCAATTTCCCCTTCTTTTTGAATCCCCAAGCCCTTATGGTCTTATTTATCCCTTTCTGATAGGTAGAGTGGGAGAGAGATGAAGAAAAATATATTCCAGAATAGTGTACAGTAGGTGTCCCACGATGAATCATCCTTCCTGCCTATCTACCTCTCCTAAAGTGAGTCATTAGAAGAAGAACACGAGCCCTCTTAAGGGTTAGGCTTTTCTTAGTAAGACAATCATTCGCTGTGTTCTCATGTATAAGAAGATCCATTCTAGTTAAGCTACTATTGTGCCAACATGAAATAATTGCTGAGATATTTTAAGTATTTGTCTAGTGCAAATATATGGAGGATCCATAATGCTGGTGCTCTGAGAAAAAGGAGGCTTATAGTTTAGGAAAATACCATCAATTTATTCAATAGTCCAAACTTCAGTTGGTTGTTTATTTATTTGCTAAGAAGCTAAACTGTTCTGCCTTTTCCTTAGTTGCACAAAGAATAGTGGGAAGTAGTAGGTGGCCAGCTCTTCCTCGAGATCCCACAGAGGCTTCAAACCAGAGATGGCTTCGGCCCACACTGAGAGCTTCCTAATAGCATTTGTGTCCAAATACAAAGGCAGAGGGTATCATTCCTGTCTCCGAGTGCCAGCATCATGTGTACTTTTGTATCATTTCCCTTGCTACTCAGAAAAATCAAGCGCCACATTGAAGTCCTCTGAGAGCTTGGCTGAGCCACTGCAGTTGGTAGGCCAGTGAAGTCTTGAGTCCAATGAGCCATTCAGACCATTTTAGATGCAGGACTGCCAGACCATTAAGTGGTCAATGGAGAGAAGGTATCATGGTGCTTACACTGGGCACCCATAGCTGAAGGCCTGAATGTGGCCCATGTTAGACATTTGCTCCCACCTTCTTTCCTTCCTTCTTTCAGAGTCTCATGTAGAAGTTAATGATCCTCCTGTTGTCCTTAGGCCTCCTTCATAATGTGATCATTAATAAACCGTATCTTGAAAACTATTTGAACAGGAGAATGCTTGCACTGAAAAGAGCGTCAACTGTGAGTAAACAAATGGTTGTGAAATAGCTGAGAGAAAAGCAAGAATTGACCTTTGCAGAAGGTGTAGAACTGCATGGTGGCACCCTTAAAAGTCTCCGCCTTCCCTGTCTTCCTTTCTCTAGCTGCTACAGTAATCAGAAGATAAATCCATATTCATAAAAACACCATGGTATCATGTGCAATGAATTCATTAAAGTGAAATGACATACTCTTGAAGGAGCTCAGACAAGAAACGAGAATTTTTAATGAGCTGAACCCTTTCAATCTGCGAGCCTCGGCCACGGTGGCTCTGAGCATCGTGCCATGGCTGCCGGAGATCATGACTGCACAAATGAGCTAGCAGGGCTGGAGACCTGGGTTAAATTCATCTTCAAGTCTTCAACTCATAATTCCATCAACAACCTCCTGTTTAACTTTGTTCTCCCGCAAGGTAAAGCTGAAATGCCCAGCTGAATGGTGGAGTTCAACTGCAACAAATGCACAAGGATGGCATTCTCTAGCAAATAAGTCAAGTGGGAAGCTTTCGGTGTTGTGTTTCTTGGGCTTTTGGGGATAAAGGTATTCAATGCATCCTAAAATTGTTCTAGCTCTTCACACTTCTTTAAGATAGTCTAACTGAACATTAAAGAAAACTGTGTGACATTTATTTTTCGTCAAGTTGCTGTAGCAATATTGCATGTTACTGCAGCAGGCAGTGAGGGGAATATTAAAATGTTTTGCCATGCTTTCCTCAAATATTTCTAAATCCCAGAGGTATTGTCAATTTTTGGCACAGGAGAGGTAGGCACCAAAAGCCTTGGACTTTCCACCTACTGTGGTAGAGCCCTGGAAGAGAAGGCTGAGGGTTGGGGACTACACATGTGGAGCAGCAGATATGGGTCAAGGTTGTCCTCCCTGTGACTGATTCCCAGCTGTACCATTCCTGTTCGCGGTACGAGCCAGATCCTAACTCTCCAGGACACTTCTCCTACTCCACATCCACCTTTGCTGGCCCATCTATGTTCCTCCTTCTACAGAGGGAATAGTGCATTCTCCTGCTTACTGGCTCTTCCCTAGGGCAGCAGAGTTCAGTTTTGCCTGCTCTTGCAAGGAGCTGTGATTTGGCCCTCACCAAGAGCCCAGTTTACATTTACGCTGCAGCTCTGCTATGTTTGCTTGGCTTTCACACTCCTATGACCTGTCTGCAACAGCAGAGCAGTACCAATGAGCCTCCTGGATAGTAAGAACCACCTTTTAGAACTATAGCCACAATTGTCAAGGTTTTCTCACTTGCAGAATTCTTCCAAAGAAATATGAAAAAACTCCCCTCTGATAGGACCATGCATCTGCAGCTCAGGCCCTATTCAAAGAGTCAGATCTTTAGTATGAGATTTTTCTATATACAGGATAGATTAAAAAATATTCCTGTGACATTATTTCAAAGGCAATCCAATTTGAAGTAAAGAAAGGTTTTAATGGAAAATATACAAATGCCTCTTGAAAATGTTTGGGGCTTTTTTCTTGTCCAAAGTCCCTTATCTTTTCCTGAATAGTAAAGAATGTTTCTATTTGCAGTTTTTGGAAACCAAAATCTTGTTGATTTCTTTTTATAACCAAAATAATTCTATGTCTGATATGCCAATAATGTAAAAAATTCCAGGCAGCTCTCTGTATTTATGTCACCATAGCACCAGTAGTCCTGGCAGGGGCTGGGAATTTTTACAGTACATGCTGTACAAGCAGAGCCTTCAAAAAGGATCTTCTTTGGGGCTTGATTCTCTACCACTGAAACGCAGTTTTCTGCCATATTTCCTCCACAATGAGAAAAGATGAGATACTGAGACAGCTATCTTCATACAATTAGTGAAGACCAGTCTTAAATCACCGGCTGAAGGCTTATCTTGTCTAGCTACAGTAAGGTAAAACCAACAGGATCTTGTTTCTGCTGGGATTATATGTGGGTATAGGATGTAAAGTTGAATCAGTCAGTGGATGCTTGGGTGACAAGAGATGACAACATCTAGTCAGGAGATGAAATCATTTTGTGGGAGGAAGAGGAAGTTCATTGCTGGATTCATAGGGAGCTCAAAGCAGCTCTGCTTTTGAACTCTTTCCACTGACCCAGATATTCCACAAGGTTCACCTTAAAAAAGAAAGATGCTACAAATCTAGTACTTCAACATCCTGGAGGTGAGTATGGTATAACAGCACAGGGGAGCACACCAAATGGGCAGGATGAAGCCCCCCTCTGCCCCAGACTTCTTGTGGCTGGTAAATGAAATGCCACAAAAGAATCCCCTGATGACAGAAGAGAGTGTGAGAAGAACTTGTCACTGTCCTGTGTTTGATGCTTTATTTTACTTCACCTCCATGTCCCTGTGAGTCTTCTTAAAGACCCCGACTGGCACACAAAGGGCAAAGTGGCCCGTTTTTTCCTTTTTCCCCATAGATGCAGCCTAATTTCTAACACAACAACTTCACCTGAGAATTTTTATTGCCAGGCTCCTTGTGTGGTATTACTAAAATCTTTTCATTTGGATTAATTCAGTCTGTGTTTAACTTTGCCTTATATGCTTAAGTAACAAGCTGAGCAGAACGTTTGTTACCTTGGGCAACCCAGAACTGACTGCTGGTAATTTGTTTTTATTCTTTAGCATTTTGATCCTAAACAGAGCTGAGCAAACAATTAGCAGTAGACAATTCATCCATTTAATTTAGTTCTTTCTTTTTCTATTTTCAGATTCCTTTTTTTATAGGCTTGGATCTGATTCTCCATTGACCTAAATTGCTATTACACCGCTGCTGCTGCTGCTGCTGCTGTAGCTATACGGATTTATCTCATCTAGACTAGACATTCTGTGTTTCAGTAATATACGAATTACATAGAAAAGTTCACTATCCACGAAATAAAACATTTGTACCTATTGGCTAGTTAGGATCTACTCTTTCCATGAATAATTTTGAGCTGTGATCATTTCTTACTTTTTCATGGTGCTTGTGGATGGTCACCTAAATCACACAACATTGTTTCTGCTCCTGACTGAATGTCTGCAGCTATGTAAATACAGGGTTGACATGCCTGGTGTAAGTTGTAATATATGCACATTTTTTACATGTACAAGTATGCATATTTGAGTCTCAGTGTTGATAACCATTGGATAACTTTCATGCCAACACCATCCCACTTGCAAGAATTTTTATGGAAAAATAGACAAATACTGCAGAAAAATCAGTCGGGATGCCTGCATTCACATCTAGTCACTACATCCAAAAGCCCCATCACATTTGCATGTAGAAACTAGGGAAGCACTATGACATGGACCATGCCAGGGCGTATCCAAGTCACTGCAATCATCTGATGTCTTCAAGATCTCAGAGCCCACCGCTGGTTTCATGTTGTAACCTACTGAGGTCGCTTTTCTGAAGGGGGAAGTGCCTGGGCTCTGGCCCTGCTTCTCCTGCAGAGACGTTGTGGCATCAGGCAAATTTAAGTTCGGCTTCTCCTGATGAGATGACAAGCCCAATTCTCCATCATCTCACAACAATATGCTGCTCAATTCATGTCTAAAGAACACTTTCAGAGCTTTTACCTGTTGACGTTTAGCAGTGAAACTTGTAGCTGCTCTTGTGACTAAGCTGGAGAGACAAGTCTATTCCTAGAGACGTGGAGCTGCTATCTTTAGAAGGCTTTTCTGAAATAATCCAGAACTTCTCTTATTGTTTACCAGCTATCCCTTTCTGTCTTTGTCTCTTGACCAGATGAGCCTGGTCTCTGGACCAGTCTCAGTTTTAATTTATGTTTTATTTGACAATCCCCCTTTCCTTGCACACACCAGCTATTGGGATATACTTGCTTAACAAAGTACAAATAGGAGTGAAGCAGGGGAGAAAATTTAAGCTGAAGTTCAAATGTTCAACTAGCCCCTATTTAATTAAAAAAAAAAAACAAACAAAGGTCTATTTACCTAAAAGGTGCACATCTATTTCAGAACTGTCAGTCATTAACTATTTACATGGGACTTAATAACACTATTTGCTAATCAATAGTGAGAACCATGGCAACCTTGGCACTACTGGCCCTGATATCTTGTGGGAACATTGCTAAAGAAACATCAACTCTTAATCTTTAATACCTGGTTCTTTTGTACCAGGTTTCAGAACAAGGTAAATTTTCCATTTTCCATCTTAATCCTGTCCTCTAAAGAATAAATCTGCTCTTGGTCACTGTGCCTTGCCTTTTCCTTGCCTTGCCTTGCCTGGCCTTGCCTTGTCTTGCCTTGCCTTGCCTTGCCTGGCCTTGCCTTGTCTTGCCTTGCCTTGCCTTGCCTGGCCTTGCCTTGCCTTGCCTTGCCTGGCCTTGCCTGGCCTTGCCTTGCCTGGCCTTGCCTTGCCTTGCCTTGCCTGGCCTGGCCTTGCCTTGCCTTGCCTTGCCTTGCCTTGCCTGGCTTGGCCTGGCCTTGCCTGGCCTTCCCTGGCCTGCCTTGGCCTTGCCTTGCCTTGCCTTGCCTTGCCTTGCCTTCCCTCTTCCCTTCCCTCTTCCCTTCCCTTCCCTCTTCCCTTCCCTTCCCTTCCCTCTTCCCTTCCCTTCCCTTCCCTTCCCTTCCCTTCCCTTCCCTTCCCTTCCCTTCCCTTCCCTTCCCTTCCCTTCCCTTCCCTTCCCTTCCCTTCCTCTTTTAACACCTGCAGTGTGGTACAAGGGGAATGTTGCAGAGGGGCCAGGATAGGAATAATGCAAGATGCTGTGGCTATAAGGTCATCAGGCTGCCTCTGTATCCCTATATCTGTATCTCTAGAGCATTAACGGCCTAGGGATCGAACCCTGTAGGGTGAAAAAGCACTACTTGGATAACATTTATTTTTCCAGGAGCATATCACTGCCTGTGATACATTTTTACCTGCCTTTTACTGTTTTTCTTCTGTTGCACAACAGCATTCAACCTCTTACTCCTGCTATTTAAATTTCTGTTGTTGTTATTTTAATAGCCTGTTATTTTAGTTGCAAAATCACGAAGGCTTTTGTCAAATGGTTTTTGGACCTCCAAGCAAATGACATCACCTAGTTCTGCTTCAGCCCTGATTTTATTAATTTGTTGATGGAATTTTAGATAGGTTACTAAGCCATGATTTTCTTTGCAAAAGGCTTTCTGCTTAGTCCTTATGGCATTTGTACTTGAGCACTTTATTATTCTATTTTTAGCTAGCATTTCAGTCAGTTTCCTGGTATTAAAATGATGGTCTGGCACAAACTCTCGGGGAGATCCTTACAGACCTGCTGGTAGGTATGATTAAGGCTGGTTGAAATTTTTTCATCAAAACTCTCAGTTACTGAAAACTGGTCCATGACTCAGAGAGACTAAGATAAGTGGTTTTTTTCTGCAGAAGTTTTCATTAAAAGAAAAACAAATGCCTGTAGAGCCATTTCCATTGGTGAGTGGCAACCCCAAACACTTTGCCTCACAGGGGCTTTCCAGGGGGATGGAGGTCGGGCAGGTTTCCAGGACCCTCCGTTCTACAGCAATAGCAGCAGAGGAACAGGCTGCAGTGCACCCAAGGAGGAGGCACCCCCATGCCCGGCTGAGGAAGATGAGAGCAGTAGCTACCTGAGGGTCAGCGCCCAAGAGTCCCACGGGGTGTTTTAGGGCAAGATCATTTCGATTGGAGCTGAATGCCCTGGGATCTGACTTTTTTATTTTTGTCCAGGGAGATCCAGAAAGTTGGGATACAGGTAAAATTACTATAGGTGAAAGCATCAAATCATATTTATCTTAAGACTTAAAGTAGAAGAAATTGTGAAATGAGCTTAAAAATGCTCTTTTTCACAGATAGGATGTCCTGTGGAACCTGCTGCCTCTGTGGCTGGGCTTAAATGGAGTCAAAACATGTCTGTGAATAATAAAACATAGCTACAAGCCCATGTCTTATGCAGACCCAAATAACTCCATGGGTCTAGGAGGTGAGACTTTGTAATGTAAAATAACCTTTCAGAAATGGGGATAAGGAAGAAAATTCAATTCTGACTTAATTACTGCAGCATCTCGTTTCACGATCTGGATACTGATAGTAACCTCCAGAAACTAGCTGGGTGGAGCTGGAGGTTTGATCCCTCATGGAAATTACCTGTGTTTGTGGGTTAATATTTGTGTAGTGAGGCAGATATACCCACTTTCCACCAGCCTGAGGCCATGGTCAGCAAAATCACTACGATGGACTTCTGGAGGGCAGACTTCAGCCTGGTCAGGACACTGGTGGAGAGGGTCCCTTGGGAGACAGTCCTGAAGGGCAAAGGGGTCCAAGAAGGCTGGGCCTTCTTCAAGAAGGAAATCTTAAAGGCGCAGGAGCAGGCAGTCCTCATGTGCCGTAAGAAGAGCCGGCGGGGAAGATGACCGGCCTGGCTGAACAGGGAGCTTTTGCTGGGACTCAGGAAAAAAAAGAAGAGTTTATCACCTTCGGAAGAAGGGGCAGGCAACTGAAGAAGAATACAAGGATCTCATTAGGTCATGCAGAGAGGGGATTAGAAAGGCAAAAGTCCAGCTAGCGCTCAATCTGGCCACGGTCATAGGGGATAACAAAAAATGCCTTTATAAATACATTAACAACAAAAAGAGAGCCAAGGAGAATCTCCATCCTTTACTGGATGTGGGAGGGAACATCATCACCAAGGATGAGGGAAAGGCTGAGGTACTTAATGCCTTCTTTGCCTCAGTCTTTAATAGGCACACCAGGTATCCTCAGGGTATTCAGTCCCCTGAGCTGGAAGACAGGAATGGAGAGCAAAATAAACTCCCTGTGATCCAGGAGGAAGCAGTTAACCACCTGCTATGCCACCTGGACACTCACAAGTCTATGGGGCCTGATGGGATCCACCCAAGGGTGCTGAGGGAGCTGGTGGAGGAGATTGCCAAGCCACTCTCCATCATTTATCAACAGTCCTGGTTAACAGGGGAGGTCCCGGATGACCGGAGGCTTGCCAACGTGACGCCCATCTACAAGAAGGGCTGCAAGGAGGATGCGGGGAACTACAGGCCTGTCAGCCTGACCTCGGTGCCGGGGAAGGTTATGGAAAGGTTCATCTTGAGGGCGCTCACAGGGCACGTGCATGACAACCAAGGGATGAGGCCCAGCCAGCACGGGTTCATGAAAGGCAGGTCCTGCTTGACCAACCTGATCTCCTTCTATGACCAGGTGACCCACCTAGCAGATGAGGGAAAGGCTGTGGGTGTTGTCTACCTGGACTTTAGTAAAGCCTTCGACACTGTCTCCCACAGTATTCTCCTGGAGAAGCTGGCGACTCGTGGCTCAGACAGGTGCACTCTTCGCTGGGTAAAACAATGGCTGGATGGCCGAGCCCAGAGAGTTGTGGGGAATGGAGCGAAATCCAGCTGGTGGCCGGTCACAAGAGGAGTCCCCCAGGGCTCAGTTTTGGGACCAGTCTTGTTTAATATCTTTATCGATTATCTGGATGAGGGGATCTCAAGTTGCGGCAGGGGAGGTTCAGGCTGGATATTAGGGATAATTTCTTTACTGAGAGAGTGGTGAGACACTGGAATAAGCTGCCCAGGGAAGTGTTGGAGTCACCATCACTGGAGGTGCTCAAGGAACGTGTGGACGAGGCATTGTGGGACATGGTTTAATGGGCATGGTGGTGTTAGTTGATGGTTGGACTTGATGATCTTACAGGTCTTTTCCAACCTTAGTGATTCTCTGATTCTGTGATAAGTAGCCTTTTAGCTTGAGTTGAGAGATCAAATTAATTATCTGGAAAAAATCTAACTGCAGCACATTAAAAGTAGCAAAAATTCATATTGTTGTGAAATATACAAAAGCTCAAAAAAATTTTTAATAATATCAAGGTTCCTGGTTTACCAACATAATAAAACATTCCCTGCATTTCAGGCTTCCAAGCCACAAATTCCCTTGCTACTTTAGTTTCAGTGGCATTTCTAATTTACCTTCTCATCCTACTTTTGTAAAACGAGATGACTTCTGATAATTAGCTCATCCTTGTTTGATAGACTAATTAGGACTGGTTGAAGAAAAAAAAAACCTTTTCAAAAAAATTTATTTCCATTGTAATACAATTGGTTGCAAAACCCCTACTCCTTTTATGTGTTAGGTTTGAGTTTTCATTAGAAACATTAGCCCAAGAACACCAAACTTGAAAATACTGTGTTTGTTTTCTTCAATGATAAATTCAAGTTTTTCTAGACACTCAGACCATTGCCAAATATCTCTAGCAATATTTGGCAGCAAAATGAGCTACATTATGAATAAACATACCAACATTTAGAATTAGTTCCAGAGCATTTTAACAACATCAATTGGCTAGCTAATTGGGAAGCAAGTAAGTAACTCTTTAGTCACTGGACCAGAGAAAAAGTTCTTTTGGGTTACATCTACAGAGCTGAAATTCGGTGCTTGACACTTTTCTACCATGTCAGGAGCTGGGGCTCCTCTGTGCAATGCATGGGGAGAGCTAGGAGCTGGAGAACAAGATCACAGAAGCTGCCAGATGTGGTAGGGTACTGCCTAAACTAGCAATAGAAGACATGAAGGGGAGACCCAAGTTCCCCTCCCACTGGTCAGGCATCTCCATTTGACCCACATTCAGAGCAAAAATTCCTGCTGTTGGAGTTTAGTGCTTGGGTCAGGTTAGGTCCTCTCAGAAACTTCAAAGATCTTCCCTTGACCAACTCTGTGCCTTGCTGGGCATTTACGAGGCCATTTACCAGGGATATGTGAAACCTAGTCTCAGGTTTCTCATTCATCTGTCTTGCTTACATCAACTCTAACCTTAGGTTATACGTATTTTGAGATGGGACTTTCAAACATTTCTCTTGCACAAGATACTTCCATTTAAGGTGGAGGTGGATATCCATCTCTCCCATGTAAAGATGCTGACCATCAGATCATGCTTGTTGATACAATATACAGGTTCCCGCAGCCCTATTTTACCCTCCTGCAGAAATACACTATTGATCTTGAAACTGATTATTTACATGCTGTCAGGCAGATGAGAGGGCGAACATGGGTCTTTCATGTCTTGGTTAAGAATGGCAACCAGTGGATTATTGGGAAGGAGCCTTACTTCCACACATGCTCCGCAGCTGATTTAAGTGCCTCACTTGGAGTTAAGTAAGATACAAATAATTCAGATAAAAAAATTATTAGTTCCCCAATACTATGGCAGCACATAATCACTGCTCTTTTTGGACTCTTCTTCTGGCTGGCTCAAGTGGCAACTCTCTGCATACCACACTTGTAGGGATTTCACTCTCCCCATACCTAGGGAGACACTAGGGCCTGCACACTCCTCAAGTGACCGAAAGTTAGGGACAGCTTTATTTGCACTAACAAGCCTGCAGGATGTTTATCTACCTCCAGAGTTTGGATAAACATTTTGACTTGTGACCATGGAATTGTTAATTAGACACCTGAATGTCTGGGCTTGCCCTTCCACTATTAGCATTTTTTACCATTTGCACTAAGCTCATGGGAAAAGAGGGAGAAAAAGATGTTCACAGAATCAGAGAATCACTAAGGTTGGAAAAGACCTGTAAGATCATCAAGTCCAACCATCAACTAACACCACCATGCCCATTAAACCATGTCCCACAATGCCTCGTCCACACGTTCCTTGAGCACCTCCAGTGATGGTGACTCCAACACTTCCCTGGGCAGCTTATTCCAGTGTCTCACCACTCTCTCAGTAAAGAAATTATCCCTAATATCCAGCCTGAACCTCCCCTGCCGCAACTTGAGATCCCCTCATCCAGATAATCGATAAAGATATTAAACAAGACTGGTCCCAAAACTGAGCCCTGGGGGACTCCTCTTGTGACCGGCCACCAGCTGGATTTCGCTCCATTCCCCACAACTCTCTGGGCTCGGCCATCCAGCCATTGTTTTACCCAGCGAAGAGTGCACCTGTCTGAGCCACGAGTCGCCAGCTTCTCTAGGAGAATACTGTGGGAGACAGTGTCGAAGGCCTGGTACTAAAGTCCAGGTAGACAACACCCACAGCCTTTCCCTCATCTGCTAGGTGGGTCACCTGGTCATAGAAGGAGATCAGGTTGGTCAAGCAGGACCTGCCTTTCATGAACCCGTGCTGGCTGGGCCTCATCCCTTGGTTGTCATGCACGTGCCCTGTGAGCGCCCTCAAGATGAACCTTTCCATAACCTTCCCCGGCACCGAGGTCAGGCTGACAGGCCTGTAGTTCCCCGCATCCTCCTTGCAGCCCTTCTTGTAGATGGGCGTCACGTTGGCAAGCCTCCGGTCATCCGGGACCTCCCCTGTTAACCAGGACTGTTGATAAATGATGGAGAGTGGCTTGGCAATCTCCTCCACCAGCTCCCTCAGCACCCTTGGGTGGATCCCATCAGGCCCCATAGACTTGTGAGTGTCCAGGTGGCATAGCAGGTGGTTAACTGCTTCCTCCTGGATCACAGGGAGTTTATTTTGCTCTCCATTCCTGTCTTCCAGCTCAGGGGACTGAATACCCTGAGGATACCTGGTGTGCCTATTAAAGACTGAGGCAAAGAAGGCATTAAGTACCTCAGCCTTTCCCTCATCCTTGGTGATGATGTTCCCTCCCACATCCAGTAAAGGATGGAGATTCTCCTTGGCTCTCTTTTTGTTGTTAATGTATTTATAAAGGCATTTTTTGTTATCCCCTATGACCGTGGCCAGATTGAGCGCTAGCTGGACTTTTGCCTTTCTAATCCCCTCTCTGCATGACCTAATGAGATCCTTGTATTCTTCTTCAGTTGCCTGCCCCTTCTTCCGAAGGTGATAAACTCTTCTTTTTTTTCCTGAGTCCCAGCAAAAGCTCCCTGTTCAGCCAGGCCGGTCATCTTCCCCGCCGGCTCTTCTTACGGCACATGAGGACTGCCTGCTCCTGCGCCTTTAAGATTTCCTTCTTGAAGAAGGCCCAGCCTTCTTGGACCCCTTTGCCCTTCAGGACTGTCTCCCAAGGGACCCTCTCCACCAGTGTCCTGACCAGGCTGAAGTCTGCCCTCCAGAAGTCCATCGTAGTGGTATTGCTGACCCCGCTCCTTACTTGGACAAGAATTGAGAATTCTATCATTTCATGGTCGCTAAGCCCAAGACGGCCTCTGACCTTCACTTCTCCCACCAGACCCTCTCTGTTTGTAAACAGCAGGTCAAGCAGGGCACCTCCCCTGGTAGGCTCCCTTACCAGCTGTGTCAGGAAGTTGTCTTCCACACATTCCAGGAACCTCCGGGACTGTTTCCTCTCTGATGTGTTATATTTCCAGCAGAGGTCCGGTGAGTTGAAGTCACCCACAAGAACAAGGGCTTGCGACTGTGAGACTTCTGCCAGTTGCTTGTAGAACTCTTCGTCGGCTTCTTCATCCTGGTTGGGTGGTCTGTAACAGACACCCAGCAGGATATCCGCTTTGTTTGCCTTCCCTCTCGTCCTTACCCATAAGCATTCAACCTTGCCATCACAATCATTGAGCTCTATACAATCAAAACACTCCCTAACATAGAGAGCCATCCCACCGCTTCTCCTTCCTTGCCTACCCCTCCTGAAGGGCTTATAGCCATCCATTGCAGCACTCCAGTCATGCGAGTCGTCCCACCATGTTTCTGTGATGGCGACTACGTCATAGCTGTCTTGCTGAACAATGGCTTCCAGCTCCTCCTGTTTGCTGCCCATGCTGTGTGCATTGGAGTAGATGCGCTTGAGCTGGGCTATCGATTTTGCCCCCAACATCAGCATGCCACCCCTAGGCTCATCTCTAGGCAGCCTGGTTTCATCCCCTTCCACCTTCAAATCTAGTTTAAAGCCCTCTCGATGAGGCTCGCCAACTCATGAGTGAGAATCCTTTTCCCCCTTGACGATAGGGGGAACGTGTGGACGAGGCATTGTGGGACATGGTTTAGTGGGCATGGTGGTGTTAGTTGGTGGTTGGACTTGATGATCTGACAGGTCTTTTCCAACCTTAGTGATTCTGTGACTCTGCGATAGTGGAACTCCATCTGCCTATCTCTCACAGCACATGATTTGCCAGTAACTTACCTTACCAGTGAATTAAAACAGAACTGCAATGCAAACTATGTTCGTAGATGCACACAGACTGGATATGACATCTCTGTATACTTAGTCCTTACATATATGATCTGCAAGTGTAAATTTTGCAGAATTAGATATAATTATTTCCTCTCTACTTAATATTTGCTGTTTCTAGTGCTCTGCTGTCTATAGGACACTAATGGACTAGTAGAGAATAACTCAACCTCAGCTGAAATTTATAATGGAATATGGAGCAAAAATATTTCTGAATATACGCTCAAACTGTATTTGACAAGAATAAAACAGCAAACAATGTATGCTAATGAGATAATTGATTGAAATGATATGTCATCATTTTGGGTTTCAATAGATGGCAGCTTCCATAAACGCAAGGTCTGTGCTGCAGGGATCTGGATGTGACATGATGGAGCAGAAATCTTGAAGCCCTTCTCTCTAGGAACTTCAGCAACAGCTGGAGCTCATAATCCTGTAGGAGAAGAGTTTCCAAATACACAAAACTTTGATTTTCCATCTGAGTGTTTGGACAGCTAGCTGCTTTCAGGTGTCTGCTGTGATTTTTAAGAAATGCCCAGTTGCCATTCCAACATTGACTTCAGACATGCCTAGACTCCTAGATCCTTTGAAAATCTGCTAGGTACCTAGGTACCTTTGGGCATTTATGTATATTTAAACTTTGTCCTTTACTGTCAATATATCTTAGCGCTTGCTGAAGCCAAGGGCACATTTCCTATTCCCTTTCATAAAATTAGTCAATTGCTTTAAGCATTCTGGAAAGATTATAGTTTTTGGTTTGGTTCCAATACATCTCTAAGGATGGATAAGTACCCTACGATGCAGTGACATGTAGCACCACTTGAATTCAGCTCTGTTACTTGAGAATGCAAATACATTCACCAAGATAAAGCTGTGTGGTTTTACCTACTTTTCCAAGAAGGCACAGATTTGGGGGGAAAAATCATCTGCTTACTTCATTTCTTTCATTTTTAGAAAACCTAGAAAGTTTAACTTTTCAACTTGCAGTCCTCTCACATAGCAGTGATCTACCAGATGAACAGAGATGCATGGCTGGTCAGTATGCTCTTGCTATAAAAAATCAAAAATGTGGGATAAACAAATGTTTAGTAAAAACAATGAAATGTTAAAGAAAGAGCAAAAGCAGTGTAAAGCTCAACTGAAACAACAAAGTGGAGGTACCATAATGCTCTCTTTTTTTAAAGGAACAAAAGATGAAGTGGTTTCATGCTATATGAGGAGGGGATAGCAAATTTTCTTGAGGTACCTGTAACCATGGGCCAAGTTCCTAGGTGATGTTGTTCATCTGTCAAATTTTGTTCAGAGCTTCATCTAAGTATCAGGTGTCTGAGAATTTGGTAACTGTTGGCTCTTTTTGACTGTGAGAGAATCTCCAAGGTAATAATTAACACAGCAGCTATCACCATAATGTCCAAATGCTAACTGAGCCTTTCCTAGTTTCATCTACAGATGAAGCATGTTGTGGTAGAACTTGCATTCACTTTCTCTTTTGTTCTAGAGCTTTTTCTTGCTGGATGTGTTGTGTGTGAAAACATTAGTAGTTTCCAGTCCCTCTGTAGAAGAAATGCTGTGGTGGATGCATAGGCAGTGGCAAAATGCCCACTGACTTTGATGGGGTCAGGATTTCACCCAAGAAGTCCTGGCACCAGTCCATTTTAGATGAATGGTTTGTTTCCAGTAAACAAATGCAAACTGGAAGTCATCTGTCCTCTTAAAATGAGCCTTTATTACCTCCTGGTTCCAAATGAGTCTTTGGTATTAGAAAAACATCCTGCCTTGGTACAATCCTTCAAGCAATGAGCTCTCCTGACATCTGGAAGCTTAGAGGGTTATATATCCAAGACATAGAAGCCATGGCAAAAAAAAAAAAAAAAAAGGCAGGAGGAGGAAAGGTGTTCTGTTTACACTTGTATGTGTATGGCAGCTGGCTGATGTCATCTTAGCTAATGTGCCATGTCTGATTTTGATAGTGCATTGCACCTCTGGCTTAGCAGAAGGTGAATGGCTGCTGTCCCATATGAGGTTTAAGAGAAATGCATGGGTGACCCCAGCTTGCCTAGGGACTTCACTGTGAGGAGGCCAGACTGGGCAGGTCTGTTTGCCAGTAGATGTGAAATGAAGAAATGCCCTCAGGCTTTGGAGGCATGAATGGTAGGAAAGGCCCTCAACAGGGACCTGCATCGTGTGATCTGGTGTGGTCAGACCCCACAGTGACAGATTCCAGATACATGCCCCAGCAGCACTGCTATCCAAATCCTAATCATGAGAGAAAGGTGGCCAAAGAGAGTCCCCCCAAGTGGAGGAGTCACCTGGGAGGTAAAGTAGCACTGTGCATGCTGGCTCTTCCATATGAATGTCTAGGGTGTGAGCAAAGTGTTTGAAGAAATTAAGCCTTATTAAATACAAACCAGGGTTTTGCTCTATTCTCAAGGGTGGGTTTTTTCATTTTTAACATTTTCCTTGCACCTTAAAATATTTGTCCTTACTCTCTCCTATCATTTTGCTCAGTTTTGCTGTGAGACCTGTCAGATACTGTAAAGCAGGAAGAATCCAACTGAAACATCATATTTAGGGTGCTCTGTTTTCTGCAGTGGAAGACACCCCCAGGTGCTGTCTTTTTAGGAAACAACAATATATTTCCTCTTAGGAATTAGGAAATATATTCTGCCAGTCATTGGAGAATCAGTGTTGGAGCTTATGTTGACAGGTGCTGGCTTTTGGAAGGGAGCAGATGGCAGAGAGACATCCAGCAGATTTAATTAAACCACGAGGCATCACAATAACTATGAAGGAAACGTATTTAAGTCCAGCCTTGTCACACTTGGAAGAAGTTCTGTCAGGATTGCTTGGAGCTTTGGGGGAAGATTGTGTGTTATTATTATTTATTTTAATCAGTTCTGGGTCTTCTCAGGTGTATCAGTGAGGGGGTTAACTGCTCCAATATACACTTATCTCTGCCATCTCCTCTTCAGAATGGGAAGGTTTGAAGGTTTCATTGCCAACAGCAGCTGGTGGGACTTCAGGAGGAACCAATGTGAAGAGTACAGGAGGCAGAAAAAGCAAGATGCTAAACTGTAACATAAAGAATAGGAGCATGCCTTCTTCAATGTCCCATGGTTTAGACTTCATCCACTGCTGATTTTCTTTCTTTTTTTTCCTGTCCTTTTGCTGCAACCATATGTGGCCAAGAGGTTACTGTCTCTGTTCTCCTTTCCCCACAATATAAATGCAAGAGATTCAGATTTTTTAAGTCTCATCTTCCCAGTGCCACACTGTGAATGCTTGGAAAATGTTAATTATTGCATAATAAAAAGGACTTGTATAAATTATGTGAGGTTTTTTTCCTCCCAGAAAAATTTAGCTTTTGTTGAAATCTTCTTTCTTTTTCTTCGAAGCTGCAAACCATTAGGCCCTGTATGTGGATAGTACATAGCCAGATATTATGCTTATAACCGAAATATAATGATTAAAACACCACTTACTAAACAAAGCTTGAAGCTTTTTGTGTAAAAAGCATTAGGATCACACACATGCACAAGTACCGATTCACAACGTGGTAGGATAATGAGCAATCTAAGGCACACACTAAAGTGCAGATAATGAGACTCCTACTTATTCACATTTCATTAGCAGTATAAAGGATCTAAAACAGCTCTGCTGCTACTCATTCCATAAAGCCTTGTCATCACTTTCATTTAAAAAAACTGATCTTAGTTCGCTATAATTACTGTATAAAAGCCCTAGATATTGTTTCCAACAGATCAGGTTTTCTTTCCTGAACGAAAATGGGTATGGACATCATAATGAGCTACGTATCAACTAGACAGGTTTATTCACCCCTACAATGGCTCATCTTACTCTGAAAATAAAGGGACCGCTGGCTGACCTTGTGTTTCGGAGTTCATGGGCAGGGAGCCTCTTTTAAACCGTATCTGACCTCCACCTAGGAGCTACAGCAGCTGTTAGCTTCAGACAAAATACAGCCATTGAGATAAAATTCTCCATGTGCAAATATCTCAGCAACTGCTGGAGACAGGCACATCCAGTGAAGTGCTGAGGGTGTGAGGAAGAGAAGGTCTTCACCTCCCTGGGACCTTGCCGCAGGGCCCTGAGGCTGTCCCTGGGTTGCAACACCTGCACCCTGCAGCGCTCATCACTACAGCTGCAGCGAGCAAATGATACCACTTCCGTACTGCGATGCTCTGCGGGGCCCGATCTGTAGCAGTTTTGTTGGTGCCTTACATCTTTACCAGGCAGCTCAGTTACAGGGAGGCAGAGGCAGATGGAGGATCTCTTGGTAGCACCCAAAATTCAGGAAAGGTTTAGTTTAAGGCTTTGGCTGCAGGTCCAGAAACCCTTAAGCCTGCTGTGCTTCTCAGATGTGCAGATGACGGAGCATTTCTTCCCTCTGGGGTGCCCCCAGCCTGGGTGGGCTCTGACTACTCTCTGCCAGGATCCTCCCCAGACCCCTTGGCTGCCTTAATACAGGCAAGGTTCAGGATCAGCTGGTCTCAGTGGCACAAGGTGCTATAGTGAGCAACAAGAATAATGCTGACTGCTTGACGTGCCCTGGGCCTTGAATGACCAGGGCTCGTGGTCTGCACATGGCCCTTGCACCAGTAAGAGAAAGCAGGGTGACATGTGTAAGGGAGTGATTATCATCTCACAGGCATTTTTAATTTATGAAGTACTGAACAGCTGAAGCACACAGCCATGAGCAGCATTGTGTGTTCAGCTCATGCTGTGTATATTTAAGCATGCATCTTGGGACAATTTTGATCAGTACGTCCTCCCTATGCAGTACAGCAAGCGTCTTCTGTCAACTTGTATTAATTCCTTGATGGATTACAGATATATGCTGCTCTTTGGGACAATTATCTATTGTGTACCCCTTCCTGCCACACTCCATAGACCTACCTCAGATGCCTAGAATAAAAAAAAATTTTAAAAAGTTAGACATCTCAGTGTTGGGCTCACAGAGATAAAATAGATTTGCTCTGTCTCTGGCATGCATTGCCCAGTAAAGTCACTTAGCCATCCTGGTTTTGTCATGCCAAAGTAAAAACTGGAAATAATCTGTAAGTACTTCACCTCTCACTGTTGTGAGGATGAAATAGTTGTCATGTGAGATGCTCTAAGGTTCTCAGCACAGCACTGAAGGAATGCATGGCCTTTTGTTGAAGGCACCAACTCAGAAACCAGGAGCTCCATGTCCTGCATAGGCTCTCTTATGATGCCAAACAGAATCACAGAATCACAGAATGATAGGGGTTGGAAGGGACCTCTGGAGATCATCTAGTCCAACCCCCCTGCCAGAGCAGGGTCACCTAGAGCAGGTTGCACAGGAATGCGTCCAGGTGAGTTTTGAATATCTCCAGAGAAGGAGATTCCACAACCTCTCTGGGCAGCTTGTTCCAGGGCTCTGCCACCCTCAAAGGAAAGAAGTTCCTCCTCATGTTTAGATGGAACTTCCTATGACCAAGTTTGTGGCCATTACCTCTTGTCCTGTCACTGGGCACCACTGAAAAAAGACTGACCCCATCCTCCTGGCACCCACCCCTTAAGGATTTAGAAGCATTAATAAGATCCCCCCTCAGTCTTCTCTTCTCCAGACTAAAAAGACCCAAGTCCCTCAGCCTTTCCTCATAAGAAAGATGTTCCAGTCCCCTAATCATCTTCATAGCCCTTTGCTGTACCCTCTCCAGCAGTTCCCTGTCCTTCTTGAACCGGGGAGCCCAGAACTGGACACAGTACTCCAGATGCGGCCTCAGCAGGGCAGAGTAGAGGGGGAGGATAACCTCCCTCGACCTGCTTGCCACACTCTTCTTTATGCACCCCAGGATGCCATTGGCCTTCTTGGCTACCAGGGCACATGGCTGGCTCATGGTCATCCTGTTGTCCCCCAGGACTCCCAGGTCCCTTTCCACAGAGCTGCTCTCCAGCAGGTCAGCCCCTAACCTGTACTGATGCGTGGGGTTATTCCTCCCCAGGTGCAGTACCCTACACTTGCCTTTGTTGGATTGCCTTTGAAACAGGACATGTAAGGTTCAAGTGGCTGTTACACTGAGTCTCATAATATCTAATGCAACAAATATCTGTACTTCATTACTGGACAATTACACTGGCCCCTGTCCTGACTGTTTTCTACCATATTATTGGTTTGTCCCAATAGCATGGTCTTGCTAGCTCATGATTGCCTGTCTCCACTTTAAGGCACTGTAATACTTACATAAAAGTAACCTTATTGTTTTCATTCTTTGTCAAACCCATACCTCTCAAATCTTTTGAGTATAAAAATCTAGAGCAGAATCTTCTGAACATTGCCAGCCTGACGTTTAATAACTTTTATGCACTTTTCTGCCTATATGTGCTCTATTTAAAAGCAGGATAGCTCTTGCTTATTTTCACACAGCATGGTAGTTGATTAATGTTTGCTTCAGTGGTACCCTTCATCCTGGACCTGCAACTCGTCATAGACATGAATTATTAAACTTCACCATATTTATGTGAGAGACATACTTGAAGTGTAGTAACTTTAATTTTGCATGAAGGTCACTCCAAGTAATGACTGAAGGAGTGAATGGCCCCTGTCTCCCAGGAGGACTCTGGCCAAGTTCACAGTCAAATCAGGTAGTCCTCTGCTTCAGGCAGAAGACACTGTCCTGGGCTTTTTGTGAAGCTCTGTGTGACCCACTGCTCTGAAAATATAATACACACCTTTTATTTAAAATTCACTGAGCTGATCAATAGAAGATTGCTGCAGAAAGATTAATTTTGGGTCACAATCCTTCTTGAAAAATATTAATCATGACTGAATAACTGCTTTACAGTACAAAAGAAAATGGAAAATTTTGGTTATTTAAACATATTCTTATTATATAACAACCACTTTATTTAGTAATAGAGTACTATTTTTTAAAGCACATTATTAAGAAATAGAGCATTTTTGGGTTTAGTAGCAAAATTTGAAAGCAGGAAAAGATTTTTTTCTTTGCAGTACCACCAGCCCAGTTCTTAATTAGGTTGATTTTTTCCTTCTTGTTTTTAAGGTTTTAGTTATTTATTTATTTATTTATTCAGTTTGCGTAGGATTAAGGAAGTTACACATTTGGGACATGATTTCATTCAAAATTCATCTATGTGTCACTGCATTGAATAGAGGGTGAAAATACTTGGGTCATGGTCCTGAGATGGTACAGACAGAAGTACCTTCATAGGCTTCACTGGCCCTACCATGGCTTATACCAGTTCAATAATCTGGTAGCTTCAGCCAAAGAAGCTTTGGTAGAAATCCTGTTGATTCATCAAAATACAGCTGCTGTGCATGAAACTGATGATAGTCAGAGTACTGCTTATTAAAGAAAACAGACAAAAGATCCTGTACATTTTTAGAGAGATGAGCCTCTGAGGGCATTTTAAAATCCCTTATGAGCCCACTCTTTGGATCTTGAAAAGCTAGATCTAAATATTTCTAAATGCTTTTTCAAGGGGGAAAAGACAGGAGCTCTTCCTCCAGTGCTTTGCAATTTAACCCTTCAAACCTGTACAAAAATAAGTACAAAATGCTACTGGATCTACATGGGAGGGTTTTTTCCCCTCCAGCTTTGCACCAGTGATAATGGCTTCCCAAAATGCTGTAGTTAGTAGACTTGTTGTGATGTTCCTATCTTCTATGCCAAATTTCAATCAAAACCCAAATGTTTGCATCCAATTAAAAAAGGAAAAAGGGGGTTGATTTTTGCAATGATGCTTCTATTTAGCTTGCTACATCAATGTTCAGAGTAATCTCTGAGCAGTCTCCAAAGGCAGCATGCCAGCTAGTGTTTTCTTTTCCAAACTGAAGGCTGATCGGGCTGGTAGGGATGCGGTAGGAGCTCTCAGGAGGGACGATGTAACTGATCACTGCCCAGATATGCACTGATCTTTGACATCCCAGGACTGTGTACTGCCAATGCGCCTTACACTGTACCTGCCAGGCTGGAATCCAACTGACTCATTCGGTACTGGTGTGCCTTGACTTCGCACAGGTTTATATTTATGCTGAGAAGTGGTTTGAACAGATGATAGGAAAGGGTTATGATGCTGATGACCCGAGGTCCACGCTAAATGCATTTTGGTGTGTGCTTATGAGGCTTACTCTGTCCTGGTCCTGTGCACTGAACACCTTGTAGGTGCTGCAGTGCTGCTTCCCATTTAGTTTTGCCCCAAATTGATCCAGTTTGGGCATTCAAGACCATGCTGCGATATGTACCACAGTACAGTAAGCGGAGATGACTGGGAGACTCCTTTCAAAAGCACACTCATGATCCAAACTAAAACATTACAGCTCAATGCACTGATACAGGCAGAAATTTCAAGAGGGAAAATAATGGCAAAACATCCTGTTGACTTCAGTGGCCCCAGAATTTCACTGATGTTTGTCTTGAGAAGAAAGGCAGGCATAACTCAAGCCCAGGGATGTAAAAGAGAGAATGGGAGGACAGTGAAGTTTCTGAGAGGCAAATGGATAATAATAGCAAAATCCCAGGGAGAAGTTCCCAGGGATTTAATTTTTAGTTGTTATTTTTGGTTATAAAATAGATATACAAAAGCAATTCAAATCGGCAAACTAAGAAGCAGACTACTTGGAAAGTTAATTTTCCCCATACTTTTATGCTCAGCAAAAGCCCATCAAAAGGAGCAGAGACAACCCCCCTGTCTCTAAATGCAAACTGCATTTACACAATGGATTTTATTAAAACCATCTGCATATAAACTATTGTAATGACTAATGTTTTTTATGCATTATTTGCATATTTATGCATTATTTTTATGCATTATTTTTATGCATTATTTGCATGCTTTTTAGTCCCTCAGGATTCTCAGTGAGATGCACTGCCCAAATTATCTTCCCCTTTTCCTTCTTTATCAGGCAAAAATGACCTCCCTCCCTCCCTCTCTCCCCTGGTTTCCAAGTGTCCTAACAAGAATGAAAACATAGCAAGTCATTGCCATCTCTTTGGGTGGCAAAAGGATGTGCAATGAAAGCTGCCCGGAGATGTGTCTCCAGGGAAGCAACACAGTGCCAATGAAATTCTGAATGAACCAAACCTACAGACTAAAAGGACTACAACAAAGCAAAGGAAAAAAAGGAACAGGCATTTAGGCAAATGTACATTAAAGCACCTGAGCCCTTATGGTCTGTTCAGAAACTTCTTGCCAGATATAATGTTTAATTTCCATAACAATGTCAGCTTTAGATAATGTCTTTTCTATTTGAGGCCAAGAGTTATTATTACTTGCTATCTGAATGCTCATCTCTATGCAGCATTGTGGAGACAGAGCAATGTAGCATTCAGGGACTTTCAGTCAATCCACAAAAATATGAGCCAAGTACTATTTCAGGGAACTTCTGCAGCAGGCATGGAAGTGCATTTAAAGTTTATTTGTGACGATATTAGGTAATCATCCCTTCTTTTACTGTGCAAGATTGTGTTTGGGTCAGAATCTGAACTAAAATTACATGATTGTTGTTAGTCTGACTGCTTCCATAGTTTGGTAGAGAATGAATTAAAAAATGTAATTTCCATTTCTACAATTTAAAGATAATGTCAACACTTCTCCCCTATTTAGCCTATTCTAGTTACTGCCTACTAATCTCTACTTTTCATAGTAAATGATAATTGCTCTTTGCAAATCCTTTCCTTCTTATCTGCTAATTTTTAAGTGTGAGTTATACTGGCAGATAGATTCCAGCAAATTCTTTACTCTGAGCTGTTTCCAGTTCTGCTTATGTTTTTTATGATAGATTGATTGTTATGCTTGCATATGCAGTGAAATCTTCAAAGCCTGCTGTTTCTTTCTGAAAGAAAATACAAAAAGAAATACCCCAAACAATAAAGAAAATAATTCCTTCCTATCCTGTGTCTCTGACGTCACTTGATCTTTCTTGCTTATGCTAAATAAAGCTTTTTCTACCAAGGAGTAGGAAAATTAGGATTTTATTTTCCTCCGGGTCTGAATGTATTCTTTTCTAGTCACCTGATGACTCCCCTTCTTCGGAAATCTTTAAATACATCTTAATCTGAAAAGGTACACTGATTAGAGTGCTCCTTCTCTTGTTTGCAATCAGCCTGTGTTTTGTTCCCTGAACTTCAAAGAGTTGATTATATTGTGTCCTGGCTTCTTCTGGGTCTGGATTTTGATATTGCTGATAATGGTGTAAATAGGAAAAGCGTGCTTGAAATCACTGTGTCCTGTCAACAAAAATAAGATCTGACTGTGATCTTATTAAGAGAGAACTATATTTGCTCTATGCCTCACACTCCACTTCTCCACTGGTTTTCTGTCTGCCTCCAGATCCCCATTGCAGAGTATCCATCTAGTGTCCAAACTCTTCATGAGCTCTAAAGCTTAGCTCTAAGCTTTATATTTCTCACACTTCTAATTCCTGTTTCTGGTGCTCCTGCCTTGGGCTTGCTCTATCACCTCTACAGGTTTTTCAGTGTCCCTTCTTCTCACTCATCCCTTCATCAGAGCTCTCTGTCCTGAGCTACTTAGCTACTTCAGCTGTTTGATTCACTAGAAATTGGTTAGACTTGATGATCTTAAAAGTCTTTTCCAACCTAAATGATTCTATGTTTCCATGATTCTAAATGACTCCAGATCTCGTTAATCTTTCTCTTGTTACACTGAGTCTTCTTGCTGTGACTAATCAGGACATTATCTGCTGCATGAAATGATGGCTTGCGATATTTGCTTCCCTGTGGGTCACAAAAGTGAACAAACCATATTCCAGAAGCAGCATTAGACTTTCCTCTTGTTTGCGCCAGTTTTATTTTTTTGACACCTTGTGGGGAGAATTGACATGAGGGTTTTGTGAAGACAAGATGATCCTTGCCATGGTTTACAGGCAACACCGAGTGAGATAATTTAGATTTTAAAGACTTTATCTTGATATGACTTTGTGAATTTTGTGTCCATAAACATCACGTGACCAGCTTGTGTCATGGGATTTGAGTGTTTATGCAAATTTGTTTTCCTGACCCGCTTCTTGGGTAGTTCCAACCAGCAATACAAATAGATCTCTGATGTGTCTGATGCAGCCATGGCCTTGGTGATTCACTGAGGGGACATTTTTTAACACTCTGGAGAAAAATATTTCTCCTGTGAATCTTTATTGGTCATGACAGTAACCAAATGATCATTTCCTAGACAGAGCTGAATGACACTTCTCTACCTCTCTTTTCCAAGAGCACAGGTCTCCAAATTCTCCTCATTAAGTGGGTTGTAGCCACCATCACCTCATCACACAGCCCACCTGCTCACCGCCTTCTAACACGGGTGACTTTCTTCTGACCAGTCCCTGGGAGTGTTGGTATGGAAAGGCTGCACCAAGAAGCATTCATATTTTTTGTTGCCTCTTAATGGCATTTGGCAACTGAAAGTGAGAAGGACTAGCCAGCACCATGGCTCTAACCAGCAAGAGGAAGAGAGCAGTGAACTTCAGCGAACTTCAGCACAGAGCAGTGTGGGACAAAGGGCAGCTATTTATTTCCTGTAGGTGCTTCTCTAAAAGAAAAGCATTATGAGAAAAAATCCATTATCTATTGAGAATCAGAAATCATTCAGAGAAAATGGAGTAATGTCATTTTTCTATGCTTTTTTAAAAGGAGCAAGCAGTGGAGATATTTTATTAGCTCCGTGAGAGATTCAAATGTTTTCATGTATGTTGCTGGGATAGTGCCATTTCATGGGTCCCTGAGGGCACTTGGCCTCATCCCATTCCTGGCAATGCAGTGGAAACTTTCAATTATCCAAGAATGAGGAAAAGGTTTGTTTAAATAATAAGAAGTAGCATGAGGCCAGTTCTGTAGATTTTTTTAGAGTGTTATCTTGCAAGACCATTTGTTTATTAATGGCATTCAGCTTAGGTATTCAGTGATCAGCCTTGTGAGACAGAAAACATGTTTGGGACCTGCGTTCACCTGGAGCTGCTGGAGAGGACAGAGATCTCTGGAAGGACTGTGGGGGAAACGGGTAGCTGTGAATTTTGAAGTTTTGTAAGTACTCTGAATATTACCGTGTGCAGCTTGAATGTTCAAAGCAAAGTAAAAAATGCCATCATTACTGATCAATGAGACTGTATTTACAAGGTTGGTCTTCCCCCTTTTTCCTGGAAGAATGGCAGTGAGAAGTTCTTGGAAAACTCTAGGGGAAGTTCTAGCCTCACTGGAGGAAGTGGAAGTCCTCCCAGTGGTTTCGTCCTTATGGTGAGATGGCATCTTCCCTAATGTCAGTGATCCGAAAGCCTGGTGCCTGGTCCTGGTGGGGCCCCCAGGATCTGCCTTAGATATCTCCCTGCAGCAGGGACTGAATGCCCCGTGGAGGTGCACGTCCTCCCGCTGGCTGTGGAGAGCCAGCTCAGAGTAGGCACCTAATGGTTGAATGGCAGATGGGTGAGAGGAGTCCTGCTTTCACCAGCTGGGGCCAGATCTTCGAAACAAATCTAACCTCGAAAGACCATGCCTGGGGGATCTTCACAGCTGCCTAAGCAGGTTAAAAGCCTGTGCTCCTTTGAAATCAAAGAACCGATATAGCTGCTTTTGAAAAATCACTGATTTTCAATCAGCACTGTATGGATCTACAAGTTTTGTGTTTTGTGGGTTTGTTTTAAAATCTGGTTTTAAATCATTATTTCAGCCATGAAGTAGAGGGCAATATTTCCTCTCAAGAAATTCATCCCCAGTTCCACTGATATTAAGACCTTTTCTACATGGTCATTTGCCTTAGTGGGAGCCTCTCTCTTGATGGCGTTGGTTGCTCTTTGGCTGGGAAGCATAAAATTAAACAGAGAAAATACTGAAGGGAACAGATGTCTGAATTTGCTGGAGTAGAAGCAGGGAGAATTCTCTGTTTTTTCTTATCCATGTCACTAGATTAGCTTGATGCTGAGGACCCTTACCTCAAAAAAAAAAAACAACACCAAACAAACAAAAAACCCCCAAAATGCCCAAAACTCCAAAAACCTAAAATCTGAAACTGTATTATAAATGATGGCCACCTGGCTCAGCTCTGAGTGTCTTTTATATAACCATAAACAATTCTTTAGAGGGTGTTACCTTCTGAGAGAAATCACCCAAATTGTGTCATTTCTGTTGTGGATTATAGTCTCACCACAGATAACTGGGACATAGAGATCCGCATTTGGTCATATACAGATGACAGACTCCGAAATATCTTGGACTTTTTGTAAATGTTGACTAAATCACTCAAGGGCCATAAGAAAATTTGGGAGATTTGTTTTGGGGAGAAAAGGGGGAAGACTTTCCCATAACTGTTCCTAACCATATCTATCCTATGGTTTAAATAATATCCTTCCCCCACACCCTTCCAGATTTTTTGTGAGTGATAGACAATTTTTTTCAACATTGGGGTACTAGTGTTGAAAATTGCAGAAGATAAATGTGGTGGGATTTTTTTTTTAAATGACATGTGGGTTTTTTGTAGCTGAGAAATACTGAAATGGATACTGAGTCAGTGCCTGTCATACATCAGTCCAAAACCAACTTGCTTTTCTGATTGTCTAATTTGGAAAAGATAAGCATCTTGCCTGGTGTCTCCTCACTTTACTGGAGTTGGCATTGGTGCAATATGGAACCCGGATGAGGATCACAGCTCTCCCATTCCTCTGGCAGGATGGGAGTGGGAGCAGCCCACAGAGCAGGCTCAGGCTTCCTCAGCAGTGGTAGCAGAATTCAGAGATGGATGGAGTGGTGAGAATGAAATCTGTGATAGTGGTTAACTTAGCCTCTAGAATACCATCTAAGAATATTGGTGAAATTTTGGGGGTGTTTGGCTGAAAGAGGTGTCAGAGGACTTTGTGGGCACTCTCTGTGGTACAAGGGACCAATTGGTTTTAGGGATTTCGATCCTTCTCCTCACTTTCTTTCTGCTCTAGAAAAATGGACATGATCTCCCAGTCTGTCCCACAGCCCTGGAGGAAGGATCCCTACTAACATCTTGGACAACAAGAACAGCACATCCCCATCCACTCAGGCATATGCAAAACAGGCAGTCTGAGAGCTGAGCCAAATTTTTCATGGACTGTTTGTCTCCCAGTAGTTTTCTGTGATTGTACATTGAAAAGTCTGTAACAAATAACTGGAAAGGAGATCAGTTAGCCACAAAAATGCAATGTTAGTGACCTGTTTGATGGGATAATTCTGCTCAGATTACATGCATAGGTTTCCAGGTGTGGGTCCTTGGCTCACCTGACAGCTGACAGATGAAGGTTTGGTCAGGAGAAGAGATGGGGCTTTTGGCTGCTGGTCCAGGTGATGATCTATGCCGTGGCATGCAAGCAGCCAGCATATCTGAGTAGATGGGTCTGCATGTTGCTGCTCAGCCTGTCCCCTGGCCACTCCTGCACACTGGGCATTGCTGTCCTGTTCAGACACCTCTGTAAATCTGGCTGCTACCTTTGCTCATTCTTTAGCAGACACTCTCCTCATGAACAGGTAGTACTGTCTCTGGTTTCTTGGCCAGATTACAACCCAGACAGTTCCCTTGGTACTTTGAAATAAATAAGGTCTCTTCCATCCCATCTCAAAATTTGCCACATAGTCTTTTTCTTTCTGGTAGCTCTCTCCTTCTGAGTTGGCTGAGTTTCAGTGGTGGATGAACAAAGTACTTCTGCAAGAGGTGATCAGCCAGCATCAGACAAAGCAGCTCTGCTCATTATGATGGGTTTTTTCTTGCACCAGTGGATGATCTCACCCAGGTTCCCTAAAAGCACCTGGGATGCCGGTGATGACGACACAGTATTAGTTCAGTGCTTGCTGGCACTTGGGAAGACCCCCACCAGACCCATGAGGATAACTTTTATGAGCAACAAGCCACTCGGCAAGGCTTTGCCTTACGGGACAAATTGGCCAGGACAGTCTCCAGCCACAGCCCTGGCATTGGTCCTGGGCCAGCTGCTGGAGTACGACAGAGCTGTCTGTGCAGGTTCGTGTAGATTGAAAAGTAACTATTGCTGCTGCTCTAAACTGTCTCTAAGCGTACAGTCTTAATGGTTATTTGTATTGTAATAGCGTCTTCAGGTTCAGAAAGCCATTAAGGGCCTCACTCTGTTATGCTCTATTCATACAGCTACTAGGAGACCATCACTGCCCTAAGAGCTGCCAGAATAAAGACAAATGGGTTGTTCTGTGAGCTGTGCAGTTAATGAAGCCTAGATTCATACAGATTTGAAGCCTATATGTCTATCCTTTTCCAAAATGCTCCCTCTGCTCCTCAAATCCTTACAATCCCTCCTGTTCTTGCTACAGATACACCATTTTCTCTCTACAGTGACCTTTTCTCCTTTCCTCAACCCCAGCCACAGGTCGAGCCAGAGGCAGAGCATACCCTGACTGTGTTGGGGACGGAGGCAACACATACCAACATGGTGGCTGAGTCACCATCCCTGGAGGTTTTTAAAAGATGTATGGATGAGGCGCTTAGGGACATGGTTTAGTGGTGAACTTAGCAGGGTTAGGTTTACGCTTGGACTTGATGATCTTAAAGGTCTTTTCCAACCTAAATGATTCTATGATTCATACCCTGGCTGTTTCAGAGCTGTATGTGTGGTTTGGTCAAGCAGCATGCACGTGCTGAATGCTTAGCAAAAGGCTATACTGAAGACGGAGCTTCAAAGCTCCCACCAAAGCTTGCCTGTGGTGGAGGCACTAGTTTGTCTTTCTTTCCTTATGCTCACAGAAACATGATGCAAGCAGATCTTCTGCCAGGGAGGGTGTTTGATGGCACTAAAAATTATCAGGTTCAATATAGCTTGGTACCTGTTTAAACCATCTTAAGGCCTCTACACAACTTTCGTAGCAAACAATCCCTCTGTGCCTCTGACCTTCTGATTTGCGGGCACTCCAGGACTGTAACAAGAACTCTGTACTAGGGGAAATGGAGCACTTCTAAGCTGTGGAAAACACAATAGCAAAGTATGCGCAATTAGTACGTGTAACAATATCCCTTCCAAGTATCATCATGTATATAACCAGCTTCTCTGCTACAGCTGCAGATGTATTGTAGTCTTAAAAATGTAAATTAAATAAACCACTTATGATTCTGTTGCACAGATTTAGCATACTGATGGAGAGGATTTCAGGTGCATCACAGAAACATTTTTCTTACAACATGCACCTGGTCCATTACCAAGTCTTGGCGAGGAAAGCCTCTATTGTGGGATCTCTTTGGTCATCATGAGCACGAGCTCCATCTCAAAGGATTTGCCTTCATTCAACTGAGTTGTAGTCTGAGGATCAAACATTGTGCCCAGCCCCTGAGGTCTACACAAGGGTTTATTAGATCAAGCCCTCTGTGGTCTCTGAATGTCTGTGTAATCTGATGCAGAAAGATGAGTTTGAGAGCTATTTGATCTTGGATTCCTACTGGATCATCTCTGACTTTAGTCAGTATCTTTGAGTTTTGATATTTTTCTGCCTATTTGTAGGTGCTGTCCAGTAAGAATTGGATTGTCTAATCTTTCTGCATAGTTACTGGAGTAAGAAAAGACTTGATTCTCCTTCTGAAATTGCTTGTCTCTCCATTGACTCTGTTGTAAGTCTACAGCAACTGCAGTCCTCGCTTAGGTATCTAAACATTCCATTGGGTGCATTTAGACTTGACTTTCATTCTCTCTTTGGTTACAACATTTCACCTGTAAGGAACAAAAGATTTTGCTGTGCTACAGTGCTAATAGTGTAGCATGTCCTTTAGGAGAAGATGAAAGGCAGAGGAGAACAACAGTGATTGGAGAATGAAAAGGGAAAGCATGGTTGCTAACAGCAGAAAAGTAACTTCTGCCCATCCTGGGTTGTCAGCATGCCACCAAACCTCATATCCACTCACTCCTGCCTCACTGGCTGGGTTGGGTAGCAGTTGCCCTTTTTTTCCCCTTAGGGTTATAGAAATCAATCCAAGTAAGAAAAGGAAGAGAGCTAACAAAATAGTGAAGAGACATTGGTGACAGTTAGAGGGTGGAAGAGAAAGTGTGGGTGTGAATGCTAGAATGAGAAAAAGAGAATGATTGCCTTTTAAAAACAGGAAAGAGCTGATAAATAACCCTGAGTAAGGCCATGAGTACAGGAAAGAGCAGTGTAGAGATGGATAGCACAGATCAAATGCAGAAGAAAATAAATGCAAATGAAGAATGAATAAGAAGAGTTAGAAAAGAAAACTGAGTTTGGGTGCGTTAATTTTATTTGTACTCTTCTAAATACAAAGAATTCTTTCCCTGGAGACATTCTACATCACAGTTTAAAAAAAAAATAAAACAACAAAACAAAAAAGTTATGTCAGTCAGACAAGAATGACAACTCACGCTGCCTGCCTTCAATCCTCAGGACAAACATATGCAAACAGCTCTAAGCCTGGAAATCCTGCCACAGAAATCCACTTCTGCCAAAAGTCCTGCAGGTGCAGTAAAGAGGTTGCAACATGGATAAAAAACTCTTCTAGGGATGCCAGGCATGCATTGCACTTCTTGTGCCGCTTGCCTCCTTTTTCAGGTAGACCTACAAAAACGATTCAGAGGAAGATGAGGGAAGAAATACACAAGAAATCAGTCCTTTAATAGAAAGCAGTGGCTTGCAGTTGGGTGTGTTTATCTCAGCTCCCTGGGGTTTCAGAGGGCTCTCTCCTTCCCCTGCTCCAACCCTCTCTTGCTGCTGCTCTTCCCTTGAATGAGTGTTAAGCTACTGCTGCAGATCTTTGTAAATACTGGTATGAAACATGCTGCCTCTGTCACTGTTGCCTAGTTTATGCTTTTCCTAGGACCCTTTGAATTAGCTGGAGCAGGGCTAGCTGAGGCTTAGTGGCAATTACTCTGAGGGAAGGATTGATTGCTTCCCCAATCTGCCGTCACTCCAGATCAATCTGGACAGGGGGAAGAGAGTCTATTTTCTCATCAGGTAACAGCGTTTGACTGAAGATAAGCAGAAACAATCAAAACTAAGCTATAACTTCTCTGTTTCATGAAAAGTAAGTAGCCTTCCTACCAACTTCTGCTAACTGCAGGAGTTCTGCTACACACAATTACCTCATTAATTATCTGCTCCAGAGAGACTTTGAGCATCTGCAGATCCCAGAGAAAAAGGAAATAATGGCAAGGAAGAGGGAAGGAAACAGCACCCTCTTTCCTCTGGAGGAATGAAGAGAATGGGCAGAATTTTGCAACTCTTGGTAAGATGGTGTGGGAAAGACGAAAACTAAATACCACCCATAAAAAATAATCAAGACAAGCACAGAAGCACAAATTAATAACTAAATTACTCTGATCTTGCCAAGAGCCTCTCATTTAGTGGTGTTTAGCTTTAGAAAAGCTGCAGGGAGTCTAGAATAGGAGAATAAGCCAATCCAGAAGGCATACAGCATCTCTCCTGATATCAACGGAAGATGATCTGCTCTGAGGCATGTCCCAGGTTTACCTATGGTGATGAGCTGATGGTCATGGCAATCCAGCTAGATGTTTGTTTGATCTGTTGGTAATGTGTTAAAACCCCCGACTATGGCAGAGGAACTCTGCTGTTCTCCTTGTCAGCAACCTGCTGGTCCTCTTCCAGGTAAGGAGCACGCACTTCAGTATATGCTCAACCTTACAACGTATTAACCAGTATGTCTCCCAGGAATTAAAAAGCAAACCCAAAAAGGCTCATGTTTACCCACTAGATCTTCCTTTTTAATCTTACTAGTCCAATTTAAAAGATTGTCCCTACATCTTCTGAATTAGCCTGGTGAGCTAATATGGGGAAGAGTGTGACTCCTAAGTATAATTGCTATGGTTGGTGTGCCTTATCAATGCCTTTCGAAAAGATAGGAAGCTCAGATTAGTTGTGTGTGTGATATGAATGGGAGCATATTGACAAGTTCCTCATACTTGGCTCAGTCCTGTTTCTTGTGAGATGTGTGATAGTCAAGACACCGTTAAGACTCTCCCCATAGAGTTAGAAACTTGGGGTCCTGGATTTGGGCAGATGTGCTCAGCATATATGAGCTGTTTGGAAAGGATGGTCTGTAGGTCGTTGTGAAATAAAGTGTGAAATTGAGCAAGTGGCAGCACTAAGGCTGGTGGGAGTCTGCTATTCTGGAATTCCCAGATGCTCATTTTGTGGGCCACCGTCCTCTGAAAATATCCTCACAGATCCATGTTGGTGCCATATTGATGCATCTTGCATCCTAGCTCAACATATCAGATGGTGTTGTAGGCTATGCAGTCCAGGGAGACAGCCATAGGTTTATTTTGTTCCCTCTCTTCCCCCCTCCCATTAAAGAGTATTCTTTGCCTGACTTTGCTGCAGTCATCCCCTTCGCATTTCACCATGCCTTATGATGTATTGTGCCTTTCAGTCTAAGAAACCATGAGGACAAGTAGCTAATGTTGGCTTTTATTTTCATGACCTGTAAGACATTCTTGTCTTCATCTGTTCCTTCGGATTGGGCTGTGGAAATTTTGTATTTATGCCACATTTCTTCTTTGCCTTATGATTCCTCTAGTCTTTATTTTTGTCCTCTTCAGAGAAGATAAGCAGTGAGCCCTTCTGATGATGTGCATCTGGTTTTGTCCTGCAGCAAACTTCTTTGCAAGGGTCCCTACTTCCACATCATTTTAGCATGTATGTTATTTAGCTGACTTCTCTCCAAGTTGCAATTTGTGCTGCATTTGTCCACGTTCATTTCTGGATTATGTGTGCAGATAAGGAGCTGTGCACATTGCTGTTTTTCTGACCACAGATGGTTGACTGGGAGATTTCCTTAGAGATTGCTTTGGTAAACTTTGAATGTGGTCTGTGGTGACACTATGTAAGATGCAGACAACATACTGAGCTCTAACAGAGTTGCTGCAGCCTCCACTACTGCAATTACTAAGTAGTCTTGGCGTGTTAGTCACTGTAAACAGGGTAAGCTTGGTGTGGATGAGACCAAAGCGAGTCCAACTGCTAATCAGTACACTGAAGTGCTCCCAGGATCTTATCACATATGCTGTAATTACCAGCTAGGAGAAATCGAAGCTGTTGACAGCGAACTGAATCAACTGAATACTGATAACTGTGGATATGGATATAGCTGTGTATTATAAATGTTGGCCTCGGAGGCGATACTGAAAGCTGAGCTGCAACTCAACTTTTGAAAGTGTTGAGCTTTTGAAAATACTGTCTGTGACATAAGACTGGCAATAACGGAGCAAATTCAGAGCTCCTGAAGGTAGGTGACAATTGGTATCTGATACCTAGTTTCAATCTCCTAAATTACAACTGACAGAAATGCTGTAGCTGAACCAGTTAGGTAAGGCCTGACTTTGCTGGTACATAGAAATAGCCTGCGTCTGACTATTGTCATGGCAGTCACAGCCTTCTCCTGTTGATCACCCCAGCATGCCTCTACTGTGCTGGGAACTTTAGCCACTCCTTCTCCCGGAGTCTATAAAATCTGTACAAACTCAGCTTCTGAGTCAGCTATCTGCTTTGCCCATGGAAATCACAGCTGTACCACTGGGGCACTTCCAGGAGCAGAGTGTCCTCACCACCCCATGGATGCCTGCTCTGCTCTGCCACCACCACCACTCTGAAGACAGGACATGCACATGCGAATAAGAGTGTCCCTGCCCACGTATGGAGCTTCCCTGATGGGACGTCTGACAAAGCCAAGGGAATAGCAAACTCGTGATGTTTTCCTTGCAGAGAGCAAGAAAAATAATTGCTAAGAAACTGAAGAATGGGTAATAATACTAATAATAAGAAGAACAAGCAAGTAAAACAGATGCTTATGAAGCAATACCACTTTACCCTATGCCAACAGAAGAACCAAACCTCTTTTGCATCATAAAGCAGTGACAAACTGACCCTGGTAGGAAATGAGGTTGTGTTCCCTTCCCTGTTACTTGTCATGGCGAAGGAGAGAGAGATGTGCAGAGCAAGCTGAACAAGGGACAGAGCTAAGCTGTGGTCTGCCTCCAGCGGGGGGGGAAGGTGCCCATGAAGCACAACTGTCTTCATCTCATGGCTATTAAAATTGCAACAGTCTCAAATTACCACAGTATCACTGTCTGCCTCCATATGGCATTTGGGTTCTCCTGAATTGAAAGCTGAAGTCAAAGCACTAAAAAAGGCTTCATAACAATATCAGGCTACTGTGCTGGCTAAGCCCAGATACGTAAAACAATGCAAGTATTTTTGCTGCTATGGGATTGCTGGACAGGGATTAACCCAGTGCAATGCAAGTTATCAAAAATCAGGAATGTGGCTTGCTAATGTAGAAATAAAAACAAGTCTTGGACTGACTTTCTTTGGGGCAGAAGGGGTGACTAGTTTAAATTAGTTGTGTGATGTCAAACACCACCAGAGCTGGCAGACTTGAAAAATAAAGAAAAAGAGGGTAACGGCCGGTTGCCACAGGAGTAATCACTATAGTATTGCTAACATCATGAGAAGAAGCTAAACCTGCTGGTATGCTGTTTTAATCAAAGGGGAGTTGCATGCTTTCAGCACGGGGGCAGGGTGTACTCTTTGAAGGAAAATTCTCTAGCAGCTTCCAAGCAAACAGAGGTGACATTGAAGTTTGCGCTGGGAGATCAGACTGTATTAAGCAATAAAATTTGCTTTGGCTTGCACCTCCAAACGCTTGTCTTCTGCAGTTGCTAGCACTGGCTCACAGATCAGTGATTACGATATGGGCGAGTGTGCGTTGGGGTTGTGTGGATGCCGTTACTGTGTATTATTTGTTTCTGTCACAATTCATCTCTGTTTCCAAGAGGTAAAGCTAACAGCAAAGTAACAAAGAGTGACAAAAATCTATCTGGCATGTCTCCAAATCCCTCCCACCAGCCATAACTCATCGTGACTTTATTTTGGGCCAATATTTCCTTCTTGTTGAAAAATTGCCCTACCATTCACTTTAGTTCTTTGACCTATGACTTAAAAAGCAGAAACCTTGGCATACTACTTGTTTGTATGAGCCCTGGCGCTTGATGAAGAGCTTTCCAAACAAAACTCTGTGCCTATGTAGACAAATAATGTAAGTCTAACAAATCCTCTCCTGTTTCCCTCTTAAGTTTTTTGATGAGGTTTATTTAAAATGTAGGATTTATTGATTTCTCTTCATATTAGTTAGATTAAAATGCAGTGGGCATTTTCCTCTTTTTTCTTTTTTTTTCCCAGAGTTATTATGCAAACTTAATCTAGATAATATTCTTGCCTACTGTCACATTAAAGGGCAAGGCAATTTGGCAGAAACTAAACCCCCTTGCATTCCAGCTTGTCCTCAGATATCAGAGGGGCTGAGGGCAGCTAGGCTTAGATTCGGACTGATGCCCAATTCTCTGTGTTACAAGTCCGGTCGCGTTCAATGTATTGAACTCTCACGATTACGGATGCACTCGTAACACCACACACTTTCAGCCTAGTCACATTCCATGAACTAGCAGGGCCACACTTAAGGGCTTTGGTGGCGTTCAATGAGAACTCTCACAGCTAGATTAGTGAATAGTGCAGTTTAGTGAAGCAACAGATACACAAGTTCTTTTGGATTGACAGTGATAAAATTACCGCCTGCAAAGCATGTGCAAATACCAAGAATGTGAGTAATATAGCCTGGCTACAAACGCGTTAAGCTATAAAGCAACTCTATTGAGATTTCTAAGTTTCCCGGGAAAGCACTCGGTATAACCAAGTGTTCGAATCTTACCCAAAGGCGTCCCTGTGGGGGGGAAGAGAGGCTCAGCTCGTCGACTGATCCCAGGTGTCAGGGGTGGTCTGCGACGGTATCTTCCCTGGCATCCTTCCTCTCTTAAGCTATTTTTATATTATTTGTCCTTACAGGTGGAGCTTGAGTGACTCTAGTCATACATACCTCTATTGTAATTGGTGTAAAAGTTTGTTGTTCTACTTTTAAAGGTATAGACTAAGAAAAATCCAGAGCACAAGCTCAGTGAGGGGTGGTTGCACCTTGGAGGTGGGCAGCTTTGGGATGGAGGTGTGTTTTTTGGTATTATAATGAGATTACAATGAGCCAAGTTCACCCAAAGGATAGTATTTTGTCAAAAAATGTCAGACTGTTGGCTCAGGATGGTGAATATGCAGCTCAGGGTAGTAAATATGCAGCTTGTCAGTTCCATAGTACCTTCCAGTTCCTGTCTTATCACAGAGCCTGGCTGCGGTGTCTTCACTCCGCTCCACCCTCTTTCTCTTAGAGTCAGCACACCAAGCTCCCCTGGTGCTGCCAACATCTAAGGTTGCCTAGGGAACTTCTGTGGGATGGATTCCTTGCATATTCGCCACACTCCACCCTGAAGATTTCTTCAGTGCTGTACCTTTAATATAAATTTAATATCTAAGTTACCTTCAGCAATTATTCCACACTTACTCAGTTTCTCTTCATGTATTGGCTAGAATTTTTCACCACCTCTATGCTGTAGATTGCTGGACTCTCCGGTGGCTCTTGCATTTCACTCTGAGTGTTTGCAGCAAGTGTCTGAAAGCACATGCAAAGAAATATTTGTGCTTCAGTGAACTTGATTGCTGTTCAAACATCAACTAACCACACTGTTTGTTTTAAGACACTATTGTTAACATGACCCCATTAACTACAAATTTGCTTGTTACGTTCTCAGAAATCTGAACAATCAACAAGCAAGGACCATGGACTCAGAAAAGTGCACCCTCTTCACGTCAAATAGGGAGGGAAAGCTGAAAACAGACTACTCCAGGTGATGTCAGGATTGAAGAAGGTCCCCCCTCAACCAAATAATTTTCTGAAAATCTTCTTTGTGAAATGTTAAATCTTTTTTTTCTTTCCAGGAAACGGGAAGAAGGAAAAAGATAGCTTTCATAACAAAACATGACTTAATCTCTACAGTGCAATAGAGAGAGAGACGGGGGAAAATGGGAGAAGGCAATAAAGGGGATTGATGAAGAAACCAGGAAAATGCACTGTCTTAAAAGATGAAAAGAAAAGGTGTAGGCATAGGGTCAGAGGTGTTTCCAAGCTTGTGAAAATTTGGCTGTAAATGGCTAAAGGTAGCGAGAAGCAAGCTGTCTTTGTTTCTTTTTTTTACTGAAAACAGTCATAGTGAGAGTTAGTGAACCTGACTGAAAAATGCAGCAACACTTTCCATGAAAATTGTTTTCATTACAATTTAGTTTTCTGGAAATTCTGTTGATCTGACCTGCACAATTGGTGGGTGGTGGAAAATCAGAAAGGCTCCTCCCCATCCCCCCCAAATCCTATCAAGACCCCCAAAATTTCAAAAGCAATAGCGTGGTGGTGTCAACGTGGTCACTCACACCATCCAGATGGGTCTTTCTAAATACATTTATGCTGTATACATCACTGTAGCCATTGCAGCTGTTCTCATTCTGCTCTAAAAGTGTTCATATGCTGCTACTTCTTATAATAATCATGTGCTATTTGGGATTGTGTCAAGTGATGTGACTTATATGTATCACATGTCAGTGGTTCTTCTGTTCTTTTCCATGGCAAGATACTTAGACAGTGGAAGATTTTGCATATATGTGTTACATGCATAGCCTGAGGCTGTTGGAAAGCCTCTCACAGATAGTGCAGACTGTGGAGTTGGTGGTTTGACAAAGGCTTCATTTTGTCCTAAACTAGCCCCAGAAATTTCCCTCTCCTCAACAGACAAGGCTGCCCTGGCTGGAAGCTCTCTGGACTGGAGGAACAAGGCTGTTGGTAGTCTACAGCCCAGAGTCTTACAAAGGCTGCTCAGATGCCCTGAAGTACCTGCAGCATGAGTGATTGGGGCTTCTTTTTTTTTTTCTAATCCAGCAAATATTGCAGAATGAAATTCTGTCTCAGTTGTGGCTACAGCAAAAATTAACTGTGCTGTAGACACTGTTGAAAGCCATTCTTAGCCTGACTACTATAAACCACCTGGATAAATCTATCCAGTTTATCTACTGAAATGCTGAGCATCCTCAGAAAGAGATTTGTTATGATCCTTCTTCATCATTCATCCTTATTTGGATTGTCTCTATTCTTTACTATCTTGCAGTTTTCCTGTGCTGTTGTATATATCAGTATAAACTGTTACACCATGGAATGCCTGGGATGATAGTGCCATGAATAAATTAACAATGTTTTCATGAAAATACACAAGGAAAGGTGCTTATGGAGAACTTGCCCTGCACCAACCAAGAATAACAAGGAGCACAGTGCTGGGAAGAGATAGCAAGTTGTTGGTAGTATAGTTAGAGCAAGCCTAGTCTAATCTGAATTTTTCTCGGGGAGAAAGGGAAGTCATGTGGATGGTTTGTCCTGGCAACAAGTGTGATCATAACATGGATCCATGCTAGAACTATAACTGTTCTATGTAAAGGCATTTCTTCTTATGACTGAAGTTTTGTCGGACATGACAAATTTAGAGTTGAGTCCAAACTGCAGAGTTTGTGCTTCCTTTCTACACAGACACAGATTCCATCATCACAAAATAAATGTAAAATAAGGTAAACTTCAAGTTGGTAATATATAATCTGTATGTCTTAAAGCCTGGCCCCCCTCAGTCTGAATGAGACAGCGTTCTCCCTTTTAGCCAAATATCCAAACTGTTTAACCCACTTTTGACCTCAGTAAAGCACCCGTATGTTATGATATTGACTTTGTCTGCATTACTGTGAGGCTACTGCTTGAATAACATCATATAGATATTTCTAACTTTCTTGCCTGAAGACTTCTATCCTGAACTCTATCTCTGGCTAGTAGCTGATCAACAAATATTATTAGTATGGGATTAGTTAGAAAGAGTCCAACAGATATATCTCATCTTCTTAGATCACCTCAGTGGTTAAATCTACCTTTCTGTTCTGCAGCACTGAAAGTATTTTCACAGTCCATTGCTTCTAAGCATGCCCAGTCCCTTTTCTTATCTTTATACAACAGTGGTTATAAATTGTACAAGTCAGATCAATAAAAGGGGATTTTGAAGAAGGGTGAAAATAAATGTCATGCTTCATAATTTCTTCAAGACTTCATTATCTTTATTAATGTCACACCTACACCTTGTTAAAAATAAGCACAGGTTAGAAGCCAGAGCCAAATTCATTTTCAGAAATGTCCTTTTCAGGTGTTCCCAAAGAAATATTTGAGACTGATATTACGCACTACCACTATGCCAAGTTATATGCCTTCAGAAACTTAGAGAAGGCAAATCTTCTCCAGGCTTTCAGCCCAAAGGGTTCATGACATTGTCGCTCACTCTGAAATCCTCTGTGAGCTTTTCATGCACTCAAGCCCTCTCAGAGGAGGAAAAAGTTGCTGAATTTGGGGAGTGAAATTGATAGTGTTTCCATTGGATTTTCATGTGTATACATACCTGCTGGGGAGGAGGAGGCGGAGTAAGGAAGAGGGAGCCAGTCATTCCTCAGGAGTGCCCACTGACAGTGCAAGAGGCACTGGGCCCAAGTTAAAACATGGGGAATTCCATCTGAACACAAGAAAACACTTTTTTCTTGTGAGGGTGGTCAAATACCGGCTCAGGTTGCCCAGAGAGGTTGTGGAGTCTCTATCAGTGGAAATACTCAAAATCTGATTGGACGTGGTCCTGGGAAAATTACTCGAAGAAGGTGAGGATGGTCTCCAGAGGAGACCCAGTTGCAAGGGGCTGAGGACCCTTCCAGCCTTATCCATTTTGTGGGTTTGCAATTTCACATTGGATTCTAGGAGCTGCATATTTCTTGCAGACGCCTCAACACATTGAAAGGGATGGTGCATTTCAGCATCCCTAAAGCTATGTTATTGCTGTACCAGAAGGAAATTTCCCATGTACCTGGGAGTCTCCTTTCACACGTCCATGGAAACCTTTTTCCTTTGGAATATGCGGTACCTTAACACTTGCAGGGCTCATGTCTGAATGCACAAATACAAAAGCAGGGAGAGAAGGGGAAAATCTTGCTGGGCTGCAAGCTTTATTATGAGCTATAGTCTCCTGCAGTGATCAATGAAAGTAGAGGGAAGCCTCTTCCTGTTCCGAATTACCAGGTCAAACCCTTCATCTGTGAAGACTAAAGCTGTTGCGAGAACCTGCAGAGGTTATATTAGAGTTATGGATTTAAATCCCTTGTGTGACAGCTTGATACCTTTAGGTTTACAGAGGCAGCTAATTTATTACATCAGGATTACACTCTTGAATGCTTTTTGTGATACAACTGTTGAGATGTAGTGTGAATGCATACTTTAAAATCTTGTGTGAAAGATCTCAGCTATTTTAAGTGCTCTCTTGGTAGTTGGTCTATCTTTTAGGTTTCTGCATGTATGTGGAGACTTTTGTTTTTGAAGTGCCCTTGCTATACCTTTGTTACAGGCTTTATTACGGTTTTACATGTGGTGGGATAAAATAAAGTTTAATCAGTCTGAAAGAAAAGTGAAGGCTACAGAAACAGCACTTACTGGTGCCTCCTTCGTGGGTTCATGCCTGCAGCTCTGGTCTGGGGCACTGCTGTGTTCAGCAGCCTCAAGGGACTGTTCCCAGCCCAGACGCTGCTTACCAGATGCTTACAGTACCAGGGCTGTGGGGATGTGGAAAGCAGCCCCTGTGATGCAGAGGGTGATTTGGAAATGCTTGGGGAACTCTCCCTTCTTTAGCTTTAGCATTCATCTTTCTCTGCCCCAGCTGAGCCACTCTTTCTGGTGCATTTAGAGCAGCCTTACTTCGGTCCTAGAAGTGCTCCTCCCTGGACTGCAGTGCAAGGGGCTATACCCACCTCCCTGCCGGGCTTGGGCCCCTTATACTGTACTGCTGAGATAGCAGTAGCACTAATCCCTCACACCCCACACTGCAATGGCAATTTCTGCATTTTCACACATGCAGCCCTCACTTCAGGTCATCTGAACCTTGAAACATATGACAGGCCTTCAAAACAAGCCTTCAAATAACATCATCAGACAACTTGCGTGAATAATTTTTTTGAGAAAATCTGATGCATGAGGACTACTAATAAGGAGAAACGAAGACAGAGACAGGGAAGTGAGGGAGGCGTCAGATACTGGGGGAGGAGGATGGCTCCAAAGTAAGCCTATGCCACCCATGCTGCCAAATTGCTTGTTTTAAGGAGAGGCTGGAGTTTAGCGTGCACGAAAGCATAATACTCCTGTCCACTTCAATAAAGAGCACTGCTGTCTCAAGTAGACAAAGTTGGAGGGAATTCAGCATGCAGCAAGTCCCCAAAATTGTCTGAAAATTAAAAATGGGTGGAAGAGCCAAGAAAGCCAGAACTGATCAGAGCAGACTGAGCTTAAATAAGAGTGCCTAAGTGGAGATGCGATGGCTACAGGTGGACAAAAGGAAACAGTCAAGAGGTCAGCAGTGGAGTATCACTCTTAATGAGTAAGGACAGAACGAGGAATAATGGGCTCAGCATGCGGCTGGACTCAAGGTGACTACGAAAATGGCACCATATCCAGGAAGTCTCTTTTTTGTTTGTGGTGTTCAAATGACCTTCACAGGCAAACCACTGCAGCGCAGGCTTTAACAGCAAGCTCGTGCGGTCCCTCTTTCTTGTCTGGGAGGATGAATATGCAGCAGAGATTCCCTTTGCAGGGGAACTTCCCTGCTTTTCTCCTTTTGCTGGTACGCTGGAGCTGCAAGAGGGCCCAGTGTAGTGAAGGAGCATACAGCTGAGATGCCCCAGGGGAGAGGGTGTGCCCTGTCCCCCAAATCAGCCCATCACAGGGGTGTAGCCAGAGGAAAACTGCAGAGGCGTGGGAAGAAAAAAAGGGAAAGGGGCAGGGATATCAGAGGGAGGGGAGAGAGGAGGCACTGGTTAGGAAAGGCGACCACAGGAGGTGAAACAGAGGGAGCTGGACCATGTCCAGCCTGCAGCCCACGGACATGGAGATGGCTGAGCCACCAGTGCCTCTGTCACAGCCAAGGGGACTGCAGCAGGAAGGTGGCACAGCCTTGAGATGGAGTTCCCCGTGAGCCTGGGGCAAGGACTGGAGGAGAAGGGAGATGAAAGTCTCAGGCATTTAATGAAAACCAAGACGTACTAGGGAAGAGGTTCTGGCAAAACTCTACCAAGGCTGTTAGAAGGTTGAGGAATGTGATCAGACTCAGGTAAAGACCAAGGAATGACGGATATGCCCCTGGGAGAGGAAATTCTGAATGACTCAGTCTGTAATATTGTTGCCCATGGCTGCTTCATTTCCTCAAACAAGTGTTTGCATTTATGCAGTGTATTTAAAATCAGCTTTATGCAGAAATTATTTTAACATCCTCCAAAGGCAAGAATATACACCTAAAATGTTTTTATAGGGTGAGTCATCTGCCTGTAAGGCTATAGCAGGATGACCATGTCAACATGACCATTTGATATCTGAAGGTGTTATTGACCCATAACGTTGTATCTATCACATCCTAGATGCTGGCTGTACTGGGGACAGTCTCCAGGATGTCCTGGCCTGCAATGAAGAAGGTGCAGAACAGAGAGAGCAATCATGATCTAAGCTGGAATCTCAATGTTATTTATATATTCCTAGTCACTGAAATTCCAGCTCCACCTAAATGATGACCATGACACTGGTGGTTGTCTCAGCATTTGAAGATACACCTCCTGAAAGGAGAAGAGATTTATACTTCTCAGTGAGTTGAGAAATCTTTTACAGGCCTTTAAAAACAGGAATAATAAAGTTTATACAATTTTTACACACTAATTTGCTCATTATGGACTGTCAACTGTAAGAGTAAGCAAAAGGGACAGATGATATTTCTGTTCTCATCTAAGAATTAACTCTTAAATCTTTCTGCCAAGAAATGTGAATGTACAAAAACTAATGACTTGCAAAAACAGTGAAAGGATGCCAAGGATTTTTCCACTGTTTTTTATATAAATCACTTGATTGCGAGGGTAAATTTAAAACTGGTCTTCCCATATTCACCACAGCTCAAGTCACACATCTCAGCAGGACAAAAACTTCAGAATTACAGAAGGGAATTCATTTTGTCTGTACTTGAACATGTGGAGGTGTTAAGGCATGTCCAGCTGGAAGGCTGTTAAATGTTTTCTATGATGAGACATGGTTTTAGGTGAAGCTTACTCACTGCAATATTAAGTTCTTCAAAGATTTTCTTCCTTCCCTAAGCACGTACTAAACAATAGGGATGATGGACAGATACTTTATTACTGAGTACTATCAGCTTTTTCACAATATCCTGAGTGTGTTCCTGTTATCGTGTTAAATTTAGAAAAAAAAAAAAACTGATCATATGTGCTAGAATTTGACATGAAAATTAAGTTGAATCAAAAAATATTGGAAAAATATTCATTTAATGAGGCATATATTAGCTCTCAAATACTGGCTTCACATTTTCATTTCAACAGTGTTCGTACGTTTCAGGAATCTTTGGGTTAGAAGTGATTTGTTATTTTTATCTTCAGCTCCTGGCTGTCGCCACTTCTTAAAACTAATGGAAGTTGCTGCTTTCATTTCTGCTTGAAATTCAACAATGGAGAGACCTTTTTATGTGTATGTTAACAGACTTGGACAGATTATATAAACCTGCTAAGTATTGATTCTGCAAATGCTGAGTGTCAAATTAGTTTGAATTATCCCTTTAAAGAGCTTAGGCACTGATTAAATATACTAAAATGCCATTTTGAACAATAAATTGATGTTTTTGATAATTGTATCTATTAATATAACTGCATATTTTATTATAGTAGAAAAGCATGCATGGCACTAAAAATGCACAGTCTGCTAAGGTCAGTGGTTCAGCTTTTAATTTTAAGAGGTGTTCCTCATTTCCACACTAGAGATGTAAAGATGTTACTAGTGAATGATCCATTTAACATTTTGGGCAGGAGAGGGCTAGGAAGCCCAAGCCCTCATTCAGCTCTCAGCTGCAGGGGTGTAGCTCTCCCCACCTCTGCCCTGGCCCCTTTTCAACCCTGCAGAAGGTTGCCCAGCTAGACTCCTTTGAAGGACAGGGTCTTTTCTATAAAACAGTAAGAAACACTTCCGTATCTGCCACAATTACATTTTACTGATGCAAAAATTTACATTTTACTTAAAACAGATGCATAAAAATGCCTTGAGTAGCTGGGCTGGGGCATATGCAGAGCTGAGCTGGAGAGCATAGCTGGCACCTTTGGGGGTGGTGTCAGGCTTTGCTTTCCAGTGTGAGGACACGTGTGGTACACTTTAAATTGCACTGTTAGCACACGTTGGCACTCGCCTGCATTATCAAGCAAAATTGGCTAGAACTGCCCAGGGACTGACTTTCCCCCAGTTGGCACAGATGGTGTAGTGCTGGTGTGATGGGAACTGGGTCACCTCACAGGTCGCAGCGGGTCCTGGCTGTGGCTGGCCCTGCACTGGCTGTGCATGACAGGGACCTCCAAAACCTCTCTTTTGCTCTGTGCAAGAGACCTGATGCTTCTTAGTGAGCGATCTTGCAGGAGGGAAACCTAGGAGTAGCCAAAGACAGAAGGAGTCTGAATGTTCTTCTTGGTAGCTCTGTAATAAAGCACAGAGCAAGGGGTAAGCATGAATGTTCTCTGACAGACATTTATACAAGCCAGTGGAGCTATGTCCTTTTACTGGCATTGTCCCTCTGAAGAGCTGTTCCTCTTTCACGATCATGACGTGCACTTGTACAATGGTTCCTGTTTGATGCTGAGGTCTTTGTGCTCTGTAAAGTTCTTGAGTGGGTCTTTTATAAGCAAGAACAAATGTCAAAAGTTCCCCTGACTTGGCTTATCAGCTGTGTTGGTGAGTCAGGAGAAAAAGGGCTACAGTATGTTTCTGCCGCTGGAGTTTAGCCACTGGCTTTTCTGCCTTGTGCAGAGCTGTTCGGATGTTAGCACACTGGCTGGTCTGGCAAACAGCAGTGATGCTCTGGTCTGAACCAATGTGCTGGTACAGAATGTCCCGTCAACATGGAGTGGAGGGGATGGATTTAGATTATATGGAAATCGTCACAAAAATACACCTTGTTTTTGTGTTAAACATTTTCTGGCTTTCATTTCTTTTTTATTAAAATAGATTCTCCCGTTTCTAGCCCTCATCTCCACCCAATGCCCATTTTTCTATCTGCCTACTATAACATTGTTCCTTAAGTAAATACAAAGATTTAATTAAGTGATATCTCAGAGTATTTCCTTTCCCTTTGAAGGTCCACTGGAATTTTCTTACGCAAACCATATTATCAGGACAAATAATATTCTTCTGACTCCTTACATATGATATGTTGAAACAATACCAAGTTCATGGCAGGTAAGATGCCCCTTTGAGCCAGTACTGGAGTCAAGTGAAGGAGATAAATTCTTCAGTGTGGTTCAGATTTGTTCATGCAAGTGAGTAAGCTCAGAGCTCTTGATCCAAGACAACTCCATGCAACGCTACAGGCTTGGGGACGAGTGGCTGGAAAGCTGCCCCGCAGAAAAGGACCTGGGGGTGTTGATCAACAGCCGGCTGAATATGAGCCAGCAGTGTGCCCAGGTGGCCAAGAAGGCCAACGGCATCCTGGCCTGTATCAGAAAGAGTGTGGCCAGCAGGAGCAGGGAGGGGATCGTGTCCCTGTACTTGGCACTGGTGAGGCCGCACCTCAAATACTGTGTTCAGTTTTGGGCCCCTCACTACAAGAAGGACTTTGAGGTGCTGGAGCATGTCCAGAGAAGGGCGACGAAGCTGGTGAGGGGTCTGGAGCACAAGTCTGATGAGGAGCGGCTGAGGGAAATGGGGTTGTTCAGTCTGGAGAAGAGGAGGCTGAGGGGAGACCTTATCGCTCCCTACAATTACCTGAAAGAGGGTTGCAGAGAGGTGGGTGTTGGCCTCTTCTCCCAAGTGACTAGCGACAGGTCAAGAGGAAATGGCCTCAGGTTGCACCAGGGGAGGTTTAGGCTGGATATTAGGAAAAAGTTCTTTACTGAGAGAGTGGTGAGACACTGGAATAAGCTGCCCAGGGAGGTGGTGGAGTCACCATCACTGGAGGTGTTCAAGGAACGTGTGGACGAGGCATTGTGCGACATGGTTTAATGGGCGTGGTGGTGTTAGTTGATGGTTGGACTTGATGATCTTACAGGTCTTTTCCAACCTTATTGATTCTGTGATTCTGTGAAGACTCTGAAGTGTAGTAGCAGTCAGAAGTTCTGCTGCCAGCCTTTCTCTCATAAAATCACCCTGTTGTTCTCCCCTGTATTCAATGTTGCATATAATGTGCACTGGCTGGCAATAAAACACTGCATGCAAAGCTGGAAGTAGAGCACCGTGTACACTAATGTGCTTACTGAGCACTTTAAGGAGCACTTAGGTTCCTGCCTCTTGGAGACAGTCTGTGGGAACTGTGTGTTCAATTCCCATGTGTCCTCTCCAGAGAGGGGGAAAGGACCCTTGAAAAGGCTTATGCTCATTCTTGCTAGAGCTGTCTTAGCTTCTTTTCCAAGCGATAGACTTTGGGAGCAGAAAAAATTAGGTCTGTTGCTCTCAGTAGAGATGTGGACACTTGCAGTGAGTGGACATTACCTTCCTGGAGGCCAGGCTTGAAGGAAATGCAAGGGAGTGAACTAGGTCTCCTATAGCACAGCCACGTGTCTAGGGGAAACAAGGTTGGGAATGGTGCACAGGTGACTGGCAAGGAATGAGCAATTTACCAGTCCCTAATTAGAGCTTGGGGTAGGGAATAAACTAAGGTTCTCCCATATGGATTCCAAGGAAGCTGGTTTAGAAATCCTGCAGGGTGTGAGGGATGGAATTGGATTTCAAAGTCTAAGCACAGATTCAGCAGAAAGTTGCTTCAATTTTACTGTGTTATAATTACTTATCTTTGCTTACTCTTACCAAAGAGTGAGGAGACATCCTTTGATTTGATTAGAGGACCCAGCCATTTTCAGGAGCACTGTGACGAAGCCCTCTGAGATCAGGGGCCTGAACTGTCTGGAGCTCGATGACTGGTGACGGAGACAGCAGCTCAGAAGAGGAGAAAAATGAGATATGGTGCAATGGACTCAAACATAGCAAAGCAATCATGCCATCATGAATTCCCGAATCTCAGACTTACAGCCTTTGCAGTGACTTTACTGCTTAATGGTAGTTGAGCAGCTACATCTCTTCTGAAGATAAGGGCCAAAGTTTTTGTTACCTTTCTACCGTCACTTGCGGATGACATTCTGGTTTAATTCCAGTCTCATTCCAATTTACAAGGCAGAGAATCACAGCTGTAACTGCTGATACTTACTCTTCTCCACAGAGAAGCCAAGGACAAGGACCTAATTGAGCACAGCAGTTAAGTCCAAAGTTTGTCTTCTACTGAAGTTTGTGGAGCCTCGAGACAAAAATACGTGTGTGAGAAAGGGTGCGTTTAAGTGTGTGTTTAATCACAAAACAAATGTGGGTCGAACACCTGACTTCCCACCCCAGGTTAGCTGGTCTGAGGCATGCTGGTTTAGCAATGACCCCTTCTGTAGAAAAGAAGGCATCTTCAGTCTCCAGGGGTGATGCCTCAGTACTTTTTGCAACATTTAAATCATTTTAAAAGGTCTTTAAGAATTTATAGTATAGTAAGCCCTTGAGTTCTTCCACAGGCCACAAATTAATTAGCTTGTTCCTTAAATTCCAGCAAGCTAAGTGGAAATGCTTCAGAGGTTCCTTCCCTGGAAAATGTAAAACATCCTTTGATTAACTCCCCACTTCATGATAATGAAGACCTGGATTTTTTTACAGTGCTTGATGTGATTTTTCGATTTGTTAGTGTCAGAGTAGGTTTCCAGTCAGAGTGTTAGAGATTAAACTGGTACTTTACTCAAAGTTGGAGGGAAAGAATTTAGTTGGCCACCAACAAGGAGAGACCCTCTGCCATGAGAGGAGTGCCCAGCTCTGCCTGCTGGATAAGGAAGTCTGCAAAAAAACCCCAACAACTAAGCAATGTACTACTTCAATTTGCACATGGAGATGAACGAAAGGCTGGGGCTGCAGGTCCTGTGGGTGCCCGGTATTGACTCCATGTGTCAGCTGTCAGTTCTCACACCCGTCTGTGTTTGTCATGAGTCTGGAGGATGAACCAGAGCTCATCAGAGCTGTAAGGGTGTTTGAGAGAGACTTGTGAACTCTCCCCCTGGACCAAGCTACACGCATGCCCTACCAAAGCATGGCTTGCATTGCCCTGCTGACCAGTCAGCTGGCTTTCTCACAGTAATCTCTGGAGATTTGGGGATCGTGCTGCCTCCTCCTTGGGTTGCCTTTCCTTTAGTGCATGAACACTTGTCCATCCTTTTCAACTGCTCTCACTTCCTCAAAGATAGCACTGGCTTTCCTCTCTTTGGTGCTTGTTTCTAAGGTACGTCCTGCTTCCTGAATACTCTGGCTGGCAGATTTGAATTGAGATCTCCTTATAGATGACGGTAAAGGAAAAATAAGTCTATTGCTTAGGTAGCTGCTAAATGCAAAGATCAGGTGAAACCTCAAGGGATTTGAGTGAGAGAACAGGCTCTTCGGAGCTGCTGAAAACCATGAGCTGGCCGGTCCCAGAGCAAAGAAATCATACTGTCATTTACGTGGAGATAAAGTTGTCAGAGGGGAGGTGGGACTTGCAGGTCTATTTCCACTTGACCAGCTGAGGTGCGTTTGTTGCCAGCTCCTGGGAATAGGTCCTGTGGGGTTTTGACCATGGAGCCGTAGAAATGGAGAAGTCGGATGCTCCCCCAGTCCTCATGCTGAAACCTTCTCAGACAAGGCCTTGGAAGAGCTCTGTAAGGGTGCATTGCCATAAGGAATCATCAGCAGGTGCAGATCTGGCATTTCTATGCCAAAATACACAGCTTCACTGTCAAACAGGCTGCTGAGAGCCGTATCTGGTCCTTGAGCCAGGGAGTGGCTTCACGCAAGATCTGGAGGAGCTAGCACAGCTGGCACAGTTTAAAAATCAACTTTTCCCCATTACAACACAGGATTCCCTGTTCTTGGATCCTCTCTGCAGTGAGTCAGGACTGGGGAGACTTCCCCATGGCCTTCTGTGTCTGATTCCTTAAAAACTGATATCCTAAGTCCTTGGGTTCCTGGTTCACTTTCACTAAATTCTGGACAAGAAAACGCTCTCACTGAGTTAACTGACATTTTTGCTTTGTAAATCCTGAAATTCTTCATGACTGAGAAATATTACACCTCCAAACTGGTAGTATTTATTTTGTGCCAGTGCCGGTAAGCCCTGGTTGAAGGAGATGACGCCATGGAGCTAGGTGCTGTACCATTATGACCAGCTAGTTGAACTTGTAAAATAACAGACTACCCTACAGTTTCTGAAATGCTTAACACTTCTGCTGCCCCACAGGATCCAAATACACAAGTGCCCCTGTGACATGAGAGGGCTCGTGCCTGCCGTCTGAGTGGTAATTGCCTCCCAGCCCACCACACTGTTCATCTCCCAGGGTCCTGGGTGAGATGTCCCCTCTCTCCTCCCTGCCCTTTTCTGCTCAACCCTCACGCCAGATCCTATTTTTTTCTCTGCCTGCAGCTGCAGGGGTGGCTCAGACCCACATTTGTGCCAACTCACTGAGATACTGCATTTGCCTGAGGTTCCCAATCTTGGCAAAACCTTTGAAACTTTAGCCACCCGTCAATAACCTTGTTTTAGTTACCTAGTTTAATTTGGGCAAGGCACATCTTGGCCTTGGTTTGTTAACTGTCTATGAATGCTTGCACTGTATGTAGTGTGCAAAAACCTCTACAAACTCTGCTACTGGATGTATCCTGAATGTACAAGTCATTAAAGTATGGTTGCTAAAAGTCATTAACGTATGGTTGCTAAAAAGGCTATGTTGTTTTGTGTGTCGTTGGCTACCCAACACTATGTCTCATTCCTGTAGTGGGGGGACTTGGTTAAGTAAAGCAACTAAACAACTAAACTTCAACTAAAGAGGCTTTCTATTTGCTTCATATGCCACAGAATTAACGATTTGCTGATAAACTGGCTCATAAAGGATGAGACTTGCAGGAGGGGAAACCATTTCTACCTGATCCTTTTGAATAGCTATGTAAGACTTGATTTTGTTTTCCAGGGGAAGCAAAGTATACAGCTGCCAAGGGTGAAAGATCTGGGCAGAAGATGGTTGAGGGGAAAGATGAGAGTGTAATAAACTGAAGCCTAATGAATTAGAGGGTAGACAGAACAAGCATTTGGGGAGTAAGTCATGAAAGTCTGGGGAAGACAACCAGCCCAGCAAAACACTTTATTGTGACAGGATGGTTGCTTCTGTTTTACAGATATTTAAATGCTTTCATCCATTTTCCAAGTAAAAAGAATGTAAAAACTCTTTCATACTCTCAAGTCAAAATGTACTGCTTTAGTTTTCCTTCAATGGAGACATTGTGGAAGATTATGAAATAGAAAACATTGCTATGTTGCTGCAGGAGAACCAAGTTCCTCTCCCTTTAATGACAGTTTTGCACTCTAATATGCCTGTATTTCTGTATCAGCTTACTGCTCCGCTTACATAGGTTGTAACATAAGGCAGGATACAGATTGTGTCTTTCAATGAGTGTAGTAGTATTTAAAGAGATAACAAAAGCCAAAGTAGCTGAAAGCAAACTACTCAACCTTTTTATAAAGAGAAAACTTGCAAAGCAAGCATGCTACAAGGAAAGGCAGTTCTATAGTCTCAGAAAGTAGGTTAGGGTGCCCAAGAGACAATTTAAATGAGCTAGGAAGTAAAAACAGCTCTGGCACTATTGTAAGACACTCCTCTCTGTTAATATTGTAGAAATGAGTAAATCCAAGAGAAAAAAAAAAATCACATTTCATATATACTGTTTCATGTTGTGCTGATTTCTTAAGACCTCAGTGAGTCATCTATACCCAAAATTTGCAGGAGACGATGCCAGGAGGAAACTAACATTTGTGATCCAGTATAGTAATGTTATGGCAAAATTTATGAGGGAAGACTGGGTTTTGTTTTCCATGATTAAATGTAGGGGAACATTTGGGGGTCTTTGCTTTTGTTGTGCACAGTGTGTATCCCTGCTAAACTGTAATCATTGCTGTCAACAAGCCAGAATAAAAGCCCGCCCTAACTGGGATGCCACTATTTAGCAAGATATACAGCAGGAGTTAACACAATTACTTGGGAGGGTGAAGGACAGGAGTAAATCATGGCACAAGTGAGACGAGGAATGTGAACGGTGGCACGTGGGCTAGGAAAGGCTCTTGCTAGGACTTCTCTGAGCACCATACCTGCAGTGTCAGCAGCAGTGTCTTGATATAGAAGCTCACACAGTGCAAACAGCTGTCGAAAATCAGCAAGTGAACCACTGCAAAATGTAAGCCATCAGTTTTGGCTCTTGCTAGCCAAAGGCAAGTCTTTATGCCTGAGGCTGCTAATGGAGGGAGCTGCAGCCAGCCCCTGCTGCAGTTTCCATGGCTTTGAGCACCTCTGGGGGTGTCTGGTGCTCTGGATGCTCTCATTTGGCCATCCCAAGGGGAGTACTCAACAGAGTCAAGCCTCAAATCTTTTCTCTTGGCAAGCTGGTAACCTTCTTTCCTAATGTAGAAAGGATCCTCCATTTTAAACACTCTAAATTACCGAGAGGCAGAATATCCAATGGACCTGGAGTGGCTTTTATGTCTTTGTTCAGTTACGCTCCAGTTGTTCCTTCAGCTGAGAACTTGCCATAGGGGAAAACATCACTTATGCCTTGTCCTTATACCTTCATAGCATCCCCAGGTGAACAACACAGTTTAAAAAAAACCTCAGTATTACCTTCTATCTTATCTTCTTTATGACATGGGTCACTCACCTGAAAATAAGATCTTATCTGTTGGTAAAATTAGAAACCTTTGTGTGAAGTCAAAGTTACTTTTATAGCAGTTTGTAACTACACTTATTTCATTTGGGATTAAATTCTGCAATTTCCAAAGCAGTAACTGTGAATGCTGCCGAACCTTATGCAGCAGAACTGCAGTTCTGACCCCATTACAGTCTATGGTAAAACTCCCAGCTCAGCTGGAGCCAGGATTACAAGACGGGAGCAGAAACAACATACAGATTTTCATCCAGATGTTTCCAGTTTTAACTGTCTGGTAATATCACCAAAGCAAAAGAAAAGGTGTATGTATGCAAGTTTTCTTGTAAATGTTTATATTGATATAGAAAATAGAATTCCAAAATTAAAATTAAAATCTTGAGGAAAAGGAAGGGTTAAAAAAAGTGAAGAAACCCTGTCCAGCAGCAAATTAAGACAATCAGACTGATCATTCATCCCTCAGGATTTCCAGAATCAAGTGCTATTTACATTTCCACCTATAGGAAAAAAAGAAAGAACAAGCAGTTTTGTGTGCACAGGTACCGATGAAGCCTGGTTTCCAGTGGATTTGTCTGCCAGTCCACCACTGGCCCAGAGGATGTCTTCTTCCTAGGGAACAGAGGGACCTCATAAAATGGCTCACATAGCTGGCATTAATGTGTGAGCTTGGGCTACAGCTTTTCCATTTGTTGAGGCACTTACAGTACGTTTTCTCTCCCTGCTACTCACTGAGCTCCTGTGCTCATGAAGCTTGAGGAACTAGATTATCTCTGAGTCTTGCTCTTCTTCTGTTGACTTCTGGCTGGGATGAGCCAAAGGATTCAGAAGTTATTAGGAGGAGACAAGAAAACAATGTGACTGTGTTAAGCCTTGTTCCCATAGAAACATGTCTAAAAAGTGTAGTCATTCTCAAATGGCAGGAAGGGAGACCTGCAGGGGACAGCTCGCTGTTCCTGAGAGCTTGACCGCGGGCAGGGGGACATGTGGTAGCTGTCTGGTTGGCACCTTTGTGTGCTCGATCCCGCGCTTTATCAGCAGGGCGTAGCTGGGCACCAGGGAGGAAGACTGCCCCCCAAGTTGCCTTGTTCTGGCTGCTGATCCTGGGTGAGGTGGGGACCTTATTTTGGAAAAGAGACTGTGTGCCTGCACACCGGGAAGGCACGTGTTCAACACAGCCTCCCAGAGAGCTGGGCAGTGGGCAAAGAGACCGGGAAACTCCCAAGACAAACGTGCTCCCAGCTGGATTCAGAGAAGAGGGAAAGACAGACTTTTCCTGGGGCTCAGAGGGAGTGCACGGGGCTTGTTGCAAACTAGGAGCCTTGTTGAGCCTACCAAAGGTACGCCCAGAGTCTGGGATCTGCCCTCCAAGGCCATGGATGGCAAGGAAGAGACCTGATTGCATCTTATCTGGCATAGTTGAGTTTCTCTACATAAAAAGCTTATTTTGCAATAAAACATAGCCTTAGAGAGTTGAGACTCTCTTGGTGTTTTTGAGTGTTCATGTTAGATCCACCTCGTAGTTTGCATGGGTTTGTGGTTAACCAGCTGCCACAGGCTCAGTGGTTTGCCATCATGGGGTTTCACTACAGCACACAGCTTTGCCATAGCAAAGAAAGTTGCTTTGAGCTGAGAAAGGGAATGCTTTCACTGTGCCTTGGTGACAAGGACTCTCTATTCCTAGTACTTACATTCTGCATGGGTGTCCTATGGTCCTTATCTCCTGTCACTGGGCATCTGGGGACTTTTCTTACAGATTATTGAGGGATACCAGGTAGAAGCTGGCCAGAAAGAACAGGGTTTCTGGAAACTGGGGCTGAACTTGCTTATTTCTTCAATGCATGTTGTAGAAAATGATATTACAGTGTCCAAGTCATCTTGTTGGACCAGGCAGTATGCTGCAGCATTATGGAGCAACTTTTGCACGCAAGGTCCTCCCAGATTATTTCTCCATGCCAAGCACAATACATCCTAAAGCATTGTTCTGCACACTAAGGGTGTCCTTTGAACGCCTAACCACCTGCATGTGCTGGGTCACTGAGCAGAGCAACAAGGTAATGATGATGCAGGTTGTCAGTTCAGTAGATAAGACTCTACTGGGTCTGCATGAAAGGTATTTTCTGAAAAAACTGTGCGGGTTCTTCCCTGAGCCATTTAATAATAAGCATGGGACATGGCAGTGGGGAAGAAAGGTAAATAAAAACCAGACAAAATCCCCATAAGCAATACCACAATTTGGGCTTACTCCATTGCTTTTGCTGAATATCTCTTTCCAAGTAGTTACTAAACCCTTCTGGGACCACATCCTGCTCATTAGAGTTCTTCTTTTTGATGTCTTCAGCGGAATTTCAGCCCTTAAATGGACTGCACCTAATATAAGTCGGCATTCCTGTATAAATCTAAGCTGACATTCCTGTATATGAGTGCTTACGGTGGTCATCTGGACTTCTTTTGAAATCAATCATTGTCTTTAAAGAACAGAGCAACCGAAGCCTTGAAAAAATGCAAGAGAGATGTAGAAGAATAATGAAAATGGTAATAGGAAATCATACTAACCCAGTTCATGGTTTGAGGTGACTCCTGTTCCAGTTTTGACAGTGTGATTCTGTTAGCAATGTTCCTTTTTTCTCCACTGGAATGATGTTGCAGCCTGGTGATGATCCAAGCTGACAGGGTTGAAATGCCAGCCACTTCTACCCTCCTTAGTTGCAATATTGCATCAAAGAAGATGAAAAGTCTTCTGTATACGTATGTGGAGATGTGGCTGAGGGGTCAGCAGTTAGCGTTCTGGTAAAGGCCTGATAATGGTGAGCCAATTAAAGATAATTCAGGATATTGAGGTTCTGATACAGTAACTGCAGGCTGAATACAGTTTTTGCAGAAAATGAATACATCTTCAGCTTTTTGGAGTTGGAGAATTTTGTTTTACTTTTAAAGCAACTTTTTAAAGCATTGATCTCTTTTCCCTTCATGTCACTTGAATCTGATAACTGCATATTTATTTGGGTAAGACAAGCTCTTTCTTCGTTACACTGAAATTCTTGTAACCTATTTTCTGTTTGTCTCTTTGAAATCCTGATGTTTTTTGTAACCAGCCTAAACTTGAAGAACTGACAAAGACAACCAATTTAAATGTGCTTAGAGAAGAACTGGGTCAAAAGTTTTGGCCTAAAATGTGCTGCTGCTTTTTTTAAACTCATTTTCCTTTTGTTACATCCTCTAAAACATTGGAATGAAAATCTTCAGGCTTTCAAAACAGCATTTTATATGCACAATGCTTTTTTTAACGTCAACAGTTGTTTGTGGGTGTAGCTCACAGTTTTTGGGAAACTAGCTCACTCTCTTCCATCAGAAAACGTCTTTCATATTACATATGTTGAATGCAGCAAATTGCACCTTCAGTGATAATGTAGGCTGGTGTGAGATCTTTCCCAGACTATACGCAAATACCTTTCTGCACATGGTTTGTTTATTTCTCATTTGTCAAATGTACCTTCTCTCACATGCTTCTGAAATTGCGTATATAGACATGTAGCCATTTTACAGAGTTCACAGTTCTCTTTACTTTGTCTCTTTTTTCTTCACATCAGTATTCTGGCTACACCATAGAGCCCTTCACCTAACGTGTGCTCTTAGTTACCTGAACAAGTTGCTTTGCAACTGAATATCCCTTCTAAAGATGTGTTTGGGTTTTTTTAATCCGTATTGGGAAAATTTTATCTACACTGACTTTTCTAAACAAAGTCAATCTCTTGACTGTATTCTCAACCAGCCCATGACACCAAAGCTGCTCTTCCCTCATTTACTTAAGATTTTGCAATCTACATTAGTACCGTGGCTCTTGCCTCCTGGTGTATGTGTGTCCCTTGTCCCCTGAAGCACAGTCTTTCAGGAAGCAGCCTCAGGTTTGCCCATCTTTTGCTCTGGTTGGTTTTTGTTTCTGCCCGGCAGAGAGAAGTGGGGTGCTGTGGGTGCCCAGAGCAAGGGCATTGCTGCTGGCCATGCTCCACAAGCAGGTCGCAAGGCAACTGCTGAAGGGGAAGGGCTTGAAGGCAAAACCAGTCATGAGGTCACCTTGGATGCAGAAACCCAAGAGCTCCTGCTGTTGGTCTGCATTTCTCTTAGAGGCTGAATTTCACATTGCAGAGAGTTTGGACCTCAAGTTTCCCCTAAATATATCAGCACAGCTGTAGCTTTAATAGCAAATTCCTTCACTTAACCCTCTTCTGTTTCGGACTCCTACACAATTTAATAACATTCAACAGCAAGAAATTAAGGACTTGGACTGTGTACGACCCTTTTCCACTTCATTTACATATGCCCATTGGAATTGCGTCTGAACAATAATTTAATAAAGTGCAAACCTGGATGAACAACTATTCCCACATTTACAAAGACCACGTTATGCTGGCAGACTGTCATCTATACTAAAGCAGGACAGGAACAAAACGTTCTCTGCTCCACAATATGAATTTTTTAGAGAAACCACAGGGCTTCCACAGTATGCTCTTTGGAGAACTAGGCCAAAGGTCAACAAGTGAAATTTTGGGCTATAGGAAACCAGCACTGGAAAATCAAAAATGCTGCTGCTGATACAAATTCTATAGAAAAAACCCAAATACTTAAAATATTGATTTTAAAAGCAAGGTCATTGGAAAGAAGCTTTGAATACTTTTGTATCCTCAAAAAACTCATGAGGAATAAATCCCTACCCTTCACAAACTGCCACTTCAATTTTAAAGGTAATCATATTCTCTAACATTTTAACTGAAAATTTTGAGGTACCATTGCAGAAGCTTTAAACTCTCTTAACCCCAAAATTTTGCTTCTGTGGAAATAAGAATAGGATGTAAAAGCCATAAGTTTTGGGGGTTTTTTTGTTAGAAGAAATTTTATCTTGCTGCAGTGGTGAGTTTTCCTGTTCTTTTCCATTTCCATTTTCTTTTCTCCCTTCATAACAAATGAAGCATTTCTAGAGGCACAGAATAGACTTAGAAAACCAAGGCTGACTAAATTAGTCCCTGTATTTGTTAGATTGTAGGTGCTTGACCAGTGTATCTCAAGGTCTACTTACCTCTCTGTAATTGTTCGGTTTCCCACCTTCTTATATGAAGTGGAATAAGAAGGAAAGCATTTTCTTCTATGGCTGCTACAGTGAATAAACTCGGAGGGAAAGAGCAATAAAAGCTTCAAAGAAATAGATGGCAGAAATATCTTAGTCCTGCAAATGCATACAACATTATGTTATTATTATTCCTGAAACAAATTCAGGCACTAAATTTGTGAGGTCCAGGGATGGTGTTCCCTGACTTCTAGCAGTAAAAATTTGAAAGCGTCATAAATTATTTGATGGGAATGAGGGAAGAAAAGCATCTTAGAGGTGGATTAGTGAGGAAATAGCAGAAAGCTGTAGAAAGCCGGGACCTGAGGGGGGAAAGACGGGCTTGCCATTAGGCAGTATGTTGAGACTCCAATCTCAAAGAGGTTCTTGGCTCTGTCACAGTCTTTTTTTAAGCTTGGGCAAATTAATTGGTTTCTATCCCTCAACTTCCAATCCATACAATGTCCCCAGAATGTCTGGCAGGAATTCGAGCACTATTGTTACAGGCTATCTGTAAAACCTGAGATATTTGGGGTTTAGGCTGAGTTTCTGACAATGCAGAAATCTTACCCAATCAGTAGGTCTTGCATTACTGTTACTTCAAATGGTGCCAGAAAACAGCCTCATCTTTTCCTATATATTTCGGGAATTTAATTTGGATGCCTCCTCACTGGCAAGAACTAACAAAGCTCGGATTTTAAAGTTCTAATTTTAGTTCATCTCTCTTACAAAGTCAAGGGTTTCTGAGTTTTTTTCTTTGTTTTGTTTTTAAAGGAAATTCTTCCCAAAATATGTCAGTGATGAAGAGAGTCAGACACAATACACAGCATGAAGGATGTGATAGCAGCAGCTCTCAGCACAGGCGGAAACGTACAGCTTCCCCAGTAGCTGTTACTGCAGAGTGATTAATAAAGCACTGATAGCAACTGACTGGGACGATTGAGAGCAGGGAGACATGGTGGTAACACAGCTATGTCAAATTAAAAAAAAAAAACAAAACCAAAACCAGCAGCTTTCTTGTTTTCCCTCAAGCACAGTCCCACAGGGTACTTGTACTCAGGGTGTCTGTTTTTCTTCTGTAAGTAACTTGGATTAAGAGAGACTTTGCAAAACTTATAATTTTTAGTTTGCAAAGAATTGGGGTGCAAAGAGAGAAGGAAAAAGAGAGGGTAAAGATTGAATCTACTGTCTGCTGAAATGGCATGTGGTGGATTAGGTCTGTCATGGGATGGGAGATTACTGTGTTATGAATTTCATTTCTTACATGCATGGTAAAAATTTAACACCAAGCATTCTCTGAGCAATAAGTCTCCCAGCATCCCAGATCACCAAAGACTTGAGCTTTTCCATCCTTTCTCTGGAGCTCTTAGCATGAGTCATCTGTTAGGAACAGGTATCTGAATCCCAGATAATTAATCTCTTGTGATTACAGTGGTGTCATTGCACCTTCATCTGTCTTCTGTTTCTCATCTGAAACAAATCTTTGGTTATTAAAGTAGCCAACAGAAGGGAAGAGGCTGGGGGCAATGGTAGCAAGAAGCGGAGGAGCGAATTAAAGTTCTATATCTAATATATGTATATACACTGTTATTTAACAAGCAAGTGCTGTGCCTTGGAGTACAGCAAAGGCCTGGGTTAGACTTTGGCATGATCACAGAATCACAGAATCACTAAGGTTGGAAAAGACCTGATGGTAATGATCAGCCGTCAGTGGTGTTAGGATAGATGCAAGAGAGGAAAGTGGGCAGACATTTGTGAGCTCTGGAGAGCAGGATTCAGATTTCAAGAATTAACAAGGATTTCCAGTTGCTAAAAACAAGAATAAAGCTGCTATGAAAAGGTATCATCTGCCTGCTCTGCACTGTTTCCTAATGAATTTGCTGTTATACTGAGATGTCAGGCACAGTCACTGAGCTTTCCTCCTTTTTTTTTTTTTCCTGTTTTCACTGTATTTTCTATGACTTTTCACCTTTTGTACCTGTAGTTCTCTTTTTTAATCATAGGTAAAGCTTTCTTGGCCTGTGGTGTGAGCCCCTGATGGGGAGTGGTGGGATAAGAGAGAATAGAAGTCCCACTGACAGGTCGAGGCTTAGCGTTACTGGCACGGCACAGCTGCCTGCCATTGCCAGAGCTGAAGCTGATAAGCCCAACGATCCTTTCTCCCCTGTGTTCCTGCTAGTCAGTTACAAAACATAGGTAGTTATGTCTTTGCCTTCCTCCTCCTTGTAAAGTAACAACAGCAACTAAAGAGTAGACTGAACATAGAGGTCCTATGAAGAAACAGGAGTTGCAAATTTTTGGTCATGCTATCAAAGTGAGGACAGCTGGTTTGGGTGTAATAGTTGTGTAGGTTTTGCCGTTTTAGAGTATTGCCATTTTTTTGTCGTCCAGTATTACCTGGAAAAACTGCTAATGGAGTTCAGCTGCAGCTTGTGCCAAGCACTTTGTAGTCATTACTCAAAAGAAGATCTGCTGGCTTCAGTTTCCTCATGTAATGAAATGTGAGGCAAATATTGGAGAGGAAACTCTTGCACAAGGAGATGAAGTGAGTCACTTGTGGTTGTGCTATCAGTCAGCTGCAGAACTGGGACCAGGACTCTGCTCTGCAGGGTCTGACCAAGGCAGCTCAGTCCAGTTCCTAGCTTGAATTGACTGATTTTAACTATAACTTCCAGCTGGAAAAAAGTGTTTGTTTGTATTGTGGTGTGCTTCTTGGGTTGGTGGCAACTTGGCAGGACAGAGGGCAATGTCCCTCTAATGCAAAGTTTGGGGGTGTCATTCGTTGGTGACTTAAAATAGTTTTCCTGTGAAGGGGTGTGCTGTGCGATCCATGCGTTTCTGACTAAACGTAGCCAGAGAGACACATCTTATTAGCATTTCTACCCACAAACATCTTTAGTCTTTGCTTAGAAATGGGAACTATTTTAAAAACAGGCTGTGAATACAGATTCAATGATGTTGTTATAATTACTGTACCAGACAAGATGGCTCATTTTAGGAAGGGGAAAGTAGTTACAAATACAGCATCTCATAAAAGAGACTTTAATTAAGTCGAGAGGCAAAATATAATAACGGTCTTTTTAATGCAGACATGCTATATCAAAGATCCCCAGACTGACAGGAAGATTAAGCTGGTTATGGTTTCTGCATTAGCGTAACTGTTGAATTCAGCACTCACCAAAATAAAGCCTGGATCATAAAATAGGCGAGTTCCAATATAGCAAACTATGGAAAGTTTTCAGGATTTTTATTTTTTTTTAATTTGGATGAAACAGTTTTATTCACAGTGAATGGTTTAATACCATGCACATTTGTATGAGAGATAGAAGATCCTTAAATTAAGGAAAATTACCCAGATTCTACCTCAGTTCTTCCCAATACAATTAAATGCTGGGCACATCCATTCATATATACAGTGCTATTCATATGTGCAGTGCTCCCACTAAAGCACTGCTGGTCATGGCAGCAGTTTCAATGGTTTTTCCTATGTCCTACAAGAGTCCTTCAGTGGTGGTCCTGTGATGCTCCCCACTAAAACCCTCTGACAACCTTCCCAAAGCTCTCCAGCCCTTGTGCCTCCCTGGAGGTGACTCTGCTTCCTACCCCAGCTTGTCTGTGCTTGCAGTCTTTTCCTGCTCTGTGTTGCTACCCGTTCTCCATCCCTGCAAGGTGGCAGGGCTTCTCTTTAGGTTCGGCTTGGGATGCAGTAATAATCTTGGAAGAAGCAAGTAAAACTTTTTCCATATCCTTATTCTCTGAATAAGCGACAGCTTCCTTGTGTGATTTAGAAAGTCAGGTTATGCTGGCTTGATCCCTAGCACTGCCTTGGAATAGATGGTGCACCTGGGCTGGCTCCTGGACGTTTCCCCCTACTTCCATGCCATGGTTAAAGCTCCTGGGTTTGGCTGCTCTAGCAGCAGATGGGACCATCAGGCATTAACACTGGAGCTTGTATCCCAGGGAGGAAAGAGTGGGCTTTTCTGACCAAATAAGCATCAAGTACCTCTTGCCCTGTGGGCTTCTGCTGCTAAGTCTTAAGACCTTGGACTGAAATCAAAGCGGCATCAGTTCCTACCTGTGCCATAGACTTTTTTTTCCAAGTCAAGTAGGTCCATGTCAATAAAGATAACTTTAGGAGTCTGACTCCACTTAGAATGTTACTTATTTCTGGTTAACTTCAGTGTGACTTATGCGCTTGGATCTAGATCTTCTCTATTTATGAGATAAGGATCCTTTGCCTCTTATTTGTCAAAGCTTTTAAGTCTGTTCCCCAAAGAGCTAACTCTGTGCATGTGAAATAATTTGTATAATAGGACACTGCTACAGGAATACTATTAATTGTTAGCAAAATGAGTAAATTAGTAAATGAGAGTTGAGAATCACTATCTGCTATGCAACTTCATTGGGACTTTAAAGTGTGGAGCAAAGCAAGAATACAGTGCTATAGGCTAGACTGTAACTTCCTGATAATTTTATTTATAATGGTCCTTTTGAATGAAAGATATTTTGTGAATGTTATTTGTAATCATTCAATACTGCAGAGCTACCCTGCTACTGCTAACTGTCATTACTGGGAAAAAAGCAGGCCTTTTGGAATTCAAATGAGATGCAGAGAGCATCATTCACTGGGCTGACTCCACTTTTGTTGGCAGTCCATCAAATACACTGCCAGTGGGCGTCCGATTCTGCAAGATGAAGAACAGTCAAATCCGCTGGCCTTGCCACACCCCACGCTGGTTTTCAGCCAGGTTTGAAGATGGGTTACTAAACATCCATTCTCAGCCACATCTGGTGGCGGGGTTGATCGTGGCTGCTTGAAATTCTCTCAAAGGTGGGAATGTTTTGCTGGCAACAGGAGAGATGCTGAAGGCTCACGGACCAGTGTCTTGTTGCAACAGCATCAGCATTTTCATCAAAAATCATCAGAAAAGCATTGCCTCTACCCGTAATATTTTTGTTGCTCAGGGGTTTTTTGCTCCTCAGGCTTGTTTGCAGTTTTTAATGATGATGTAAATGGCATCTGTTTTCACTAGCAGTTCGTGCACAGCATTCTCAGGATGCATGTAACCCTTGCCTGGTTAAGGGTTTGGTCTGATAGTTTCTTCCATCCAACTTAGCTTACACTTAACTAAGAAATTACAGGGAGGTATTGGCTTGGTTTGGAGCCAGGAAGCCGTTTCCCAGGGCTGGGGTTATCTGCCTGCATGGGTCAGCTTTCCGGGCACAGTCCCACAGGCAGGGACTCTCTAGGGACGTCTGGGCAAAGCCGCTGTAGCTGTCGTGGTTCTGCTGTTTTGTGTAAAGGCTGCTCTGAACTGCCCCGTCTTGGGTTGCCTGGAAGATCCCACCTTGTTTCAGCTGGTCCGCAGCTTTCGGAGGTGTCCTTCAGCTGCTTGGCTTCTGCTCTGGAACCGGGCATGCCATGAGCATCCCTCTCCTGCCCTCCTTGGGGGGCCACAGGCTCCAGTTTACTTACACTTCTCTGCTGTCCCATGGCTCCCTGCCTTTCTGCCCGTGCTTCATCACAAGCACAATTCCTATGAACAACTTAAAGTTTCAGTCCAGAATAGGAAAACAACACATCAGAGCATAGTTCCTGAAGTTAAGAGTTCATTCTGGCTTTCACCTTTGAAGATAAAGCATTGTGAGGACCATGAAGGATGGATGAGGTATTTGGAAGTCCAGCAGCATGCAGATGTATTGAAGAGAAAGTGGGAGAAAAGGCTCACAGAAAAGTCAGCTGAAGGTACCACGCTCCTACCGTGGTACCGGAGAACACGTGGAACAATAGAATGTTGGAAAGCACCTGGAAGGACCAGGTAAGACAGGTAACAGCAAATACAACCCGGCCTTTTAAATGCCCAGGTATTTTATCTTTATAGTCAGATAAAAGCCAATGTGCTCAAGGGCAAAACAGGTATCAGAAGTACTGTCCTCAGGCTTTGGATGTTACATGTGAATGCTACGTCCGACCAGGAAGGGAAACACGGTCTGGCTGAACCTACCATGACATATGTGTGAGGTTAGTTGATAACAGTGTACGAAGTGTGGTAAAGGTTCACTTCAAAAGGAAATGAGGTTGCTGTCGGGCACTGCTGCATCCATCCTGGATGTGGTTTTGTTCTGCATTCTTCAATAATTAGCTGGATGATGGACCAAGGCAGTCTGAGCTTGTTAATCTGCAGACAACGCGCAACCAGGAGTATCTGCAAGTGCGTCAGTGGGCAGGGTGAGAATTCAAAATAACCTTAACAAAAATGGACTAAAACTGTAGGAGGTGAGTCAATGACGGCGAATGCGAGCGGCTGACATGTGCGGGGGAAGATAGGGAACATGAGGGTGGGTGGCAGCCTTCTCTGGGGGAGGGCTGACAGAGGCGTCAGGCTCACGGTGACCCTGGCATGGGGCTGCTGGGAGGGGCAGAGAAGAAAGGAGAAATCAGTTCTTCGTGCATTTGGTGGATAGGCTATGAAACGAGAAGCTTAAATTTGCAGGGAGAAAGATTCGGGTTTTACATTAGAAAGAAACTCTCAAACCGCTAGGAAAGCAAGGTCGTGGCAAAGCAGGGGGAGGAAATGTTTTCTTTCCTTATGTCTCCCTTCTATCAGCTGCCAAATTATTAACAGCTGAACTGTTTCCAATGGTGGACAGTCTGGTTCATCCGAATAGGTTTCAGGCAAGTGCTGCTTGTTTTTCAGACCAAAGTGCAGAGATCAGTGCTCAGTTGTCCGTCTCCATGACAGCAAAAGACTAATTTTGTGGGGAGGGGAACACTTGGGGAGATTTAAATTGGGAACCTTTTTGACTCTTGAAGTCTGGTGGATAAACACTAGTTTTGCTCCTGGCAGATTTTCTTAGCACGCCTCTTAAAGAAAGTAAGATGTGAAGTTGGGCTGCACCCAAATGCATGGGCAGTGCGGGGCGATGCGCTGGCACAAAACAAGCTGGAGGAGAGATGGCTCTGCCTCTCTTCACGAAGTGCTTGAGAACTGGTGAAACGAAGGGCTAAACACGAGCCTGGACTTGTTGTTAATGTTATAAATGAGATGTTAAGCCAGAAAAAAATGGAGTAACTGAGTCATTCCTTTTTGTCCTGTACCCTCTCTACTTGCCATCTTTAGCTTGCCTCTGCTCATTATGCCCTCTTCTCACATCCAGCAACCAGCCACAGGCTTTGGCAGGTTTCCCAGCCTTCCTCCACGGTCCGGCCACCACAGCTGGAGACTGCAAGCTCTGCTGCTGGCCACGGTACCCTGAGAGGGTGGATGAAGACACTTTCCTCAATCTGGGACTAGATAATAACATTCTTTAAAAATAATTGGTCCTAGATTTTGCAAAGATCTTGTCGTGCCTCCAGCTGCGCTTACTCCTCTATGAATCCTTATGCAGTGAAGTGCCCCAGTGCTTGCTGTGGTAAGGAGCAGAAATAGCTCACTTATTTAAAGATGCAAAACAGTGATAACCTTGCTGGGTTGTATTCCTGAGGCTGAATTCTCTTCTCATCCACTGTTGCCCATTCAGATACTATGAATGTCTGGGTTGGTGAAAGGCAATGTTGAGTTTATGTTGTTATACATTCCTTCTAAGTTGCTGCCAAATTGGAAATTTAAATAATGTATGTGGGTAGAGTTCCAGTCAAGCTGTAGAGGTCCCATTTGAATGCTGAGTGTCAGGGTTATATTCCGACCCTTAGAGATGCTGAAATGTGTTTTGTGAGATGGAGTCAGGCCGTGGTCAAGGACACTTGAATCTTTTATGACTTATTTGATAAATGAATTTTTTATTGCTATTGTAGCAATCAGGCTAATGGATTGAGTTCTCTGATTGCTTTCTGATATCGTTTAGCAATTCCAAATGCTTAAGCAACTTCATAGGTTTTGTTATCTACAATGCCAGAATTAAACATATTAAATAGAAATGAAAGTAAACCTTGCTTGTTTCTCCATGAGAAGCATTTCCTATTTAATTTCTGAGATGTTTTCAGTATCTGCATGATACTGGTATCACGCTTAGGGAATGGCTCTACCTTGTAAAACATGACAACTATTAGCAGGCTTTAGGTTACGGTTTTAGGCAGAAGGAATTGCTCAAGTGCATAATCCTGCCTAGATGACGATCCAGACCTTCCCAGAAATATGGCTATTTTCAAAGTTCCAGAAGAGTGAAAGAACAGCATGAGCATGTGGCAACATGTTCACACCTTCTTTCCATCTACATCTCCAACCTGTTGAGAACCATGAGTAGTATTTCTCCAAGCTGATACTCTTCAGTGGGCTCCCATCCCCCTCCAGATTTGTGTAACTCCATTTTCTGCACCTGCAAGCTTTTTGTAACCTGCGGCAAGGAACTCTAGAGGTGTTTCATAATCAGGCATTTTCTGCACATTCACCATTTTGTCCAGTTGGAGGGCATTAAACAAAAGTGGTTGGAGCCAGGTTCAGACACGACCGTATCCTGTTTGCCCTCCCTATCCAGCTTGGACTTTGTGGCTCTCTATGGTGCCTCCAATCTGTTGTCTCTACTGGCCTGAAGACGACTGGTGTGTTAAGCCTTTGTTGCCCTTCTCTGTCTCTCCCAGCTCCAGTTGATGCTGCTGGAGGTGGAAGGCACCCGACCTGCACACCATGTGCCAGATGGAAATGTTCCTTGCATGGTCCCAGTCCCACGAGGACAGTTTCTTTTCTGTTCTTTTCCTCTCTCCTTATTTTTATGTTTGCTACTGTGTTGAATTTTTCAAAAACTATCCCATCCATTAACCATATCGAAAAAGATAATTTAAAATTCATCATTGTGTAGGATTAGAATTTTTTCCATGTGTGTCACTTTGTATTTATCCATAAATTACCTACCAACTTGCTGCCCAGTTGCTGCTGAGTGAGGTCCTTCTGAAATTCCTCTGTCATCTTCAGATTTTTTTTTGTTCTAAATAACTCTACATCATTAGCAACATTTTTCATGTCATTATTCAAGCTCTTTACAGCTCATTACATCTATTATAGAGTCAGGATCTTTTTTCTGAGTGGTAATGGTTTGTTCAGAAACCACTACCATGGAAGTAAAGCAAGAACTTCTCGCATTTATTTATCCACAGTGGATTTAATTTGCCATTATAGAAAAATATGTTGCTTTAAAAACCGGAAGATATTTATTTAAAACAGATTTCGATATATATTGAAACTACAATAATGAAACAGATGATCTCTTTCAAGACATGAAATTATGACAGGTGTATTAAGGCCAGAACTTGCTATAATATCCGAGAATTTAAGTTGATGTAGATGAAATATAGTATTTAAGAATGACATTGCTTATTTCCAAAGTTTGAAAAAGAAAGAGCATTAAGCTCATAAAAGTCACCAGACAAGCATCTAAAACAAATTTTTTGTCAAAATAATAAGACAGTTTTACAGCTATTTCATCTCAGCAGGAATTCAGTGGGGTTTTTCTTTCAGCATGTTCATCTAGTGCAGCTCAAAGACAAGTTAATTGAAAGCTGAAAAACTGTTTCGAAATAGGAAAAGCAAAGTGTGATTTTTCCGCACTAATGTGGAAGAGGGATGTGAGGAGACCAGCTCTACTGGTTTTAATGGCTTAAAGGACCTCGTGGTTAGTCATGGCCAGTTCAATTCACTTGCCATAGGAAATGCGTATGTTAATAAATGAGAAAGCTTGTCAATAGCAACCACATTTCATTAAGGATTTAAAGAGTATACAACCAAAATAATTGCTTTTTTAAAAGTTGTTTTTGTGCTTTGTGTCTGTATTTTTAGCCAAATACAGCTTGCCCCCATTTACCTAGGAAAAAGTGACAAGCAAGTAACGAATCTTTAACTTACATTTTGAAACAGGAATTTATGAGCTACAATAAAAATTGGCAATCTGGATGTACAAATACAGTCTATCCCCTTAGTCCTCAGAAAGTACCATGTGTACGTCCATCTTTTTTTATGTTGCAAAATGTTGTATCCTGATGGATGCCAGGCAATAAGAATGAATTTTTTTTAGTTCTAGTAAAATATGCAAAGTATGATTAAAATGAATTCATTTCTATCTGCATTTGGCAGAACTTGTTGAAACTGGTGAAAATTGCAAGTCGTCAGAGTCAGCTCTTTAGGAGAGAGCTGTCGCTGTATGTGTACTTCAGCGTCCTCTGGTCAGCCAGCAGTTCAGCACACAATTCTCCCTGGCTGATGATATCAAAATAATCTTGTAATCTTACCTCCGAGTCTGTAAGCTAGATATCACAGCTAGAGAGTCATGCATGGTATCAGTCTATGGCGATAGGTTAAAATCAAGGGGAATGGCTGGGTGGCTTGAGTAATATATTCTGGCTAAAGTCTTAATGCAATTTAGCAGCTATTCCAGGTAAACTTTAGCGTTGATAACAGAGGTCTCCTGATTGGGAAGGAACCAGGGATTCCCTTCTTGACAATGCTTCTGACACCCTGAACTTGTGTGAGCTTTCATTTTCAGGGACTTGTCAGCAATGTGCGAACGGCTATCAAATGCCGCAGCTTCCTCTGGGTGAGATCGGGCACTGAGAACTTCCCTAATTTCAACAGACTCCTCCTGGAGTCTTTCGGCACCGATCTGAGCCTCAGCCACCACAAATCCATGTAGCCCCATTGACTGCAAAGGAGGCCAATGAACAGCAACTGTGGACTGAGCCTTGTTTATGTATACATACGTGTTTTACCTCTAATATAAAAGAAATGTGGTAATTGTTCCTGTTGGTAATGACCTCCCTTCTTCATCTACCCACTCTGAGGTATGAATTAGCTTTCTTGCTTCTCTGATGAGCTAAATAGGGTGGCCTTCTCGGAGGAGGATTCAATTAACATGCAAATGTCAGATTGTATGGAGAATAGCTGACACCTCTGTCTAGACCTTTGTGAACTTAATTCATAAAGCATTGTAAGCAAAATAATTGCTTCTTTTCTGAAGCTGTAATTGCCTAGTACATTATACTTGGTGTTCAGGAAGAAATTATCACTGTGCTATCAGACAAAAAATCAGGAACTAATAGGAAACACACAATTTTATGTCAGGGAAATACAAAACAAGGTCATGTAATTTCTGCACATAATTGTGATAATGTAAGGCCTAATTCTGCAAGACCATGAAATTCACCCACTGAACAGGAGTCCTGATCACAAGGGTAATTCAGGAGTGGGCTCCTATTAAAATAATAATTGTGAATAACATTCCTAACTAGATTTAAGTTAAGATAACAAAGCACTGCAGTAAGCATTCGGATAAGACACACGTTAGGTTTGCTCATAAGACGCATATATAGATAATGACATTTAAAAGTATCAGGGAGTCAGCTGACTTGCTTTTATCACATGTAGCTTTTTCAAGCAAATTATAACAGACTGTCTGATTAGGGAGATAGTATCTCAGTTGCTGATTTGAGGCAGAATTTTAGAGTAGATGCTTTCACTCCAAATCAGTGATCTAGTACAATCAGGCAGATTTCTTTTGATTGTGGTATTTTTGTGGATGGACCAGATCAATGAGATGGAGCTAATTCTAAAAAGCAGATTAAAAATGTAAAAAGAATAAAAAAATCCTTTTTAGCAAAGAAAATATGAATAGAACTATATTGGAAAGAGAGGATGTTAGATGCTAAGATCTCGTGTACTAAACTTGTCTAAGCAAAATACCCGTAACGGGGTTATCAGCTTCAAAACAAGGCTCATGTTGGTAGCTTTGTCCTCTGAGCTATTGCAGTGCTGCTGGGATAGCTCAGGCAGCCAGAACACTAACAAAGCTGATTCTTTAAAATATGAAATGAGGAGGAGAAAAAAAAAGTCACTTAGTATAAAGCAAGAGCAAGCAATGGCATGGGGTAAAATAAGAGGAAAGGACTAGACTCCTGCCCAGGCGCTGCCTGGCCGGGTGGCTTGGAGCAGCTCCGAAAGCACCATGCCCTTCCCTTGGGAGCTGCCCTCGCCGGGCACTGGAAGGGGATCATTTCAGACGCCCCAGGGTGTGTAAGCGTACGTGGGGAGCGGGTGGGATCCCTGCTGCCAGCTGCAGCAGGAGGACTGCCAGGGACACCTCCGCACGCCGCAGCTCCCCCAGCCCTGCGCGGCTGGTGGCAGGACGGCTGTCAGCACAGGGGCAGGGCTGGCAGGTTACACGTGCCTTGCCCCTTGGTGCTGACAAGGTGAAGTGCTTCGCAAGGGTGGACAAAGGCCTCAGATGTCCCTGTCTACACTGAAGAAGACAATCTGCAACAGCAGCTGAGAGCCGGTAACTAAAGCAACTTGGTGCCCTGTACGGAGCTCACTCGTCATAGCGCAAAAACATGTTTCGTCTTTCCACGTGTGAAGCCCTGATGTGTTATAGTTGCATTCATTTTGAAAGGAGGTAGTAAGGCCTCTTTAACTATGCTTTTTAGTGCAACTCGATACTGTTGATGGAAGTGTGCATGGGCTTGCCTTGGTCTAGGTGAGAGAATAAGCAAGCTCCGACACAATTGCTGTATAATGGGAGGTAAGATTATCCCTTGGAGAGAGATTTTCATTGCTACTAGATTAATCTAGTTAAGCTCACTTGTGCCAGGCATTTATGAGTATGTTTAAATGAAGAAAAGACGTGCTCCTTTTTCAGGATTCGCTTACTGCCTAGACACTGCTTGCCTTTCCCTGCCCTTCACCCACGTGTTGGTATCCAGTGGGAATAGCCACAGCCTTCGTCGACTAAAACTGCAGCTTCTCACACAACGGGACCCCAAGTCAGGGCATCCGGATGCTACCGCAGGGTAAACAGCAGCATATGGGTGGCAGTATGTTACATAAACTCTGAGAGAAAGAGGTGTTAATATGATTATGAGACATTGCACTCCTGAATTGCAGAAAGTAATACCTTCCGTGTACGCACGCCATTCTGTACCTGGGATTACTGACAGAATTTTAATTTGTATGTTAAATACAATGCACTTGTAGTATTGGTGTGATATTGCAGCAATCTTCTCATCTTTCATTACCAATGCCAGAAACAAAGAATATTTTATGCTGGCATATGCATTATTTGTAAGATGTTCTCCCTACTCACCACAATAATTTCGCTGCTTCTCTCCTTCCATGTGCATATGCAACATATCAGCCAGGTTTCACCATTTTCTTTCTCTTATTGTTCAAGATTAAATTTCTCAGAATTGTATTTTCTCTTTCAAGTAAGACTGACCATGCAGTCTGATATTGCTTCTTTTCTGAGAGTATTAGATTTCTCAACAGATAAACTATGGACACTATTAGACGGCATTGACTTTTTTAAAGCTGTAAGTAGTTACTGATAAAATCAGTAACACAGACCATTTTAAGCAACCTTTCATCCTAATAATTCTTTGACGTAGTCTGATACGGAAATTAATTTTACATAATGGGAGAAGATATATTTATGGAGTCTTGAAAGAGCATATCTTCTTCTGAGTTATTGAGAAGAGCAGCTCTGTTTTCTTTTTGAAGTTCATGGCATTCTTTGTGGTAAATGACTAAAGATGCTATTCGGCTCTGCATGTTAAATTTTGTGCAGTGGAAGATCTGGCTGATCTGCCGTGTAGTTATGACAGTCACGCTGTGCAAGTTTCACAACTCCTTGAGGGTCTGCAAGAGGCAATCTGTAGCTGATGCTGCTTGGCTATTTGAAGGTGGGCATTTGCAGGGGTTTATTCTCAGAGACAGTAACACCCTGACTTACGACAATCAGACCAGTAAAGATGAAGTCGTGAAGGCGGAGTGGCAAAGGGGCCTCTGCAGCGCTGGAGTCCTCTGCTAAGGCTGTGACAGCAACTGGACAAAGCGTGTGTGGCTGAGGATGAGGGTGGTGGGATGAAGCCGCCTTGCCCAGGGAGTGTTGTGTAGGTAGGTTCAGAGCCAACCTGGGTGTATGTGTTTGGGGATGGTCCAGCAGCTTGTGATCTACAAGGAGGAAGATTTACATGAAGAGCTGTAACAACATCTAGCAGATCCCTAAGCCAGAGGCGTTGTCTTTTTCCCCTTTACCATAGATGGGTGGGTTGAGTAGATCCCCAAATCCAGAAAAAACAGTGTCCCAGGCTCCTCCAAAAAGGAGTTGCAGATATGCACTAATGGAGGACAGGGCTCTCACTTTTGTTCAGAGACAAATACCTGGGTCCGCATGTGTGAAAGAGGACTGGGGTGGGAAGGGCAGCCTGCAGTGTTAGGGTCGGGATGGGAGGTGAGCCAGAGACTGCGTCTATTGCTGTTCCTGAAGTGGGAGCAATGGCACCTGCTTCTGTGAAGTGTGGAGATGGAAAGAAAGAGCTGGGGAAAAGCTGTGCTGGTAATAGAGAAGTAATATTGTTGATTCATATTGTTGTAACACTCAAAGGGCAAAGCTTGGGGCTCTGCTGTGTTGAGTGCTAGGTAAACACATAATTGCCATCAGCAAATGAAAGCAAATGTCAGCTTTGCTTTGAGGTGAGAGCCCCTTTCTAATTAAGGGTAAACTAAAGACCGAGAGAGGCTAAAATTACTTGGAAATGTCATGTTCTGCAGCCTGGTACAGGGTAACATAGAGACCTACATTTTTGGGTAACTGAGCAAGGGATTCCTGAGATATAATACATGACCATGAAAGGTCTTTCTTCAGCTTGTAACTCAGTCTTGCATTTTTTGTCTTTCAGAAGCTTGAACTGGGTATTTAGGAGGGGCTCAAGATGACTGCTGGCAACAAAACTTGACATTTTTCTGGCACTTAATGAGATAAAGCTTGCTTAGTCTCTAATTTTTTATTATACTAAATATGAAGACTATTACAGGTAACTTGTATTTCATCAAGGCTTACCTTTTCTCCTCCAGACTCTCGGAGGAGAAGAACATTTAAAGTTGCACAGCTGTGTAGACTTAGAGTTACTAAACAATTTCCATTCTCAAGTTCTGTTTGTAGTTGCTTCTGCCTTGTTAAAGAAGACTGAATCCAAGTGGATTACGTATTATACTGCCTACCCCAGAACTTGGTGGCTTTGCAAGCTTCAGAAATCTGATCCAGCAAATTTGGAAAAAGTCTGACACAAACCAGTTTAATTTCCTTAAGTCAAAATTCTTGGAGTTCTTTAGCCCAAACTGCAGTGCCTCATTTTTGGAAGGAATTGAAGCTCAGTAGGAGGGTTTAATTTGCAACTGGATCAGTTTTCAGTTTTCCCTCTCACACAAATCTGGCCAAGATACAAACCTCTGAAAAAAAAAAAAAAAAGTCACTATTTCATGTACACTTTAGATATATGGTGGAGCGGGTAAGTTCTTGGATGATTTAATCTCCAAACCCAAGGCTTCAGCCCAGCGTAGTTTCTGGAGCTCTTCCTTTGTAATTGGGCATTGGAGCCAAGAGCAAAGAAATGCTACACTTGCAGTTGAAGCATATGGATGCATAAGGCAGAGCTGTGAAAAGCAGATGAAGATGCGGCAGACTAGTGAGTGAGGAACAGATGTAAAGATAGACAGGGTAATTGGGTGGTAGGAATAGGAGCAGAGTAAAAGGCACGGAAAGAAGCTGGGATATGAAGCAAGAGAAGATGGTGGGGAGGCAGGTGGGTCTGTAACCAACAGGGTATATGACCTTCTAAGATCAAATTCAGGATGAGTGTGTTTCTTGAACATCTTCCCCAACAAACGGACTAGAAATAATGTCAAGTAAAATGGGAGTGTCTTCCTACACAGAAGGCAAGAGTTTGCTGTCTCTGCTCCACTAGCTTAGTTTGAAGGGATTCACAGACCAAAGCAGACCAGTTTGGGTAAGGACCGCTTTGGGGTGGAGCATAGAGACACCTGAGGTGCCCCATACACATCAGAGAGAAGCAGAAAAGCATTGAGACACCTCAGTGGAAAGCCTCCTCAGTCATTGCTGTGGGACAAGGCCACCTCTGAGGAACATGGCCACAACACTAAGCAGACTAGTCTCTAGTGATAGCATTTCAATAATACTGTCAAAATGCTGGCAGACGTGTTTCAGAACGCTCTAATATCTTATATAATATCAGCCAAGGACTGAATTGCTTTGCCAAGCTTTATCAAGACAACTGGGACAGATTGGCAGCACACATCATACCGCAGGATGCATGGTACTTCAGGGAAGAGAAGTAGAGGAGAGAGGGAATATTGAACTTAATATCTGTTGTATTAACACTGGCTGCAGAAAACAAAGAGCTCTGTGTATTTCCATGCCAAACCTGAAGCAGTCCATTCACATCCGTATGGCAAACCCTAGCACTTATTTGCCATCTGGGTTAAGGGTCTGCTTATCTCATACAGGAGAGACAACTTGGGTGGCAATGAAAGGGCTGTGAAAGGTTGTCAGCATTTGAGCAGGGTTGATGTGGAGATGCAATGAATGGACCAGGCAGGTATTAAACTTAGTGGGTAGCCAAGGGACATTGGAAAGTGACAATTCTGCAGCTTGAGCGCAGGCTGGGTGTGATACCTTGGCTGGGAGCAGATGCAGTGAAAGACTGGGGAAGAAGTGAGGGATGCAGCTGAGTCATGAAGGCAGGAGGCTGGGGGTGTATGGGGGGTGCTTTGCGCTTCCATTCAGAGCCAGGGAGATGTGAGCAGAAGTATTTCAGTTGTGAATGACTGATGCAGGCTTGTTTTGAAGAAGCGGCCTCGAGTCTCTGCAAAATATTTGTTGGAGGTAACGTTTGCAAGAGCAATACATTTCCAATACAAGATTAGTACTCTTGAATCCAACTGAGGAGGATTTTGTGCAAGATGATTTGTCTTGCAGGGAGCTCAGGGGTGCACCCTTGTTGGGGCATGGGGGCCAGGAGACCACCCAGCAGTCTCGGCAGGCCCCCTGAGCAGCAGTGCAAGGGGCTGCCGGCTCTCAGAGCTGAGTGCAGTCATGACATTAGTACAGGGAAGGGACCTTCCCCTGTGCTCCCAGTTACATCCTGAGTTTGACCACCTTGATGGGATGCAATATGAACGATCCCATGGCCACTGAATGTTTGTTTGTAGAGCTGCTACAGAATAATAATGAATTTGCAAGAGTAAACTCAAATAATTGAATTTACTCATTTGGATATTTTTCCTGAAGCCTCGTTTGACATCTGCATGGCTTTAGCATATGCATATCCTGTAAATGCCAGGAGAAATTCTATATGCAGGTCATAAAACAGACCTTTGGATGGCCTCTCAGGGAAATGTGGGGCTATTTAAAACAAGACTGAAAAAGAACCCCTCTAGGGCAATGCTTTTCTGGCAGGGATGGCCTAAATGGCCCTTTTTGATCACCATATCAACACAAAAAAGTGTGTCAGAGCCTTAATTCTAAAACAGAGTAGGATTCAAAACTCTCAAATATTGGATTTAGCAGATATATCTAATTCAACAATTTAATATTAGCAATATATTAACATAAATTTCATATTGAGTGCTGCTTCATCTGCACTTAGACTGAGTCTACAATGAGGCACGGGTCTGTAGCCCTGTCCCCTGCAGCCTCGGTCCTCAGGCTGGGACCAAGCTCAGGGTTTCCTTTCTGTGGACTGAAGGGATAAGCTGGGGCATACCTGGGTCCTAACATGGATTTGGGCAATGTCTGGGTCCCTCTATATCCAACAGAGCCTAACAGACATCCTGTGTGTGTCACAATAGGCTTTTTCTTGCCTTGCGAAAGTCCGCATAAAAGAAACTAACGCTGAGACACGCTTTCAGTGGAGAAATTATGTGCTTAACATACACAGAGAACAGGGTTCATGCACTTTCCTGGAAACACAGTTTTCATGGGACAACCTTTTCTGTCAGTGTTAATGATTTACCTTGGGAATATGATTCTATAACTCTACTCAGGTTCTTCTTATAAGTAGAAGATAAATTATGAGCTTCAGAGTCTGAGTCAGGACAGCTAGGTAATGTCTGAGAGGGTCTGCAAACTGGTTGTGGTGGTGGCTGCACCATATTTCTATAAATGCTGGTTTCAGTGCTGATACCATCAACATCATATAGGCCTATTGCAGCAGCATTGTGTACCCAGAAGAAAAAAAGAAAAGAAAAAAAAAGCATTGGTTTGGAGCTGAAATTTATTTTTCCCTCTTCTTTTAGACTCATGGTTTTTGTATTACTCATTTAATTCTGTGGTCAGTTTTCAGGAGCTCCTGCAGGGGATTTTGCCTCCTCCTCTTCCCTGGGAGGAAGGTTACACAGGGAGTATCCAGCTGTGTTCAAGTACTGTGCAAATATGAACTTCAAAAAAAATCTGTCTTTTTGAAAGGTGAGAGTCAGACATCTTTGCACAGAGTTGCAAGAAATGATGGATGAAGTTTGGAAGCTTGTTACGAACATGAGTGGTTCTGCTGTCTGATCTATTTGTTTTGTACTTAATTGTGGCTTTGCTTTAAATGAAGCTAAATGCCATAGCTGTCAATCTAGCACAGAAATGGTACAAGATCTGGGAATCTGGCTGCAGAACTCATGTTGCTCAAGGCAACCTGCATTTGTAATCAGAGAAAAAGGTAGCCCATCTTGCTTTTCCTACAACACACAGAGTCAGCCATTTGGGTGATGTATATGCTGCTGTCTGCTGTAAGTGTTGGTGATACTTTCCATGTAGAAAATGCCATCAGTGTGACAGATATTCACTGCCAACACACTGAAATGGAAAGCCTGCTGCAATTCGAATAGAAATATCCTGGGAGATTCTCAGCTATGTTGAATTAAGGAAGGAAGAATAGATCAAATGTTTTTTTCTAAGCTCAGTTAACTCCACGAGAACAGGACACAGCTGTGAATCCCTTAAAGGCAGTACACATTCTCTGCCAAGTTAGAAGACAATTATTCTTCATAAATCCGTCTTTTTAAATTCATGCAGATCGATTGTCTCATCCATCCTTTCCCTATGCAAGCACCCGGAAAGAGTGTTTTAGCACTACCTACGACGAAGTGTCCCGCTTATCAGGAGAGCCACACCATGGAGGTGACGAAAGCCCTGTCGACCCTGCGTATGCCTTTATAATGGTGGATGTAAAGGTACGTTCAGATTTTTAATGTTTTAACCAAGAAGTTTCTGTGCTGTTTTTAAACATTGTCTTGGCTTTAGATATCTGACCTCTATGCAAAGAAATAGGACACTCCTAAAAATTTATTGTCTAGCTAATAGGCGGAAAAGTGTTGCAAGAAGACAGGATAGTTTCCTTATGTGTACTGTCATGGTTGCATCAGCACAGGGCTTCCAGAGCTGTGCTAAATTGAGTTGATCACAAGACAGTCATCTCCTAATAGCCCTGTTCTGCCAAATCACCCTGGCTCTGAAAGTCAAAATGGCTTTTGCCCTTTCTAGTCACCTGTAATCACAGCTAGACATTCAGCAGGTACAGCGAAGGCAAATACTGTTGGTGCAGTTGTGAGCAAAGCCCATGTAAAAACATGTGTGAGACTTGGGAAGATCAGTTGCCTTCAGGGCTTTAAGGTGCTCATTGTAATCTAAGTAACATGCTAACCTTGATGTTTTTCACTTTTTTTTTCAGATAGGGAGAAAGCTTTGCAATCTTTGTAAAGTGCTTTCTGAGATTGTACTGATTACACCCATTACTGCTGTGGTGTGTCTTCTCTGGCTGACATTTGGTGGATTTACTACGCCCTGAAAAACCAACAAACACTATGAGAAAGGGAGAGGAGCTGGCATAAATTGTCCTCTCCCACGCTGCAGTGGCACAGCAATGAAAGAAAGGGTGTTCATTTATCTTTTTTTTTTTTTAAGACCATATTGGTACACGTACCTCGTTTGCATTCTGTTGCAATGAAACAAAGCAGGTAAATGAGATGTTTGCCCTTATCAACCAGCCTCCAGAGCCCAGCCAGAGAGATGTGCCAAGCACAGCTGAGGGGTGGGATGTGTGGAACAGACCGAGCAGCAAGTCCTGGGTCAGCTGCTTGGTGGCACTGGGTAGGACTGGGCCAGCCTGGGGACACACGCTAATTGTTGCCAACTTAAATCCAGGGGAAAAATATGTTCTAGGTACGAAGAAGTATGGGAAATTCTGCTGTCACTTAGGAAACTTCTGGTTTACCTCCACTGGCATCATAGAAGCGTCCTCTAGGGTCTTAGTCCCACTCCTGATCCCAAGACATCCAGCTTCAAAGTTAGGTGAGGTTGGCCAGGGCCTTGACCCACTGAGTCCTGAAACTCCAGGATGGACATACCACCGCTTTCCTGGGCAACTTTTTCCTGTGCTTGACCACCAACCCTCACGATGAAAATTTCTTCCTCGTTTCTAACTGGAATTTCCCTGGCTGCATCTGTGACTGTTGTCCCTCGTCCTCTTGTTCTGCGTATCTGTGAAGAGTCTCTTTGTCCTTCTCTGTCACCCACCATGCTGTTAGGCAGCAGGAGACACTGCTGCTTCCCCCAAAAATAGCAAATTAAGGAACTAGAACTGAGCCAACATATTCATAATAGCTTCTGGGGGACTGAAAGGCCATGTGAATCTCAATTTGTGAATCATTTCTGCTACAAAAGCAGAAGGAATTCAGAAAAGTCAACAGCTTGGTATTGGCACTTCCAGGACAGGAATTTGAGTTTTCTTCTCTCCCCTTGACTTTGAAGAGGCCTAGATGTTGACAAGGGATAATGGGAGAGGAAAGGGTTAAACAACCTGGAATCTGAACTGAAATATTGCTCTTAGTTTGGCCTATCCATAATTTTTTGTTGATATTTTAGTTCCACAAAAACTGGAGAGAAAAGCTTTGAACGTTACTTTCTCAGCTCCCAAGAAGACCGGAGCACAGCTTGTTGGTGGCTTCATGGGGGCTTTGCTCCAAAAGCGGTGGAGTGTCACTGGGCTTAGACAAGAGGGCTTCCACTTTCTCCCAACATCTCCACTGCGGTGTTGGCCAGTAGAGCTGCATTTTTAAACCCTGAAAATGTGGAAAACTGCAGCTGCAAATCCTCTGATAAATCACAGGGCTAGAAAGATTCACAAGGGCTCATTTAATCTTTTCTCCAGCCTCAAGGCAGGTTGTACCACTTTATCATCTCTAACTACCACTTGTCTGACCTGTTCGTAGTGTGATGGAAATTTCAATCCCCCGCAGCAACCCAGTCCAGTGGTTTGCTGCCCTTACCTGCAGAACTTTTTTTTTTTCCTATGCGTGCTCTGACTCTTGCTTTAATTTAACCTCATCGCTCCTGTTCACCGCAGACATCCCCCTCCACTTAAGACAACATTTTACATAGCTGGAGGATTATGTTTCCCTTCAGGCTTTACATATTTAGGCTAACCCCCAATTCGGTCAGCCTCTGCTCTCGGGGTGTTTTCCACCTCCCTGCCACCTCCCTGCCCTGCAGCCGGGCTCTCTCAAGTGCCACTCCTCAAGCGACAGTGCATCCCTCTGGCTGGTGTGGAAGGGTGATTTCCCTTTGTATGCGCTCTGTTCCTCCTTTATCTACCCTAGAACATCTGTCTTCTCCACAACAACATGACATTGTTGATTCATGTTCACTCTGCAATCCACAACCACCCTCTCAGACCTTTTTTTGGCAGAGCTGCTGCAGCTGGACCAGGGCTGTGTTTGCACAGCTGATTGTTCCCGTCTACCTCACACACGTCTCTGCTGAACTGCATCCTTTTTTCCAGGCCTTTTCCCCAACTTGTCAGCATCGTTTTGAATTGCCATCCTGCCCTCCTCTGTGCCCGCAGCTCCCACTTGCTTTGCCTTGTCTATAAGCTAATAAGCATACTCTCCATTTCTTCATCATCTGTACCCTTACCACATGCTCTTCTCTTCAATTGACCCTAATGTTTTTGGACACAAGGGAAATATGTGATGCTTTACCTGCCACCCACTTAAAAGCTTAAGAGCTCTATACAGCTCTTTTGTTCCCCTTGCTGCAAGAACCCCACAGCAGAGCTGGATGCATTTTTGACTGATACAGTAATCCTTGCTTCCTCTCTCCAGTTGCTTTGTGTCATGTCTAACAGCTCCTGCACTTACAAATGAAGGAGAGGCTATCTGCTTATAATACATGTCTCCTCTTATGCACATTTTAAGCGCAAGGAATGGCATGGGCTTATAGGAGAGCCTTTCGCTTTGAAGGATGCCAGTGCTTTTAATAAATGAAGTCTATAGAAAATCATGGCTCACCACTATGAAAAGAGCACACGTTTGATAGTGTTCTATGACTGTACCCAGTAACTTCATACTGGGAATGAATAATGCCATAACAGGGAGCTCATGGAAGCATGAGCTGACATGGGACAGACCCCTCTGCCATTCTGCATGTGTTGTTGTCCAGGAGGTACAACTGGAAGTGCCCGGTCCTGTGCCACAGAGCCACGCTGAACCAGGGCATGGGACATTAAAACAGCTCTTCTGGAGCAGTGACAATCTCCCTGTTTGTCAGTCCGTGAGCAGCCTGCCACTTATGGCTTGCATAAAACTGAATTCTCAGGTGATCTATTGCTGTTATTAAAAAAAAGCAATAAAATTCTGCCTCTGTGTGGGTATGCTCTTTTTCCAGAAAGCAACACATGAAAGCCAGAGTCTGTCCCAGGGAGCCCTGTGCGGAGCCTTGGGGATGCTGTGGGCACTGGGGTTGCATGGTGCCAGCCATAAACCGGTCACCCAATGTTGGCTCCTTCAGTATTTGGTTAAAACATGCCTGGTATACAGCCTGACTACGTGTGTTAGTCTGTAAGCTATAAAAATCCCACATCCCCCTACCTGTGAGTGGCAAGTTAAACAAGCAGTCACAAGAATTCAACACTGTAATGACTGGCTTGAAAAACTGGGAAACTGGAAGAAAACATCTGTGTGTGTTTGCTGGTGACTCGGGGCCCAGGGTTAATGTTTTCAAACTTGCCATGAAAAATATGGACTAGAAATATAACTGGTTTGAAAATTGAAGGTCTGTGTTCACAAGCAACATGTGAATTCCAGCATCTGCAGCTTTGAAAAAAGCCCAAATGTGATAAAGTCTACAAACAAATGGAGATTTTATAGGACCAGTTGTAACACAGTAGGTGTGATAGTGGAGGCAGGGTGGGGGGAAGTGGGTTAAATTAGCGTTACAACAAAATATTTCAGAAAATATCCATCCCTGTTTACAGCTGGGGCAGGAATGCTAACCTGAAACAATTTCACTCGTTTCTTCTATGTTTCCTATATTAAGAGGTGCTATTTTAGATTTCTACTCACTTAATCAACCTAACTGCAGAGTCTGCTTTCTCCCTCTGGGCTGAATCCATCCCAGGAGGAGCTTTGTAGAAGACTATGGAGTTCTGTCGAGTACGAATTTGACCCACTGTGCTCGGTTGTCCTACTAATGCATCTGTCTTGGGTCCAAGTGCTCTCCTGATTTGTACTATAATTATCCTAAAACTAGATTTTTCTAAATTTCATTCCCTCATAGCTTTTTATAGTTCTCGGAATTAATTATTCAGACCTGTGGAAGTTCTCAGCAGTGCTTTTCCCCAGCTTCTATGGACATGGATGCATTTGGCTCATGTAGAGCAGAGTGCACGCTGGTCTTTCAGACGGGGACGCGGGAATGACTTTGGCCAAATGTTAAACATGCTGTGTTCAGCATTTTCTTCTCTGACACCATCTCCTTGAATCTTTTGAGGCACTGATAATCTCTGAGCCTAGTAACGTCTGTATTCTCTCCCTAGCGCTTGTAGGCTTTAAAGTAACCCTTTACCCATTACAGGTTGATGCCACCTGTAGCATCACGGGGCAGGAGGGTTTGTGATGAGCACGGGGACTGCGGAACTGGGCACTGCCAAAAACACCCCCACCTTTTGGCTGAGATGGGAGTAAAGTGGAGCATGGGTGCAGAGGGGAGGATGGAGGAGACAGACTTCTAGCCTGGAACCAGAAGCTAGGGAGAAGTTAGCGATCTCATTTTGCTGGCTGGGAGGGAGTGACCGTGTGGTCGGGGATGGCTGGGCTCTGGGGGACATGCCGGAGGGGTGTCTCTCTGGGGTGCAGGCTGGGGGAGATGTGTCCTTACAGCCCTAAGGCTTTGTTCAAATTTCACTTGTGTTAGAAGTTATGAGGAATGTTTGGAGGGCATGTAGGCACCAAAGCACAGACCTAGGAGGCTGCTGCCAGCAGAGGTCCTCTGGCTTCCTTGGCTGGAGATAGAGCGGTCTCCAGCACAGGCGTGTGGGGAGCAGCACCCGCATTGGGGTGTTGCTCCCTCCCTCACCAGGCTCACCCCATCTGCCCGGGGAGTCACAGCCACTTCTTTCACTGAGCACGTTCCCCTGGAGGTTGTCACTCACATGCTGGGGGTTTCCATCGCATGGACTGGTGGTGAAAGGACCACGCCGCAGCTGCCAGCCTCTGAGCAGGACTCCGGTTCCCCTGCTGTTGGCTCTGCAGAGGCAATACAGCAGCAGAAAATGAGATTGAGCCTCTTCTGCCTCCCACATCCTCCTTTGGGTAAGTGCAGAGTGTGTACTTTAATTAGCGATGATACATGAGGGAGACAGGAGATGAAGCAACGTTCAAATTAAGTATCTGCAGAGCTGGTGAGAAGGTAAATATGAGCTCCCAGACTTGGGGGATTTTTTCAGTCCCTTCTTCCACAGCAACAGTTTGAGTTTTAATTTAAAAAGCAAAAAAATCATTGTTGCAGCTTTTCTTTTCCCCAAATCCACCACCTTTGATGTCCACCTTCACAGCCCCCTGTGCTTTACGGCATTGCAAAACCCAGGCAGGGGTAGCTGGGGTCCTGCTATGGATGGGGGCCGGATGCACAGCTTTGCATCAGGCAAATGGATGCTGCTCCCATGCTGCAAACCCATGCAATGGACTGATGTCATGATGCGATGGACTGATGTCTGCATGACACCACCAGCCCTCCTGCAGCGAATCACCCTTTAACAGAAGCAAAGCACAATAGGTTTGGGGTCTTTAGTCAGGGGTGGAGGCTTCAGCAATGTGCGTGACTCCTCTCTCCCATCACTTGGCACTGTCAGCGGGGCTGTGGGTGCACCTCTGCCCCCACCCCTGCATGCATTTCTGCTCCCCGCCCCCCCATCGGGAAGCGCTGCTCACAATTGTATTGCTGCCCATCCCTGGGACATTCCAACACCTCACTCTTCACGCTGAGCATCTTCTTCTCTGCTGGTGTGGACGGGGGCTTCAGACTGAAAGCAGGTGGGTTGAGAAACATACATATTACACATGTGTCAGGAGGATAAATGAAGGTTTATTGAAGAATAAGTTAACCTTACATTTCAAAATTGTTGTTTCTTAAACGCTTGACTTCCTCTGTGCCCTATATGACAGATTTTTTGCTTGCTTTTGTAAATAATACAGTATTTAATTATTGGACAAAGCGTGCTCCATAGGGAAATATGGTTTCTAATGCATTGTAAGCTGGTAAGTACCAAGTATTCACACCCCCTTTGCTACGATTTCACTTTAATAATGATTTTGGTGTTTCAGTATGAGTCAGGCAACAACACAGGAATTGCTGAAGAAATTTCACTGAAAACCTCTCTGAAAAACCAGTTATGAGTCAGAGGAAACACAGCCGAATTTTACTGGTTCAGGCCTGGCTTGGTTGGGTCTGTAATTTCAGAAACCAAATTCCACATCTGGAATTGTCTACAGTTTGGCTATTAATAGGATGTCTGTATTTTTATTTCAACACCACCACCAAGGGATGGGACCTGCCTTGGGGAAGACGGCGGCCGCCAGCACCCACCGCTGCCTGGCAGAGAGGACCCCACTGGAACGGGAGATTTCCTGCAGAGATGACTCAGAAAAAACAACCTTTTTTCCAATGGAAAAAGGCATTGCCAATGTGAAAGAAAACCATAAAGTGAAGGAGCCAGGAGAGGAAGACACTGGAAGACTCCAAAGGCTCCAGAGTCCCTACTTTTTGCTTTCTGCCCCTGCTAGGGTAACTTGTTTACCTACCTTTTTGTTACCAAAACCTAAATTTTGTATGCCATTAAAGGCTGGCTGTTCCCAACAGGAGCCCAAAGCAATGCAGCAGTTGTGTCGCTCTCGGGAGTTCACATGTGCAAGGGCAAAAATGTGCCCTTTGCGTGGTTGAGGCCAAACTGTACATTAATTAAGCAGTGCTGAAACTCTACCACTTTATGTTAAAGGTGACACAGTACAGCACTTTTTAGAAATTCATCTGGTTTAAGAACTCATTGGGTGCCCTTTATTGCTTCTTAATCTCTGTCAGCATGAAGGGATGTCTCTAAAAGTCTCTACCAGACAGAATTAATGTCTTTCAGATACACCCAGCATGGAGTAAGTAACTGAATTTCTCTTACTTGCCTGGATATCATTTTATATAAACCTGGACACCTGGTATCATGATAATATGAAAAATCTGGCAGTATTTGCATGGCAATCTGAGCGCAGAGAAGCTGCTGTGGCTTCAATAAGCTGTGCCCCTGTTTGCCTTTGAATGCTGTTGGGTGTATCGGCTGAGAGCGGCCACGCTGACGGGTGCCGTGAGCACCAGGTACCTTGCCAGAACACCAGTGGGATGCTAATGAGAACATGGTGTCATGCGTTGTCCAGAATCCTGCTAACAGGCTCTTTTATTGGATTATTGTCTGTTTGGAGGGGGAAAAAAGATGTCTTCTGCTTGAAGCAAAATGCCTCATGGTTTTTGTTGTGATAAAAGGGGATTATACATCCCTGAAAACAGCAATTGCTTTTATTTGCAAAGTTGCTGCCCCTCTCTCTGTTGGTTTTATAAAAAAATGCATGTTTTGGTAGTGCTGTAGCAAAGGTAGGGCAGGATGCTTGGCAGGGCCAGAAAGCAACCTGCCCTTCAGAAAAGTCCTCCCATTTCAGCAAGAGCCCTCTACATTTTGCTGGGATATCCCCATTGGGTGAGCAGCACCAGCTGCCGATCAGGCTCCGGGGGGGATGCTGCTCCCTTGTGTGCCTGCCCCAGGCCCCCCATGTCAATGGGTCCTGCTGCCTCCCCCTCCTCCTGCACCCACCAGGTCGGGCACCAAGACTGTGCTGCTGCCCATCCCAGCCAAGTCCATCCCAGCTAACCCTGGCGCTCGGCAGGTCGGAGGCCTCAGAAACACCTTTTGCTCAGCCCGTAGGATGCCGTGGATTTGCAGGATCGTGCACTGTGATCTCCAACCGATGGGAAACGCACAAGGATTTTTCAGGCAAAGGCCAGTGAGTGAAACGTGGTTCTCCACATGAGTGAATGATCAGAGGGATGGAACACCTATCCTATGAAGAAAGACTGAGAGAGTTGGGGTTGTTCAGCCTGGAGAAGAGGAGGCTCTGGGGACACCTTATTGCAGCCTTCCAGTACTTAAAGGGGGCCTATAAGAAAGATGGAGTAAAACTTTTTAGCAGGGTCTGCTGTGATAGGACAAGGAGTAATGGTTTTATACTACAGGAGGGTAGATTCAGACTAGATGTAAGGAAGAAATTTTTTACAATGAGGGTGGTGAAACACTGGAACAGGTTGCCCAGAGAGGTGGTAGATGCCCCATCCCTGGAAACGTTCAAGGTCAGGTTGGACGGGGCTGTGAGCAACCTGTTCTAGTTGAAGATGTCCCTGCTCATTGCAGGGAGGGTTGGACTAGATGACCTTTAAAGGTCCTTTCCAACCCAAACTATTCTATGATTCCCTGATATTTCATTCCTTGAAATCAAAGCTCGAGGCAGCAGAATTGGGACATACATGCAATAGCACAGAGGGTCTGGTGATTATCTAAATGCGTAATCAATACCCCCATTTAATTATTAGTGTGCATTTGTCAAATGCCCAACAATGTGATTACCCTATTTAAGGATTTTCTCCAGGCATAAACCAACCTTTTTTAAAATTACTAACTTTTTTCTTATTGAAAGTGTTGTTAATTAATACTTTTATTGTCCTCCCCTGTGATATGCTTTCTCTTAATTACCAACAGGAGCAATACAAGAGTGCTCCATTGCGTGTGCCAAAATTAATTTGACTTCTTCCAAATTGCACTGAATGATCCACATGGCTTTGCCTTCGGGTACTGAGCGAGAGACCTTGATCCCATGGGAAATGCTGCTTTATGAGGTCCTCTGATTTCACAGAATCACAGAATGGTTTGGGTGGGAAGGGACCTTTAAAGGTCATCTAGTCCAACCGTCCCTGCAATGAGCAGGGACATCTTCAACTAGAACAGGTTGCTCAGAGCCCTGTCCAACCTGACCTTGAACATTTCCAGGGATGGGGCATCTGCCACCTCTCTGGGCAACCTGTTCCAGTGTTTCACCACGCTCATCATAAAAAATTTCTTCCTTTTATCTAGTCTGAATCTACCCTCTTCTAGTTTAAAACCATTACTCCTTGTCCTGTCACTACAGGCCCTCCTAAAAAGTCTGTCCCCATCTTTCTTATAAGCCCCCTTTAAGTATTGAAAGGAATTACAATAGTCAATATTTCAGGGTTGATTTATGCCGACTGAGCGGTGTGAGGACACGGGTGTCCCAGGAGGAAGGTGCCCCAGATGAAGGCTGCAGCATGATGCAAAGCCCTTTAATCCCAGAGCGCTGGGGCAGCAGCATCCTGATGCTGGCGGGTCAGGTCCCACCGCTCTCGCAGGGCTCTGGAAGGCATCCCTGAGCATGCAGGCTGGCAGAGTGCTAAATTAGCATCTTGTTGGCTCCAACACCCCAGAAAGCACGGTCGAGTTTCTTTCTTTTTCTCTTTTGTTCAACCGTATGAAAAAAAAGCGGCCTTAGCAAAACCAAAAGTCGCTGTGGGGAAATACCAGGTTTACTATATTATTTTTTATTGCCCTGACTGAACAAAAATGTTTTGTTTTGTCTTGCTTTTTAAAGCTTTTGTAATACCAGGCTAAAACATTGATTTTCATTTAGACACACCAGTATTTTTCACACTTAATTTCTGGCTTTTGCATTTTCCTGTTGTGGTTCAGAACAGAAACAAGTAACACCATTGATTATTTTCTGCTGCATAGGAACACTTGAGTTTTCTTACTCTATCCCACCTCTCTCAGCATAAATCTGCCATTTTGGACCACAAAGCCAGAGCTCATTCTCTTGCATCCCACAGACATGACATTCTTTCGATGGCTCTGTGGGACCTCTTCCATTTCGAAGGCTCCCTGTTATTTTTTGCTCAGACAAGTGAGACATGGCATTTCGTGTTTTGATATTGCTGCTGCTGCTGGTGTCAGTTAAAATGCCGAGTGGGAATGCCAAGACCAAAGATGCTGAGGTCCTCACCATGCCACAGGATTGCGGGTGCATACCCGAAGCACTGTTGCTCTGCCCTGATAGCAGGTATCCTTGCGTGTAAACCCCGGGGGAGAACGGGGTTCTAGGTAGATGCAACTCGAAATAAGCATGTGCAGGCTATGGACCGTAGGAAATTCCAATTTTTTAAATAGTTTTAGTTAAAACGCCCCCTGCCCCACACTTTTTTTGATGATAAATACCAGCAAACATTGTGGAAAACCCCAAAGTGCAAAACTACAGTAAAGCACCATGGAGAGAAATGAGGCTCTTTAATTTTCCCTATTATTTAGCAAGGTTTTTCCCTTTTTGTTTAAGAAGCTTTAATATTAAAATCTTACCTAAAACATCTAACTTTAGCATCTGGCATAGCAACTGCAGCCTGGGAGGCAAAATCAAGTCCCTTTTAGATTCCCATGTAATAAACTAGTAGACAACAGTAAATGAAATTAAAATGTGCTGGTTTAATTCATAAATTCATCACCTCTGTCAGGCCTAATTTTTTTTTAGTATTTCCTCCCTCAGTCATTCTGTTATTGGAGAGAAAAACCACACAGCCAAATTTCCTTTATGTTGCTTTAATCGTTGCTCTCTTTGACTTTGAAAAGGACACCAAGTGTTCTTATACATGTAAATGTGTCTGATGGCTTTGGCTGTTCATATGCTAAGTAACCCGTATGCACTGGGATATCCCTGGGGCAACCTTAATACAAATGTAGGTAGCAAAGTGCATTTTTTTCTTTGTCCAGCTGTGCAGGCTCACATCTGCTGTTCTCAGGCTTACCGCCAATCATTACAGTTCATACTATTCATTTTTCCTCGCAGGGGACGAAAGCACCCAAGACAATCTCCTGCTAAGAGAAAAAGCAGAAATCATGCAATGATGGAGTATTGCCACTATTTTTGTTACTGTTTTTTAGATCTATCTGATGTTACTGGCACAGCAGCAGGCATAGCAAGTAGGTTGGAGATGAAAAAGCATGCAAAAAAACTACATTAAATATTGTGTTGTAACTAGATTCTCTGAACACCCATTTGCACTTGCTCCACATTATATTATTCGAACTAGACAAAGGGACTCTGGAGGGTACTAGCAGATTCCTCCCTCCCGCCTCTCCTCATCCTCCAAAGTCACTTAAAAGAGGCCAGCAAAGTACACTAGAAGATACTGCAGGGAACAATCCTGCTTTGGCAAGAAAATGCACTGTAAAAACCTACCTGCTCCTTTCTACCTCCAGGTTCTGTGATCCAGATGACCAGCAGAACTCCTTGGCATATTTGTTTTGGTAGTACATTAGTGTGGCTTGATGGGCATGGTGCTGTGTGGTGTTGGGTGGGTTGGTTTTTGGTGTGTTGTGGTGGTTTTTTTTTTTTTTTTTTTTTTGGTTGGACTTGATGATCTTACAGGTCTTTTCCAACCCTAGTGATTCTGTGATTCTGTAAATACTGGGTCTGCCTGTTCAGGTGATGCTGCTTGCCCATACTGCAGGTGAGAGCAATGTGCAGCTGGCATTTCCCAAGTTATGTTTATTCGCCTCTTATGTCCAAGCTGGAAATGCAAAGGAAAGGAGCATGAAGAGGGGTTAAACTGATGCAGGCAAAGAGTCAAGCCCCAGCATCTGGTAGCAAAAAAATGGGAGGCTTTATAGGTGAGCATCCAGGTTTTTATTACTGGAAGACAAAACTTCTCAAAGAAAATAGTTCTGATGACAAGCAATTTTCCCTCATATTTCCCCAAGCACCTGCCATCCAGCTTGCCTTCATCACAGTGAAACAACACCGGCTGCACTTCTCCATTGCTGTTTTCATTTGAATTTCTCTAAAGTGATTCCTCAGTGAGGGATTTCCAAAAGCAAGATTAAAACAAGATGAAAAAAAAAATTAGTGTCTCTTCAAAGATTGCTTTCTTCCAAACATAAGTTGTGAGGACGCTCAGTGATGGAGGAAGGGTGCTCCTCCGACCGCTCCCGTGAGGTGTGAGGTTGTCCTGCAAATGCCCTGGCCGGGCAGGACCCTCCTTCCCAGGGTAAACTGCCGGCCAGCAGCTCCCCCCGGAGAAGTGCCAACCGCCTCCAGGAGGGCAGTGTGGGGATGACCAGGATGACCGTGTCTCCACCTCAAAGTCAGAAGATGCGCTTTTGCTGTCACTGTCTGCAGCGGAGGCAAGTCCTGGCTCTTCTGGGAGAGGCAGATCAAAGCCTGTCTGACCCATGCAAGCTTTCCACCAGACACCTGGCCTGAAAGTGGCTGGAGCAATCAGCTGCCTACCAACCAGCCCTTCCTGAAGCACCGCCGTTTTCTATCCCAACAACCATGACAGGTATCAGGACACCAACGGGGAAAGAGAGGGCTGAATCCTTAATCCTTGCCAGCAGTTTCTTCCTTTGTTTTTTTGATGCTGGGCTGTCCAGGTCAAGCTGACGAACTGCTCAAAAAAGGTAAATATTGCTTTAATCTCTTCCTCGAGTTAATCATGCCAAACCACAGGAAGGCAGGTAATAATTCAAGATTAGCAATAGCCTTATGAAGCTCACATTATTATGGCAGACATTTAAAGAATAGCAGCGTGCCACACACCTCAAATACTTTAGTTTCCATCTAATCCTTTGGTGATTAAACCCCACACAGCAGAAGGAATTTCACACAGTATTTTAATTCAGCATAGTTGGAACGATCTAGATGAATCTAATTTAATCCCTCTTTGTTTCTCTCTCCCAACTGTGGAAACAGAATGAAAAGCAGAAAGAAAAAACAGACGAAAGGTGAGATGCCAGAGCAGCTATGGCTTTAACTTTGCGAAGGCCCACGCTAGGTCATCATGGGAGTATTACAGATAGGCTTAATGAACATAACACCATCAAAAGAACTTCAAATAAACCAGATACATCCAGTGGGCCCACTCTTGCAAATGTGCTACTTTCATAGAATCATGGAATCATTTAGATTGGAAAAGACCTTTAAGATCACTGAGTCCAACCTAACACTGCCAAGTCCACCACTAAACCATGTCCCTAAGCACGCATTTACGCATCTTTTAAATACCTCCAGGGATGGGGACTCAACCACCTCCCTGGGCAGCCTGTTCCAATGCTTGATAGCCCTTTCAGTGAAGAAATTTTTCCTAATATCCAATCTAAACCTCCCCTGGAGCAACTTGAGGGCATTTCCTCTTGTCCTATTACTTGTCACTTGGGAGAAGAGACCAGCACCCAACTCTTTACAACCTCCTTTTAGGTAGTTGTAGAGAGCAATAAGGTCTCCCCTCAGCCTCCTCTTCTCCAGGCTAAACAATCCCAGTTCCCTCAGCGGCTCTTCATAGGACTTTTTCTCCAGACCCCTCACCAGCTTCGTCGCCCTTCTCTGGACACGCTCCAGCACCTCGATGTCCTTCTTGTAGTGAGGGGCCCAAAACTGAACACAGTATTTCACAGGACATTAAGTTCTTGTAGTAGTACGCTCGAGTATGCACTTAAGTGCGTAATGTGAGAAGGTAACTGCCTATATATGGATCATGACTGGCAAGTGCAGGGCTTGACTGTCTTCATGTGGTGCGTTCTCTGAAGAGGAGAGCAGAGCTGGGAGGCTGCAGAGCAGGAGCAGCAGCCCTCACAAACTCATTGCAGGAATCAATCTGAAGCTTCTTTTCATCTCAGATTGTTTGTGAGCAGTTGATGACTTTCTAAGGTCATCCTTCCTTGTTTCCCACAGGATTTCTGTAACTCAGGAATTGCTCGTTATCAAGCATTAGGACTCAAAATCATCTGAGATCTTGGCAGTACTTCTTTGGTTGGTCATCTGGATTGCACCATCTTGTATCCAGTCACAGACGGAAGGGTGCAATTCTTGAAGGAAGAAGTTGGGTATAAATGATAGTAATGCCTTGTTTGGTTCTTGTTGTGTGTTACCCAATAATTGTTGAATACAGAATTATTTTCAGTACTTATGCTATTTATCACAGGGTAATAAGCAGAATACCGGAGAGCTTGAAGAGAGGAGCAGCCGTGAGTCCTTCTCAAGTGCCCACTGACCATAAAATGTCCCAGAGTCTCCCAGAATAGGCAGCTCCCGACAGAAATATTTGAGCGCTGTGCTGAGCAGGGTTCAGTGCAGCACAGGGACACCCACCCACCCGAGGATCACCCCAAACCAAGGGAAGACCGCTCACAGCCGCTGAGCCCCATCGAACCAGGGCATCCTTGTGAGGAACCGCGGCAACCTCCAGCAATGGCTACATGTCCCGGCTCACAACATGTCCACTGCAGGACTCAGGGCAGCGCCATGCAGAGGAAAACCTGCTGCTGTTGGGGCTACCAGGTGACAACCGAATTAAAAACGAAAGCAGGATGGAGTGCCGTGAACTGCTGCCTCTCGCCAGGCGTCAGCCCCTAGAGCTGCAAATCTCAGAGGAGGCCTCAAGCAGGTACTTGCTCTGTTGCTACCTATTCCTGGGTGGGGGCTGGTGTCGTCACCCACACCACTGCCCTCCCTGGCACAGCAGCCGACGGCGGGAGCCGCAGCCCCATCCCTGCGGCCGCCGCGCTTACATGGGCAACGCTCGCGCAGGGAAGGGTTTGCGGGGAAATCAAGGGGATTACTCACGTGTAATCATCTCCTGCAAGGAGAACCCAGCTTCAAGTATGTGAAGTTGGCAGTGATGGCGGTTGCACAGAGTTTTCCATTATATGTTCCTGGTCGAGTTGCTTCTAGTTTTTAACTGTTCAGGTTCTTTAGTTTCCAAGCCTGTTCTTTGCCTTGGGCCGACATTTTTATTTGTTTTTAAGCTGGCAAAATGGTTGAACTATTTCTGAAAGGCCTTGGAGAAAATCGTTATTGTTGAGTAACATTTTAATCTCATTGCATCAATGTATTCGGTTTCAATGTATTCAAGCTTTGGAGTACATGTGAAAGGTTTGGGGTTTTTTTTTTTCCCCGCTGTCCTTATAAAAATCTGCTGGCCTTAGTACAGAGATAAGCTTTGAAAAACTGCTGCTTTGGTGGTGGTGGTATTTTTCTGTCTGTTCCCGCCCCCCCTTGCCTCCCCAGGTTTGTCGCTAAAATCTTTAAGTATCTTTTCCCTGGTGTGGCCTTGATTTCAGCTCTATTCAGTTCTTATCTCGTGACTGCACTGAATGTGCTCAGTTAGTCTCCTATGAGGGGAGGCAGAGTGAAAGCTACCGATAAGGCACAGTGGCAACTACATTAAACTCCCCATATATTTTTGACTTGAAAATGTGCTGGGCAGGAGCTGGGGGAAAAAAATCCTAACAAGAGGATTAATTTCTTTGTCCGTGCTGCGGGCCATATTTCTGAGCAACGCTTCCAATTACCTCCCTCGGGAAGCAGATTAGCATCAATCCCTAAATCCCCTCCATTTTGTGATGGGGTACGTGGGTAAGCAGTGCAAGTTCACGTCTTGCACAAAACCACGAGCGAACCGCGAGCGCCTGTCTCCAGCCGGGTGGGACTACACCCATCCGCAGGCTCAGTTGACGGTACCAAATCCACCTGCGCCAAATCCACCTGGATGGCCATCAGCCTTGCGGGGGGGCACCGCTGGGATGGGAGGGGGGCACTCTGGGGGGCACCGGGGCTTGTCCCCATCGCCCTGCTCAGCAGGGGAGCGTGGGGTGAGTTGTGAGGCTGTTGTGCTCGCTGCCAGCGGCCGCCCCAGAGCCGGCACCGCTGCCAGCTGCCACCGTCCTCCCCGCGCACCCACAACTTGCCGCCTGCAGCCGCGCTGGAGGTGCGCGCAGGGCCTGGCATGAGCCGGTGCCACGGCAGTCCCGCTCCACCGTTTCCTTATTTGCTTTGGGGTTTAAAAAAGGGGGGAAAAAAAAGAAAATAGACCCGAAAAAGCCAAACTTTCTTCCAGCCGCCTCCCCGTGCCCGCGCCCGCCTTGCCAGGGAGGACGGCAGCGAGCGCCGGCGCGGCGGGCGCACCCCGCCGCGGGCGCGCAGCCCCGCGGAGCCGCCTCTCCGCGCTGCCCCGCCGGCCCCGCACTTCCTGCCCGCCGGCGGCGGCCCGGGGAGGCGGGCAGGGCGATACCAAGTGGCCCGGCTCGGCGGGAGCGCCGGCGGCGGCGGCGGGCGGGCCGCCCCTGCGCGGGGCTCGGCCGTGCGCACGCCGCGGGGCGGCCGCGGAGCAGCGGCGCGGTGCGCTCCGCCCCCCGGCGCGCCCGCTGCCCCGCCGGGGAAGTTGAGCTCCGTCCCTCGCTCTCCCCGGTCCCTCGGCGACGGCTCCTTCCTCCCCCTCCCTCCAATGCGCCTCCCGCTCATTTCCTCTTTTCCTCCCCGCTCGCCGCCGCTCCGCAGGCGCGCGGCTCGCCCGGGCGCCGCCGCGGAGTTGTAGCTCCCAGGAAGCCGCCGCGCCTCCGCGCAGCAGCCGCCGCCGTCGCCGCTCCCAGGCCGCCGCGGGACCCCGCTCCGCCAGCCGGGTAAGGGGCTGGGGCTGCCCCGCTGCCGCCCGCGGAGCGGCGCGGAAACTTCGGCGGGGCTGCGGGAGAGCCGCGCTGCTCTCAGCTGCCGCGGGGACTGTAGAAGAGCGGAGCTGGGGCGGGGGCTTTCCGGCTTCTGGGGGGTATTTCTGGGGAGCGAGGGTTGGAAAGATCCCGGCCGGATTGCGGGCGTGGGGCGCTCCGCGCATCTCTTGCACCCCCGCGGGGCGGGGCGGGCGCCCCCTTCGCCGTCGGGGGATGCGGAGCGGATCTCCCCGGCCCCGCCGCCGCCGCCGCGGGGCTGCCGGTGGCAGCGCCTGCCTCGCCCCGAGCAGTGCGGCGTGCCCGCGTCTTCCCCTGCCCTCGGAAAGAACACATCTGTGCGTATTTCTATGTATTTCTCTCGTGTATGTTTGTGTACGCGCGTATATCTGTAGGTATATGTATGTGTGTATATATACACATGCAGCCCGCGTGTGTATTTGGGGGGTGTGTGATGATAAAGGGAGTTACGCAGCTCTGCTTTATGGTGGTTAATGGTTTACCCGGCGAAGTTCCCGCCGCATGAGTGTAGCAGGGCGCTTTGAGTCAACTCCTTCAGATCCGGACTTCCCGCTTGCCACCTTCCCAAACGGCCTCTAAAAAATCCTGGCCTTTGCCTCTGGTGAGTAGGCTTTTTTGGCTGCCTCCTCCCCTGGGTGATGTCTGTGGCCGCGCCGGAGGCCGGATGGCTGCGGCCGAGGTCAACCCGCTCCCCTGAACCCGGGACAAGGGGGGACACCCCGCTCCCGGCAGGTCGTGGCAGCGAAGGCGTCCGCCAGCCTTGGTTCACGTCGGGCTGCCGGGGGACCCGCCGGAGCGCAAAGGCTGCCAGAGTACCGAGAATGGCAAGAAATAGGGAATAAAACAAAGCAAGTGTGTTTATAAGTGAGTTTCCATGCAAATAAGTTTCTGCTCGGTTTGGGAAAAGGTCGCGTAATGCATCATCTGGAACGAAAGGTTTGCTGAGAAAAACAGCTGGGTGTTCGGTAGGTCTGTGTCTCCTGCTCAGGGCTGGGTAAATTGATACCTTTACGACAAAATCCTGAGGTTTTTCACAGGAATACTTACAGGCAAGCACTGGAACCGAGCGTTATCCTGTAATCCCATTCACAAATGAAAATCTGGTAGGGAGATGACATTTTCTCCGTTGGGGAAAGAAAGGAGGAATCAATTATTCCTTCCCCAAAATATTCCGCAGTTTTCCCAATAGGAGCCATTTGTTGTGGTTTTGGGTGAAAAAGGTCTTCTTGTCTGAGATGAAACTTAAGCAAAGAGCAGGGGGCTATTTCAGCAGCCCACTGGCATGATAACGCTGTCCTGCATGGGGTCCCACCAGCATCATCGGGTGCTTCCCGCAGCAGCCGGGGAGCAGAGCCCGAGAGGAGCCCGCGCGGGGCCCCACCTGCTCCGGGGCCGAATATCCACCTCGCTCCCGGTGCCTCGACTCTTCTCGGGTGCTGCCATCGGGAGCCCTTCAATTCAGGCAAAAGGATCTTACAGCTGCGTATGGTCGATTCCATCCAGTGGGGTGAGGCTCAGGAAAAAAGGCAGATAATCAGCCCACATCTTCCCTTAGGTTAGGCGGGGAGATGCTGGCCGGCCAGAAGGGCACGCGTCTCCTCTTCCTGACGCCTGTTTTCTCCTTTTCTTTGTTTCTTGCCTTTAATTTAGGGTTTTTCTGTGTAGAGTTGGAAGTGTGGGAAACTGGGGGTGGGGGAAGCGCGTGCCACTATAGAGTGGCTGTCGCAACACTGGCAGCAGCTCTGCTGAGGAGTCAGCTATGCTGGCAAAAAAAGTGCTTTTTGTTGGCACGGCTCAGTCCGTTCAGGGAATAGCAACGGTGGGAAGAGTTCTGCTAGCTGCAGGAGCGGGGTTTGCTCTTACAGCTGGATGCTTGCACCGGCAGTAACTTGTGTAAGCGTAGACAAACCTTTTGAGTTACGGAAAGAGGCTGTCGCTGTGTAGGTGCAGGAGATGCTTTGCTCGCTGTGTGTCGCGGCTGGTACCATGGTGCCTGGTTCTGCCACCCGAGCTCACGGGCACGGCAGTAACCTGGGCCAGTTGTTGGGAGCTGATGATAAAGATAACTTTGTAGCCTATGCAACTTTAAATTTGGATTATGACTCCGGTAAAAAAAAAAAAAAAAGGCATGTGATCTGCGCTTAGAAATGGTTGCAATTAAAAATACTCATGCAACGTGATTTTTTTTTTTTTTTTCTCAAGCAAGACAATATTCTTTTGAGAGTTGATTACTTTGATGTGAGTGAGACAGGAATGCTGGTAGACCAAGGGGGCAATCTGAATTAAAATTCTGTATTGTTGGCATTTTTTTCTTGCTTTTAGTGGTGTGAGACTGTTAGGAATGAGGTTGTGCTATCTGCATACGCAAGATGCACTGATACTCATGGGAGGAGGATCTCGCACTTTTCCAAAGAACTGCTGGTGTTTCCTTCAAGCATGACTTTTAGGTCAGATTCAGTAACAAATGCAATATGTTTTCCAGTGAATGAAAGAAAAACAGACCTCTTTTTTTTTTTTTTCAGAAGTGCTTTTCCTCATGTTCCTAGGATGCTTCCCATAACGTCTGTATGTGGGATCAGTTTGTTTTTTTGTTGTCTGTATTAGAAAATAGTTTGTGTCCAACTTCAGTATCTTCATGGAGATTAACTCGGACTGAAGTTAAATTTCTTTTGGCACGAAGTGATTTATCTTAGCTCATGTTGACTGTATTATTGTATTGTGTGGGATTCTACCCATGGATTGTGGAAGGATCTGCTCTTGCAAAAGTGTTGGGTTTTAGCTTTAACAAGTAGAAAATGTTTTAAATCAATGCCTGAAATCTCCGTTGTTCCAATAATCCTCTACCATTCTGAGAGTATAACAAATGCAAACAATTATCTTCACTTCATCAGCCTTTTGCTGTATAAAAGCTTTCACGGGTTGGTTGTGTTTTGCTAACTTGCTAATTAACCCACTGATTTCTGCATTTCTTGACTTCCCCAGATAAATATCTTCTGCCTGTTTTGTTGTGCTCCAATAGCAAAGTAATTGTGAATCCTTAAACAATGGGGGCAAATACTCCAGTACTCCATGAGGAAGCTCCTTACCTTACCTCCCTGAGTCTTTCAATGGATAGGAGAGAACATCCTTCAGCTGAACCTCCTGGAAATGAGACCTTTCTGGAAGTTCAGTGTTATGTTCTGTAGTGACTGGCAGACCCATAGGATCGACTGCGGGATGAATTATTCATTCTCCTGCACTGATTGCACTGGAATTAGAAGGCAGGAGCTGGGGGGGCTGGATCTATCACGTAACCTAAGAAATATTGCAGTTCTTCTGGGTTGGACTGCATGAAATATGCCTTTATTATTATTAAGAAATGCTGCTTATAATTCACACAGTAGGTTTGCAGATACCTGTGAATAACCAGGGTGGAAGAGATGGCTTTGACTATTTCAGTGTTTATTGTCCTGTAGGTGTGTATCTTTTTAAAGTGAAAGAAAGCAGCAAGTGGTTTAGGGAATTCTCCCCAGTGATCTGTGTTAGTTGAGATACTGTGGAAACCCACACCAGCAGCATGCCATGCAAAAGATGCCAGCTACAACCTGGTCAGCTTTTCTCTTCTCTTGCATGCCTCATGTTTCCTGATGATCGAACTGGCTGTATCAGGCGACACAATCTACTTGAAATCTGTCTGGGGAAAAAAAACAGCAACAAAACTTGGATGTAGCTATAGTTACACGCAGTTCATGCAGCAGCCTTTCAGACCTTCTGCCGTGGTTTTTTTTTTGGTGACTTCTGCAAGTATATTTTAGCCTTATTTTCTTTTTCTGCCCTCTCTTTTCAAGGGAGATCAGATTGCCTAAATGGGAAAGGGTGCGGCTGGATAAATGCACATTTAATGACTGGGGAAAAAAAATGATGCTTACTAGTATTTCAGTTGCTGTAATCTTAATATATTCAGAGAGGCGTTCCGAGCTGATGGTATTCCTTTAAATATCTGCTTGGGTTGGAAGACACTGGATTTGGGTGACAGGGACACCTGGAGACTTGAAGGGTGGAAGGCATGGCGTGCACCTGCAGAGATGCTTGCTGAAAATGAGGCGTACTGAGATCCTGACACGCTTGCCAAGAACAACGGCTAAACTTGGGCAGCTGGTTTAGCAATTAGAGTATGTTTTTGTTTTGGACAATGGGTTTATCATAATGAATTAACTGGTGGACTAGTCAGAGTGGCAAATGGGTTTGTTTTTGATTCCCCAACCATGCAGCGTGCCAGCATCGGGAACGTACTTCCCACCAGTGGAAGTGCCAGAAGCATTTCATATGAATGCCCGGGAGGCAGAGGGAGCGTGTGTTCTGGTATGCAAACACCAAATTCTTGTGATTTCTTGAAAATACAAGCGTGTGATGGATGGTATAGCTTGGGCATGGGATAAGGAAATACATCTTGCAGATGCTTGAAGGTTGGCACGTGGCTCATGCAAAGTCATTTTAGAATCGGCGGGGGTGGCGGCGGTGGGAGGAGGGAGGAAAAGAAATGCCTTTGGGGGGCCGGGAGCCAGGGCGTGGGTGTGCTGCGAGCCTTCCTTGCTGTGCTTCTCATTCACCTCCGCTCCGCACAGGCTAGCGTGTCTGTGCAGAAGGGATGCTTTTCCTTGCTCAGAGGTAGCAGGATTTTTTTTTCTTTTTTTTTCTTTCTAAAGGGCATTGTGCGCAGGATGCTCTGTTCTTGGCAGCTTGCCCGCGGTGCGAGGGGAGAAAGCTCCCTGCTTTTGGTCGTGCTGCAGATAGCCGCCGTCAAAGCCAGTTTGCGAGGCGCCCTTTCCTTTTTCTCTTTAGTGAAGGTTTTTTATTATAGCAGGTAAATGGTGTTTCTCAAAGACTTTCCTTGGGAGGACAATTTGGGGCTGGTTGACGAGAGCTGCTTGAGCGTGAGAGGGAAGTGGGAGTTACAAGGGAGGACGCCGTGGATGCATATCGATTAGCACCGACTTCAGCTGTGAAATGGGTGTTCAAAAGAAAGCAAGCCTACTTTGCGGTGCTTAGGAAAGGACCGAGAAGCAACATCTGTTAAATAGGTTAGAAAGCACTTGAAAACCCTCTATCCCCTTCACCAGAGCTGGAGGGAAGGCAGCAGCTTGAAACTTAGGCTTGGGAGGGCAGGCCTGGCAGGAGCTGCCTGGCCAGTGGGTATTGCAGGCAGCTGCCTTTTGTAGTCCTCTCCACGGAGTGGACAAAGCACCGTCCGGGAACGAGCCAGGGCTTCTGCCGTTCCTTCCAGTTTCCAATTCGAGTGTCTTCTTCAACGGTCAGTACCCTTCTGTCTCGTGTCACCTCTCTCTCAGTCTCCTCTCTCTGGTGTCTGTCCTCCTAAAGGTCTTGTACCGAGAGGGCTGGAGTCGCTGTACAGAGGGGAGGGGAGAAGAAAGCAGGCTCAGCATAAAAGGCCCTCCATCATTAGACACTACTTTGATTTTTGCTGGACTGAGTTTTATTGCTCTTGAGCTCGTGTATGTCAGCTTTGCTTCAGAGGGATTCTGGGGGGCTTTCCAGAAAATGTGTGGTCCTGTGTGTAAGAGTTTATTAAGGGGGGCACTTATGCCAAATAAAACGGGGGTTGGAAATGCAGGTACTTGACAGTCACCTTTTTGTGACCAGTTTCTGACAGCCAGAACTATTTGAATGGGAATGAGCATCTGCCTGTGTCCAACTTCTCTCCTGGCTTTGTGCAATGAAGCCTGAATGGTTACATCCAGCGGAGGATGGCAGGGCAAGCCTGTCCCTGGTGTAAGGAGCCTGATTCCCCCAAATCCCACGGCAAACGATTCTCCTTGGCTTAGGTTTGACGAGGAGCAAACCCACCAAAATCAGTTGTGGGAGACCTTTTCCTTTCATTTGACTCCCTTGCTGTTGGTAACTCATTGGCTGGGGGGGTTTGCTGGGTGTTGTACTCTCAGCGATGGCTGTGACCCCTTCTCAGGTTGTCGGGACAGGAGCTCGGTCACTGCATGTGTGCCTGTCCCCCTGGGGAGCACAGTGTGAGCCTGGGGTGCTGCAGTCCTCTGCGCCAGGCTCGTCCCAGGAGCAGCAGCTCTGCCTGGGCTGGCCAGGGGCTCTTCGGAGGTTGTCAGAAGATGTATCAGAAGATTTTTTATTTTTTTTTTAAATGGAAATTAGATTTCATTCCAGCTGAGGGTAATTGGAGCTGTGGTAATGATGTGAAAGCAAATGAGAATGAGCTCTGTAGACTCCAGCCACAACTCTCTGTTCTGCTCATGTCATGCTTCTTAAAATGGCATTCGTTCCTAAAACTGGCCCTAAAGCTGTTGCTAAGAGCTGTGTTTTTCTCAGGAGATATGCAAAGTGAGGGAAGAACCGTCCTTCATTTTTAGTTCATCCTGTAGTCCTCCTCTCCCATCTCCTTAAGGATGCTCTGAACCTGCAGGCAGACTGGCCCAGCCAGGCTCGTCCCCGTGGGAAACCTCCAGACACCGGTGGCACTTTGCGAAGGAGCGAAGAGTCTGCCTTCGGCCTCCTCAGATCGCGAACAGCTGTGGCTGGACCCTCCAAAGCAGCCTGCAGTTGCGTGAGGAGGAATCTGTGACTCCAGTAACGTCTCCCTGCTTGGCCAGGAGGAGGAGAGGAGTCTTTGCGGAAGAAAATCCCATCGCCGACACCTGCCGAGGTACCGCTGGATGCTCCAGAGTGGAGAACTGAAGCGGTTGCTGTGCCCGTCGCAGGAGGGGGTCTCTCTTCTGACAAAATGACTTGCTGCAGGCAGGTTTTGCCAGATCTGAGCTTCTCAGCCGCACTGACTGTGATTTCTCCTCTCTCAGATCTGCTCGTGCTTGCCCGTGTCTTTCGTCACCCCCGACGGGGACTGTCAGCAGGCTGTTCGCAAGGTGTGTGCTGCAGCTTTCCAGAACTCCTGTCCCTTGAGTGAAGCAAGCTGTTATGAACTGATAGCACCAGAAACAAGTGAATTTACTGAGTGCTCGTTTTTATGGGCATAATTCAGAAGGCATGATCTGGAAGTGAAGATGCCCTTGCTTGCTGCTTCCAGAGCTCTGGATTGTTGCAGGACACGTTCAAGGATCTTCTTCCTCGGCAGTTGGCTTAGCCATTGTCTTCTGGGGACTGGAGCTTCACAGCCAGGTGTTCGCTCATCCCATTTGTGTTGGGAGATTTTGAGTTAGCTGCTTCTCGGTGCTGAGCTTTGTTTTCAGATGCTTGGTGCCCCTGCCTGGTGCCGGGGGTCTTGTATGCCTCATTGCCTGGCCCTGCTGGCATTTTACACTTGGTGGGGAGACATGTTTCTAACAAAAATACTCTGCATTGCTTGCTGAGTTTCAGGAAAGCACTGCAAAAACATTTTGGGGGAAGTTTTAATATTCTTGAGCTGTACGTGTGCGAAGGGCTGGTCTGGCTGTTGAATATTAATGCCTGCTCGGGGGCTTGTAATGAACGTGCATTCTGGTGTAATAGTGTTTAGATGGACAGACAAGCCGTCAGTGGCTCTTGTCTCACGAGGGGTATGGCATCATGCCTCCCACTTCCCTCGCGAGCACACTCACGGTCTCTTGCCTGCTGTTTGGGCGGGCTCTGGCCCGGGGAAGACGTGTGGGTGCCGGGGCAGAGCGGTGCCGCAGGCTGAGCTCCTCGGGGCCAGCCCCGCTGCCGCCTCTGTCTGTGACAGCGTTTGTGACACCTCCGTGCCGGGTTCTGTGGTTCTGGTCAGAACCGGACGCGGGGTTTGCACGGTGCCCATTTGCCACCGCTTGTCCCCTCTCCTCCCCCAGCTCACCCGGCTGTCCGTGTCAGCACACGGAGGTGGCAGGCCCTTGCTTCCCATTATCAGCCTCCATCTAAACCTAAGCTTGGCCACAACATTTCTTAATGCCAGTCAGCAGTGGAAGGAGAGGGAATAATCCCTAACCGGAGTAGCAACGGTGACAGATCCCGAAGCGTAGGTGTCAAGGTGGTTACACGGCAGTCTTCTCCGGGTGCCTGGTTTCGCCCAGGTCGTGGCTCCCACCAAGTACAAAGAGGAGGGGACTTCCAGCACTGTCACCCGAGTGTCCCTGCGGCTCCCAAGGAGGGGTTCACCCAGCTGTGTTCCAGACAGCCCCGCTGCTGGCTGAACCCCATCTCCACGTGCCCCGGTTGTGCCCGGACAGCCCGTGCCAAGGTAAGCTGCGGGCTGTGGGAGGGCTGCCCGCAGGGAAGCGGCAGCCTGTCCTGGCAGACCAGGGAAGACCCATCAGCCTGGAAAAATCTTTGTCACCTGGGGTTGATATTTTACAGCCTCTAAAGCCATGATGGATGTGTGCAGGAAGTTTTGCTCTTAACATTGCTATTCCAGCTCTCTGGAGGTAACGAGACACCGGTGTGTCTGGTTTTGCTTTGCTTTCAAGGTGGTTTTCCCCTTATAATTATAAAGATGAGAATGTGTAAATTTTTTTTAAATTAATAAATGATCTGCCCAGGAGCACTAGTTTGTGATAAACTCAATTTAAACACAGCTGCACATTCTGTAGCTGGAGTGTGGTTTTAGGTAGCGTAAAGGAGCCTCAGTATGCAGAGAGGGTTAAGGTTATATGAGGCACCTTGGCTGTGCCATAACAGCATTTATCACTGTAATTTAGTTTTTGAATAAATTCAGGCCTCATTCAGTCCTTGGAAAGTTTTTGAACTCTTCGAACTACTGCTCTGTTATGTCGCTCCACCTGGTATCTTAGCTGATACAAATTTGCAATCTTCCTTTAATAAAAGGCAGTTGACACTATGTCCTGCGGAGCTGCCTAGCAAATCTTGTTTTAGCAGATACCTCCCTTCCCATGACCTTCCTTATTCACTCCATTCCTCCCAAATCTTTATTGTGTAACTTGAATGTAATGTTTAGTTTAGAGCATCCTGTGAAGCAGGGAAATGCAACTGAAAAGGAGGCTAAAAAGGGGAAGAGAGAAGTTTCCTGGACAATGAATGTGTAATGACATAATTTAGTTATTTGTATTGGGAAAATTTTAAAAGAGGAAATAGAGTAAATTACTGGCACTGTTCTGTCCCTAACTGCCTGTATCCTTTTTAACTGCAGGCTGATGGCTTGTGTGCAAGTCAGACCAGGCAGTATGTGGCTTTTGTCTATAGTCTTTTTGGGGGAAAAAACAACAAAACCAACCCTGCAATTCAGTAAGGGAAAAATATTTACGTGAAAATAACTTATCTTATTCTGACACTTTAAATTAGATTTAATAAAATGTAATGCATTTAGTCATAGCTGAGTCTTTGAATTTCCATACTTTCCTTCTTTCATGCACATGCAGCTTCTAAGGGAATTTAGTGCAGTACGTGAGCTCATACAACTTACTTTGTCAATCAGTTCTGTGATAACATCAACTTACCCAACTTGGCTTCTAGTCTTAGCGCTAGTGCTGTCCTGAAAAAACCTTCGCTTACCCTTGAATTTGCAAAACTTCTTTACCCTGTTGTGGTTTCCTTTTAGTTGCTTTTGTGGAACCCAAGTTCAGGGTGTGTTTAATAAGCCAAATAGCTTTGCTTATGTAAAACTGGCCTAAGGACTGCAGATATTAATTACTCATTGAACTGGGCAGAGGGGATATTTGTACAGCTTCCTCCCCCTTCTGAGGCGGGGCATCGTGGCGCGGTCATCCTCGGTGGCTGAAGGCTATCGGCCAACTTGTGAGAGGGTCCGTTAGCAGGAGGGGCTGGAGCCAAAATCGGTGTGTAATGCAGAATTGCAGTCTGCAGCTTTGGGTTGAAGTGAGCAAAACTCCTCCAAAGCCAGGGGAGTTGCATCTGCCTCCACCAAGATGAATCTGTGGCAGCGTAGCCCATGATGTATTTCATGACAGGCCTTGTTGGCCTGCAGGTTTCTCCTTTGCACGGGCTGCTTTGGGTTTCCATTGGTTTCCCTGTTGTTCCCCTGAATCTGGCAGGGATAACTGTTTGTGTTACGATAGCATCAGCCAGAGATAAGATTCTTGTACAGCACACTTCAGGCTGTTCTTCAGTCAATGGTTTAACCACTACATTGCAGCTGTGTTCAATAAATAAACCTTCTGGGATGCTGCGAGTGGGGTTTTTGGAGACATGGAACAACAGTCACTCACTGTAGACCTAATCTTCTACTAATTTAGGTCCAAGCTTTTCAGATCGTACTCCAGGTGTTTCTGTGCTGTAAAGAGAGCTCCAGCACAGCAGATGTGCAATGTAGATGCGCGGGGCACCATGGAGTGTTTCCTAAAATCCCGCGGTAAAAATCGAGGGGATAGATGTGTTCATTTGGTAGGATTTCTGTGACTCCTGTGAGCCCAACTCTGACGTCTCACAGCTAGGGCGTGACGTAGGAGCACAAGTCACAAACAGTCTTCCAGACAGAGACGTAGGTCACTTACTCACTTGGAGAGTTTACATTTAAACACCCAGGTAAACGTCGTGTGCTCTCAGGACCTGTTGACTTACCTGGTAGCCCTGAGTGCCAAGGGAAACCGAAGGAAAACAACCTTCTGCCAGGGCCCCACCATCCCCACAACACCCAGCAGCCCCGCTCTCCCCGGTTTCTTTTTTGTTTGTTGGGGTTTTTTTAAATGGTACCATATCCACCATTCTTTGTTCTGTCTTCTCTGCTAAGAGGTGGACCTGGCTTTGCATTTCACCTCACTGTTACGGGTTAAATTCACCAAGCAGTGTCAGGGTGGCTTCGTGAGCAGGTGTAGTGATGCTGCAACATGCTTCAGGTTGCAAAAATTTGTGTTGGAAAGTTGTCCAAATAAACTGCAGAGGGAGAAAGCCTGAAGGCAGAGAGCTGGCAGGAGTTCGACACCTTCTGAGAATGCAGGCTGCTTTACAGCGTGAGAAATCAAAGTAGCCTGGGAGCCTGTTCCGTCTGTTTAGTCAATAGGTGCAGGAGGTGCTCCAGATAAGCAAACAGGGCCTCCGAGGAATGTTTTGAACATGCTCTCTGTTGCCGTTTCCTGATACTGTCGGTGCTTGGTTTTCCTTCATGCATTGGCAGCCGCCTGGTTACAGTCTTCCCTGTGAGAAGTGGTGCTTCACTACGGTGACTGCCGGGAACTTCCACTGAGAGTTTTTGGGCAGTGTGAGCATCTCGGTGCATATGTCCAGTTTGATGCATTCGAGCTGAGATTCACTGTTGTTACTGTCATGGTGACAGCTGGAAGCAGGTATCGGGCGTATCTCCTGTCTGCTACCAGAGCTGATGCACTTGTGGGTCGGCTGATGGCCTGGGAATCGAGGGAGCGACATTCAGTCTTTGACTTGACCATACACCTCCTGAGGTGTTGCTGGGGAGGCTGCAGTGTCTCCCTACATCAGTTTCCCATTGCACTGGTTGGATTATAATACATCTCTGAGGGCGTTGCAAGCACATTGCTTCGGTGAAGTGGCAATGGGAGAGGTGCCACTAGCAGTATCCAAGGCAGAGAAAGGAGGGGCAGCAGTTTATTCTGTTGACACAACAGAAACCTCTCTCAGTAGTACCAGCCCCTCAGGGGACTCGCAGCCTGAGGTGTATCCGCACTGCAGCCGTAGCAGGGCATTGAGGAGAACACTTGCATTAGCTTTTACATTAGCCAGTGTCTAAATCTCTAGTTGTAGCCCCCAGGAGCTCAGTATGGGCTAGAAAACCTGCCTGGGAGCTGAGGGAAACGAGCCTGCGCTGGGCTGCGGTGGCATCCGGGCTCTCTGAGCCGCGCTGAGTGGTCTAAGTGATCACTGGGACTTGGGCAGGTTGGAAATGAGCTTGGGTAGTGACAGTCCTTCGATGGACAGGGTGAACTGACCAACTCTTCTTCTGGGGCGTAGGGGCCTTAAAGAAAATAAACCTGGAGGATAGAGTCCTCTGGGAGTTTCCTTGCAGTGTGGGTTGAATTATTTGTGGAGGTGGGACCTCTCAGAGCTGCTGGGTGGGCTCCGAGCGCGGTGGCTTATGGGCCACAGTGTGAAAGGTGAGGAGGAGAAAGGGGGCGAGAGGGGGGTGGGAAGAGACTGCTGTGGAGGAGGGGGTGGGTGGACACCAGAGCGGTTTGTCAGCCAGCACAAGTGCTGCACGGCTACACATGCAGTCTGGATGCACCCACAAGCACGTGTAGAGGTGCAGCAGCCAAAGGTGAGGTGCGGTAGTGGGGGATGAGCTGGCCAGCTGGGCGGGACTGGGGGAAAATTAGAATAGGATAGTTCAGTTGGAAGGGACCTACAACCATCATCTTGCCCAACTGCATAGCAAGTGACAGGACAATTAGTTTCATGGCTATCCGTGGACATGCTACCCACATGTAAAGGGGACTGCAGAATTATATGTCCTACAAGTCCTCGCCAGTTTGCATTTGCAAGGAAAAAACCCAACACATTTTTATAATATAGCAGAGTCTAGTAGAAAAAGAAATTGCAAATAAGGGAGAGCAGAGACTTCGTGTAGTGCTGGGGGTTATCTCCACCGCTGCATGTGGTGTTTGCAGGCGGGTCACACCATCCACAAACGTAGCAACGTTAATAACAGTATTGATTTGTCTAATGCAGTTATGAAAGGTGAACCTTGGAGGTGTGGGAGGGCCTTATTGGTAATCAGCATAGAGATTGATCAAGGATAGTATCAGCCAAAGGGGAACAAATGGAGGCTAGAACAGGGCAGGGTGAAATAGTGGCCATTAAAGGAAGACACACTTGAGGCTTCTCCATCAAGTAAAAAGAAATCTACTTAATACAGAATGTCTATGACTTGAAGCAAAGGAATGGGGTTAAAATCACTTTGGAAAACAAGACAAAAGAAAAATAAAGGTGTCTACAACAATTTTGGTGCAAGCTAAGGCAGGCCTGAGGACGCTGCAGGATGTGGCAGAGCTGCAGTGCCCGCGGGAGAGGCAGGGGTGGGTGATGCGTGACCGTTGGGACGGAGTTTTACCCCTCCCAGACAGGTCAAAACGTGGACTGAAGACGACCATTTGTCACCTTGGTTTCTCCGGTCCGTCAGTGAAGCTCTTTTTATAAGGAGGATCTTTATAAATGATTCTTGGAGCAGTATTCTCCTTAACCTTTTTGCTAGCAGCTCTGAAAATAGTAGATTAATGCACTCGCCTCTTCCTGCCCAGCCTCCAAAAGTTACTGACATCTCTTCCTTTAATTCTGCTTTGTAATTGAATTTCTGCCATAAGTTGCTTCTGCTAATTCAATTATACCTTACTTTTAATTGGCAGTGGATTTAAATACTTCATGTGCTGTTAACATAGAAATTAATGTGTGCTGCCGGTTACCCTCTACTCCATTGGGTTGGAGCAAAGGTTTTGTAGATTATAAGAATTTAAGTAGCCATTTTTTTTCCCCTGAAAGTCTTTTGGGATGCCAGAATCTAGCCAAGGACTGGGAAATGCCATTTATTTTTGACGTATAAATATGGCCAAATAATCCTGCAGTATTCTGTAAGGTTTGTTGAATGGGGAAGGCACAACAATTTTGTACCAGCAACACAGAAGAGAAATCAGAAGAGCTTCTGGGTTGTGTTTGCTGTTTTGCTGTTGACCGGGTTCAATCCTTACCTTGCCTTTCCATGGGGTTTCACTGGGTTGGCAGCTTGGACAGGTAATATCCATCCCTATATAAAATGAGGATACTAGGTTTTCTTCCTAAGAAGATGTTGAAGCTAAAATGACTTCTTTAAATGCTTGTATTGCTGCCAGGTTGCGACATTTGTGAGTGCCTGCTTGGGGATCTCGAGAGTAATAGAAAATTTAATGGAGTCTTGGATCTTCCTTCCTGTGAGCAGAAGACCGATGTAGCTAACATCTGCACTGACAAGGGAAGATACCAGGATAAAATAGGAGAGGAATCATTTAGGGAACACTCACTTAAGGGCTTTTCTCTTTTTCTTTTCTTTTTCCTTCCAGGTTCCCTGGGCCTTAGGGAAGGGTTTGTTTAAAACAACCCCCCAGGTGTTGGGAGGGTGCATGTGTTGGTCCTCAGTAAAAGCGGGTCAACCCGTGCCACCAGTGACCAGGGGAGAGGGCAGCTGCCGGGGGGGACTGGTGACCCCACGGCAGGGCGGGATGCCCTGACCTCACCTCCGCGACACTTGTCTTGCTCTCATGATTTGTAGAAGGAGCTGGATTTCAGCTGGCTGCTTGACTTTGGTTCTTTTCAGTTTCTGCTGGGTGATTATTTCCGAAAACCTGTGGAGAATTTGTGAGGTTTCCATAACAATGAAAAAGAAAAAAAATACAGTGCTAAATTTTTTAAAAAGGAGGAGATGGAATTGCAGTACAGTCAGTCTGACTTTTATTACAGTATTTTCCTGGAAGTTAATAGATTATTTCCCACCTAGGCATTGTCTGGGTGTTTATGAGTAACAGTCAGCATGGATTAGTCTGGAACAAATCATGTCAGACATCCTAATTTCCTTCTACAGCAGGGTAACAGGTCCTGTGGATAGGAGAGCAGATGATACAATATACTTCAATCCTAGTTAGGTTTTTGGTACTGTTTTGATATTCTCAGAAGGAAACTAGGGAAAAGAAATTTGGTAAAACTTTGGCCTTACGGATGGTGCAGTGTAGGTGTGCTAACCATGCTCCAGGCTTAGCTCCAGTATGTCGTCAAGCTCAGAAGAAGTACTGGGTGGGGATTTCCAGAGGTGGACCCTGCGGCTTGGGTCATTGTTATCAATGCATTTGATAAAATACTGGTTCAGACTCAACAAGTAGCACCGAACTAGAGGAGGTTACAAGCACTTGGGAGGTGGGATTAAATTTTCAAATAGCTTTGGACAAAACCAGAAAATTAACTTGGAGGGTCCATCACCTGAAGGTATTAATGGGGGCTTGTAGTTGTCCCTGGTGAATGAGTTGGCTATACAGACTACCCAGGGGGGGTTGGAGGGGCTGCGCTGAAAAACATCTTGGAATCGTGGTGGGACACACACCGCTTTGCCAGCATCATCCTGCCCGAACAGCAGCAGACACAGTCGTCCATAAACAGGAGGATGGACTTGCTGTGTCCTATGTTGCGTCTCCTGGTGCTTTGGCATTGCTGGAGTACTGGAGCCAGCGTGGGGCACTGCATCTGGGGGAAGACGTGGGGAAAATGAGAGAGGCCAGTGGAGGTCTGAAGAACGGGACCCAAGAGGAAAGATGGGAAGGAGTGGGGTGTTTGGTCTGGAGAGAAGGCAGAGGATTGGCACAATGGGTTTGCAGTGTGTGGAAGACTGCTGCGAGGGGAGAAAGATGAAACCTCTGCCCCACATCTGTGGGGGTTAGGGCAAGCGGTAATGAGTTTGAATGGTATTGCGAAAGGAAGAAACTCCTCCTTGTAGGGATGGTGAAGTGTTGAAGGAGACTGTTGGGAGGCTTTGGTAATGCCTGGGATCTCTGTGGCCGGGGTTTTCTGTTGGGCAGACCAAATGTGTGTGTTAGGGGTGGGCTGGAGGTGCCTGAGAGTAGGGTCCCAAAGCCAGTGGGATTTTGTTTGCAGAAGTTTTGGGGTTACTGGGTCAGACAAGAGTTTGGGCAGGAAACAAGTTGGGCTGGAGGACATGAATGCTTCCCAGCTGTGCCTGGCCTCGGCGCCGGGGGAAATCATGGAAGGCTCTGGGGGAGGGTGGGAATCGGAGCAAGTCACTTGTTTTCGATTTTCTAATTCACAGACTTTGAGAGATTAGGAATCACAGGAGCAGGTGAGCTCACTCCTGGTGCTCTCATCTGTGACTTCTTAAGCACTGATGAACCCTCAGGATTCACAGCTGGCAGATGCTGAAGGGATGCAAATTATTATACTCTGCTTTCTCAGGAAGCAGGCTCAATAGAAAGAGAAGTGATTTCTAGCCTTTCAGAGCAATGCTTAATGGCTCTAGAAAGCTTGAAAGTGGCTCCCTCATATTTTATTTCTTTTTCTCCTGTTTTTAGATCTTGGCATAATAATATTTTGAGGTATAAGCCAAACAAACCTTCTGAATCTGAACTTGATACTTGCTTACTTTGAAAGATGAGTTTTACAAAAAAGATTTACAGAAAAGTAGGAAGGGTGGTTTCAGCAGATTTTTGAACACCAGAAGAATTTGCTGTCTGAATTAGAGAGAAATCTGTGCATTTTTCAACATGAGAGCTGTTTTCTATTTCAGGACAAGTAATAAAATACAATTTTGCAGGCAACAAAGTTGTTTCTCGGTGTCGGGTAAGAACTGGAGCAGAGTTTTTGCATGTTTAGTCTAATTCTGATTTCTTTTTCAGCTGGGGAAATTGTTTTTTACAGGGGAGGCCAAAAAGTGGGAAGGTTGTCACTTAGAAGAAAGCTGTAATGTAAAGCATGTTTGGTTTGTGTCTTTTCCAGGCAATCGAGCCCCGTGGACTTTCTCTGAAGAGGTTCCAAGATAGGTGGTGAGTACTTCCCAGGGCCTGCTCCTTTCAAGGCGCTCTTTAAATGAGTAATAGAAAAATTAAATTAGTAATAGAAAATACAAGCATTTTGTTCTGCATTGGTGCAGAAGTTTGTGTTTGCTAAGCTTGTGGCACGCTTTAATTTTACATCTGGCAGGGCTAATCTTTGAGTAGAGGTTTGGCATAAAAATGTTAAGCTTTTCATTCTGGTGTAAAGGTATTTTCTGAGACTTGATTAGTGAAATAAATGTTATGGTTTTTTTAAATACTTGACTCTAGGGAAAATCTGTACAAATTATGCTGTATTTTTTTACTAAAAGCCTATACTGTCCAGTGGCACAAAGTGCTTTCTGTGTCAGAGAGCAACCTTAGGGGTTTTTTTTCCTTCTCTTCTGACTTTTAATCTAAAGGAATGCAACTTACAGAGGGTTAAATGACCTGCATAACTCGTGCTGATCTCTGCTGCGTGTGACTGATTTTGTCTTGCCTGCACCCAAGGCTTCAGTGTATTTCGTTTGTGTGCACTTCATTAAGTCCTTATTTGCAAATAAGCTGACCATTAAATCAGTAAAGAGCTGCAGGAGAATGAGATTGCTAAGAAATGCCGGTGTTGTGGCGTTGCAGCCAGAGAGCCACCTCTTACGCTGATGTAAATCAGTGCAATTTCTTTTCCTCTGGTGGAGCTGATCTCTTCCAGCGAATGCCAACCGGGACTCTGTTCTGTAACACCCTTCGCTGTTTGTTTTCGTTGTTTCTAGAGAAATACGTACCCTGTTTCCTCTTTCAGTTCTAGATTTCTTTCCAATGAGATTAACCAAATTATATCATTACCCATTAATTGCTCAGGAAGTTATTCTTTAGTTGCATTTCCCTAGTGCACAGGATACAAGCTATTAGAGCTCTTGTGTGTTCAGACCGACGAATGAACTACAGTTGAATGTCCCAAACCTCTAATGGTCTTCTCCGTCTTCCAAATCAATGTATTTTCCATAGATAAGGTGCCTTTTGATACAGATGGTCCCAGGTTGATTTGAAGTGTCTGTACAGCTGAAATGTAGCCATCTGTGCTTGTTTCTTGTCGGGACAGGGGAGGATGCTGGGGTTTGGTATGTTGTACTGTGCTTGTGTCCACCTTAAATATGTGTTCATTTTGGCCAGAAAATGCTTGTTTAACATTTATAAAGTTCTTATTTAATGCCCTTTAAATGTATTTGTAACTAACTACATCTTTCATCAATGAAAACATCTCCTGCTTAACAAACTGTGTTATCCGTGTTTTCTGTATAAGGGGAGCTAATTTAACCCCAGACGGTTCTTCTGACTAAGGCTTATGTCCATAAACCATGAGTCTTGTAAGGCCAAATTATGAATCCTGTGTGCCTTTTGCCAAAACGCTCTTGTGAGTAATAGCTTATGAACCTCTCCTCTCCCCCAGCTACGACTGGATCCGTATTATAAACCTGGATGCTGTTTGTACTGATGATTTGCTGTATTGGGACCTGAATCATCAGTTGATCATTTTGAGATGTTGAAAGATGAATCAAGCTCTCTTTTCCTGAGGGCAGAGGGGAGTATGGGGTTGGTGACTGTAATACCATGTGTGTAAAGGCCAGGCAATTTTAAACTGTCAGTTTAAATTGTACTTATGATTGGATTTTCTTTTCTTGTTTCAGGTAACACCTGAATAGGTTATAAGTAAAAAAAAAAAAACTTGTTAATACTCCAGGCTGTGCTTGCAAGAGTTAATGTTTCTTTCTCCTGAGTAGTCCCTTTGGGTAGGGCTTCCAAAAGTGTGAAGGTCCTGTGGTCTTTCAGGGAAACTTGGGCTCCCGATGCACCTTTGCAAACAGAGTTTAGAGCTGTCAGGTGTTTATACATCACATTTTTGCTGCTTTAATTGTCTATATTCCTCCTCGCCTTTTCAAATTCAGGTGTGTCCTTTATTCCAATTTGGGAATTCAGATGATCCGTATCGGTACGGAGGTACATTGCCAGGGTGCAACAGTTTCTATATGGAGCCTTACGGTGGTCTGGCTGTGTTGGTTCATATTTAACATATGGTAAGAGACTTGAAGGCAGACTGGTGCTGAGCCAGCTGGGCATTTTCAAAAATGTAATGTGTGGCCAGTGGCACATGGGTGGCTTCAGAGCAACGTACAGCATCATGAAAACAATATATATATGAAAGTGTCTGAAGGTAGCTCAAGTTTTACCCCAGCTGAGCACACCTGGAGGTGAGGGTGCCAGCCAGGGAAGCGGGGAACAGGCTCTTGGGTGCTCTCCTGACGGGGTACTGCGGGCTCTGACAGGGCAAGCTGCTTACCCGTGTTTCTGCCTGTAAGCTCATAAGCAGCTCTGAGCAGCGGGGACCAGGGAGCCAGACAAATGATGGGAGACGCACCCGTGTTGGGGCCGCCCTGGGCAGGACAGCCAAATCGGCATCCATGCTGGGGTCTCTTGTTCCTCGGCATGTTTCGGGGTGCTGCTGGGGCGCTTGTGCTGGGAGGTTGGTGGTGTGATGTGGGCATGAGGGCAGTCTTGGTCCCAGGTGCGATGCGATGGGGCCGCAGCAGTGGCATCACCGTAGCCTCTGTGCTGTTTCGGAGGAGTGCATGAGCAGCTGTGCCCTGCGGCCGAGGGAGGCAGAGGGTAGGGCATGAAATGGTGTGAACAACAGCGGAGACTGCCTGTTGCTTGCATGGACGTGGGGCTCTGCAGTTGAAATGGGGCTCCTCACTCTTCCGGTCCAGCGCTGGCATGCATTGATGCAACATCCAGGACTTTAAGTTTTGAAGTGAAAAAACCTTTTGCGGCCGAAGACTGACAGATCTGTCTTACCAAACTGTCTTTGAGAAACATTTTATTTTTAAACTGCAAGCTGAGCTGAAACCTGTGTAACCTTTGTTTTCGAGAGAATGTGGGTCCCCATGAATGGGAGGTCTCATGGAGTACTGGAGGGTTGGGCTCCTGGAGATGCCTCAGGACCACCTGTGGCTCGACATTGAAATCAGTGGATGCTCTTGCCGTTGGTGCTGGGGTGTTTTTGGAAATACCTCTGTGCGTAGAGCGGGGCCGTGGGCACCTCCCCACGGCCTGGCCCTGGGACCTTCTCCATCGCTAGGACATCCCCCTTCACTGGGATGTTCTCATCCCTGAGCCCCGGTGCCTACCAGCATGGCTCCTCCTCTGCTGTCCCTGCCATCCACCTCCCTGTCCTCCCCACAGCCCACCCATGGCCCTATCTCCAGGGTCCCATGGGGTCACCCTCCCTGTGAGCATCTAGGCTCTGCGAGGAGGAAAAACTGGCAGCAGAGCCGGGCTGAGCACCGAGGAGGAGGAGGGAGCAGGCAAGACAAGGGGAAATTTGAGGCTGTTTTCTCCTTTCCCTGGGCATCCTCTGCACTAAAGCCTTGGTAAACTCTCTGGTTTGAGGATTCAAATCCTGTTGGGGAAAGGGAGACCTTTCAGTGTCGTTATCTTTTCCTGTTACCTTTCCCCACAGTCTGCTAAAACCCTCTGGAGGAAGCTGCGAGGACCAGATGTCTGCCATACATATGACTATACCACAGTGAGGGGGAAAAAAAAAAGTGCAATTAATTGGAAAATGTGTCTTAAAAAAGAACAAATGGGGAGCACAATAGCAAATGAAGTACCTTGTGTGAGTGGCTTACGTAACAAAGTAATTAAGAAGAATTTATTATGTTTTAATGTGTCGCTAATCAAAGCTTGCATTTTCCCTCACTACCACCTTTAAAAATTGGTATTTGAATCTGTTGTCTATATTTTTAATATAAAAAGGTTTCATTATTTTCAGTGATGAGGCATTTCTGTGTTGCCTATTTGCTTTCCATGTACGCTGTTTGTTCATTCAAGAGTATTAAGAAAAAAACCAGAATGAATGTGCAACACTGCTGTTCATCCATGTTTGTTTTTATGAATGAATCTTCTGCCTGGTTGCACACAGGCTTTGGGATTGCCCACTTTTTCAAAAACTCCTAAAATTCAAACTTTTTCATCAATTCTTTAGTGTGATGGGGAAAATTTAAAAGCAGGCTTTGCTTTTAAAATGTAAGTTATTAGCCAAGATTTCCAAGCTGGAAGATAGTGGGGTGCCAGGTTTGGATTTTTCTATAATAGCGCCGTTTTCCCCATCGTGTACTGTGCCTCCTACAAACACCACCTGCCTTCCACATTTTGTATAGATGTTGCTATATAGCATGAAAAAGGAGTGTCTCCTAATGCAAGTATCTCATGTTGATTCACTGCTATACAACTGTTCATCCGCTAATAGTGTGGGATTACAAAGCATTATCATCCTCAGATTGACTCAGGTAGTGCTATTTTTATTTAAGCTGTATTAAGGTATCATTGTGAATCTTTGGTCTTGCAGCATGGGGGTAATACGATTTACTATTTTTATAAAAAAATCAACATGGCTGTACAAATCCTGTCCATAGCAAGAGCTGCAAAGATTAGTCATGAGCTCAACACTTTTTTTTGCCTTTCCTTTCCTCTACAGCGAGTCATTAAATTTTTCATTTTCATGTGACCTCCATCATGTTGACCAGGCTTGGAGTAAAATAAGAGGGTGCCTTGGCTTATGGTCAGGGACTTGGTACTTGCTGGGAGAAGCTTTGATGTAAGTGGGGGGGACTTTGGTGTAGGAGGGTGAGCAGGTTTGGGGATGCTCAGTGAAGTTACCTGGGCAACCACCGAGGCAATGCAGTGGATTTCATCCATCTGAGCCTTTGTGGGGTCACCTAATTCAAACAAATGAGACCTCCCGTGGACATCATACCAGCACTCACATCCCTCCACCTCACTGGCTTTTAGGTCAGGCTCTGCCCCTTTTAATTAAAATAAAACTGTGGTAATTTGGTATGGATGCTTTCCTCGCTCCGCTCCTGCTTATCACCCTGCAGCAGCTTGGTGCCCTGATAAAGCAAAAATACACGTACGTCCTGGGGTTGAGGTCGGCTGAGGGGTGCCATCAGAGCTATCTATGGACAGCATGTCTGTCCGGCTGGATGCCTGCGGGTTGGACAGACCACCAGCTGTTGTGTTTCCAGAGGGGGAGGAAAAAAAAGCACGATCAGGGATCATTTCCTGTAGGTGGTTTGGATGCAGCCCCCTTTCTGGGGAGCATAGTGGGAAGGACATCACCCACAGGTGGGCAGCACACCCCCAAACTTCCCACCTCCAGGATTTGACAGGATGGGGGGCTGCTTCAGAGCAGGGGATGCAGCACTTTCTCTTTTGGGGAGTTTCTGGGCATCTTTCTGGCCTTCTCTGGTGTTTGGAAGAAGAGGTGCTGGTTGACAGAAGGGGAGCGGTGGTGGAGCTGCTCCAGGTGCTCCAGCAGCATGCATATGCCTGGGGGCATCCTCCTGGGCTCTGCAGCCCCGGGCAGCCTGGCTGGTGAGCTGCTTAATTGCTCTAATTGGTTCATGGCACCCAAAAGCACCAGGATCCTGGTGGGAACGCTACCATGAGCAGCCATGGCTGTCTCAAGCACAATCCCCAGTTGTGCGAGTATGAACACACGGGGCCTCTGCCCACAAAAAAATGTGAGTAAGCGTTTCCATCCCCTTCAAGCCTTTATTTCAAATGAAGCAGACATTCAACAATGGGTATTGTTACAGCTTTCTCTTTAATTATCAGGAATGCAGAATAACTTTCAATAACTATTTGGTTTCTACCTTACAGAGAAAAAAAGCCAGTGGTAGTGGCTGGATGCTCCACAGTTCAGCGTGGGCAGCACAGCACATCCATTGGAAAGGGTGAGAAGATGCTGTACGTTTGCCAGTGCCGCACCGCAACTGGCTTCTTGCAGAGGCTTTCAGTCCCATTGCCCACTGACCGTGAGCCATTGAGTTGGGTATGGGAATGAGGTGGTGAAGTCTGATCTCCATTATGTCATTTAGGGTAGAGGAACATAAATTGTCAATGTTGCCATAATAAAATAAGTGAATAATTTTGACGTGGGATGCATGCTGGGTTTCAGAATAGCCAAGCCTGAAGGCAGGGAAAATTTTCTGAATGTTAAAGTTTTTTTGAAGTGAAGGCTGAAAATCCCAACTTATTTTGATGTTTTTGACCTACCTAGTGTGTTTGTCTCTTTAAAAAGAACAACACCCCCTGTTCATTGTACCCCTTTTTATGCTTAAGGTGTATTTTAGCTGTATTTAAGTATTTTGGTAGCAAAGTTAACAGTTTAACTAGCTAACCACATGCAGACTTACAGGTCTGATGAGCGTTTTGCTGCAGCCCCATTTCTGCATTCCTGCTGCAGCCAGGGGCTTGGGCTCCATTGCTTTGTTGATGTGGGGGTTGGTTTGGAGTTTTTTGGGGGTTTTGGGGGGTTCTTTTTCCCCCTGACACCACCAAGTGTTGCATCTACATCAGCTGTTGGGTCCAGGCATCTCCCTCCTCCTGAACAGCGTTCTGGTGAAGTTTTAGTGGACCATCGGTGGAGTGCACGCTGGTTTTTGTGTGAGCAAAGAGGGTCTGAGCTAAGCCAGACAGTTTTGTTTCCTTCTCCCTAAGCATTCGGTATTTATAAATACTGCCCTTGGGTTACCAGAAAATCTTGTCTCTTAACAATCAAAATCCAGATTGCTCCCTTCCAGAGACCCTGCCCTGCATCGCTGCGGGGAGCAGATGTGACCATCAGACCCTTGTCGCTGTGTTCTGGGATGAAGCATCAGGATCTGCAGCTGGAGTAGATGATCGTTGCGGGTCCCTTCCAGCTGAACTGTCCTCTCTTCTCATGCAGACAGGATTGAGGAGCTGGAAGAGGACCAGGTGGTAGATCCCAGCCGGTATCTCTCTTCCTGCTTTGGTGCAGGAGGGGTGGGAGAGATTTTCTTTGCTAGGTGCTCGCTCGCTGGCTGGCTGTCTTACACCCTAAAGCCTGAGAATTAATTGTGTCAATTTTGATTTCATCAGCAGATGGAGTGTGGTCACAAAATGCAGTGAATCTGCTACAGTAAAACTGAAGTGGATTGAAATACAGAATTTGAATTTCAGGAAGAAAAAAAAAATTGGTCTTCATTGAATTTCAGGGGGAATGTAATTTGACATTCTCTTCAATAAAATACCAGAAAAAAGTCATTTAGGAAAAATGTTGATTTTTTTGTAATTTGAGGGAGAAATTTCATTTTAGGGATTTACCATCAACAGATTATTTCATGCATGACAGTATTAAGGCATGTATCGTTAAGGGTGTGTATCATGTTTCATTGCTTGTTATGTACCGTTACTACCTACATGTCAGAATAGTTAATTATCTAGATCTGATCATTTATATTGGAATCATTAAGGTAGTTTATGTAAAGTCTTTTTCTAGGTTAAAATATCCTTTCTCTGAATGATGATGAAATATTTTAATGCTGTTAACAGGGAGCACAATAGGTACGTTAATATAAGAGTATGAAAATAGAAACTTCAGGTTTCTAAACCTTGAGCAGATCGGTTTCAGAATATACTAGGAGTACCTTCCCTGAGTTTGCATATGCTTCCTAAGTGTTTGGAATCTGGGGAAAAAAAAAAAAGTTTCCTTTTGTTTTGCTTGGGTTTTCATTTTGGTTGGGTTTTTTGTTTTAAGTTAGACTAAATGTATTTGACAAACTCTGCTCCTCACTTGAATAGTCAGGTAAGAGGATTGAATGGTCGCTGTTCACCACTATAAAGATAGTGGGAGATGAATTTGCCTTCAAAATGGCAAGTGAATTAAGAGTTGAGAGATGATAGCATGTACAAAAGACGTTTCAAAGCAGGAAGGCACTAAATGTTGAATTTTGTAGAGTACCTGGGAAATTGTTTCAGATTGTCCTCTTGAATCAGTGTGCTTTTAAAGATCATAGGCCGAGTCTCTAAGGAAGGGGGTTCAGTTTTCCAGGCTAGCTGGTTCTCTGGTAGTTTCCAGACATCTACCAGCTCTGCGCTTGCGTTCCCCTCCAGCTACATGCTTTCTCTGCACCCTGGATAAAGTGTGACCTAGTAGGAGAGTGGGTCTTTACCATACTCTCCATTCCTTCCCGTGATGGCAAGGGAGTCATTCTGTCTATTTCTAGCTAAATGAATATAAAAGTTTGATTTTATTTCTCATTACATCTCAAGCATACCTCTCCCTTCAGCCTCCCGTGCTCTGTAAGATACCCTGGTCAGGGGTGATGATGGCTCTGCCTGGACTTCCAGGCACCCCGGGAGAGCAGAGCGGCATTCACCTCCGTGACAGCACCCAGACAGAATCCAGGGTTTATTATGCCTAAATGCAAGTCAAAACCTGCAAGAAGTGGTTTAATAATGGGAATGTCAGCAGACCCCTGAGTACAATGATGCTGCTGGATGCTTTCATAAATCTAAGGTTTAGGGATGACAGTTATGATGCATGGCACTGGGAGAATGTGAAACTGCAGTCATTAAACAAAAATGGGCTTTCAAACTAATGGCAGCTGCCTAAACAGTTTTGCAGTGAAGCAGATTCCCTTAGGCTACCATTCTTCAAATAATACAGGTCCTATTGACTTTAAAAAACCAGGACGATATTTTGTTTTGGTGCTGTAGCACTGCTTTTACATTCATCCTGAAGGTCAGGCTGCTAAGTGTTTGCTAGGTTTTAAGCTGGAGGTGTTAGAAAATAATGAATGGCAACATTTCCAGATAATTCGTTCATCGTTATTCCCCTGAATTAAGCCACCTGCAATACCAAGAATTCACACCAGTTCCTAGATGGGTTTCCAAGTGAGTACGGGGGGGCAGTTTTCTCCATCCAAACTCATCTGTGTTTAACCCAGTAGGTAGTTCTGTACAATGTCTCTGTTATACAGGATTTTATCCAAGTATCTCCATCAAAACCTGTTCCAACTCTTGCTGGTTTGACGTGATACACAATAAAGCAGCGTGTTGCCTTGTCTCCTTTGAAGCCATCATTCCCAGCCTAAAGCTGGAGGTGTAAAGATGCATGTATTGCCTTTTCCTTCATGCCAGAGAGATGCTGATGGACAGGCGCTACCTGTGATCTGAAGTGCGTTGGCCAGTTCCTTGAAGAGGCATTTCAGGAGTGTTTGGCAGTTGCGGAAGGCCTGCCCGCTTTCACACCTTTTGTAACTTTTACTTTACCCAGGCTTGGTTTCTTCCCGAAAATAGCTTGATTTGGCTCAGTCTCCCTGTCCCTCTCATTCTTCAGCTTGATCAGAACTCATCATCTTCTTTCTTTCTTTTTTTTTTTTCCCCCTCTCCTTTTATTACAAGGAATAGAAGAGAGGACAGAATAACCCTGACTGTGAAAGGGTGCCGAACAGCAGAATTTGGTTGTTTTGTCTCATCTCTCTCCATACCATACACAGCTCAGAGCCCGCTTCTCTCCCTCTCCAATTTCAGCCTGGGGCTGGCTGGTCTTGCTGAGTAACTCCAGATTGATTTTTTTTTTAATTATTATTTTTTATTTTTACTCTTTTTAAAGCAAACAGTTCCATTAGAAATGTGTGTGAAATCCATTGGGACCAGTCATATTTCACTTTCAAGTCCTCCATGTCATGAGATGACAGTTTAAAGTTGGATGTTGTAATGCTCTCTAGTTTTTCTAGAAGCCCTGCAAGTCCAAGCAGAAGTTGGGAAGGATGGGCTGGAGGTCTCCTGCCATGTCGGGGGGATTGAATGCAGCTTTCAGAACCTGATGAGTTCTCTTCCGAAGGTCACCTGCAGTCCCAGCTCTCTGCAGGTTTTAGCTGTCCTGTGAGACCTGGATAACATACTGCTTCTTTCCACCGCTTTTCTTCTTTGCTTCTGTAGTCTGTCCTAAGCATAAATATGTTTTCTGTGGGCAGTTCTTTGTGGACGAGGAGAGCTATCTAACTGCGGTGACTTCAGCCAGGTTTTTTTCTTCCTGGGGAGTATGCCTGAGTCAGGAGAGGGAAGTGGAAGAAGAATGGTTAATTTAACTATGACATGAACATTTGAACAGATGGCTGACCTTTGTAACACCAAGAACCGTTTACTTTTAGAAATTTGCAGGCTGTTTTAAGTTTGTCATGCTCTTTACAACCATCTGAGCGTAGATATATGACACAATTTCTTAGCTTACTACAAGGCTCTGTTGCTTAATTTCCCTGCTGTTTGAAACACTGAGCTTTAGGTGGAGTAAGCAGGATCCAAGAGCATCAATGGGATTGGCTCCCTTTGTGCCACATTTCTTTAAAATCCTGGAAGCTGAGGGAGGAGGGATGCTCCCGGTCATGCTGGAAGGAGCTGAGCTCGCTCCCCCAGGAGAGCTCAGCCCTAGCACAGGCGAGGGTCATGCAACAGTTAATTGCGGACAGGGCGGAGACAGATGATCATCCTGCCCCAAATCACTTAACCATCTTAAGGGTCTACCCTTGCCTGCCTGAAAAAGCCAACTAATCTTTCAGTGAGCCGTACAAGTGAGCGCTGAGCTATATATGGTACGAAGAGGGGGATGACACAAAACGATCAAATTCCCCTATCCCACCCCTCCCCAAAAAGCTGTGCACCGTATGCCTGCTTAATGGGGGAGGAACATCACTGTTCAGAGCAGATTGTTTCAGCCCATGGTGGGTTCTCTGTCCTCTGGAGGCTTTTTAGGTCAGGGTTGCATATCTTCTGAAACATTCCTGCCGTAGGCCAAAGGGGTGGTGGCTCGATGGAGAAATTCTTTGAGTCAAGAGGTATCGGACTAGATCAGTTGTTCTCAAATTAACACTTCTTGTGCGATCACAGCAAATTCCCAGGGGCTGCACTTTGGACAGTTGTGTGGTGATTTGGAAAAACAGTATCTACATGGTGGCCACACATGAAGTCCTTGGCGCCGTCCTGGAGACCTGCTGGGATGAGTGATGCCAAGGGTCCCGTCTGGGATGCAGTGAGTCAAGGGTGGAGGAACAACTGCAAAGCGCTTGGAAATTGTCTTTATAAGGAGTGAACCATGTTAGTCCTCCAAAAAGTGAAAGAAAGAAAAAAATCTGTATCAGCGCAGCATGTATTTCTTTTACAGAGGTCTGGCTTATCGCTACAGTTGGCTTTTCTTAATTACTGCTAATGCTTCTGCAGGCTGCGCAGTTGGAGCTGGAATGCGGCTGGCCTGGAGTCAGGGTGCGGAGGCTTTTATCGGGGCCACTCGGAGACAGGCCATCTGCAAGATGTATTTGTTTTTTTCTTATTTGTCTTCTCTAAATAAAAACGTGATACTGTGAGAATGTCTGCTCCATCCTATTGCTTCACTCCACCAAAGTTGCCATTTTCTGACAAACTGTTTTAGAAAGTTATATTTGGCAAATGGCTGTTTACTTAATTCCTCTTCTGTCACTGCTGCTTGTCCGTGAAACCCAAATCTGTGTGCAAGCTCAGCTGTAGCTCAGTTCAGAGGATTCTTTAGACCATAGTTGCTTTCTGCTCTTGTTTGCTTTTTTTTAGCTCCTTTTCTCTGACGATGGAAGAACTGCAGGTACTCTGTATCTGACGAAGGCAAATCCAGTACCTGCAGAGCCAAGGGCTGTTTGAAGTTGTGACAGCCCCGTGGTCAGGTTTCCTTGCTTAGCCCAGGTGTTGGAGCTTCAGCACTCTTGGCATCCCGCAGCTGTAACCCAGAGAGCATAAGGAGGATTAGATTTGCAGGGGTGAGTTTCTTCTGTCTGCAGAAAACCATGTGAAGGTCCATGAAGGAGCAGCCACCCATGTTGGTTCCCCAAGTCCTGCTGGCTCAGGTCCTCAGCCAACAAGGGAGACTTCTCCATGGTTACCTTCAGCAAGATTGGCTTGTCAGGAGGACTTGGGAGAAAGAGGGGGTTTTTTTCTTGGTTTTTTGTTTTTTTTTTTTTTTTTAAGAAAAAAGATCCCCTTGGGCTCACTGCCCTCTCTGAAGTGAACTTACCTGTTTGGGACACTGGGATTTGTTTTAGAAATAACATACTCCTTCATCATGGAGCTCTGTGCAAAACTGCTGTTCAAATCACTGGGGGAAAAGGGAGAGTCCCTCGATGAAACTGGTTGTTGTGGGGTTTTTCTTAGGCTGATAAACTTAAGGCTGTCCCTGGCAAAGTGAGTTTAAGCAAGGCTTAACATGCTTTGCCCACAGTTACTGCGATATAACCCAGCTTTGGTCACCTTAGCCTAGCAATGGGTGTTTATGGAGGAAGGTGGAGCACAGGGACTGTAGTTATAAAGGGAAATGCAATTATAAAAGCAAAAGAGCAAGCAGTTGTTTATAATCTATAAGAATTGATACTCACTGCTCTCTGGTTCACCTTCCTTGCCTTAAGGTTTTCTCATTAGAAGCAGTTTCTGTAAATACCATCTCTTTCTTTCCCCTTGGAGAGATCTCAGATTGTTGGGCTGGAATTGTTGTCTGGATAATCAATAAACTTTAATCTACATGATGGGGTTTTCTTTCCTTGAAATTGGTTCTTTCTGTACTGGAGATAACATGTCTAAAGCAAATGTAAAATAAAGAAGGGTTAGATTCGACTTGACTCACTCTTACTATATGCTCTTACAATTTTGCAATATGAATGCCTTCCCAAACAGTTACGGTTATTGCTAAGTGGACACTAAATGATTAATCTACTAGCAGACAGCCAGTGTAGTAGTGTCTTTGAAACAATTTTTGAGCCTCTTCCCCGCTGTTCTTCCCCTGCAAGACTGGTTTAAAGATAAGACACTGACAATAAAATAAATTGTGATTTGTAGCCTGGTTCTCTTTCAGTCTACTCCTTTGTTTCAGCATTGCACTTCTGTCTCGCACTGAAAAGCGTGTAATGAAAGGGGTTTAAAGTCTGCCCTGAGCCCAAAAAATATTCGTTCTTGTATTTTATTTGAGGCATATGCTTAAAGTATCATGGGGTTGGCTGGATTTATTCGTGCACTTAGATGCGTGCTTAATCCGGGTCAATAATGGTGCTTGAGAGCTTTTGTTGATGGGAGGTCACAAGTGCTCTTCTTCGTGAGTTGGTGGCATCATGTGCAGAGCATGTGAAAATATTCATTGATCATCTTACTGTTTGGAGTAGTTCTTGTAATAGGAATACCTGCTTATGTCCTGGTTTTCTTCTCAGAAGGTCTCTTCTTTGGCTGTGTGGTGTGGAGGGAGAACTTCCCAGGAGTGGGATGACTAACCACTTTAAAATGCAATGATTTGTGAGAGAAAAGGCAAGGCTGCAGAAAAGACTCCAGTTTGGTTCCTCATACATTCTGTAAACTTGTACATTTTTAACTTTTTTACAGCTACAAGTCATAACACTACATACCACATTGCATCAAGACAACTGACTCAGAAAAATCCTCTAGCATCTGTTGATGCCGTGGACTTGCCAATGCGCTAGTGCTAGTTTTGTCTTTCTGTTTGAGGAAATGTCCTCAAATCTGACCTCAGGTTAGAGGTTAAGCTGTTTCTTATTGCTTTGAATAGCAAAGATACGTTTGGTTGTACGCCCAGTTGAGCCGGCTCGGAGCTGGTGAGCAGCAGTGGAGCCGGGCGTAAGTCATGGAGTTACTCATACAGCTTCTTATCCTTGCCTTAAGTTGTTCTGGTTAATAATATAATATAATAATTCTGGACAATAATAGGTTTGCTTCCCTGGCTTGTGTGATGGCAGTTCTGTTATTGCAGAGGTTTTGAGTTTAACTCTCAATAAACTGCAGGCACAAAGCCAGTTAGTGCGTGTATGGTTGAATACTGGAGCTACAAAATATTTTCCCTGCACTTGGAAATATTTTCTCATCCTCTAAAGGCAACCCTGTGCTCTGACAGTGACACTTTCATTGGAGAACGAGAAGACTTAAAAACTGGCTCATACTGCAGGTTTTTAATCCCAGCTTTCTCAGGTAAATGAATCAACTTTTTTTTAATTCCACGTGGTGGAAGAAACAGTCATGACAGTGCTTATAAATGATGCAGTTGGCTTTTGCTCAGGATGCCGAAGTTCGGGAGTGAACTCCAGGCAGACATCTGTGCTATGGTGAGGTTATTCAGAACAAAGCTTGATTTTAGTCTTAACATATTTGCCACCAAATTTTAGTAGGTAAACATGAGACAGACTGCTCCCACCCAGCAACAGATAGGATTGTTTTGGTGGTATAGCTTTGTTGCCTGTTCCAAAATGACTCAGATGACCAGTGCTTAAAAATAAGCACCCTCCCCTCCTCCAAACCTCCGGGTGTGTGAGCCTGTGCTGCAACTCCTGCCAAAGGAGATCAGAGAGGGGTGATGGTGTGCTGAGGTCAGAAGAGGGATGCGAAGATGCTGAAGGAGAGCACCAAGAGCGGTCTTGCCTGTGGGTGCTGCGGGATGAGGCTACAGGTGGCAATTAATCCCATTTAATCTTATTTTTAAGGTAGTTTTCCACGCATTGTAAGACTGTCTCATCACCCTGTTGTTTAGATTTCTCTGAGCTGGTGGTGGTCAGCGTGTTTCAAAATAGCAGTTTTCATGAAGCCGTGTTGATTGCAAAGCCCAATCTCGTGCTGTTGCAGTGAGTGGTGAGTAGACTTCCAACCCGAACAAACAAACAAACAGCCGCTGAGAGGCTGTTCACCTCCCTCCCTGATTAGAAACTGCCTTACCTACAGTTTGTTCAATAGTTTGGGTTTTTTTTGTCAGCACTATGGGTTTATTTTTTTCCATCTGCTGTTCACCATCCTGATGTGGTTACAGCAAAAGCTCCTCTCCCTTCTTGTGATTTCATTTTAAGATGCATCAGCCAAGTGCTGCTAGTCTGCCACTTTCCTTAGCCTTTTTTTTTTTTTTTAAATTTGTGTCGTTGAAGATCATTTGCTCTTTATTTTTATTTGCATGATCTAATTCAGCTTGACTTTGGCAATTTCTCTTTACCCCTTTGCGTCCTGACCCCTGTGACAGCTGTCTTTGCTGAGCAGCCCTTCCTTTCCATTCCTTGCAGGCTTAGTCCTAAAATCCCTTTTTTGGTGATTGTTTCTCCAGTTAGATTGGAAATCATTCCCTAGATGTCTCCCCCACTTTGCTTGGGGTTATAAGTACCAACTCTTTTTTATTTTTTTTTTTTCGCATCTTTGCCATAAAGATATTCTAAGCTTCTTCCAAGTGTGTCCTTGAGCACTTCAGTCCTGTTGACTTCCATGCTGAGTTCCTTTGATTCCTCAAAACTTACGGGAAATTGAAAATACAAATTTCTGTGTTTCGCTTCGGAGTATTCTTCTACCTAAACCACCTCTCCGTGATTATGATTTCCTCCAGAGTTACCTTCTGTGAGCACTTACAGCTACTTACAGTGTCAAAATTAGTATTGCCCTTTTCTAGTTCAGCAGCTGGAGGATTACAGCTGCTGCTTCCAGGAATATCTGTGGTCAGCTCTTAACGTTAATAGTAGGTTCTTCAGTTGAATATTTTGGGAAGTTACAGTCCCACAGTAAGATAAGCCCTGTTAGCACTTCTGTCTTGCTGTGGACCTTGCAATCTACACTGCACTCCCATGCAGACTCTGTAGGGTGTAGGACAATCTGTGCCATTGTCCCTCCTCCCAAGCAGCGTGGACCCCGTGGCACCATAGACAGGCCATGACTGCCCTCCTCCTGAGTTTCTTCTCCTTCTGCTTCCTGACTTTTCTGTTGCATTGCCCTGGCTCCCAGTATCAGTATGTTAATCCTTGATCTTGTTTGTTACTCATCATCTGTGAATTTCTGGCTAATTATCTACCATCCTATCTGACTGCTGCTATTGATGTTAATATGCTCTTTGTTCTCCTAAGTTTGGATGATATTATGTGCTTTTTTGTCCACGTTTACCAATCCCCCTGTCTGTTCATTAAAACCAGATGTGGGAATTAACTGATTTTCCTGATTATCCTCTCTCTAGTTGGTTTGGGTTTTTTTTCTTTCTTTCTTTAGTTCAAAACTCTCAGCTGTGCCTGCTGTGATCACAGAAGGCCATCTCTCATCCACGGAGAAACGTCCTTTTTCCATGAATGCCTTCTGGTGCTGGAACACCCGAAAACTTCCCTTGCAGTGTCAGTTCTTGAACCATATGGATGACATTAACTTGTAATGTCTTTTCTTTCCTTTCCTTTTGTAGCCTTGAAAGAAAGTCCCCAGGGATGACGCTCAGAGGCTAAGCCTGGTCTCCCCGGGCTCTCTGTATAGCTTAGAGGGAGGTAGGCACCACCAGGGAGCATCTAAAACAGGCTCCTGCTCCAAATTGCCTTCCTAGTCTACTTCTCCCGCTGGCAGAGAGACTGTCCTCTTCTGGGCTAAATTTAGTCCTGAGCCTTGTTCATGCCTGTGGTTGAGTTCTCCATCTGCACACTGAGAGCGAGAGTACTTCATCTCTTACTGGAAGGCCAAAGATAAATCTCTCAGGGAACGAGGAACTCTAATACTCTTAATAATAAGGACCAAATAAAGTGGTGTAAGTAAACAGAGAGCTGAGGACAGTACAGTGGAGCAGCCGGGGACACGGGATGGAAAAGGAGATGGAGAAGCGAAGTATGATGGAGAAAAGTCAGGCTGCTAACACAGGAGCTGTGGCCTTGCAATCAGAAACAGCTGGAAGACTTCCATGGTGCAAAGACATCTTGCGGCATCTCTCCAGCAGGAAGAATGAGTCCAGATTGCTGTGTCTACAGAGGGCGATTGTTTTATTTCCCATTAAGACGGTAGACACAAAATCAGATTTCCACTCTGAGTTGTCTTATATTTTTAGCCTGTGATTGGATTGCAAATGCAGACTGGATATTTACATTTCTGGAAGCAGGCTCTGGTGCCATCTTCTTAATCAGGATCCAAGTTAATTTGCTGAGTTTCCAGATGGGAGCCATTCGTTTCTCTATTACAAATTTGCAGGAATGCGTAATTTAATCTAGATTTTCTAGCTCAGTAGTTTGCCTATTCTAACATTCAAGCATTCCCTTACCTTCCCTTCTGCTTTTTTTTCTTTTCTTCCCCTTGAGCTGAATTATCCACTTGTACCGAATAAAGAAAACGGGTTTTGCAGAAGGAGCCACCCATCCGTCATTCATCCTGCGTGGAAGCAGATTGTCCTTCCATCCCCTACAGAAGGTTTCCTAAGAGGGGACTAAGTGCAAGGTGTAGCTGGTAGAGCCTCTTAGCCCTGTTTCACTTGGTTTGTTGAGGCTTATTAAATTTTGCTACCTTCTTTGTTTTAAACTATTTAATGATCACCTTATTCTGGTCTAGTACATGTGCTGAAAAAAGATGTTGTTAAACTACTGGCTCTTTCTCTGTTGTAGGTAGATAAGGATATTTGTAGGGGGAGGCTCGTGATTTTCCTTAGCAACATTCAGCCTCCAGTGCATTGAGTGACTTGTGATTGTATTATAGCCATTTCCGTAATGAAATTTTAAACTATGTGTCTTTTTACAATCACTTCTGCCTGGGGTTCTTAGATAGCCATGCAAACACTATGTATATCATTGCCGTGGTGTGCGGTACGTGCTGAAGAAGCAGATGGGGTGCAGACAGGTGAGGTTAGCTCACGAGGCAGCCCCTTTCTTCGTTACTGCACTTTCCATAACAGTTAAGACTGTGGTAGGAAAAAATGATGCATCATGTTTTAGCTACTTTAGTTTCAGAATGAGTGTATTGAACCCGCTTGAGGTCAATTTCATGTATTTCTTCTTGTGTTATGAATTCCCAGTGCTCCCAACAGCCAAACCTCATCCCAGGAAAAACACAGAAGTGCTGCAGAGAGAGACTGCATCCCTAAGCCCTGGAGACACAGCGTGCCCGGAGCGACACGCACGCTTGAGAGCTTGTCCTGAGCAGGTCGGGTCAGTGACCTGCAATACTTAGTACATGGATGAGCATCTACAATTGTCCTGTGTGGTTCCTGTGTTGCTTGTGGTCATGCAGCAGTTGAAGGAAGCTGGGCTTGGTAGGAAATACGCAATGTGAAACTGTCCTACTTCATTCCTTGCTCAGGATCTTTGCCTGTGAGGCAGTGATGCTGGGAATGACGTGATAAGGTACCAGAAGGCATCTTTTTGTTCTGCGTCTGTACAGCATAAAGCTGTGCTGCCTCCTGGTCTGTGGCTCAGGCCCCAAGGTTTCAGGGTGATGTTTTCAGCCGGGTGGTGCTCAACCCTTGCAACGGTGGAGCAAAGTGGGGTATTCAGCTACATTGTCAGGAGACTCTGTCTGCTCACTTCTGGTATAAATAGTCCTTTGTACTTTTTCATTTTGGGGATGTAAGTATCAATATTGGTGTTTTTTCCCAGAGCAGATGAGCAGACAGGTTTTGGAGTATTTTATCAGGCGATGGAAGTGATGGGGGCTCAGTTCTGGAAAGCGGATGGTGGAGACGAAGTGATGCTGTGGTTGTGCACAGGAAGGCAGGCACGAGCTCGGCAGCGCAGCCCAGCTCCGGGACCGAGGGCAGGGGGTACATCTTGTACATGCTCCAAGGGTCAAGGCACACCCTGGACCTGATTCTCAGCACCACCAGCAGGCTGTGAAACTCTGCAAGGGTGCTGTGGTGGAAATGGTACAGTAGAAGATTATTTGGCTAGCAGTACTCAGGTCAGCATCTCAGGTTAAGACAGTAACCCAGACAGAGTGGGAAATTATTTGGAATTATATAAATGGTACTATCGTACATATTCTATTAGACCGTTGTTTTCCGCCTTACTCTACCACTGTAAAAAAGGATGAATATAAAGGAGAAAGAAACAGCACTGGTATTAGAAAGAGACGCTTCTGTAATGAGCTGTGAGATAAGCTTGTTACGTCGCAACGGTCAGCCTGGAAGTTTTCTTCCCATCGTGCTGCGCATGCAAACTCGTTAAGACCCTTTAGGAATTTCTCACGGTCTCCTCCTGCCGTAGTGTGACCAGGACACTGAAAGCATGGGATTATCCCCACGCTCCCCCCACTTGCCGCACCGTATGGTGTGCACATGTTGTGAAAGTTGGTCGGCGAGGCTGCCCTGCAGCAGCCGGAGCTGGTTCGGGCTACCTAGCAAATCCTATTAAGTCAGGAGTGTCAATACAATGTGTACAACTTTGGGTCAGAGGGGGCTATTTATAGCTTCAGTAAGAGTATTGTGTGTGCAGCGCTTTTCTTTCACACCTAATCAGGGACCTTGGCAGATTCACCGTCCCTTTACCTGCTCAGCAGCTCGGGTGCCAGACCTCCGAGAGCACCAGTGTTTTAGCTGGAAATCCTGGTCAACTTCTAAGGCCATCTGAGGGCCATCATGGAGGAAGAGGTTGTGATACTCTACCTGCCTCTCTGTACAGCGTCTCCTCCTTTTCTGGCTCACTGGGTTCAGTGGTTTGGCTCTCGGGGCATGCAGTGCCCCACCTTCACCACGAGCACTGTGGTGGAAAGGAGGAGGGATGCCGTATATATGTCAGCAATGTCATTAAACTTCTCAAGCTCTTCTCAGTGGTGAGTGAGCTTTCTGAAATGTTTTGGGGTAGGATTTGGAGTTTGGAGGGAGCGAATGTGGCAGAGCTGCAGGGGCAGGGTAACAAGGAGATGTGCGTGGTCTTCATGGGAAGGATGATGTATGCACCCCGTCAGCAATGTCAGTTTGTGGTTGTGGGGTCTGGATGGGTAGATAGGAAGGACTCGCCTATAAGAAGTTTCCAGCCTGGGGTAATCCAGCGGTGGAGCGAGGACCTCCTTTGTGAGCATGTGTTCACAGTCTGCTTTTAGGCTTTGGCATTTGGCGAGCACACTAATGGTATGTCAAGGAATTGCCACTTATTTAGTCTTAAAATAACACATCGTTAGTGGAGCACAAACAGCAGAGACCAGCGAGAACGTGTTCCTTCCCGCAGCTAGCCCGGGCTGGGGTCCCCCCACCGCCACAAGCCCCACGGGATGCTGCTGTGAAGTGCAATCAAATGTGTTAATAAAGCGTATGAGCTTTCTGCATGCTTACTGCATTACATCGAGAGAGTTGATTATAGGGACTGTTGATTTTATGGGTTTTTTATATTCTTATTGGGAGCCATTTGTCAGTCTACATGGAAACTCGATTAGCCGAGAATTGCTAGCTCTCTGGTATATGTTGACCTATAAAGTGAAGGATGCAGCAATAAACACAGTCCATTCGGCGCTGGAGAAGTCTGTAGGCTTCTTTGGAGGTTGGAAAGGAGAGGTCTTGACGCTTAAATGCCTTTCCCTTGGGAACTCACCCATGTTTGGCGCGGGGGGTCTGTACCAGCATCCCTTGGTGGGGGGGACTGGCAGCCCATTTCGGCCCACGGGTGCTGCTCTCTGCTGCTGGAAATCTGGGGTCTGGGTGTGAGTGGGTGCCTGTGCCCGCCCTGGTGGTGAGCTGAGAAGGAGCTGCCTTACTATGGGTGGTCTCATGTGGGAGGGGAGCAGGATGCCGGTGTCACTGCAGCCACAAATCCGCCCCATCAGCAAAGCGGCATGGCAAAGCCTCAGGCAGTGGGAAGGGGAAGATGCTGCTTCTGTAGATGAAGGGAATAGGGAATTGTAGCTGAATGTGGTGCTTCTGCGATGCTTCCTAGAAGTAAGCATGCTGCTCGTTGCAGAGTGCGGTTCGTTAGTTAAGTAGGTTTAAATTCAAGTCTCCTTCGGGGGCACAGCATAAGGCTTCCGCTTCACCCAGCAAATGCACCTCCCCATAGCTCCGCATAAAATACCTTTCAGTTTTTAAGCAACAGGATACTTAAACATGGCACCAGGCACCTCGGTGTGTTTCCAGAGGGTGTTGAATGGGCACTGTACACAATGGGGTAAAACATGGACAAGGTGGCTAATGACACCTGCAGCCTTGCAGTGATATTTTTGTGAAATGTCTCCAGTGTAGCAAAAGCTGAGGGCTCTTCTCACCAATATCCTCTTCTTTTTTCTTCATTACAGTAGAAGATTTAATTTTTTTTTTACACCGTAGGAAAAACTTTTGGCAATAAGGCAAGCAGAGACTGTGGAAAGCTTTGCCCTCTGTGGCGGTGTGCTCAGGATGCAGGGTGAGGTGGTTCAGGGTAGCAGAGCGGTGCTGCTCAGGTCCCCATCCTGGCATCCCCCGAAAGAGGCCATGCCTCTATCCAGGACAGGATAAAAGTGTATTTTTAACTACTGTTTTGATGGGACAAGTTCAGCTGCTTGATCAAGGTGGATCTGCGCTGCAGCGTGCCTGAACAGTGTGTCAGCATGCAGCCTGCCCCGATCCTTTCCGGGCACCCCAATACATTGACCTGTTTTGAAAACCCAGTCTGGCTGCTTGAGACGGGCCAAGAGGGCTAGATGACAGTAAAGCAAGGGGTGGTTGTTAGCTAACGTAATCTGCTGTCCTAAAGCCAGCCTGTGTCTTACCACATGTTTGTTGGGTTGGCCTGGGAAAAGGTGTTCCATGTCAGCTCTGCTTCTTAAAACACACAAAAATATTTGCCAGTCTTTCCAAAAGACTTTTGAACTAATTAAGGTATCTGCAAGGCTGCATTGAATCTACTTTTTATCCTAGCGTAGAGGACCACGGAGTGGTTGGAATCACCCAAACATCTTAGCTTCCACCTTTCTATATTCACGAACATCTTATTATTGTTGAGGTTGTGGAGCGAAGCTTGTGTCTTCAAGTCATGTAGTGCTTGAAGCTGTCTAGTCCATCCCTGAGCTGCTGTGCGATGGCATACCCACCAAATTTTTCTTGTCTTGGAGGTAAAAATCAGTAGTGAGATACTAAAAGAAGGCAGGCACCTTCTTATGACTTTAAGTGGCTTCATTTTATCTTTCAAGTTTGCTTTCATCAAAATGATGGCTTATAGTTGTTGTCCTCACTACTTGCTGGATACCATACTGCTTGCACATTTTTCTGCCTGGGATTAGGCATTGCCGGTGACATCAGGGGGTGGTGCGGAGCTGGCGCGGTGTTTGCAAACGATCACTCATAAAAACAGTGCTGTGATTAATTAGGGTTTTCAGAGCTCTGAAACAGTCATTTCTGTATTAATAATGTTCACGTCTGAATGACCCTCCGCTGGCGTGGGGTTTCTCTTTGAACAGAGGTTGAAACATGTAATTTTGCCATTAGAGCCTGCACATGTAGCCACACCAGGCTGTGGGAACAATTTGGGTCTTATATAAATGTATTTGCTCCTTGAAGGTTTTCTTCTCTTTGATGCAGAAGCTTTGCTGCTGTAGGTGTAGATATATGTATGCTGACCTAGTGCCCCCATTTTTTTAAAAGAAATGTCTATGAATTTCCAATAGACCCATTTTGGAAAACCAGGGGATCTTTCAACTTTATGTCTTTATTTTACCTTTAAGGGAAACTAAGTGCTGTACCATAAATTCCTACAGTGGAAGGGTGACCAGCTGGTTCATCTCCTTCTAGCTCCAAAAATTCAACCTGGGAACCTGTGTACTGCAAAAGCGTCAACTGCTTGGAAGGAAAACCCTTCAACCCTTTCTATCTTCCTGCACCTCTGAAACTACAGTTTGGGGCTTCTCTTTGGTGTCTCTTGAGATTCTGTATCTTGTTTAACAGGAACACCCAAAGATACTATAAGTAATGATGTTTGAGGAGCTGCAGAAGAGAAGCCTCGGCCAATTCCTGGCTAGTAGGGATTCAAAACTGTGTTTGAACTCTTGGGAAGGGACAAATAATCCCACGCTAGCTCTTCTTTCTCTGAAATGTCTGCAGCAAAGCTTTGGAGGTGTGAGCTGCATGTTCTGCCAGTGCTCCTGGATGGTCCTGAGCCTGGATGGTTTTTGGGGAGGTGGGAAAGTGGGAGACAAGCTGAGAGCAGAGCCACCTGCCTGCTTTTATGCCACAGCAGTGCTAAGGGCACATTCGCTTTTCGAGCTCTCTTCAGGCTTCACCTGCTTCATGGAGAAACTTAATTCGTTTGAGAGACTCTTATTTTTGCCTGTGTAGGAATGGGGATGCTGGGGGAGGGTAATGGAAATGTACAGGGTGATACGGTGATGTCTGTTCTCCACCATCACTGAGGAATTTCTGAGTGTTGGAAGGATGTAAAATGTAAAACCCATCGCTGGGTGGAGTGAGGGTGAACGCACGGTTTGTGCATGTGTTTTCACTTTGTATTTTAGAAAAAAAATCATCTAAAAATAAACTGCTGGCTCGCCTCCACTTCCTGGTTCGCACGGGGCTGCGGCGGAGCAGCCGGAGGGATGGGGCGGCCAGTCCGGCCCAGGGAACCCCCCGCCTGAGCCCAGGGTGGCTGGAGGGGCAAGGTGAGGGGATGGGTGGGGGGCAGCCGGCTGCGGAGCGGGGCTGGTGGTGCGCGGCTGGCTGTTCTCCGGGTGCAGGGGGGTCGCGCTGCCGTCGGTCGGTACATAGGCACCCTGTAGGTGTCTGTCCTGCATGAAGTCTCTCTGCAAATATACGTCGTGGCGTGGTGGTGCGAGCGTGTAGGTCCTCTGTCGGTCCCGAGTGTATGAGTTTTGGCAGGGAGGGAGGTGGTTGACTTTGAACCGTAAATCCTGGAGAGTGGTTCGGAGGTCTGGAGTGGAAGAAGCAGCTCCGAGTGAAACGAGTGAGCAAGCAGAGCAATGGTGAAGCCATCAAAAATGTATAATATAATGGCAGCCTCTTGTCCTGATGCAGCAGCGTGGCATTATGGTGGTGTAGCCAGCACAGAAACTCGGCTCAAGAGCCATGAGGACGCTGTGCGAGGGCAGCCGTGCCGGCTGGCGGGGGCTTTGCTCTCTGGGTAGGGAGGAGCAGTGTGGCGCTGGGGCGGTTTGCTGAGCCGGTGCTAGGAGAGCTGCAGACGGGAAGCGAGAAAGGCAGTGGCCCAGCTGAAACCACAGGGCCCTGTGTTCAGCGAGAGATGCCCTGGGAGCTTAGTTTTTCAGTAAGGATGATACGACATTTCCTAACATCTTGCCTTTTTTTTTTTTTTTTTTTTTTTTAGAAAACCTAATGATATTGTGCAGGGGATGCACAGGCGACTAAATTGTTCCTAATACTGAAGTGTTTACGAATAAGGAAGTTGCGTAGTTTTCTCTGCTCTTCACAGGCAGGATTGTAACTCCCCTAGCTTGTGGTCGGTGTGATACTGCAGAGCCTGGTTCTGGCCGGAGCTGCTAGCAGGGACCTTTACTTTCTTCTCCATGTGAGATAAATCCATTATACTCCATGAACCTCCAAGAACTTTGTTTTTACCTCCATGAAGCTGCCTCACTTGTCTCAAATGCAGAAGCTGATGATTTGGAAAGATTTCTCTGAAAGTCCTTCTATCAGTGATTTCTCATCATTAGTCCTACTGACATATTATCATCTGTGTATTTACATTGCATATTTATACTTCACAGCTTGTTAGTTGTCAGTGGTTTAACAATCTCCTGGAAAAATTTGCACTCCTGGAAAAATAAAGCAGCCTGATGGGGAAATCAGTGGTTTCGGTCCATTGTGATCTCGGTTTTCTGACCCATATTAACATATTTTCCCCCCAACTCAGAGGAGATGGCACTTGCAGGTTCAGCAGCGGGCTGGTGGAGCGGCACCAGGGAGGTACAGGCTTGCCAAGCGGTGGGCTGCCCAGCTGGGGTGGCCAAAGAGAAGGGGCCAAAGAGAAGGATCCGGCATTTTAAAAGCATTAATGGATGATGGATATTATATCTGTATGTAAAAGGTACTTACAAAGTGCCTGGAGGGGTTGCAGATTGCCCATCTAGCTGGCAAAGCATCTGAAAAGCAGAGCTGCATGGGGGGAGCATCTTGCCGTCCTTGGGGCTTTTCTGAGCAGGGATAAAGTTGATGGATGCAATTTAGTTTCCGGATGACTGTAGGCAGTTTTGCACAACTAATCATGAAGGGAGTAATCATGGGTGGAAAGGGAAACGTGTGTAGTGTGGCGGAGCGGGGCTCTGATGAGTGTCGGAAATGACCTGGGTTTCTTTCCACCTTTTTTCCCCCGAAGAAAGTCCAAGCCCTGCTGGCTCTGTGTCTGCTGCAGGGCCCCGTGCTTCGCAGAACTGCTGCAGCCACCTCGGGGGATGCTCTGGGCTGCGGCCGCTGGGCACCAAAGCACCCAGCGGGCGGAGGTGCTGCTGCATTGACTCGAGTGGTGGCAGGAGGGACCACCACGGGTGTTTAAGGAGGGCTGCCATCGTCTCATCCTCGCTGGCGTCGCAGCCCAGGGATGGCTAGCTGCTTTTTATTAACTGCGGGTTATTCATCCCCTTGGTTTTCCTCTGTGGGGGAAGAAGTGGTTATTGTGCAGGGATGCTCCTTGGTGGATCTGGTGGTTTCAACTTGCCTTGAATTTTGTGACTAATTGCTGCAGCAATTGAATTTGGTGTCTGAAGGCAGCACCACAGTCATGTGAGGTGCTTGAGAGGGGACTACAGTAATTTTTCTGTTTAGCTTCTCTGAAAGCTTCTTTTCATCTGGCCTGTTTGGCCGGTTTTGTTGGTCGTTGGGTTTTTGATATTTTGAGGTGTGTACGTGGTTTTTTTGTTATTAAAGAAAAGATGAAATAATAGCTCCTTGCCTCTTTAATGTAATGTAATTAGACAGAGGAGCAAGCTATTGAATGGTTTGGCTAAAGCTGTGAAAAAGAATAAATTTTAACTGCTGTTATATGAAAAATCTTCCTTCTTCTGCTTTTATGATGATGACTGCCCATTTGTATTTTAGCATCTGTTCCTGTAAGAATGTGGAAGCAAATGAGCTGGCTCAGCAGAAACTGAAACCCAAACTAATCTCATGCTGGAGTAAATGCTCAATAGTCTCATTGTCCGTGGGCACTTCAGCAGCAAACCCAGAAAAAAAAAAAAATCAGCATTAAACCCCGGAATAGATGGCAGAGAAAGCATCAAAGCCCTTTTGTTGTTTTCCCCAGCACCCCGCAGGGCTCCACGCATGTGCCCGGCAAGCACAAAGCTCGTCAGCAAACCGCCGGGAGCTTTGCCCTGCTGCTCAGGGTGCCGGGCACAGGGTCCCGCTGCCGGCGCGGTGCTGGAGCCTGGCTTCACCATCACCGGCGGGGCGGCCGGTTCCTGCCAAAGCTCTTTATGAGCTTTCTGAGGCTGGCTGCTCTGCATCTCGGAGTCCTCCCGTCCTTTCACCCTGCGCTTCCCCACTTGCATAACTGACCTAGGCATTACCTTCCCTGCTCTCCTTGCCGTGTCTTTGGCACTTGTGCATCACGTGGCCTCTTTGTTTCGATAAATAACTTTCCAGCCAAGTCGCTCCTTAGGTGAGGCTGGGAGTGTTTCGAAGCAGAGACACTAAGTTTACATTCTTGCCTATTTAATTTTGCAGATCTGTTTCATACTTGAACTCAGTGGGGTTATTTACCACAAGTATATGGAGAATAATATTTCTCATTTTAAGAAAAATACCAGTTGCTTGTGAACTCTTGATGCTTCCTCCGGTCAGAAACTGAAAGCGGAGTGGATTTATTTTTTTTTTAATTACTTTATCAGACTGAGAGAAATGTAGAGATTAGTAGAGCATAAACAGAAGGAAGTAAAGTAGCTCTCAAGTGTTTTAATGATCTGCGTAGCCAGTCTGTTTAGTATGAGTTGTCATTGAGCCTTCAGTTTGGCACTTAGGGTTTTAGTTTGTTAAATTAAGTAAAGCATGAAAATGGAGTTTCTAGAAATTGTGGTCCAGCTTAGCTGTGCATACATTCTTCAGTCCCACGTGCAGGATTGCTCAGTTTGTGCTGGTATTCCCCGTCTGGGCTTTTTCCTTGTGAGGTGTTGTCGTGTATTTTAACTTATTAATGCCACAGACAGTGGGATTGAGTGCGCCCTCAGCAAGTTTGCAGATGACACCAAGCTCAGTGGTGCGGTTGATACGTTTGAGGGAAGGGATGTCATCCGGAGGGACCTCGACAGGCTTGAGTGGGCCCATGTGAACCTCATGAGGTTCAACAAGGCCAAGTGCAAGGTCATGTACTTGGATAGGGCAACCCGCAGTATTGATACAGACTGAGGGATGAATGGATTGAGAAGGACTTGGGGATACTGGGAGGCAAAATATTGGACATGAGCTGGCAGCGTGCGCTTGCAGCCCAGAAATCTAATTGTGTCCTAGGCTGCACAAGAAGAAGCATGGCCAGCAGGTCGAGGGAGGTGATTCTGCCCCTCCACTCCTCTCCGGTAAGACCCCACCTGCAGTACTGCGTCCAGCTCTGGGGTCCCCAGCACAAGGCAGACATGGACCTGTTGGAGCAGGTCCAGAGGAGGGCCACAAACATGGTCAGAGGGATGGAACCCCTCTCCTGTAAGAAGAGGCTGAGGGAGTTGGGGTGGTTCAGCCTGGAGAAGAGGAGGCTCCAGGGAGACCTTATTGCAGCCTTTCAGTACTTAAAGCAGGCTTATAAGAAAGATGGAGAAAGACTTTTTACCAGGCCCTGTAGTGACAGGACAATGGGCAACAGTTTTAGACTGAAAGAAGGTAGATTTAGATTGGACATAAGGAAGAAATTCTTTACTATGAGGGTGGTGAGGCACTGGAACAGGTTGCCCAGAGAAGGTATGGATGCCCCATCATTGGAAATGTTCAGGGTCATGTTGGACGGGGCTTTGAGAAACCTGATCTAGTGGAAGATGTCCCTGCCCACAGCACGGGAGTAGGACTGGATGATCTTTAAAGGTCCTTTCCAACCTGAGCCATTCTGTGATTATTCCTGTGAGATCTAGTGCCAAAATCTGCATTTGTTTACTGGCAAATGCTGCAATGTTTCTTAGCTGATATTTATACTGTACTTGAAGAACTGCTGGCACTGCTGCTTGATGAAGGTAAGCAAAATTCCTGTGTCTGAGTGGAAAAAATGTTCTTCAAGTTTAAGACATGAGGCATTTAATATTTTCAGTCAGGGTAAATGTAATGGTGTTTTATGGCTTGGGAGGCAACGGTAGGAAAGAGGTCTGTAACCTTTTGAAGGAGAGGAAGCAGATATGATTCTTTAGGCTTGCCAAGTGTTGCCGTTTATCAGGCAGCTCGTCTTTATCCGCAGCCCCTGTCCTTGGACCTGCCCAGGACTGATATGAAAGGACCCTCCACATTGTCGATGCAGGGTGATGTTTGCTGTGGCAAGATGTGTTTCCCCAGCCGGCTGCTTGGCAAAGCAGGGAAGTCCCATCAGCTGCCTTTTGTACTTAAATTATCCACTTTTTGGCACAGTGACAGGCTCTTTTTAGCCCTGTGCGTGGTGCCTGGCACGGCGGAGGCCAGATCTCAGCTGCCACTTCTCTGCATCACAGAGAAAGCGTCCTGCTTTTGGGCTGGGGCAGCCGCCAGCAGATGCGATCCCCATCGCAGAGCTGGAGCAGTGGACTTCCACTGGTTAACTTTTAACGTGTACCGGCCTCAGATGTGCTCGTAGAAAGAGGTAGCTTCCACTGCTTGTACAGACGCATGAAACCAGGCTGCTCGCGTTAAACGTAGTGCCGGCTGGAGTGTCTGCGCGCCATGGCTTTCTCCGGGAAGGCTGCAGGCTTGGAAACGCTGGCTGCAACGGTGTTGGCAAGATATTGTATATGTTTTAGTGGGGTTATTTGTGGGTAAAGAGTGGTGCTCTGTTGTTGAGGAGCTCTGTAAGCTCTGCCTGCGGTGCTCCTGGCAGCCCCCCCCAGCTTCGTGATGCAGCCTGGAGAAACGTGCTGCCGCAGCTCTCCTACCTGCTGGAAAGAGCAGTTTCGGTTGAGAAACAGTTGCTTTTTATAGGAGAAGTAGATCTGGGGGATTTATGCACGCACCAATTTCATTAACTGGCATGCAGAGACGTGTAGGGGTTTGAAGCTTTTTCATGACTCGTGTGTCAGAAGTGATGGGCCATCGGAGCAAGTGCCCAGCTGAGCAGGCTTGTGCCTGGCCAAAGCTACCTGTGTGCCCCAAGGTACATCCAAACGCCGTTACGGTGTAGACCAAAGTTTTGGCAAATGATCAAACTTGGAATATATTTGCATGGTTTCTCCCCATCCATTTGCTTGCATGGCGACCCAATCCAGGGTGCCTTTCTGGTTTGCAGAGGGTCCTGCTGTGTTGCTTTTGTGCCAGTGCTGCTTGGAGCAAGGGAGGAGTTGTGCCAGACCGCTGCGGTCCTGCCCGGGGGGGTAAAGCAGCACAGGGCATGCTTCTCTTGGTGTCCAAAAAAAAAAAAGTGCTTTTCTCCGTGGCAAATCTCTCATTGACTGCAAGCGCCATGTGTCTGTAAGTGTGTGTGAACACGCGTTTGCTGAAGAGTTTCCCCTGCCCATACAGCAGATCCCGAGACCCCTTATGCTCCAAGGGGGCTGAAACCTGCTCGTAGCATTCAGGGTTATTTTCAGTCACCTCTTTCACTGCTCTAGTAAAGGAGGATTTTATTTTTCATTTGCAGAGCAAACTGCCTAATGGCCTTTCTGTTTGTTACAGCTGTTCCTTTGATGTGCCAGATCTGAACCCTCCCCCCTTAGGAAGAAAAAAAACCTTATTATGGATAAAACACAAATACATGTGTGTGAGAAGCTGCACTTGCTGAACATGTTTTCTAGTAAACAGATCCTATTGAATAGCAAATAGAGAGTGATTGTGGTCTCCCCTAGTTAAGGCTGTGGTTAGATGTTTGGTTGGTTGGTTTTGTACAAGCCTGCTGTTTTGTTTATAAAACAAATACGCTGTTATTCCCTGCTCTCCCACTGGATGGGTAATAGAAGTGGTCCTCCTCAGTTGCCCGACACTTATAGCTGGAGAAGAAACTGGAAAATCTTTGTATGAAACGCACTGCTAGGTTTTACATGCGGAGATGTTCCAGAAACATGTTGGAACACTTATTTCTTAATGTTGTTTTTCCACTGAGCTTCACATCTCTTCCATTAGACCTTCTCAGTGGACGGGTTTTGAAGCTCCACGTTTGGGAGTGTGCAGATCAGGTATTTGATGCCATGACGCTGGCATTTGTCATTAACGTGAAAGAAGGTCAGGATATGGTTTTGAGAGAGCTGTTTAATCCTGGGGGTGGAAGCCACAGAAAAGGTGTGAAATGCAGGAGGAGTCCATCTCTGAAGGGGGGAGAAGCTGCTCATCTGGAAGCATGGAAAAGAGCCTAGGCAGAGCTGAACACAGATTGACCCAAGGCACTAAGGTGAAAAGACAAATCCCCTTCTTGGATGAGTTCCCAGTGCAGATAAGAAAAATCGGTGTCACTGTGCAGGCGTGGGCGAGACCTTGTCCAAGATGGTGCAGTGTGGTCCCGGTGGCCAGGAGTCAGGAGGCTGTCACTGCACTAAGTGCAGAGGAGGATTTCTACGACACGGGGAAAGGAAAACGTGTGTCTGAGAGGGAGCGAGAAGAACCTGGTCAGTTAAGCCAGGAAAGCCAAGGCTGATGTGGGAGTGATGGCTCTTTTATAGGTGTGTGTAGCAGAGGGGAAGTTCTAGAGAAGATTATGTTGGGACCAGAGCAAATGCTATAACCAGCACTGAATACATTCAGGCTGGAAGTTAGAAGATGATTTTGAGCTGTTAGAGGAATCAGGCCTGTGACTGGGGTGATGGGAGCAAAGCCTGGCTGGCTGTTGGGACGAAGCTCAAGAAGCAAATCCGTGAGTGATGCTACATCTGCTGTACCAGGGTCCCAACCTGGTGAGCTGGATGGTCCCTTCCCCTGCTGAATGCCTGCTGTTAGCTCAGCCGAGTGAGGGCCAATTGCCAGCACCATTAGTTTGGTCTCACTGGTCACACCGGGGAGGAGTAAAGCTTGCCTGCCTTTGTGCACAAGTGGCCGTTGTGTCTCAGCAAGAAGCAGGAAGAACGTGCAGTGCAGGGGGGCAGCCAGGACTTCCCGCTGCCACTCGTACCTGGCGTGACAGATGAGCTCTTGTTTGACATGCGGTCCCCTAACGCTTACCTAAACATCCAAACATGCATCCGTGTGACACTTTAAGGGCCTCAATGGGACCGTATTTCCAAGAGGAGCAGCTCATCTTTAGGAATATTGAAAATGATGAGTATTGACTGCATTAAAGGGCGAGTATCTTGAGATACATCTACCCTGGCATAGCTCTGTACGGAACCCATCAGGACAAAGCTGAGTAACGGAAGCTTACAGGACGCTGAGACAGTTTGGAAGCAACAAGAAAAAGGGAAATAACCTATAATAGCTGACCTGAATTTGCAGGAATGGTGGCACTCAGTGTCTTTGCCTCCATGCATGCCCGTGGTGGATATGCTGCCTCTCCAGGGCTGGCACTCGGGCAGGTCTGCCCCTCTCACCCCTGGCTGCGAATTCGGTGTTGCCATGGCCTGTTTCTTACTGCACTTTGTCTAATTTCAGCCCAACAAAGCCACCTTCTCAGCTGAGTGCTCACCATATTGCCATAATATGGATTAGTAGAGATAACCCTGGAGGTTTATAACAACAGTACATTTACTGAGCACATTTTGTTGTCCAGTGAACCCAGAATCTGGCAGATAATTGCTATGAGAAATAGTTTTGAGTCCTTCGCTCCCTTGTAAAGCCAGGGAGGAGTTGATAACTTTATCTCTCCCAGTTTTGGACCAAGCGCAGTTTCGATGGCTATCTTGGCAGGGCAAAACCACAGACGTCTGTTCCAAGTTGGTGGGTAATTACTTTGTGCAAAGCCATTCATGAACTAATTTTTTCCTCCAGGAAGGTGAAGTTTGTTTATTCAATCCCATTTCAAAGCAATGCCGTTTCTTTCCAGAGACGGTAGCAGAAATGTGTGCAATAAGGCCAAGTGCCGGGTTCTACACTTCAGCCACAACAACCCCAGGCAACGCTACAGGCTTGGGGATGAGTGGCTGGAAAGTTCCCCCGCGGAAAAGGACCTGGGGGTGTTGATCGACAGCCGGCTGAATATGAGCCAGCAGTGTGCCCAGGTGGCCAAGAAGGCCAACAGCATCCTGGCCTGTATCAGAAAGAGTGTGGCCAGCAGGAGCAGGGAGGTGATCGTGCCTCTGTACTCGGCTCTGGTGAGGCCGCACCTCAAATACTGTGTTCAGTTTTGGGCCCCTCACTACAAGAAGGACATTGAGGTGCTGGAGCGTGTCCAGAGAAGGGCGACAAACCTGGTGAGGGGTCTGGAGCACAAGTCTTATGAGGAGCAGCTGAGGGAACTGGGGTTGTTCAGTCTGGAGAAGAGGAGGCTGAGGGGAGACCTCATCACTCTCTACAACTACCTGAAAAGAGGTTGCAGAGAGGTGGGTGTTGGTCTCTTCTCCCAAGTGACGAGTGACAGGACAAGAGGAAATGGCCTCAAGTTGTGCCAGGGGAGGTTCAGGCTGGATATTAGGAAAAAGTTCTTTACTGAGAGAGTGGTGAAACACTGGAACAGGCTGCCCAGGGAGGTGGTAGAGTCACCCTCCCTGGAGGTATTCAAGGAGCGTGTGGATGTGGCATTGTGGGATGTAGCTTGATGGACATGGTGCTGTGTGGTGTTGGGTGGGTTGTGGCTTGTTGTTGTTGTTGTGTGGCGTGGGTTTTGTGGGGTTTTTTTTGTGGGTTTTTTTTGGTGTTTTTTGTTTTTTTTTTTTTTTTTCCAGGTTGGACTCGATGATCTTACAGGTCTTTTCCAACCGTACTGATTCTGTGATTCTGTGAACTCGGTTCTTTCCAACCTGCCTATATCTTCATTTTTGTTTTGAGAATATAATTTGGAATATATTTTTTCCGCATTGCTTCTTAATCTGTCTGGCCTGATATTTTCCAAACCTGTGGTTTCCTTCCTACTCTCCCTTATTTTCCATTATTAAATCTTCCAGCCCATTGAAAATATCTAAGATGTAATTTTAAGCAGCTTTGGCACAGCATGAGTCGTCTTCTCTTGGGTTAATAGGAAATGGGTGCTCCAGCACACTAAGGATGGGTTGAAAAATGACAAACAGGCTTCTTTCTGTGGGCTGATGCTCAGGGTGGAGAACAGGGCAGGTGAGAGGTGTGGCAACTGAATATATACATTAAAAATGGACAGATAAGAAAACTGATGCAGGACTGTACGGAGAAAAGATGTGGATGGTCTGTAAATATGTATGACTGTATTTAGGGTCTGAGTCTGTTCCATCCAAGCAAAGTAAATATGCCATCGTTATTCATTAGGAGTGGGGGCTTTTTTGGTCAATGCCAGTTATTTGCTTATCAGTACTGTTGCCCAACCTACATGTTGTCCTGGCTCCAATGTTCATGGCTTACATGTGGGACCATGCGAGAGGTGGGAGGGAGGCAAGGGGGAAAGGTCTGGTGTGGCTGCAGAGGTGCGGAGAGAGGGAGGGAGCTGGGAGGCATGGATGGAGCGGGTTGAGTGTCTCCATTCGTCAGAATAAAGGGCTGCTGCAGCCCTATGGGCCATATGAGAAAGGGCTAAAAGGTAAATGGGGCTGATAAACAGCGTGATGTCGAGGTGGCATTGCAAAGTGTAAATGTAGCTTCTTGATTTTCCTTTTCCAGCAAAGGATGTTCTCGGGGAGCAAGTCTAGCTCCGGACCTTTGGTGGGGGAGCTGAGACCCCTGTCCCAGGCTTTCCACAGGCTTTTTTATCTGGATGGTGCTGGTCATGCCAGGACTGCGGGCAGCCTTCCCATTCCCACCGACGTGGTGGGAACCGCAGTGAGGCAGCTGCATTCCGGTGGGCAACCCCCGGCAGCCTTCAGGCAGGTCCCAGCCAGAACGGATTTTCAGCGGCAACCTTCTTGGTCTTCAGCAGGGCTTGGGAGGAGGGTTATTTAAAGCCCTCGTCCTTTCTGTGGAGTATAGGAAGTAGGAAGTGCTTCCTCCCCGTAGATCTCTATCCAAAGCTTTTGTCCACTTCCTTACAGTCCCACCCTGCTTGGAGTTGCTCCAAAACCCAGCATGCCACAGCGATGCACCGTCATTCAACGGGGTCATCCTCAGCTGCGGCTCCTGTCCTTTTCCAAAACAGAACGTTTCGGCACCAAAATGCTGAAGAGCTGTGTCCTGGGCTGGGCTATTGGTTATATAAATGTCCGTCTGTCCGCCCTGCCCCACCACGCCTCCTGCAATTGGAAATGTTGGTTCTGCAGAGAGGAAATATGGGGGTTGACCTTCCTTTCAGAGCCCGATAGATGCTTGCTGCTGCGTTTGAGTTGTGAAACTTAAGGAGGTCTCAAGAGAAGTCTGATAAGTCATGATCCCTGTGATACAGGTTCAAGAAGCTAAAAAAAAAAAGTAAACCATAAGGATGTGAGGGCCTGAAAGGCTTTTAAGGTACTGCCTAATCTCTCTTCAGAGCATGAAGAAGAGGTGTGAGACTATTTCCGTTGTGCTGGGTGTATCTCGGGGAAGTCCAGCAGCAGGATCATGCCTGTGTTTGCACAGGGGAGAGAGAAGAGGCTGAACGGGAGGCTCGGCCAGGGCAGAGCATCAGCTGGAGGATCTACCTGGTGCCTCCATGGTCCGGACTGCCTTCAGCTGAGCAGATAAAGCTTCACCTTCCTCTGGCAGGAACCTCTCCCCTGATGCCAGTGTGACTCCAAACATCTGATCCTGAAGGTGGTATGTTTGCTGGCCTTCCCTTTTCAACATGCATACTGCCAACAAAAAGCTGTTAGCAGGCTTCAGGGCAAAGGAAGCGGCCTTGCTCTTGTGTGCTGAAAGATGATGTTGGCACACCCCAGCAGAAGGCATCACTTCAGAAATTTTCAATTAGTGCACCATCTTCCACCAGCATAGCCCTCCTTTTAACCACTGCTGCGTCCTTTAAACGCTTTTTTCCTGTCTTCTCAAGAGGAAAAAATAAATGATAAATTATTGTGTTGACACTATGCAAATGTTGCACTTACGGAAAGGTTTTGTTGACATGGTTTCTCACACAGGATACCTTCTCCCTGTGCAGAAAGGTTGCTGAAAATTTCCAGGAAAATAGATATGTCAACCTTGGGGCAGGGAGATTAAAATAAAAAGACAGCCTGGTGGCTAGCGTGGATCTTGGTTTGTGAAAGATGCAGAAGTTGGTGAAAGTGTTTGGTTTAGTAGGATTTTCTGTAGCCCTGTTATAAGTGGAGCTGACGAGTAGTTGATAATTAGGTATAGCTTAGAGTCTCCTCAGAGACCAGAGAAATAAATGAAAAGCTCAAAAAGTGGCTGAAGTCAGTATTCTGGCGTGGCTGGACCCAGAAGAGCTTAATCTGTCCGTGGCCTGACTTGTTAAAACCTTGCCGATGACGGGGGTTTATTTGCCTGTGCTAAAACAAAGTTCATGAAGATCTGAAAGAGAGACCTTAAGATGGGATCAGGAGCGAGTTTTCTCCTTCATCCCCTTCTCCCCCCGTGAATGTCCACCTTCAAGATGGCAGTCAAGAGAAGACACTCATTTCCTGTTTTTCCAGTCGAGACCTTCACTGGTGCAGCACCGAGGCGGTGGGACAGGATGTGCCCTGTGTGTGGTCTCAGGTGGAGGTCGGCTCTCTCATCCCATGCCTGCTGGGGTACTTCCTGCTTCAAACCCACCACATCTCCTTCCTGTTACCATACCCAGTTAGGGACGACAATACACCCATTTGGCCACTACTGGCGTCACTTAGATACAAACACGAAATTCAGCATGATTTGATTTTCCATTTGCTGTCTTGCCCAGCCTGCTGACAGGCTCAGCTCCAGGCAGCCCTCACCCGCAGTGCTCAGAAAAGCACATTTGGTGTGGATATTGCTGGGGATGGAGCCCTGTGGTGGAGGTTAATGAAAAAAGTGATGTCTTGAATGTGAATTGCATGGTTTGCTTCCGAGATGATTTGCATTCGAGTGTTGAACGCTGTGCAGAAATGCCAGAGGAGATAAAGGATTTCCGTGGGGCTGTTCTTGGTGGCCCTAAAAATGTCATTCTGTGTCTGGGTCAGGGGGTCTTCAGCTGTCTCCTCGGATATGGAGCACTCCCTTTCTCTGAGACAGATAGTCATATTGCTCTTCTGCATAATTTATAGTCAATGCACTTAAAAGCAAATCATACTGTTGAGCGTTTAGGATTAATGCAAGTTGCAACTACTTAGGGCGTGGGCTGGGACTGGAGGTGTCCCGCCGTGCTGCTCCATCAGCCGCTGCTTGCCATGGACTCAGGTGCTGGGAGAGTCCAGCAAGCACAGTCCCTGCAGCTCAGCGAAGGGGTGTTGCCCATTTGTGTTCTGCTTTTGTAGGAACAAATCACAAAATAACTGATGTCTCCTGTTTTTGGAGAACTTCTCCCATTTCTAATGATGGGGACTGAGGTGAGAGGGGATATTGCATGTATGCGTCATGCATGGCCGGAAGGATGGTCTGTCATATCACCGCTGATCAAGCAAAGATGTCCTTCTTGTCTCTGCAAGAAGTATGGAAAATGGTACTTTGTGGTCAGGATCTACCGAACAGGGACGCCAACACCCTGCTCATCCCTGTGACCATCGGCTCTGGAGTTCACACCACCGAGGTGCTGCCTAGGGCAAACACCCATGTGTGGCCTCGCGCGTGTTGCCCATGGGTAGCCACCAGCCCGGGCCCGCCTTGGTGTGGGCAGACCTTGCCATCCCAGGAGGACAGCAAGAGTTTGCCCCAGGTGGGTGTCCACATCCCAGCACAGATTTTGCTATAATTCAATAAAAGGTGTTTGATGTTGCGTTCTCAAGGCACGAAGGCTTGTGGTTGTCCTGATACTAACCTGAGCACAAACCTCACATCACGTTCATCATCTCATGCTCTTGTCCAAGATGTGTGCTGGGGACATGGCTTTCCTGCACGTGATAGTAGTCTCTGCACTTTTGGCTCCTTGATTTTATGAATAAATGTTAAAAATCCCTTTGAGGCTGGTACAGTCCCCTGCACCAAGACTTGAGTAATATCCTCAGCTAGCGTAGAGCTTGGGCTGATTCCTGCCAGCAGAAGATTTGGTCTTCTCCTGCCTGAATTGCTGCATCCAGTGGAATCAGGTTCCTGCCTTACTGGTGGGGTGATGTTCTCATGTAGTTATTTTACGGATCTTTTATTTCACAGGGTTTTTACACGTCTGCAAGAAAAAAAAGTTAAACTCTAGGTTTGCTTTTAGATTTTTAACTTCAGCATTTTTTTCATTCAACAAACAGAAAAATAAAGGTGTGAACCAATTAGATTACTATCACTAGTGGTTGCCACTGAAAGGGAAAGAGAACAGTGTTTTGAAAAGAATTTTGGTTTAGTGGTGTGTATTTTTACAAGGAGGTTAACCAGTGGCTTTTGTGCTATTTTAAAGTGATGATCTGTGTAAAAAAGCTTGTTTAGAAAGCTAGATTAACAAAATAAACAGATGCATTTGTATTAGGTTTGAGATTTTTGGAACAAAAATTGGGTAGTAGTACAAATAGCTGTGTATTTGGTGGATGAAAATGTTACTGACGAACAGTCTTTCTCTTTTGGTAGATTTTTTTTTTCCTTCCAGTGTTTCAGGATTTTTAATTAAGCGTCTAAATAAATGTTGGTTGAATTTTTGTTAAAGGTAGCTGGTTGGTGTATCTCCAAACCCACATTTTTCAGTATCTTTTTCCTAAATATACCTCTGCAAAATAATGCTTTTTTTAAAAAAAAAAAAGTTTCTTTCCACTCTTTGAAAACAAGCCCAGTTCTCCTCCCTTCCCTGTTTCAAATTAGCTAACCTGAAATCCCCTTGATTCTTCCAAGCCCCATATCTCAGCACAGTACCTGCAGCTGGGGAAGGATGTCAGATCACTTTTTCTTCCCCCTGCCCCCGCTTCATTTAGGCATCTTGCAGACCAGCCTCTGAGGGCTAATTATCATCTGTCACTGTCTCTTTAGCAAGTGTCATTGTCCCCAAACTCTCCATCTTCTGCACAGGAATGGCTCTGAATACTCCTGGGTTTGCTCAGGTGCAGTTGGCTGGCTCTTGATATTGCCGTATTTTGGCTAATTCTTCTGAAATTTAATGCAGCTTCCTTTTTCCTAGGCTGTAATTATTCTGTAGAGAGGACAGCTATGTAAAAAGTGGGAAGACAATCAGTATTTGTCCCTCAAATCAGTACATACGCACCCCTTAATGCAAGCAAACAAGACTGTTAAGAAGTCAGCGTGCCATTGAAAATCCTTTAATGTTGTAGGGACTTCACGAAGGTGCCTTTGCACACCCGAAGAGGAGAAGAGACTGATCGTTGCGTCTCCACGGGTGTAGCGGGGTGCTCAGCATGTGGTGCAGCACAGAGTATCTCCCCTCCATGGGCAGCGCCTGTGATGCGTCGCTGCCCCTTCCGCTGCCCCCCCGCGCAGAAATGCTGGGTTAAGGAAGTTTTCCGAGGATGGCCAGCGTGGGAAGCTGGGCGTGATTTACCTTCATCAATTAAATAAGTGCATCATGTGAAACTTTAAACATCCAATGACCAGACAGCCCAACGGTGCTAATTCTGTAGTTTTAATTATATTAAAAATATAATGCGCTGTGACGATTTTTATCACTTTTTTTCCCCTATTTATAAATTGTGAGGCTGCAAAATTCTCTCTGGTTTCCCGGTTCACGTCAGGCACCTTTCCCTGCCTGCAGGCCTGCACTCACAGAGTTTTATTTAAAATTACATATCACAATAGTATCTTCAATGAACATGACGTGGGTTTTTCCTCATGCAACGCAGCCTTCCCCAAAAAAGACCTTGTATGCTAAGACATTGTGCTGACATGTTTTCCTTGCTCTGTAATATTGTGTAAACAAACTGAATATTTTTTTTTAAGCCTTGCCAACTTTGCACAGTGTCTGAAGATGAAATAGGGCTGGCTGCTTCTCTGTTGGTTTTGTTTAAAAAAAAAAAAAGGAAAGGGCGAAGGGAGGAGACAAGGAAAATCCACTCATGATTTTCTTTTCCTGTCTGCAATCACAAGCTGCATTGCTGCCCAATCCGCTCCCACCCAAATTAACCCATTTTCCTAATTTACTTGAAATAATTCTGTTCTTTTCTTATTGCATTGGGAATATTTGCCCTTTACAGTAGTAGGCTCTCCTCCCTGAGCTGGAGAGCTTTACGGAGAGCTCCCCAAGGAACTGCCACTTTTCTGGTCCCAACGCAGGTCTCATTTTTCCCTCACTAGCAGCAACTCATGAATGTTTGGGGGTGTTTTGCGGTTCTTTCGTTTCTTTGCAGTGGATTTGTAACCGTGCCCTCAATGGCAAACTCTCATCTCCTGGTGATTGGGGGTCAGCGTCGGCAGGCGCAGCGGGTCCCGGCGTGCCCCGGCTCATTGCAGTGACTCCAATGGCTGGGAAGATACTGCCGCCGTCATCTGCAAGCGCCTCTGCACCACGTGCCGATGATTTGAACATAAAATGGTTCTCGGCTTAATGCATTGATGCTCGATGTCAGACACTAATTGATTTTTCCCTCTGAATCAGGAATATAATCCCGAGTAAAGTGACTTCAATAGACAGGAGCAATCCAGAGACCTGTAAGTGGATTTCTTAGGTTTCAGCCCTTGCAGCTGACTCCATGAAATTAATGTGCCAGCCTGGAAATATTCCTCTCACATAGCTATTTGCAGGATTGGAGCCTTTGTAATTATATCTTTCTTTGGCAAGCTGGGGGTAGATGGTTATCTAGAATGGGTTTTCATCCCAGACATGGAATCAGGTTTTCAAGACCACAGAGTTCCTGGGTATGTGTTTATGGATACACTTACAAAGTAAGGTAGCTCAAGGTCTCTTACCAATTCACTGCACCTTTCAGAAGGACGTTCAATGTGCATACCTGAATTGTCACTGGTTTTTCTGGAACTGAAAATGGGGGTGATACGGGGGGTGGTCCTTCCCCTTCACCCACTTCTTTTAATAAGCTTCTGAAAAGGATTTCACTTGAAAATAAGTTGCAAGTAAGCAATGCTACTTATTTAAATAAAAGTGTGATTAGTCACCGAAAGTGAAAAATTTAAAAAGCCCATTTATTTATTTAGTATGGTCTGTTCTTCACTTGTCAGGTTTCATTTCTCTTTCCGTTTCCCCGAAGGCAGCAGAGGAAGGACCTTCAGCTCCTCTTGATGCCAGGCTGTCACGTCTTAAACCCCGCAGCATTTCTGCAGGGTTTGAATTTTTCGCGGCATTATTGAGGTTCCTCTTTTGTCTCGCTGCTTCTATTATTAACTTTTCAAGAGGTGAAGACATTATTTGCTGCGCTTCAAACTTTATCAAAAGGTGTTACTTTTGGCCCGGAGTCTACATCTTGGGAAGACGAAGTGGGTGCTGTGGTAGCTGGTAGATGAGCGTCGGCGCTGCTTTTGCCGCAGGGCAGGAAAGAAGTTCACATGAGTTTACCAGGCAGGACCAGATATCTATAGCAACGTATTTGTATATCCTGTGCCTTCTCTATTGCAATGCTTGTTGCTTAGGATACTGACATTAAAACATGTAACAAAAGCTGCTCTTTACTCCAGAGTTCATTATCTATCTCAGGCCCGTGTAATTGCACGTTTCCCCTCCCAGTTCAGATCAGACCCGTTGACCGGCCCTGGGCAAAGCATGGTCCAGAGGATGTCGTTATAATCCCATTTTGCAGCCTGTTTGCTACGTGACCTTTTCGTACCACTAGGCATTTGTTGCTAGCTGGGGTGCCCAAGGACCCGTCTCCCTCTTGCAGCTTGGCCCATGGGAGCTGGAGTCTTCTTAAATATATCTGTGGGTTGATGGAGTTGGTGAGCGCTGGTGCTACCAGACCCCAAAACATTTTTCTGCGAGGTTGTGTTCCTGAAGTGTGGCAGCACAGATCTTTAGTGACTGAGGCTTTTATTTGGACTACCTGTGGGTTTTTGTGTGTTTGGTTTGGTTTTTTAATACAAGGATCAAACTTTAAAGAATACGGCCTCAGAACAAGGCACCATGGTTACTGAGTTGCCCCAGGAGAGCAGGACCTCCTCATGGCTCTCGTCCTCACCTGGCCATAGGAAAAAGGATATTGAGGCTGTTTCACAGAATGGTTGAGGTTGGCAGGCACCTCTTGAAATCATCCAGTCCAACCCCGCTGCTCAAGCAGGTCAGCTAGAGCAGATTGCTCAGGACCGTGTCCAGTTGGGTTTTCAGTATCTCCAGGGATGGAGACTTCCCAGTTTCTCTGGGCAACCTATGCCAGTGCTTGACCACTGTCACTGTAAAATAGCGTTTCCAAGCAAAGCCTTTCTTAACATGATGCTCACAAGGTCCCTGTGGGCTAAATCCTGTTGTCTCGTCTGCACCTTAAGGCAGAAGGCATCAGTGATGGAACTGACGCTTTAGGTGTTTTAATAAAAAAATCTTCCACCCCTATGGGAATTGTTCTTGCATTTCAGACCAACCTAGAGCAGTATTTGCTGCTGGGCTTATGCTGTTAATTTGCTTTGGGCTCCTGCAGTCCCAGAGGCACTGTGCTACAGCTTCAGGACCATAACAGATCTCAGACATACTTGTTCTGTTCTGTAAGTGAGCACTGCAAGAGAAATGGTGCTAGATTTCCCCCTGCAAATCAGGTGTAAAGAATATTTATTCTATTTCTCTGTGCACTGTCTTTCTCTTCTGGATAGCACCTCTGTCCTACAGGCAGGCATTTCATCAATTTTTCTTTTTTTATTAACACTAAATCAGTATCCATGGGGGTTTGCACAAGGAAGTGCATCTCTAAGGAGTCATTCCTCCTTTTGCAGCCGTAACTGATGCACTAGGAGGATCCCATCAGTTCAGTTCAAGGGGGTTTTGCCTTCAGAAGGTTTGCAGTGAAATAGCTGGGGTGGTCTCCGGTTTTCTGGGTTACGTGCTCGGAGAATGCTTCTACCCGCAGTAATTGGTGGTTGACGGAGAGTTCATGTAAAAGTAGGATGCACTGAGCTTTGTTACAAGTATTTCAAGTACTTCAGTGCGTGGACACTGACAACCAGTCCATCTATTGGTAAAAACACAGAATTGCTACTTTAGCTGTTTCAGAGTTAGCTACAGTTGCTCACTGTAGTGCTGCATAATGTTGTGTGTCTTGGCCTCATTAAAAGACCTTTTTTCTCATTGCTACGCTTTTCCTGGGAGATTATTGCTTATTTTTGGTGAGCCTAGAAGGACAGAGGATATATTCAGGTAGGAGTTCTCTGGCATCTCAGTTTCTAGCCTGGCTGGATGTAGCTTATTGCAGGCAGGCAGCAGCACCACATGATTTTAACAAAAATTTTGGTGTGAAACTGGAACAAAAATGCATCTGCCTTTCTCCCTGTTTGAGTTTTACACGACTGAGCATTGCTTTCATGAGCAATGATATACTTGAGAAGTCTACTGGTCTGCAATTATACTTCCAAGCTTTTCCTTGTCTGATCACCTCAAAGGTATTGCTGTGATTGTGATTATTTCTGTTACTGCTATGATAGTGCCGGCTGCTCTGAGGCTTTTGCTCATCAAGCTAAGCAGGGACGGACCTCGCTGCAATGTGTGTGGCATTGCTTCCCCTGGATTTCACCCTGGCGTGATGGGAAACAAGGGACGGGCAGGCTGTGTTGGAGTTAGGTCTCTGCTGACTGCCCGGGGCAACGTTGGATGCAAGGATCTCTCTCCTCCCTTGCCTTCTCTACCCACTGCAGCGAGTGATTTGGCTGGTACAGGCTCGTTAAAAAAAAACCCCACAGCCCTAATCACAGGACTGACCTGAGCATCTCAGACCCACTCCCTGTGATTTCCATTAGCAGCCATCCTCCGAGTGGTCTTGTGGCTAAATCAGCCACTGAGCCTCTGGAAAGTGATTTGATGAAAGCATTTTATAGCAATCGAATGAAATGTCAGTTGGATGCCAGCAGCAGGGGTTGCTGTCATGATTAATGAGATATTTAGGCATTTCATTTTGGAGGAGCTACCTGCAACACAATTCACATCAAAGCTGGTTTTTTTTTTTTTTTAGAGGGGCTTTAATAAATTAATGTTAATGTTGGTTATTTAATTATTCGTAACAAATTGGTTGCAACAACTGTAGGGTTACTTTTGGGTTGAACACATTATGAAGCCTTTCAGAAAGCTTGTATGCAAAAAAGAGTTGTGTTCAGAGCATTGCACATTACTTTTCTGATATAAAACGATGTAAAAGAGGAGGAAGGGTTGAAATAACCCGTAATTTGTTGAATGCAAAGACTACTTGAATATAAAGCTTTTGAAGCTGATATTAAATGAGTATCAGTCCAAATAACAGGATATATCTTATTGCTAGCAGAAGCAGTGAAATCTAATAAATGAAGTTAACAACCTACCTCTCTGTTGTCTCGGGGCCTCTATTTTTAAGGGAACAGAAATAATAAAGGTATTATAGGAACAGGGAGAAATGGCATTAAACCTTTTCAAACCTCTTTTAACTACCAGTTGGAAGTTTTACAGTCCCTTAACCCTGTGCATGATTAAAGCTGAAGTTACTTCTGCTTAAAGCCCAGCTCCTGCATTAAGCAGGCTCTGCTGCTCCTCCTGCCCCTCTCCCAGGGAAGTCCAAGACAGTGGCTGGCAATGCAGGGACTGCTTTTGGGCTGGGACGGTAGCTCTTACAAAGCACCCGGGCATCATGAAGTGAAGGGGTTCACTGAAGGATGGAACCTGAAAGCACCTCCTCGCCCAAGGACAGAAACATAGCGTTACAATTTCTGCTCTTAAAAAAAGGACCGCAGTCGATCCATTATTTGCTCCAAGCCACTGTTTTCTGCAGATTGACTGCAGCAGAGTAGTATATTGTGTTTTCTGCCCTTGGCACTGCAAGGATGAATGTCTGGAGCAGGGGATATTCAAAGATGGAAAGGCAGCGGGAGCAGCTGGGAGTTAGTGGTTTAACTGGAGGGCAGCCCAGTGCTCTCCTAGGGATGATGCTGGTAGGGACTGGGAGCTGTAGCATCCCTGCATGGTGGGAGCAAGCAGAGGTATGTCAGGGGCCTGAAGAAAACTCTGCAATATAATGGACAGAAATAAAGCTTTGGAGCTGAAATATTGGCAGCTTTTCTAGAAAACAGAAGTGCTAATGATAACACAGTTTTCCGTTAAGCCCGATCCATTGAACTAATGAGCAGCTGGCTGGTTTTTGTCTCTAAGCATTAAGCCACAGAGCAGGATGTGGATTTTTTACATTGCTGAGGCGATGCAGAGACTAAGTGGAATACAAATAAAACGAGCTTGAATTCAGCTGTTGAAAATCTCTCTGCTGTAGAGCAACTTATTTTTTGCTGACCTTTAACATTTTTTTTTTTTTTTAGGTTCTTATGCATGCCTGGGATTTTTACTCTCTGGGAAGTGCTTCGCTCCTGTTATATTTTTTCCGGTCTCTGCACGCTTTGTTGCTCAGCTCTTGCAGCTTCTGAGTAGCTGCGCGGTGTTGGCCTGTTACTAACCTGCCTTCTGCACCGGCTGTGAGGCAGCCTAACAGGGGCATAACAGACTGTGCAGAGAAATGTCATTTATGCCGGACCAGTCACAGGGGTTTGGATGTGACTTTGTGCAAAGCTTGTGAATAAACCTCTTGAGTCTGGGGCAGGAGATGCAGCTCAGCCTCTTGTTTCGCAGCTTGGTTTGGTATTGCTGGGAAGCCATGAAAGGCTGAAAGGGGTAAAAGCCAAAAATAATACCTCATGGTATCTTTTTTCCCTGTTGTTTCCTAAATGCAGGTTGACCATCTTTCATTTTGTTGAAGGAGCTGTCCTGCTGCCGGGCAGTCTCACCTGCACAGTCACCTGCGCATCACGGGCACTGTCAAAGGAGGGGACAAACCCAGCCCCCTCCTGAAATCCTAATAAAATCCTGAGGTTGAAATGCCCTTTTGGCCACATTGGGGAACGTTGAACTTACTGAATAAGCTTATATAAAAGTATAAACCCCAAGAAACCTGGAAGGAGTTGCTTTGTCAAACATTTTGCTTTAAAAAGCCCTGTTCTCTGCTTGTCTGGGGAGGCAGAGGGTTGCGATCTGCTGGAAAGGATGAAGTCCCTTGTGCCGATGCTGCTGTCATGGGAGGAGGGAGGAGATGCTCCATAAGCCAAGGGATTTCAAAGAGCATCTGGACAATGCGAACGTGGCTGGCACGGAGCCACCTGCCCTTCCTGCCCCTCGCTTCGTCCCTGCTTACTTTCACTTTTGAATAGATGGATTTTACTTCTCATCGCCGCTGCTGTCCCTTTCTGCTCGGTCATCACAGCAGATCAGCCTGTTGGGGTGGGTCAAGAGTTGGGATCCAGGCCTGGCCATTGCAAGCCATATGATAAGGAGTGGGATTGTAGCAGAAAAATAAAATAATGAGGATTATTATTTCGCAAATAATAAGGATTAATAATAAGGGTTAATGTTTCCCAAATAGTCCCCCCCAAATGGCCCTCCCATGTCCTTCAGCTGCATACTAGTAACTGAGAGAGCCTAGTAGAGAGGAAAAGAGGTCAGATGAAATGAGATGTTTTCCTAGTGATTTATAGCATCCTTTTTCTCCTCTTTCCCCCTTGCCCCAGGCAGGGTCTGCATTTCCTGCAGGGCTCTGCCTGCCCCCGGCCCCTCTCTGCCGAGTGGGGCCGGAGCTCAGGCAGATGCTCTCTCGTTTTGCAGCCGCTGAACCCGGATCCAGAAGAGGATGGGGAAGCAGAACAGCAAGCTGCGCCCCGAGGTGCTCCAGGACCTGCGCGAGAACACTGAGTTCACAGACCACGAGCTGCAGGAGTGGTACAAGGGCTTCCTAAAAGATTGCCCAACGGGCCATTTGACTGTGGAAGAGTTCAAAAAAATATACGCCAATTTTTTCCCCTACGGCGACGCGTCGAAGTTTGCGGAGCACGTCTTCCGCACCTTCGACACCAACGGTGACGGGACGATTGACTTTAGGGAATTCATCATTGCCCTGAGCGTCACCTCTCGGGGCAAGCTGGAACAGAAGCTGAAGTGGGCATTTAGTATGTATGACCTGGACGGCAACGGGTACATCAGCCGTGGGGAAATGCTAGAAATAGTGCAGGTGAGGCGTTGTCTCTATTTTATATTTTATTCATGTTGCTGTAACCTCTTCACCCTGAGACAGCTGGAGCTGGAGACGAGGGATGTGCTGAGCTGGGTCCCTCCTGCCCCAGGGAGGTTCCTGAGCCCAGGGTCCCCAAAAGGACACTGGGGGCCACGGTGGGACCTGCGAGGTGCAAATGAGGAAAGAGCCCAAGAGAAAAACAGGGCGCTGTGCAACTGGCTCACAGCCAAAATCACAGCCCTCCCTGGGGATTTCTTACTGGGGTGTTGATGAGATCAAAAAACCCTAAACGCAAATTTTACTGACTTGATTAATCTCAAAATTAATACTTTGAAACTTCAAATCTGAGTCAACGTGAGCTCTGAATGAAAGACTGTAGCGTGTCTTCGTCTTCCAAAAGCTGGGGCATGTAGCTGGGGGCTCTACTGAGGGGGCTGTGGGGGGCAGAGCCCCCTGTGCTCCTGTCCCACGTGCCGGACGGGGCTTGGCCTTGGCAGTGCCATCCTGCACGCCATCCACTCTGTAGCTGAGGTGTATCTCCAGTGGACTGCAAGGGGCACTGGGAAGCATGTAATGCATCCAGCCAGTGCCCTGGCAGTTGGTCCTCATGGCTGAGCAGGGATAATTTAGGAGGAGGGCTAGGACTGCAGATGTCCTAAAGACGTCTTGTTTTTATTCACATTCTTGTAAGTCTGAAAATGGGTTTTCTTACCCACCCACAAAGAAGAACAACCCATATTCCTATATATTCATATTCACCGGTAATCCATACAACACCCCCCACACATACACGTAACTGAGTGTATGTTGAGAGCCAGCTGAGGAGGCAATGGCTTAGCCCCGTTGCAGAAAAGAGAATTGCACACCATTGCCTCCTGTATTTTAGCTCAGTCCTGCTCGTACGTTGATCTAGACGCTGACTTTCAGTTAAACTGACCCAGCGGTGCGGGAGCTTCTTTTGAAGTACAAGAGAAAGAAAAACAAAAAAAGCTGCAGTCAGAAATTCCTATTTGTTTTGGTTTATAAAGTCCCGCAGCTGCCTGCCAGGGTCAGCTGCCTTTTTTTATTGCTACAGGCTTAAATTCTTTTTCTCAGTCCTGGTGCTTTATTGTTTGGGTTGTGGTTTTCCTATATCTTTTTTTTTTTCTTTTTTAAATACTCAGGCAATCTACAAAATGGTTTCATCAGTAATGAAAATGCCGGAAGATGAATCCACTCCCGAGAAGCGAACAGACAAGATCTTCAGACAGATGGACACAAACAACGATGGTAGGATCTCCACTGGCTCCCCTTCATAGGCTCTAGAAATACAGGTTTTCTAGCCCAGCATTGGTCAAAGAAGATGATGGTATTTGGGGGGCAGGGTAGAGGGCAGGGATGTCCCCACCAGTACCTCTGGTCTCTGCCTGGCCTCAGTGAGCATCTCCAGTCCATAACAAATAGGGTGAATAAATGGGCAGCGGGAGAGAGACTTTTCCTGCTGGGGGGACGAAGGGATGGAGGGGAGCAGTCCTTCCCCGATATTTCCTGGGTAAATCCCCTTCTGCAAAGGCTCCTCTGAAATTTCCCTGAGTCCAGTGTCTTTGGGTTATTTTCTCTGGGTGTAGCACGAACTAGGCACAAGGTTTCGCTCCCGTTGCCCTTGATGGGGTTGCAGTCCTGGGCTTGTCATCAGTAATGCGAGTCGGGGATGTGGTTGGGTACCTGAAAGCAAAAATTCCCATGGGTCCATAATACTTATTTTCTGTGCATGGTTATGGTGTGTATACGTATATGCATGGTCACATGCGGTCCTCCAGTGTTTAGTCCGTTGCAGCGTGTGCGCTGGGGGATGTAACAGCTCCTGAGCTAATTATGGAGCCACTTGATAACTTAGCTGACAGCGTACCCGTCATGACCCCTCCACCTGAGCTAGCTCATTTCCGTAGGCTCGAAAAACACAGGCAAAATTGAGCAATTTCCTCTGCCCATCAGCCTGCCGACGTGTTTCCTCTCATCCCGGTCAAGGTGGAGATTTCCTTGGGAATTACCCCAGCAGCAGCTGAGGTGGCAGCTGCCCATGTTGAAATCTGGAGCTGTATCCTACTGATGTGTTCAGTGAGAGCAAAAATTCGGTTCTAGCACTGAGATATGGAGACCTGGAAAAATATGATCTTATGTATAGAAAGGTTTTTATTTAAGAGAATTTAATGGCTGCATTTTGGCATCTGCTGCTGCAGCTCCCAGGGCAAATTCCTGGCCTTGCTGAAGTCCTCGAGTATTTTACCTTTGACTTCATCAAAACTAGCACTTCATCCCCTGACTTCACATGTGAAGGGCCCTAAAATAACATGAGTAAAGTATTTTTGTTCTGCAGAAAGTAGCAGCGCGTGCAGGTGTGTGGCAGAGTAGTGGTCACAAAACCTGCTATATACATCCTCCGTCTGTTGCATTTTGTTGCTGAAATAAAGTCATCCTGTTCCCAGTAAAATACCAGCCTGCAAGACATGCAGTGCCAAGCAATAAAGTCTGCACACGGGGAAGCATGTGTGCTCTTGGTGACTGGAAATGTTTCTTCTTCCCCATCTGACTGTTGGAAATTGCAAATAGATTTTGATTTGTGCTTTGCTTTTAAGTATTGCAAGGAGAGGGGAAAACTAAAAAATGTCCTGATAGTTATAAGTACTTTTTTTCAGGCTGATAAAAACTTAAGAGAACACTTGGTTTGGGAACGTTAGCTTAAAAGCCAGAAATAAGGACAGAAGTGTGCCGCGGGTTTTTGAGCTTCTGTAATTTCTACAAGAGGAAGGTTTGCTCATTCCTCCCTGTTTGACCTGATTCGGGTGCTAGCCACCGAGCTCAGTCCTCTCCCCATCCTCACGGCAGGCTGGGAGCATCCTGGGGCTGGTAAAAACTGGCACAATGAGCTTGTGCGTCCCTCCCTTCAGGGGCACATGGCCAAAAGTGTCAGCAGGCAGCTGCCAAGTGCAAGATGTTCGTGCATGGGTCCTGCCTGTGTCAAGCGGAGCAGTTTGGGTTGAGTAAGGATGGCCCTGGGCTGTTGTGCGAGAGTAGGGGTAGGTCATGCTGGGAGCACGAGGTAAATGGGATATCACTGGACACGGTGTCCGGGATGCAGCAAATGCTTGTCTTCTCTGTTTTGTAGGGAAAATTGTTTTCATTTCTCATTAATATTGCAACAGCTTATTTCTGTCGTGGTTCCAAGTGCTGGAGCAGGGGAGTATTGGTGATAGAGGCACGGCAGAGGCTGCTCACAGGCTGCCGATGGCATTTGTGCAGGGGACTGGTCCTGATGAGCTCGGGAAAAACCTGCCAGGAGGCTGGGTCACCCAGGATGAGGTCTGGGAGACCAGATGGGGTCTTTCCTCCTTGCCATGCCATGTCGTGCTGTGCCGTGGGACTGTTAGAGCCAGGGGATGCCAGGGCGGTTGCTCCTCGTGGTCGCTCCTCCAGTGATCACCTTGTCAGACCCACAGGCTGTTACAGGGTCCGTCCAAGTCGGTGGCTCTGACCTAAACCGAAGATGCGTAAACCAGAAAAGCTCAGGAGCGACTCATGGCAATGGGTGGCTCCCCCAAGGCTGGCTTTTCTTGCTGCCCCAGGAAACCAGTCTTGTTCCCGTACTCCCCGCAGGGCACAGGAGGTGGCTTGTAGAATCATAGAATAGTTTGGGTTGGAAGGGACCTTTAAAGGTTGTCGAGTCCAACCCCCCTGCAATGAGCAGGGAAATCCTCGACTAGATCAGGTTGCTCAGAGCCCCGTCCAACCTGACTTTGTAGGTGCAGGAGAAGGCATCACTGCTCAGCCCTACACGTCAGAACAGTCAAGGGGGCAAAGTGGGGAGATTTGGGATATTTAGGTTTAAAATGTCATAGTAATATAAGTATCATTTTCAAAGCGTACCTGTGTTCAGGTAGCATACCTCGTGTTCATGTGTCACGTAATTTGTATAGTCTGGTTCTGGGCAAAAAGGTGCCAAATGGTATTAGAACAGTTGTTTTTTATATTTGGCACTGTCTTTTTAAATAAAAAAATGACAATTATTATGCTAGATTGCTTTGCAGGGGAAAATGCATCTGGGCTTAAGGGCTTGAGTAGGATTTGGCTGCTGTGCATTGCACTAAATTCCCCTCGATGCCTTTGCGATAGATTAAATATATGTACGTTGCTTTGGTGAGGAGGGTTTTTTTTAAGCTACAGCAGTGGTGGCGGCAACAACTGACTTTTTAAAAATTATTTCCATTCTATTTTTCCTCCCTTTCAGGTAAACTGTCGCTGGAAGAGTTCATCAAAGGTGCCAAGAGTGATCCCTCCATCGTGCGGTTGTTACAGTGCGACCCCAGTAGCGCGAGTCAATTCTGATTAAAGCGGACAGTGTGCACAGAGAATCTCGGCTTGTGTCCTTCAAGCTTTGCTCGCAAATGGATGCCTTCTCAACCATCCCTCCACACTTCGCGGATAAGATCCCATTGCCAGATTGTGTGTGTGTGTGTGTGTGTCCGAGCGAACCAGCCCTCGCTCCCCTCACTAACACCAGTGCAGCTCTCCTTCGGCAGCTCCGTTTCTGCTTCCCCATAATATTACGATTCACTCTACACATTTTAAACGTTAATCGAAAGGTATGTTTACATGCAGCTACGAAAGAGTTCAAATCGCTGGTGAGATACCACTTCACTTAGTCCGTAAGAAAGGTGATGTTCTAGTAGTTCCCAAGAAGATGCTAGGTAGGACTTTACCCAACATAGCAGATGGTAGATAATTTATTTTGCTTCAGAAATTACTATGTAAAAAAAAATGTGGACTGAATGGAGTAGAAAGTTAAAAAAAAAAAAAGGAAAAAAAGAAGAAGAAAAAAAAAAGCAGCTTTCCTGGGCATGGTTCCAATTTTCTTTTTGAGGAAAATTGCTTGCACTTATCTAATGGTCTTTACTTTCTTTTAATATATATATAAATTATATATATATGGTGAAGTAAAATTTTAAATATTTAGGTCATCTATTTAAGGCATAAAATAGAATTCGAGCTTTGTTTCTTCTAGTCGTCTGTGATTTATTCAAATCTTGGAGATTGTTTTTTGTGATATTTATGCATTAGCAAATTGCTGTTCCAAAAGAAATGCATGACTAGCAGTTTGTGGATATTTCACTCTGTTTAATTCCTGAATGCAAATATTTGTTCATTTTTACTGTCAATCGTTCCAGCATTACTGTATTAACAAAAGACCTGAAAGGAGTTCATCCTCATTTTGTATTTCTCAGTGGAGTCCTACTTTCTGGTGGTTGCTGCGTTAAATGGCTTTTGAGTGCCCTGAGGTGATGTGACTCGCACTGCTGTTCTCGACTTGGCTGCACCTCCTCCCTTTTGCTGTCGATATGTTAATAGTCTTGTGCATTCCAGTGTTATTTAATATCTGCCTAATGCCAAGAAATATTAATTGAAATAAAAGATTACTTTTCTTGTCACTGCCTATCTTGGTCTAACTCCTGCAACAAGTTCCTAGCATCGCGTATTTGGGGGAAGGACGAGGCTGGCTCCCTGCCTGACGTGTCCCACTCTTGTCCAAGACACGTTGCCTTGCAAGTACGTAGGGTTTTTTGGGAGCCCGCTGTTGGGGCTGTGTTAACGCAGCAGCATTAGTGCCTGTGGGTGCCTGTGGGATCCTGCTCCATCCCAGCTGGGTCCTGGGTGAAGGCAATTCCTTGGTGCAGACCACAGGAAGGTGACAGCTTGGTTTCTGCTGGATGCAGAGCAGCTCAAGGCGGCGAAGGGAAAGCTGCTGGCCCCACTGGCCGGGCTGTTGTGACCACGGATTTAAAAAATAAAAGTGTCTTGTCCCTGTCACATACCAGGTAAGTGCTGTTAGAGTAACGTTGGGCATTGGTGGCATGGAAAGCAATTTTCCCCATGTTCATCAAGTCTGCAGGTAGCTACTTAAGCCTGTCCTCTCTGCAAAATAAAGTATCAACAAATTATTTGGCCTGAGGTTAGTGTTAAGCATGTAATTAAGGCATTTTTGCTGTGTAGAATGACCTAGTAGTGGTTAGGTGTTACTACTTTAATATTAAAAAAAAGAGGGAGATGGTTGCAATATCCAAATGGAAATGCGTTGTTAGGTCAGACTCGGTCTACAATACAGGCTTGTGTCAGTGCTGCCAAGCAGAAAAGTGTGTTCATTTTTTTTCCTAGAAATTCAGACTTGAGCTATTAAACCGACAGTCCTTTCGACTGCAACACCCTGCTGACGAGCGCAACCCTGAAAGGAGAGTTAATCAGAAGCCTGCCTGCTTTCCCTGGGTGAGCCCAGCAAAAAAAGCAGAGTATTGGGAAAAAAAATATAATACCGTGGTTGCTTGTAGTCTGTCTCCAGACTATTTGTGTTCGTGCTGGCTGGTTGTCTGCCAGAAGGTGCTGTGGTGTTAAAGATGCTGCAGATGTTCTTACACTAATGGCTCTTCTTGCACAGGCTGGGTAGCAGTTGTTCAGATGCACAAGGTTTAGATGCGAATGGGCCACCGTGGACTTCAGCATCTCTCTGCATTTGGAAGAACATGCAAAAGCATCTCTCACCTTGTCGCAGGATGGTGCCTCTGAGAGGGACCACAGCATTTGAATCTTGTTGTGCAATCTTAAAATGAATCAGGCGTTATTTTTAGTCAAGCATTGCACAATAGTCTTTTCTTCGGTACCAAGGATGTAAAAGCTGTTTTGCTGTAGCATTCATAAACGCAGCAGTTCTTCTGTCATCATTCATCTGGTCTTGTAAGTGGGACTTTTGTCACTTTTCCACCTTTTCCTGACATCTCTCCTCTTCTGGTTTCCACTTCTGTCTGTAGTGAATAGCAAGTTCAAGTAGCTGTTTAACAAAGCCCAAACTCTTCTCATTTGAAAAGAAAAAAAAAAATCTCTGGTACAAAAGCTCATTTTGACCTTGTTTTTGCAGAAACAAAATGAAAGAGTCTGAATTTTAGTGGTCAAAACATTCCCATTTCTTTGACTTTATAATTTTTGCTCTGAAATGTGCCGAGGTATCCACAATGGCGTTTGCTGCCCACAGCGGGCTGACAAGCCCCTGAGCAGCTCCGTGCAGACACTGGGATTGTGTCCTGCTTCATCCGGCTCAATTTCTTCTGCCTTTCTCTTTGCCTCTGTGAACTTTCCAATCCTAGGTTTGATTTTTTTTTTTTAGGTTGCCCCCCACTGCTTTCCCAGCTTTTAAGGAGTTTCTTCTCTTCAAGTGGGTTAGCTCCGTTTCGGACTGGGGCTGGCACAGGGTGTGAGAGCAAGGCGCTCCCAGCTTGCCTTCTGGAAAGCAAGCGAGGAAGATGCCCAGGAAAGGCGGTCGCACACGGCATCCCCAGGGGACCAGGAAGATGCTCTGAAGCCCGACCAGGCTGAGCGTTTCAAAGGTGGCTTCTGATACGGGGAACCTTTGATTACAGGCCAGCTAAGTACTGAAAAGGGCTTTATCTGCTGCTGCCAAGCAGGTCTCTTAAAATCAGACCTGCTTCAGAGGCTGAAGTTGTGCATCCGCAGTCACTGGGTAACTTTGAACATCTTGGCTGTGCTTTGAAGAGCTCCTCTGAGGACGTGTCTGCTTCCCTAGCTGGTAATGAGGACTAGGAGGGGAGAGCAATTTCCAGGCTCACCCTCCAGGATGTGTCATTTGTGAGTTGATCCAGGCGGAGTTCAAAACCGATGGAGAAATCAATGAAGAGCTCACAGAGCTTTACTGCTTGTTGGGCTCCGGGGATGTCTTTCAGGGAGGGATTGGTGTGTAGGGGGGTTAATCACTAGCGAAATGATGTCCAAGTGATTAATAGAAAACTTCAGCTTGTTAAGTGACTTTGGTGTTTTCTCAAATTGTATGTTTAATCAAAAATAGAGTCTAACTTAGTGAAAGTGGAGTTTAGCACCAAAAAACCCATCAGCGGGTCCATTTGTACCTCGCTTCAACAAGCTATGTAATTATTTTCTCGCCATGGAGATACCTAGCACTCTGAAAGCTCTGGCTAATTACTACATAAATTCAGGCTTTTCTGTATGAATTGCAGATCCTATTAAGCTAATTCAGAATTATGTCATTGCCTTTCAAATTAAGTTAGTGCCTGTCTGGTTGCAGCTTAACTCCAGCCTGGGTGGCGGAGGTGCTTGGATTTGGTCTTGTGTTTCTCTGTCGCCAGGTTTGCATTAGCCCTTTGTTTTTGAATAAGGCCCTTTGCAATGTATTTTTAGCATTAGCCTCTGAGTAATAAACTCCTGCGAAGAAGAGCGTGAGCATTTCTGCAGCCACCGGGCAGATGGTCTCCATGGATAGTCCCCGATCCATTATGCAGGGCACCCTGCATTCATATTTAAAGGTTAGGAGCAGCCATCAACTTTAATGGTCCAGTGGGCAGACTGGCATTTGAGATCCCCAGGCTGCGTGATGGCAGATATATTGCTGATGAACCTGATAATTGCCGTCATGTCTTTTGGGAGAAGTTTCATTGGAAAAGAAGGAAACAGGAGGAAAAAAGGAGAGCAGAGCATCTCTCTGTCTAGAAACTTTGGAGATGTGCCTACATTGCCAAGAGCTGTGTGTCTGGAAGACTTTACCTGTTGCCCGTCTGTATCAAGTGTGATGGTTTGGACCTGGACACGCTTCCGAACACTTTCTCATGGTCACTGTGGTTAAAGGGCAGGCAGTGCATCACTAGAGGGTTGGGTTAATCCCAGATTGGCCGTGCCAGACAAGTCAGAAACCACGGAGTACTGAGGGAGCTAGCGGTTGTTACAGCAGGACCCCTCTTAATCATTTACCAAAGGTCTTGGGAGTCTGGGGAGGTCCCTGCTGACTGGAAGCTAGCCAAAGTTATTCCAATCTACAAAAAGGGTGTGAGGGAAGACCCAGGGAACTACAGACCTGTTAGCCTAACCTCAGTTCCTGGAAAAATTATGGAGAAGATCATACTGGCTACTACTGAAAGGCATTTAAAGAACAATGCAATTGTTAGGCACAGCCAACATGGGTTCACAAAGGGAAAATCCTGTTTAACTAATTTGATATCCTTCTATGATAAGGTCACCCGCCTAGTGGATGAAAGGAAGGCAGTGGATGTAGTTTTTCTGGATTTTAGTAAAAAATTTTTTAGTTTTGATGGTCACAGCATTCTTCTGAACAAGTTGTCCAGCTGTGGGATTAGCGGGTTCACAGTGCACTGGGTGAAGAACTGGCTGAAGGGCAGAGCTCTAAAGGTTGTAGTGAATGGGGCTACATCTGGCTGGCGACCGGTCACCAGCCCTGCTCCTCAGGGTTCAATTCTAGGGCCAGTTCTGTTCAATATATTTATCAACAATCCGGATGCAGGAGCTGAATGCACCATTAGCAAGTTTGCTGATGATACCAAACTGGGAGGTACTGTTGACTCTCTTGAGGAACAAGAGGCCTTGCAGAGGGATCTAGATAGATTGGAGCATTGGGCAATGATTAATGGGATGAAATTTAACAAGTCCAAATGCCAGATCCTGCATGAAGGATGGAGTAACACTGGCCACAAGTTACAAGTAAAAATTGGGAGAGGAGTGGCTGAGAGCAGCCCTGCAGAAAGGGATCTGGGGGTGCTGGTCGACAGCAGGCTCACTATGAGTCAGCAGTGTGCCCTGGCAGCCGAGAGGGCAAACGGCATCCTGGGGTGCATCAAATACAGTATAACCAGCCGGTCAAAATAGGTGATTATCCCGCTGTACTCGGCGCTGGTGTGGCCTCACCTCGAGTACTGTGTGCAGTTCTGGGCACCACAATTTCAGAAGGATGTGAAGGTCCTTAAATGTCCAGAGGAGGGCAACAAAGCTGGAAGGAATGTCCTATGAGGAGCAGCTAAGGACTTTGGGCTCGCCTAGTTTGGAGGAAAGGGGGCTGAGGGGCGACCTCATTGCTCTCTACAACTTCCTGAGGAGGGGAAGTGGAGAGGGAGGTGCTGATCTCTTCTCCCTGGTATCCAATGAGAGGACACGTGAGAATGGTTCAAAGCTGTGTCAGGGGAGGTTTAGACTGGACATTAAGGAAGCATTTCTTTACTGAGAGGGTGGTCAAACACTGAACAGGTTTCCTAGAGAGGTGATTGATGTCCTAAGCCTGTCAGTGTTTAGGAGGCATTTGGACAATGCCCTTAATAACATGCTTTAACTTTTGGTCAGCCCTGAATTGTTCAAGCAGTTGGACTAGATGATTATAGTAGGTCCCTTCCAAATGAAATTACTCTTCTCTACTCTACTGTACTCCTATTCTATTCTATTCTATTCTATTCTATTCTATTCTATTCTATTCTATTCTATTCTATTCACTGGCCAGAAGAAGGAGGCGAGGAGCTGTCGTGGCGGCTGTCTGTTGCCTTCAGAGGTGAGGGTAAGCCTATGACCTCCAGTTGGGCAGGTTATTTTAAGAGGCTGACAGTGGGCTGGCTCTTGCTGATGGAAAAACAATTTATCCCTAACAAAGTCTTTACTGGTTGGGCTATCACTAGAGGGAATCTCTCTGAGCACATCTTTGGTGTCTTCTCTGCCTGGTCCTTGGCACTGAAAGCTGCAGCACTAAACCTCTGGGCACTGCCCACCTCCTCCCCAGCTGTGCTCCCACACCCCTGCTCGAGTATTTTTTTACCTTTCCCGCACTGTTTTGCCCAGGACCTTGGCAGCTTCCTTTGCCTTAACTGTGTCTGACATGCAGCAGTATGAATCTCGGTGCACAAGGCAGGTCACACTCCAAGTTTAAGTTGGTCACAGATACGTTATAGCAAATATGACAAATTACATCCCAGATGAAGTTTGCCTCTGCGTTCCTGCTCCTGTCACCCAAGCCACTTTGAAGGTAATGAGGTGTAACGGAGGGAGCCCCTTTCTTCCCGGTGATCCTGGCTGTGCCTGCTCTTCTCCAGCAGTGGGGAAGGGGCTGCATTGCAGAAGAGAGCAGGAGTGGGGACAGGTCCTGGCTAAGGGTCCCATCCTGTCAAAGTTACCCACAGTGATAAATTTAATCATCTTTTCCAGGTCAGGACACAGGCATCTTTCCAGTTGCTATTTGCATTTTGCTCTTTAGTTTCAAAGTGAAAAAAGTAATATCCCAAAAACCCAGTGTGGGTACAGATTCAGCCAGGGTTGAATCCAGGCTTTCTCCAGGAAAGGCTGGAGAAAAGGAGGCTGAGGGGAGACCTTATTGCTCTCTACAACTACCTGAAAGGAAGTTATAGAGAGGTGGGTGCTGGTCTCTTCTCCCAAGTGATGAGTGATAGGACAAGAGGAAATGGCCTCAAGTTGCGCCAGGGGAGGTTTAGGCTGGATATTAGGAAAAACTTCTTCACTGAAAGGGTTGTCAGGCATTGGAACAGGCTGCCCAGGGAGGTGGTGGAGTCACCATCCCTGGAGGTATTTAAAAGACATGTAGATGTGGCGCTTAGGGACATGGTTTAGTGGTGAACTTGGTAGTGTTAGGTTAACGATTGGACTCTATGGTCTTTTCCAACCTAAATGATTCCATGATTCTATGAGTCTAAAGTCCCGGCCGCACCCAGTTCTGCTCCAGCCTGTCCTCACTGGCAAGAACAGCACATATTTCTTCTAAGTACTAAAGCACTTCTAATGCATTCCTGGACTTGTTTGCACAGGAGGAAAATGCAAACTGCCATGTCTAGCTGGTGTCTCCAGCATGGGTACATGCAAGAAGAAACACTCTCTTCCTCCCATGTGGGGTTCGGATTGTAGCCACTACTGCGCTGAGCATGCCTCGGTGGTTGAGAAGTCCAAAGGAGTATCTGGCAGGCAGCCTCCCCACGACACCTGGGGCAAAATAGACTTGACTTGGGGAAATTAGTTTAATTTATTACCAATCAAAATCAGAGTAGGATAATGAGAAGTAAAACCAAATCTTAAAAAAACAACACCTTCCCCCCACCCCTCCCTTCTTCCCGGGCTCAACTTCACTCCCGAACCTCTTCCCCCCCTGAGCGGCACAGGGGGACGGGGAATGGGGGTTGCGGTCAGTTCATCACACGTTGTTTCTGCCGCTCCTTCCTCCTCACACTCTTCCCCTGCTCCAGCGTGGGGTCCCTCCCACGGGAGACAGTTCTCCACAAACTTCTCCAACGTGGGTCCTTCCCACGGGCTGCAGTTCTTCACGAACTGCTCCAGCATGGGTCCTTTCCACGGGGTGCAGTCCTTCAGGAACAGACTGCTCCAGCATGGGTCCCCCGCGGGGTCGCAAGTCCTGCCAGCAAACCTGCTCCAGCGTGGGCTCCTCTCTCCACGGCTCCACAGGTCCTGCCAGGAGCCTTCTCCAGCATGGGCTTCCCACAGGATCACAGCCTCCTTCAGGCATCCACCTGCTCCAGCATGGGGTCCTCCATGGGCTGCAGGTGGATATCTGCTCCACCATGGACCTCCATGGGCTGCAGGTGGATATCTGCTCCACCGTGGACCTCCATGGGCTGCATGGGACAGCCTGCCTCACCATGGTCTTCACCACGGGCTGCAGGGGAATCTCTGCTCCGGCGCCTGGAGCCTCTCCTCCCCCTCCTTCTTCACTGACCTTGGTGTCTGCAGAGTTGTTTCTCTCACATATTCTCACTCCTCTCTTCTCCGGCTGCCGCTTCCCAGTTTTTTCCCCCTTCTTAAATATGTTATCACAGAGGCGCTACCACTGTTGCTGATTAGCTCAGCCTTAGCCAGTGGCAGGTCTGTCTTGGAGCCGGCTGGCATTGGCTCTATCAGACACAGGAGAAGCTTCTGGCAGCTTCTCACAGAAGCCACCCCTGTAGCCCCCCCTGCTACTAAAGCGCTGCCATGCAAACCCAATACACCAGGGTTTGCTCCTTTTCACCTCTGCAGGACCCTACGTTGCTTCTGAGAACTTTTCTACTGCATTTTTGCCGTGACAGTGGCTGCAGGGACAGCCCACGCTCGCTGCACTGTGGCCGTGAGAGCCGGTGGTGGGGGTCGGTGGAGCAGGGCTGGGGCGCTCCTCGCCCAGGGCTTAGACCAAACGTGTGAATAAAGCTGGGCAAGAATCCAATAAGAAAAATCAGGGGATTGTTTGAAGAAATACTGAGGTGCCTAGACTCGGAGGAGAGTGCCAGCTAACTCATATAATTAGGATATTAGTGGAGAAACACAGAACTGGTATAGATAATCCTCTATCTGAAGCTGGGATTCGTCTTCCATTTGGGCTGTTTCTCCAGGAGCAAGGTGTCTTTGTGAGTGTTTTTAAAAGTGTTTTGAGAGCAGCCAGAGGAAAGGCCAAGTGCTGAACGTCACAGCATGGAGCTGGGGAGCACTGTCCTCTCGGGGACAGCAGGAGCCCCTGCTTGCTGCAGCCGGCAGGAGCAGCAGGCTGCCCATCTCCAGCTCCCACAGGGATGCTCTGCGGGACCACCGCTCTGCCCCTCCTTATTGCAAAGGTGCAATGGCAAAGCGGTGGTGGGAGAAGAGACCCTTCCTCTTCCCACCAGACCCAGCTGGTGCAAGCAAACACCTGGCTCCTGGGGCTGCGGCGATGACTGAACCTCTCAACCGAGAGCCAGCTTGCTGCTGAACCCGTATGGTTTTCCTCTTTATTCTTTTTCCAATACTTTCCTGGACCCTTTTCAGGGCAAATCATTGATTCCACTGCTGAGTGGATGCTGTGGGCAGCAGGTACAATGCTGGCAGCTGGTTCCTCAGAGAAAGGTAAGTGCAACAACTGTGCTTTTATATGCCATTAATAACCAGGAACAAATCACAAGCACTACACGTGCTTTCCTTGGAGAAAAAAAAATAAACTCAGCTAATTTAGATGTTAGTGTTGCACAGCCGTGGTTATTCCTGTGCTGATTTTCTTCTGAATTATTAATACTTGTGAGGCTTGTGACAAGCAGGTTTGATGCCTGCTGAAGGACACAGGTAGCGGTACCGCATGCATGTGGTGACACGGAGGAGCAAGGCTGCACACACGCTGGGGACAGTGCTGATGTTCTAGAAATGGCTTGCAGGTGCCAGAGTTCGCCCCAGACTGTACCATCCTCCATGTTGCCAGCATCGCGTGCAGTGATGGCCCAGCGAGCTGCTGCTGCCAGGCACCCTGACCATGCTGGAGAAATGTGGTCTTTGGGGAAACTGGCTGTGGTAGCCCCTGTGCCCCATATGGGGAGCCCTATGGGCTAAAGATAACTGTATATAAGAAAAGACTTAATTTTTAAGCAGGAGTGGCTTAAGCAGCTTAAAAGCAGCTGTTGAACCCTTCTGAGCTACTTGGCAGGAGATTTCACAGCCCCTTCTCGCTGAGCTGCTGGTGCTATCAGCTGCCCTTCAGGCACGTTGCCACCAGCCCTCTGTCCCCTGTGGGACCCAGTGACGGCTGCACAGTATAGCAAGGCTGGCCAAGCAGGCCCCTGCGGGGCTCCAGATCTCCCGCAAGGATCCCAAAGTCCTTTGGGACCAAGGCATCACAGGCCACATTGGTGAAACATGCAGGACTGCTCAATCAGTGCAACTCACCAACTCTGCTCAAGCTCTTTGACAACTGCCAGCGCTGCTGCTGGAAAGGAGGTAAAAAACAGGAAAAGAAGGTTTTTTTCTTTTTTTCCTTGAGTGTGATGCTTTCCCGTGATGCCTGTGAAGGGAGATGCTGGCAACCCTGGCTGCACTCCCATGAGGCCCCTCCTGTGCCCACCACATGGTACCCAGGTGATGCTCTCTAGGCAGCAGAGGCCAGGGCCGCCTCAGTTGCTATGGCAACATCCGAAAAGGAGCCAGGATTTTAAATTTTTTTTCCTCTCAAAGCAAAGCAACTTGCTTAAAGAAAAACCTCACTTTCCATTTTGGATGACTTTGCAGCCCTCCATATTCACGTTCTCTGCACAGTTCACAGCACCCGCACTGGGCAGGATGCTTGAGTGGGCCAAAAAGTCCCTGCTGAGCAGCGTGTGTGCAACCACGCATGGGATGGTCTGGTGAGGTGGCAATGGAGGGGACGAAAGCCCTCTATTTGTCTGCTCCATTGCAGCAATCATCTGGCAATTGTACTTTGCATTTCCCTGCATTTTTGGGGGTTTTGACAGAACCCAGAATACAGGGAAATGGACAAAGGGGGCTGTGAAGGACAATTATACTGAATTTCCATATTCTGGTAGCTGATTGTCAAAGCTGACGTTAGATCATTCCTCCACCAGCCAGCAAGGTTTGTTCTGTTTCTTGCATTTCCACCATCATTTTCCTAGTTTTAGTTTCTTCTGTGCCAGCTGTCTTTGTATGCTGCTTCCACCCAGCTACAAGTTTCAGTGCTCTTATTTGGCTTGTGTTTTTAAAGTTCCTTTTCACGCTTGAGCCAGCACCAATTGATGGTAATTCCCCCACCAGCCCATGCTTGCTTGCTTTGGGTGTGCCACAAATCTCAGCAAGCCTCCTCACAGCTGAGCCTGCCTGCAAGCAGGAGGCACTGGTGACAGACACATGTCTTGCCAGGAAGATCTCCTGCTCCTGGGTTTCCTGTAGACCATGTGGCAATTTTGGACATTCACAATGGTCAGCAATCATCATTTTTAGTGGCATGAACTGCCATGTCCCCTGGAAACCTGTTCTGTACAGGATCAGCTCTTTTAATCTACATGCACTTGCTTAGCTGCGATGCTCCCTCCTCCGCCGCAGCGTGGCTGGAGAGCTGCTGTCACCAGGGGTGAAAGCATGAGCACCGGCACAGATGTAGACAGTGGGATCGAGTGCATCCTCAGCAAGTTTGCAGATGACACCAAGCTGAGTGGTGCAGTTGACACACTGGAGGGATGGGATGCCATCCACAGGGACCTGGACAAGCTCAAGAAGTGGGCCCATGTGAAGCTCATGAGGTTCAACAAGGGCAAGTGCAAGGTCCTGCACCTGGGTCAGGGCAACCCCGGGTATCAATACAGACTGGGGGATGAAGGGATTGAAAGCAGTCCTGAGGAGAAGGACTTGGGGTTACTGGTGGATGAAAAGTTGGACAGGAGCCAGCAATGTGTGCTCACAGCCCAGAAAGCCAACGGTATCCTGGTCTGCATCAAAAGAAGCGTGGCCAGCAGGTCGAGGGAGGTGATTCTGCCCCTCTGCTGTGCTCTGGTGAGACCCCACCTGCAGTATTGCGTCCAGCTCTGGGGTCCCCAGCACAGCAAAGACATGGACCTGTTGGAGCAGGTCCAGAGGAGAGCCACAAAAATTGTCGGAGGCATGGAACCCCTCTCCTATGAGGACAGGCTGAGAGAGTTGGTGTTGTTCAGCCTGGAGAAGAGAAGGCTCCAGGGAGACGTTATTGCGGCCTTTCAGTACTTAAAGGGGGCCTATAAGAAAGATGGAGTAAAACTTTTTAGCAGGACCTGCTGTGATAGGTCAAACGGTAATGGTTTTAAACTAAAGGAGGGTAGGTTCAGACTAGATGTAAGGAAGAAATTATTTATGATGAGGGTGGTAAAACACTGGAACAGGTTGCCCAGGGAGGTGGTGGATGCCCCATCCCTGGAAACATTCAAAGTCAGGTCGGACGGGGCTGTGAGCAACCTGATCTAGTTGAAGATGTCCCTGCTCATTGCAGGGGGGTTGGACTAGATGACCTTTAAAGGTTCCTTCCAACCCAAACTATTCTATGATTTTCATACCTCACCAAGGACCAACCTTAAGCCTCATTGTCATTAGGTTGTAGTGTGATGGGAACCTGTTTAAGCTGCCCGCGTACGACCTGAGCTGACACCATGGCTCCATGACCCTCTACCAGCATCAGCTGGATACAGACATGGCCAGATCATCCAGTAGTGCTGGCTCAAGGCTCAGAGACACTGGGAAATTTCAAAGGAGCACACTCCACAGGCAGGACTGGCCCAGCAAGAATGAAATAGCTTCCTGCTTCTCCCTGTTGAGCCGCAATGGAGATCCCACCTGGCTCGTGGCTGTGTGAGTAGTAATACCACCAGACCAAACCTCCATGAGCTGGTGCTGGGGCTCTCCTGAGCCTCAGGGACAGTCAGCATGCAATGGCGTGCGATGGCTGCCTTCCTTCAGGCTTGGCTGAGTGAACTGGTGGAGGGTCCCAGAGGGTATCTGCCTATCTTCCTCAGCACATGGTAACCGGCAGCAGGTGGTCAGCCTGCAAAAGTGGGAAAAAACTGCAGTCTGATAGAGAATGCCACTGCAAGGATGGCAGTGCGCCTTGCCAAGCTCATCCTCCTGTGCTGCCTTAGATGCTCTCCAGAGATGCATGGTCAGCTCTGTGCAAGGGCTTGCTCTGCTTGCTTGGTGCCCAGCAGTCCCTCACCATCCCCAAAGAGCCTGGGGACAGGACAGCATCCATCCAGGAGACAGGAAGGGCAACGTAAAGGTCTGAGCCCACACCACCTACCAATGACAGAAGCAAGAGGGCTTGTGGGCTCTACTGGTGCTGTCAAAAAGAGGTAGCGCCTTGCTTGCCATCCTCCCCACCAGACACAGTTCTTCCTTGAAAATTGGGTTACTTTGTCATCTTCCAGGTCTCTGTAGATCACCAGGGACCAGGTGGTAGATCACCACCTTTATTGCCATCAGCCTCAGCTGATCTGGCCTTGCACATCACAACTGCATCTCCCACAAAAGCTGCCTGGCTGGTGTCAGCAGCCATCCCGCAGTATGGGTGGCCTGGAGAAAAAGCTGTCTGGATGCCTGTTGTGCAAATGGGGGGGCAGATGCTACCCCAAAATTTTTCTTCATTTCTGGTATATGCAGCTGGGACTGAGCCTTGCAGGGCCCTGTAGTGCAACTCACAGCGGGGCAGGCTTTGTGTCACCGGGTCTGGCAGCTCCGACCTTGCAGACTTTCAATTCCCAACTGCAGAGGGAAAAAGCAGCTCAGCTGGCAAACAAGTGTGCAGGGCTGGATTGGCACCATCCACCACGGAGGTGACCTGGAGGGAAGGAAATGGGGTTAGTTCCCACAGGTCCGAGCAGACATCCCGCTGATGCCAACTTCAATGTACCAGCCATTGAGGGTGCAGAAGGGGTTTTGCTCTGGGGCTGCTGGACAATCGTGGAGGTTAGCCCATGGGGACCTCACGCTCGCAGACAGCAACTGCATGGAGTGCAAGGGGTAAGCCACGCTGCGGGGCCAGAGCTCACCTTCGGTCTGGATGCCTTTCCTCTGCTCTGTGCTAGCTTCAGGCAGGGATGAGCCTTAGGAGGAGCTGGTGCACTGGCTGCTGGCTCAAGGAAGACAAGGAAAGCAGCTGTCATTCTCCATGGGATGAAGAGCAGTTCTTCCCTACCCCTCAGCTGCTGTGCAGGTCCCATGAGGTGCTGTTTCCCCATTGTCCTGCCTCTGGCTTTGCTTTGCTCTCCCCTGGGATGAGCAATTCCCACCTCTGTCCTGGAGTCACTTCAAAGTCTTCACCTCCATCAGCTGCAGAGCTCTGTCTTATGGGCTTTTTCCAAAGCAAGACTGCTAGTTGACTCCCTCCTCAGTAATGTGATTGAAATCACCCTTCAATTACCAGTCATTTCCACACATTAAGGCAATAAGGACAAATTAGTCCCTTAAATGAAAGAAAGGTGCTTCTAGGAAAAGGGTTTAATTTCTAACGGGTTTTTGAGAAGGGGCTGCCTACCTTGGATCAGTTGGTTCTTCTGCTGTGGGTGTTTGAAGGAAAAGGGCATGAGTAGGAAAAAAAGGGCACATCCCTCTGTTGTGCACGGCACCAATACAGAAAAACACTTTCTGAGTGCCATAGGGGTCACCTGGGGGGCTACCGGGGTGTTGTGGTGGTCCCTGCCTGCATCCTGCCTTCCCCTGCACCAGAAGCTGACAGCCACAATGGGTATTTTTTTCTGGGTTGCCCAGTGCCCTCTGAAACTCAGAGGTTTCAGTGCTTAATGAAAAGGCAGTTGGAAACGAGTCCCAAAGGATGTAGGAGCCTGTGCCCCACTGCCAGTATGTAGCCACCCGCCTCATTGAACGGCAGTGAGATTTACCCTCGAAACGAGTCCCAAAGGATGTAGGAGCCTGTGCCCCACTGCCAGTATGTAGCCACCCGCCTCATTGAACGGCAGTGAGATTTACCCTCTGGCTTGCCTCCAGGTCATGCCTTCTCCTTACAAATAGGGAAAAATTAATTTTTAATGTAAGAAACAGTGATTTTGGGAGGTGTTAAGACCCAGCTGCAGGGGATGGCATGGTGGGATTGCTTCTGGAAGCCAAACTCAAAGGCACATTAACTAGCTCTGCCCAGGGGATCGAGAGGCTTTTTGGTACTTTAGAGAATCAACTACAGTCTTATCAGGCTGGATGGACATCTTGGATGACTAATTAGTGATTGACAATGAATTGGAACCCATGGGCATCCCCTGTGGCATCCTGGGAGAGAGGATGGAGTCACACAGCGAGGACCTGGGCAAGCTGGGGCTGGATGGAATGGGTGCCCAAAGACACCTGCTGTGACTTTAGGTTTCATACAGATCGGAAGTGCTGAAGTGAATGGATTTGACCCAGGCAGATTTTTACCTTTATCCATGTATCTTGGAGTAGCAAGCATTTTTTTTCATCTCAGAATAGTAATATTTTACTATTTATGCCACCATAATGTTAGTATTTTTTAATGACTCTAGGGCACAGTCTGAGGAACTTCAGACAGGTAAGCCTGACGTCTGAACCAAAAAAAAAAAAAATGGTAGAAACTATAGGAAAGTACAGACATTGCAGATCCTAGGATAAATGTGATGTATAAGGGAAGAGACAAAATGGGCTTTTAGAAGTGGAAGTCTTGCCTGATGAATCTGTTTGTGGTGTCTGCAGGAACGAAGAAGTAGCACAGTCCTAAATGGTCTGAAAAGGGATGGATGGAGGGAGGGATGGATGGATGGATACAGTGAGATAAGGAAGTTTGCTAATGATACAGGATTGTCTAGGATCATCAGAGGTGGTGCAAAATATTGCAGAAGTGTTTCTCCATATTGATGACTGGGCAGTAAAAATGTTAGTTAAGCTACCTATTATTAACTACAAAACAGAAAAAAAAAAGGACTCAGGAAAAAAATAGTTCTAACTATTCGTACACTTCAGGGTCCAAATTAACATATTGGGATCATTTTGGGTAGAGGTCTGAAAATATCAGCTTAATGCTCAATTTATACCATGAATAAGCTTTTGGGGAGCCTTCAGGTTTAGGATGTTACTGAGCTGGGTAAAAGGGTTCCCCGGGCACCGCACACATCTTGTGGGGTTACCCTGGCCTCCAAAATCTCCCTCTTCTGCTCAGGCACAGCCGGTCCTCCCTGTGCAGCCTGAGGGCCCATGTTTCTGTGCCCTTAGCTCCTCGCTTGACAATTTAAACTTTCTGGTTATTTACGTTGCAGCTGGTACCTGACTAAATCACGTTCGGTGTCAGCGGTACTCATGCAGACCGATGGCAAATAGCTTCACAGCTGCCTAATGCCTGCAGGGAACATTTTTGATCAGCCCAGCTTGACCCTGCAGCTAATGCGGGCCAGCAAATCTGCCTTGGTAATTTGTGTACCAGGCTTGTACCTTTGGCCTGAGGTTGGAGATGATGCTAAACATCTGCTGCTGGACTCCTGAGAGTGACGTCAATACTCTTTTGTCTTAAGTCTGGTACCGGCTCAGCTGCATCCATCTCTCCCAAAGATAAATGATACTTTATTGCACGGTATTGCTCAGGACAGAAAAAAAAAATTGCATTAGGCACCAGCGATTCAGCACTTAAAACTCAGAGTAATAAATAGCTTGACCAGGGTAGGTTTTTGTCCCTTTCTACTTTGTCTTTCCTTTTCCCCTTTCTGCCTGCACACACGCGCTCTGGCTCTTGGGAGGCATAGGGGGACTGGCAGGATGGCAGAGGATGGTTGGACGGTGTCCCTGGGCACTACCGGGGACAGCATTGGGAAGCCAGGCCAGCGGAGATGTGCTCTGCCTTGCTGCAGCCCCGACCAAGCAGGGTGGTTTTCTTCTCCAGGAGGGAACAGCAGCAGGAGAAACTCAGGGCCTCTCCCAGGGCACGTCTCAGGGTGCATCTACACCTCGGGGTGCATCCAAGCCTTGGCTTACACTCAAACTAAGCCGTCCAGCCCTGGGTATGGGGTGACCTCCACTTTCCAGACGCAATAAGCACTACAAGGCATCTGGCTCCAGCCCTCCTTGGGCCATGGGGCTCTTGTCTGGCCCCGGGCAGGGGAGATGGGCAGGAGTGCAGGGAGCTGGGCACAGCCGCGCTCATCTCACACAGAGGTTTTTAGGGAGTCCTTGCTCCACCAGCCTGCCCTCATCTCTCCGCAGCTGCAGATACTCCAGGGAGTCTCCGCTGTGTCCCGCAAACCCCTGGGCTTTGTGGCACCAGGCAGAAGGACGCCTGGGGCTGCTGGTAACCCATCTGGAGGGACGCATTCTGGGCAAGGTGCGCTCTGCGTGCTCTGGCCTCCTCCCTTCCCACCATCCACCCCCCAACTCAAAAGCCAAAGATTTAAGGAGTTACGTTTTCCCTGCAAGCACTGTTTCCCTGTTGGCTCTCCTCAGTGCAGGTCAATTAATTTGCTGGTAACAAATTTCCTCACTCTCCCCCCAAAAATGAGGTGCGCAGGCGGGAACCACAGCCGTGGGCAGGTCCCGGAGCTGACGGCCTTGCTCTGCCGAGGAGCTGCGGCCGCGGACCCCGACGCCCACGGGGGGAGGGAGGCCCTGGCGCGGGCCGCTGCTGCCATCTAGCCATGCCCGCCGCTCGGGCGCAGCGCAGCCCTCGCCCACACGCCCCTTCGAGTCCGTTTTCTGTGCGCGTTACTGGTTTTCTGCATCTTTCCTCTTCTGAGCCACCGAGGAGAATGTCTCTTTTAAGGCTTCTTCGTTTAGCCTACCCGTTCCGAGATCGCTGCCATAGCTGCAGTGCTTAGGGCCAGGACACGCGGCAGCTCGGGGGTCAAACCGGCGCAGGACATGCCTGCTGCTTTCCCCCGCTCCCCACGGACCTGGGCCTGGGCTGCATCCTTCCACCCAGCGAGATTCACCCCCCGGGGAAGAGTCCCTCCATGCCCTGATGCTGGAGAGGACATCTGACCCCACAGATGTCCCACCACTCTGCCCGCTGTCCTAAACCTGAGGCTGGGAACGGGTCTCTGCTTTTGAGCTGTTTGCTCCCTGCAATGCCCATAGCTGTCGGCTGACCCGGGAGGAGGAGTAAATGGCAGTCCAGAGTCTGAAAAGCAGCACATTCAGCTGGGGACACAGGGAAACTACTTCAGCAGGGTAAGATGCCACCTTACGAGGCTCCTGGATGAGGAACTTTCTTCACCCTCTGGAGCAGGACGTGGCTTTTTCCTTTGCTCCGACAGCCACACCGTGGCAGTGGTTTAGCATCCATTCCCACTTCTTTTTTTTTTTTTCCCTCCCCTTTTTGTGAAGCAGGAGTGGGTCACCTCTCCCCAGTAGCTCCTCAGAGGCAGCTGCCCAGCTTTGTGATTCCATTCTTAGCTCCATCTTAGCACTGGCATCTCACCAAGCGCAGCTCCAATGGGAAGGCAGACGAGGAGCTGGTGTTGTCAACCTGAACTGCAAAACCCTTTGCTGGACCAAGGGGACTGCGCAGCTGGGCTCAGCCCCCACGGCACTGCCAGACCCACCGGGGAGCGGAGCGGGGACAGTGCACTAGGATTGGAGGGACCTCAGGATGTCTCTAGCCCAATGCCCTGCTCCAAGCAGGATCAGCTGTAAGGTCAGCCCAGGCTGCTCAGGGCTTTGTCCTGTCAGGTCTTGAAAGCCTCCAGAGATGGAACCTGGCCAGCCCCACCAGCAGCCTGTCCTCTGCCTGGCTGTCCTCATGGGGCAAGTTTCTCCTTGCACCCAGCCTGACCCCCTGGTTCCAGCTTGTGTCTGTTGTCAGTTAACATCAGCAATCCTGCAAAGCTGCTCTACGGAAGATGGCATAGATCAGTTCCATGGACTTACCCCCCAAGAAAACCCCTGAAAGCAGAGAACCTAAACTAACCCCAGAAGTGATAAAGGAGAATAAAAATGTCGCAGAAATAGCTACTGGAAGAGCTGAGCCTTGGACTGGGCCCCAAGAAGGAAGCTGGAAGATGATGGGACATTTGAGGTAACAGCCTTAACAAAAAAAAAAAAGCCACTCATTTTGAAGTGTTCTGTGTATTAAAAACCCCAAACCCTCTGTTTCTCATTTCTGTCAACAGAAGCGAAATGAGTTTTGTTTGGTTGGGGTTTTTTTTGAGCTGTACAACAGTTTAATTATTACTTTGTACATGTTTTTTCCCCTGTACTTTCTTATTTGTGTTTGTTCTCTCTAGTAACATCTTGGTTATGCTGTGGTCTAACATTGGGAGTGTGGAATTCATCTGAAAGCTTTCCATTTCTCTCCTTTCTCCTGCCTTCCCTGGCTCTGTCAGACAGGGGTTGTTTTTGATGCTTTTTTTGAGCTGAGCTCCATCTTGTGGGCTTTTGCTTGGCTAATTAATCACCACATCGTTATCTCCGAGAGGATCTTCCTTGGCCCGGGTCAGAGGAACACCCCCACTTCACTTGCAGTCAGGTATAATCACCCCACTGGGGGATGAAATCCGCATGGCACAAGCAGATGAGTCCTACAGCACCTACCTCCCGGGAGTTTGGCGAGCCATCCTGGCAGGGTGCAGGAGGAATTTCCCTCCCCCAAATCAGCAGTCTCCATGGAGTGTTGGATTTTTCTTTTGCTTTTCACTTTGGTCAGATGCTTTAATGGTTTAATGTGAGTTTTGACTGCAGGAAAGCGAGAGAATTGTTGCTGAGAAATACTTACTGAGCTGTTACAGCAAGATGCTGTTGCTGCTGTCGAACTATACTTAACAGCAAAATAACTGGAGTTTTTAAGCAAGAATTATTTTATCTATCTACTGACACAATAGATATTATTTTCTTCTTGTCCTTACAGTAAGGGCAGCAGCACCTCTGTTACCTTACTGAAAACTGCATCCACATCCTGCTGTTCAAGCATTGTATCCCCATTCCTTGCAAGAGTGCCAACCCAGAGCTAATACCTTGTTGTTCCCAACTTAGTGGCCAAATATAAAAGGGTGATGCGGAAGCCCACTAAATGCCCAAATCTGGTTCTTCTCCCAAGGTAGGGAACTGCATTTTGAGGCTGGAGGAAATAATACCTGTGATTACAAAGTACTTTGTGAATCTTTATACTGAGCTGCTACAGGTGCCCTTTCTCAGCTTGTACGTGGCACTTGCTGCATTATGGAGGCACATAGACTGACCCTGCCCTTCCCCAGCAACGGTAAGGTGTTGGTAGCAATCCAGTGGGGAGCACCACTCTCTTTGCATCACCGGACTGAAAGTGTCTCTGCCTTTGCTTCCTTCCCCGAAATGCTGTGCAGCCTTGCTGTCTCTTGTCCGCTTTCTGGACTGGAACACGGCAGCTGGCTCTGAACCACAAAGGCAGGATGAGCAAATTAATCCTTTGCAAAGCACTCCGTGAGCGTGAATTGAAGAGAATATAACTAGAAGGCGCTTTTTTTTTGTGGGAATACTGTGGGCAAGACTGGGACCAGCTTCCTAAAATGAGAGGAAGAGGGAGGGTTGGTTTCAGGCAAAGACTAACAGACGGAGAAATATTGTTGCTGTAGCATAAGCATCAAGAAACCCACGCAAATAAGCATCTAATACTAGTTGGACTGTAGCGATACTTGCCAGACAACATGGACATATGCAAGACTGCAGTGTGCTCCCCTGAGGGAGCTGCCTTTGTTCGTCAGCGCTCAAGCATTTGCCTGTAACGTGGGCAATCTCTCCTAACTGAAATGGAGGGGTTTCAAGGGGCTGTCAGTGTTCATGCCCAAAGCACTCACCTTTGCATTAGTCCTCAGACTCACACCGCAAAGGGCCACATCCTGGTGGCTGTACCACTCTGAGCACTCACAGCCAGCTTTCCAAAAGTGGCACCGCTGTGGTTTAGTTGCTCTGAACACCTCCTGTATACAGAAGGCTACAAAACCAGCTGAAGAGTAATAGCAAAGCTTACCAAAATATAAGTCCCAGCCCCATATATGCTCCCTGTTCTCAATGTATTTTCAGGATTGTCATATACAGTGTTTTAACTAGCTAAAGACAAATTTGAATTGGAGGCATTTGTGACAGAATCACAGAATCAGAATCACAGAATCAGTACGGTTGGAAAAGACCTGTAAGATCATTGAGTCCAACCTGGGGGGGGGAAAAAAAAAAAAAAAAAAAAAAAAAAACCACACAAAAAAACAAAAAAAACCCAAAAAACCACAAAACCCACGCTACACAATAACAATAACAAGCCACAACCCACCCAACACCACACAGCACCATGTCCATCAAGCTACATCCCACAATGCCACATCCACACGCTCCTTCAATGGCCTCAAGTTGCGCCAGGGGAGGTTCAGGCTAGACATTAGGAAAAAGTTCTTCACTGAGAGAGTGGTGAAACACTGGAATAGGCTGCCCAGGGAGGTGGTAGAGTCACCCTCCCTGGAGGTATTCAAGGAGCGTGTGGATGTGGCATTGTGGGATGTAGCTTGATGGACATGGTGCTGTGTGGTGTTGGGTGGGTTGTGGCTTGTTATTGTTGTTGTGTGGCGTGGGTTTTGTGGTTGTGTTGTGTGGTTGGTTTTTTTTTTTTTTTTTTTTTTTTTTTTTTTTTTTTCCCCCCCCCCCCAGGTTGGACTCGATGATCTTACAGGTCTTTTCCAACCGTACTGATTCTGTGATTCTGTGATTCCTTGAATACCTCCAGGGAGGGTGACTCTACCACCTCCCTGGGCAGCCTATTCCAGTGTTTCACCACTCTCTCAGTGAAGAACTTTTTCCTAATGTCTAGCCTGAACCTCCCCTGTCGCAACTTGAGGCCATTTCCTCTAGTCCTGTCACTAGTCACTTGGGAGAAGAGACCAACACCCACCTCTCTGCAACCCCCTTTCAGGTAGTTGTAGAGAGCGATAAGGTCTCCCCTCAGCCTCCTCTTCTCCAGGCTAAACAACCCCAGCTCCCTCAGCCGCTCCTCATAAGACTTGTGTTCCAGACCCCTCACCAGCTTCGTCGCCCTTCTCTGGACACGCTCCAGCACCTCAATGTCCTTCTTGTAGTGAGGGGCCCAAAACTGAACACAGCATTCGAGGTGCGGCCTCACCAGAGCCGAGTACAGAGGCACGATCACCTCCCTGCTCCTGCTGGCCACACCATTTCTGATACAAGCCAGGATGCCGTTGGCCTTCTTGGCCACCTGGGCACACTGCTGGCTCATCTTCAGCCGGCTGTCGATCAACACCCCCAGGTCCTTTTCTGCGGGGGAACTTTCCAGCCACTCATCCCCAAGCCTGTAGCGTTGCCTGGGGTTGTTGTGGCCGAAGTGTAGAACCCGGCACTTGGCCTGACATGGGTATTGAAACCAGACCATAGCCACTGAGACACCAATTGCCTTCAAACTGTAAAGAAAACCAGGTGATGCATGTCAAAACCAGGGACGCTTCTCTAAAGCAAATTACTCTCACTTCTTCTGGTATTGATCAGTGCTTATTTCAAGAGAAAATTAAAAATAATAATAATTATTATTGCAATGATTGATGACCTTTCATTTTTTGATTATCAAGTAACATATTCATCTAAGCTCTTCTTGCAATACTTATGGATAATGATTTTTTTTTTTTTGTGGAAGAGGGTTGGTTTTGATCTGGAAAGAAAACTTCCCGTTTCAGTCTTACTGCAAATTGGTGCTGTGTTTAGCTATAGAAGATCTGTTTAAATGATAGTACTTGCTGGGGGTGAGGTCTGTGAGACTCCCTCCAGCTCCGGGTTTGTTCCCGGACAAAGCCTTGCTCCTGCAGGTGGAGCTGCGGGGTCCATGGCCAGCGCTGCTCCCAGCTCTGGGTTAGTCTGCTGGTGCAAATGAGTCGCAGACTTGCCTCTTCCAAGGGGATTCACGCACTGACACTGTTTGTCTGCAACGCCTCTGTTGTAGCCTACAAGTCAGCAGCTTAAAAATTAAATTGTGAGGTAAATGCTCATGCAGTAACACAAGGGAAATCTGCCCCACAGTACACTCTGCCATCAGCAACCTTTCCCCTTCCCTCCTCTCAGCCTGCTCCCTCTACTTCAGCATTCTCCACTCTCCTTAAAACATTCCCCCCTTTGATTTTGCACCTAATGTAATTTCAGAGGACCAGTGTTTCTCAACTTTTTTTTGGTATATGAAACTACATTTGCACCAAAGGATGTCAGCTGAACTCCAGTACAGGCCATGTATAGCCATAGGTGGACTTACAGGTCTCAGCTAGACTCATCTCAGATCTCAAGTGATTTCACTACTCAAGAAAGGGGTGATGGGAAGCCATGCCCTCATCTCAGGGAGATGTCTTGGTATTTGCCTCAGATACTACTCTCTTTTTCCAAGAGTGATCCCAAGAGGACCGACACCACCATCACCAGTGCCAGTGAGAGGAGTGACTGCCAGGGACATTAGGAGCAGGAACGCCAGTCCCTGCAAATGGGCCAGCAAAGTCCACAGTGAGACAGACGCAGCACCACACAGCACGTGGTTAGCAAGCAGCAAGCCGAAAGGCACAGGCTACTCTTGGCTCCAAGTTTGATAATTTTTGAGCTAATTCTGTAAGACAGATGCAGCTGATCTCAATTTTTCCGGCATGCAGCTCCTCCCTCCCCTATCAGACAATCCTGCTCCAGGGAAGAATAATTAAGATGTGCAGTTAGAACAACTGGATTTGATCAATGAACATGGCGAAACAGAGCAAAGTCTTTGATAGCCCAAGACTTGGGGAAGGGAGGTCAAACTAAACCATGGGAGCTCACTGCTTACTTTGTTACATCTTTGCTGTCCTACATGGTACTCCAGCTTACACTATGAAATGTATTTCTCTAGTTTGGATGGTAAGGAATCCCCATGGTCACCATATGACCAATTCCTGTCACGTGGGGTTATTTTAAAATCAATTTAAAAAGTGGAAATGGACCACTAAGATTCTATGGAAACCAGGAGCAGGGCAGCAGTGAGGTGAAAAGATTTTACTCCCACAAGTACTAAAAGTCAGTTAGCAAAACCCAGTGGGTTTTTTTCAGGTTTGGCTTTTTTTTTTTAAAAGAAGATGCTCAAGAAGATTAACAGTTCTTTTTAAGCACCTGATAGTTTCCTTAGACATGGCTTACAGAGCACCAGCTGAGGCTGACACACCTGCCACGGAAGAGGAAGGTAAAGAACTGAGGTTAGCTACATCTCTTTTGGGGAACATCATAAGTTAATCAAGATACTTATTAGAATGTTGCCACTGTCCTGGCCTCCAGCAGAGAAACAGATGGGGGGTTTTTTGGTGTTTTGTTTGTTTGTTTTTTGGTGTTTTTTTTTTTTTTAGATAAAACCTAGTGAAATAGCTAAAACAATGAATCAAGTTAAATGCAGATCAAGAAACTAATGGGCAGCCTGCCAAATTCCTCTCAGGGAAGCTTACTAAGTAGCTTCCACAGGTGATTGCCTTCAAACTATCTGCTGGAGATGGTCTCCAGTGGCTGTGAGTAGAGGAAGCCAGACTGTAGCGCTTGCCCACCAGAACACGAGTTGCTAGTGCAGATACCACGTAAGGTCTCACTACAGCCATACTCCCTTCCGGCTCAACCATCCCTGCCTTCAAACAGGCAGGTTTAAAAAGTAGCTGCATCTCCTTTAGACAACTGCAGGCTTTCCAAGAGTACTTCTGCATGTGTTAGGTTTTTTCCACAGTTCAAATGCACTTAGCTCTCACAGCGCAGGATTTAGACATGAAATTGTTACAGTATTAACATTTGGTTACCATTCATTACTTTTGCTTTCATGCTAAGAATCATTAAGTTTCCGCGTGAATTTGGAGAAGCTAAAAGAAATCCTGGTTTGGATGCAGGGAGTTTCTTTGAGATTAAGGCTATTGCTCCACTATGTGTTTGTACTGAAGTTCACACCAGCCAAACAGCTGGCTACTGTATGCATGAGAGTGCAGGCAAGCGCTACTTCAATTGCAAGCTTGAAGCTAGGAGTGAAGCAAATAAAGAAATAAGTCACTTGGGATGCTTCAAGAGAATCAGGAATGAGGTACCATTGCTTCTGTTTACCCTACTAGTTCAGCTAGTGAAGAGCGTGGTCTCAGCTGACAGCACAGAATGGCAGTTACACATCGCCTTTCACAGCTGCTTGTAAGAAAACAGCTTTATTTCCCATCTTGCTAGAGCCACTGTTTCTACCAGCAATGCTACCCTTTGGATAACCCTTTAAACACTTACTCTAAATGAGCTTAAGCTTTACATACTTACTCAATACATTAAGGTTCTCCTCTTTACACATCAGGCATTTGCTAAGGGATGCCCGCAGTCCAGGACCTTCTGGCAAAATGGAACAGATCCAGATCTGGGACCAATTAGCTTGTCAGAAACATTCTGCAATTTTAGTGCAACAAGTGGCAGCAAACTGGCATCAGGTTAAATAGAAGTCACAACACTCTGCTCCAGTAAGCAGGCTCACTAATTTTATCAACACACCCTGTATTAGCTCCTAATATTTACTACTTTGGATTAAATGTGATAAATGACACTAAGTCAGTTTAACAGGATAGCATGTATTTTCATGACATTAAGTAAGAGCTTCTAATCATATTGCACACACAAAGGATGTCAAGTCCCACCTCTTGTCATCCATTTTATACTAAAACCCTAGGCAACAAGGGTCAGAGAGTAGTTGTCACCTATAGTCAGCCAGTTTCAGCTTCTTAAGTCTTCCCATGACAGATTTTAATCCTTGCACACATAACAAGCAGCTTATCAGTGGCAGCCATGGAATCTGTGCTGTATTCTCTCATTAATGACTAGATGTGTTTAAATAGCCATAAGTCCTGGCCACAGCAGTTACAGACTAACATGAATAAAGCCTGTGTTCAATAGTAAAAGACAAAAGTGATTCCACAAGAATTTGTGCAGTACTCAACTTGTTGACAGTCAAGCTTTTTCTAATCACATATTAGGAAAGAGAATTTAGTTTCCCTACCCAGTAAGGGGTTCCTTCACTTAAGTAACTTGGGAGGGCAAGGGTAGGGGAGGAGATGGCAATTGTGTTATTTATTAATAAGCTCCGGGCTTGCAGCACCTGGTCTGCCTTCATTATGCTGTAAGAGCCATCCATGACCGATTAATTTTCTACAGATGAACCAAACACAGGACCAGTTATTTCAATATACTTTATTTTAAAACAGGTAGGTCACAAAACACTAAGCTTAGCCCATTCTGCCATACACAAGCTACAAATACTTGTTTGACAGTTGAGGGTCAGTCTTTAGTAGCATACATGAAAAGTGAATAAAAATCCATATAAAACAATATTCAAATAGTTTCCATAGGAACACAGATAATTGTGACCCATCTCCTAGTCATTTCTGTTGCATTTATGTCAAACCTAAACTTTAAAAAAACCACTTAAAAATTCTAGCAAGAATTAAGTTAATGGTCCCCCAAATGCCCTAAATTCAATGACTAACCTTGCAGTTAATTACTAAATATTACCTATACATTAATACTAGCTGAAGCACAAGTTGCTGGATATTCAATTCCGCTTTCCCAGGCACAAGAGAGTGGCAGACTAGCAACATCCTGCTCCTCCACTTCAGCTAGGAACCCTTGCTCCTTGATCTGCTGCATTAGTTGCCTAGAAAGAAAAAAAAAAGCAACAGTCAAAAAGCATTTCACTACAATGTGCCAAAAAGGAGGTAAGCAAAGCATTTTTTTTTTTTCACTGCCAGGGAGCATGAAATGGACTCTTTACTCATCATCTGCAATCCAGACATCATTACCAGCGGGAGGAATCAAAGCAGAGTCTGTGCAGGTCACTTGTGGCTGGCTAGGCTTTAGGGCAAGTGCCAATACCAAGCTGGTTTCACCATTTCTGGGTAGGATCTAGATCTGCAGATTCACCTATATACCTGTAGCTACATCTGTATACCACTTGCATACAGATTTGACGACTTAGTGCTCAATAGTTCAGACTTTCAGACCTATGTCACCAACTATCCCTTATCCCACACCCTCACATTCCTGGGTAACTTGAATTAAGTAAAAGTATGGATGACAGACTAGAAATGTAAAGGAGCTGACCAGTGGGAACTATGCAACTCCTTCCATACTCAGATAGGAGTTGTACTGAAAGACAAGCTCTGAAGAACATCAGTTGACTGAATTTTTTGACTTAAGTTATCTTATACTACAGGCAAGGCAAGAAGTTGTGCTACTACATGGCTCCCCATATACTACTAGCTTTTACTTAGACATATGTAGTTATCTTGTCCCTTATCTTTCACAGTTATCTAGCCACAAATTTAGTTGTACATCTTTATACATGTAGATTACATTCCAAAAAGCTTTTGCCTGTGCTAAAAAGATCTGCAATATAACTTCACTGATACATCCCCCTCAGTTAAGGGCCAGCTTGTATTACAGAATTTTCTTGCCAAAACAGAAAACATAGGTGGTCATGGCTGAAAGAAGGCTGTGGACTTAGATGGTGGTTATGTCTGCATAATTAAGCTCAGCATGCCTCAGACCCAGTATTACATTTTAACAGAAACCCAGTGCTATAGTGGAAAAAGCTAATGATTCTTCTGCAGAGACATTTTTAGTTCAATTACACACAAGTTTGGAGTCTTATGGGAAGTCTAAAAAGCTTCATTTGGTTTGAGAAACACTTCAATTGACAGGAGGTTTCACTAAAAAAAAAATACAAGCCTTGCTTATAGAGGCAAGGCTAATAAAAGGATGGAGGAAGCTTCCTCTTACTCTTATGGCAGAAATTCCCCTGAACTTAAGCATTTTCAGTAAATCTGAAAGCACCTGAACAGCAAAGTTTATCATGCTTTAGGGTAAACACTGCTGCCCAAATGCTTTCTGCCAGTTTAGTAGAATTCAATACAGAGGTAAGGGCTTCCTCTTATAGGAAACCTCACTTTTATAGAAGATGCAATCCATTAACCTGCCTTGCACAGAAGAGCATCCAAGTTACTTTACTGTTTAAGGTGCAGTTTCAGAGTATCCTTGCACTCAAGAGGTACTCCTGCTTTCTTTGCTTACCTGTTTAACAACTTCCCATGGAGATCTAGCACTCTGCACTGAGCAACGAGCCAAAGCTCAACCTAAACCAAGGAATAGCTCTCAAATAAACACACAGATCATATTGTGAAACAGCACTGCTGAGCGTTCCTGCATCCTACAGTCAGGATTTAGCAAGCTATCAATTTAGAAGACAGCATACTATTAGAACTGTGATTGACTGGTCTCTAATTACTGGTCACAGAAGCTAACTGTAAAGAACCCATGATGATTCTGTATGTTGTGCAAGAGTGAAAAACACCAGCTAGAAGCCCAGAAGAGACTCCTAATATTACCCCTTTTAAAGCACCTCTCCTGGAAGTGAGTACATCAGAGAAAAGAGTAATTGGTAGTGTTAGCATTGTTCTAAGCACACAGCAAAAACCTTCAGAGGTATTGCCTTCTTCCACACCACAAGGAGGTTTTACAAGAGCTACAGCACCAAAACTATGGCCTTGTTTGTTAAGGGTCAGCCAACTGACATGAGCTGTTCACTACAGTCATCTGTATCAAAAGCACTGATGGATCAAGATACTTAATTACTAACCATGCTGGTCTTGACATCACATAGTGTATTGTTGGCCTCTGGAATCCATTGAAAGTAGAAGCTGCTGCAACAGTATAGGCACCCATGTTTTCAAACAGGATCCAGTCACCAACTTGCAACTCTGGCATATTAAAACGCTCAACAATACGATCTAGACCATCACATGTTGGTCCCCATATGCTGCAGGAATAGCAGCTGTCATCTGGTTTAGGCCGCTAAAGAAGAGAGTTGAGCATAATTAGTTTGACTATCAAAACAGAGCTTCCAGAAGTAATATCATTATTAGTATAACATTCCACCTTGCAGAGAAGAGGAGGAAGAGCTGCTTGCACGTCCTTCTCCACCCTTGGCTTTGAATTAATTCCACTACATGCTTTTTAAGTCAAACACCAAATTCTGGCAACATGAAGGGAGCAGTGAACTGAGAAGTGACTGCTGTGACAAGGATTCTCCTACATCCATGATACATGACTAGTATGTGACACTTCTGAATGAGCATACCTTTTGCAGAACCGGTTTAACATGTGCGTGATCATACAAGATGCAGTTGAATGATCCATAGACTCCATCATTCACATAGTACATAAGAGTTTTGTCATTTGCATCATCTTCATCTGGAAGAAGTTGAGATACCAGTAAAAGAATGCTTGGAAAGAAACACACAGTTGGCTACAAGTGAAACTAGGTCTAGATTTACATACCATCAGAACCTGTTTGTTCCTTTAATACAATTTTTTTTGCAATGATGTTGACTGCCAGCGTGAATGCCGATGCAACATAGTATCTTCCCGGCTCTGCAATAATATTTATTCCAGAATCCGAAGGAAAGTATTTATCCAGTGCTGGGTTGATTACACTTGTGATCTAGGGAAGAATCAAGTTGCCAACATTAGAACCTCAGCAGTTACTCAGGTGCTATTTTAGAAGTCTGAGATTAAGTCAGACTTTCATGCTCACAATGATATACTAGTCAAGTGTGTAGTAACTATAAGCATATTGTAATCTCTATTGATTGCTTTTGCTTTCTTTCCCCATTCAAAGTTTTGTTTGTGATAAAGTTCACACAAAGCAACAAAACACTTGCAGCTTAAAAATTTAAGTGACCAAACAGCTCATGTTTGAGTCTAAAGGAAATCACCCCTCCTAGACTCATTAAACCAGTATTAATGCCCTGCAAGTCCCCACACTTCAATTTTAATTTCTAGTCCACTTGTGGTTCTGCTAATCATGCAATATGCCCCAGCTTACTGCATCCTAAAGAAGTCATCTCATAGGATCTTAAGAATACAGAAGGCTTTGTCATCACCTTTGAAATTCAGTTGCCTTCATCAACAGTTTCCAAGTTCTGAAGTTATCAGTGATTATTAAGCTGCCTCCAACCACAGCAGGACTGTGTTATGCAATGGAGCCCAATGACAAGATCATTTGTTCTTGATACTTCATGTGAGCCAATACTGCACTACGAGAAGCCAGCCTTCATTACGAGGTATTACAAGTGAGACAACGTTAGCCAACATTATTAGCAGAAAACTCACTTTATGTAACTTATTTGCTGTCTCCTTGTGTAAATATGTAACATCATTTAACACCACATTAGGTTAGGCTGGCAGGTGTTCTGACAACACTGCTCTAAGTGGAAGTCCTACTAATACCCAGCCACCTTGTCTCTTCTGAAAGCAGAACTATTTCTGTATGAAAGCAGACTGGAAAACACTGATCAATTAAAAAATGATCCAAAACCTAGTTCTAAACCAGATCAGACAGTGATCTAGTTTGCTGCCATCCAGAAGAACAGTATGGGTTCAAGGACTACCTTTTCACCCTATTTGGGAGCGCTGCCAATCCAGATAGTCTGAAGTACAGCATGAACTGGAAGAAGTCCATGCCAGTAAGAATCAAGCCTGCAGTTAAAACCTGCTTTAGAAGTTTGATATCTCCGCATGTTTATGCAGTCATTTAGCTATGTATTGAACGGGTTCATCCAATTCTCAGTTTTGAGATTAATTCCTCTTTTCCTCTAAATTAATTTTCTGACCAAGCAGACAAATTTTCTTGCAAATGTGTCTGCATGCACATAGAAAAAGCAAGATTTTCTTTAATCCAGATCAACATTCACAAAGACTCCACAACCTGAGAAGTTCTTAGCAAAGCTGTACCTCTTCAAATTTGAGCTTGACGTCTTCAGAGCCAGGGAAGCCACCACCAATATCAAGCAGATACATATTGAAGCCAAGTTCAGCCTAAAATGAGATTAATGGCAACACTGTCAAGAAAGCAGTTCCTAGTTTATCATTTTAGCTTAGAAAAGTAATGTAAAGTCATTTCATTAATACTTAGAACAGAGCTAACGCATTGTGTTCAAGTAATAGTCACTTGAGTTTGAGCTGCTGATTTTAGCACGTCTGTAGATGAGTTTTGCAGAACTGCTCAAAGTACACCATCATTGCCTCAAAAATTCTGACAACATGAAATTAGCAACTTAGCTAGCTTTTAACCCTGTAACAATTTTACATGTCATTGAGTTTTGCCACAACAGCTGAGCAGTAGTTCCAGATAAAGTAGAACTAGACTTACTCCCATATCAAACACACAGCGGGCATCGGAAATGGCTTGAACAAAGGTCTCTGGGTCTGTACATCCACTTCCAACATGGAAACTATGAAGAGATACAAAGTATCAGTTGCTATTCGGCAAATTACACAAGAAGTTTATATAAAACTCAAGTCACCATATGCAGAGGCGTCTCTGTTGTCAGACAGACCGTTTAAAGAAATCTTATTTAATGCGACTGTATTTTGATATTATCAACTCACCTAACTCCAATGATGGCAAGGTCAAGTTCCTTTGCACGCTCCAGAAGAAGCCTGCTGGTCTTAAGTGTAGCTCCAAATTTAACACTCAAGCGACAAACTGCTTTGGAGTCATCAGTTGTAATGCGCAAGACTAACCTAGAAATAATTAAAAATGAGGGTTTAAGTTCCTGTATAAAAGACATTGTTATCAGGCAGGTATATGACCTTAGAATGAGTCTGAGCTTAAACATACAAGCTTTCCTGTCTGTCTCTTCCTAATGTGTCAGTAAGCTATAAAGGATTAGATTTCACGAGCTAAAAGTAGGTTTATTTTCTCATAATTTTGCAGCCTATCTTAACTAATGAAGAAGTAGTATCACCATAACAGCAGATGTTTCCGTAACTTGGGAAACCAAGTAAGAATTATAGAACAATTAGCATAACTTACTTGGCTTTTGGATGGGCCCTTGCAACTTTCATTAGTTCCACTTCACTATCAAATGTCATCATCTGTACACCACTGCTGGCAGCATGTTTGATTTGAGATACTTGTTTGCAGGGATTTGCATATATTATTCGCTCAGGAGGTACACCAATACTCTGTACCAGCTGTATTTCCGTCTGAAGAAAGAACAGATTACATTTGTAAAAGATACTTCTAGATGGATGATCAAACTAGTCAGTACTACAAAAGCGACACCACTTGGTTATGCTTAATTTTATATGAACACATCTTGTAAAACTGAACATATACTAATGTCACAGACGAGAACACAATCAAGATCTTACCTTACTGGCACAATCAAATCCTGCCCCAAGAACAGCAAGTGTCTTCACTACAGCTTTGCTGTCGTTACATTTTACAGCATAGAAGGGGGTTACCCGAGGAAGGGCTTTATGCCATCGCATGTGCTTCTTTACAATGTCCCCGAGGTCAGCAACATAGAAGGCATCTTTATCATCCTAGAGCAAATACACATCTTAAAGTTACAAACAATGGATAACAGGATAAGTCTAGAGGTCAGCATGTGAGGAAGAGGTTGCCTTGCAGAAGATCTGCAAAGACAATTTGTTCCATTAGTTTACAAATTTGTAGTGTCACAAAATGCAGTGATTTTCCTATCATACTTACAGAAGATGACACTTCATTTATTTTTTGGTCAAGGATATCCTTGGCAGTAAAGCCTTCGTCAAGAAAGGTGAATTCAAATTCTTCATTGCTGAAGCTACTCATGATTTCCGAGATTTCAGGTTTACGTGAAAGGATTTAAGTGCAAACTGTTGATATAAAAAAACCCCATTCATTACTTCACTTAAATTCATATGGTTTACATTCACTACTTCGCTTAAATTCATATAGTCATTATATGACCACTACATCATGGTCATGTAATTTACAATTATACAATTTCTACTGTGATCACCAATAGCACCGTAGATTAGGAACTTACACAGATGACAGATCAGATTTAATCAGAACCAAGGAGGCACTCCACAAAATAATCTTGCTAGCTTGAAGGCAAGTTCTCTCCTCTGTTCAGCACTGTATGATGTACTCAACCTATTCAAAGAAAAAAAATCAAATAAATACTGTCAGATATTATTCTATTAATCTAAGTCCCTGGAAGTTTCCACTGTCTTCCTTCACCTCCACATCAGTGCTGTTAATATTATGGCTAGTGCCAGCGCCAACCTACTTACCACTTCTTTTTAACAACTCTTCAGCAGTACTGTAACTCACCAGTTTCTGGGAAAAGGGCTGTTACTACAGACAGAATATGAGGATGTTACTGACTTTGAGTAGTAACAACTCTCACTAGCTCAAAGCCAGTTGAATATCTGGATTCTCACTACAGTTCAGACTATGCATAAACCAGCCATGAGATCAGGGCTTTCCTTGAAGTTGCTGTGTTGAAGGTTAGAGCTTCCCTGTTCTACCCATGACCTCCAGGCTACATAAAAACCCCCTCAGCTGTCAGGAGTAGCAGATACACACTAAAAGAGTGGTTCCTAACTGATCTGCAGACAAAGTCTTAACAGCAATCCCAATTAACACCTTGTAACAGGATTTTACAGTAGTCCATAACAAATCTTCATTGTTAACAGAAATCTACCAGCCAAGTAGAAAGTCCCTTGAGAACCAGAACTAAAGAGCAAAAGCACATTCCTCTGACATCCAAGACCTATGAAGTCCAAGGCAAAGTGTATGGGTCATCCTTTTTCTGGGTAGTTCAAATAGAGAATGACAGTCTACTCCATTAAGCTGTTAACTCAAGCAGAAGTGTGTGCTACCTTTTAAAGACCTCAGCATTGCAAGTGACTCATCGGGAAGATATGGTTTCATGTAACCGGGTCCAGCCCTCTTCCTCCTCTCAGCATTTTTTACACTCCATCTAGTCATACAGATTCAGACTGAAGATTATGCAAACTCTAAATTATTCACTAATCTTTAGTTACATCACTGTTCCCTCTATTTTCAAGAAGGCTGGCTATAAACCATATGAAAAACAACTTATGTTTTACAGCTGTTACGTATTAATGCGGTTCTAAGACCAACAGAATCATTCATTCCATACACTGTGAATACCAGAATCCATTAAACTTTATCCACTGCATGACTTTGAAAAGTCAGCGATTACAGAATTTCATTTCAGCCTTCAGAAACATATGGCACCTGAGCTGCCAGTGTCAAGAACTACTCCACATCTTTTGATCAATTATCACTTGAGACACAAACCAGATTTGAGATTCAAACTAGATTAAGCTTTAACTCTAATGAAATAAAACCCAACACTCCACCAAGCCTCATTCTCCCCCTGCTCTCATTCATACGCAGTGTTAATTCTCCCAGAAGCTGGATTAAAGTCTTCTCTTAAAAGCCTCTTTGAAAGGACCTTAAGAAACAGCAAATTAAACACTTCTCAGGAAGCTGTTTGTTACTAAAGAGAAGCCGCATCTTATTGTACAACGATTTCAACAAGATGCTGCAGCTTTGCAGAAAGCAGTTCAGGGACTTCTAGCTGTGGTTAAGAAGAGGAACACCATCAGGAAGAATTTGGTTTATCCCCCCCCGCCCCCGCGCTGCATGAAAAGCACTTTTCCTAATAACCTCTAAAAGGCGAATTACTTTTGCCGAACCCAGCAGACTTTGTTAAGAAGTTCTTGCAAGCTTTCCATCTCTGCCTTATTGTACAATTTTAACTACAGTGTAATTACACAGAATATAGACAGCGCATGATCATGTAGATGCAAATTGTAGCCTCCCAGTGTATATTTCTATTTGGACTGCGTGGAAAGTGTCTGCAGCTTCCCAGAAGAAAGGCAATTTGTGCTCATTTATAAGTTGTTCTCCAGAACATTCCCTTATTCAGCAGCTGTATTTAGACACAGCTGAGTCACGCCTGCAGGCTCTGTACTCAAATACCAAAGCTGCGTCTAGAAAGGATGCCCGAGGCCCTCCTGACCCTGGAGTTAGCAGATCGCTGCTGACTGCTGTCGGGAAGGAAGCGGCGGCCTGCCCGAATCTCACCGACCCTCCTTCTCCCTGTGAATCCATACGGACCCTTAGCTGGGTCGGCCACCCGGCTCGGCTCGGGCTCTGCTGCCGGACTCGGCAGCGGGGCAATGCACCCTCCAGCCTCTGACGAGGCTTCCCGAGGAGGCATTTCAGTTAACCTCCTGGGGGACGTCTTTATTAAAGCCTACTTCTTCTTGCAGCCCGGCCCCCCACCCCCGAGACCCGCGGAGGGACCAGCGCCCCGCGGGAGAGAAGGGCTCCCGCCTCAGGCCAGCGCCCCGCGCCAGGGCGCCGAGCCGCCTTGCGCAAGGGCGAGGAAGGGCGCCCCGAGCCATGTTCCTGCCACGCACCTGCCTCTCCCCACCCCGGAAGCAGCCCGGCGGCCACGGCGGGGCCGTCCCCTCCCCCGCCTCCGGGACGCGCCGCCAACACCTCCCCAGGCAAGCCGGCCTGACCCGTTCGCAGCCGCCCGCAGCCCGCCTTCTCCCCCCCCCGCCCCGCTGGGGCTGGGGATTCCCCGGGCGCGGAGGGAGGCCCCGTGCCCGGCGGCAGGAGCCGGCGCCCAGCCCGGTCCGCTTGGCAGCGGCCCCGGAGACACGTGGCCCCGCGCCGGCCGGCTTCCGCCGCGCGCGCCCTCCCCGCCGCGCGCCCCGGCCCCTTCCGCTCCGCTCCCCGCCGCGGCCCGGCGCGGCACAGCGCAGCGCACCCCGCCGCCGCTCGCCTCGCCTCACCCCAGCTCAGGCAGCGGTGGCGGGACTGCTGACGAGCCTCGGTGGCGGCGGCCGGTCCCCTCGCTCCGAGCCGCCTCCTCCTCCTCCTGCGAGCCGGGCGCGGTGCGAGGAGCCGGGCGGGAGGCGCCCTGCCGCCTGAGGAGGAGCGGGGCTGGCGGAGCGAGCGGGGCGCCGCGGCTGACAAAGCTTCGCCACCGCCGCCGCGCTCCTATATATAGGGCAGCCGGCGTCGCTATGGCGACGCACCAGCTCAAACCAGCCCCGATCGGCTGGGACCGGGTAGGGACTCTGGCCGGCCGCTATTGTGACGTCGGCGGCGAACACGCGCAGGGCGCGCCACGCCCCCCCGCCCGCCCCGCCCACCCCTGCCCTTGCCGTGCGCTGAGCGCGTCGGGCCTCTGCAGCAGGCTGCGCTGCGGCTCCCCCCGCGGGCGCCCCCCGGGTCCCCTTCCCCCGGGGGGTCCGCAGGGCGCGCGCTCCTGCAGGGTGACAGGCGCGATCCCAGCCCTGCCCGCTACCAGCAGGTGCAGGGACCTCGCTGCCCCGGCCCCCAGGACAGCACCCTTGCGCGCCCTGCTTGACGTGGCAACGCGGCCGCAGGACGCCGGCTGCAAGCCGTGCTTTTGGCAGATGCCGGAGAAAGGAAGCGCTGGGCCGGGGGCCCTGGAGCACCACGCGAGTGGCATCGGTGGGGTGACGCTTCAGAAGTGTTTGTCCCCCCTGAAGCCGTCCCGTTTGCGCGGCACTCGCAGCCCCTGTGGTTCACGTCTGGGTGCTGGCTGCTGCCCGCAGCGGTGCTGCCCCTGCCTCCGTCCCTGCCCGCTGAGGGTGTTACCCAAAACACTTCGCGTAACACTGGCCACATCTTTTTCCTTTGCTTTTGCTTTGACGCTGATACCTGTTTCCGCTGTAAGGTTGTTTTGTCTCCCTGCGTGCTAACTTGTTTAAAAAATGAGCTTTGGGGGAAGTTGTAAGCAGGTGTACGCTTCTTTTAGCCCACTTCTGCTTTTGCCCTGGAACGACTGCCATGCCGAAAAGGGGATTTGTACACCCTGCCAGCTCTGGGGCATTTGCAGGAAACCTTTCTGCAGCCCACACTGCAGGACGGAGCTCGGGGCACTCCTGCTCCCCACCTCCAAATCACCGGTGCCTATTTTAATTAAGAGCGAATGGAGGGCCATGGCTTTCTGAAGGCAGAGACGTTTGGCCAGACCCTGCCCTTCTGCACAGCTGCCGGGTGGGCACCGCGCTGTGGGGAAAACCCTCGGCCCCACATGGGGAAAGGTGAGGGGGAACGCCGGCTGCTGCGGGGCATGGCATCCTGTTGTGGAGGTACACTGGCCCGCTGGCCTCAGAAGTCCCGTCCTCTCCCACCGAGCCCAGCTGGAAAACTCGCCGTGTTTGGGCAGAATCGAATTGATGGGATGTCCTTGTCCCCCTCCAGCTGCTGGAGCTGGGGCGGGGGGGAAGGCTGAGGCTGCACAAGAATCCCTTGAAGGAGTAAAATAAAGGATAACACCAAGATCAAGCAGATAAGAAACAAAAGGCGAGCTGGGCCACAGCCAAAAGAAATGTCTGGGGACAGAGCTGGCTTTGGTTAAAATAATTAAATGAAAGAAGGAACAAAAGCTCCTAAAAGATTTTAAAAAATATATTTAGTGTGTGTGCATGTGGCCACACACACAGGCACAAATTGGGGAAGGTTTTCTAAATAACAGCAAGCAGGCAGTGGGGAAAACTGTCCCAGTGTGTAGCATCCACATCAGCTGGTCCCCAGGGCGCTACCTTCCCTTGACAGCAATTCCCCGTCGCTGCAGGAGCATTGCCTGTGGCAAGACAACTCATCAAAACCCGGAGGAGTTTCACACCCCCTCCTCTGCCAGTTAACGGGACAAATAACAGGGCTCGCAAGCCTCTAGATTTGGCTCCATGGGCAGCAGATGCAATTTAGGTGTTGGAAAAGCAGCCGAAGAGGGAAGCGAAGGGCTGTGCCACCACCGCAGGAGCCCAGCTGCTCGCTGAGCTGGCGGAAAAGTGTGGACTGAGGCTGGGATGGGGACGGTGGCCCTTATCCGGCCCCAGCCCTCCACCACATCCCTGGTACTGGCTGTCGCCCCCCCCTCTCCCCTTCCACTCTCCAGCTGGGGCTGGGGGAGAGCCCACGGCTCCGTCCCCACTGGGATCTGGGTTCACCAGCCTTGGCTGACGCGGGAGGGCAGCCACTGCTGGGGGGCACCAGCACCGCTCAGGTACGGATGTGAGACGACATGGAGCTGTACCTGAGCCTGGAGAGTGAAGGCAGAGATGGGCTGGACTCCAAGCAAAAAGAGGCAGCAAGAACTACTCTGGGGTGCAATTATCCGAGGAACTGATGGACTCATTAGCTGTTTGCAGGTGATTGATGTTATATAATTAATGTTGTATCAGCTTCGCAGAAGGATGGGATTACCAGAATGTTTTATTCCCCTCCCAGTTTTTGTCTCTGGAGGCTCCTTGAGAGCTGCTGGTGGCAAGGGGTGGCTGTGAGGGGCACAAGGTTTGCAGGACGTGCCTCAGTACAAGGAGGGAAGGGATCTGGCCCTGGGTCTCCGTGCTGGGGGACAGCCAAGGACAGCCTTCAGGCACATCAGACGAGAGCAAGGAGGCATATGCTTTGCTGCCCATTTTCTGGCTAGTGCCCTGAGGTCCTGGCCAAGCTGCTCTGAAGGGCGTGAGGAGCTGCACAGGTCCACGGGTGACAAAAACAGAGCAGATCCTGGGTCTGAAGGGCAGGGAGATGCTCCTGCAGCTCCTCGCAAATCACCACAGTTATGTGGGCCAAAAATGTTTTCCAGAAGAGGGCACTGGAAAAGCATTTGTTGGCAGGAGACTATGGCCACATCTTCCTGATGTTTCCCCTCCTTGCTTTCTCTCCAAGCAGGGCCCTTGCTGCCGTGGAGGGACAGGCGATGGGGAGGACTGTATGGCTGCCCTGTAGCTGTCGGTGTCTCCTACATCTTGCAGGACCAGCAACCTGGTGGTTCCTGGTCCTGCAGAGTGATGGGTGTCCTGGCTCTTGCAGACCCCGGAATTTGGGAGGAGCTGGAGCCAAGCCCCAGGTTTCTGCAGCCACGGGCCAGGCGGTGAGAGCTGCCCAGCGGGAGAGGGACAGGCTCCCCAGCCAGCACCATCACAGCAGCTGGAGGAAACCTCAAGGTAACGCCTGACATTTCTTGACTGCTCTCTTTCCCTCTGAGTCTATCCAGGGGCTTTGTGCTTCTTAAGAAATTAAGCCTTGTGACAGCTCATGGAGGTAAGTAAATAGTTTCTCCACTTTATGGATGAAAAAGTGGCACAGACGGAGATTCGGTGAGTTACCCAGGATTGCGGAGAGTAAAATCCAGATTGGGGTGTGCTGAGCCGTGGACCTGGGCGAGGTGGAGATCCTCGGCAGGCTGCGGGGTGCGGGACACATGCATGGGGGACTCCTGCGGGGCTGCCTCCTGCTCTGTTGGGGCAGCAGCTCCTCACTCCCTTTCAGTTTGTTGGCCATTGCACAGAAGAAGAAAGCTATAAATTGTCCCTGTCATTCAAAAAAGGACATTAGAGGAAACAATATATTTCCAGGATACATTTTTGCCATCTTTTATTACACATTTTCTAGGCGTTTGAATGCAGTTTCTTGCCACTCAGTGCTGCAAATGCGATGTTGCATTCTTGTGAGTCAGAGCAACAAGCTAAAACAGTTCCTGGCAGTGGCAAAACTAGAGGAGATGGAGTGACCGAAAACCTTGTGGAGTGACCAGAAATCTTGTGAAGTGACTGGAAAGCTTTGCTTTGCAGCTCAGCTGCAGAAATGTTTATGGTTCTGTTTTCCAACTTGCCTTTTTTAGAAGAAGGTAGCCCCAGTATGTTCAAAACAAGTCATTCACAGACACATGCCAAGAGGTGAAGCATATAACTGACATTACAGCACCAGTTTTGTGTCTGAGGCTTTCCCAGTCCTTCACATTTACAGATCTAAGATTAAAAAAAAGAAATTTAAAAAGTCGTGCTCTCATATGCATGTTGTTAAATATACTTGATACAGAAAGGTGTTTGAGTATCATCATCCTCTCTATGAGCTCAGCACCCACCAGAGGTGAGCCAGATCATAAGATTTGGCTCTAGCATTTGTTATATTTAATACATGGATTCTACAGGCAACATATAATGGTGCAACGGACTTTAAAATACTTTGTATTTTCGTAGACTCTTCATCTCATCTTGCTCTCAGTGAGGATAATGTCAAAATTCTCTGAGAGTCAGGAAGAGTGAGAACAGCTCTTGCAAACTCTTGAGCATTAGTTTGAAAAGCGGGGTTCAGCCTGTACTGTGGAATCAATGGAGAGGGAACCATGGAAGTGACAGAGTGATTTTGTGTGCACAGCCAGCAGAGTGCTGTTTACACCAGAAATTGGGGAGGCGATGGCCAGTCCTGCTGCACGGCGCTGCGGTGCGTTCAGCCCACAGACCGCATCTCTCTCTCATGTAGAGGGTTGTCCTCTGCCATGGTGAAGGCATTGCTGGGACCAAGGGCATTGCTGTCACACATGATTCACAACCAGGTTCTGAGCCTGCTGCAGGCAAGACCTTGATTTATTCCAGATGCAGGCTCAGTTTGAGTAGGTTTTGAGTGAGGAAGCATTTGGTGCTTGTAAACTTATCAAGTGACCACTGATGATGTCAGTGCTGGATCTGACCTCTATGCGCATCTTGTCTGGCACACGCTGCAATGGCTACTCAGAGAGGAGATCGCTGTTCAACGTGGAGAGCAGCAGCAGGACCCGAAATATGCAATGCTTTGCAGAAATGAACACTTTGCAGTATCGGTCACTTCTTTAATGCCTAAGATCTTCGGGTGTTGTGCAAGCACAGCGAGGTTACAGACTCAGCAAACTTGCAACTGCTGGTGGGTGTGCTGGTTTTGGCTGGGGTAGAGTTAATTTCCTTGATAGTAGCTAGTATGGGGCTAAGTTTTGTATTTGTGCTGGAAACAGTGTTGATAAAGCAGGGATGTTTTAGTTACTGCTGAGCAGTGCTTACACAGAGTCAAGGCCTTTTCTGCTTCTCACACCGTCCCACCAGCGAGTAGGCTGGGGGTGCACAAGAAGTTGGGAGGGGACACAGCCGGGACAGCTGACCCCGACTGACCAAAGGGATATTCCATACCATACGATGTCATGCTCAGCATATGAAGCTGGGGGAAGAAGAAGGAAGGGGGGGACGTTCGGAGTGATGGCGTTTGTCTTCCCAAGTAACCGTTATGCGTGATGGAGCCCTGCTTTCCTGGAGATGGCTGAACACCTGCCTGTCCATGGGAAGTGGTGAATGAATTCCTTGTTTTGCTTTGCTTGTGTGCATGGCCTTTGCTTTACCTACTAAACTGTCTTTATCTCAACCCACGAGTTTTCTCACTTCACCCTTCTGATTCTCTCCCCCATCCCACCGTGGGGGAGTGAGCAAGTGGCTGTGTGGTGCTTAGCTGCCGGCGGGGGTTAAACCACGACAGTGGGAAATTCAGTGCACGACATGAGGAGGCAGGGGATGGTGGCAGTCCATGGCACGTGTTGCTGAGCACAGCCCAGCCCCGTAGGACTTTGTGTGTGCATGGTGCACATACTGACATCAGTTCACAAAGGTTTGCCTTCTGGTTAATGTATGTCCCAGTACAAAGCTCTGATTACACACTAATATTTGGTGGTAAAAGTAAGGATGACTGGGAAGCTTAGTGTCTCAGTTTTCACCACAGCCTTCTCTTCCTCTGATTTTTACTGTCTTCAGATAGACAAGTGACAGGAACATGCAGGATATCTTTCTCTTACAGTAACACAAAATATAAGAAACTTACCAGAGGTCAGTATGGTTTCCCAAGGTTTATGGCAACATTAGACTTCAGTTATCATCACCAGTAGGAGGAATGAAGGGTAGAAGTGAATATATCAGATAGTGGATAAAATCAGGGCTGAGAACATTTGGAGGAAAAGAGACAAGTGTAAAATTTAGAAGATTATAAATTCTGGATATGTTAAACATGACAACTATTCATTCTCTTCTGTGATAACACTAGGTATATACCATGTAGCAGACAGTTTCCCAGACTAGCTGAGAGCTGCTGAAGGTCTCCGTGTCAGGGGAAGGGAATAATACAGTATCTGGATCCTACCTTCCACCCCTGGAAAGACTTTCATGCAATAGAAATCTTTTGAGACTACACAACAAATGGTAAAAGACTTTGAGGAAATAGTGTGTTGGTTCCTTACTTTTAATTCATCTTCAGGGAGATATGAGAGTTGCAATCTGACCTACACAATACCTGCTGCAAATGGCCATGAAGCAACACCTCACAGCTGAAAGCATCACATTTTGGATTATGATTGCAGTTTAATTCAGGATTAGTTTAATCTGGTGAAAAGCAGTTTAAGAGGTAACTAACTGAAGGGTAGCTACAAAGATAGTGCAAAATCTCAGTATTGCCAGACACTATAGCGAGGAGCAATGGCCATAAGTTGTGGCATTGGAGGTTCAGGTTGGACATCAGAAGAAACTTATTCTCCAGGAGAGTAGTGCAGCCCTGAGACAGGTACCTAGAGAGGTGGGCTGGCCATCCTTGGAGATTTTCAAGCTTAAGCTAGAAAAAGCCATGGCTGACCTGATCTGGTGCCTGGTGATAGTCCTGCTTTGAGTGTGAGGTTGGACAGGAGACCGCTTTTCCAGCTGGCGTTTCTGGCTCTGCGTTCTGTATTCAGGTAAGCCCATAGGTGATGCAAACAAACCTCCCAACATTTTTCTGACCCAGTCCATTAAAGCTGTGAGTAGAGAGGTGTCTGTGTGCCAGGGACATGGCATGGAAAGCACAGAGGGATGTCGTGATGGAAGGTGGGTGTGGGTGACCTTCCCTGGGTGACTGCTTCTCCCGAGAACCTGATTCCCGTCTGTTGCGCAGCCCTGATGGACCGCAGGACCTGTGCTTCAGATGAGGCCATTGAGCAGGATGGTCAAACACTCTCACAGGCAGGGGATGGAGAGCGTGGTGCTCTGAGCCTGTGCAAGGGGGAAGGAAAAGTGGAGAGCTCTCTTTGGGAGGGGGATGCGGGACTGCCAGGCTTGTGCAGCTGTGGCCTTGCTCCCTGCTGTCCTTTGGCAACTTGTGCAGTAAATGCCTGAAAACCTGTATTCCTCATTCGCTTGCAAAAGCACACGGGGAAGGGCGAAACATGCGCATCTTGCGAATCGGGAATTACATTCTGCTGTGCTGAGATCCTATATGTGTTAGAGACAGCAGCAAGTTGCAGCTGAGTTAGACTTTTTCCTCCCTTCTTCTCTAGCAGGTCGAACAAACCTCTGAAAACCTGAACTTTGGGAGGGTCAAAATTCAGATCCAAATTTTGTCATCCGCTCAGTCCTTTCATTAACAAGATGGACGTAACTACTGGCAGCAGTAGCGGTTTTATGGAGTGAGATGGAAAGTTATGTGTCTCGGTGCGAAGCCCGGAGGCACACAATGGCCTTTTCATTTCCCAGACACATTGAATCCTGCAATTGTCCCATGGACGGGACCTGCCTGAAGTCAAGGGGAGCTCTGTGCATGAAGTGTTAGAGCAAAAGGAAGGATCAGGCCCTCAGAGGTATATTTTCATCATAATGTTTGAAGATTTACGTGTATAACTACGCAACTCAGGGTGAGACTGTGCCTCTAAGGCAAAACATATGAGCTCATATAAAGAATTTATCATTATAATAACAATTTGCATTTCTATAGAACCTTTGATCTTAGGATCCCAAAGTGCTTAACAAACACAAATTAATTAATCCTCACAACTCTCCTGCAAGGTAGACATGTATTATGGAGAGACGCTAGCAGCTAGCTTTCCATTATAAGTCTCATTTTAACTACCTCTTAACTTTGCCAAAACTAAACCAATACACACAAAAATTTCACATGCATGATCTTGTCCTTGGGTAGGATCTTTTTAGAAATTGTGGGGCAAATAGGATAAGATAGTTTAAGATAAGTAGGTTAAATGGGGAGACCATGAATATATCCCTGAATGAACTAATGCACATACTCCATTAGTCCAGAGGGGAGGGAAATGCAGAATTTGGGATAGACACTTGCTTCTCCATAACTTGCCAGCATGGAGATTCCAAGGAGGCAAATGGTTATTCGTTATCCACTCTATTAGTTATTAAACCAGTGAGCTAGATGAGCGCAGGAGGTGGCCTGCTTTTCTAAATGGAAGAGTCCTTCTCCAGGAGCTGCACTTGGCCCTGACTACGAAGAGGAAATTGCCAAGAGCCACGTATTACCTCCTTTGGAGGGTTACTCTTTAGAACACTTGGGAAAAGGCTGGGTGAGCAGACCCAGCGATGGTCTGGCAGCATGGGTGGAATATCTCCTTTAAGGAGAAACTGCCAAAGACAGCTGGAGAGCCAGCGCCTGGCAGCATGCCCGCACGAGGGATGGAGAGCAAGAACGAATTCTTCCTCTGCACGCCAGAGGAAAAAAAAAGAAAGAAGAAAACCAGCCCAGGAAAAACCACCTCTGACTACTCAGAGCTGCTCAGACCTGGGGCCCGGGCGTGGAGGAGAAAGCAGGAGCCTTTCCTGTTCCCTTCCTCCCCAAACAGGAGGGTGAGGTGTAGGTGGACAGCGGGGTGGAGGCTTGTCCCTTGGCCATGCAGCGGGGTTAGCAGTTTGCTCTGGCAGGCTTACGATGATAGCAAATTGCTGCCACTCCCAGGAGGAAGGAGGAGGACAGGGGATTATGACTCAGGTGTTTTTAGGGTGGTACAGCCTTCAGGGATCCTTCCTGATCCGGGGGAGCCCATGCCCTGCGCTCGCCCCGGGGCCCTGCTCAGCACCTAACCCCCACACAGGCCATCAGTGCAGCGCCGTGCCTTGCACCGCTTACCGGCTGCGCGCTTTCCCCTCTCCTCCAGGTGTGTGGGAATGGCTCAGACCCTGTAGCGAGGGATGGAGCCTGTGATGCTCCATGTCACCCACCTCGTACCCACGCGAGGATGCAGCCCTCGGCCGGGATGCGGCACGTCGTCCTGCCACGCACTACCACGTGGCTCAGCGGGTGCTGTGTTTTGGTGACTCTTCTTAAGCTGTGCTTAAGAAAAAATAAAACAAGGTCCAAGAATGACTCAGAAAGGTTTTGTAAAATCTGTTGTAAGCTGGTTGTTGGAGTGTTTTTCAAGGATCTGTGGTTCGTATATACAGCAGATAGTATCTGCAGTGTTGAAAACATTGGTTATAGAGTCATCAGGGAGATCCAGTGGGAAATGGCTATTAAAAAAGCGGATTTTACCCAAAATGGAGGGCCAGGGAGACTCTGCTCCCAGCATAGAGTCCTTCAGATACAGACAAAAGGAAGAATCCCCTTCAGGAAAACCATCCAAGCCTAAATACCCAGGAAGGGAAGAGAGAGTTGGAAAAGAAAGTATAGTCTGCCTTTTACAGGCAGGTGGGTCCCGGTGGCCCAGGCAGACCTGAAACGCTGCCTGTGGCCATGCAGGCAGCCTGCAGCAAAGCTGGCAGCAGAGTCTGCTGGCAGAGCAGAGCCTGGACACCAAGCCAGGGTCAGCCTGGGGCACCCCGAGTCAACACTGCCTCCCTTTCACCACTGGAAGGTTGTACAGATCAACCGATTGATATTGAAAACAGCTCCGGAGGTGCTCAGATAGGAATTATTTATGACTAAGTACAGTAGATCAATGGTGTGGCTTTGCAGCAATACATAGTCCGATGCCAGGACTTAGCTGTAATCATGACATGCACTTAGCCAAACCCTTGCCGTGTTTTCTTCTACTAATTGTGGTCGGGTGAGCTTGTCCTTATGTGGGTAGGTAATATTTGGCCTTTGTTTTCATTGCATTCATAGCTGTGCAACAGGTATAGCATGTGGCCCGTTGTTATCAGCCTTGTTACAGTGCTGTTATCAAGGGAGAGCAGAAGCGCGATGCAAGACCGAAGTATTTTGCAGGCTTCTGAGGAATGAAGACCTTGATTCCTCTGCTCTTACCCATGTCAAATTGTACCTTACTCTTCAGACAATCTCCTGGGTTTCAAAGGGACGAGAAGATAATCTGAATAAGAGCGCTACTGTTGGGTTTTGGTGAATTTAAAACGTGTCCTTCAATAGCTACTTAACTTTTCACATGCCTGTGCTCTTTCATACAAAAGGACATGGAATAGACAAAAAACACAATAAAAATTAAACACAGGGGTTATTCTCTACTAGTCCTTCTAGCCAGTATTGCAGTGCTCTGCAAAGCTGCATACATCTGCAAGGGACCCACGCGTACTGCCCTGGGCAGTGGTCTTCACTGCACACTGTTGTTAGCAAGTGCTTTGAATACAGCCTCAAAAGTAGGGTGGCACAGCGGGAGAAATGCTTTGAGTTTTGATTTATGACGACTAGCCTATTGAAGCAAGAAATATGGGAGGATTAATCAGTATAAGCAGCTTTGTTTGTGCTGTTGAACCATACCATCAGTTATCTAGTTGCTGTTATTTCCTTGAGTCCTTCCATGGGTGACAGTGAAACCTCTCAAATTGATTACTGTGGTATGCTAAAGCCTTGTTTTTATCTTCAATTATTTCTATAACCTCAGGGCATTCTGTTCTAGTTTTCTTCCTTTTTCTGATCTGTTAGATGAAAACTTTTTAGACAATGCTGATTGATCCTTGGCACATAGGTTTGCCCTCTTTCCTGAAGCTCTTTTCTGCAAAGAATGTCACCCCAAAACAGCTCCCATGGCCAGTCCCTGTTTCCAGCCCACCTGCCCTTCCTGAGCCTCCTAGTCCCTGCTGCGGGTTGGATCCACCTTGCCTGTTTTCAGGGCTTCAGTGAGATGCTGTGTTATTGCAATTTTAAGTGCTTGATCCCAGGGGAGGTGTTCCTGCTTTCCTTCATTCCTGGTATGCTCATGGGAGAGACAGCAGGGAGAGCCCCAGGCTGCCTGCTGAGGTGATCCCCTCTCTCTGCTGACCACCGAAATGCCTCCAGACCTCCTCTGCGTAAGCTGGGCACCTTCCTTGGGAGTTTGAGGAATGAACACAAAAAGTTAAGGGTTTCTCCCCCCAGCAGCACGCTGTTAGCACGCCAGCGATGTCCGCTGCTGTGCATGGTGGCCGGAGGGCACACCTGTAAAACAGGGTGCTGAGATCACAAGCACTTCTCAGCCTGAGGGAAAGGAGCCCACATCTCCTGAGACCATTCTCATCACCAGATGATAGCTGTCCTCAGTGACAGCATTTGGCCTTTCCTGCTGAAGCCAAGAGTGGTGGGACCAGCAAGGGAGCCCAGGAGCTTGTCTGCTGCCCATGACTAGAGCAGCCAGCTGGAAGGGGGAGGAAGTCAGCTGCATAATCTGCCCCTTTTAAATGTGGTCGTCGTTAGAATAAAAACAATTTCAGGAGCAGACATCATAATCTCATAGGATAATTTAGGTTGGAGGGGATTTCAGGAGGTCATCTAATCCAACCTCCTGCTCAAAGTAGTGTGAGCTATGGGGTCAGAGCAGTTTGCTAGATGCTTAGGTTTCCCTGTCCCCAAACAATTAGATGAATGCCCTAGTCACAAGGCTAGAGTGAGGCTTTCCCCTTTCCGCTTTCCCTGCTTTTATGCCTGGTTGCACAATGACTTAGCCTCAGTCGGCAGCTTGGTGTACAAAGCTTGATGTTGGCAGCTGGAGCACAAGTCTTATGAGGAGCGGCTGAGGGAACTGGGGTTGTTTAGCCTGGAGAAGAGGAGGCTGAGGGGAGACCTTATCGCTTTCTACAATTACCTGACAGGGGGTTGCAGAGAGGTGGGTGTTGGTCTCTTCTCCCAAGTGACTAGCGACAGGACAAGAGGAAATGGCCTCAAGTTGTGCCAGGGGAGGTTCAGGCTGGATATTAGGAAAAATTTCTTTACTGAGAGAGTGGTGAGACACTGGAATAAGCTGCCCAGGGAAGTGGTGGAGTCACCCTTACTGGAGGTGTTCAAGGAACGTGCGGATGTGGCATTGTGGGACATGGTTTAATGGGCATGGTGGTGTTGGTTGATGGTTGGACTTGATGATTTTACAGGTCTTTTCCAACCGTAGTGATTCTGTGTTCCCAGGTGAGATACCTATGGTGTTGATCTCTTGTGGTCTAAGCAGAGCAGTAAAGCCCTCCTTCACACCTCCTGCTCCAATCAGCCAGTATTGGGGAGGAGGACACTACACCATCACTACCCATCTGACTTGTGAGGAGTCCCCAAAATTAACTCAGGCACTCTGCACAGATCAGGACTTTTACAGCAGTCGAGAAGACAGACCTCCAGACTGGACATGTGCATCCAGAGAGCTGTCAGACCAAGCATGGAGGTGACCAGTGAATTTAGCTGTATGTAGAGTTACCCAGTCCTGAAGCCAGGCAGACAGGATGGCTGGCTACAAGGCAAGTGGGTATCATAACCTGGCAAGTGGGTATCATAACCCAAGTCCCAACTTTGGGGGCATCTCATCAGGTTGGATGATGTTCAGTGTGCACAAGTGCACAGCAGATTCAAACTCTTCTTTGCGGGTGGGTAGTGAGACTCCTCTGTGTGTTTTACACATGCCTACGTTAACATTTGTATTAACATTAATGTTAGTTAAGTGTAGAATTAGATTAATAACTCCATTATTTTCTCTATTACAAGCATCATGTTTCTTAAACATTTCCTGTGTGGAAGCCACAGTATTTAAAAGATACTTGTGATAGTGTTTCCCGGGAGAACTAAAGTGCAATGAAGGCGCAGGAGGGAAAATCATACCATCAGCACCCAGGGAAAGCAAACACACTGGGCTGGCCTGTGCTGTGAATGAAATCACTGGCAATAATGCTGACACCCCCCACTGTGAAAGAAAAAAGGCAGTTAGGGAACACTGATGATGTTAGGATTATTTTCACAAGGGAGTAGATGAATTCAAGGACGTTTTCATGGTCAAAGACAATCACGCTTCATGATGATTCATGATCAGGGGCTGGTTTGCAGTGTCCTTTGGTGGAAGCAGAGCAGGCTGTCGGCTGGATGAGTTTCTTGTCATGGCTCTGGCTGCTGTGGACTTGTGACAGGAGCATGTTAGCACCGCTCTGCTTCCACCTCGCATCCACCCTGGCCCATCCCAGAGCAGAGCTGTGGCCAGACATAACACAGTGGTGGGAAGATCAGGTTCCTCAGCTGAAGTACCGAGTACAGTTTGGGTATTTAGGAAAGCAGGGCTGCAGAGTACATTCAGTGCACGTTTCTTTCGGTGATTTATCTACTACGCCATCATGCACGGGCAGGCAAAAATTGCTCTGCCACAAACCAAGCACTAAATCTTGTCTACACACATAGCCGTGCTAGCCTGACAGCAAGGGCAATGCTGGAAGAACACCATCATCATTATTTCAGAAAGAAAAAGAAGGGACACAGCATGAGGGTGGGAATCAGGAGTTGGGCTCTGTTTCGTGCTCTGTCATTGAATGGGTAGAAACCTGGCACAAATGACCTGGCACTAACTCACCCCCTGTCTTTAGGTATCTGACTGAGGCCCCAGCAAGGCACCAGGGGTCCCCTGGGTAGAACTCCTCTGTGGGAGTCACAGAGAGGACGTGCCCCTTCCAAAAGGCGACTGAGATCTCCTTGCACATACCCTTCTTGCTTTCTGCCTTCGCTGATGGTAGAAGGATCCTAGACGCCTAAAGCCAGAAGGAACAGCTTGGCCTTTGTCTTTTTTCCCCTGCCATAAAGGGAGGATAATGATGCTGACCTTTTTAAAGAGCTTCTGACATCCACAGATGAAAAAAATAATCTTTTAAGAGACTATTATTATTGTTCTATATCTGTGGACAGAGGGAGCGATGATGTTTCTGTGACATTTTATAATCCACATGAAATGCTGCCATAATAAAGATAATGACATGTATGATCGACAGAGTATGCTTAGTTGCGGTATTTGGCAGTGATAATTTGGCTTACTTCTTTTTCTCTGTATTTTCTATGGAAAAAAAAAATATTAGCAGACACCTCTTGCAAATCCTGCTGAAATCAAAACTCTGCTGAATTCAATGTATACAGAACTTTTTCAGGTTGTAGAGAAAATATTCAGGTTAAGGTATTTTAGAAACAGATGTTTGAAAACGGAATTGCTGATCTCTAAGGATGGCATTGTTATTACACTGTTAAGAAAGCTGACCCTCCTGCAGGAGCTGGACATGAGAACTACTCTCAGCAGTAGGGAATGCTCACACCTAACTCCAGGTGTGATATTTTGCCATCTGCCTTTTAGTGGAGCAGGGACTGCAAAGATCTCCCAGAAACGATTAGGCTGGGCTCAGCTTTGTTTTGTGTCTCCTTCCCACGCACACACAGATCTTACACCAAGCACATACTGACAGAAGGGACATAAGAACATAAGAAAGGATCTGAAGTGTCAGACCAGTGGTCCACCCAGGCAGTAGTCAATGCCTGAGGACAGCAGCAGGAGATGCTATTTAGGGAGAAGATACAAGTGTGGTCACCTTCTGTGGTCCACGGCCACATTCCTGCAACCCTGTCCAGTCATTTTAGTATCCATCTGTGGACCTGTCACCATGAGTTCGTCAAACCCCTTTTTGACCCAGCTGTCTGCCTCTCCAGCTCTCTATGGAGCATGAGGAGTAAGTCCGTGCCCATTATTGGTCCATGGCTACTAATAAGATGGTTCCATTTTTTGTTCCTTTTTGAAGAGTCTTTATTAGCTATCTTCACTCCCTCCTTTTGCAGAGCAAGTTTAGCTAGGCTGAATTAGGTTATAAAGTGACCCGTAATGTAAGCAGATCCTGAGACACTTACATTACCACTGACTCCACTAATGAGGCTGAATGTTGTACATGGCCAACGATTTTGCGGTTGGAGAGAAGGCACTACAAACTGTGGATGTTACGAAAGGGAATAAAAATCTCTTTCCTTCTCCAAGACTATTTGGCAGAAACTTCTTAGGAAATAGAAGACAGAGGGAACTAAATGTCATGTTTAATATACATGTAACAGACTCAATAATACTTGGTGATCTTTGGTATATCACTGCCAGAAGGTATCAGAAAGAATTTTGAGGTTACATTTTGCAAGAAAAGCGCTCTTGAAAATCGGTGCCTTCAAATCTAGGACCAAAATTTTGATTTATCCCCTGGCCTAATCACTGTGTCCTAGCCTAAACCTAATCTAGGTTTGGATCTATGTACATGGCCCACCTCCAGCCATAGCAAGACTTTGAAAGAGGCAGCCCACCATGGAATGAAACTTTCCGAACATTTGCCAAAGAAGCACTTCACCACCAGACTTTCTGAAAACCTTACTAAAACGGACGCTATCACCCTCTGCACTCATGGAACTGAAAAGAAGTAAAAATGAGGGTGGGGGGAGCACAGAAGAATGAACATTTCTTCTACAGAAGCATCAGCAACATTTGCACTGGAGAATAAACTGGGCTGTGGGTTGTTCTTTGGTCCTGAGGCCAACCAGGGCAAAACAACCCACGTCTGTGAAACAGGGAGTCTGTGTTAAGGGCTCTGCTGTTAGCTGTCCCTGGCCCATACCACCCCCTGAGCTGTCCCTGGCCACTGTCTTGGAGAATACCTGAGTCACTACCAAAACCACTCCAGGGACTGTGCCGGCCACGTGGGCAACCATGTGCCAAAGCCCAGGCCCGTCCCCTGTTCCTGTTCACTTTCCTGGGATAAGTGTAGCATCTTTCCCGCCTTTTGGAAGCATTTCTCTTCTGACACGAAGTATAGCTTGCATTGCACGGATGAGTTAAAATGGGGCAGAACAAGAGAGTGACTGCATTTCACAGCTGTGACTCAGGGAAAACACTTGACCTGCCATAGCTCACCTCTCAGTGTCGGGCTGCTTGTGGCAGTGCTTGTGGGAAACGGGGAAACAAAAGGACAATGGCACTTTTGTTTCTTCTTAGAATCGTCTTCTCACTGGGCTAGCAACTCAGCTGATAAAAACACACATGCAGTCACTCATCCCCAAAGCTGCGGGAATTCCGGGCACAAGTGCGAGTCACCATGAGGCAGGGGCTGCTGAAGGGAGGTTTGGGTCTGTGGGTGCTGCTTCACGTCACAGTGTTTCTGGCTGCAAAGCTGCTCTGGGAAATGCTGTCCTGCTCGAGGACGTGGCGGATCCGTTGTGCTCCAGCACTGCCACTTTTTGCCTTTTCAGCTGAGCTGCTGTAAATGTCTACAGGGTGATCCGTAGGGATTAAAAGAAAGAAACCAACCTTTCTTTGGAGGGAAAGAGGTAGCTGGTCAAAGCAACCTTTCATTTTTTCTCCTTGTTTGAAGACCACAGTGCAAGACCTGCTGTAAAGAAATTAATCTTCCATTCCTAGAAATGATCTAATAAATCACGTCATCTTTCAGTTTTATTGTGTCCCCACAGAGTGCTTTTGGTATGACATCGGTGGCTGGTAACTCATTTTAGGGCAGTTCATGTCAGCACTGCTGAAGTCAGTGGCTGTAAAGGCAGTAGCCTCCTGACACCCCCACCATGATTTTCACTTACATTTGGAGCTGCTTCTCTGAGAGAAACCAAAGGTTTGCTGCAGATTAGTACATGAACTGCAAGATGGGCAGGGAGATCACTGCATGGAAGATGGTAAGGGGAAGAGGCAAGTATGAGGCTGGTTATTAGCGACAGTCCTCAAGCATTCCTCCTGGGACTCCTTGTGTTTGAGTCTTCTCACTCTTCTCCCGCTTGCCCTCACCAAACCTTGGTGTCCTTGTCAGCCTTGTCCCTTGGGGAGAACCATCCTGCCCTGTGCCCCAGGTCAGTGCCTGATCCAGGCCCTGCCCTGCCCTGTTAGCTCCTCATGCGCCAGAGCTAGGAGGACTGTGAGCTGGTGACGGCTGTGAAAAAGGAAAGTATGACCCGGGGATGATTCAAGCTACGTATTCCCTGAGTCAGTAGTAAAATAAAGACACAAAACCTTGCAGAATAATGCTGAACTGCACTTGGTGGAGCACCGTTTACAGAGCCCTCCATCTTGCTGCTTGTCCCTTGGCCGAGGCAGCAGGAGAAGGGATACTCTCCGGCTCTTGAGCCCGTGGGGCAGTGGTGGGCAGTGCTTCGCTGCCTCTCCCAGCCATGGAAGAGCTCCAATACCACCACTTCCCACAGGTGGTGGGAAGATGTGAGGGCCCCGAGTGGGGGTTGCAGCGTGCAACGATGTGGCAGTGATTGTCTTTCTCTATTAATTTACCACCTAATTCAGCTGAACTAGGAGATGTCCAGGCTCACAAGGAGAAGGGAAGCTTGCTTCCTTCAAGAAAGGAGTGAAAGTTAACCACACAGCACCTCAAAATCAACATCCTTTCCATTGTCCACACTCACTCCAAAGAAAGCTTCTTTGAAACATGGAAGGATAGAAGATTTCTGCCGCGGGCGACAAACGTGGCCAGAAACTCATCAGCGCTGGTACCAAGGTGATTGCAGACCTTCTTGCATGGGGGTGGTGGGATAATCCCATTCCCTGCTGCTGGTATGTATATTTATTGCTACGCTTATTGTCCCTTTTACCAGCCATTAAGGCACAATTCTTAGGACCTTCACTATGAATATCCAGGTGGACATTTCATTCAAGCAGGAGATTTTCTCCAGCCCTGCATCAAGTCCAAACATCATGTTGTCCCTGCTGGGCCATACCACCGTGTCCCTTGCTTCCTGCCACAACCCCCCCATCCCCACTGCTCGCTGCAAGCAAAGCCAGCGCCAGCAGCATCGTCATTGCCTTCTGCCTCTCCCTCTTCAGGCTTTCAGAGAGGTCCCTCCTGCCCAAATATTTGGACAACCAGCTATGAAACCATAGCCTTGGTGCAGAAAAGCAACTTCAGCATGTGTTCGACTTTAACCTTGAGTTCAAGCCCTGTAAGCTACATCTCTAGCACACTTCTGAATGCTGGTTTGAACTGGGGCCTTTGGATCTGAGCCCAAAGGTCACGGAGGTGGTCACCTTCGTGATGACTGCATCAAGCTTTGAAACCTTCCTTCCTTCCCAGTTCCCTGAAAGAAAGAATCAAGTTGATCAAAGCTGATCATTCAGAGGAGCCACAGAAATCGTACACCGGTGGGGCTACCCGAGGTGGATCTCTGGATGAACACCAGCGCTACCTTCTTTCCACCTCTTCCCAGCTGCTGTCTGAGACTTTTGCTTTACAGCAGATCTAAAATTCCCCTTGGTCTTGCAGCCAGGAGTGCAGGGCGGGTTCTGCATCTGTGCAAGCCCCTTCACACGTCCGGGGGATCTCCCTGGAACGTGACTGTGCACACGCATGCAGTCAGGTGCAAAATTCGGGCTGTACATAGCAATCCCCATGGTGCAGGGACTTTGTCATTGTGGAAGTCTGTTTCCTACTCAAACATCTGCAGGATCAGGGCCCTTCAAGTGCAGGGGAGATTAGGATCTGGTTCTGTGTGGTATCGCTTGGAGGCCTGTGCCCAACTCCAATCGTACCTACCGTTGGGAGCTATGCACTCACCAAAGGGAAATGCTTGTCTTGGAATGAGCTCATGCTGCTGCGCTGCTGTTCTGCACATGTCAGCAGTTTTGTGGACTCTCGTTTTTGCAGATGTATGAATTATCCCTTGGCAGATGGTTGGTTTCACCCTCCTCTATGCACGCATGTGTTTAAGGTAAATGTGAAAGCATATTCATTGTTGTAAGCTTTTCATTCATGTTCTTATTCATTTAGGTGGGTAAGAAAAGAGGTTTCTACATATGTGTGTTGTCAGCCCCAACAAATCATTCTGCTGGGTGGGAGCAATGAAAGGGACTAGGTGATCTTCCGAGGTTCCTCCAGCCCTATAATTCTCTGAAAAGACGTGGGGCAAAGCTGATCTCACAGTACGTTAAATAATCACAGTGTTTCTATTATGTAAACCCCTTATTGTGTAAATCAGACAATTATTGATACTTTTCATATTCCTTATAAAGGAAGCACAAATATGATCTATCATCATACATGGATGGCTGTAGGTAAAGGCAAACATGATCAGCAATTTGAAATCTGACCACTTATTCTTAATTCTACTGGTGTATATGACTTGAGCAAGGATAATTCACTTGTTTTACTTACCACAGGCTATAAACATATTTTTGTATTTCTTTATATGTTTATTAGCATGCATAGGGTGGTACCACTTCTGGAGCCTGGATTTTCCCCCCACTTGCATGCATGGGATCCTTGCTCCTCCGTTGTGCCCAGCCCTGCCCCGGGGCTGTGGGGGAACTGAGGCTTGTCCCAGACCCACAGGGCACGCAGCCCCACACAAGGTGGGCATTCTCTGCCTACAAACGGGCAGGATTCACAGGGGCAGGACACCCTGGCAGTGGCATGAAGCAGGAGGGACAAGTGCCTTACTGCTGGGTCCTACACGCTGCATGCTAGGTAGCGGCGAAGGGTCCTTTTGCTACGAGGGCTGAGCCGTGGTTGTAGAAACCAGTGCCATAAGCCCCAGTTGGCCCCCGAGGCACCCACTGGGTGCGTGCTGGGCACCCGGCTGCACCCCAGCTGTGCGCAGGCAGACCGCAGAGCACACACCCAGGAGTGTCTCGCTGAGCCTATTAAACTGTTAAACAGGGGAAAAGAAAAGCCTTTAAAACATGATGCACTAATGACAGATTAATCCACCCAAGAGAACAGTCATAAAGTAAAGCGGCATATAAAATAAAACACATCATTAAGTACAATTGAAGTATTAAGTAATAAGGATCAAAATACAGGATGAAATTTGTTCCTGTGTGCGGGGCCAGCGAGTGCCCCCTCGCCCCACGCCAACACCAGCAAGCGGGCTGGGAGGAGATTTTGCCCTGCTGCTTAGGAGGGAGGACTTTGCCCCCCGCAAGAGTCCCTCGGGACAGCAGTGACCGTATTCTTGTCACTGAGCTGTGATGCAGCACCAGCTCTGCTAAAAATCCTGTTTGCAGCAACATGGTGGGGACAAATGGCCAGAGCAGCACTTTCTGCCAGGATCCAGTCTATGGTGCCTATTCATCTGTAACTGAGAAGCTCCTGAACTCATTTTCTCCCCAACTTTTGCTCACCACCAGCATCACTTGAGCTGTCTCGAACAGCTGACGCCTCCCCTGAGCAGTGCTGCACCTCACAGCCTTACCCATGGATAAGGATGCCCCTGTGCTCGGTGTCCTGTGAACACCAAGCAAAGAAGTTACACCCAGTGCTGGGAGGGCAGCTTTTGGGGTCTCCTCCTGTCCTGGCCCTTCGACTGCACCAGTACAATTGTTTCATGGGGAAAAGACCAAGCAGGTGAAAGACCCTCTCTTTTCTTTTTCTTATTTGGCCAGGGAAGGAGGAGAGAGCCCAAGGGCTGCTGCTCCTACCACACAAACAGCTCAAAGAAGCTGTAGCTTGAGACAAGAGAAAGGAGGGAGATCTGCAGAAACAGTCCAGTGCAGAATTCATGAATGCAGAAATCTGTGGCTGCTAGTAGGGCATTCTCATGTAAATACATATTATTAGGTACATAGTACGTGTAAATATACCAGCAAATAACGCTCGCAGGTCTTTGCATTTATAAATGGAGGTAGCTCACAGCTCTGAGAAGTGAAGAGGCTCTGGGCCTCTGCAATAGTCACACAGCTGAAGCCTCTTCAGGGGATGATAGTGCAGGAAAGGTGGTCGTGCAGTTGTAGTGACCAAGAATAGCAGCCCTCTCCTAGACAGACACCCCAATCCTGCATAAGCACCACTATTTCCTACAAGCAGCATTATCAGCTGCATTCATCTCATGTCTTTGCTGCATTTTCCAGTCTCCCAGTAAGTTTGGCATTGCAGAAAAGCAAACCTGACCACTTTTTCTTGTTTGTGGCTCAACTTAAGTTCTCCCTTGGCCTTCCCTTCCTTGTCTTGCTCAATTAAACAGTGAAAAGAAACTGTGAACATCCAGGACTACATCATTAAATCTCAGCTACTGAAAATTTAACTGCTAATTTTATCCCAGCTACAGGAATAGCTCCTTTTCTCATCAGTACCTGCATGAGCCCCCCAACATGTCAGTACCGAGTCAGGGTACTGGGTGGCAGAATCTGCCCCATGGATTTTGTGTTACTGGTGATGATGCGTTTGGCACTGAGAACCCAGATGAGTCTTGGGAAGCTAAGCCAAGTGTGCTGGAAAGGTGTTAGCAGATGGCACCACTTGTAAATGTGAACCCAAGCAAACAGACTGGTGAAGTCACTGAGACCTCTTGAGAGTGAACACTCCTGAAACCCTACAGTGCTATTTTTAGAGCTGTATCCTAGATAAGAGCTCCGTGTGTTTGACTGGTTCTAGTTATAGACATGTATTTACTCTTCCCTAAGACTATTCTATTTCACCTTTTTTTTTCTGACAGTCTTCAGGCAAATAGGCAAAAGATCAAAAAGGCTACGCCTTGAAAAATAAAATAAATTGACTCTTTTTTTTTCTTTTGATCTTAAAAGATGTCTATCCTGGGTTCTAGGTGCCCTGGAAAATATTAAAAATGTGGGGTGTGATTTTTCAGAAGTGCTCTGTATTGCCTGTTAAGTTGCAACCAATGACAACTACTTGTGTCTTTTTGCTTTCTGCTCATGATTCCTTATGTCTCCTCTGATTTCAGAAGCAGACAGACAGTGACCCAGCTCCTTCTCAACATCATTCTTGCACGTTTTTTCCTTTTGCAGCATTTCTGCCAGAGGAATTCAGTGCCTTTCAGCAGACACCAGTGAAACGAGCCTGTGTCTGGGCTATCCTGGCATCGCTCAAGAGGCTGGTGATTTCCTGTGGCCATCTGATAAAACTGCCTGCCAAGAAGGAGGCCCTCACACTGATGGGCTTGGCATGCTCGTCGGGGATCACGGAGTCATAGCCAGCCCTCTGCCCACATGCTGCTAGCAGTGCCGCACTGTGCTCCAGTCTGGACCTGCTCTGCTGACACTCAGCTGGTCAACACGTAGCTCCCTGCAAACAAAACCCTGCCCACACGCATCTGCACGCTCAGCGCTCTGGGCAAGACGGCAGGCAAGGGCAGAGGCTCCCCTGGCTTCCCCCGTCCTGCGGTCTCTGACCCTTCTCATCCCGTCATCTCCTGGCTTCTCACTGACACCCACGGGCAGCAAAAATGGGCTCACAGAAGGACTTTTCAGGATGGTCCCAATGGGTACAGCAGGATGTCCCTGGCAGAAGGAAGTCCTTTGAGCAGACTGGATGGGAGTGCTGAGGTGGCCAGATGTGGATGCGAGGGCAACGGCAGCAGCTTCAGTGACAGCTGTTAGACCACATATAAACTCCTCCAAAAACCTCCAGACCTCGGAAGAATGGTGAAGATAGGGAATATGGTAAATCTCAATTGATAAAAACCAGACATTCAGCAAGGAAACATTATCCCTCCCTCCACCCCTTGGTTTTCATGGTGTACTATGTGCTGGCTCTACACCACCTCCTTTTCCCAAAATGATGGTCTCTACAGCAGGCTAAAGGGCAGAAAAAGGGCCTTACCAGGTGTGGATACAGAAATGGATGGGTGCTGCCACACAAAATCCCCCTCTTTCGAGTGGAAATTTTAATTGATGGACCCTTATTTGATTGATTGCCTTGACAGGGGGGAGAAGTAAAGTAGAATGCAAGTTATGAATCAGCTGGCAGGTCTGTGAATGCAGAAAGGGTGGGATATGGTGAGTCACCATCACAACCTATTTCTCAGCTCTTCCATAATCAATCTTTTTGTCTCTTGCAGGCTTGACAATGACTCATTCTTTGACATGCCTTTATAGAGCTGCTTTGTGAGTTGCCTGCCAGCCTCCCTGGTGCTGTTCAGTTCATCTGTTGCATAGTGCCAGCAGAGGTTAAGAAATGCTACAACTGATTGCCGCAGGATGACTTCAAGAAACAGAACAAATAGCACCAGTGATAACGTAGGTAAGGAGCACAGCGCTGCAGAGATGCAAGGGCCATGGACTTCAAAAGTGCTTGGTGGTATTCTAAGAATTTCTAAAAATGTTCATAAAGCATCTTCTCCTTGAGCACAGCAGAGAGGAAGCCAGCGAGCGCTGTGTCCCCCAAGCCCTGGGGCCCAAGAGGCTCTGCTTCCTCCTCCTCCGCAAGCCCTTGCTGTCCACCTCTGGCCCCTGGGTATCCTGCACCACTTGCAGCTGGTGGCTCGTTCCAGCTGTGCGTCTTGCCATCCTCCCTGGTTTCTGGCTGGGCTCTGCCTGGGTGCTGCCATGCAGGCGGGTGCTTTGGGCAGCGCCTTTTATGGATTCAGCGTGTTCTGTGCTGTGCCTCACTGGCTCCTTTGACCCGTCCTTAAAGAAGTCTGCTTAGCACTGGCAGCAGTGTTAAGCAGGTCTGAGACCGAAAATGGCCCTTTTTGTAACATTAATTGGCATAATGGCACATTCAGTACAGATTTCTCCAGACTGGAGGTGATCTGAGGCTTTCCATTAGTCAAGGCAAAACTGAACTCTGTGTTGCCGTGGATGAAGTCTCAGGGTTTGGCTGCTCTGGCCATGGCATGGGAAGGCACAGTGATGGTCCAGGCCAAAGAGAACATTGGGGCTTACATATCCCTCCCTGCTGGCTCAGTTTCTGAGGTCCTTGATACAAGCCAAGGGGGACCATGGCTGTTTCTATGCAACTTCCCTGAAGTCTACTGCCCCTCTTGCCACCTCCCAACCTAGCCCTGGTGCAGCCTGGTCTTAAACTCCACTACCATCCATCCCCCAGTGACCGTTCCCATGGTTGAGCAAATCTCTGTGGTGTTCAGACTGTCATTTGCTTCTCCATTTCTTCCTGCTTTCCTTGGTTTTCATCATCTCACTGCAAAGACAGACCTGCCCAAGAGCTGTTTATCTAACTCTTACCCTTACACCCAGGCTGAGATCAGAAAATGAAAAGTGACATCATCCTGTTCATCAGATCTGCTCTACAAGTGCCGTACACAGGCCAGAATAAATGTTTACCTCGTTTTTCCTCTGGTTAGTGTGGCAAAGCCAACGTAGCAAAGCCAGAGTAAGCTGAATTACCTTCTGATATATACCTCCTGCGGAATCACTTATTTCTTTGCCACTGGAGACAAAGAGAGACCCTTTAGAAATGGGAGGGTGCTCTAACCAGTTTGTAGAAAGGGCTAAAGGAAAAAATATTTTTTATTATACTTGTAAATTTGCAAAATTAACTTGGTATTAGGAGTGTCCTTGTCTGCACTGATGATGGCCACCATCGTATTTCACTAATGCACTCTGGATTTTTGCCATTCCTGCTGCAGTCATTCGTAAGGATAGTAAGTATTTCCCATCTGAATTCTCATCCTCCCTGGAGGAACTTCTCCCTCCAGCCCATCAGCTCCCCATTTGACATACCTGGCTGCCACCTGGTATGTCAGCTCTTTTTCACCCCGTTATAGTTAATGTTATCCCATTTGGTACAATAACAAAGACCTTATTGAAGTCCAAGTAGACTAGATCTGCTGCAGTACCCTAAGGTATCATTTGCCTAGAAAGACGGTATGTTATTTCTGCACTCTTCATCTTTAGATAAATCTCTATAGCATTTTTTAATTTCCATTTACCCACATGACTTTAATTAGTTTTTCAGTCACACTTTTTTCAAAAGCCTATTTACTTCTGTGGTCAGACTAATGACTCAAGTTTCCCAGATGGCTTTTTGTCCACTCTTCAAAATAAGCACTTTGATTGCAACTCTCCAGCCAGAATGTACCAAGCTGGATTCAGTAGCCCGACTCCTCACTGTAACTGCAATTTCACCTAGCAGTTCTTTAATATTGCCAGAAGAATACTGTCGGTTCCCATTGGTTTGTACACAGCAAATCCTTTGGATTTTGCTTCCACCACGACTGTTGTAATTTCCATTTACATAGAAACTCTCTCATTAGACAATTTGTCTTTTCCCACAGGTTTTATGCTGGTGTCCTAATGAGAAACTCAAACAAGGTACTCATTTAATTTTGGAGCCAAACGTGTATTATCTTTCATCTATAATGCTTTTCACTGCAAAGCAGAACCACTTCCTCTTCCTTGTTCTCTTTTTATTTATAGAGTGGAAAAGCCTGCCATTTGTTTCAATCAATTTTACAAGGCTGAAATCAGCTGGATGTTGGCAGTTGTCCAGACACCATTTCCCTTGCTGATCCATGCTTTCTTCCTTGTTTTGTAGGCTTACTGCTAACTCCTAATACCATGTATCTTACCTGGTCTGGCATTATGCTTGACAGGTCTGTGATTTACTCTGGCCACCTGTTAAAACTGGCTGTCAAAAATGAGTCCCAGAACAATTTATGTGGCAAGCCAGCATGCTTTGCTGTTCTCTCTTTTATTATGAGGACAACCATAACAGCAGTTCTTCTTGGTTAGCAGTGCCCACTTGTATAGACCTTCCTTTTGCCTGTGTACATAAGTCCTAGGTTTTTGATATCTTTTTGTTCTTCCTCCTATCTGCAGGTCACTTGCTGTCTCCATCATTTCTTTCTGTCTGTTTGGCTGGTGTTAGCTACTTTTCTTCAATTCTTTTCCTCTTTTACTGCTTGGTGTCTTTCTCTTCCATGCCAAACTGATGGACCTGGGCAAGAAGAATAGATGGAATAACACCACATGGAAAAACCTAACTTGTGTGGAAGATCTGGTTAGAATGAATGACCACTACTGAAGTAGATTTAGAAACAGATGGACAGAAGGAAGGAAGGAAGGAAGGAAGGAAGGAAGGAAGGAAGGAAGGAAGACGATGACGGTGAAAAAACATGTCTTCAAATTGTCCCAATTCCGTCCTTGTCTCCAAGCTCCATGGATCCAAAAGATCCTTAGGTCTTCTCTTCCACTGACTTTATCAAGCAGCAGTAGTATCTGAACAGTTTTTGCCTGTTTAAGCATAATATGCAGACAGCAGGTTCTGTATCTAACCAACTTCATTGTTTTCTGTCTTTCTAGGGTCACTTCTAAGACTGCCTCAGTAGTTGCCATCAATTTTTCCCAAATGAAATGGCTCTCCCTTTTGTTTGTTGTGATTACTTATACTAATGGTTATGATGTTGACATATTCAATACAAGAAAAGGGTATTAAAGTTCCATTATACTATACAAAAAGCATTTGCGGGCCATAAATGTGTCTTCTGTGTAATGGTGGAAACATTCTGGTGTAGAGTGATTCCTAGCAGGAAAGAGACAACACCAGAATTCAGCAGTTCTTCTTGTCCAACAGCAGTAACAAAGCAAAAACATGAATAGGAATCCCAGAACACTGTGGGAAATAGTTGCCTTTAATTACAGACTGTCAGCACCAGGCCTATGGGAGTGCAAGGCCATTACAGATCCACTTATGACAAAAGTTATTAAGCATCAGTCCTGCTGACCTCCTACTGACTTCAATGCACAGGTGATACATCAATTTATTGAGACAGATACCATCTCACTAAGGCAACCATCACAACTCAAGACATTGAGGGAAGATTGCAAAGAGGGAGCTTCGCTTGGGATGAAGGTATTTTTGATGGGGGATGGTGGGCACTTGACAGGCATGAGTGGGAGGCTGTTCTAGGAAAAAAGGTGAGTCTGAATGATGGTGCCAAATCAGCAGTGAGACACAAAGCCAAGGGAGTGGTTAAAGGAAACACAGGCAACAGGTGAGTCTGAGGAAACAGGATCAGGCGAGATTGTGTGCCAGTGCCGATCCCATTGACAAGGATTGACAGTTGCCTCAGAATTTGGTATTTGAGTGACAGCTTAAATTCAGCCTTGAAAAGAAAGAGAACAAAATGTCGGTTCTGAAACACCAGGTTTCATATTTTTCTAAACAGAATCTGGTTATGTTGATGAAATGAAGAGCTCACAGCACCAAGGATGTATGAAAGGGTCTTAGAAAAGCTGCAGGTGGTCTGTCCACTTCCACTTACCTCTTGTCCTTGGGAATTGGGGGCTAGCTTTGCACAGGTACTTTAGTGCCAAAAGGTGCAAGTGGGCAATTAATGAGAGTTTCAAAAGCAGCAACTTATCTTCAGTAGGCTGTTAGAAAAAGACAGTATTCAGCAATCTATTTCTTTAGTTACCTGAATAACTAGGAAATGGCTTCAGGACGTCATTTTAGACACTCACAATTGAAAAAAAAATTGACAAAAATCCTTAAGATTTATTTCATTGACAAACGAGGAGGTTTTGGGTTTTGAAATAATATCGCAACAGTATCTGCCGAGAGGCTTCTGTGAGATCCTACTCCCAAACAGTAAAACTATATTAAACATTCTTTCCCAGATGCCCCTGGATAAAAGTACTCAGTGAGGGTACTTTTCTGCTGGAAAGAGGCTATTTTGCTTGGAATGTCACAATCTACCTTAATCCAGATAAACTCCCTCTGCAGTATGACTTTTAGGACATTCACTTCTAAGTCAGTGGCAAAGATCCCATTGTTTTTAACGGGGACAAGACTGGGCCATCAGCAGCACTACCACCAGAATGGACATGCCCACAGGGGACAAAGGAAAACAGGGGAAAGGCCAGCGAATAACTGAGTAATTAATGCAAACTTTGACTGGTGAGCTCTTTGGGGTGAATTCAGGAGAGCATGTGGGTTTGTATACTTCAGGAGAACATCCCGTCAGTTTCAGCAAATTTAATAATAGACATCAGAACAATGATGCTTCTCAGTGAATAATGAATAATTTACGTAAATGGCCTTGGCACTACCACTGTACTCAGTGGCCAAATGGCAAAGGTAGGCAAGCTCCCTGTTTGATGTCATGGTCAAGGAATAAGGAGTCAGCAGTTCTGTGTTGCCTAAATGACACATGGGTAAACTCCAGTTACCTGGTCTTACCTTAACAGCCGTAGCAGATGGATGATATCTGAGTTTTTCTGAAGTGCGTCTATGAGGATTTTCCCAGCTGACCTGCAAAAGACTTACTTACAGGAAATCTGCAGTAGAGCAGGAGTTGAACCAAACACCCTCTCCGCTCTACCCGTCTGCCCCACGGACCCATGTCTTCATGTGGATGTATGAACCTACTGCTGTGATTCCCAGAGAGGCTAAACGGCATAGCCTGGGGAGATGCTGTGCATCTAAAAGCAGTTTTAATCTATGCATCTTTCTTCTGTAATCATAAGGCCTGAAGCAACACAATGCCCACAAAAAGTGCTTTATTTGCATCGCTATATGAATACAACCTATGGCAGATATTCAATTCCTGTAATCTGCCAGAAACATCAACACCTTGAAGGCAAGCTCAGATAGGAAATGGGTCATTGACTCACCCTTCTGGCTTGATAATAATAATACTTAGCACTTATTTAATTCTTTACACACATTAAACAATAAATCAATCCTCACTACGTGACTGTAAAACAGACAGACATCCCAGTTTTACAGATGGAGAAACTGAAGAAGAGGAGTTCAGTGCTTTGCCCATCGATGCTGATGGTTCTACAGGAGCATTCCCATTTCCCTGGTCCCATGCGAATTTGGGGGCTTAGAGAATCTCAAAAACATTACTTAGAGCTGGTGCTCACACTGGGAGAAAGGCCGTTCCACAGTCATGGTTAGCATTGACATTGCATTTATGATCGGTATACATAATCTACACTCTTAATAAAAAGTTGCCTGGCATCGAGAATTCACTGTCTATTTTCCACAGTGGGGAAGCAGGGGCAGAATGGTTAAATGAATTATGCCATATTCTAGAGCGACTCAATATCTAAACCAGAACTGCTCAAAGCTTCTTCCTTTCTTCTGGCGACCAAATTCTGAAAGAAACCCCCGCCCACACCAGGCTCTTCTTTGAATAATATGATCTTTTGAAGCATTTTGCTTGAGCTTGTTTCACAGCAGTTTATATAAGGGGTGACCTCTGTTAAAGGCTGATGTACCACACACAAGTCTCCTCCAGACGAGAGAGAGCAGAGAGTGTGTGCATGTGTAGTTTGTACGTATACCGAGCTCTTATGTAGGGTGTCTCCAGCCAGACATCAGCACCACTGTTACAAAGCACCAGAAGGCCCCTCGTTCTGGCTGTGCCATGCCCTGGGGCTCAGCTGTCTCAGCCCACTGTGGTTGATGCTTGTCTGAGGCTTTATTGGGCAAAGCAGCCAGCTCAGGGCTCTCTGTTCTGGCTTTGGAGGAGATGCTGCCTATTTCCCATGTGTCCTCTGGGATAACCTCACCCAACCAAGGACCCCCACAGCTGCTTGTGGCAATTGTTTTGCACCACCCGAAAAGGCAGCATCTTCCCCACAGAGAAGCGACAGTCCCACGGACCCCAGCTCTCCTGGAGCTTCTTTTGTCTCAGCTCTCTGCACAATGACACTTCTCTTGGCTTCTGGCAAACCAGGCACCATTGTTGCCAGTTTTAGTTGTGCAAAACATTAGTAGATGAGAACAGAAAGAAGGTCCTTCACTGGGAGAAACAGGGTTTTTTTTTTACCATGAAGGTAAACCACTCATTGCTACTCATAGCAACTGCTCACAAGTGAGAAATAAATGTTCAGAGAGCAGCTTCCTACACTTGTCCCTCTGAAATGAAGCTATCCCTGACTTGAATTCCCAGACCTACATTGGACTCCTCAATATACATCCCTCTAAATCTTGTCACCTATTTCCAGACAAATGCATTTCTATATTGCCATTAGTTCTCCAGCCCTTCCACCACGTGAAGAAGTCTTTTTCAGACAGAGTTTAGCTAATATATGGCATACTTGTGTTTCCTTCCAAAATTACAGCTTCCTTTTCATAACTCTTGAGCATTTCCATGTTTATTCTCCATTTGTCTGCCTTCCAATCACTCCTCCTTGTCTTGCTACAGGTGTTTCCCATGAGTTTGATAGGTTTTCCACCAGCTTGTTGGACTGGGGATAATTGTACTGGGTGGTTTCGTGTCAAAGCCTGTATTTCACAGCAACGTGCTTAAATAGCAGATACCACTTAGCAAAAACAAATTTGATAGGCAGGATCGCCTGGTTAAGTGCATAACTTCTTCAATCAAAGGTAAAAGTTTCTAGCACTACTTTGCTTCAGGGACTCCATCTTCTTGCATCTCTAACACGGGCCCTATCATTCAGCTGGTCTGTGTTTTTGACAATGGGAGCTTTCCTCAACACTTCCATTTGCTGTTCTTTTAGTATTAGGATGAAACATCTGAGGCCTTTCCTGTCCTCACATGACCTTCAAACAAGTTTTTTTATAAGTCTTTCACAATGACTTAAGAAATCTCCATCTTGGTGCCTTTCAATAAAATGTCACCTAGCCTTGAGAACCTCTCCTTCAATTAATAATAGAGCTGCAGAGTTACCAGCATGAATTGTATTTCCTTGTATGATCTGGGGTCCCGTGTATCAGAGGACTGTCCACTCTCTCATCTGGATGTGGTGGTGTCTTCTGCTTAGTAAAATTCAGTTGCTTCATTAGACGTTAATGTGGGGAGTCACAGAAGAGGACTTGGTCCATCCCACTCCTGTCACATTACTTTCAGGGGGATTCAGTTTCTCTGCCCCATTCCAATGTCAGGGCACCACGTGGGCTGGTGGCTCCCTAGGGCTGGGACTGCAGGGACTCCCCACAGGGTCTGTCAGGGCAGGACTTGTCAGCCAGGGCCTGTCCCAACCCCAGCCAGGAGCAAGGCACTGGAGCAGTCCAAGCCCTGGGCATCAGGTACCTCCCTGGAGACGAGGACAGTGGCAGTGGCTCTGCCAGCCAGATAAGAAGCCATGACCTCAGGTCAACCGCAAGTTCTCAGGTGTCCTCTTCTTGCTCTACTTAACACCCTGTCGCTCGTGACCTCTATTTTCATGTGGCATTCAGCATTTCTAACATTAGTCCTCTGTCAGATGAGAATCACTGATAGCGTCCTCCACCTGATATAATGAAAAACACAATGTAGTGCTGCAGAAGCAGTTACTGCCAGAAATGTGATTGTTTTTTACCTGCTTCCCTTACGGCACCGATCGCTTGACTATATGCAAACAAGTATGGGTTAACTTTTCTCTGCTTCTAGAGACGTGCTTTAGATTTCCTGTTTTTCCATCTGGATTCCTTCCTTCCAGAAATAACTCGGAGCCAAGAAGCGTGCAGAATTCAGTACCACATTCAGGGCCAAATTCAGGCTAAGAAGCAGAGCAGAACCTGCTCATGGGTTCCACTGGCGTCTCCTGGCAAACTTTAACTTTGCCTTGCTATATTTTTTTCCATGGTTATACTGGAATGGTTATCATCTAGCCATTGTGCCATGGCTGGTTTCTTCACAGACCTAATCCATGCTGGGTCCATCCCTTTTTATCATGAACCTGTTGGTCCAAGAGTGCTATGACTATGCATCCAGAGCACAGGCTGGTCACCTGCAGGAAGGAGCTCCACTTTCTCCCAGCCTGACATTCACTGTTTCATTTGTAGATGAAATAAATGCAGCCTAGGAAGGTTTTTGCCTTCCCCCAGACCAGAGGCAGTCCTATCACACCCCAGAGTGAAGAACTGCCTGCCACCTTGAGTGATCAAGAGAAAGAAATGGCTTTAGTCTCCTGGAGAACCTCATAGAAAGCCATGGGAGGGTGAGGGACACACCCTCAGAGCAGCCTCACAGCTCCTTCGGAGAGGTCAGCAAGCTCCCTATCTGCACACAGCCAGGACAGGGTCCCACCCCACGGCAGCTCCACGATACCGTTCTCCCAACAGAAATGCAGCGCTCCTGCCCAGGATTGCAGAGGAGGCTTGGTGTAGCTGTTCAGTCTTCTACTTTCAGCAGAAGACTGCCTGAGATAACCACAATCTCTCCACGTCCAAGGTTGCCAGAGTTGTAACGAGCAAGTCCTGCACGTGAAGTGGCAAAAGAGAGGGGAGAGAGGGATGGACGGATATGACAACACAAGTGACATATGGATTCACCATGTTGCATCACACAAGTTTAAAATAATGTTCTTTTTTCTACCTGTCCTATTATGAGACATAAAGATCCTTTGTTTTGCTGAGGAGGGAATCTCCATTGCTGTTTCAATATGCTGCAGTGAACTATATTAATGTGCAATTAATTACAGAGATTAATCATCAGGCAGTGTTATCAGATGAACACCATGACATACACGAGCATATGCTAACCCCTGGTTCATGCTTTGGCAGGCTGAGGAAATGATTCTTGCGTGGCTGAGCCAAGCTCTCAGGCTGGGTGGCCTACATCTCTGGGTGACCTTGATTTTTGCGCATGTTGCACCTACTTGGTTTCAAACACATGAAGTATCTCAGCAGTCCTAAAAACGATGTTGTCTCATACAGCGTTTCCTTCCAAACAAAACCCCATTATGAAAAAAGTGCTGTTACACCCAGCATCACTAAGAGCGCAGCTCTGTCACTGCACCTCTTATATACACATATTTGGAAACAAATTTTGGAGTATGAGGCTATGATTTGACTACTAATACAACAGGACACACAGTGATTTGCTAAGCTGAATGATCTCATACAGCTAGATCTGCCTGAACATTGCACAGGGGACACTAACATCCAGGACCATCCAACAGGTCCTCTTTGCTGGATCTGAGCTATACGTGGGCAAGTCAGCAGCCATTTAGGGCCACGATCAGCAAACGGGACATGCCATTTGTGCACTGGTGTCCTAAGGAGTTGTCTTAACTATAACCTTATTTCATTGAGTTCGTAAGATTAGCGGGATCAAATTGTCCAAAATGCCAAAAGAGACTTATTTTGCCTTCACGTGAAGAACACACCTGCATTCCTAAGAATGCCCATGTGTGCCAGATCAAGGATCCATCTCTCTCAGGATCTTTTCCCTTCCTGGCAAAAAAGAGATGCCAGGGAAGAGTATAAAAGGACAAGCTTATAATACTGCTGCTCCAGGATGTTCTCCCAGCCTTCATGGATATCCTGGAGCAGAGGTTGCGGTTTTGTATTTAATAACTATCAATGGATAGTTCTTCCATGAATTTGAGCTCGTGTAAACATTGAGCACCTGCCACCCCTGGCGGCATCGGGTCCCACACCTTCACCTCCTCCCTGGGAGCACAACCGCCTCCTTTCCTCTGCACTGACCTTGCCGCCTGGGAGTTTCATTTGGCATCCCCCAGTTCTATTACTGGAAGAGACAGTGATCCCCTAGGCGCTTTCTTCCTGCTACTCATGATTTTGTGGACTTGTACCCTATCCTCTTTCACTCATCTCTCTTCCCAGTCTATTCCACCCCCTGGGCAGGAGCCATTCCTTACCTTTGATGAGCCTTGTGGTCCTTTCTGTACTTTTCCAGCACTGCTATCCACACAGGAACATTAGAAAAACCTTACAGATGAAAAAGCAAGCCCACCTATGGACAACCGCCCGGAGCTAGAGGAGCAAACAGACCGGTCACGCTCCTCACGCTGAGGGACCATCACACACTTGGCTCCTAACCCTCTCCCCTGCTTATCCAGGCTCATATTTCACCCTTCAGCGGAGCACTGCCATGGCCTCTTTCGCCCTGTGTCCTCACCCATGAGATGCACGTCATCGGCTTGGTCTGTGTCTTGCCAGGGAGCCGTGTCAGGCATGCTGGCACCGTGGGAAGACCAGAGGCTGATGCTCAGCGCCACAGATTCAGGGGGTGCCCTACCCCGTTCTCCAAATAGCTTCACAAGGAGAAGCACCTCCATGCTGTGGGGCTCACTCTGTTGGGACTGAAACTGATAAGGACAACTTCCTTGGGGCAGCTGCAGTGGCTCCGGCTGCTGAACAGGCTCCCACCAGCACCAGGGACCTTGGTGTTCCCACCTGCCCCAGGCCTGGACCAACTCCATGAGGTCCCAGGCAGTTTCTCCTCAGGCACTGGCCTGAGATTTAGTGAAAAATCGCAAAACCCAAGATAATTTGAATGAGGTGGTAAGAACCAAGGCTGGTCAACCTAAAGCTGCTGATGAAGAAAGGCCAAAGGACCCCAGGGTGTCAAGAGACTGGGCAATAGCTTGACCAGCAAAATTCACTGCCAACTGATGGAAAGCGGCACACATAGAAATGTCAGCTCTAATTATACACATGCAGCAAGAGGCTCTGCATTACCACAAAGAAAACATAACTTGGAGTCATCACTGATAGCTCTCTGAAAATGTTAACTCGGTGTTTGATATGCATGCAGTTATAGTCACCTGTGGTGACCAGATTGTGTAGGACCAGGAAGCTCTCCCAGGAAGATGGCAAACACGAACAGAGGTATGGAACAGCTTCCCCATGAGGAAAGGGTAAATGGTACTGGAAAACAGAGTGGGATTTCTAAAAGGATGATCCTGCGCAGGAGATGGATTAAGAGCAAGTATTGAGCAAGTGTTCTCATAAAGTGAGAGCTAAGGATTACCTGGAGAAATCATTGTGCAGCAGGTTCAGACCAAACAAAAGCACTTTATTTCCCATTGACTAATTGCATTGTGGAATTCATTACCACTGGCTTCTGCAGAACCCAAAGTGGGGTTCGACACAGGGATTTAAAATACGCACTTCCTAAGTGGCTGAGAGACAAATTCATGGGGCACAGATCCACCCATTCTATTGGGTCAGTTGTCGCAAGCTCCGCAACAGTGAGTCCCTAAAGCACTGACTGCTACTAACTGAGATGTCCCTTGCATGTGCTCCGGACCCTGAAGTCTTCACCTGAGCATTCACTTGTGGCTAGACGGCTCTCAGCTCCGACAGTGAGAGGCACTTTTTACGCTCCTGTGAGGCACTTTGTGCTCGACAGAGCAGCGTTTTAACAAATGCTTTACTAGCTCTAGTAAAAAGCACTGCAAAGAAAATTTCCTTTAGTGCTTTGCTCCTTCTTGTCCTGCACCAGGGATCTTCAGGTAAACTGCTCTATACTCAGCTCAGCCTCACCGGTACAGCTTTGTTTGCATAATGAAAAACACAAACAAATAAATGCACACAGCTTTTCTCTAAAGGCAGCGCGAGCTGCGTGTGCCAGCGCTGGTTTCTGTGTTGTCTTTTCATGAATGCACACAAACAAATGAATGATTGCATATACACAGACACGTTTGTGGCCAGGTAAGCCGCACTCATAACCAGACAGCCGAGAGGAAGGCAGGTGGAGCAGAAGCCTACATGCCGCAGGGAGACAGCAGGAGCCTGGAGTTGCCGTCTCGAGAACTGCTGGGGGGAGCAACCACAGAGGTTTTAACACTGTCTGTCTCTCTTTTGGAGAACAGAGAAGATGTGAGTGAGGAGCCATGTGCCAAAAGACTGCAACGGTCTGTGTGCTCCCCGTAACCCCAGCCCTCTGGTGCTGCCCTTCCACACCACCCTCTCGAGCCACCTTTCCACGGCTGTCCCACACCTTCACTTTGGGAAAGCCACAGCTCGGGAGACTGAGAGCTGATGGGTGGCAGAAAGGAGACTATGAGAGGGTTTAGGCACCTGCAACCTCTGCCATTTCTAAGCACTGAGGGAATCCACTGGTGTTCTCCTGTCTGGCTTTTGAGAGGATGTGTGGGTTCATCCCGGTTTACAAACCACACAGTCACACTGAGAAATGAGGAAAACTGATGGAAAGTCTTCTGAATTGCACAGAAGAGGAGAAGCAGCTTTGGTGATACCGCAAATGAGCATGCTGCAGGCAGAGGGCTTATACTGGATTTCTTTGTCCCCTGTGCCCATACTAATAACTGGTCAGAATCGTTAACATAATCCCTGGCGTGATTTTGACCCAGGCCAGCTAGTGCTTTCCCACGTGCTACTTGGGCCCAGGCTGGGAGTTTGCATTCCCAACAGGTAGTTAGGATGTGGCCACTGTGGTTTGGAAGCTAAGAGAGCTTAGCAGGCAGGCTGCAGTATGGCCATGCCAGCCAGCTCCAGAGGTAGAGGCCAGACCTCGGCCTGTTTAATTTCTTTGAGTAGATTTAGCCCAGGAGCTCCAGCCTCCTTTGGCACTTGAGCTAATTCATCATGCGTCATTCCATTTTTGCCTGTCATCCATCACACGAGGGCCAACACTGCCAGTCATGCCTGGTGAGATGTGTTTGCTTGTTGCTGTGCTGTACCAACCAATGTGTGTCATGGAAAGCCTTGACCTTCCTTATTTAGCTTTTCTAAATGTTTCAGTTACACTTGTGTGCACTGTTTTTTCCTGCTTGACGTTAAAGTGCCTCATTTCCACATTGAGCTTCTTTGTGCTAAGGTTTCCTGCCTTTTTGCTGAGTAGTTTTGACCTTCATTCAATAAATCAATAATCTTCCCAGAACTTAATCATCACAGCCCCCCCGACTGCCTCTGCCTTTTGTTTCAGCACTTACTTTTCCGCAGCACTTCAGCAACAGCTTGCCTGGAATTTCGATGGAATATGTAATTACTGAATTGCTCTTGGACACAGATTAAATGGAGCACCCCTTAGCATCCCTAACCCAGCATTTAACATGGCAAAGCCCCCTTGCATTGCAGTCAGCTCATCTCCTCCCCTAGGCAGGCTTGCGAGGCCAGGACTGGGACCAGGTAGGCAGTGTGCTCCTATGGCCAGCTCCAAGGGTGACAAGCCGGTTATCAGCCATGTGAGGAGAGCCTGCAGAGCCTTGCAGGAGCGAGCCACCTCCTGGAAGCTGTTTCCAGGGATGGACCCTGGCTCTTTCAGTCTTCCCTAGTCTTCTTCAAAACACCCTGTACTCCCAGCAACCCACAAAGCAAGCTGGCAAAAAAGCTTAGGCAGGTTCCTGGGCTTGAGCATGTTTCGTCAGTCCCTCACTGAAACGAATCCATTTCCATAGGTCAGTCTTTTCTGACCATGGACTCAACACCATGAACCGACTTCTCAACTGCAAACATAAAATTACAAACATTTCTCAAAGTATTGATTTTCCTCCAGCACAACAAAACTTTCTTCCCATACCAAGTCCAAAAGGACGTATTTTTTCAGAGCTCACCCATGGTATCCAAGTAGCAAATTCTCTTCCTTTAGTAGACTGCTTTCCACTTTGACTTAAAAGAGGAAATAGGCCCTCAGCCAAAGGTTAGATCTAAATTCAGATCTACAGAACAGTGCTGTTTCCATCTTTGTTTGTATTTGGGCCTGTCTGGCTTCCTAGGGTGAAACTCCTCTTCCAGATCTGCACAGCAAATACCAGCTTTGCTATTGTGTTCTCTGCTCTCCCTTTGGCAAACGACTCGCTGGAAATCAGCACATCTAGGGAGATCAGTCCAAACTGCCATGGGAAACTGGCTATTTTTCTAAAATACATGATACAGATCAACCACAGGTTACTGCCTAGATTACTAGTTTGTGGTACTCATGAGATCAGACTAGGTGATCATAAAGGTGCCTTCTGGCTTTCGAATCTATCAGCCTAAATAATGCATTAATGAAGTAACATGGAACAAAGCCACATTTGTTCATGTGTAAGGCATGTTAATGATGTTCCTTTCAAAGATGGGTAGATGGAGCAGTGGATTGGTGCACTGAATTTCACCTCTAGGGACTCTGACTTTGGTTACGAGACAAATGAGTTTGATAGCATCAAGTAAATACTCAATGGATATTCGTCTCCATCCCCAAAACCACCATGCGATTTGGCAGGAGCAGCAGTCTGTGCTCACGAGACGTCTAGAGGTGCTCAGGGCATTGGCAGTCCTCTGGGAGGAAGCATCTGACTGCACTGTGCCTGGCGTTAGCCAGCGCTCTCACCCTCCCGCTTCCCCAAGCACCAGCCACACACTACTCCCCAGAATCACCGCAAAGAAAACACAAAATTAAAGCTGAAAGAAGGGGGGAAAGATGCTTATTTGGGTTCATGAAGTGAGCTAATACTGGAGATTGGCTGAGCTACATACTGTATCGGCTTTGATGCATTATTAGAATTGTGAAAACTTTCAGGGTTTCAAGGAAAAGATTTTTTCCAGGCGCAAGATCAAAGCAAAAGCTAAATAATATTGGGTTACAGAACAGGGGACTTTCAAATGCCTGGTCCCGAATGTTTATGTATCTAGAAATGTTGTGATAGGAGCAGCTCTTTTTTACAAGGCCCAGTAACAACAGCATAAAACAAGCATTAACCAGAAGTAGACAGCAAATTATCTATTTTTTAAAGAGACTTCTACTGGAGCTGGTTTTCAGGGAAGGAAAAAAGGACTTCTGTTTTTAATAGCATAAAAATAGTTGACCAGGAGGCGCCACTGTATCTTTGTCCCAAAGCATAACAATGTTAGATATAAAACAACAGCCCTGAAGCAGCTGATAAAACTACACAGGGGGATGTTTTGACACAGAGCTGCTAGGACACAGCTCAGAGTGAATCCTCTCCCTTGTTTGATAGGTTTTTAGACTCCTTGCATAAAGTATTCACACTAAAAAAAGAGAGAGATGTGCTAGTCTGTGCAAAATCAGAGGTGTGGAAAATTTGCCTGCAAAGTGTGTACCTGTTAGATGGGACATTTCGTTTCAGCAATCTCTTGGAGACAGAAGTGGTGACTGTGGCAGCCTGAATTTGATCATGAAGCAGCAGCATTCACAGTGAGATGACAGCAGGAGCACAGACTAAGAGACTAGACATATAGGGACAGATAATTTCACCCTTCTAAAAGTCATACCTTCAATCTGAACTATTTGTATATGTTCCCTCTATAGGTAAGGCAGAGGGATGAACACCTCCAGAGAGTAAGTCATCCCGTCCTAAGACAGGTGCTTAAGGCAGGGCCTGAACTGCCCAGCAAAGGTGCCTTTTTTTCCTTCCTTGGCTCTCGGAGCCAAGAAAACTCGTGGAGCCAAGACGCCTAATTGCCAGGTGGCTAAGACAGAGTGAGATGCATCACCCCCACAGCTAACTTACCTAATCATCATGACTCCTGTTATGTTTCCAGACGGGAAGAACAGCCAAATACTTTCAGTCTTGGATATGTTTATACGAAGGAACACAACAAGAAAGAACAAAAGTAAGGTGTCCCTCCGGGACACAGCCACAGTTTGTCTCTCTTCTGGAAGGCTTGCAGTGAAGAGAGTGAAACAGCTGCTTCCCCGTGTTCAGAACTGCCTTGGTTTTCCCCATAAGGCTAAAACACAGCCTTCTGTACAGAGTCCACCTTTCCCATGGATGGTATTGCTATCTGAATGACACCGTTCAGGCCCATTTACAAAGCCAAGAAACAGAAACCTGAAGATCTGCTTCCTCCACTAATTGCAGACTACCATAATTTCGGGCCAAATTCAATTGCTGCCACAGAGAAGAGAATCCAAAGGTAGCGCCGACTCTCCTCTTAACCCATTAAGGAAGCATAGGCTGTTCTGAGAGTAACTTTTTCAATGTCAAACTTTAAGATCAAAACCATTGTTGAGGAGCATATATTTTTAAAAGGTCTCCTTAATCCAAATGTCTCTATAAGGAGATGGTGCAATTTGCATCCCTCCACATTTAGCCAAACTGCTGGGCTCTGAGTAGCAAACCTGTCAGGTTGGCTGGCCATGACCCTATAATTTGTAATCGTGGTGCAAGTGATACCCAACCATCAAAAATCAATAATCTTACTCTGTAGTTGTAGGAGCGTCATTGTGGCTTACTGACTGTACGCAACCACTGAGCCTAATAGTCAGACCTTGATTCCTCCAAATTGCTTCACCACACTGAACTTCCCAGCTCTGCTATGGAGATCCATTCTCCATGGGAAGGAAAATGAACCCCGCTGAATGGGGTGCTGGACTCCACTGAACAGAAGGCCACCAGCAGAGCTTGCACCTATTGACAAACATGCCTTTAGGGTGAGCACAGGTGGACCCTTATAAGCATATTTAGACAAAAAAAAAAGGCTGGTTTCAGTTTATTCACAACGAGATGGTGTTTACTTGTTTCTTGACTGAAGTTTTGACATACACGTCAAGCAAGGCCAGAACATTTCAGAAATCCAGTTTCCATTGCAAGAATGGTGTCATGAAAATACTTATTTATATGTTTATATGAATATATGTAAAAATATATGCATATATATTTGGCTAGAATGAGATTAATTTGTAAGACATGAGAGGCCAGAAAGACTGTACTTCCATGTGTGCACTTACATATGTACATACAAATACGCTTATCTGTATAAATAAACAGAGAGAGAATAAAAGACGGAAAATAACATGAGGAAAATCAAGGAAGAGGCAAAACAAAGAACAGTAAGAGACAGGTAAGAAAGCCATGGAGTAACTGAAGCTGTAAATCTGACTTACATTGTCCATCCCGTGTGGCCAGGATGCTCCTTCCATCAGAGGAGGGAGCAGTGTTGAACACTACAGGGCCCTGATTCAGACTTAGATCTGCAAGGTGCTACAGCAGTGCCCAAATGCGGTCATTGAGAACAGGTACTTGACTGCTTTCTCTTGCACAGCACTAGATCTGGAACAACTCCATTGGAGCCATTGGGTTTACTCCACAATGGTACCTGTGCAAGCAGAGATAAAATATTCTGTGCAGTGCATGAGGATTTATGTAATCCAAGAAAAGGATTTGGTCAAAGGAAGCAAAGCAGCAACAAAGGAGGAACGTGAGCACTCTGCTTCACACTCTTTGAAGTGCTGTGCCTTTTACAAGGGAGTAACCTAACTCACATTTATTCCAGTGTTTTTCCTCCACAATTTACTCCAGAGATTTTCTTTAAACAATAAATAGGAAATACTCTCACATACAGCTGTGCAGGATATCTAGTTTAAAAGTCTTTTTTCCAAGGTGGGAGCTCATCCATTAGGCATTACAGTCATGGAAAAGAAAATACCAAACGTGATGCAGGAAGCATCTCATTTAGCATCCATTCAATATGAACGTTAATTGGAGGAGATATCCCTAGGTGACTACCTGCATGAAAACGAGATGAGTGCCAGCTACTCCCATCCAGGGAAAGTGCCATCAGCCTCCCTGCAGTGATCCCCTTAACTGTTATAACAAGCTACTCAGGATAAAACGCAGACCACCTAAAGTTGCTCTGCAGCAGCTCTCAATCTTGGAGACCGTTCACGAAGAATATACCTGATAGCTTGGAGGTTCCTAAGATGATGCTCAAAAAGGTCCTGATCTGGATGGAGACGCAGAAAAGATTGGATATGGACTGAGGTTTAGGCACTAGAAGCCCCTAAAACTTTTAATGGGTCTGATTTGGCAGGCGTGCTCAAGGGAAGCATACCCATAACAAGAGCATTAAAATCAGTCCAGAGCACATCTTAACTTGCTTTATCAGCTTCTGGGTAATATCCCTGTGGCTAGAGCAGACCACCAGTGAATGTGAGACCTGGTTTCCAGTATCACCAGCTTCCATGGGTATGAGCTCTCTTCTTGCACACAGAGGAGACTGTCCTGACCACCAGCCTATACCATATCCCTGGCATTCAGAGGGCAGGAAAGAGGTATATATACTTATATGTGTATGTGAAAGCTGGGCCACATGCAGCCTGGACTGCAAGTCTTATAAGGTCAGAAGATGAACAAGTGAGAACCAGCCTTGTCATTGAAGGACTGAGTTAGACTGGGCTATAACCAGAGACCGATTACACTGGCTTGGAAGCACGTTTTATAGAAAGCTGGATCTGTTTCTGAGCTGTGCCTAGCTGGTCTCCATGCAGCTTGTGGGACAGGGGTGAGTCTGAGTCAGCTGGGTACCTCCCTCTTGTCTGGAAGCAGCGTAACTTTGCATTTCAGGTACCTGGATGGGCTTTATATAAGGAAGATTTTTAGAGTGTGATGCTGCTCTGAAAAGCAAGGAGGTGAAAATGGGATGGCAGGTCTCTGAGTTGATTCCCTCAGTGACTCAGATCAGATATGCCCTGCTTGCAGAGGAAAATGAGGGGGAGGTTCTCCACTCACCCTCATCTGGGAGCCAGGTTGGTTGTTTTATACTCTGGTCATTAGTTCTGCTTGATTTTGGCCAGGGAAAAACAGACAGCCATTTATCAAAGAATTATTCTGATGATGCAGTAAAATACAGCTTTATACCTATTAGAACAGGGGCAATCCTCTATGGTGAGCATTAACAAAAAGTGAGTAAGTGTATACTTATCAACAGCTAGCGCTCTCAACATATATGAGATCTGATGAAAAAAATGGCATTTTCCTCGCCACATTTGCAGACACACTAGAATTACACAGTCATTTCAGAAAATCTTTTTCAGATTAAGCTGTGGGTTTTCTTCTCTGAGAGGTCTTTGTTCATCTCCTTGCAGTGTTTCAAGCTTTGCATGTGCCTGTGTCCCCACACACAAGGCAGGCGGAGGACTGAGTCCAGACCTAAAGTCCCAAGCCCAGGAATTTGGGTAGGAGGCAAAGGAGCTACACGTGACCCCGCCATCTATAGCCAGCCATCTCCTTTTTTGCAGTGTTCCCAAGCACATTCACATTAATGTTATTAGCTGTCCTTGTTTGACCAGAGCGGTTTTAATATATCCCATTGAATTCAGACAGCTTGTTCACCAAATCGACTGTCGTGGCTAATGCACCCAACATCCCATGCTTCCGCTTGCAGGAAGCGACCAACGCTACGCAGCTCATGTTGCACCATGCCTCCTCCTCCGCGCTGCCAAGCATCACCGCAATGTCACCGCGCCAGCGACGGGGTCGGCACAAGTCCCCGTTGGCCAGGTCTGAGCCTGGTTTCACTCTGTGACTACAAAAGGAGAGGAGCTAAACCAGGCAAGAAGAGAATTCTGGCACTCAGTCCTGGCAAGCACAATGGCCTTATTTATTATTTCATGCATTTTCTTTCTTCTGCTCATACAGTCAGTTCAGATCACATTTTGTCTTCCAGAGATAAATTAGAGCCCGCAATGGGCTTCAGACCAACTTTGATGGAAGCTGCTTAAACAGAGCATGGATATGCCTCTCTACCTTTGCTCTGATTTAAAGAAACATGCATGCCCAGATTATTTCACCTGAGGTAGCCAAGCATTAATTAATTACATAAAAGCATTTGTGAACCTGTTAAAACTATCTATTAGATGAGCAGCGCTGCTATCTCCACCATCGCTCTAAACGTTTTAATTAATTTGGGGGAATTTACACATGCACATCGTCTGCCAAATTCAACAAAACTTGCTTTATAAACTAATAATAGCATTTGCTTTCACAGTGAAGGAGTTATGCAAGCTCTGTATGTGCTTGCAAGTGGAGAGGGTGCTGGCCTCTGCCCAGAGCAAGTGCCGCTCGGTGATTTACCAACAAACCGACATTCTCATCAATGTTAGTTTCATATTGATGTCAGCAGAGGTGCAGGCACTCAGCACCATGCACGCAAATGTGTGTTCAGCATCTGACAGGATCAAGCCCACCAAAAATAGTCTTTTTTTTTGCAACAGGCAGAGAAAAATAGCGATTTGTTTTCTCAGAGTGATGCAGAGCTGTCAGTGAGGCCTCGGTGACTTCTGCTGTCCCCTTTGCTGCAGATTTCACACTGCATTTAGATAACATAATTGTAACAGCACGTCAGGGCTCAGCTGCTGGAAATTAATGGCTGGTGGATCATTTTTAAAGGAAAAATTACTGCTCTTTTTGGCATAATTTGAGAGGATAACTCATTAATTAGGTAGCCTGAAAAGCAAACTACAATCCTAATCACCTTCAGTGGATTAGCCACGCACGGCAAGAAACAAAGCCTGCACAGATGTGAGGAAACTTCACCGAACAGGGCAATGTCAACTCAGACCACATCCCAAGGAAGGCCTGATTCTCTACTGCTCTGACAGCATTGTCCTCTGTGGACATGGGAGAAAAAAAAACCCTCTAGCACCTGAGCCAGATGGCATGAAAGCACTTGCCACGGAAATTCCCCATGCACCAGCACAGCTGCCCATGCTGTGCTTCACCGCTTGCCCCACAGTCCTCATGCCTGGCTGGGAGGACAGGGAGGTGTCCTGGAGCACCCCAGAGGTCCTTGCCCCCAGCACCTGCAGCCCAAGCACCCAGGGGATGCTATCGCCAAGCCCCATCCTGGCGTGCCCAGGGCACCGCCGCACCACAGTGTCTTGCAGTCTCCAATGCATCTGTCCTCACCCCACCTCTGTGGGGTATTGCCCCATTTCATAACACCGAGGGTAAGGCATTTTCAGGAGCGTTCAGACGTCTAGATAGGCATCTGGCCCCAGATCTTCAAAGGTGCCGAGGCAACGCTGCACTGCAGCTTGAGTTAAACCGCCTGCAGCCGGAGCTTAAGTGCCCCAACGCTTGGGGTTTTCTCCAGTTTAACTACATCACTCCAAATCCACCTAGATAAAGTGATACAACTTTTCTTGTATAGACAAGACCTTAATCTCTGCATTTAATCTCTTCTTGCTATTGTTCCTCCTGGCCCAGGCCTCTTGGCAGCCCAGAGCACTAATCACAGCGAGGTGCACGGCTTCCTTGGGACGAGCAGAGAGCTACCCCACGAATTCATTTCCACTTGTGGCTGGTGTTGGACTTGCGCTCCAGCTCCCTGCGGCAATATTAGTTTCGACATTTCCAGCCCGTAAGACTCAAATTTAACATTCAAAATGCATCTCCTTAATTTATCTCCTTCCCTTGATACGATCTTCCCCGTGCTTCTTGGTGATTTCTTTGTCATGATAACCACGGTGGTTTTGACAAAGATCCCCCTTCTCCAGCAGTAGCAGGCATGATGGGATTCGGTACACCACATCACACTGCTGGTCTGTCAGATTGCATCTCCTGCCTTTGACAGGCCCTGCAACCACATTTTTTAGAGAAATGTGGGGAATCCCATCCTAACACCAGGTCTTTTGCAGAGTCACCGCCTGCCCAGCACTGCACATTTGCTGCTGAGGACATCTGTGCGGTTCCAACTCAGATCTGCCATGCTAGGCAGCTCTGTCCTTCATGGTAATCCCACCACAACTGCTTGTGTACATGATATTGTGCCATGCCAAGCAAGAACTGTGTTAGTTTCTCCTTTTTCCCTACAGCTGCTCACTCCAGCCAGGTCCTTGCTGTCCCCTGCAAACTAGGGAGCTCCCACTCCAACCCAGACTTCACCTGGTACCTCTGCCGCTCCTCGCAGCGCTGTTGCCCCTCCAGATAAAACACAGTGCAGGGAAATGAGACAAGAACAGACCCTGAAAGAAACAGGAGTCTGGAAGCAGTGTTTTGGGAATGCTAATCTTCTGGTGTCGTCTGCCTGATTGGAGGATATTGCTCCTGCAAGGAGAAGATGGTATTTGGTTGTTCTGGCTCAAGGTCCTATGCTCCCAAGCCTGTTGACTGGTCACTTTTGCCTGAGTAGATGACTCTGAGTGTATCAAAATGAGGTCAGGATCCTGTTAGAGGTGTCACTCTAGGTGACCACTTAGCTCTCCCCTGCTCTGACCTCAACCTGCATAAAGCAGAGGAGACAGGAGGTGGGAGTCAGCATCTGGCTGGTGTCAGAGTCTGGCCTGGTGAGAGGTAGAAGTTGTGTTTTATAGAATCTGCTGTCATGGAGGCTCATGACGAGGTTTTCTGGGCCTAGGTTGTTACAAAAAGGTAATAATCAGAACCATAATCTTAAACCCGGTCTATATTTATGCAAACCTCTTGCTTTCCTAGCTTGTTTCATTTCCCTTGCAATGTTTCCCAATGGTACCTGCAACTAAAGGTGCAGCTGATATCCTCTGAGAGACAAGGAGGAAGGATGTTTTCCATTTAAACAAGATTTGGAAATCAACTTGGAAATTTTCTGCAGGCTGGTCCCCAAATCTCACAAGGCCCTCTTCCAATATAAGGCACAAATGTACAACTTCTTTGCGTTAGTAGAGGCAGCTCGTAACATCTCACAGGGGACACATAGCATCACTCAGGACTGTGCATATACTGGTTCTCACTTGCAAAACCTCTGCTGTCCCCACCAGCGAACCATTTGCAGTCGCCTGGAAAAGTAAGAACAACATGCGGTGTGCTCACCCACCGCTATGCAGTCTGCGGGCACGTGTGTGCGTACCCGGTCACATCCCCTTCCTCATGCTCTCTCACTGACAGTAGGTATTTCACTTCTCATTAACTGAACTAGCTCTTCATTCAGGTCAATGTGTGTCTGTATTCGACATACTGTGTAAGAGGAAAATACCAGACAGGGAATTTGAGCAGACACATCTGCAGAATGCGCAAATCAGCGCAGAAATGAGGAATTTGGCAAGTCTCTCGGAAATGGTGATAGTAGGGGTTTTTTTTAATCTCATGCCTTTTACTCATTCAGCCAGGACACTATTTCCTATTTCAAGACATTTCCACATTGCATATCTGCTGGGAATGTAAACACAATCCAGAATTCAGCTACAGCTTTTTTCAGGAGAGAAACATCTGCTTTCCAGGGTCACCGCCAACCACAGCCCGCGCAGGGAAGCATTCAGCGGAGGAGTGACGCAGCCTGACATAGGCTGGATGGACCACAGCTCCACGTTGAGTTCATGCTGTGTGAGCAGGGCGGGCAAGCTCTCCCCTTCTTATCTCATTTTCCATCCCGTGCAGGTGGGGAATTAAGCTTGGAAAACTCTGGAAGACCTCTGATGAGTGAGTAGGCACGTTCAGTAGTTTACTCCAGCTCACAAGGCATTGCTATGGCCCAGCTCTGTGTTTGGAAAAGGCTTTGCACCTTTCTGCTGGGGGAGAAATGTGAGGCAAAAGGACAAAACATAGGAGAGGAGCTGTGTGGGGACCAGAGGGGAGAAGCTGGACAGCAGCAGCTCTGGGACCAGCAACAGCAAAGCCAGGGCTTGCAAACGGAAAAAGGGGGAGTGCACGTCAACAGTACGGGGGGACGGAAATAAGTGTCATGACCTGCTCGCCACCCAGTGTGCTGGAAAATGTGATGGCTAGTGACTCAATGGACAGGGATGTAATTTTTCCCATAGGAATTAATGTAACTGAGAGGGGAATGAATGCATGCAGAGACTTACAAAAAGTGCACAGGGACAGTATCTATGGTGTGGAGGATGGAGACGTGGGGGATGGACCATCGAGTGAGGGCTTTTCAGAGGCTGATTTTTGGGAACAGAAAGGTCTCACTTGCTTTTCCCGTGAAGCTGACAGCTCAATGTGCATCCTCTTGCAGGAGAATTCCTCCTACCTCTTCTGAACGATTACTTTTTCTTCCTTGTCATCGTCTTTCTTGGGTGAATAAATCTCTGTCAAGCCAATCAGGGGCAAGGGATGGGAAAATGAATCAATGCTGAAGGTTAGCAGAGCAGGGTGTTAAATGATTGGTGATGAGACTCCAAAACTGCAGGCAGAGAAGGGCCAGGCAGCAGGACGTTGCTGTGCTACCCAGCCTGCCTTCCCCTCTAAAATGGTCCTGTTTTCCACACAGAAAACCAGATTTCCCTAGGCCCTTGTAGCTGTTTTCCAGGGAGCAGAAGAAGCACCATTGGAACCATTATCCTGCCCTGGTGACTCCTTCGAGGGGGCAGTGAGCAAATGAAGGAGGGCAGGAAAACCCCTGTGCCCTCACAGGACAGTCGTGATGAGCAAAGCACCCAGCTACCTGCAGGCTGGGAGGCAAAGGATGTTTCCCACTGTTTCCCGGAGAGGCAAAGGCCATTGAGGCTTTCTGCACCACGGAGATCCATGGGCAGGGGGCAACGAGAGATCCTTGCTGTTGATGTTCCTTGCAATTGCTGTAGAAAGGGTGCTTTGTACCCAGCACCACAGCTCAAGCCCACACCACACACAGGACAGAGCACAGGCTGTGCAAGGACTTGGTCTTTCTGCTTTGGTTTACAGATTTCTCCATTTATCTGATCTCGTTGGGTCCTTCCTGCACTTGCTCCAATTTGGCATGATGCTGTCAAAGCACTTTGCTGTCCTCTTTAAAGTTTGTCTTGCACTTTAGACATATGCTCCCTTCCCTGATATTACATTTCTGCTGCATTTTCTGCTTTTGCAGAGTCATGTTCTCTCCCAGTGCAAAGCTGTGCAGTGATGTGGCAAATTTACACCTCCTGAAGCTTTGGCCCTAAAAATCCAGCCAAACGGACTCCTGAATTTGAGAAAAGATCCAGGATTGCTATTCCAGCTCTCCTCCCTCCCTTCTGCCTGGGGGTTTACATGCATCTCATTTGCCTCATGCTGCCCTGTCCAAGGTGGCTGGAGAAGGTCACCCCTTCTCAGGAGGATTTAATTCTGGCTCAGTGGCACTGAGCCGGATTAAAGAAAACATGGAATTAATGGGGCAGGTACTCCTGTAGACAAATTCATGGGCTGATATAAGAAATTTCTGCCATTTACTATTTTCTAGCACATGTTACTGTCCCTTGCCACTTTAGCCAAAGCACCTTGACTCTTCATCTGATGGAGTTTGCAGCCGGGTACCTTAAATTTAAACTTGCATCAATCCCTGTTCCAGAAAAAATGGCTCCGGATGATGACCTCTGGCCAATGGCCAACTGAGAGCAGTAGCCTCTCAAAGTACTCCACAGATTGTGCCTGTCACTGCCTCAGCTACCATCAAAACTGGGACATGCACATGCACATATCACCGCAACAGGACCTTGTCAAAGTGGTCTTAAATAAGCTCTGAAGTTAAAAACTGAATGCAGCATTTCACACAGAGAACCGTGATACATCCTGTTAATTACCCACCTGAGAATAAAATTGTGATAATTAGAAGATCAGATAATGGTACCTGGGAAACACCAGAGCAGCAACAGCAGAAATGTTGGTTTAGTAATGAAATGCATGTTAAGTACCCTTAAATACCTCATTAACAGCTGGGGTGTGATTCCCAGCGCCAGCCTCAGTGTGCTAACAGCGATCAGATACATGGAGCTCCAAGACGAAATGGATATTTTCTCACGATTTTTTATATTTTGGAAAACGAGTGACATAAGATCATGCAAAAAACTTTTTTTCACACTGTTTTCAGCACAGTGAAAATCACTGGGTTGCTCTCCTCGGTGTTGTTTAACTTTCCCCATCCTCCCAAAAGATGCAAGGACAGCCCAAAGGGCCCTGAAAACCAGATCAAGGAAGGGGAGGAGAGGATGTGGCATCATTGCAGGAGAGTCCCTTTAACCACCAAACGGAAACTGCCACAGTAGACAGATGTCACGCTTTGACTTTGCCCTCAGCTCAGAGATCTTCAGGAGGAAATAGCACCAGGGAAATGCATGAAGTGGGTAGGGGTGAATGAAATAAATACAGGGTACAGCATACCTATGACAGGGCATTAGGGCAACTCCTCCAACAGAGGCCAGCTGTTTGAGCAGCCGCCTTTTGCTGAATACTGTTAGAGGCATTTCAAAGAGGGTCCCTTTTCAGAAAGAGCTGGATTCACATCTGCTGGAAAAGTGAGCTAAATTTGGGCAATTAATGAATCCTTTTTGGAAACTTTGGCTGTCCTGCTGTAGGATAGTCAGGAAAACAAAGTCTTTTGTGTCAAGTGGTCTGTAGTTGGTAAGAGAAACGCTTAGAGTAAGTAATCTGTGGTTAAACCAAAACCAAATAATGAGAATAGCTGCATCACGGATTTTAAGCCGCCTTAAACCAAACTGAAGGAAAGAAAGGGATAGGAACAGCAACCACTGAAGCAAATAGAGGGGTTATCCATCTCTGGAAAAGCTACAAAAGAGGGTTTCAGAACAAAAGCCAAAGCCATGCCTGCAGACAGATTCCCATCTCCAGTTTGCCCCAGCTCCCAGAATGTGCGGCCTCGGATAGGCGAGCTCCTGCTAGGAAGGACTACCTGCCCCTGCCCAGTTTTGTTTTGCTGAATATGATACCATTAAAACTTGTCTGTCAGGGGAGGGACTGTCTTTAGGTCATTTGCTGGCTGCCTGACTGCCCTTTGGCGAGACTTGGCACTGTGGCAGTACCAGGTAAGTGTCTTTGAGAAATACAGCTTAGTTTTTAAGCCAAATACTCTATAGGCTTCTGAATGGGTTCAAACACCACACAGGCAAACAAGCTCAATAAACTACAGCACACAGTTCAGGACAAAATCGTAAGCAATCTATCATTGAAGGAGATGGACCATGGCAAAGGATATTCCAGTTGCGTCCACCGCACAAACTTCCTCAAAGGCATCGCTATTGTGAGCATGCCTTTGCAGCCGTGCATACACGACCGTGACTAAGGCCTTTTTATTTTATTAAGTCCTACTGTCACTCCCTGGAGAAGCATTTGGTCTTCCTGTCCAAAGCCTGTTATTAAACTACCAAGCGCTTTGTAGTTGGGAAAAAGAGTTCATCCTGACTGTTCCTCAAAGCTTGTGAAACCCAGGAAATGCTGAAAGCCTTTCTTCAGCAGCTGTAGATAACTGCTTATAGATTAAAATAGGAACATAAACTAAAGAGTCATCTGGGGTTTTTCTTAAATCACTGAAGGTTGTGAAATTGCCAAACGCTTGCTCTGCTCCGGACATACTTTGATAGCCAACTGGCAGCACGTTAGGATTATGGGATAGGGATCAAGATATTTAATCATTAGCATCCCGTGTCTCCAGCCCGTGATTCTAAAGGTAACATCAGTCAGTACTTAATTAAAAAGTGATACAATTTCAAACTTGTAAGCCAGTGTTTTGGGTTGGGTGAGATTGCAGAAAGGGTACTTTCCAACTAAAGATTTCTCCTGCTCAGCAGATTTCTGTCCAGAATATGTTGTCTACTGCACCATTTTATGAGAGGCCACTGAACTGAAAACAGGCTTTGGACAAACCAGCAGCACATATGTATCTGAGAGTGGTACCTATCAATGGGTCCAACATTGTAAGTTGTGACCTGATGGACTCCCTGGGGTTACCCAGGGGATGTCTCCATGCACAGCTCATGAACTCAGGCTGATCAGATCGAATCGCTGAGCCTTAGCATCCATGGCACTGCCAAGGCTGTGTCACCCATGCCTCCTAGACCAAAGACGATCTTTAAAATTTAAAGCCTTGCCTTCACTTTGGACTGAAACATATCTACATGGTAGAGCAAATGTTTTATTTTCCTAATGTTGCTACAGAAGAATGGGGGGTGGCAAGTAATTCCAACACAGAAGAACGAAGCAACAGGATTAGTTCTGCTTCTTGAAAACTGTAGTTCTTAAGCAGCTCTAGGAGACCTCAGAAGGAGTCACAAGTCCCAGCAGGAGAAGGGGAAGGTATTGTAGCAGAGGACCAGCCACATCACTGCAGTTTCTCCCAGAAGAAAGATTGCGTGAGTCAGGGGACACTACCCTTAGCTCAATGAATACCCAAGGGGAAACTGAACATGGAACTACATCTGGACGTACATATACTCACACCCATATACGTATGTTCTGTCTAACAGTGTGTTTTTCGTGATAGCTCAGTAAACACTAATTGTCTGCCTACAGTCTTTACAATGCCCTTTATGGCTCTTTCACACGTCCCTGACCATGTGAAATCCAAACCCAGGGCTGGGGCTGTTACAAGCCTGAGGCAGCTGGGCCTTTTTCTAGGAAAGGGCTGTAGTGAGTCAGAAATCCAGTGTTTAGTTCCAGTGCTAAAGTGGGTAAAGAAAAAGATTTTCTTGCAGCCTCCTCAGAACAAGGGAAACAGCAGAGAAGAAGGGTCCACACAGCGAATCCAAACATAAGGGTTCAAAGCCCATCTGCCCAAAAGAGCTTTCCCAGGCCCCTATTCCAGAAACACCAGGAGATGAAGTGCTAGCACCCAGTCCCAAGCAGGGCACCTTTTGTAGGTGCCCGTCCTCAGGAGAGAGGCAGTAGCTCAGATGTCCCCGTGCTCAGCATTTCATTTTGGTTGGCTCTGGACAGCCTCCAGCATAGCTTAGGGGCTTTCTGCATCTCTCTCCAGCAGTACTGACCCCTCGCTATGGACTGTGTGGGGCTGGGTACTTGCACCAGGCTGCCTTTGCAAGTCTGTGGCAAGTCTGTGGCAGCAGAGGGGCATGGTCCAGAAACCTGCCTGATCCATCCCACCCCTCTTTTGGATTTGCGTCAGTTTTCTGACCCCAGGAGGAAATAATCCAACCAGATCCAATCTTTCTAGACGGATAGAAATAATAATCCAATGTTTCTAGACGGATACATTATCTCCAGGGCACTGCATCCCACCCTCAAGTGATTTGCTTGCCAGTTATCCCCATAACACCCAAATCTAAGCCATAAATCTTCCTAATTCATTGCATTTCTGACAGGTGCCTGTGGTAATGCCAGCAGTTGTGTAGGACTTTAGCATAGTGCTCTTCCAGTGTTGTCTTCCTCAAATGAAGCTTACCTCTTGCTATGTCGGGTAAAACTGAAGGACAGGAAAAGAAATGACACTGTAGCTGACCATCCCTTTGTCAGAAGTTACTGCACTCTTGTTTCGTAAAACCTAAGGTGACTTTCAAGAAGCTGTCAGCTGCTTTTGGTACAACAGATTTTGCTGCTACTAGAGCCTGACGTAGGCTATTGGGTTACCATACAAGCTGGCACAGAAATGTAAAGCAATAAAAAGCTTAGCAGTCATAAGGCCTTAAACAGCGGAAGGAAAATAGACTAATTAAAAGGCTTTTTAAGCTGTCCTTTCAGGGTTGTTTTATTTGAAAGCTATTTACTTTAAATGAGTATTTTCTGTCTAATTTGTGCTCCTTTATAGGGGATTATCATCTCATTGCCACAGTTTGCATCGCTTGCCTTTATCTGTGTGATGTGGCAGAGCATTTTTTTCAGGGCTACAACATCTGCACCAAAGAGGAAAGTTGCCAGGCATAGTGAAGGTGGAAGTTCGAAGTTGAGCTTACTGATAGTTTGTGAGTGTAATGCTGCCTGGAGCCACAACTGTCCTGCATCCCCTCTTCTGGGTCACAGCAGGGGACTTCACAGCCAAATGGCACCACGTAAAAGACTGCAACTTGCTGAGGAGGGTAAAAGGTCCAGAAACAATGTGGCACAATAGCTAAACGCTTGCTCTTAGTAGATGTCCTGGCCCTTGTCAATGGTTTTGTTCAATAGTCCCAAAGGGAGCGCTCCCATTCTTCAAAGGTTATTTCATTTGGCCCTTTCAGGAAGGGAATGTATTTCTGGGCTCTCCTGTTATCGGTGCTGCTGACTCAGTCACCACGTCGGGTATGTCCATCCAGCCTTTCATACCAGACATGCATGACTTCTGTTCCTGCTCTAAGCGAGGCCAAAGCAAACCAGGTGCAGCCAGGGCTATGCAGCTGCAGAAAGCTCAAGTACACTGTAACTGCAGCGACTTGACTTCTAGTTAGGAGTTGGCTTGGCTGGTAGCAGGAGAGCTTTTCCATATCATGTCAATCTGCAAAAGACTGATATTTCCTCGGACTCAGATCCTCAGAGAGCCAGGCTTATATGCCTAGTGGAAGGTTTTCTGATGTGCCAAGCACTTTGGTCTGTGGCTGTTCAGACCTCTGAGGCAGACCAAGTTGTCTCTTTGTGGGTCCCCAAAATCAGAGACCACTTTCTAAAATGCTTGTGAAGGTATCTTCCACTGAGTGCTCTTTAGGGACAAGCAGAGACAAGTTCCAGTCTAAGGGCTCTTGCAGGAAAAATGCTCAGCTACTCCTCCATATACAGAGGGGTTCTCCAGTGGTTGTAACCGTGACTATATAGCATACTGCAAGCAAATAATCTTATAAGCGAGACACACAATTTTGAGGTCCAGGTCAAATTCTACTTAGAAGCTAACAAGTATCAACTGTCTGGATGACAGCATTACATAAAAGAAGCCTTAACATAATCTTTTAATTATTTTGCACTTCAGTAGCAACTGGAGACCTCAGTGGAGTCATGCTCCAGCATGCCAAGCACTATATTAATAAATGTCATGGGCTGGTCCTTACCCCAGAGAACCCAGTGTACATAGACAAGGCATATTCTGAGAAGGAAGCAGAGATGCAGAGAGAGATGACATTAATGCCCCAAGGCCAAACAGTAGATGGTTGGTGGGGCAGAGATTTCCCGGCACCACACTGGTCTCGAGCCTCAAGAGTCCTTTCTGCAACAGCAATTGGCAGTGGACAACCACAAAGCCCTGCTTAGTACCTGAAAGGCAAAAGTATGTTTTTACCTCACATTCCAGTACCTTTTTGGAGGCGGTAGGAGGGGTTTTGTTATTTTTTTCTCATTGACTCAAATTTTTTTTTTGGCTAAGAAGGTCCTGTAACTGCTTATAGAGACAAAAAAAGACAGTCGTCTAGCTCCATCTTCTTCACACAGTGGGTGCACATCCACCATGTGGCCAAAATACAGGTGTTCCCCAAGAAGCAACGTTTGTGGGCCCACTCCCAGGATGGGACACCAGAACCTCTGTTCTGTGTCTCAATGCATAAGCAGACTCCAGGCATATGGCTGGCTGTGTACCACTCACTAGGCAGAGGCACCTGCATTTTTTTAGCTTGCCTGAGTGCTAGCCTGAGTGCATAAGACCTTCCAGAAAAGACCTAAACAAGAATCAGACTTAGGGCCACTAAAATGAACTGCAAACAGCTTTAAGAACCCGCTGGAAAACAGGTGAGCTGAGACTAGGTGACACAGAGACTGCCTGGCTCACCCATGGCAGTGCTTTCCGAGCTGCCTGCCTGCTGGTAGCACTGCACCAGCCACGGAGGCAGAACGGGAGGCAGAGGGGAGCAGGGAGCTGCCTTGAGAAATGCAGCGATGCAGCAGCATCCATCCTGCAGTCATTTCAGCTCACTGAATCATTTCACTTCTAGTAATCGATATTTAAGGAATTCTGTTCCTGAAAAACATTTCTACAGTTGTGGACCAGAGTCCTTTAAGTATTCTCAGTCAATGGGTTCAGGGTCACGAGGCAATGCCTCACATTACACCAGGCTCATTGCCAAAGCATCAACAGGGAATGAGTTAAGTGTAATTGAAAAGCACTGGCCCAGCTGTTTGTAGATTTGTATGGCTTATGCCAGGGTTTGGACAGCAAGAATCACCCCTCTGTGTGCAACATAAAATAAGCTGTAAGAGTGTAAGGATATATATTAGAGCCTCTCCACAGCCCAAACATGCCAAACAGTTATTTGCTTTCTTGTGGACATAAATAATAAACTCGATTAATCGTTACTCCCTCAGTAGGTGCTAATGATACACTTGGCTTTCCAGACATGTTCTGGAATAAAAAGGTGCATGTTATTGATTAACTACAATCAATCTGTTCATTACACTGTGTGGGACCTGGATGATTCTGTTGTTAATTTTAAATCAACTACAAAATGTGATTATTGCGGAACTTCGCAAGTGAAACGAGTTTCTGAGGTAATGTAAGGTAGTTAAGTGCTCTTGCAAGATTCCTCTGTTCTTGCAATGTCCATATGGACAGCAAACATGTGGAATTGCTTACATGAGGATGTGGATGAAAGACAGGTCTTTAGGACTCTAGCCAACAGCCCTCCACCTTAAATAACACATGAGCCTCATTATACTGAACAGATTTATAGGGGTGAAGATGCCAAAGTAGCTTGTAGAGTACCTGGCTGATACCAGGCATGACACTGGAGAAATGCCTCACATGGTGCCTGTTTCAGCTTGCAGCAAGGCAGATCCATGGTTTTCCAGGTTGCAGAATGGTGGTGATCAACTAGAGGGTGACGGGTAAAAAGAGGGCAAGCCTTCAACTGCACATGCCAAAGTAACAATCCCAAAGGGGACAAAGGAAACAAAGACAATGGAATAAAGATGGTGCAATTAAATTCTCCTCCCATTAACTACATCACTTTGAACACAGAGTTGCTGAATATGCTTGCCACAAGATAAGGAACAACAGTTCTTCAGTGTGTTGGTCCAAATTCACTTCCAACTCAGGCAGGAGCACAGAAAATAGCAGCAGGGACAACTGAGAGCAAAAAAATGAGATAAAATGACTGCTGTATGAATATAGTTTGAATAAGGAAAAAAGGCATTACAGGTTTATTCACTATAGACGATTTCATAGCAGAATGCAACACAACATATAAATCAACAGCCGTACTGAATGCTGGACAGTGGTGGGGTAAAATTCATATTGCCTTGACTCTTGTGACAGAGCTCACCTTACACAGGCAGACTGCCTGCGGGATGGTGACTGCAGGATCTCGGGCAGAATATTTCCTGAAAAAGTTGGTTTGCTCTACCCTGAATTTTTCACCACATTCAACAGACAGCCCAAGTTCAAAAACTGAGAAAGAGTTCTCTCTTTAACTCAGAGTTTGGGACATCTTCTCAGAAAATAAGACATTCCTGGTTCAAATCCGCTCTTTGTCTCATTCAGCACAAGGCTTCAAACTGAGGGTCTGCCATCACAAAACAAACTCTGAGGTACCCTGTTGTGGGTAACCTGCAGTCTCCACTGTTCACAGGAGCAGGAACCAGAGCCTGAAATGAGTTGTTCAAGGGCTAGAAGATCAGCGTTTCTTTCCTGCAGATAAATCGTTATTTAAGTTACCTTACAGAAAGCAGAAGATCCAACATGAGGGATTGAGAGTGCTTGCAATATCTTCCTCCCATCCCTCAAGAGTACACTAATTCATACCTGGTGGCTAGAGCAATGTCCCCGCAGATGGGAGGTGCAGTTTCAAATTCCCTTGGGCAGAGGAATCAGTCAAGCCCTAGGTCTCTCACACCCCACCCCAACCACCTACCTTCCTCATTACAGCTAGCGACCATGTGCTGGGCTGTAATACCTGAGCCTAACCTTGCAAAGATCCTTTAGCTCCTCAAACAAAGAAGTTCTTTGTGGATGTCAAAGCATCAGCTCTTCCCGAAAGGTTAAATAGGGCCTCGACTCCTTCAGTTACTTGGCTTGGAGACAATGAGCTTTAGCAGGCTAAGCAAAGCTCTGCATGTGAAAACAACTGAACTGACATGTATTTAGTATGTTGCTGGCTTCTCCTCCCAGAAGCTTTGATCGATGTTCAGAGAGCAGGTAAAATGTGCAGTGCGTGCCCAGAACTAGGATGCCGGTGGCAGTTCCAACAAGACACCCAGGCAAAAAAACCTCCTGATCGGACAAAAAGGGAGGTCTGTGATGCAAATAACGAATACCACACAAATCCTCCCATCTGCTGATCTAAAGAACTCCACTGATGGCTCTTCAATGAGTTTTGCAGCCACCATGGGAGTAAAGTATTTTCTCCATTTTCAATGCCAAGAGACTGGAGCTTAGAGAAATTTGGCGAAAGCCACAGAGCAAATCTGCCTCGCCAGAAAAGAGCTCCAAACTTTCAGCTCCTGTTCATGTTTCAGCTGCTTTGGTCTTGCTACCTCTTGGTGCACTGAGAGCAGGGACTCCAGTGACGCTACTTGTAAATACGACCGGAGACCACATTGCTCCAGTCCTGCCTGTCTAATCAAGTCCATCTCCTGTGTCCCTTGAGAGCACTGGAATGACAGGGTGAACTCTGGGGTGCAGAAAACCCTAAGAGATGTCTCCCTGGGTATTGAAGGACCACTCTTACTTCAGATCATGCCTTTGTATTACAATGACATCTTTAGGATTTAGAAAAACTAGGGTGCAGACGCTGGACAAACAGTGAGGCACAGAGGGGACAGTAATACCAGCAAATAAAATGGGCCCAGACCCATTCTCTGATCCTGAGGTCAGTGACCCACCAGACCACATCTGCCCAGCTTAGCTTTCTGCAGCAGGGTGGCCACATCCGAACTGCTTAGTGAGACTGGGTCCAAGCTGATCCCCAAGCCGTGGACTGGACGTTGCCTGAAGGTCCAAGCTGATTCAGGTCCAAACCATGTTAGGCACAGTAGCAGCAGGTCAACAGGACTCCGTGGACACCATAAGAGGTGCAGCAGCAAACCTCTTCCATCTTTGGAGAGGGGACCCAGTCCAGCTCTGAGTGCATACACAGGCTGTGAACAGACTTTTAGGTTTACCTCTGCCAGCAAATGGCATTTTCATTGCCAGGGGCACAACAGCACCTTCTTACTCACAGCGGCCACCCCTGTGATCTACCAGCAGGAGGGACCCTCTGCAGCAGGACTCCCCAGCCTGCTGTTGTCAAAATCAGCTAGGTTATTTTAACATACCGGTGCTGACTGTTCAAACCCACGTGACCGACTGAAGCTGATCAGAGGTTGTTTGTACGGTCTTGTCCAGCATCAGAGCTTTGGAAATGGTCCCTGAAGAGGCAATGACATCTTCAAATGGCATAGCTGACAGCAAAGGGAGGGTTTGCTTGTGCCCTTAGTGCTGGGGCACTGACTCGTCTTTTCCAGTTGATGAAAAGCATGGGGTCAATTTTTCTGTAAAAAGAACTGTTGCGGCTACAACACAGGCAACAACACCACGAGGAGAAAATCCAGACAGGACAGATGCATCCAAAGGCTCACACCATCTTGGCAGGGATCAGGTTGAAAGCAGATTAAGCTCAGTTGTGGTGATTTGTGACAAATGGGATGGGATTGATATTAACATGAATAAATCATATCAAACAGACCACTAGAAAGCTACTGAAGAACAGTCTATTTCAGTCATGACCGATCCAATTCATAGCCAAATTACCAACTAGACAGTGAAAGGCTCCATACTGCAACACCCATCCAGCCCAGAAGCTATCTTTGGACACAGCAGGAGCTCTGTCTTGTCTTCAGAACATCCCAGATCTCTGGGGGTTAGTGTGAGGAGGCAAGAATAGGAAGGGGAAAATGTACAACGAAAAAAATAAAGCACATGTTGAGTCTTGTGGGCTGGAAGTGGAAAAGAGATCATAAAGGAGCATAACCAAAGTGCACTGACGAAAAGGAAACATCGGACCTTGGGAAGATAAATAGATTTAATGGTGTTGTGAAAGTATTTTTAACTCATGAGGTCTTTCTGATGCTTTATAGCATATAAAGAAGGGTGGCAACTTTTTTGGTTTTACTTCCTGTGTTTTTTAAAGCTTGTCTTCCCCAGTTTTATTCGGCACATTCTTAAATAGAAAGGACAAGATCCAAGATTTTACCAAATTTGTTTTCCAAGGGTCAAAGAAGTATTTTGCCTTCTGATTTGAACTGCCACTGTTGTACAAGTAAAAGCTGGTCTAACGCAGTGCAAAGACACAAAAAACCACATCTGTGCTCAGATTTCTGCACCAATATAGTAACATGCTTTAAAGACTTGTTTGGAAAATGGCTTAAGCGAAACCATGTTCAAATTGATTTCAGCAACCGACCAATTTGACAATATTAATTAACAGGCTTTAAACTGTAGTTGTTAAATCAGTGCTAAACTGCCTGTGGAAGATGATTCAGAGCTTTTACAAAAAACTTCCCTGGTTTATCAGCAGGCTGTTGCTATTTGTACATGTAGAAGAGCCCTTGAAAACATGGCTTTAAGCAAAGCCAAAGCAGAACTGTCAACAGCTAAAATAGAGCAGCTACCTAATTTTAACTATTAAGTGCAAAAACACGTGCTCCCTCTGGAAACAGGAGGAGCAGTTTCAGCAGTGGCTGCCCCTCGCGGCTGGCCACCTCGCTGCGAGAGGTTGCTGCTCCAGCAGTAACTGCATTGGCAAATTCAGCATGTTTGTGTTCCTCAAAGCACACAGGAGGCTGCTGCAGCTTGGTCTGCTTGCAGAGGGAGTCCTAGCTAGGACATCAAACCGCCTGCTGGGGCAGCTAAGGGGTGCAACCTGTAATGCTGGATGGGGCTGAGGCTTGGGGAGCAAAAGCACCTTGAATTGCTCAGTCAAGATTCATTGGAACACAGTTGCCAGTTCATTCAAACGGGAGGGCCACCTTCATAAATCACACCGAAGCATCCTCAAGTCTAACTTCTTTTGACCTTATTGCTTATACTTAAGGTGCCTCCTCTAAAGAAAAAAAAAAGATAATTTAGCTTATTTTATCATCAATCCCTAGCAAGCTTCAGAAGAAAATAAAGTTTTTAAGCTGTTGGCTCCCTCTCCTTGGAGAGAGACACTTGCAGTCTGCAGGACAGCTGACTTGAAAAGAGCACCAACAGCTTCAAGTGGCTGAGAGTATGGCTTTGTAGCAGCCCACTGCTGTTCCCAAGGGTCTTGTGATTCCCCAGCCAAAGTTGCTTATGCGCCTTCCCTTCTGGCTGTTTGTTCTGGGCTCCAGCTCTGTCTCTGCAGCAAAGCCCTTCCCCACCCCAGTTTGGTCAGCACTGTTTTATTGAATGGGACAGAGATCCCTCCTTAAAAACACCTTCCACTGAGTGAAAAAGACGGGTGGGAAAAGCCTGATCAAAACCACTAATCGTGAAATTCAAACGCCATCCGAGGCTGCCAGGCAATTCACCAAGGTGCGTCCTTGTCTTCTCACCACGTCCTCAGTGGTGGAGTGAGGGCAGCGGAGACAAATCAGCTAATCAGTCTCCGTCCTGATCATGCTGCAGTTCTGGTGGCTAGTTCCTGAGAGCAGTTTCACCCAAAATAGGTGTTTTTAAACAGATTAGCAAGTGCTGGGCCTGTCTGTCGGTGATGGCAATGTTGCAGGAATGTACTGTTATGGCAGCCTCGTGCTACCCATGAGGAAGGACTTTTCTTCTTGGACAAATTTGCCTACACACCGATCTTTGAAAGTTATACACAGCGAGGTAAAGTCTCTTCTTGCTATTAGGCTGCACGCTCCAAAGATCTCACTAACTACAAAAACCTGAACTTCAGGAGACACCTCAGGAAAAACAAGAAACCCACCAAACTCAGAGGACTCCTGCCACTGTGATACCTTTACCACCATCAAACAGCAGCCCCAAGTGCCACACATGCTACTTGTTAGGCTCTCATGACCGTGTTCTCCAGCTAAACCACAAACTTTTATGACTTTTTCTCCTCTGAAATAGGGAATAGCTCCTGTTCCTAAAATGCAACAAAATGACGCAGAGTTTAAATAACTTTGTCAAAATACATGGGAAAGTGCAGGTAGAAACTAGAACTCCAGTTCAATCCTACCAGCTCAGTGTCTTAATTGTAGGACCATCCTTCCTCCCAAATGCTGAGCTTTAACAGGAAGCCAAGATAGAAAAGAGGTTTCCAGTGCCGCTGTGCCCCACCACTGCCTGCTCTGCAGGGCAGGAAGCACCATTGTTATTCTGAGCTGGGCAATCCCCACACATCCATCTCTGCAGTGAAAATACAGCCAGTATCAGCAGCCACAGCCAAGGACACTGCTGATGAAGATGCCACGTTGAAACGGATGTCCAGGATGTTTGCGATCATCAGGGTTGGGGGGGTCTCTGCACCTGGACCAATTCCAAACAGAGTTTTACAGTCTTCAGCTGCCCAGATCAGTTTGCCTCCTTTCCTGGCTCACAGCTGCTCTGTAGTTGAGGACGGCAACACTTTTGCTTGTATGGGAAAAAACAGGGACACAGCAGAATGTCCTTTGCAACATGTCACATGAATGGGAACACTCTGCCTCCATTTCCACCTTCCTCAATTGACTTAAATGACATAACTCCTACAGCAACTAAAAAGACACAAGGGCCTTACCTGCTGCCACAGGCCTGGGAACAGGGAAGCTCTGGGGACTCCAGGATGAGATGTGGAAACAGAAAAAAAAATGTTCCTGGACACACATTCATGGTGGTTTCTTAAAGACTGTTGCTGGGATGCCAAGACTGTCCTGGACTCCAGGACTGTCCCAGGTGAGCTTGTGACCCTTTGCGCATTTGAGCTCGCACGTGTAAAATTCCTGCTGCCTTCCAGCAACGGTTGCATCTTCCCAGCATGCAAAACAAACAGATCCGCACCTGAATGAACAGCCTTTTTCTGCCAAAAGGCTCAATCATGCAAGCAGTCTCATCAACCTTGCGGGGGCCGATCTCATGAGTAAGGACTAGTCCCATGAGTGAGTAAGGACTAGTCCCATGAGTAAGACCCACGGGACTGGACGCAGCTTGTCATTTTTTTTCAAGTGCGTGTAGGCCTGTTAAAGCTGACCTGCAAATCGGGAAAGAAAGCAAACATTAAAGGTTACACTGCCCTCTCTTCTAAGGCAAGCCCAGGGATGCCTGAGGCACTCTTCTTTCCCATAGTACTTCCTTGGTCTCTCCAGACAGCCCCAAACTTGGAGTTACAGCATCCTTGCCTGAAATAAGAACGTCGTCGGACAATTTAGATGAGCCTCACCAATTTCCCAAACCTTGTTTGCTCTCCTTGCTTTACCTGGAGTCCCTTCAGTGCAGTTGTCAACACACTAAACCCCCTAGCAAGTGCATAGGAAAAATCTTCATTAAAAAATGCATGCAAAAGTGTTAACGTCTGCGTGGTGAGAAGGGCCGGAGCAGGGGCTGTGGGCAGGTAACACCACTGGCTTTCCTCTCGTCAGACATTCCCCTCCATTTTCTGGAGTGGGTCTGAACAGAGCTGACCTCTTGCTAGAGCTCCTTGGATGAATGATTTTTCCTTTTAAAATGTTTTTACTGATCCTGCAGCAACTGAATAAACCCAGACAAGGAGAGTTTGCTGGAGGCAGGTGTGCAATTCCCATTCCCTGCTATTTCAATAACTCATTCATACAAGTACATTTACAATAATGTATGTGCACCATGTGTAACAAGAAACGTAGCTGTCATTTCTGCAGTGTCAGCAGCAGCATCAGCTTCCAGGAACTAAGAGCAAACAAAAGCACATTGTAAATTCTGGTTTAGTAGGGAATGCCCCAAGACAGGAGTCACTGGAATTTGCCATGTGCTAAATCACAGTGAAGACATGTTTGCATTCTTCCTACTCATCTTTGCATGCAATTCTCAGATTTTTTATCACCAAATAGAATATGCATGCAAGATGCATATTGTCAGCTCCTGGATGTACAGACAATCATTTAATTTTCTGATCTCTCTGTAACACCTCCTGCTACACAGCTGGCACAGGACAACAAAGAAGAGAGAAAATATCAGCGGTGACACTATCCTAATAAAAGGTTTGCTGCAGCCTGCCTGTTTATGGGGGATTACTACAGTGTGCTGATTAAAGAGAATACGATTATCTCTTTATAAGAGATTTATCTGCTGTGATTGTGTGTACATAAATACCTCACTGCAAGTAGCTGGAGGAAAAGCTATAGTCAGATCATACCAGATCCAAGACCAAAGTATTTGGGATGAGTGACAACAAATCTCTTAGAAAGCAAAGAATGTCTAGCCAGATGCCGCTAAATCTTGGCTAGGTAATATTCCATCTGACAAAGCCAGTGCCCAATCCCTGTCTGGCAAGAACTGGCAAAGCTCCAGCGACCAGCTAAAGAGCTGGCCTACATCTGACAGAAATCCCGTCTTTCCCTTCCACTTCTGAAATAAACCAAGCAGAAAGTCAGGAAACCTAGCAAGGTGTCAGAAGTGAGCTAATGGTTGTTATGGGTTGAGGTGGATTGACATAAATCAGCTTTCAGATTAGCCTTTGAGAGGCCCTCTGGAGTTGCAATGACGTATTATGCAGCGTACACAACACAGTTGTGGTAGGTCACGTCAAATCTATAATGTTGCAGATGTGAAGCAGGGGGAAAATCCAGACCCATACTTTTTTACAACGTTATTAGTCCATGTATTATTCCAGCTTTAAAAAAAAATGTCATTTGAAGATTAAAGGTCACACGAAGGTGAAGTCAAGCTCAGCTCCAAATAAAAATCACAAGAGATCAGTTTGTGCCATTGCCGACCACGAAGTGACGGCAGGGCCACCCCAGGCAATGCAGACGCAGGAGCCAGAGCAGAGACTTCGGCAGTGGCTGCGTTGTTCTGTGCTGCCCTGACGGAGCAGCTACAGCTCTGAGATGCAAGTCCCTCCTGCAAAGCTTTCCCTGTAAGCAGGACACTTTGCCCTGTTGATCGGTACCCTTGGAGTCACTGGGGGATGGAACTGTTTAAATGGGGGTGTTGCAAAAACTGGGACTTCAGAGCAGATCAGTGACAGCCAGTTGTTTGTGATCATCTCTTCTGGCACGACTACATGGGAAAAGGCCCCTTTTAACTCCGAGCTCTGGCAGGGAAGCTCTAACAAATTTTGCCACAGTGGTTTAAGACATCCCCTTTATCATGCAGCACATCCAGACAGACGGGGCTTACAACTGCACCCTGGCTACCCAGTTCACGGCACAGGGAATTAGGCTGTCCACCACACAGGCACCAAGGCCAGCCGAAGGCACCTGCACCATTCTGCTGCCATGTCACCTCATCCATCACCTGGGACAGCATGACAGTTCGGGGGGTGACGACGGGGAGGACGGCACTGCAAAGCGGTTCCGTGACAAAATCACCCTGGCCAAGCTGAGAGCTGCAGCGCACACCTCTTGCTGTTTGAGGTTTCCTAACACGGTGTTGTTAAGTACCTGTTATTCCTGGGAAGTCCCACTCAGAAGGGGTTACCTGCAACAGAGGTCACTGACAGCCCAAAAAGTAGCAGCCACGTTCATTACAAGCGAAGTGAAGCATCCTGAGGAAATGCCTGTGAGCATCTTCTGTGCAGCAGCCCAGAGGCTAATTCACACCTTAGAAGAGATGGAAAGATGGATCCTAGGCTCTCACAGCTTCTAGGCTTTGCTCCCATGCTTGTGTCTCATCTTTAAGAACTCTCACTCCTGGGTAGCCCTATCCGACAGCCCCAGAGACAGAATCCTCTTAGGCTGTGAATCTTGGTGGCGAGAGGGGTCCTCCTCGAGCCTTGACCTGAGCACTGGGATATGAGACAGACGAGGCGGTTTCAGACACAGTCCTCTCATCATCTTTGATTTGCCTGTCTGCTTTTGCTAACTGGTGGCAAATCTCAAGCTTATGTATGTCACCTGCACCATAGAGGGAATTAATGTGCACCTTGACCTCTTGAGACCTTTTCTGCAGCCCGTGCTTTGGACTTCTGGGTCCCCACAGCACGGCCCCACAGTAAATCCAGCTTCTGCCTCCTTTCACGCTTGTTTCCAGTTACAAGGGGTATGAGCAGGAGGCGGGGTGTCCCCAGACAGGCTGGTAGGACCAGGGGTCCGCTGGCCGTGTGCTGGCAGCTCCCCATGCCCCTGCCCTGGCTGAGCTCCCGGGGCGGGCAGAGGCAGGGCTGGGCTGGCGGGCTCTCCTTCCAGACCTCCGTCTTCTTCAGAGCCTCCAAGCTAGCAGAGGGTCAGGGTAGAGGCCTCAGGGCTGATCACACCATTGTGCCTTATAGACGGTTGCTCGGTCCAGATTTGAAGGCCGTCGAGTTTCTTTGCCAGAACTGGGAGCTGAAAGGGTAGAGGTTTTCTCTGGGAAGCAGGGCCTAAACAGAAATACTTTAAAAGAAAGCAGGTACTTTTACCTTCTAGTTCAGCGAGGGCAAATGATTTAAGGTTGCCTTTGTCTCCTATATTAATGAGATGCGTTATTCCCTATTCCCTTAATTCTTTCCACCTTCCACGTTCAGCACTCCTCAGTTCTGAAACCTGGCAGCTCTTCCCTGGGCTCATCCAAATCTGCTCTCCAGAAGAATGAACTGTGGCACTTTCTTTCCCTCTTGCTTGCAATGATACAGAACAAACCGACATCTGCTATCAAGCCATGTGATAAAAGGAGAACCCTGCAAAAAGAGTTTCTAACACTGAATGCAGAATTTTATTAGAATAAGAAAAACCAAATTGTTAACACTGTTCTGCCTCTCTCCATGCTCCTGCTGGAGACATACCCAAATTACTCCCATCTGCCACCCTGCTGCAAATTTAAAAGCAGCAGTAATCCATAGATCCTTGCAACTATGATTAATTCTATCTGGGAAGGAAGAAAACCTCAGGATTCAATGAAGAAGTTACCACATACAAAAGAGATGTTGCCTAATAGTGGCCAGCTTTTATTTTATTAGAAATATAACACTGAAATTAGTTGCTAATGTTTTGAGGTCTGCCTTTGATCTTAATAATATATGTGGTGAGAATTGGACAAATCGGTAATTGTCTCCAGCTGGAGACAAAGCAGTTGGAGGAGAAGTCATTTCAGGATTCTCTGTAGTTGCTTAAGTAAATCCTGGGATTAGGGACATGCAAATTTTACTGGGGAAGGGAACAGAGGAGGGGCTTGCGGTGTTGAACAGAAAAACAAATAAAAATTATTTTAGGTGCGCCAGAAACTGAAAATACTTGATTTTAACTAATTTCAAGAAAATGGAAAACTCAGTTTTAACCTGCTCTATCTGCAGTGAAAGCCAATGGCCGAGTTCACAGTTGCAGCTGACAAACCTATCCAAAATGTTTGTCAGAGCTAGTACCGAGAGGGAGAAGAGACATGACAGAGACTTGGTTTTGGAGGTCTCCTCTGCTATGTGAGAGCAGATGTGTGGACAGAGACCTCCCTCTGAGCAGTGTCTGTTAATCACTTCCACACACCATTCTGAGTAGAGTTATCCCGGCCTCACCTGACGAAACTGTCCTGGGATCTGCAAAATATTTAAATACTAATTTGGGCGCAAATGAGTAACGCTTTGTAGAGGAATGTTTTAACCATAGGCTATAGAGTACTTGTTTCCTTCTGCAGTCCAAGCTAAAATTTTCTGTGAAGGACACCTGCCCTGCTTGCTGAGCAAGGGGAGCCCTACCCCCAAAATGCCTTGTTCCTCAGAGGTGAAGAGATGAAGACTTCTTTAGTCAGCTTGTGTAAGAGACCCCAGTCTTTTTGCCCCTGTTGTGAGTGGTAACCAAATCCTTCAACAGTCCTGCCTAAAAACCTGGAGAATTCGGATCAGAGGTTAAACAGGCCGAAACTGCACTTTTAAATGAAAAGAACGCTCCCTCCAAACACTCGTTAGGATCCTGGTTAGGATGTTGCAATGTAATCTTTGATTTCCCTAATGCTGGGAGCTAGTAAGGACACACAAACCATAACAAGCTGATACCACATCATCTCCCTCCTGCAACTATCATATATGGCTCCAGGATGCACCTAGCTAAAATAGATGCAATTCCTTTGGTCTATCTACATTAAATACAGAAGTACTTTTGGAACAGCAGAGGTGTGTTACGTCCTGCAAGGCTCGGTTTTCCAGCAGGATTACAGAAATGCCACCTTCAAGACTACTAGCAGTCAGGCTGGCATTCTTCCCACCAGGTGTTATTCCACAAACACATCCCTTATGCTCCAATTTTTTTGTGCTATGCCTGCATTTAATGAATGCAAATAACATAACAAAAAATAAACAAATGAAAGAAACACGCTCTCTAATCACTTCAGAGGTTCTCAGCAACAGTTAAAAACAAGCTGGAAATATTTTCATTTGTTGCTCTGGTTTCAAAAGCATTGGGGAAAGATCTTGCCCCATGGGAAAATGAGAGGGCTTGTGGAGGTGGAATGCATTTATGGACTGCAGGGATCTGTTTGCAATTATTATTTGTAGAACATACCTTAATGGAACTACACTGAAGTGGTTTACTTGTGGTTCAAAGACTGGGTGTTACTCATACTTTATATGTGGTAGACAGTATGAGGTTGACTTGGGCAGGAGCCATCGAACACTTCTGACTGCTCAGCCTCATAACATGCATGATATGGCCATGGAAGGCATCTTCAGGTTTCTTCACAATAGCTAGTCAGAGCCTGGAAGCTGTTTTGCCTCTGAGGATGGATTTCCAGGCTTGGGTATTTGTGGTTAGATGCAGCTCCAGCCCCTTGGACTGAAGGCCGATGAGCTGGACTGAAAGTTAGAGGTTCCGCTGTCTTCCTGGCAATACTACTTGTCTGTTAACAACAGAGGACCTCAAAGTAAGTCCCTGGAAAAAAAAGGCGGTAGCTCACACAAATCTTCAGACATTTTTAAAGAAGACATAGGGGAATATGCACTAATTCACTGTTTGCGTATCCTTTTCTTGCATGTAGTGATTTTCAAATGCCAGTTCTTCCTATGTTCTTTGACTTGGGAGCTCAGTTTGTGTCTGTAACTTGCAGTTACAGAGACAGATTTTTTTTCATCTTTTTCTCCCAGCATAGTCTGTTAGTTTTTCAAGTCTATTGCTGTCCATTTTTAATGCTATCTGCAGGGATTAGTTTTGTTGGGGGAGAGGGAGCGGGAGGGAGACTCAGTCAGTGGTAACTTCCCCATGGCATTGCCTTGAAGAATGTGCCCTCTGAAATGCACGAGCATCAGCATCTACTGTAGCTGCCCTCCCTACCATCAACATCATCCTGCATCTGGCCACAGGGTCCTGCAGGTTAGCTTACAGTCCAAAAACACAATCATACCAAAAGGAGAAACTAAGAGCGGTATGTAGGGATGAGACTACGATCTGTCCTGTAAACCCATTCCTGTTTTGTCCTTTTTCCCATGGAAAGCTCATGGGCCAGATGTGCTGTGAAACTGCTCCTTAGATGCTTCATTTGGATCTTCACCGCTTCTGCTGAGATGTTATAACAGGTCATACATACAGGCTCAGTGGTTGCAATTCCTTTCTCCCAGGGCTTGAAGCAACCTCGTTCTGCCGCTTGCACTCCTCCGTAGGCAGGTCGCCAGTAACACAGCAGACTGACGTGACGTTGGCTCCAGCACCTACAGACCCGGCTTATGGCTTAGCCTGGCCTTTGAGTCACATCCTGGCGTGTCTGCTCTGGTGCACTTCAATGGTGTAACTCACCCTCAGCCTCCACAGTGATTGCAACGGTGGGAAGATTACGTGCTGGCTACAGGCTCTGCCCTTGTTTCAGCCCTTCCTCCCCTTTAGCACCCAGGACCACTTTCTGTCATGTCCTGATGATGGCCCAGAGGTGGGAAGAGGAAAAGTAGGCACTTTCACTCACGGTTTCCACAGAATCACAGGAAATGGGATCAAAGTGACATTCGGAGGTCCCTGGGTCTAGCTTTCCTTCAGAAGCAGGATAAGCTCTACATACCCCGCATCAGAGAGACATTGAGCTAATCTGCTCGTAAGCTCCTGTGATGGAAATCTCACAGCCTTCAGCAACATACAAATAGAGGCAGACCAAAGTTACCTGCTCCATTGCAGATGCATAAGGAAGGGTATAAGGAACAGGACAAGTACAGAGTGATCTGTTTCTCAATACGTGCTTCCAGCTTCAGGCAATCACTGGTTTAAAGATTTCTTGAGCTGCAGATGGCATCCAGGTTCTCAGGTACAGTAACTCTCAGTAGATTTATCACTCGTGAGCATATCTCACCCCTTCTAGGACTAGTATCTATGTTTGGCCTCCATAATAGCCTAAGCTTCACAATGTACCTATACATCATATATGTAAATACTCCATATGCTTGTCTTAAACCTGTGACCTGATAATTTAATTCAATGGCACCTGGATCTCACATTATGAAGAATATTTAATAGTAGTTTTGTAACCTTCCTCTACACACCATTCCAACTATTTTATAGGCTTCTATCATATGGCTGCTCAGCTGTCTTTGTTTCCAAGCTGAAAAGTCACACACTATTTAATCTTTATTTGCAAGGAAGCTCTTCATGTCTCTCATAAAAAATGCTGTTTCTCTTCAGTGCATAGCTATACCACACCCTTTCTTAAAGTGAAGTGATCAGAACTAAATATAACACCCAAGGTACAGGAGCTCTGCGGGTTTATGTGTAGCACAGATACTAATTTTTTTTCTCTTCCTCTCCTCTCATTTCCAGTAACATTTGACGATTGCTGAACACCGAATCAATGTTTTCAGAGAACTCTCTCTGGTGACAAGACCTTCCTGAACACCAATAACCAGTTGAGAGCTCACTGTTGTGCCCCTGCAGCTGACTGGATTTTCCTGCCTGTCTCTATTACTTTGCACAGCTGACATGCCACTGCCATGGTGCAGCATGCCACAGTGACAGCTGTCGCTTTGTTTTCTACCCAAGTTTACTGAATTCTCCTACAGCTCTTCATAGCCTTCTTCATTTTTTACTTTCCTGGGTGATGATTTATCTTTCCAAATCACTTAAAACATGTGGAAGAGCACAGGGCTCTACGCAGGTCCCTGGGAAACCCCACCGCTACCCTCCTTCTGTCAGGGAAACTGCCCATTTACTCTCACCCTTTCTTTCCTATCTGTAACAACTTACTAACCCACAGAAGGATGTATCCTCTTACCCCCATGACAACTGACAGAAACCAAGCCTAGTTTCCAGGCCAAGGGAAAATATATTATCGATAGCTTTTCAGAAAGCCAAGTGTGCTGAATTATTTGCCTGTTTATAGATATCCCCAATATCTGTACAGCTTCTGTACAAGGAATAACTGAATAGTTCAGGACTTTAGCCTGAAAAAGAGACAACTTAAAAAGGTCATGAAAGAAGTCTGCAACACCAAGAATGTTGTCACAAGGAGGATGAAAAGGGAACAGCTGTCTGACTTTCCTCAAAGCCAAGAACTGGAATGAAGCTCAAGTGAAGCCACGGAGCCAGGTGCAGCACTAGCAATAGGAAATGTCTCACCACGCAGTGGTAGTAGATGCTGTGGATGCTAAAAATCTGCAGGCTTCAAGGGCAAGCTGGGAGAGTACACAGAAGCTGAGGTACCAAGGACACAGAAACCATATCCAGCTAAGGCTGGCTCCAAGCTAGATAGTTCTGATCTCCGGGTGACTATTAGGAAGAAGCTGCTGCTGTGGCAACAAGTGTCACATCTCCAAGTAGACATGGGCTACACCATAACTATGCACTGCTCAAAGAAAAGTTTTGAGAGAAATACCAACTCATCTGAAGCTGTTCATAGGGTTTTCACCTCTCTGCACTCTGACAGTTTGCAGTCCCATTGCCCTTGTCTAATCCTATAACCACGTACGAAACCTGTGCAGTTTCTGATGATGCTGAACCTGTTCTCCAGGGGAAACTTCAAAGCCTTCTATGTATAAAACCCAACCAACAATGGCATTTAAGACCCAAACTGTTCCTAATTGTGGCTGCAGACATCTTTGTGAGCAGGATCCATAGAGTTTCAAGGGCACAAATCACACAAAAGTAGACTGTGCTGGTCTCCCTTAGCTCATCAGAAGTAAAACAGAAGAAGAAAAAAAATCAGTGAATCGTCTTCTTTATTTATAAATATTTTTTAAAAGAGTCTCTTTTTTTTTCCTCTCGAATTGTATATTCTCAGAGAAAAGGGTGTATTTGGTTTAAATCCTTAGCAACAGCAACTAGAGAACAGAGATGTTTTGACAAATACTGTCTCTAATTAAATCACCAATTTCAGAGCAGGGAATGCACCTTCTTTTTCCTGCCTTCCACGTGAGGCAGAACTCATTTGCATTTAACCACCTTCCTGGTGTATGATGTGCCATGCTGTCAGGAAATCAAAGCAAAGATGTAAAAGGTCTTGTCCATCAGAGCAGACTGAAACTTCAGCTCCTTCCCATGCCAATTAAGATGATGCCACTCAGGGGATTCAGTAACTTTCACCTTGTTCTTCTGAGACATGGTCCTCATCTCATCCCTTCCCGTTTTGGGACCCACCATAGCACATATATTGTGAATGGGTGTGAAGCGAGGGAGCAGCAGAAATCCTACAGAACTTCCAGTGTTTTCCTGCACCCTCCTTCCACTTCGGGAAATTATGTGGCAACCAGGAACTGGGTCTATGCAAAGCATACGGCAGATCTGACTCCCCGAGGAGGGCACCCTGCTAGACTTGTGCGTGACTCACCCTTGGGCCTCTGCCGCAGAGCGGGAATCACGGGCTACTCTGCACGCCATCATTAGGGGTCAGGGCAGCAGCCGTTAGAGCTAGTGAACTCACCACACCTAAACAGCCGTTTTCCCTTGCCCCAACACAATATACTCCTTCCCCTCAACTCCACCCACCAGAATAACCCAAACCAACAGCAACCAGTAAGCCAGACAGTACCTTGCAGTTGTCACAGTAAACATACGGCCAACATCATCTCAACACAGGCTAAACTCCTTTGATGTCAGTGAGAGCGTGGCTTGCGTCAAAGCAGCAGGATTGACCCTTTTGTTCTGGAGGCTGTGCAGGTAGAAAAGACAAGACCTGCAGGCGGAATAAAAGCCCAAAGAAAATGAATTAAGAAATTACTCAGTAACAGTTCAAAGCGCTGCATGTGGGATGAAAGCCAGCTTATGCTTAATAAATCTAAGAAATGATTCAGTAATGGTTCATCCTGTGCAATGGGTTCCCTGTAATTAATGTAAGCAGCATCCGTGACAGCCAATACAAATTAAGTACTGGTCATTCAAATTAACTCTCTGCCTTTGGGCTGCTTTAGTTATGTACCAAAGTAAGAACTTCTAATTGAGAGAAAAGTAAGTCTTTCTCAACAATCACATGCTAGTCAACCCAAGCTACAGATCTGTTGTTGAGGGATTTGGAGCATGGCCACCATAGCTAGCTCTCACGGTTATCATTGCTTCTCTGGTAAAAACACAAGAGATCCCATTGATATAACAGAATTTGCCTCTTTCAAGGCTTGAAATCCACATGCAAAAGGGTGTTCAAAGAAAACTGTTTGAGCAGCTTTCAAATTTCTTGCTTCATTTTGAGGCATTTGCATCAGATGCTTTGAGAGAACAACACTGAAATCCCTCAGAATCGCTATTGTCCTTTATTTATGTCCTTCTGTCTTAGGGCTTAGTCCTCCTTTCTCTGAACCCAGTGGCCAGTTTTTCTTTACTTTCAGAGACCCTTAATATTTATGGAAGAAAATAAAATCTACTATGGACAGTTTTGGTTCTATGGCTTTTCTGCTTGGTGGTGAGGAACACTGCCTAGGCCCCACAGGTAGCTTGTGGTACCTTTCTGGAACACCAAAGATGTTTCTAGATACGTTGGCCTCAAAACGCGCTGACATACTGAACACCTTCAAGAAAGAGCAGGAAGATTGCTCAGAGAACACATGGTAGAGGGAAGGCTAGAAGCAAGGCTGTTGCTAAGCTCTTAGGACAGTGTTGCGCTGAAGATTTCTGAGCTGTGGTCAAAGCAGGGATAGGCCTCTGTTCTTAGATTCAAGCACCTTTGAACTCCGAGCAAGCCTGGAGGCCAGTCCAAATCCTTGCCTTAGCCAAGAGGCAGAAGTTTGGACCTATAGGACTTACACAGTCTAATACAGTAGAAGTTTATTTGCCCTACGAGCACCTTACACAATGACAGATTCTTAAGCCCATCCAGTTCTCCGGTCTGGTTTGTATCATGATGTATTAGTTTAGATGCCCTAAAATGCATTACTCAGTGTGGTGAGATAGATGAAGTGATGCATGAAGTAAGCCAGAAGTAGCGTTGTCTCAAAGTCAGAAGCTCTAAAGCTTTCTGTGATAAATCATTTCCACTTAGCTCCTATCAGTTAGTTGTCACCAAATCCCAACTACACTAGGAAAAAACCCATCAGCACTGATAATAATTTTCATTCCCACTATTCTACTTAGTGCAGAAATTGGTTTGCTGTGTGGACTTAACAGCTAACGACAGCTTGAATAAATGAAGAGGTTATCTATCAAACTTCCTGTAACTGTTTTGTCCACTGAATAGTATTCACTAAAACCATTTTCCATCAGTGGAAAGGAGGCTGGGAAACCTGTTGCTGACAGCTGCTGCTGGTCAAAACATGCCTACCCGGAAGGAAGGGAAGATAGAAAAGGTTCAGACAGCTCAGCACTTCAGCAGTCAAGCTGTAGGCACTTCAGACTGCTGCTCCGCATGGGCAGTCACTGACTCAGGTCTTGTGAGCAGATAGTACCCAATTATCTAACCCCCGGTCAGGAACCAGGAAAAAAAAAAAGTTTGAAATAGTTTGCATTACTATTTCTACCTGACCAGCTCTAGTAACCTTGTCATGCTGGCTGGAGGAATCCAGTTTTTAAAAGACAGTAAAGTGCAAGAAACCAGAGCAGGTCAGGACAGGACTGTACCTTCTAGGAGAAAATGGCCGTAAAATTAAAAGGTAGAAAATCTTCACTGAAAACCCCAAACCAGAACAAGTTAGTTTCAGCTCTTGAAAATTTGACATTTAGATTGATAAGCTCTTTTCTCTGTTGGAAAGTGTTTTAAGAGAAACATTTGGCCAGGTCTCAAATGATTTTCCACCTCTCCTCTCTCCCTTCTTTCCCAGCTGCTTTACTGACTGCCTTACTAGACAGCTACTCTTTTTCCAAATGATCTCTTTCTACGAGACATTCCTCTAATTTCATGGGGAGTGGTGGCCTCTTTGAAGAAAGGACCTCTGCCTCCCCAGATCTTCAGAAGCAAGGGGAAATAGTATGTCTTAACTGACATGAAAGGTCAATTACTTTTCTGTGATCAAGAGGAAGCATGTTAAGTATCACTAGAGACCAAGAAAGACATCCACCATTGGGCATTAGTTTCTAGAAACTGTTTGAGTAGACATCACGTACACATCATATAACAAGAGAAACTACGAGAGATCCTCTGGAAAAATGGTGGAGAGAAGGAGCCGCCTGCCTTGACTGTTTGGTTATTTCACCCTCCAGTACCCTGAGGTGCAGTGTTCTCTCCACGTGGCTGTAAAATCTCCCTTGCTTTGGTCACATTAAATAGCCACCATATACTAGTAAGCCCTGCCCTCATGTTTACCCAAAATTCCACCACTGAAGTCAGCTTTCATTCCCACCACTCCAGGGAGGTCAAGCATTTCTTGAATCTCTGAACTAGCCTCGTGCCTCATCTCTGCTCTGAAGAAGTTTCCATCTTCTTACGGTTTTGACTGGAACCTCTCATGGTTTGAGAGACTGACCATGGAAATAAAGGATGGTCTTCTTCAAACTCTCCTAACATAACTTTCTCTAGAAACTTATCAATACTTCTAATTTCTTCCCTTAACTGGCTGGCTAAACTACAGTTAATTTAGTGATGCTAGTCCCCAGCTACATGCACGTATGGGATATTACACACCATGTTCTTACCCATGTCTATACTCGTGAACAGCATCGGGCCCCGTCCTAAGCACTGGAGTATGATCAACTATGCTCTGCTTCTAGTAGTATTTAAATGGCAGCAATGTAGTTACCATGGCATTGTTCAGAAGTGATTTGTTGTAACCTGTCTAAAATATCTCAGATAGATGATATTTATTTGCTGTGGAGAACTGTTTAAAATATTGCCTCATATTTTCAGTGCAACAGTGTCGTAGTCCCGTTGGGCAATCTCCAGTTTACATCTGGGAAAGGAGGAAAACAGAGTAGCTATGACAGGAGTGTTGCAGACTTTCCTTTTGATTCAGTTTACAAGAATATCGGCAAAATCCTAACAGACAAGATAATTGCTTTTCACAACATTCTCATTTGCATAAGATGATTAAATCCTTACAGGTAAGCATGTGGTCTTTTATGACCCCTACTGTATGCACTTGTGATATAAAGTTGCGATATTACAAAGGTTAAAATACATAAGAAAATATATTTACAGAAGAAATGTTGGCAAATAGAATGGACATGATATTCATTACTGAAGTCAGATGATGTATAATTTGAATGCTTTTGAATGTTGAACCTTTTGTGTAATTGTACATAATGTAATGTAATTGTGTATGTATGTTAATGTATATTGCACTTGTACTAATGCAGTAGTAAAATTCTTGAAAAAAATTACAAAACATAACAACCCCACCCAAAACACCCAGACCCTCACTGAAGTAGAACTAGCACAGCAGTACAGATGTACACAGAGCAGCAAGAGTGGAATTTTTTCGGGTTAAAGAAACATTCCTCCCTGCCTATTGCCAACGATGTGCACAGTTGTCCATGCCAGCTCTCCAAACCCCCACTGTGCACTTTGATGTCACAGCTCTCCGCATCTCCAAGTTCATACAAATCCATTCTGCTCAAGCTGTGCCTATACACAACCCATCTACTATTACCATTTTAGTGATTGTTCTCAAATCTGTGCTACATCTGTACAAATTTGTACTGTAGATGCTGATATTAATAGAAAAACTGGAGTGTAAAGATAGGCACCCCACAAGAAACAGCCAGATGTTAGAACAAGAGATAGTAAGTAGGAGAGACAGAGCAGCTTTGGCAGAAACCGCTGTAGGGAAGGGAAGGGTGGTTCCAGGAATTGGGAGTATAAATTTTGATTAGGGCTGGGCTGGTATTTCCCACTTCAACTGCCTCGTTTTCTCTTTAATGAGGAAATGGGATTTTCACTTTTGCCCCACTCAGTGAAGAATTAAATGGGAACAAGGACTTGCCTTCATAGGCAAGCTGAGTCAAATGTCACTTGTAAAGCATGACCACACTGGGAACGATAGTGTTTTAAACTCATACCTGATCTTGCTGTAAACTTACTGTACTTAAACTCTAATTGCATATAACTGACAAAGGAAATGCAGTACTCATCTCTGCAATTCTTTCTTTCAAATGGTAAGAGAAAAATTACTCCTTTCTGAACACACTCAGGGTCGATCTTCACTCCTTGTACATGCACCACAGTCTAAAACACTAAGCAAAGAAAGAACGGAAGACGAGATCCTGAAAATCAGTCAGCAACAGCCAGACACATTTCTGAATTTATGCTAGCATGGATCATTTACAGTCATTGCAGTTTTCATTCACTTGTACAGGAATCAACTTACTTTACCTCTGCTGATGTGTGAGTGTGCAAACTAGTCTGTACCACGGGATGGTCACAAGTATTTTGTATGGAAATGCCACTTACAGTACCAGCGCAGGACAACGTGTGACATACTATCCATAGAAATTTGCCATTAGGCCCCATGTGGATCAAGGATCTGGGCCAAATTAAAAAACAAAAGAGGAAGGAAGAGATACTAAAATGCGGTTAACACAAGCAGAGTCATCAGAGAGAGGAATGGGGCAGAGAAGAGAATGCCTAAATTAAAGGTGAGGGAATGGGTGTGGAAATTAGCAATACCCAGTTTTATAGACAGAATGACTTACGGACCATGTCACAACGTTTACAGTTATCCATCTACAGAGTCCTTAAAACGCAGGAATTCTTTTTCCTCCGGTTGTGTGAACTATAAGCTCTGCTAAATCTGATTATTTTCTGCAGGCTATACCATAAATTGTTCGTTTTGGTAATAGGACTACTTCTTCATGTTCATCACAAAGAGTCAGTTGTTGAGTAAAATGGGCTTTGAAACACAGAGATAACGATCAAGAGCTGAAGTTTATTAATAGATTTATGTGCTTTCATTCAGCTTAAAAACCCCATACTTCCCAAGATCAGATGAAATATATTAGCTATGGAAACAAGCCAAAAAAAGTATCTAATCTTTATGAAAGAGATAAAAAAATAAAACTAGTGAGTGACTCAGTTGAAGGATGGGACAAAGTGAGAAAATGACTCCAGTCAATTAATGCTGCATGCCTCTTCCTTATGCCCTAAAACCAATCACAGAGTCATTGGGCTGGAGAGGCCCTCTGAAGTTCATTAGTCCATTCCTCCTCCTCAAGGCAGGCTCCACTATACCTGTGGGGTTCCTGCAGATGTTTAATCTGACATTGCAAGTCTTTCGGTGGACATTGCACAACCTCCCCAGGTTAGCTGTTGTACTGCTTCACTGTCCTTCTGCATCGCAAAGTTGGTCCTTTCTCCCTGGAATTCAAGTCTATTACTCATTTTCCCATCATGGAGAACACAAATATAAAAGGCTGCTGCAAAGCAAGATGGAGTAATTTGAAAACTGTTACCCCCGCCCTCACAACTCTTCCTGAAGCTGGTCATCTCAAATCATACCTACTTTAAGTTCCATACATAAACCAACCCCATGAGTATAAAAATGCGTCCATACATTTTACACACACTTGCTATTTATGCAGAGGAATATTTTAAATCGTACTTTACTATTTTGTTCCGATATTAAAAACCAGCAGTGTGGTACAGTAAATTCTTTCATTGTTTTGTGTAAACTGATGGATGCTCTCCATTTCAGACAACTATACCAGCCACAGGAACGCAGCATGCTTCTTGGCTTGGTAATGGTATTTCGGAAAGAACATTACACAAATAGTTCTGGTTCAATGTTTGTTCAATGACTAATAGCCTATCTGAAGTACATCGTATTACTTGTGGAGTTAGAAAGCACTAAAGTATAGGTCCAGGCCTTTTCTTTATCTCGCTAGTATTTCACTCACACTTAACCACTATCTGTAAATTTAGTTATAGGGAGTTTTTAAACTGATTCTCACCACTAAATTCTCATACATGGGTACTACTGACTCTAACCAGCTGCTGGTTCATGGGAAAAAGTAGCGTGAGATTAATACTTGTTCAATCAATTACAAATTTTAAAATTATATACTATCTTTCTGCTTTAGAGACATGTTAGGTATCCATCTGCCTATATTAGAATGATGTGTGCTTCCTTCAGGAATATAGCCACAGCAGGAAAACACCTTTGGCATGGCAGACCTGTTTCTGGTTAATTCTCTCTGGTCTTTCAAAATCTGCATTGGCCACTGGTTATTTACTAGAGCACGAATTCAGTTATAGTTAAGATGGAGACTGCATAGAGCTTTGCCTCTTCTTCACCTTACACAAATGCCCTATTCCACCATGATCTCATGCAAGCCCTCAGCAATCCAGTGCACAAATGAAGAAACTGTTGAATGAAGAACGATCCACAAGGTAGGTGTTCCTGGGCAAAGACAGACACATTTACAATGCAGTACAGTCTCCCTCCTTGAAGGGGCACATCGCAACTGGTCAAGTTACATATGCCATTCAGGGGTATTCAGATTCTTGAGCCAACTCTAATGTTCTCATTCACAAATGCTATCTGTGACCTCCAGTTTCCTAGGATTCTTCTCCATAATGGCTGGTATCTACTACTCGCACTTCTATCTCTAATTAGCCTTATTCTAGCAAGATTATATACATGAGAGAATTATATACATTGCACATAGAAATACAGCACACTTACAGGCAAAGCCTGCAGTGCTTTGGAAATCCCAAACAGTAGGGACTATTGTATAGTATCTTCTAAACAACGTAAGCACTAAAGGTACATCAAACCCGTCTTTCAGTTTCCACATTTACTTCCTGTAATATTCAAATCACAGTCACCGTCCTATCTTTCCAGGCATCTCATGGGTTACGCCTAGTATATATTTAAACACCATTTAAAGTGCATCCCAAATAACTTTTATGCGAAATAAATGGTGTGCTAAGGACAGTTTGCATGTGCCTTCTCTCCAACAGTACAAAGTATATTCCTTTAATCATACAGACTCCAAACTAAATACATGATCAGTATTACCATAATGAGGTACTCCATAACTGCATTAAAAACAAAACATACACTGACCTAAACAAGTGTCAGCCAGGACAGTCTCAAACCAGAAGAAATACACTTTTTTAAGCTGAAAATGAAGCATTCCAAACACAGTTTACTACTGTCCCGCATATGAACCAGATTTTTTTTTTACTGCTCTTGACAGTCAACAAAATCATTGCTGAAATAAGGATGCCTTAAACCATAAATGCACCTCTAGCTCTTGATCAAACATAATGGGATTAGGCCCACCATAAGAAGGAGCAAACTCCTCTGAATTCCTGTTCTTACAGTGCCAGTTCTGTCCACCTAATCCCCAATTCTCCCTGTATCAACCAGAATGGTGGCAAGTTTCCACCGTTAATCTTTCCACGTTCAGCATAGCCATGTGCATGAAGCGAACACACCTGAATTGCATGCAGATAATTTCTAAGAGATAACACAATGCTCCAGGGGAAAGATGTTGCACTAGTACAAACTGTAACTTGTCACTGCACTTGGATTTCAAAGGCTTGAATGTTATAAAAAGACAAGACTCCAAGAAGAGGGACATACCCTGGAGCAACCACAAATGCATTACATTTTCTCAGTGGCTAAAGAGAAGTAATAATGGTACTTCTTGATATACAGCATGGGTGAGACTGACATTAGAATACTGAATAGTTCTGTGTTAAATAGAAAGAATGAGAAGCTTATGGACAATGCAAAAATTTTACAGGTGAAGGTAAAAAACAGGTATTGAGAGACTCATCCTTTAGTTGAAAGCAAGGACAAAGAGGTGATGATTACAATGTATGTTTTAAAAATGAAAATACCAGGTGCAAAAGGCATTTTTAAATAAAAGGAAACAATATAATTAAAAACAGAAGCAAGGAATTAAAGCAGGTAAAATTAAATTAGGCAGACGAAAATAAATTTAACCATGTGACTGATTATTCTATCATCTAAAAAAAAAAACCCAAAACCATCAGGCTATGAGAAACAAAGGTTTTTACTGAAATAACTGCAAAAATTCTACGGTAAATACTGTCCAGGAGACCTGACCAGATTAATAACCTCTCTGGTTTATAAAGCAGAACACCTAAGAACCTCAAAGTCTCTTTAAGACGATTTACAGTGATGGGGAGATACACTGATTCTTGTTGAATCCAAAGTTCACAGTTTCTTGGATTTAGCAAAAACACAGTTTATAAAGCCTTTTAAAAAGTAATAAACAAAGCTCCTTTAGGATCAAACGTAAAAATTAATTTATTTGCTTAAGTAGTGAACTACTTATGTAAATGATGGGTTTACAAGATAAAACTCAAGAAGAGATACTGTATCCTGGTTAGCAACAAGCATTCTGATGGGCATCAAAAAGAAGACATAGAAAAGAATCAATCATTTCCTTAACGTAGCTTCTAGTTTCTTAAGTTACTTAACTAAACCAACTTTTTGAAGAATAGGAGGCTACTGGCTTGGCCTTAATGTGCTTGTGATGTGAGCTTATACCACTTGATCTAGGTTGAACCATAGCTGGCTCACCAAAACATATTAAACCTGGTCCTAAGGATTCTGTGTAAAGGCAATATTCACAAAATTTAAATTAATAATACTATCCTTCCAAGATTTCCCTTTGTACATTGGTGTGGCAAGAGAGTGACTCAGAGGAACTTAAATCAGGCATTCTCAATTGCCCTCATGATGACCATTTGTACCTCCCTCCTGGCTACTAAGGCAACCCAAGAATATAGAGCCAAGCCAAAGTCAGTTTTTGAAAAACACAATTTTGTGTCATCCTTCAAGAACCATAAAAGAAAAACTTGTGCCCTTGTAAAGATAAGTTTGTAGACAAAATAACTTACCCTTGATCTCCTGTCTAAGCAGTCACAAATAAAGATTTCAGAAAGCAAAAACCCACAGCTCTTAAATAAAAGACAGGCAGCCTCGTTGTATATGTAAATTCTTATATAGAAAACATCCAGGGTTACACAATAACCAGTTGCTGGTGATTTCTGCACAAATACAGCTCACACCGGAGTTTATAACACCGTACTTGCAGTGTCCTTTGATCAATATTTCTACTTTCATAGACTTTTCAATAATACAGGGTTTAGCAAGTTCTGTTTTTTGTGTTCATCAATGAATCAAAATACAAATACATTGGTACTGTGTCCCAATTTGAAAAAGTCCCTTTTTCAAACGAAAAATGAGGTAAAAAAGTTTCTTAAAAATACAACATAAAATAAATCAAAGAAACAGTCGTCCTCTTCCACGTTTGCTCTTGAGATGGCTAGCAGAACGCCTAAGAGTTTTCCTCTCTTGACGATGTCGTTTCTCAGCTTCCTGCTGTTTCTTTTGCTGCTCTGACTGGAATATGGAAACAAAAAAATAGACTCAGGTTCTTGTAAACTTACATATCACTTCATTCTTCAATTATCTATATATCAAGTCAGAATTCCATTAGGGAAATCTGGAAATGTTACTGTAAATGGTCCCATGCTACCTTGTCTTATACCACACCTGTTGATTCTGGGTATCCCCTAGGCATTATCATTTCAAGTAGTTCAGAAAAAACATTTAAGACAAAGATATTGAAAAACCAGTGAATAAAATCAGGTATTTCAGATGAAAACCAATGTCTAGCAACAGACTGTAACATTACACTCCAGAATTTATCTTTTAATGCCCTTAAGAAGGTAGAGCACAATTTGAGGCTCTTTAGTATCTACTTTGGTTAACTAGTATTACCACATTTAGCATTTGCAGAAAAACATTTTAAAAAGACAGAACAATTAATTAAATTTGTTGAAACATACAGGTCTTCTAAAAAGTGTTCTTAGAGGTTCTTGAAAGCGTTTGATATGCTGTATGCAATTCTAGAAAGGCTTTCCACATGACAATAATTTAAAAACTCTGCTCCTGTGGCACATGCTCTATAAATGTTTTTCCTCTTCATCAAAAACATGCTGAAAGGGTTTCATTTAATACCACATAGATGAGATGGCTCCTACAGCCATAAACTACTATTTTTTTTGGAAGACTAAGGCTTGTCTTCAAACTAAGCATAATCTGGAACTAGCAGACTTTAACTACCCAAGCTCAGGCAACAGTCCATACTATAAAATACTCCAGCAACTAGAGCAATTTCAATGACAGCACAGGATAAGTGCATTATCAGTGTGACAGAATTACTGGATATGCAGCTGTATTCCCACTGCATCTAATTCTGTAATCAGCAGCATTCATACACCAGTCCATCTCTTCCTGAATCTCCCATTGAAGTACCATTTGAACTTGAGCTTGAGATTTGCATGCGTAGACAACATTGTGGCTGAGGTGAGATATGAACCAATTTACCAAATGTAGCAATAAGCCCGTATCAGTATCATGGTAATAAAAACTAGTGGTTTTTAGACATTGAAATTTATTGACTCCTGTTTCCACTGCAAGTAGGGAAACAAGAAACCCACTATGTGAACAAGTAAGTAGTTCCTCTCTGTCTCCAGACTTCGTCTGAAACAGTGCTGAGAAATCTTACGTAATACAATGTTGACTGCTACTGCTAGTATACTGAAATAACTACTTAGGTATTTTAGAAACCCTGCTATTTTCTTATATCTATTTGTTATGATAAAGCATGCTGAAATTGAAAAACAGGATGCCACACTGTAGGAACCATACTAAAATCCCCTGAAACTAAACTGTGAAATATCAATGACAAGCAGTTTCATCACTGGATCTGTCAGTGGTTGCTGGGCATTTGGGAGGCTGCTAACATACCACAACTGTAGCAGCCAAGTTCAGTCTCAATTTCACTGTGTATCAGGTTGAGTGATACCAACCCCATGGAAGCACAATTCTCTCCCTGACTAAATCTTTCTACCTACTCCTAAATACACCTGCACTTTAAGGAAAGAGCATCACAAACCAGAAATTGATGATCAGAGTAACAATAAAAATCACTGTTCTTGGCTTGCCAACTTCATCTCTTCATCCTCTGAAAAGGAGTGTCAAGACACAGCATACTGCATAACATGACTTCTTCCTAGCTCTCCCTGCTCCATTCCCTGGGACTTCAGAATACATACACAGGGTCTGTTTATTTGAGAGAAGACTTGTAAGTCTTATTTCACTATTCTGTTGATAGGAGAAAGGTTCTCCACTGTAGGTGCATTATTTTTCTTTTAATTAGACATTAAAAAATCTTATTAATGCAAATGAGCACCATGTATGTATTTCAATAAAGCAACATCAGTTAACAATCAGAAAAAAATTCCATATACGTTAGCAGCAACATAATTAATAAAAACTCAAAGCTATAGCATATCTGATGGAATCAAGTAAAAATGGCATTCTGAGCCACTGCTGTATCTGTCTTCTTCCACCTTACCCCAAATCTTCGCAAAACTGTTAGCAAAAGTTCATTGTTCACCACCAATTGCAAGAAACCTTGTGGCTTTGCATTTTCTAAGTTAAAACTACTATAAAAAAGACTGTGCATTTGAAGCCCTGCAAAGCCCATTTAATTAGCTGCAAGACACTAACATATCAGTTACAGCAGTTGGTAAAATTCCCAGAATGGTTATCCCACACAGCACTGCAGAGGAATCTGTGACTTACTCCACAGTCAACACATTTTAAATTCCAGCAATACAGGAATCAAAAACAGATGAAAAAGGACATCTGCAAACAGACAATAATCAGGTAAAGCAAGTAAGGTAGAAATAGTCCAATAAATTTCGTTATTTAAAATTTTTTTTTCAGGCATACCCAATGTGACAACCAAATAACTATTTAGCCGTTCTTGTAATAGCAGTTTTACCAGTGACAATGATATTAGACCACTGGTAAGGAGAAATGTATTATAGTGAAGATGCTTACCTGAGGAAAACCAGTTTTAACTGAAGTACATTTTATCAGCTCAAGCATCAATTAATATGGGTCTTCAGCTTTAATAATGTGCCCTTTCCTCAGTTCTAAAGCAATTTTCTAGCAAAAAATCCCTAAGTGTTCTACAGCAGTAGCAGATGCACACATGCATTTAACTCTGCCCACACTATAAAGTAATCACTTGTCTGCAATCTACACAATTCCTTAGGATGGGAAATAAAAACCCTTTGGGAAAGGTAAACAGGCAGCAGTCAACTACACACTTCAAATGGAATTTGGCAAGTAGAACAGGATCAGAGCTCATTCTTGTGACCTGTGTTACTCAAGTTCAATGACAAAAGTGGTTAAGAGCTCTGGTTTTTTTCATGCTGAGACCTAGCAACATTATCAACCAGAGAAAGCCTGTCACCTACAGCATCCTGATTGCATTTGGACCTGCAGACCGAGATCTGATCAGTCCTGGCACAGGAGTCAGGTAAGGTCACAAGCTTCTGCAAATAAACTATTAAAAGATGGAAGCCAGTATTTTCCACCGGAACGCAAGATTATATGAGTATTGCCTGAGTTATAAGGGTATAAACACACAGAGTACTACCGGAGGCTTTCATTCTCTTGGCAAGAAGCAGAAGAGTTGGCAGCTTATAAAGAAATGAAGAGGGACATTTGTTTGACGGTTTTAAAGTTCCTGTTCTTTCATGCAAAAACTAAAGTTACTTGTGTATTATCTTAAAAAATTATATATATAGCTCACCTTCTTTAATTTGAATGTTGCCTGTTTGCTGCCTACTGTGGTATCAGACACATTGAGCGTGCCAAGTTTTTCTTCAAGCTTTAAACGATCTCCAAGAGTTTTCCTGCAGAGAATAATTAACATTAGTCCCTATTCTTGCCACCTTTTTACTATAATAAAGGCTGATAATACAGTCAAAACTAATCTCAATTTCTCTGAACCTTGAAATGCCATAACTCTAAAAAATAAACATTCAGTAAACAGAAAAGAAATACAAGTTCAAATCATTCCCTCCAGATATTGCTTTCAGTAGAAACATTTTTAAAATTTATGTAAAGTTCATTGTTTTTTCTGCTAAAAAAGCAACAGGACTCTAGTTGAGAAAGAAACCCACCCTTCTATTGCTATAGTTTTCTATGAAATGTTAGAAAAAGTCAGGAATATTCAGCTGCAGTAATAGATACATACACAAATAAAAAAAAATAAGGCTAGATATATCCAGTTTTCTTGAAATCTTATAATTTCTGAATTGGAAACACTTTTGAGGGAAGGAAATCATCTTGACTATACATCAGAATTAATTCATTACCAAATGAATCACTTCACTGATAGAGACAAACTACTTAGTCCAAATACAAATGACTGTTCGGAGACTGTGCTCATAATAGTCTAATGCAAATAATTTTCTAAAGAGAAGAACAATGCAAGCAAGTGAATGTGATAAATAAGACAGACCCTGACCCCAGAGAGGACGTCCACATGAGCATACGCCTTCAAGCGCATGGTGCTTGTCAGTTAGTTTCTATAAGCAAGCTGGTATAGAGCCTCTCCCTTGGGCAGCCTCCCTAAAGGCATCTGAGTGTCCTAGTATGGCTCATCCTTCTTCTGCAACGTGGGCCCTACGAGTAGGTAGTGCCACCTGAGAATACGACACGGCTTGTATGATCAGACAAACTCATTCTGCAATGTGCTTAGAAAACATTCGCCTAACAGTAAGTGAAGTTAGTTTCTGTAATTTAAGATACTGCCCTATTAGATCTCTCTGAAGAGGTCTAAGAGACATGTTTTGTACAAGTTTTAAAGTGGAAGATAATTCATCATAAAAATACAGATAATCAGCAGCCACCAAAGTCAATGGCGTTTCTATGGACGAAGGGCTCATAGGTTGTGGCCTGTGCATGAAGTCTCTGAAGTCCGCTGAATTTTGGTTAATGAACCATTTTATGTAACAAAGACTTTTCAGATTAACAATGAAAAATTACTGTCAAGAATTACTTTATTTCTCATGACTAGGTACTTTGATTGTATTTTTTCTGTAGTATATTTTTCATTGAGTACATGTAAAAACTTGTTCCATCTGTGTGAATCGGGAAGACAAGCTAAGCCTTAGAGCTAACTATGGCAGCAGATCAGTCACCAACATTGTGGTGGGATTTCTACATTCAAGTGAAGTCCCATTTTTCTCCCCTTTGAAAGTGAACTGGAGAAATATGGCTACTACCCAGCAATTATTTAGCATGACTGCCAAGATACTGCTTCTGTCAGGAGAAAAATTAAAATGAGGAGATATTAGCAAAACGCTGTGGGGTTGCAATTTTACTGAATAATTGCAGGTATGGTTATATTATCTGAAAATGTGCAGACCTCAAATGATAGTGAATTGCACACACTGATACACAAATACTTAAAACAGCTGGGTTGTTTCGTTTTTTTAAAAATCATCCTTAACAGATGGATTGAAGGGATACATTAACAGTGTTATTAAAAGCAACTTCCCCTGCCCTACAGTAAAAAAACAAACAAACAAAATTGCCCAGGCACTTCTTTTTTTCCTCATTATAAAGAGAGCACTTTTTCAGGACTTTTCCTGCTGTTTTTACTTTAGCAATGCCTAGGAATGTCAGCTGTGCTTTTGTTGACTTTCTTGGCCACCTCTGAAGACATATACGTTGACTGTCATACTTTATGAAGTATGACTACTGTAGTAGTCATTTTGACATGCTCTAACTTCAATAACAAACCTTTTAAAGGGACATCAAGAAAATCAAAAGAGCTCTTAGCACACTGATAAAAACCTTTTCCTCTTATGGATTCCTTTTAAGTTACTATGTAAGGAACTTATGCAGTAAGTAAACAAAGCCAAGTTTTGCAGGTTTTCATGTGTAAGCGTAAGAGTGCAAAAGGGGGAAATGAAATGTAGATGGATTTGAGGCAAGGTGGTTTTTGGTGTTTTTTTTTTTTGTTTGTTTGGTTTTTTTTGGTTTTTTTTGGTTTTGTTTGGGTTTTTTTGGTTTTGTTTGGGGTTTTTTTTGGGGTTTTTTTGGTTTTTTTTTTTTTACAACCATGAGTAAATTTTGCAGTTTTCCTGCGCAAAGAAATGCGTAGACTGTTGGTCTATGAAGAAATTTATAGTACACACCACTGCTTTAGAAGTTGGGCTTGGAGCCGTGCTGAGTCAGTAACATGTCGAAAGAAACACCCAGTTTTATGTAAGTCATAAACTGTTTCCTCAGGTAGAACATTATACGATTAGAGAAAGAAAGAACACCTAGCCATTAAGTGCATAGTGAAGGTATTAAGGTAGTTAATTATATTGGTCACAGACCATCATTCCATAACTTGGATAAATCAAATCAAAGACGAACATGCCAGCCTCACCAGATGGTACATGCCACTACAGTCTTTCCAATTTTCAGTACGTTACTTGAATTAATTATTTTTATGCTGACTACTTATCACTGAATAAGGCCAGCAGAAAACATATTTAGGTATTTTCTTCATTAAATTCTAATATGTAAAAATGCTTATTAACCAAACAAGTTAGCTCACAACACAGACTAAGTCATTATGATTACAGAATAGTATCAGCTATACGTTGTAAGAAACAGATACCAGCTGTTAATTTTTAAATTTCTTCTAAGAATTGAGCAGTATTAAACTCCATCCTAAGAACAATGCTTGGATGAGCACAAATGGGATCAGTGAGTATACAGCTAATTGCTTAGACAAAAATAAAAAAAATCATGGAAATACAATTCAATGACAGCAACTCAGAAAAACATAAAGGATATAATGCTGTCACAACCACTTTTATGTCATCCTTTTATATTCTCAATTTTCTCTTTTTTTTTTTTAAACATTTTACATTACATCCCATCTATACCCTCTGTGCGGTAGGTGCATCTAACCTAAGCCACCCTAATTATGCATCACACCTTGCAAAACATTCTGCAGAGAATTAGCAGTGAATCTTAAGACAGATTTTCTTTTCCCTGATAGCAGTCTTTTGAAAGTCTTTCCTTGGTTTACGTCATCACTGATATTCCTCCATCCACTGGACAGGTCTGTGGTACTCACTTTCACTTTTCCCGAGCTGAAGCAATCATTTTTCTCCCTCTATACACCAGATGAAAGAAGTCACTTTGTCCTGTGTCACACTGTATTCATTTTTTCTAAATGTTTCTCCTCCTTACATCTGTCTTGGCTTATTTACTTAACTTTCAGTATCCTTGTTCACATTTAAGCCTTCCATGTTTTGAACAAAATGAAATCTTAATACTCCAAATTGAGTGTCCCTGAGAATTTCTTTTAGAGGTCAGCAGCTGCATGTGTATAAAAGAACAGTATGTGAGTAGGCTGCAGCCATACTGCCTTTTAGGGAAGTATTTCAATGGCAATGAGAATACAGTGCCATTTGACCAGTGTCTCAGGCTCCTTTCAAGTCCCTTGCTAACATGACTATAAAACCAAGGACAATGTAAAAAATATCCTTAACCTACAATACTCTTGTCAGAGTGTCCAGAGTGGATTTTCTCCTGACAAAGAAGAAAAACTGACAAAAGTCAAAAAGTTGCTTCATCTTCTGGAAGAAAGAAGGAAAAATAATCAGAAGAAAGTTGATCGGGAAATCTAAGAAAGCTGGAGTCCAGAATGAGTGGGTATATTCGATATAAAGAACAAAAAAATCCCCATGTGAAAACACTTGCTGATAAAAACCAGCTAAGTAAAACATGGGAATCAGTTCTGCAGAACTACTATAAATCCCAATTTATAAAAACTACTATTTCTATTTAAAGAGGTTGCACAGGTGCAACATAGACTACTAGACTACTGTAGAAACAGTCTCAGTAATACTTAAAGACCATTTTACATGGTAATTCCAGTTAAAAACTTGCACACTTAAGGGACAGGCTGGATTTTTATCAACTGTTTCTTTACATATCTCTACATAAAGTTTCCATTATGAAACAACTAGGTTGTAGAGTTAGTCATTAGTGACATAAAGAAACAGCCCCATTATATATATAATTCACTTGCTTTTCTTCGACTGTATCATTTTGTTCTAAGTAAAAACATAATGGCTATTACGAGATCCATCTAGCCCAGCAACTTGTTTCCAACATTAGTCAAAATTCTGCCTTGCATCCAGTGTGCTGCAAGAACTTTGAAGCTATTGTGTTTCAAGGTTTTATATTAAGTGTCTGCACTCCAAATAATAAAAGGCTATTAAATCTCATCTTCTGAAGGGCTCAACTCACTTCTGAAAAAAAAAAGTCAATGAGATTTGAAGGCATTAAGCACCTCAAAGCCAAGTCCTTTAGTTTGATGTGCTCTTTATACAGTACCAAATTACTTCAGTTGGTCATCAATTTAAGGAAATCCAAATTTAAAAAAAAAAGTTTGATTTTTTTGTATTGCAAAAAGAAAAACAGAAATACTGAGATCTGACAATATAAGGACAGCATAGTTTTTGAAAGTTTCTGGATGCCATAAAACTACCCAGACAAACAATTTTTCTTTTACCACCTTGATCCTACCCCCAAAACAGTAGACTAGTCATGCAGTATTCAGCATGCTTTTAGAGGGTCAGATGAAAAACATCCAGACTGTCAATCTCATACTGATACTGGTGGAGAAATATAACCAGTCTCAAAGACATCAGCATTGTTATTTGTGAGAGCACCAGTTCACCAATAATGAGTAATGGATCCCCAAATCTGGCTCAGAATATTAATCTCTTACTCATCTCATTTGTGTTGTCTCTCTGCCATACTTTAAACACTGTATTTGTTTAACTACAAAACAAAGCTTTCAACAACTATGTCGCTTTAAGTTATATCCCTGAATCGCCAGATGTGGCTTTACTAGCAAGTGCTTCCAAGCCAAAATGCCACTGGCCTGCACTGTAGAGAAATACTTGAGAATCGTCCACCCCCAGCTGTTAAAATAGGAACATTAGTCTTACTTCATTAATTTCTGTTTTTTGGCCGAGTCTTTGAAGCTTCTGAATTCCTCTCCCTCTTTAATCTCAAAAAACTGAGGTTTCAGTAATGTTTGCTGATCCTCCTTGAACCTTTCCTGCCGCTTTACTTTTTCCTCTTGGCGTAGAAGCTTGCGCTGTTTCCTGACCTCTTCAACCCAGCCTTTTTCATCATCTGAACTCTCAGAACTTTCTGCATCACTTGCTTTTCCTTCTGGTTCTTCCTCCTCTTCCTGCAGACAAAAATAGTATAAAATAAGAAATCACCAATTAATTTTCTTTTCAAAACATTCCTGCAATTAGAGTACGTGACAGTTTTTACATAGATACAGTTGAAGAGAACTAAAATTTGAAAAAAAGCAGTAACAGCAAATGAAGCAGAAGATACATTATAAAATTGTTTCCACCTACCTATTTTGTTTTTCAAACCTATATTCACGTAGGCACAATATTGTTCACATGTAAAAACTAGGATAACATTACAAATTACACTTAATTACTGTAGCTGATAAGACATTCTTGCGTTGCCTCCATCTTTCCTTCTTTCTAGGGTGAAAAATCTGAATGCTTGAAACAAAGGAAAAAAATAAAACCAAACCCACTATGGATTTTTCGTAATCCAAATGGAAAATATTTTACCTGTTCTTGTGCTTCCAGTTCCTCTAATATCTTTAGTTTCCTCTTTCTCTTCTCACTTATTTTAGAAACAAGTGGGTTAAGTAGCCTAAATTCCTCACTCTGCTCATCCACCTGGAAATCTGGATTCTCAAACATGACCTTAAAACGATCATCTTTGAGAAGGCTAGGCAGATTCTGGAAAAGAAGCAAAGCATGTATGAGTTATAAATTCTGAGAGAGACATGGGTAAAGTAAGTAACAACTTTTTAATTAAACAAAACTTAAAACCAGCATGTGAAATGCCAGTTGCTTTATCCTTCCAGGTCATATAAAAATCAAGATTTATGCTTATTATATTTTATTACTTTCACAAAGATCAAATAAATATCATTCTAAGCTACATGTAAGCAAGGCAGGGTTTTTTTTATGCACACTATAGACACCTTAAATACACAATTACTAATATTTTTGAATTAGTGTTTCTCATACGTTCAGCCAGCTTGTCTGGAGACATGTTGCTATCTATCGACTAATCAGCAGTACCTCCAAGGCAAATACCCTGCCTGACGGGGATGATTCTACAACATGTACAATAAATTATCAGGGTAAACATGTCTTTATGAAATGCTACTACTGTTTTACTGTAAATACGTAAGAGTGTTTCTATACATCTTGTAACATTCTTTCTTCACTGCCCTCGCATACAGAATGAAAAAGGCAGTTTCATTCATGTCAAACTAAAATGAATTCAGTGTAAATTATGCTACTGTTGAATTAGTAACAGTTCAAGGTACAATTTCAGCTCGTGTGAATACCTGTTGTCATCATTTTAAAATCACTGAATACAAGCTTTTTATTATAAAAAGCTGGTATTTCAACATTGCCAAACTTATACCAGCACATTCATCCCACCCCATCATTAAATTTTCATTGTTACCTGAGAAGTGGGGGGCGGGGGAAGGAGATACAGGAAACAAAAAGTGTAAATTTCAAACACAGGAACTGTTGCAAATGTGTGACTTGCAGTCACACAGCCAAAAATTAAATCCCAAAGCCTAAAATAAATTGCTTTTCATAAGACTCTAATACCAGTTCAGGAAAATAACCAGGATATGCGTTTTTATGTATACCCTTTTTTAGTCCACTTAATAACACAATCTACATGTACTCCTAGATAAATCAGCCCCCATTTTTTGAACTGATATTTCCATCTTAACACTGGCTGAGGCAGTCTGAATTTAAGGTTTTACCACCACCTACTTTTTCAGTAGTTCATGCTTCCTACTAACTGTACACACAGGATTTCATTAGATGCCACATAAAGCTAATGCATGCCTTTCATGAATGCAGGATTCAGGAATATATCCTATGAGAATGAGCACCTATGAAGTGCTACCTATAGAAAGCCCCTTCCCCCACCAGATATTAAACGTTAACTCATTTTTCCCTTTACAGTTCACTTAAGATAAAAATTGGATTATTTTCAACATCAGGAAGAATTCCTGTTGCATAAGAATGAACCATTTTGGTTATTTTATAAAATGTAGTTACCTGTGTACGCAAAGAAAAGCAATTGTATCTTCAGTTTTACAGATAACATCTATCTTGTCATGGTCCCCACCAAAATACCAACAAATGCAACAACAGGTCTTTTTAGAACAACTTTGGTATTGACTCTGCATTTAGCTAGCTTCTGGGATCCTATGAAGCCCATATCATCTTCACAGTGAGTATTTAATCATTTTAAGCTTTATGTTACTACATGGCCTTTTGGGTGCTGCAGCTACAGTGAAGTCCACCTTAAAGCCAACTTAAAGCCAGAATAAGTTATTTATGAGAAACAGAAACAATGGAATTTTTAATCTGTTTGGCCAGTTAAAAAAAAAAAAAAAAAAAAAAACAAGAAAAAAAATCAATACTGTAAGCATTACTATTTCTGTGCTCCCAGTTAGAGAAGTTTCCAAAACAAAGCTCACCTTCTGTTTCCTTTTTCTAGTAACCAGTTGCTCTTCCCCTTCTTCTTCAATCAGTTTGAGTGCAAGCTCTTTATTGACTTTTGGAAGTTTCTAAAGAGAGGAAAGCAATTAATCAGTAAATTATTCTTTTACACATGCAAAAAACCTACACACTTTACATTCGTAGGTGTGAAGAGAGAATTCTTATTCATTCTTCTAACTCCTGCTGAAAAGTTCCTTGACTGGTTCCAAATATTTCTAGGTACTAGTAAAGCAATAGCACTTGGAGAAAATTTAAGCAGAACTTCTGTACTGTTTTTTCCTTGTAATGCATCACCTTTAGTACTTTAAAAGCAATTATTTCTCCTTGTACGTTGAGCAAATTCAATCTAGAAAGCTATACTTATAAACACAATACTATTTTCATATATCTCTTTCCAGAGTATTATGTTTTAATGGCTTAAGTCATTTAGGTTAATGACAGAAGTAGAAACTACAAGTTTTACCAGTGGATTATCCGCTCAAGTGGCAAATGTGATGAAAGCTGTTCTTTTACAGTTTGGTATCAGTCTCTCTTATCTGTGGGAATCACACGCATGGGAATTATACAGTTCCATTTAAAAAGTTCTATAAATTACTTTGTGTCTCAGGATTTGATTCTGTTTGTCATCGAAGTCATTACATCTCTGAGATACACTTAAAAATATATTACTCTTTATGAATAGTTTTCCCAGAAGTATACTCATTGTTTAAAGGACTTACCTTTAGTTGAACTCTCTGTGCACGTGTTTCTTCTATCTTCTGCCTGATTTTCTCTCTTCTGTATTCTTCATAGGCAAAAGGGTTGGCCATCATTTTTGCCTTTGAACAGGCAAGAGGAAGTAAAAAGAAAATAACAGTCCGTTATTTGGAGGAAAAAAACCCAACCAAACCAAAAAAAACACCCACTCCCCCCCCAACAAAAACCCAACACACATATTGTTAAGACTAAAAATTGACAAGGATCAGCCTTATTTACCTTGTGATAAAGTCTTATGTCCATGAAAAAGCCATGCATATATGCTCTGAGCAATGATGATCCAATGAGATGAGCAAGGCCTGGGAAAAAAGTTACAGAGGATTTCAAAGAGCTTTCATATATAAAGAACTTCTATTCCAAGCTAGCCACTTCACTTACCCGATTCAAGACAAACAAGCACTGCCAACGCAACACATCAATCTAACAGTCACATCCATTACATCAAGACTAAGTAAAACTGAAATTAAAAAAAATCAGTTTGGCCAGCAAGAAATTTGAGCTTCTTCAGAGCAACAAAATCCATTTTTCTTGTCATAATACATGTTACTGCACACTTTTTAAAAATGCCCACATGCACTACACTCCATAAAAGTTTACAAAGAAAAATTTGAGAGGATTGTTTTGAAAGTCCATAGATGTTTGGCAATCACTTTTTTAGTGTGGTATAAAGATGTTTTTCATTAAAGAGTCTTGCCTTGGGTCACTATCTTTGAAGAATCACATGTTGAAAAAATACAGTACCACATTAGGTCATAAAACTGTCACCCTAGGCCCTAACCTAAGTAAGAATGAACATACTTAAGAGTTCTCTGATTTTCCTTCCATGTATTTTCACAAAATTCCAAGACTGAGAAAAGGAAAAGCTTTTTATACCAAAATATCTTCTACAGACCCCAAATCTTTAGAAATTAAGAATTAACAAACTTCTTCCAGAACTAAATGACAAAAAAGTGATAAACCACCGTGCATCTCAGAAAGCAAAGCTGTCTCCAAGAATTTTCTTAACTGTTTCCAGGAAACAATCTTCCTGCATATTCCAGAATGAGAGTACTCCAGCTAATGACTAGTAATACAAAGAAACCCTGACATATGAAATACGAAATATCCCTTAAGCTGGTTCTTCATTTGAAAGCTTGCATTCATGGGGAAATGAATTTGACTAAGGTATAGTGAATTTAAAGCAGAAGTAGTATTCCTAGTCAAGTCTCTGTGTAAGTACTACTACATTGCCTTATTCCCTTGCGACTGGGATAGGGGTCTGCAGGCTACATTCAGACCATCTACTCTAGAACACTAATGCTAAAAGACGCAGGTGCTTGGATGACCTTGTATGGCCTCCTGCCAGGCCAAACCCAACTCCCATATTCAGAGGTAAATTAAACAAACTGGAGCAAAACATTGCAACCAAACACCTAAGGGACAGAAAAAGGACTACCTACCTTTGGAAGAAGCACGCTTACCTTCTCTGATATATAATTTTCAGCATTCCAGTTCCCTGAAACTGTGTTTCTATTAGCCCTAGAATTACTTTTATTTTCTGGAAATTACTACGTTCAATTAGGGTAGCCTTTGGCAGATGAATCTTTTCCTAATTTTGCCGTGAGTTCCAACATACTATTTGAGCACCTCAAAAATAATTTGAAAACTACACCAACTCTCTTCCTATGCTTTCCACTTAGCATCTGAAAGCACACACAACAGATTCCTAGACATATTAAATCAGCAAATATCAATCATCATCTTGGGATAAAAATCTGAGAAACTGAAAAAAAGCAAATATATACTGTTGCACTAGTTGGGAACCAAAGAACATAAAGCCATCAGCAGTCTGGTATATCAATAACCAAGACATCACATTCAAATTATAAAACTTACATGCATAAATGATCAAAAACTGAATTAAGAAGTCAGCTAAAGAGGAGGTTCAACTGTTTTACCTAAATTTTCAAGGTCTTTTCTGGTAACGAATTTGTAATCATCATAAACCGTGGTCTCTGGATTCTCTTCCAGTTCTTCAGTCAAGTTGTCCAAGAAGGAACACCATTTTGGGGCAGGTCCTAAAACCTGTGGATATTATAGAAAGTTATAACATGTATTCTTACAGAAAAAAAAGACTACAGTTAGGCTTTTAGCTACTGTGCTGTAATGGAATAACAAATGAATCTCTCTGAAATCAAACAGACTTTAAGAGCAACAGCAGTTAGAGGACGCATTTAAACCTACTGCTTGCATTATCAATAAGGAGTACTATAGATTCTGTAAGCGTTATTTTAATTTAGCTCATTTATTTGAGACCAACAATCTAGAAGTTTCAAGTTTAACTGTTTCAAGTGGTCCCAGTCTGATCGATTAATTTATTAAAAGCTCAGAGCCAAACATTATAGATAAAATTATGAACTAATGGGACTAGACAGCAGCTAATCTGTAAAGCAATGTTGGATCTTGAACTCATTAGGTTCCCTACGCAATCATGCTAAATCCTATTCTGCCCTATTTATTTTAATTAAAACACCACAGGTATATTTCATGTATTTTTATTCAAGGACAAACTCAGATTGTATGAACAGATAATGGGAAATATTAAAAAACTTGCATATTTCCACCATGAGGCAAAGGACTTATTTGAACAATATTATGTTGCACTATCAATGTACTTTTCCATATAACCTTCCTGCAATTTCCCAAGTTAACTGTTAACTCCTTTCACTTTTCCCTCCCGCTGTTCTGATTGAAATTCCTCTCTACCCTGATGCATGCAGTGATACTCAACTGTTCCAGTATTCTTATTATTTCAGTAGGTGAATTAGCTGAATGGAAAAATCCAACACTGCATTTTTCTCTCTAGAGTAAATCAGCTGTCATTTTAGAACATAAAGTGGCCAGTTAACTCATAGAGTGGGACTTTTAATGAGGTTTCTGATTTGTTTGCTAAAAATTCACGTAAAAACTCCGCAGTCAACATGACTATAGGAATGGTTGTGATTCAAAAAACAACATTTTAGAATACTATTTGATTATGGAAAGAAGTAGAAGTGATTTTATATATGTAAAATACATACAGTTTGTTTTAACATGACAGTGCAGTAACAGTATGAAGTAGTGCTGTTCATGTAAAAAGAAATGTATACCAGTCATTGAAAAGTCTTCTTTTGAAGACAACTAGACACAAAAAAATGTAAAATTGTATTCTAGACCATAATATTCTACTAATATTCTAGACTGTAACATTCCAGACAATAATATTGTATTCTAGACCACTACTGTCTCTGTATCAAGTATGATTTATCATCGTAAGATTTCAGCCCTAGCTGAGAATCATAACATGCCAAATGAAAAACTGCACTTTTTTTTCAGTGCTGCATATTTTATTCCAATCAGTAAGAGCTTCCAAGGAAAGACCCAAGTGTCCCTTACAGGAAAAACATTACCTACTTAATGAATTAACCAAGCCCCCGTATCTGCTCCAGTAACACTCAGCTTAAACACTATATAACATTCAGATTGATTTATTGCCAACATTGTAGATGCTTTTGTCTCCATCTTGTCTCTATCTAGATTTTAAATTTTTCAGTTATTTCCCAAAAAAAAACACTTCTTCAAATCTAAACACCAAACTTTTATATTAATAACAAAGCAGGCCAGTTATATTAAATGTAGCACTGGTTTTCATGCCATTCAAGAAATCTGTTACCTGTGCTTCATTACCAGATCATCAAAACGTGACTGGGGTGGAGGAATCTTCTCTTAAAGTTTACCTATGTTTTTGTTTTGGATGGAACCATTTGTTCTTCTGATAAAAAAAACCAAGTTGCTTACTAACTAAACAAAACTTCTCTTGTAATAAAATTTAAGTACAAGTTTCTCTGCTGAAGATTATTAGAAATGAGATTAGAGAATCCTTAACTCACATCCATTCCCATTAAATAAAAAGTTCGCCTTTATACATGATGAGACAGCAAGATGGAAAAGATATTTATCACTTCACTAAACCTTTTTCATCACTTCCATGTCTACAATACTATCTGCTTGAGCCTTACAAAGTGCACATTACTCATTAGAACTCAGGCCACTCCAACCAGCTAGGGTTATTCCCAGATGGGATCCTGACTGGTGTAAATCTTTGAATGAATAACTAAAGGGGAAGTCTCACAAGTAAGGGAGAACAGTTCATCTGCTCTTCAGCTGTAGCTCCACTCGCTGTTCCAAGTATCCCTGTACTCAAAACCTGATATTGAGATTAAAACCTTTCATTGCACGTAATCTGTGCCATGAAACACAAGCCAAAAGACCCGATTATTCATTATAATCTGTGGAGCAAGTTGGACGATCATATCATAGAAAACAAGGGGGAGAAAGTGAGATAATTAACGGAAAAAAGCAGTGGCAGAATACCAGGAAAAAATAGAAAGTCCAACCATTATTCAATTTTCACATGTAAACTGACAAAAAGGAAAACCCTACAGAGTTGTTTGTGTAAGTTCTATTGCCATGTTTCCCTCTCTCCCACCCTACTGAAACCGCCTGCCTACCTATTTTGGGACACCTTGGGAGCTTTACTTTGTATATTAAAACGGAACATTTTTTTAAAGCTGAGGAAGAAATTTAAAAATGGAAAAGGCAAACAATACCAGTCACAATGATAAAAACATAAACAAGAAATGTCCTTCTCTTATAATAGTAATTCTTTAAAGAATTTAATTGCCACTGCGTTTTAACTGCAGAGTTTAATGCTCCTCTGTCAGCCACTGCCAACCAACAGACATCCCAGGATGGTGCCGAGAGCACTCTGAAATGGCAAGCTCCACCATTCCTCTGCCCAGGTACAAATACCACAGTTCAGAGGGCTGGTCTGCACCAGGCCACCAAGGATGAGGCGGAGAGGCGAAACCTGTCTGTCCCTCCCAGTTCACGGGTCTCCATACAGTGGGCACACAGCAGCACAGGCGGGAGCCCTCGGAGCTCCGGCCACGCAGCACCGGCACCACCGCAGCCTGGTGCGCAGTCTCCGCCAAAACTACCAAAGCAGCCACGAAGCTGTGGAGTTTGGGTAGGCTAATTAATACACTTGTCTATTTAGATTGGGAACATACAATTCTACCACATCTAAGGGAGAAAAATGCACTGGAATTCACAGCAAGAATAAGAAAGTGTTATCAAGGTAGGTAATTGCATGCAACTAAACTGACAGATCTTTACAGTATTTATGATATACGAAATAGGTTTCTCCGCCAAGTTTTAGAGAAGTAGCACACAGCTAATGAGAAAATCATTATTAAATGAGTGCACATCTACACTCAGCTTCTACTCAAATATTTCTTAGGATAGAAAAACCAGACATCACCACAAGTGACTGAACGAGTATTTTTGCTATTTTCATTATTATTCTATTTTCAGTAGGCTAACCACTTCTTGAGGCAACTTCCACCAATTGCTAGTGAAAGTCAAGAAGACTGTCTCTGAAAACATTTTTGCCTATCAACAGAAGAGCCTCGTCTGCGGGCTGGGCCCCGCCAGCAGCAATCTGGGTGGGCTGCTCCCTGCTCCTCCCCTCCCGGCGCTCTCCTCCTTAACCGACTGGAAGCAGCACCCGTGGGGTGACCAAAATGCAGCTATCCTCCATCGTGTGGCGAGGCGTCCCACCGCCACACTGGAAGACAGAGTGGTGGCTGGATGACGCCGGGCAGGGGACGAGGAGCAGCCAGGGAGCGTGGCCCTCTCCTCCCCGCGGGCGAGCCATGCGGCCGGACTTACCACAGGGACCTTCCCACTGCCATACACAGCTAATGCGGACATCTTGCCGTTGCCTTTCGTGTCTGATACCAAGCCACAAGAAGTAAAGATGTGGACTTTATAATTATTAGTATCGTGCCATCTGATGCCAAGTTTTTGTTAGTACACATTAAAATGTTTTTTTTAACTTCAGACACAGAAAACACAAAATATGATGAGTAATCTAGCATGCAACCGCGCAGAGGTGACAAGTGCAAGGTCAAACTGTTCAAGAAAACGAAGAGAAAAACGTTGACAGAAAAGTATTTTTAAAATATTGTAAAGTAACTTCAAAACCCACAGTTCTCTATTCTATTTTACAAGATGTTTAACTTAATAGTCTTGCAGCACCCCAAATCTTACATGGTACAGCTCTTCAATGCCCTGTACTCATGGCCATGCCTAATTCCTGTGCACTTGTGTAGAAAACATCATCCTGTCATCGGTCTGTAATTCCCCTGAAATTAATGAACCCTAGGACAGAGTAGGTATTATTCCCAACCCACAACAGATGTTTCTTATCTTCCATCTGAAACACTAGACAGCACTTGTACACTTTTTAAATGCCACTCAACAATTTGACAGCCAGCTCCGCAGAGCCCTTAGAGCCACAGAAAAACTGGGTCTAATCCTAACTAGTACTAAACATGCTCAACAACTTAAAAGCAGCCCAGGATGTGTGGAAGCTTCCAGAGTCAGATGTCACAAGATTTAAATTAAATTACTTTGAATGCACATACAGATGAGTATTGTTAAGTATCTGTTTGAAGGTTTCAGGGACCAATTCTACATGAGTGAACTGAACAGTTGCTCTTTTCTTCTCAGAGAGTCAAAACAGGTTCCAAAATCTATTTTTCAGGATGTTAAAAAGTAAGTCCCTGGATGATTTCACACAAGGCAGTGATAAACCATTCAGCTGTAAATAAGATGTCAAAATATATTAAGACTCAAGCAGCAGAAACTCCTCCCAACCTTCACTGATGTATTTTAGCAATCAAAAACATGCAAAATGTTCACAGACAGAATACATCAGATTTGAAAATAATTAACTAGAATTTGCAAAGTTTAAACTGCCTGAAATCCGTCTAGAAGACTAGACATCTAGTCTAGAATAAATATACTTTATACATATGACTCAATGACTTCACATACATATTTACCTGTAGGAGACAAAAATAATTTTTTGGAGGAGACAAAGAATAATAATAAATAATAAAAAAATCTTAATTTTGGTGGGTTTTTTTTTTTTTAATAAATGGCACAATAAAAAGCATTTTAAACTTTTAACAGGACACATTTGCTGGAGAAAGCAAATGCACATCTATGTATGCATGTTCTCAGCTTCAATTATGCCATTTAACAGAAGGAGATTACAGAAGGTCTAATGAGGGAAGAGAAAAAAAACAGGTGATCCCCAGGGTGTGGGCAGTGACTGAAATGTGCAATTGCGTTTTAAACATAATTAGCTCCCTAATCGCATAGCCAAGTTTAATTAATGCAATTATATGAGTAATTAATTACTATTCATTTTAAGACCACTGTTTTCAACGTTTTGTTCTCTCATTTTAAGAATTAGACAGATCTCAATATGTAGTAACTTCAAAAAGTTTCCATCTATATGCATTGAAAAGGCAAGAGAAGAAAGAATACCTTGTTATTATACCTTGTTAACAGTCAAGGTTACATCAATTGCAATTGGTAATCCTCAAAAATCAGATTGACTATTTCTAGCTTGTAGACATGAAAAGCTGCAGCTCTCCATTCTTGTTTCTAGGCTTTTGGGCTTCAGTCATACCCAGCCCAAGAACTTCAGTGAGCCCAGGAGATTAGTTCATGTTAGAAAGGAGCCTTGGGACCACATTACCTTGTTATGTTTCTAATCTACTACGCTTCCGTATAGAGTGTGTTTCCCTTATCAACCAGCGTGCTCCAAACAATTTGTGATGTTGAATTTTATTCTGCCATTTCTTTCTAATCTACTTTCTCCGTATGAACGTTCTACAATCAACTCCAATTGTGCCCTGTTAATCTCATGAGTAAACCCATTTAGTGTGCTGAATAGAATTCTTTAATTCTCTAAATTAAATGGGTTTTGGGAATAAACTCCAAACAAACCTCCCCATGTATTTTCATTTTTCATAATTTCATGCTTTCATTCACCCTACATTACACGGTATGGATTTGATGCTTTTACAGTCATCAAGTAGCTCACCAGAGTACAGCTATGACCCAGAGAGATTGAATAGCTCATTTTTTCCTTTTCAGCATACTACTAACAGCATTGCGTTTGGTTTTAAGCCCACACACACTCATAAATTTCACTGAACTATGCAAAGAATTGGCTCTTTCTTTCATCTTAACTCCAGCACATCCAGACATTTTTGGCAGATTCATTAATCAGAGAGGTTGGTTCTCCTACCTTTCACTATGCTACGGAAGCTGCCAAATCAACAATTTGGAGGTTTCACCCCCTAGAGAGCATGTTAAAGGAAATGTTGCTTTTAAGATCTTCCCAGTGTTAAACAAAAACTGCTGCAGGAACTTGCACACATCTTCTAGGAATGAGATACTACATCTTTCTGGCCTGGTAGTTATCAAGATGGTAAGTATTTCTTTTTCCAATCCTAAGCAGTTTGGCTTTATTGTATTTTTTTTTTTTTTTTTTTAAATCTCATATTCTCTGATATGACAGGTAACAGTCAGTTAGCCAGTCACAGGTCTGCTCTCACTGTAAGTGTCTTCTTGGTGAAGCCACCTTCTTTCAAAGAAGGCAACAGTCCTGTTGCTCATAACAGGGATAAAAATGCCCTCCGAGACAGGAAGAGCAAATAATTTTTCAGCAAAGAAAGTTACTCCTTAAAACTGTAAATAAGATTAGCAGAATAGTTCTCTTCCTCACAAGACAGGAAGAAAAAGGGACACTTCTCACAAGTCATCTGTAACTTACCAGCAGTGGCATTAAAAGTAAGGAGTCTGATGCTTTCACCAATATTGCTATCATGTTCTGACATACATAAAAGATAAACACTTGTCACTGTTAGAATAGAATCACAGAATCATTTAGTTTGGAAAAGACCTTTATGATTATCAAGTCCAACTGTTAACCTAACCCTGCCAAGTCTGCCACTAAACTATCTCCCTAAGCGTCTCATCCACACATCTTTTAAAAACCTCCAGTGATGGTGACTCAACCACCTCCCTGGGCAGGCTGTTTCGATGCCTGACCACTCTCTCAGTAAAGAAATTTTTCCTAATATCCAGTCTAAACCTCCCCTGCTGCAACTTGAGGCCATTTCCTCTTGTCCTATCACTAGTCACTTGGGAGGAGAGACCAACACCCACCTCTCTGCAACCCCCTTTCAGGTAATTGTAGAGAGCGATAAGGTCTCCCCTCAGCCTCCTCTTCTCCAGGCAACCCCAGTTCCCTCAGCTGCTCCTCATAAGACTTGTGCTCCAGACTCCTCACCAGCTTCGTCGCCCTTCTCTGGACACGCTCCAGCACCTCAATGTCCTTCTTGTAGTGAGGGGCCCAAAACTGAACACAGGATTCGAGGTGCGGCCTCACCAGAGCCGAGTACAGGGGCACGATCACCTCCCTACTCCTGCTGGCCACACTCTTTCTGATACAGGCCAGGATGCCATTGGCCTTCTTGGCCACCTGGGCACACTGCTGGCTCATCTTCAGCCGGCTGTCAACCAACACCCCCAGGTCCTTTTCTGCGGGGGAGCATTCCAGCCACTCATCCCCAAGCCTGTGGCGTTGCCTGGGGTTGTTGTGGCCAAAGTGCAGGACCCGGCACTTGGCCTTGTTGAACCTCATACAGTTGGCCTTGGCCCATCGATCCAGCCTGTCCAGATCCCTCTGCAGAGCCTTCCTACCCTCAAGCAGATCAACACTCCTACCCAACGTGGTGTTGTCTGCAAACTTACTGAGGGTGCACTCGATCCCCCTGTCCAGATCATTGATAAAGATATTAAATAAGACCACTATTGCTATGGATCTTTTCACTTAGCAGAGTCCCTACACATTTTAGGTCTTTAGACAATTGTAGCTGAGACGATTTGAGGTCAGAAAAATAGGTAGAAACTTCAAGTACAAGAACCCACTACTTTCACATTAAGTCAACTACTCAATGAAGCTCAAGAGGTAAGAAGAGACTGGCTTCTCAAAGCATGCATTCCAAGCATGACCTGCATCAAGCACCTTCCCATAAATATCAGTTGGAAATTAATTAAAAGTTCCCGAAAGTCCGTTCTTATTCTAATATAGCAGCTTCTATAGCATGTCTGCTGTAATAATAGAGGCACTTAGGTAAGTTACTTAAATACCGTGAAGTATAAGTTCAGCCGAGACTCACTTCACAGGATTTTTTTACCTGTGAACATCTGCTGATGGTCTGTTTCTTTATCCATAAAAAAAAAAGTGCAGATTAGGTATGATCAGCTGATCTAATGCCTTGCTGGCAATAAAAGGCAGACACCACTTTTTACTTTGGCCATCCACACCTCTCATTCCCTACCACATCTGACTGTGTGCTCTTACCAATTCCTTTGCATAGGTTCTGGTATTCATTAGGCCCTTCACAAAGCCAATTTACTGTTCAGTGACTCAACATCACCGAACCAGCACACCCCCTCCCCACAAGCACAACACCTCCACATTTTAGATGAAGTCTAACAAAAAACTCTCCACCATATCACCATACTCTTTGAAGAATAAATCTCTCACAAAGCCCTCCCCCTGCTTTTACAGTTGTGACTGCAGGGGACACAGATAAGGCAATGGCAAGTGGGAGACTTCGTAACTGCCTTGGCTTTTCTCTTACACAAGGAGAGAAATTCTACACGGCTTCTACCTTTTCCAACATGGTCAGAAATCTGTTTCTCAAAATGTAATAGCATTTCTTGCAATACTAAGGGCACAGGCCATCAATGGACAAAACTTCCACTACTAATAGAGATGAGAGTAACATGTGCATTGATTTTGGTATGTACATAATAGCCTCTGATTGCAATCTAAATTAACAAGAAGAACTCAGACTACACCAGAAACGCAAAATCCTGGTAAGTCCCCTTCTCCATGTCTCTGATGAGAAACTTCCCAACCATCACACTGTGTGGGGACTTGTCTCTAATGCTTTTAAGTGACCAGGAACAACAGGGCTCTCGCAGTACAAGCCAGATACTTACGCTATAACATTCCTTGGTATCTTTACAGTCATGAAAGCAAAACTTACTGTACTGGAGTTCAGAGCACGACCTGCATTTTGGGGCAATTTGAGGGTTGCTACAGATATAAAGGTAACGGCAAATCCAGCTGTACGTCTACCTTATATAACTAACAAACTACTGGCAATCTAGGAACATGTGAGCTTCTAATAACTCCCTACCATGGCAGCTTAATTGCACTGTGCAAACCTGGGAGGAAGACAGTTCTGTGAGTTTATACAGCTACTGCCAGACAACACAAAGGGAAGGAAAGGCAACTACCTGTTGGGAATGTGCAACTCCTCCAGACAGATAATAAAGATAACCTCAGTATAAACCAACCTACTCTTTACAAAGCATAATGCTAGCGAGAAGAAATTTTATGTAACTTATGAAATAGCTTTGAGTAGGAAACACCTTTCAAATATATATTTGAAAGCTTTCACATATTTGATGGTTTTATTTATCTCCCAGGTTTGTGTGATAGAAATCTTAAATTCTCACAACTTTGTTACTATTTTTGTATAAAACAGTCATAACAACACATTTGGTTCACTACTGAGTGCAGCACAGAACTTGACAATACAGATAAGCCACAAGAGTAATTTCCCTCTGCTTTCAAATATAATGAAATAAAGACTTAGTTGAAATTATCACACAGACAAAATCCTCACATGCTTTGTCTCTTCTGATCCAAAAGCTAAGAAAATCATTAATCCTTATTACGTGCTGATAGACTATAATATAGTACAAAAGTTCCTTCCAGCAATTACATCTTTTCATTATCTGTGACTGCTTCTCCCTTCGCTGACTGAAGCTGAGCAACTGCACCTCTAAATTTTCAGAAATCACATGAAGAATACATGATCCAAAGGAAGGAACAAATGCAACTTAAGAAATAAAACATATCTTTCAGATACTCAAGGCTTAAATTTTCTACCACTTAAAAAAGGGGAGCAACCCCCCTCAAAACCTGTTTTCTTAAAATAGGAACCCAAGAACATAAGGTCCCATACTACCAATTGCTTAAGAAACAGTCACAACACTAAAAAACATGTGAGTCTATCAACTGGCAGAGTGATCACCTATAAACAGTTTCAGTAAAACTTCTGCTTTTAAGAGTTTTCTCCTTTGCTCTATGAAGAGTATGATGCAAACTATAAGGAAGTATGGACTTGACAGTCAGCATGCTGCTATCTATTAAAGAAATAACAAAGAAGAAGCGCTGCCTATCATACTATCATCCACAACAGCAGTAAGCAGGGATCATACACCTTCATAATCTACACATGCTGTTGAACTACTACATCATCAGCACCAAAAAAACATCTAAAACAAGTTTCACAGGAAGACCAGAAATTGTTTCCTGATTATCGCACATTGGTGTTTTTCTTCTATATATGTGTGGTAAGTGGTACAGTGTCTCTCAGCCAGTGCATGGGAAATGGAGGATATCCTTTGTTGGGAATAAGCCCAGCATGTTATTTTTCAATTTGAAAGTGTTTAGGTTAAAAGTAGGAAGCTCACATTTCTGTTTTTGAAGATAAACACCTTTTTTCCTATGCTTGTTAATACTGTGAGATAGGTAATGTATCATTCACCAGACATTCTTTTTATATTGTTTGCACAATTTTCTGTGTAAAGGATTAGACTGTTCTGGATGGAAAACGCAGTTCTAAAAGAATGATACACCAAAAGTCAGAATAGGCTTAAAGGTCAAAGATGCGCTCAAGTGTCTTTTTATTAATGGCAAGTTTTTTCTTTTAACACTTGGCAGTCCTAAAGCACAACTGTAATATGCTACTTCATAACAACCCTGCTTTCCAGTCATTTCACAGTTCTCAAAATAAGCAAGTAGGTTAAGACCAACATTTCCCATTCTACATCATAACTACTGTATTTTTATTTTACAACATTTTTTCCCAGGGAATGAAACATTTTTCTACACTATATATTGTTTCATGATAGTAAAAAAAAGTCTCTTGGCACAATTTAGTTTCATGGTTGCTTTCCATTTTACCTAAAACTTCTTAGGTAATGGCTGTATTGAGGGAGATGAACAACTGTCTTCAAAAAAATTCAGCCTTGTCATACAATCTTCAAGACGACAGTTGAGGCAGCATTAATCCAGAATGACCTAATACTGCCAATCAGAAGACAGGAAAACATCCTAAAAGAAATCAAAATCTCACACTCTAGTCCTAATCTGTTCTGTGTCAAAATGCCAGCCACAAATATAAAAAGAATTGCATCATTTGCTTCATAGCTTTTATCACACAGAAACCAAAAATCAATTCAGAAGATCTTGCTATAATTCCAACAGCACCCATAAACCATTTGAACGACAGCTGACTATACAGAACATTGGTCTTAAGGGCATGAAGTACAGGGTGTAGATAGGTGTTTTTCTCTAATTGTATCCCAATCATAAAAAGACCCAAGAGAGAAAAAAAAGACAATTCGTACATCCCAAAATTATGAAATGATGAGAAAGTAAGTCTTAGATTGATAAAATTGTTCTGAAAGGCTATGACCATAGAGGTAAGTGTGGAATGTGCCACACATGAGAAACCTCCCACATACTCTAAAGACTGTAAGGATAGATATCTGATGATTATAAGCCCTTGCACAGAACTAGTGAAAGCACTCTGTCACCAGACTGGCAGAAAATACTAACCTATTTCAAATAAATGCTTTTTCTGTCTGTGAGTGAACTGAACACAACTCCTCGGTCAATTCAGTCACAAGTAGGTTTAGAAGCAGATAACCTGGAAGCCTACAATCAAACCAAAGCATGTTCATCCTTAATTTACAATCCAGAACTGTTCCAAACTAGTATCAAAAAATAAATAAATGGGGTGAACTAAGGTATTAAAAAACTGCCTTCACTTGTATTTCCTTCAGTACAAGTTCCCTCTACAGATCTGTTTCATCAAATACCCAGCGCATTAAATGAAAACATATAAACTAATAGAATTTGGTGCCTTAATCTGTGATTATGTTATTTCAGGGTTAACTACTAAGGAAAAACTAGCTTTTTCTACAGTTTTTCTAAAACTTTTCTTCCTAAATCTAAGGAGCATTTTTGAGGCATATTAAAAAAAAAGATGGTGATGAGGAGTAATTAAAACAGGCAAGTAGAGGAGCTAAAGAAAGGAGAAACAAAATAATTTAAAATGGCATGTATGAAAGGAAAGTACCACCAGGAATGGCTGGTTTAGTTGAAAACCCATCCAATTTGAAGAGGACAAAATTCATAAATGTTTCTAGCAATAAAGAGATCCACATATCCAAAGCGGGTATTGTATTAGAAACCAGACCCATTATATCTTGGAGAAACTGAATCATTGAGTAGGCAAGAAATACTTGTCCTTGAAATATTTCCAGTTTATAACTCCAACAACCCTGAACCAGGAGAGCACCAGGATATCAAATGATTTTCCAAAACCACCTGAAAAGAAGCCAGAGACGCTCCAGGATTTATTTTTTTCTTAAAGAGCTTAATATCTTCTCTACACCAAAAGTACATTGCTTCTAGCCTCAACAGGGAGTTTTCTGCCAAGACTGCAGGAAAGTAAAAAAAAAAAAATCCAGAACACAGAATATTACAGTCAATTAATTACACACTTAATTGCTCTGTTCTTTTAACAGCCTAATGAATAGACCAAGTTTCAGTTTCAGTATGTATATGTAGCCCAGAGTTTCAAGTCCAATAAAGGAGACAGGACTGATTTGAAATGTTTGTGCTAAGATCAGACATGTTCATGTAACCAGCAGTAAACACTCAGAATAAATAACAACTGTAACCCTTGCATTCTCCCCAGAACATCCAGGAGCTAACATGTAGGGGTTTTTCTGTACAACCTGAAAAGAGAACGTTATATGTCATGGAAGCTGACAGCCTCAATTAAACTTAAGAGAATCTGGCTCATCTAAGATCGTAGGCCAGTGGACCACCATGTGTTGGTGGAGCTGCTTCTTCTCTTAATTTCTTTGGCCAGGACCTGGTTGCACTATTGACTCAACTTATGTTTCTGAGTCAGTAGTCTGAAAAGTATCCCAAGGCACACACAACTTTCATTTCAACCTTCCCGAGGCACACATCAAAGTGATGTACCAGGAAGCCAGCTGGCAAGAAGTAGGTTCCAAATGTTTGCATAAAATGCAAGTTAACTATTAAACTATTGGCAAACAGCTCAATTCCAGTCAGAGGCACTTGCCCTCATTAAAGCCCAACAAAATAAAACAAAAACAAAGTCTCTAAGCTAAGCCACTCAAGATGTTACCTATGTAAAACAAACATTTCATTTTAACAGTTAGATTCAATTTGGCTTTTACTCACTCCGTGCACTGTGCACTGCATAAGGCACCTTCCTGCCTTTTAAAACCAGACCTGCCTGCCCTTTCTAGTAAACCAGAAATCACCTTCTTTTCCCTCTAACAGCTCTGCACACAAAAGAAACAACTGCGGTGATTTTTTTTTTTTTTTTTTTAAGAAAAGCATAGTTCTCTCAGACATTCCTAGTCTCAAATGTCATACCTATCTTGTTGAAAATTCTGCAAGAAAAGCTGCAGCATGCCATTTCATTTACAGACAATATTATGATACCCGTTGTCAACTCTTTTATAATCCTGAAGTTCAAGAGACAGTCATTTTTTGGTTTTGCAATGGAAATTGAGCTTTGGCATTAACAATGGAGAGAATGGGCACATGTACACAGATAATTCAGTCAGACATGAGCTCAGTCAAACTGTACTCCAAGCTGGCCAGACACGAGCCAGCTCTATAGTTCACAGTTATGTAGCTGTGTTAGCACAGCACTGTGCCCACACTAATAAAACCTGCTGAGAGGCAGCGTATATTAGGCTGGGCACAGTCCTACACTGTCTGGCCAACTTCAATCAAGGACAGAGGATGCTGGGTCTGTCTGCACCCATCTACATACATACGCACTCTTGCTCTGAAAGACTTTGACTTCTGTGCATCTCTTCTTCTGAAGATTTTTTTTCTTATTTTGTAACCTAGAAGGGCTAAAGGACAGCACCATACATTTGAGATTTTAAGTATCCTCCTTGACCATAACCATGGTAATTCCTTGTAGCTGTTCCAATGAAGACTTAAAAAAAAAAAAAAGAGAGCAATTACTAGCACTACGGGACAATGAGGGGCTAGGGCAATTGAATGGATTTTGTTTACCCAAAAGTACTTCCACGAGCTCTGAAACACAACTGTCCTTTATAGTAGTAGCATTTCCCCCAGACATTTATTCTGTTGTGGAATTCAAGAATTATAACTCAGTTCTCGTCATCATCTCAAAAACAGAGGACACATTTTAAGTAGTATTCATGTCTATCTCAAAGTATACAAACAAATAGAAAATTAAGCTATTCATTGGAAAAAATGGTGAATCCTAGTTCTTAAAAAAAGCCAGCAAACTAGATTATGAAAAGAGATCAGACAATACAGCAAATTACTAGTTCTTTAAAGTTTTGCGCCAAAGACACATGCAACTAAACTCATCTTTGCCTGTGCAAGGAAATTACTCAGTGTTCCAAGGATGGAAAAAAAACATGTCTTAATAATCTACTGACATAGAAACCAAAAGGACAGGTGTGCATCTGTAAGCTCAAATAACCAGCCCAAAAGATCAAGGAATAAAACTGTAACATGAACACGTTAATAACATTGAGTTTTCCGTAATAACAAATGCCCTGGAGCAGCTTAAGGCTGACACGACTTCTCCATTTTATACTTTCTTCATTTAAAAAGGAGATTAAAAAAACCAGAACAGCCAACCAAAACAGATTTAGTGAGCTACATACTTGATTTTTAGGAAATGCAGTAAGAAACCCTTCAATTACAGAATACTATCTGTGCCAGCCCTTTCAGTCTTACTTGTGAAAAGGCAGCCAGTTACTAGAGTGTGAGACTGTTGTCTCTATTTCAAAGCAACTTCTTCTCACTACCTTTAACTTTTCTATTGTCTAAATTAAGCAATCCATGTTCTGAAATGAACCATAGATTGTTGACAAAAAAAAAAAAAAATCATGCCAGTATTCAAGATATCTTCAGCAGCCTTCAAACCCAAAGTCATTGAAGCGACCTGGAGAAGTTCAGCTTACTCAAAAAGCACATTTAGTCTGGGCAGTAGCCTTTGAATTAAATTTTAATTTTTCTACACACAACAGTATTTCAAAAATAGAACTCATATTTGGATTTATGCTTTAACATTCATCATTTGAGTCCATTTGTATACTTGTGTCACTGTGAATGTAAAACCCATAAAAAGCTACAATCTGAACAAGTTCAGGCAGACTCAGGTACCAATAATCAGAGAACAGCAAGAAAGGAAGATGGTTTAAGGAAAGGTTTGTGTCAGTTTTCATTGGAATAGCCTGCATGCTGCAAAAATACTAGGTTAGTCAATATTTAGGTTTGCAATTAATGTCTGTTAATTACAATCTGAGATCTAATACAGAGTGCTTATATACCTTAGCTAAAAATTACTTATCTGACTTCAGAAACAATGAATTCAGTATACACAGAGGATTCTACGATAGTGAGACTTTCCAGAAAGTAAAAAATAAGTATTTTTCATTTTGATTTACAGTATGTGCAAGAATACTCAATACTGGCTAAACCAAGTTCTAACAAACATTCACTGCTGGTGACAATCAAGACAATGAAATAATTTTTTGGCTAAGTGGCAATGTTGGATATGCACCTCTAATGCACTATAGCTGTAAAGTTCATATATCATGCACACCTGCATAAAAAAAAAATCTCAGTGCACAGTTTTCAGAGGGAAGCTGAACCTTACCCTTAGTGACAGAAGGAATGCTTTTTCCATCTGAATTACTTCAATTGAGTAACTAGTCCATTCAAGTTTTAAAAACTCAACTTTGAGAATATGGGAGTTTGTCTTCCCCAAACCATTAATTAAAATGGTGATAGATATAAAAATGCTTGGAGAGTTACTCTCTAAACCTTAAAAAGGACAAGGTAAGTAGAAACAAAACGTTCAGCTTCCAGCTACAGCTAATACTTTGTCTTCAATACAAAAATATTTGTCGTCCCCTTGCCATTTGTTATCCAAAGCATGAAACAGCTCCAGTTAACAAAATATAAGCTGGCTAGTGCTGAATTAGAGAAACAGGTAATTTATATCCGATGAACAACCTGACATAAATGACACACAAAGAACTCAGGTATAAAATTTTACCTTTCTTTAAATGCAAAAATCTAATAATACAAGTAAATATAACCAGATTATAGACTTGTTCAGAGGGGTATACTGTTGTGTACATACAACAGGTATATAGTGTGTATTCCACAAAGAAAAATGTAAACTGATGAATCTCTGTTTTAAATGTAATCAAGATCACACGGGGGGTGGGGAACAACCCAGAAATAAAACTAAAGAAAATTAAATTAAAATTAATTTAAAATTGATTATTTGAATGAAGACTTCTTGGCTGATTTTAAAAAGTTAAAAATATATTTCAAAATTAACAAATTTTATAGTTTGCCCAGAATGTGAATAGAATGACTTACGAAGTGTACATATTTTTAGAGTCTGGTCAGCTATTCTGCATACAACATTCACATATATATATCTCCTACTATTTATCTCCTACCAGGCCAAAAAAGCCCCTCGTGAATGCACTGTAGAGTCAAAAAGAAAATTAGAGTGAAATGCAGGTGTAGTTTTCTGTACCATTCCCTAACACCAGAAGGCTTGCTGTTAAGTCTCCCTAAAACCAACCTGCAGAGATACAACATGCAGTTAACCTACAGTTAAGCCTTGTAAGTGAAAAGCTTCTCAAGAGAAAAGCTGCAATTCAAGCAGGGCATTGAGCAGAAGCTACTGCTAAGAGCCATACCTGAAGCCACACCTGAAGCCACACAATAACATTTCTCTGTCGTAACAGAGGAGAATATTTACTGCCATGACTATGTCGCTGTATACCAAATATTAAAGACAGTAATGAAATATTTCACAACAAAGCAAAACTACTTTTTCCGGCAAAGCTCCACTTGAATTTCCTACTGCCGCTAGCCAGTTTTGGAACTGGTAGAAAATTACAGGCTAGTTTTTTAGTAATTCAATATGTTACATTAATAAATTACGGTTAGCTTAAATTTACTTTATCATGAAAAGTCAGAGAACGTAGATGTAAATTTGCAGACGTAATTTTCCAACATGAATACCTGAATGGCACCAAACAACTGAGTTTTAAAAGAGCAGTATCAGCAACAATTTGTATTACTTACTGGTATATAATAGATATTCATTTTAGGGGCTTCATTGGCAGTCATTAGCATTCCTAAAAAGAGATTTCCACATTTAAAAATATTGGTCACAAGAGGATAACACTACTTTAAAAAAAAAAAAAAAAAAATATATATATATATACTTGAGGCATTTAATTCACATGAAGTAGATTTGTACATAGGACTTAAAATATCTTTCCAGGAAAAGAAATGGAAAAAATGGGAAATTTGCTGGCACACACACACACAAAAAAAAAAGTATGGCAACCTGAGTATTTGTAAGGAAAGAACCCCTCATGGGTTAAGGGAGGAGGGGTGAAAGCACATTACCTGTAGCTCATACCGTACATATTCTTGGCCTGCAATGGAACAGCTAATTGGGACCCATAATAAATTGTTGCATCAGATAGTAAGGAAAGAAAGGTCTGATAGCAGCACAATTAATGAAGCTTCGTTTCCTACATATTCATCCCCTCTTGTCCTCTATCTTAACAACTGTTCAGTACCACTTCAAGCAACACTAAGTCCTGACAACTGCAGGCTGCCAATTTTTATAACAAATTTAAATAGTTCATCCCATAATACTGCTTAGAACAAACCCAGTTAGTATTGCGCTTAAAACCTACCTTGGGCATAAACCTGTATAATTAATACAAGGGGGTTTTGGTTTTTTGTTTTGCTTTGTTTTTAAACACACACCTATAGTCTAAACAAAGTTATAAATCATAACATGGTTTACCACCTTTATTTGTATTTCGTCTTGGGAAATAAGCACAGTAGCTTGTCAACACGAAATGAGAGACAGGATATTGTGGCTTCAAATGCAGTAATATTAGTGATATTAGCCAACCGGAGCAAATGCAAAATTTGAAATACCTATGAATGTACCTAAGAAACACCATGGATAAGGGTTGCAAATACACTGAATAGAAAAAAACTGCTGTAGAAATATTAAAATCTATGGAAAATCTCCAACTGCCACAAGACTTCATTTAAGTTCAAAATGAGAAATACTCTCAATTTCCTTCTACATATGCCAAATGCCCTTATTACTCTCTTATACTTTTACGTTTATCTCAATTTTTGACTTTCCAATGTAGCTGATCACCCAGTAATACAAGAGATGGAATATGAAGAAGAAAAGAGCAATCAAGTTGTACTGTAACATATGCCACTGAGACTATGAATAATTGGGTCAATTACTACACACCCAGAGGGTAGAAATATAATTTACACCCAACTAGAGGAACGCAATTAACATGGGTGGAGTAATCCTTCCTACCTAATCCTTTCATTAAAAATACACAATGCAGCTGGACTTAAAATGTCAGAAAAAAGGGGGCTTGCTTTCCTGGCAAAGCAAGGAATTTGTGAAAGCTTAGTCAGCAAACTGAGGCTAAAAAACATACCTGAAAAGGTCTGCGGGCAATTTAAGGAAAAAGCAAGAATTTATAGTATATACATATATATACATACACACTCTCAATGTATTGTATGTATATAATACAATATATATACTACATGCTCCCTTAACATATCAGCATGCTCACTACTATTTCAGGAGACAAATCATTTCTCCGTTGACTGAATATGAATCACTAGAGATAAAAGGATAGAAATTAATTCTGCAGGTGCTTCAAAGATGACAGTAAAGAGAAAACCTCCTCTTTGAGAGTCTTCCACCAATAATTAAAGGAGGGGAAAAGACAGACTTTGGAACAGTACATGGGCATATACTACAGGGGAAATAATAAAAAAAAGGAACAACTCTGAAAGCAGAAGTCTACTCCATGCATTTTCATTGTTTCAGCTTGTTAGTTTTAACCAATTTTTATGGGAAGAGAGACCACACCCTAACAAACTACACAGCAGCCTAGTCTGATCACTTTAAAAGGGAAATAAATGAGAACTCTTTTTTCAGAGAAAAGGTTTTAATAAAACCATCTTTGGAATGTGGTCTACAATACAGTACCATCAATTGAAAGGAATGAAAACACGAGTATGAAGTGGCAGTAAATGGGAGAAGCAGTTTTAGAAAAAGCAAATTCTTTACTTTTAAAAAAAAAATACAACAATTGAAACAAATTAGGCACAAATTTCTATACACTGAAGATGCTGTTAAGTTTCATTTACGTTGTACAACTTACTGAGTAGCCTTGACTCAGCTTCAGTTAAGTGGTAAACCCTTTTTCCTCTAGCCCCATTCTGTACACGTGGGATCAGAGAAAGGAGATTTATAACTAGTTTAAGAGATCCACTGAAGTTTGTCATCATGTAGTTTGGTCAAAGATACAAAAGGATTTGCTTCCCATGAAAGGCAGTAGTACTGAAGCTGGCTGGTAAAATAATTTTAAAAAAACCCAACTACAACAAAAGTCCCACAAAATTGTTGAAAAAGAATAATTCACATTATACTGATCCACGGTTTACCATAAATATTTCAGCATGTTTTATGTTATAACGTAGTTTCACTTTCCTTTTTTTTTTTTTACTTTTTTTTATATTTGTGACAATGCAGTGTTAAAATGCAGTGTTAAAATTATTTCATTACTGTACATGCAGCAGACATTAAAACAGGGCTGCAACTCATACAAAGTATCAGCTACCTTTTGTGGGTTTAAAACAAAACTTGATTATTACAACTATTGTAATAAAATTATAAATATAAAATGGAAAAGTAAAAATGTCTAGACATACTAGACAACAATTTTCCTAAAAAAAAGCATTTAAGTGTAGATTCAATGACTTCTGGTTCATGACATTTCTGAAATTGTTCTCTTCAATTTGAAACAAAACATGTAAGTGTATGAAACAAATTCTGAATTTTGACCCACATCAATGAAATAATATTTTAAAGTGTTTCCCTCCATGCAATGCTGAACTGCAAAGCTTTTTTAAGTGCGTATAAGAACATAAGGATGAGATTAGGATATGGGCTTTCTGAGCAGCAGTGTCACACAAACTGTTAGAGCACAAGCTAGGCAAATATCTCTTGGGCTTCCTGCACCACCCTGGCTTCACGAACATCCAGAGGTGCTCTGAGAATGCTGGGGCACCAGTGACAGCACTGAGCCATAGCCATACAGGTACTTAAATTATATTGTATTTCCAGCTCTCCACAACTGCAAGTTCCTACCACTGAAGGTACTTCCTTATTTTCAGATGTTCGAATATAATGATTCTTTAAATTCTGAATGAGCATGAGATGGTGCAAGGCATCTTAAATTCTGCAGCAACAGTATTTATGACAAACATGCAATGCACCACCTCTTACCTTAAGTCTCTTAATTTTCACTGCAACATGTTCTAGTTTTTCCCCTCTGTCTTCCATGTAACTATAAAATACAGCCTAGTTTTCATCCCACAACAGTTCTTATCAAAAGACATCAAGCTGCTCCCCTAACAGACACGGTGAAAGCAAGAACAGTAAGAAAAGCAGATCTGACTTAATTAAGGAGGAGACACGGGACACAGGACCGGAATGCACAATCTAGATCACAGACACATGAAAAAAGTAATGTCCAGTAAGCAATGTTAGGGTGATACACGCATTCAGTTCTTTGTGCTACAAAATTCTTCCTGCACGGTCTCATGAAAATCATTTCTGCAAAAGCACTTCAGGCATGTCTACATACCACAGAGCATCCATAGTTGAGTAATGTCCATTCCTTGTAGATATTCAAACTTGACTGGTTATGACCTGACCTGATCAGACTTTGAAGATGGATCTAACTTCAAGTTTGGTCCTGCTTTGAGCAGGAAATATATGACCCCCAGAGGTCCCTTCCAACCTAAACTATGTTAAGATTCTACATTGCCAAATAACTTCTGTTTCACTCCCTGCCATGAGCCCTTCATTATCAATGCTGCATGGATGTTAATTCACTCCTGGGTTCTCTTTTGGATAAAATCAATAAGCTTAAATGTGAAACCTGGATGAAATGCTAAAGATAATTCACTCCAATGACCTCTCTCTGTGGCCACTATGGATGAGAGAAGACCAGGTTTTTCTACCTCTGTGCTGCACAGTCCGCACTTTTACCACACAGTCATTCTCAAATATCCCAAAAGGAACTCATACATGCAACCAGGGCACAACGAGATGTACCCTCAGCACCATGCCATAAAGTCCCTGTTTTAACAGACTTCAATTCTTTGCTTACATTATTTCTGGCACTTTGATCTGGGAAAAACAAATATACGGAACACAAACAGAAGTCCTGTTCATGCCTTTTTGAGGGCTCAGAAAAACCTAACCCAATTCCTAAGTAGTGAAACACCAGTCTGTTTCAGAGTAGGCTAAACCTGAGCAGCATGGAAGTGAGTTAGTATTTTCATCAGCAAGGTCCTGCAGACCATTACAGTTTTGCTGCTGCATAAGGTCAAAAATGCCCACCATCTCAGTAGAGATCAGTATTTAAGTACTCATCTTACAAAAAAAAAAAAAAAAAAGGACACATTCTTAACTGAAGTTGGCAGAAAAGACAAGATAAGTTTTAACTCGTTAGAAATCTCAAACTCACTTATCTACAATCTTGAATTTGAGCTGCTAATATGAATCAAAGTTCAAGTCACTCTGTCTTCACTGCTACCTCTCTCTAAAATGAAGATAATAGCAAAGTTTGCAACATAGGCATTCTCTGGATCAAGAATTTTATCCTGTGCCATCCTAGTGGCCCTAATTTTTATTTCATCTTTTTCAGCACTGCTTTCGAAAAAGGAAGTAGGTGTCACATACTAGTTAAGAACTAAGCAACTCAGATCAAGGAAGGAAAGTTAAGGCCAGTTGCAATCTGAGGTACAACCAAAGCACGTGTGCACATACAAGCACCGTTTTGTAAAATATTTTTACTCCTAAGGTAGGATCTGGAAACTTTGGTTAAAAGTGACCCTCAGTTTTGACTTCTAAACATAATGTTATGAGACGCAACAAATCTGAAAACAGTCACAAAAAGCATGCAAATCTGTGCACTTAGGAATCTACACTTAAAATCAAAGTATTCAATCTCAGGGAGGGTACAATGAGTGCTATACAAGGAAAGATCAAATAGTTGTAAACACTTGTAAAAATTTGTAAACTTGCTGTAAAAGGATTTACCTAGCTCTAGAAAGCAAGCTCTAACTCATCTGGGACTTAGCTGATACAAAAGGCCAAAATTCCTATTTTTATGAAACGAAACACTTCAGATATTTGAAAGGGCAAAAGAGGTCATTCACTCAACAGACAGCACAGCAGCTCCTAACTGCAAAGAGACTGATTTAATACAGATGGAGAAGGAACAATGACACTAACTGATGAGTAACCATTTTTTCCTAGGTCTGTCATAAGCAGGAAAGTGGACCTAATTTGTATCACCTAAACAGAAAAAAAAGATCACAGCTTGGGTTAACACAAGCTTTCCCTTTTGAACTTACAAAGACATTAATATGTCTAACATACCTGAATTTGGATACAGGCAGACATCATTGATATCATATTCTGGCTCCATTGAAGTAAATATCTTCCCCTGAAATTGTAGGAAGAAAATACATTATAAAGAACTCCAAACAATATAATTAAATTTAATAAATCTAAACATTACAAATAGCCATTATAGAAGCTAAGAAATATAATGGAATAAAGATGGAACAGATTTTGCAGAACAATAAAATGTTTTTAGAGTATCTGAACATAACACAAGGAACTCAGTATTGTATTTTGTCTCTGATCTGATCTCTTTTAGGAAGTGTAGCCTACTGGCTATAGAAGACACAGCAATGTACAGTGGCACTTCTGTTTTCTCAGCTCACACTTCTGTGTTGAAAATATGTGTGTCAGATCTGCTTTATTTTATTTTATGCAAAAGAGGGGGTAAGGTCCGTAAGTTCCTGGCACATTGCCAGCGTAACCCTCCTTTTGTTCAAGTCTGACCGTGTTAGTTTTAAATAATTTTATTTTGGTAAGTATCATTAGCTGAAATGATGGGAGTGGAATTTGATTCTGGAGCTTGGTTCTTCCACCCTGCTCATGTCTACATAAAATGAAATATAGCTCAGCACTTCAGCTGTAATTTATAAACTCAGTATTAAAGAGGTCTAAATATAAAATAAAAACAGTGAAAGCATCCAGTGGTATCTAGCTTAGATCAGAATTGAGGTTATAAAGGTTATTTAAGAAAAAGGTAAAAGCAGGAAACAACATTCTCAAAAAAAAGAATTGGAACAAAGTCTGAAAAACCCAGACAAAATACAGGTGCTCTCATAAGCCAACACACAAGACAGCCAGTAAAGGAAGAGTCTCTAAGAACTGGGCCACAGAATCTGAAGCATGAGAGTACATGCCTACCCGGTTCTAAATGAGGGACAGGAACAGAGCAAATTTTGATGCTATTCCTCTTTTTTTCTTTCCCTGCAGCAATCCCACCTACCTTTCTGGGCCCTTCCTTTCCCTCCCAGTTACACGCTGTTACCCCACCCACCTCTGGTCTCTCCCCGATGATTAATAAGAGTCCTCCCCCATCCCGGTCTTAGCAGACAAAAGCCTCATGCTCCCCACCCCAAGGCACGTCTCAGCATGGGGCTATTCTGGTATCAAAGCCATACACTCTCCACCCCGCAGTCTGCCTCTGCAGTTGGTTCCCAGCCAGAGATAGTCAGGAACCAACATCTGGGCGAGGTGGAGCCAGCTGGAACATACTCTAGGGAAGAGTCCAAAGCTATCTTTGCCTTCCAGCAGTAAGAAACCCTCCCTTTTCCCACTGCAGAGGCCACCTGACCACCTTACACTGTTTCATTCTCAATGAGGGAAATATATATACCTAGGAAAAATGGAGAAAGGCCACTGCAGATGTTTTAAATAATAACCAATAATTTATTTGCTCTTTTAAACAATAAAAAGTAACTGCAGAGGACCTTACAAAAAACTGCTTGCGATCACAGAAAAAATAAGAGGCTGTTGAAAGTTCATGAAGCACAACAATAGAGAAATGACTGCCTGAAACAGTCAGAAAAAAAAGTGCCTCTAAACTACTATAACTGCTCGTGATACGTTTCATTATAAAGCTAGAAAAGCATAGATGGAGCATGTTTTTTAGAAGGAATACAATGACTAAAGATAGCCCCTCAAACCAAACCAAGCTACAGTAGTATTACTCTGAATCTATGGGATAACATATTTTGTGCAAGCTGCATTGACAAAAAGATAAGAACAGCATAATACAATGAAAGAAAGTCTTATGAAACTTACAGATTTCAACTTCACTTAGAGGTGCAAAAGGCAGGGATAAAGATGCTGCCTATTACAACATAATCCATTAATACAGCATAGTACATATTGTTATTTGACTCTAGGCATAGTATCTGCTTCAATATCCAAACAGGCTTCTGTGAAAATAAGCAGTACCTGATTTTAATAGGTCATAAACTAGCTGATCTACCTTTGAAGTTAGCCCTTCTCTGAGCAGGGAATTGGAATGACCATGTTTTCTCTGATGAAAAATCGTAACTGGATGCGTTCAAGCACACTGAGAAATACACAAACCAGTGCAATGGCTAAGATACTACTTTTTATGTTTAGATCCTTCTGCTGAAAGAAGCATCTTAGGCAAACATGTACAAACAGCTGAAAAAATACTTAAGACTGTATCTTTATACCTGACTGGCTGTTGAATACCTTCCCAGATGTTGGTTTATTTAGTCAGACAGGACAAAATGCTATGTAAATTAGGACACATTTAAAACCCAACTTCCTACACTGAATTTCAGCTTTATTATTCAAGCTGCATGAAAAAAAAAAGAAAATAAAATATCTGAATGCAGCAACATAAAAACACTTACCGTATCTCTGTTCCACATTTTTATGATTCGAGAATCTGCAGAGATAATTAAATCCAACTGACGCTGAAACTGAATTGACTTAATAGGCAGGCCATAGCGGTGATCTTTGACTATTAATGGATTACTAGACCGGAGATCATATAATAAAACCTTGAAGAGTAAGAGACAGATGAAACTTACAATATTGTAAGATCAAGAGGAAGTCACACACACCAGTTCTTCACTAAAGATTTAACTAAACTTGAGATTTTTTACTTAAATACATGGACAGGATTTACATAAAAGAAATAATTTTAAATTCTGAAAACAGCTTATTAAGTGAGCCCAGTTTATTCTGACACTATTTTAACCTCAGAAGTCTTTTTAATTTCTACTGAAAAGTGAACCATTTTCAAGGCTCTTAGTATTTCTTAATTACTAACATTTCACTTTAGTATTCTTGTGCTTTTCTTACAAGATTTAAATTTTCAGACTCTCTTCCACATTCAGTGACTATCACTTTCACTCAGTGAAACATCACAGAATGTAATTTTTTATTTTAAGGAAAGTAGAAAGTACAGGCCCTGTCTTCCAGAAGCCTGCATTTTAATCTCCAAAGTTGCCTATGGAACTTGAGAAAGACCTTAAATCTTTCACATGCAAAGTGTGAATACTAATAATTTTTGGGAAAAAAATATTATCAGTTTGTTTAATAAAAAATATAATCTCCAATAAAACTTGCCTGACACATATACTAACATTACCACAAATACAACTCTTACATACGTATTTGCTCTTGCACAAGCTACAGTTTTCTAAACCCACCAAAATATTGATGAAGACGGAAAAAAAATCTCTATACACCACTTTACAAATACGATGGTAACAATGAATAGATTAATCTAAATGATCCCCTACAGAAAGACAAGACAGTAAAAACAAGTTTTACAACAGACAATCACTTCTGCTTCATTAGCCACAATCAAGATAAGGGACAGCTTATATGTTGCATTGAGATGGTACTGATGCAGTCTTAAAAACCAGCAACTTCCCTGCATACTTGACTCTTAAGTCATATGAAAACTGCAGAATTTGAAGTTATATAGTATGTAGGTTGTGATGATTTTAAGTGGTCCCTACAGTATGCTGAAGGGCAAGACCATTTGACAAAACTAATTTGCAGTTTAAGAATGACTATTACTACTCTAAACATGTAATTTATGCTGTTGTAAATGCTTTTATTAATATATATTTACATTGCAATAAGTACACTCAATGTATAATAGACCTGGACTGGCAATTGCAAAACGGGATCTCCTAAGAACTGTTGTAGATGAAGGTAAGTTTACCTGCCCAGTAGATGTTCCAACAGCCATATTCAAAGCTCCATCAAACTTCAGTGCTGAAATAGATGGTAAACCATCTATCCTGCAAAACACAATGCTTACAGTTAGACATTCTTTCAATAAAGGCTGCAAATAATTTTTTCAATGTTAAAAATAGCTAAGATAATTAATGCAAATTACTTTACAGATATCACTTAGAAGTACTACTTCAAAAAGTTGTATTGTTTACATTCACAACTTGCGTTTGCATAGAAAATTAGCCACTACTACTCAGTTCAATAACTAAGAGACTCCTCTATGACTAGGAAACCCCTTTATTCACACTAGCAATGAGAAGACCATGGCAGGTAATTTTAATGCAAAGTGGGATTTGTTTCTAAAGGCAAAACTTCGGAAAAAACAGAAGAACACACATTGAAAAGGTAGCCTTTACTCACTCTGTGTCTGCTGTTACACTGCTTAAAGCACAGTCCAACAACCCAACTCGATTTCTGGTTCTAGGATCCCAGTATTCCACTTTACCCTAAACAGTTTAGAAAATATGTTTCAAGCTTATGCAACAGATGCCTGTTATTCTGAAAATGTTTAAATAAAATTATAAATTATTTCATCTATGAATAATTAATCGAATTTCCTAGGTTGACATGACTTGTCCTAATAACGGCATACAAGCTCCACACGTTTCATTTATATTTTTTAAAAATGTGATCTGAATGAAAATCATTAACACTAAATTTCCAAAGATTAATAGGGTACACATGCTAAATAATTTCTACAGATGGCTATACTGTAAAGCAAGGTAACATTATTTTCTCTCCCATCTCCAAAATCTCAAGCATCTCAGCAACCAAGGGAGCTCAGAAATTATATCTGCATTATGTTCTAAAAAGTCATCTTGTTTACAGGATCTGTATCTAACATAACAAATGAGATCAAATTAATTAATTAGGTTCCTATCATGATTTCTTCTTATCTTCATGTAAACTAATACAAAAAAGAAACAAACACTACTGCCCTTTTTATAAAGGGAATGCAAACATTTACCTCAGCTGTCCCCATAGCAAACAAGAAGTGTACAGGATTTATGTCACAGACATTACTCTCTCTAGAACAGAAAAAGGAGTAAGTTTAATGACCTCAGAATAATTTAACACGTGAACAATTAAAACAATTTCTGTAATCATGTACACTATTGCTCAGCCTGAAAAAGCAAAAGCTGGAGGGAGGGACGAATGGCCATCTAATAGCAGCTTCCCATACTTAAGAGGCGCTTACCAAGAATTTGGAGCCATCAGAGACAGTGCCGATTACTTCAAACAGGTAAGGTTCCAACTGGATGTTAAGGATAATATTTTTATGCCATGCAGATAATTAAGCACTGGAATGTGTTGCCCACAGAGGCTGTGGAATTTCTGTCCTTGTAGTTTTCAAAACCCGCTGGGAAAATTCATCTGAATTCAGTGTGACCATGCCTTGAGCAGGAGGCTGGGCTCTGAGGTTCTTTCCAACCTGAATGATTCTGTGTTTCTCTGCCCATACCGACCACCTACCACTAAGCCTTTCCTTATCGCTCTGCTCCACTATATTCTTAAAGAACTCAATTATGTCAGAAGGTGTTCCTGTCCTGATTACTTATGTTCTGAAGCTTACATCTTCAACATATTCTGATGAATGGCCCATCTTCCTTTCCCTCTCTGAAGTATCCTGTTTCTCAACAGGACAGCCAGGAGCCCTGTATTTCTCCAACAATTCTTCCAAAGTACAACTATTGCTCTTTACACCACTCATCCTGGCACCTTCCACCTTCTTCCATTCAAAGCCTTCCACCTCTAATTCTATAACTCATCCAATTCCCCTACCCTCACAACCTTCTCACAACTTCAAGTCTCATCTCCCTAATGCTGATTTTACGTAAGACCCTTAGCATTCCTACAGGACTTTCCTGGATTTTTTTTGCTACTGCTCAGTTTCTGTAATTATGCCTGCCCAAATATTCCTTTGTCCATTAAACTATCCTATCCACTGAGCACCAGCACCAACTAGCCACTTTATCTAGTCAAGTCTGTTCTTCTCATCTGCCTCTCCCCACATAAAAGAAGCCCAGCTCCTGCTCTAGTAGCATTTTCAAAAGAATCAGACACATGCTGGAATATAAAAATTCTCTGTCCTTCTGCTCTTGCAGTAGCCCAAAAAGACATGCCTGGGAAAGTACATACCCTGTGGGTAGATCTCTGTATGATGGCTAAATTGCGCAATAATGGCAAAGTTTTAATGAAACGCTCTTAACATCAAGTTATATAATACCTACTACAAGTCCATGTTAAGCAATTTTAAAATATGCACGAAAGAAAACTCAATTAAAACATAAAAACTAAAACAAAGAATTACAGAACATAAAATAAAATGAGGCTCAGACTCCGCATACGTTCCTTTTCAACTCTGCAACGTATTTGGGCAGTATTCAGATACAGTACTGATTATGAGCATGCTAGTATTTTGCTTCCACCTGGTGGAAAGAAGACAGATAGACGTCATGCATTACAGATAACTTACGAAGCATCAGTTTGCAGGGAGTTGAGAAACCTTCCTTGTTCCAGATTTAGCCTGTATACTTCAGAACTACAAAGGAAAAATCCAAAATTACTCCTTTCTCTTACGAATACTGAAGAACACTGTTATAAATTAGAAGGGGTTATAAAGAGTCTCGCTGACAGCCTAATTTTACCAAATATACAACTTTCAGACTTCACATTCTGAAAAATGACACATCTATCCTTCAGTATTAAAAACACAGAGAAAAATGTGCATGTTCACCAAAGATATTTATTACACTGCAATATCCTACCAATTACTCTACCCAGGGAAAACATGCATCAATTCCTTTCTTAAGATCTTTTAATTTCCTATGATTTACGTTACATCTTGAATTGCTACTTATTTTGTTTGAAACCCTGAAGACTTCATTTTATTTCTACTATGTCTTCTCGTAATCTCCGTTAATTATTTTATGTGATTTGACTCACACTTTAACAGCAACAAAACACCAACCAGGATAGAAAAAGTAATTTAATTTTCCTTACTTAAGTGCTAATCACTTTTTAAAACAGTACACTGAATTGTAATTTTTATAACAAATTTGCAAATACATGACGTACTTGGTTTAAGAATCAAAGAAAAAAAGTCTTAGTACAGGAACCTGAATTAATCTTAGTCTTCCCACATTTTCCACACTTCACAAACCGTCTCCATTATTAATTTGGAAGGAATTGCCACTGCTTCTAATTTTTAGTTTTTCTCATATTTTAATATTAATTTTATTCTTGGAAAACATTGCTAACAAAAGTGAAACAAAGTAATTCACTTAATCAATACCTTGCTCCTACAAAATACAGGTCACATGATGGATAGTGATAAGAGAAATCTCTACCAAATTTTGGTATTCTTGTCCTGTAGTAATGGCCGTGTTGCGAATGAAACTCCACAAATCTGTCACACTGCAAGAAGACAATCTGAAAATAAAATAGAAAGAACTGAAATACACAGAAGCAGACAACAATCTCCTCAAGTTGTCTTGCAGCACAAACTCCGGTGATTTTTTTCAAGCTCACACAGGTTTATCACAACCCATTTAAACCATTTCTACTAAAATGATAAAATTGACTACTGCTTCATCATTCTCACTAGCCACAGCAAAGCTCTTTATTAATAAAGATGAAATGAATATTCACAAGATTATATGCAATACCCTGAAAATGACTCTGCAACCAGAAGCAGTATAGTCATCTCGGTGTTACGCTGCACCAAAATTAACATCTGTAACTCTGGTGTCTGAAAGAAGTAATTTCCTCCAGGTACAATGCCATGCAGACACCATTATGTTCATAGGTACTAAGCACATGTACTATACATCCTGACACATGGCACTGTTCCAATAAATGACACCAATGACCTTTGTGCATTTTTTGTTGTTTGCCAACTGAATAAGCACATTGTTTCTTTCTGAAACTTAGACAAACATCTCAGTCCTGCAAGAGCTCACAGGGAAGCATTACTAGAAAGCTAGATCTATACTAGTAAATAAAATAGGCCAGAACCTGCCCCTACATGGCACAACTCATATCCATATGAAGGAATTCTTCCCACTCCAAACAGAGACAGCATCATCCACACCATCCGTTACACTGATGCTGTACCTCAAACCAGGTCCAGGCACTGTGTGATGGAGGAACAGTTGGCCTGGCCCAAACTCATGCCACGATGCATGGAAACAGTTAAATGATATGCATAATCACAGGCTAACTCTTGACTCTAAGCATCAACCCTATTTAGCTTAGGCTAGAAAAGTGCTAGTTCAGTTTAGAATACGTGTAGTCCATGCATCTTCTGAACTTTCAGAAGATGCATGTAGATAATGAAGTAGACTTCCGCATGTAGATGCAGAAGTAGATAATGAAGATTTTAAATTTCCTACTGCTGGACTACATTGTTAGCAATGCAAATAATGATGAGAAGCTCGGGAAAGGCGAGGTACAAAAGTTATTTTGAAACTGTCATCTTTATTTGTATATCTGCATATTCTTCCCTTACGAGACATGTACAAAGTACTGACCTGGGTGAGTACTTCATGCCTATTTATCATTAAGTCCCCCCTTACTTATGCTTTTTCTGGTATTAGAAATCCTAGTATTTCAACTTTTATTCATGGATTCACTCATCTTGGTCCAAGACCAAGTAGAGTATCATCTTTCAGAAGTCTAACTATGATTTCATATGAGATTACAGATGCAGCTGCACAGTTGATGTTATACAATGATGTTTTTCATATACATCCCAATCAATTCTTTGTGTTCCTAATGCTTCTATGCTTTCTACTGGAGGTTTACAAAGAGCAAAGTTCTTTCTTCATCTGTTTGAAACAATGCCCAGATCAAATCTTTTCTCTATCATCACTGCAAAAGAAGAAATGTCTGCATCTTCATGCAGTACAGAAGCTAAATAAACTGTGAGAAGAATACAAAATTAAACCGTATTTAATTTTAAAATATCAGTATCACATTCTCTTCATTCACTGTCAGTAAGCCATCAAAAAAATGTTACCAAGAAAAGACAAGATGCAGTTTGCTTTCAATGAGAAAAGTGAATTTTCTTCTCACCCACTCTACCTCCAAAAAGATTTTAGAAAGTTTTTGATAGTTGCCAAAAGCAACCAAATATTCTGCTAATGACTGCCTTACCTTTAGTATTTTTCTACAGTATTGGACTTGAATATCTATGTGTTCTCTTTCATTAGCAGTGGATACAACTCACTGTAAATCATGTTTGTCTTGCCTTCACACTAAATATTTAAGTCACTACAACCTCAGGGTAGCAAATGCATAGTCACCAGTGTGTGGCAAAAATACTAAGCGGAAATACGTGTCTTTTTTGCAAAAGGCTGTGGGAAAGAAAGATATCACTGTCTCCTAAGTCTGAAACTTAGTTCAGGTGTAAAATTTTTAAGTCTAAAACTTTGGAGAGCACAGAAGTGTAACTGGCCTTATGGATACCAGTATGAATGAAAGCCAACAGCATGCTCTCACTGTGAAACTGCAAATAAGCCTCAATAGGCGACCTTACAAGGATAGTGGGAACAGACTGGAGAGAAGCTATTTTCCCTGCACTACTAAGGCATGAGGCAGTGCGTCTAGTGTTGGGCCCCCTAATTCAAGAGGGACGCTGAAAGCATCAAGAGGGCTACCATGACAGGCAAGGGGCAGAACACAAAACGTTCAAAGAAAGGTTGGAAGAACCTTAGCTTGTTTAGTCAGGCAAAGAGCACCCTGTAGGACAATCTACTAACAGCCAGCAACTGAAGTGCAGTTATAAAAATGACAAGAGTCAAACTCCTTGCAGTAGCAACAGTGAAAACTTCAGATTTTCCTGGACAGGTTGTACAGGAAGGAAGAATTCTTTATGATGAGGTAGTGCAGCATTGCAACAATTCATTCAGTGAATTTGTGTAACCTCCAAGCCTACAGTTTTTGACAGTCCTGTTCAAGCACTAAATGATGTCTGAAGATCCCCTTCCAATCAATATTTTTATGATTCTAAACATTTCAAGTGTAATTTCTCAAATATTGTTCCCTCCTTCTAACATGTTCAAAACATTACGACAGCTACCTGAAATCAGTTTTCTCTCTAATGATTTGCTAAGTTTTAGGAAAATAAAATTGTAAATAAGGTTGTATAAAGTTGTGAAAGTAGGGCTTCAGTTTGAAATACAGTACCAAATTCAGTTGAAAACACACATGAGCCTTACTGTTTGTAACCAGTCAGAAACATATTTGTGAATACAATGTGTTCCTCAGTCTCCCAAATAACTGTTTGGTCTGTACAATCAGAAACATTCTCCCACAGACAAGTGGGAGGTTACTGCACTGTATCAGTCACCTTCTTCTGTTACTTGAATTCACGCACATTCTTAGAAATCTCACAGGGGAAAAATTTTGAAAATACTAAAGCTAGAAGGCTAAATGATAATGTCTCTGATCAAATAGAAATATTTGTTAAAACAAACCTGTACTGGAAATTCTAATGTTTGTTCTCAGAAAAAAAGTATTAAAATAAACACTTAAAAAAAAAAAGCTTGTCCTAATGGAATCAGCAAAATTATATGCTTAAATTTTGTATTTAATTTGGAACATAACACCTTGATGAATCAGCAAAATTTACAGAAAGAAGTAACATCTTTTGTTACACCAGCTGCTGCAGCTGGAGAAAACAGGTGACCTTTCAAGCACATTAACACCTAGAAAAGTGTTTAACAGAATTAGAAACAGTAACTGTCTTGGGCCTGAAAAAGGGCTGATGGTCCTAAGAACTTAACTGTTCCCTCCAGGTACAGCACTTCACTAGGGAGGGGAAAAAAAAAAAAAAAGATATTACTTCTCTCCACAATTTTTGCCTCATTCGTATGCCTATAATCATCACGTCTACGACAATGCTGACAAATCAGACTATTAACTTATCTAAGCTATTCCACCTCTCAAAAATGGTGTATCTGTGTATCACTCATCACAAGGGGTTGTGACTAATTCCATTTTTCACATTATTTTGTTTGTACGATAGATCATTATTTGAAGTTTCTCTACTACAGACAAAAGACTTTGTATTATAATTTGCCTTACCACTTTTAAAGAGACAAAGAAAACAAATGACATTTTGAAGGTACAAAAAATGTTTATCCTGTTTGCTTTTCTAAAAAAACTTTTCTGTTCCAAAAGTTGCGTTGATTGACTGCCTTTACTATATATGAAAATGCATTTTAATATACATATTAAACAGTTTTTTCATTTATACATTGAAAACATTAACATACCTTTGAGTAATCATCTGATAAAATCTCAAACGTAACCACTAGAGGAGAGAGCAAGAGAATTTTAAGTCAGCTAAGTAAGCAAACTTACTTGCAAACACTGGCATAAATCCTGACAACATTTACACTCATGCTAACCTTTAGTCATATAAGTATTCCCCACAGGTGTCAATGCATAATGCAGGCATTGTGATAAAATCTTTAATTATATAAATTTATTTGCAAAATAGTAAGTAGTTTTCTAAAACTTTAGAAACATATGAAGCATCTTGTAATCTTTTCATCGTTCTTGTGTACTTGACACATTCCTCAACGCAATGCTCAACCATGTATTTATTGGCTCAGGGAAGGTCTAATCAAATGGTTTTTCAGGGAGCGTGTGGTCCATGGACCTTTGGTAATCCATCAAAGATGATAAAAAATGACATGAGTTTGGATATACTAGGCACAAACCTGCACAAGTGATCTTTCTAAGGAATCAGCACTTCCACAGAAAAAGTTGTAAGGCTCAAAAAAAAATGACAAATTTGAAAGCCACTATCCATGCTGAACACTGCAACATATTGAACTTTGCCTAGTTTTAAATAAGCTGGGTTGGGAACATTAGGGAGCAGCTGCTTCAGCTAAATTGGTTCCATTTAAATGAGGTAGCTCATTTAAAGTTATCTGAAGTGACTCTCTGCTACATTTCTAATTAAACATACTTTTGCAGTCTAGTAAGATGCCAGTTCAAAAAAAAATTTACTTTAAGCTCTAATTACCAGCAAGCATTTACTATTACAATGACCCCTACTCTTTTAAAATGGGTCTCACTTTTGCCACACCTTCCTCTCCCCAGCCTCTCTGAACCTCTACCACTACCTACCTCCCCTCTTACTGTGTTGCAGCACTGTCCCTTCACCTTATGTGACTCCTTGTAGTTGTGAGGCACAGGGTGAAGCAGCACTACAGTGCTCTAATTCCCTTTTCCTGACCTAAGTCAGTAGTTCTCAATTTTTGTTTTTCACATCACTTTCACACCCATCACAGTTAGACCAACTTCATTCTTCTGTAATGATTTAGAAATTCTGCCACCCTATGCTCATTCCCTCGTTGCTTTGGTCACCACTGTATCCCAGTTTTCAGCCATCAGTCTTCTAAAACCCCAGACTTCTAACAAAAAACAAACCAAAACAAAAAAACGTACACATCAATCCCCAAATCTATGCACCGTAAAACTCAGGGCCACAGCAGCTCTGACCTCCTTCTTTAGTCTAACTGCCAGCAGATTCTCCCTTGCCCACTGTCTAGATGGCTCCTTGCTTTCTTCACTGTAGTTGCTCTCCCTCCAAACTAGTAGCAAACAAGGTGTAATTAAGGGCCATCTATCCTTAAGTACCTTGCTTCCAAGAAAACAAACAACCAAACCAAAGAAACAAAACAACCAAACCAAAGAAACAAAACCACTGTCAGGGTATTATCTTTACCCTATAACTCACCTATTGAGCTTAGGCTCCAGTGGAAAACAGCGAGAACTTACTCAGTAACCTTATTCAGTAACGATGGTGCAACCACGGTGCATTCTCCTACCTTACTGCTTCACAGAAGAGGAAAGAAGGGAGAACTGACCTCTACCCAGCCATTGTACCCACACAGCGTTCCCCAGAGAGCAGCCTTCAGCCACATTCACTCTCTGAGCCCCACGCTTACTGGCTCAAGGTAAATCTTCATTCCTCACACCACTCCAAGAGAGGAAAGGACTTCAAAGGAGGAGGAAAAGGGAAAAGTACAGAGATAAAGACTAGGTGAAGTTCTGCTCTAGATTCTTGTGTTCCCCCAAAGTACATTCTGTCCCCTCAGCACAGGGAGGGAAATTTCTACTGCAGGCCAACCTGAATTATACATGAAAGGTATCTTGTACTAACAGCCATAGCTTGTACTAACCTTCAGAATCTAAGCATCTTTCAAATTTCTGTGATAACTGATAGGTATCAAAGCAGCGGATCCTTGGCTTATAAGTTCCTGAAAGAACAATTTGATCTTTAATAAAAAAATTAAACAAAAAGATAACATAAAAGCATTTTTTTAAAAATATGTCTTACATATACAGGCTCTACTGCGTTTCAGCTGTAAGTATTCTGATCTTACCAAAGTCTCTGTAACTGGAAAAACAAGCCTCTTAGTAACATAACCTTATGGCCTGGTTTTTGTCTTTGGTGCCTGAAAGCACCCTACTTCTATGTAGGTGCTTCTGATTACCAGATACATCATACAGAATTTAATACCTTTCAGTAAGTCTGAAAGACCAAGTGTCCTTATGCTATATTAATGCCTACTGACGTATTCATGTTTGGATCCTGCTTTGACAGTTACAAAATGTAGCATTATCCTCTATCCTTTAAAACAATACTCAGACAATGAAGTTCAGAAGTTATGTAAAGCAGATTTATATACGCACAATAAAATTAATTAAGAACTTAGTTTTTAACTATTATAAACAGTTTAGTATTATAAACACCCAGTAGCAGGGGGGTTGGACAAGATGATCTTCAAAGGTCCTTTCCACCCCAAACCACTCTATGATTCTAAAAACATCTGTATTCTAAAAAGAAGTATTTCACAATACCACTACCAAGACAGCCACTCTATCACATCTTAAGAGTAAGCTTCCAAAACTCTGTTCAATGCTACATTTAAAAATGAACTCTCATGAATTCTACTTGAAATACCATGTCAATTCTGCAATCAAGATTTTCTAGCACTTTTGGCCTCTGCTACAGAGAGACACTTTGTTAACTCACCAACTGCCATAATATACTGTCCATCTCTCGATACCTTAATCTTTGTGCTAACTGTGGGCATGTCAAAGTCCTGAATAAGTTCAATTCTTCGACGAATATCTATAAAGAAATAAAATAAAACTATTTTTTAAAGGTACCACTATTATATCAGCTGAAAAAACTGTAACGGTTTCTTGCGGAAGCATGTTGAGTTAATTGAATATAGGGAATATCTTTTAAGATCTTTTAAAATATAAAGATGGTTTAAGTATAATTAACACAAGTTATAAGCAAATTAATATAGTCTGTTAACGCCGAGATGCAGGCTACCTCCACGCAAAATAAATGGCTATTCCGAGGTGGTAACTACGTAACAAATTATTGTATAACGTACTGGCAAATATTTATCACACATTTTACACAACTAAGATGTTGTGTAATATATTCCATCCCCCTGTTAACTCTATGCATTTTTGGTTGGTTGAGGTTTTTATACAACCCTTCTTATGGTATGTAAATAGCCATATTTTGTTTTGGGTAACAAGTTTAGGCTAAAATTATGATGTTCCTGCACTCTAAGATGAGCAGAATACACACAGAGGAGTCTATAGTTGGACTTCATCATAAGCTATATATGGAATTCATCCATCGTGTTTCTGTACAATCTACAACCCCAAAATGTAATGCCTGAAATTCAAAGCAATATTGGTAATACTCTATATATACAAAGCTGTGCAGGAAGTTGAAGTATGGCCTTCTAACCATAACTATTTATAGCTTTAATTTTGTAGTTTTTAAAATATGTGCTATGCTTAACTTTATTGTATCATTTAGTAAAGTGTCTCCCTCTGGACTTGCACGTTGTTTACGTGCAGCCGAGTATTACTGAGGACCCTGCGAGGGGAAAACTCACCCACATCTTTCTTCTGTAAAGCTCTTTTCTTCCTGTCTGAAAGCCACTGCAATAAAATACATAAATCAATCTTGAGCTTGTTATGTATAAAGGAACCAGAGGATCACTTAGTTTATCCAGTTTGAAAGTGTAAGAAATTTAGGCCATTAATTACAGAATCACAGAATCACTAAGGTTGGAAAAGACCTGTAAGATCATCAAGTCCAACCTAAAAAAAAAACAAAAACAAAAACCAAAAAAACACAAACAAAACAAAAAAAACAACCAAAACAAAACAAAAAAAAGAATTCTTGATTAATTCATCTCTCTTGATTATTTTTAAATTTCCACTGGTAAGTTTAACCATTCCACGTCAAGAAAACTGAAGCAGTAGCGGTTTTTAAGGGTCTGTGGAATACCACGCCTACGGTTAGAGAGGCACATATTCAGACTGGATTTTATTTTAATAAATGCGCACAGCCGGTTTTAGTTAACAACCCCCACCCTCCACAGAAGCGCCCAGAGAGGGGGCAGCTCGGTGAGCCGCTCTGGCCCGGGCTGGAGCTCAGGCCCGACGCGTGCCACAGGCTTTTAGAGCCTCCCGCTGCAGGAACGGGCGGGCGGCCCCCCCAGGCCAGGCGGGCGGCCCGGGGCCCGGCGACCCGGCTGCGGGAGAGGCCGCCCTGGGCCGGCAGCGCGTCCCCTCGCCCCGCTCGGCCGCCCTCCCCGCGCCGCTCCCTCACCTCCGGGAGGCTCCTGCCGGCGCTGAGGCTGTAGATCTTCACCTCGTTGAGGCTGGAGACCTGCATGGCCGCGGCGCTGCCCGCCTCTTCCTGGGCCGAGGGGAAGCGGAAGGCAGCCCGCTTCCGGCGCCCGGCTGCTTCCACCCGGCGGCGGCCGGGAGCCGGCGGGGCCGCGCTCGGAGGCGGGGGCTGGGGGCAGCCCGGGTGACGGCGGCTCTCGCCCCCTCCTTCTCATAGGGAAGAAGGAAGTCCCTCTGGCAGGGAAGGAAGCAAGTCGGTGAGAAAGCAAGCTTTGCCAGCGCCGCTGCTGGTCGCGAAACAACTGGGCTGCTGCCAGTTTCCCCAGGCCTTCGTTTCTAACCCTCAAAAAGCGCCTGTGCAAGAGGCTGCCGGGCGCCGACACCTGGGGAGGCGGGGGGGTAACGGGGGCGGCCGTGTGCGCCGCACAGCCTGCGGGGGGCGAGACCCCATCCCCGCGCCCCAGCACCCGTCGGGCGGCGGTGCCATGGCGGGCAGCGCAGGTCAGACCGCCAAGGCCGGAGGTGCCTTGCCGGGCTTGGTGGAGGAGGTTAATTTTCTCACCCTACAGCAAACCCGCCTCCGTTACCTACGGAAAACAATCAATCCAGGATTTGGTTGATCAGAACCTTGCCAGCAAATGTAGAAAGATCCATTTTTATTGCTTTATAGCATCACCGTTTAAACAAGTATGGACACGGAAAAGTCAGGCCGTTACTGCTTTAACTTACAAGAGCAATGACAAGGATCAAAATAATGTATATCTGATCTATATACATGCTCAAGAAACAGTGAAAACCAAACCCAAATACTTACCGCAGCAATACGTAAGTCCAGTACAAGATGCAAATTGAAGCTGTTTCAAACAAGTCTTACGTACGGTGTTCCCTGGATGATGTATTTCAACAATGATGATACAACATCATGACTAGAAAGGACTCTATCCTAGCTCATATTCGAGGGCGCTATAGCTCAGATTCGTGGGAGATTAACACACCAAAATACAGGTATCTACATGGGTGCTAGATGTCTAAGCTCCCATTTCGGAGAGCTAAGGCTTCACTTGCTTAAATGTAGGTTGTCTAGTGGCATTTGAGATGCCGTATGGTATCCAGGACACCTAGATGGGGCTGACACAAGACCTGTGGAAAACCCATGCCCTTCTGCAGCATGAGCTGGAGGCCAGGCAGGATGTGCAAGGACATCTCAAGTGGCACCAGAATCTCATCCCAAGTAAACGCAGTTAATGACGCCTGAGGAGCAATGTAGCACAGTGGGGCCTAGGTGTCTTCTTCAGGGTGAGCTCAATCCTTTCTAGGTTTCACTGTCTAATCACTGAGACTGCCACTGGCTATTAATAGACATTTCAAGCTGAATTCATTTGTCCACACATAGAGATCTTGTGCTGTTTGGGATGCCCTAAGTAATCCCAGACATCCGCAGGGGGTCAGTTGGTGTGACGCAAGATGTGCAGAAGACCAGTGTCATCCTGGAAAAGCAGCTGAAGACCCAACAGGATGCTCCAGGGCACCTCAAAAGGCCTCAGTGTCGTGGTTTAGTCCCCGCCGGCGACTAAGCACCACACAGCCGCTCGCTCACTCCCCTTCCTCAGCTGGACAGGAGAGAGAAAATATGAGGAAAAAGCTCGTAGGTCGAGACAAGGACATAGGGAGATCACTCACCAATTACCATCATAGGCAAAACAGACTTGACTTGGGGAAATTAGTTTATCACCAATCAAAATCAGAGTAGGATAATGAGAAATAAAACCAAATCTTAAAAACACCTTCCCCCCACCCCTCCCTCCCGGGCTCAACTTCACTCCCAATTTGCTCTACCTCTTCCCCCCGAGCGGTGCAGGGGGATGGGGAATGGGCGTTGAGGTCAGTTCATCACACATTGTTTCTGCCGCTCCTTCCTCCTCACACTCTTCCCCTGCTCCAGCGTGGGGTCCTTCCTATGGGAGACAGTTCTCCATGAACTTCTCCAACGTGGGTCCTTCCCACGGGCTGCAGTTCTTCACAAACTGCTCCAGCATGGGTCCTTTCCACGGGGTGCAGTCCTTCAGGAACAGACTGCTCCAGTGTGGGTCCCCTGTGGGGTCGCAAGTCCTGCCAGCAAACCTGCTCCAGCATGGGCTCCTCTCTCCACGGCTCCACAGGTCCTGCCAGGAGCCTGCTCCAGCGTGGGCTTCCCACGGGGTCACAGCCTCCTTCAGGGCATATCCACCTGCTCCGGCGTGGGGTCCTCCGTGGGCTGCAGGTGGATATCTGCTCCACCGTGGACCTCCATGGGCTGCAGGGCACAGCCTGCCTCACCATGGTCTTCACCAGGGGCTGCAGGGGAACCTCTGCTCCGGTGCCTGGAGCACCTCCTCCCCTCCTTCTTCACTGACCTTGGTGTCTGCAGGGTTGTTTCTCTCGTGTATTCTCACTCCTCTCTTCCCTGGCTGCAGTTTCCCAGTTTTTCCCTCCCTTCTTAAATATGTTATCCCAGAGGTGCTACCACTGTTGCTGATTAGCTCGGCCTTAGCCAGTGGCAGGTCCATCTTGGAGCTGGCTGGCATTGGCTCTATCAGACATAGGGGAAGTTTCCAGCAGCTTCTCACAGAAGCCACCGCTGTACCCCCCACGCCGCTACCAAAATGTTGCCACGCAAACCCAATACAATTAGGCAGGGTCAGGAGAACTGAACCCACAAAGAATTCCTAGAGGTGTAAAACACTGGAGTGTCTTACAGACTGGAGAATTATGTGATTTTCTTTACGTGAAACTGCTCAAGGATTCCTGACCCTCTTGTCCATTCTCCAGATGCATGTGACTGACCACAGTGCAAAAGAAGAGGGGTAGAACCCAGAGGTTCTGGCTGCACAGCAGGAAACAGTGTCTTATTTCAAGTTGCTTGAAATTAATTTTTTGTTCTTTTCAGTCAAATTCAGTTCTCAGGCAAAGTTGATAAATCTGAGCCTGGCCAGTCATACATTTAAGACTTCTTAGAAAATCGAAGGGGAAAATACCAGCTAGAATGTGGACTATTAAAATTTCAGTCCAGATAACTTAAGAGCAGCCAAATCTGCCCGTTACTCTTACTACAGAGTTAAAAAATTCAGGATCTGAATGATGCAGGAGAAGCTTTGACAAAGCATTTTGCTTTCTGTGTATAATGAATCTTTGTTGCGTGTAGTAATGATATACTTTTAGATTTTCCATTCAAGCAAGTATAGATGAGCAGTTAAGTGTACTGACTGTAAATAGGTGTGATATAGGGTGCTTTCAACCAAGAGCAAATAATTTTGCTTGCCTTTCCTTTCTTTTTCTAGTGTCAGAATTGCTGTGTGCATTACCTGGTGACAGATGTGGTGATGCAGTGTTCTGAAACAATGTGGTTATAAGCAAACTGAATGTTACCTTTGCTGATTTTAATGATAACTAGACAGTGCCCCTTCAGTACGTACATACATATAATTATGTCAAGTGCAAGTTTTCAGGTATGTTCACATTGAAGCAACATTTTACGTTCAGTGTACAAAAGTAAATAGACGCAATTCATCAGGAAGGTTCTGCTGCACTTCACAGTACAGAAAGAGTAACCAATATTCTTTAACATAATTAAGAAATAGATACACAGCTAAGGACTTATGATAAAGAAGTAGTTTGCACACTAATCTTAAAATTACACAGAAAAATGTTTTAATTTAAATAGTGTTTTATTATCAATTATCAAGTTATTTAAGAGTTCCTTCATTGAAATGTTAGACTGTAATTTTAGATACATTGCTACAATAATAATAAAACACTCACGGCACTAGGAAATAGGATTTTTAAAGATTCTTTTTAAGCAGAGGGAAAAAACATCCCACACATTACTAGAAAACTAAACAGGTAATGCACATAATAGATGCATAAATTGTTTTATAGAGAACTACAGCTTTGTGGTTGCTGTTTTGCAAGCTTAAAACATAATCTTTCCTATTAGTAGGAAAGATTATGTCATAGTTGTCTAGGTAATTAATTTTGGTTATCTGTTAGAGAAATTTGCCTTGGGACATACTTCAAGTGGGGTATTTCGGTGCTCTTAATGACTGTTTGGAGGCCGAGTTTTGCTCCTTGGTGTGACATCTGAAGAAGTACTCATAAACACAGAGAGAGGCAAAGTCACAGAAAGTTTCATTGCATTGATGAATCAAAGGGAGCAGGAAGGCACATGATGGTCACAAGGGAATTAGACAGCTTTGAGATCCCATGGCACAACACGCAGTACCAGCCAGGGAAATGGCAGGGGAGACATAAGCTGTCATTGCTGTGTTACCACCAGAGCGTGCAACACACTCTCCATATCCCATGGCATGTGGTGCTGCATGCTCCTTCCCTCCTACACCTTCACTGCTGCTTCATCCAGCCTAAAAAAATGTGTGTGTGGAGATTTAAAAGTCACAGTAAAACCAGAAAATGTGATAACAGAAAACATTCAATAGGACATTGCTTAGGCATTAACATCAAGTTTCCTGGATAATTTTCTGTTAAAACTGTAAGTTAAGTAGCAAAATATTTTCCACTTTAATCGAAGTAACTAAAGCAAATTATTCTATATGAAAAAATAAGAAACAGAAAAGTGACATTGCTGCGATAAAAACATTTAGGAAGGAAATAACATATATTGTAGAATCTAGAAATCCTACAGCCCTTCAGCTTGGATTTTACCTTATTCACTCTAACATCCATGTGTACAGAAGCATCCCCAACAGCTAGTGCCACTGCAGCAAATAACATTTCTCATCTGTTAACACTAGTGTCAACTGACACAATTCTAAATTTAAGACACTTATGAGAACATAATATTTCTAAAATTAATCACGCAAAGCATTTCCATGGCTTGAGACTGCAGCAAGGATCCAGTGAAAACTGTACTTGGTTTGAGTTGGGAAACAACTGCCTTACGTAGGTGATGAGGTTTACTACACCTTTCAGACCACTAGTCTGTGGGTAGAAATACATGACGTACATGCTCAAACACCAGCTAATTCTGTTTTCATTATTAAAATGTATAGTCTAAAGAAACAAAAAACCGGAAGATTACACAATAATCACTATTTTTATGAATGCCATCACACATGTCAACATGTTAGGTTTTTTGCATAACTTTTGGAAAGTCCTTTGTTGTGTCCTAGGGGACACCATGACTGAAAAGAACTAGAATAAGCGCAGTTATGAACACTGAATGTTTAATTAGCCTAGAAAGGAAAAAGAATAAACCAAAACAAGCAAGCAAAAAAACCCCATAGAGTGGTTATTTCAGCTACGGATCTTCTCAGTGTCTTTTTCTGGAGAGGTTTCAGTAGAGACTTTCCTCCTCCACGCATATATTGCTTTTTTATGTATCACTAAAAATGTTAAAGAGAAGCAAAGGAAGATGAATCCATGGCTAATCTAAAGAGTCTATAAATTTAGAGTCTAAGACCCTGACCTGTACATTAGCTACCTAAAGCATGATTTAGATGGAACAGTCCAAGTCCAAGACTATGATTCAGGATGTCTTCCATCAGCTGCTTTTACCTAGTGCTGGAGATACTAAACCTGTCAGGGGTCTTCATTTAAGGTTCTTGGAGGTGTTAGGAGCTCTGCTTCTGTGCACGACCAGACCTGCCTGGCCCCAGCAACTCAGACCATCTCCGTTTAGGACAGATCATGTGGAAAACCAAGAGCATCCTTCTGTTTAATTTCTTGTGGGGCTTCTTTTACATTTGGTACACAGAAACAAGAACAAAAAATGCACTGTCTTTTGATGAAAATAAACCACCAGTAATAGGAGAGATTGCTTAAGTGCTGTATGATAGTATAGTGATCAGACTATGAAAATGAGAGCTGGATGCACCACGTACCCTCTACCAGGGGGTTAAATTCCCACTCGCAGAGAGGCTGCTCAAAGGCAGCTCCTGGAAGTGTTCAGACTCTTGCTTCCTTCTGAGCATGTCTGGCTTAGAAGGGTCTGCAGAACATTACTCCATGCGAGCTACCAGTATCTTAGGCAAACTTAAGGCACGGTAAAGCAAACTAAAGACTTCATAAGGACTAAAAGCCACAGCTATATTCTACCCAGAAGAGGCATCTCCAGGGGAGGAAGCATCGCTACCTTGCGGGCTCCTGCACCGCTGGAGTATTTGTTTAGTAAAGCACCCACGGAAGTCCCAGAAACAAGAGTTGCCTAAAAGTTTCTTTAATTATTCCAAAACCTTCAGACTTGCTAAAGGCAGTCAGTGTTTAATGAGAACAAATGGCCTCTGCATTATTTTTGCGAGTTTAAAAGACAGCAAAAAGATGAAACGCCGCAAGAGTCAGAGCTGATAGCGGCTTTTAAGGGGTTGTCTCCTCCAGTGCAACGACCCTCCCTGCTCCGAGAGGGAGCCTCTACCCCCTCGCACCTTCGGCGCGGATCCAGCCGCTGCCCTGCCGCCTGCCCGCCGCTGCCCGGCCCCCCCCCGCCCCGACCGCCTCACCGAGCATGTCCGCGCCCGCCCCGCCGGGAGCCGCCGCGGCCGGGCTGGCAGCAGCGGGGCGGCGCGGGGAGGGAGAGGCCGCAGGTAAGGCAGCGGGCAGCATTCCCCCGCCGCGCCCCGCTCGCAGAGCTCGGGCTGCGCAGCCCGGCGCGTACCGAGGAGTCGGGCAGCGCCCGCGCCTCCGCCCCCCGCACCGAGGAGCCACGTCGGGGGGTGGCGGGCGGCGAGTGTCCAACCTGCCCTGTGCCGCGCACCTGGGAGCAAAGGCGTGCCGGGCGGGGCAGGCTCCGGGGAGAGCCTGCGGGGGGAGCGGGAGATTCCTGCGTGGCTTCTGCTTCTCGCTGTCCTGCCCCGATCTGTTCGGTTAGCACCAAAGTAGTTGTCTCCCGTGGATTTTCGCGACTGTTGTATCTCTATCTGCTGATACCATCTCTGTATGCCGCAACTTGCCTTGCTCCAGCTCCTTCCTATCCAACCTGTGAAGAAAAACACGGGGGAAAGTAATATTCCGGTTTACCGGTGGCATCTTTTGCAGTCTGTAGGTTGAGCAGAGGTCGTTTTACATCTTGTCTTCAGCTTTACCTACAAGCGTTCAAAAATTTGAGAGATTATGTTTATCAAACAGAAATCCTTAATTACATCTGTATGGTTTAGTGAAGTCCCCAAACTTCTGGGGAGACTGGACTTACAGTGCAAGGGGAATGGAACAGGCTGGGAGGGAAAAGGGGAGGAGGAAGCTTCGTTTCTTAATTCAGAAACTGGATGGAACAACCCTGAGGAGAGGAGGAACGGCCCCACTCTTTCCGTGACATTCTGGAGAAGGTCATGTTGCATTTCAGCCTGAGACGTAGGACTGACTCACTGTCCTTGTGTTTCTGAAAAAAATCGTTCATCTCTTCTAACTTTTTCTGTTCTTAGGGACGAGCCCATTTTGTGCAGTGCTTTTTTAGCTACTTACCTGTTGTGTGTTTCTACAGTGACCAGGAGCGAAGGGAAAATATTAGATCATGTCGGAGTTCTGGCTAATTTCCGCCCCTGGAGATAAAACAAATCTGCAGGCATGGGAGAGAATGAACACGGTGACGTCTAAATCCAACCTGTCCAGCAACAGCAAATTCCATATTCCAGACTTAAAGGTAAATGACAAAGGGGTTTGTGTACAGGCAATGCAGCAGCATTAGCCAGGGCTGAAGACTTTTGGGATAAATGTGGGATTTATCTTTTGTGGTAGTATGCAGAGAGTAGAAGAAGATTGCAGTGGGGCATGAGTTGTGTTCAGTCAACTGAAAATTGATCAGAGGGAAAAGAAGTCATTGTGTTTGAAGCTGACCTTCCCATTGGAAGGATCTATGTATAAGGAGTGAAAATGACCAGTTAAATAACTAATCTATTGCATTCAATGTACCTTTTGCTCCCAGTCATGAAAGTCATACAGCATTGTACATCTTGGACTGCTAATGCAAGGGGAATAGCTAAGTATCTTGAACCGTGCCAGTAAGACTGCTGACAGAGAAAACAGTGCTATAATGTACATTACTCCTTGGGAAATGGATGTATGTGTATATTCAGCTGCATTACCCATCTTCATATCATCATATAAATAGGAAGAGTATTAATCCATGATGTTTTTTATATCTTTGCATTATTTAATCCTTATTTTAGAAGATCTGCTCCTTATTTTTATTTCACTTGTGGCTTTGAAAAATCCAAATATGCTGCATTAAAGTCAATGGAGCTACCACAGATGTAGAACTTCGTTCCTTGGGGAGCTGCCATCACCCATCACTTAATGAAGCTATTCTTACTGCATCTGGGATCTGGCTTTAACCCAAAAAGATTGTTAACAGTTATAACTTGAGCTATCCCAATTGCATAAGGATGCAAGTAAAAGGGGAGCGTGGCCTGTTCTCAAGTAATAACCTACTGAAACGTCACATGAATGTTTCAGCCTGGGAATGTCGCTTTTTGCATGTGCACCTGAGATTGATATTATTTTTACCATCTATGGGCCTTACCCAGACAGTGTTGGTGTGAGTCTGCTAATGTTGAAGGAAATAAAGCATTTGCAGTATCTGAAGATGCAACTAGTCCATTAATATTCTGCTAGTTGTTCTAGGTAAAATTTGTTTCTTCTTCAGCTTGACCCTTCATAATGTTGAGCTGGCAACATTGTAAGAAAAGGTTCAGCAATATATTGCAATACCATAGACATAAGATTATGACTGTGGCAGAGTCATACAAAAAGCAGATGTTGGTCTTGGAGGAAACGGCTTTGTGAGAGCCTTAGTCTTTGGTAATAGCAAAGAACGCAGAGACACCTTTTTGAGTAAGTGCTGCTTCCCTTGGTTCGCTCAACACATCAGATTTGTTTGTGCATATATTGTGTGCATTTCTAGTCACTATTTTATCATGTAAAAGACCAGTCTATGCTACTTGATGATACAGGCATGAAAACAGGAAGGAAGACACTGATGTGTAATCTTGAGACTGCACATAACATTTTTTCCTTTATTGGGAAAGGCTTTTTACACCCTAGGTCTTGGATAAAGGAATTGCTACTATTTTCCACTAAGCAAATAAAGTTCTGCCAGACTATTGAATTCAGAAGTGCTAAACACAAGTCGGTGTCCCTAAGACTGCCAACAGAAGCCTTAGACAGACTTGTGCATCTTTCACCTACTTCTCATCTTTTGCACAGGTGGGGACACTGGATGCTCTTGTTGGTCTGTCAGATGAGTTGGGAAAACTTGATAGCTTTGCTGAAAGGTAAAATAGATCTTATTTACTACCTACAAATGAGAAACAGACATTGTTTTTATGAGGCGGTATGTCCTTGTGTTCACCTCGAGCTGACTCAGTTCAGCCCGGACTACAACTGGACTAAAGTGGACAGGCTTTGTTTAACCCTTGTGTTGATTGTCATGGAGTCATCGTAAAGAAAGGACCGTTCCTTTAAATTTGGATTAATTAAGTCAGTGATAGTTTCATCTGCACGGCAATCTGTTTGAGTGGCAGTGCTAGGGAAGCTGTTTCTCAAAGGGAAACTGCTAAAAAAGGTTCTTTTTTTTTTTTTCAAAAGAACATCATCCCGCCTCATCCAGAGACTTAAATTACCAAAATGGTATTTGGAGAATATGAAGCCCTCCCTGTCCTTATTTTCCCAGAATATTTCTCTTGACCCTTCTGCCCCTTTTCAACCAGATATAGGAGTTCTAAGGAATAAGTTCTTCTGAATGAAATCTGGAGCTCTTCCTCTCAGACTTTTAAACTCTTTCAAAATCAGTATATTGACTCACTTTCTATCAAACCTACTTATGCAAAAACTCACATGATCTCCTTGCTGATCACTTCCCAGTTGGCCTTTTGGGCCAAACTGTCCTGGGGGTACAAAGGATAATATAATACAGCAAGTTGAGAAAATGCCAGGTTGTAAGATACTCCATGGCATAAAGTAGACTTTGTTGTTGAGGCAATGAAAGTACAAGCTGCTGGGGTTTTTTTGGTTTGCCTTTTTTTTTTTTTCCTTTGGAAGCATACCTTACAAAGTTGTGGTCTTCATCAGAGAGGCACATGTCAGCTTTGAAGCTTTTTGCCATTTTTTCCCCAGCCAGGACTGATAAGGATTTGCTTGTCTAAATATGCTTGATACTTTCATAGATTTTGTCTGGTGGTTGCAAACGCATACAGAAACACTGATGTAAGCTGTTTACATCTATGCTAGGCAGTTTGGGTAAAAGTCAGTCTGCTAGAATACCTCTCTCCATAGGGTATTGTTTTTTACTTTACTGGTACTACAGCAGGGCTGTTATTAGGATGATTACATTTGATCACTCTGGGTTGCACACAATGTTGATCTTTTTAGAATTGCTTTTTCAGTTTTTTTAGCAAGACAGAGCAATTTAATACTTAATCCATCAATAAAACCTTCTCCATTGTGACCATCTCCATCTGGTGGGGAAGACTGCTCCAAATTCTTTGTAAACATGTTCCGGCCTCTGGTTCATGCTGCAGAGGTTTTTCATGCTGGAATGAAGTGGGAACGGGGGCAAATTTGGGGAGAGACAGTGCCAATACCTGCTGTCTGTTCTAATGGAATGTGTCTCTACTCAAGGCAGCAGAGAGCCAAGAAACTGTGTGATCTGGGTTTGAGGGCTGCCAAAAATCATGCAGAACTGATTTTCGGAAAAGCTTTACTAATTCCCAACTTTGTGAAGAATTAGCACTTCTGAAAAGCTGTCTGTAGGATCCGTGTGACATCACAGAGGGTGGAATGCCAGTACAAACTCCCTAGGCTCACTGTCTTCTGCTATTACCTTCGTCTTAACTTGACAACATGGTACAGCTCCTTGTTCAAGCTGAATGCCACTTTACTCCACTAATTGTTCCTTTAATGCCAGTAATGACTCTTACGGTATGACATGCTATAGGTCCCGAGCAAAGGGGTCAGTGAGGCCCTTCACCATAACCTGCTGAGGTAAGGACTCTTCCCATTTGTCTTGTTTGCCTATCCAGCTAGGTAGTCAGGAAGGATCAACAAGATTTAGAAATAAGAAGAATGTGTTAAAAAATAAGAAAAATGCGGTAGAACGTAGTAATAGCAGAGAATAATCAACACAGATCAAGTTCCACAAGGACAAAAGCATTTTGCATTAAATAAATGCCTAGGGTTTTGAGCCTAAATTGTGATTCAGGGGTTAAAATGCCAAGCACTCACACTTTGTCTAAGTAAGTGGCATCCAGAGGGTTACAAGACTGTTCAAATGACCTGAGCATTTAGTTCCTGCTCCTCTGAAACAGCTACTTGCTGAACTGTTGCTAGATAAACACAACTGCCAGTAAAGCCAGGCAGTGCAAACCTGTCAGCGCTGCCTCCTGCCAGGACAGCAGAGAAGGGGCAAGAGTTTGCAGGATCTATTGTTTCCACATACTTTTATTATTTATTTACACAGGGAGGCGGAGTGTTTTTCCATGTCACTGTGTGGTAGCATGGAGCTCTTTCCAGCTGATGATCCCCTCGGTCACTCTTACCTGGGGGTTCTCCCGAGTCCTCGGCCGATGGAGCGTTCTGCAGTGGCCTCAGACTGCAGGGCTTCTGCTCCCTGCGGTATTTTGGAGACCTAGCTGGTAGCACCCTTTAATACACAGTATCATTTGAAGAGCGTTTTACTTTTTTGGCTTTTTTTGAAAGTAATGACATTGCAACAATTTCAGAAGCAAAAATGTGAGAGTCTTCCAAGCCATAATAATAGGCTAAATGGAGTTATTCTCTTTACAGGTTTTTATTACTACTTCTTGATGCAGTTTAGCTGAAACCCTCTCCTTTTATAACGTATCATTTGAGCATGATATTTGCTCAAGGTGGGATTCATCTCATCTAAAGGCAGGGAAGTTTAAGGGTTGGGTGTGAAAGCTGCTCGCTGTTGGATGTCGCTATAGTCGATGGGGCTCCTCTGGGGGTCTGATTCCTCTTGCTTGCCTCAGGCATCAGTGGTACCCAGGCTGCATGTTCTGTCTTTGTGTGGGGAATGTATTGGATGAGTGAATCCCGCTTGCATTTCGCAGGATGCAAGGCAAGGCACAGAGACTAAGCTGGGACTGGAAGACATTGCTCTGGCCGAGTGCAGAGCAGGGTCCTGCCTGCAGGGACCTTGGGGTGTGCAGGCTGGAAGGGAGCCAAGCCTCACCTGGGCAGCTAGGGCTGTTGGGTGCATGAGAGCACATACCTGTCCCACTGTCTATACCTATGGAGAGAGACCAGAGCTAACTGTCTCCCAGCTGTTAGGTTAGCCCCCAGCTGCACTCAACAGTAATGCAAGCAGCTCAGGCCCCTTGGAAAAGCTACTGGTTTGTACACTTTCCGGTTGGCTTCTTTCTCCATTATGCCCTTAGCCTCCTGCTATACTGTTCTTACCAACTGGGCTGGAGTCCTGTCTTGTTCCAACTTCCTTTGGGCTCCCTGGACATCGTGGAGGGACTGAAAACCAGCTGCGTCTACAAGTTGAAAATTTCAGAAGTGCTTGGCAAGGCCGCAGCCGATGGGGAACCTTTGTGTGGATCCCTGCACCCTCCCCACAGCCCGAGTGTGGGCAGCACGCAGTGTTCTCCAGCAACGCTCAGCTGGCACCGTGTCCCTAAGTGGCTGCAGCCAGATGGTGGAAAACTGCGCAGCCCGGAGAGGGCTGTGAACTAGAGCGCAATGGTGTACATTTCTCCTACAGGCACTCTGAACTGTGCCTGTCCAGGGTCATGAGAAGAACGATTTGGGTTGAAAAGGACCTTTAAAGATCATCTAGTCCAACCCCCCTGCTGTGGGCAGGGACATCTTCCACTAGATCAGGTGGCTCAAAGCCCCATCCAACATGACCTTGAACACTTCCAATGATGGAACATCCACAGCTTCTCTGGGCAACCTGTTCCAGTGTCTCACCACCCTCATCATAAAGAATGTCTTCCTTATGTCCAATCTAAATCTACCCTCTTTCAGTTTAAAACTGTTGCCCCTTGTCCTGTCACTATAGGGACTGGTAAAAAGTCTCTCTCCATCTTTCTTATAAACCTCCTTCATATATTGAAAGGCCGCAATAAGGTCTTCTCTTCTCCAGGCTGAATGACCGCAAACAGCAGGAATTCTGACTACGGCATTCTTGGTAGTATCAGCAATCTCAGATTTTTTTCCTTCCCATTACAGGACTGGAAAACCTTTCTGAAGACACTGAGTTTCTTCACAGGAATGGGGATAGAGGGAATCTTTACCCCTATGAATTACTGCTTTTAAATGGCCTGTATATCTGCTTTGCAGCACATCAAAGAAAACCCTTTTCTCTGATGCTCTCATGGTATCTGTACCTGGCCTGAAGTCCCTTTCCTGAACTATTGAAAGCCACAGGATATCACAAGATACATTGTCCAAACACTGCAGGTGCCCTTTCCATCTCCAGCTCATCTGCAGCTGTAGTAGTCTCCCCTCTGTAAGGAAAGAAAGGGGGAAGAAGCCCGTCATTATGCTCCACTCCATGTCACCACATCAAGGATTATGTCCACTTCATGTCTCTGACGATTTTGTGATCAGGCTGTTACTTTTTAGCTGTTGCTTTTTTTTTACAAGGTGTAGTCAGTCTGGAATGGTTAGGGAACTGAAGGCCAAATTCTGTGAATGCTTCTGAGCACAGAAGGATACTAGAACAACCAGAAAGGCTCTTGGCCTGTATGAGATAGGTACTTTGACTAGGGCCGGGGGAATCTACTGCTGGAGGGACCTGATGAATCCATTTTTTAAAATAAGCAAAAGATAAGTAACTGTGTGGAGACAATGTTCTCCAGGAGGGGCTCTGTTCAGTTCACTGCTCTGAATCAGGCAGGAGGAGGATTTGAATCTAATTCTCCCACACCTTAAAGGAGTGTCTTGTCCACCATGCTAAAGAGAAGAGAGAAAGAGTCCCCTAAAGAAGAGGAATAAGAAGGAAATTCTCCTTGTCAGACAAGAGAACATTGTCGTTTTCCCCTGAGTACTTTGTAAGAACCTTATCTCAGCAAGCCCTAAGGGTTTATTTAGCATCCCGTGGAACAGATTTTCAGCCAGTGTTAGTCTGTACGTAGCTTCTTGTTCCTCCATCACCTTTAGAGTTTTAAACATGGGTTTCTTGCCTTCTGGTTTCTGCTGAGTATCATGAGTGTACAGAAGACTGAATCTTGATCTTCTGGAAGTCCAGAGCACTGGGGAGATGATATTACCTATGTGTTTGCGGAGATCGGTGTATTTAGAAACAAGGCATTTAGTTCTACAATATGCCATAGGTTGTTTATCATCATTTGAATTGCAAATTAACCTGCCTTGCTCCAGAAGTGTTTTGTTTGGGTATCTCCATATCTATCAGATCATTGTGGCAACTGTTTTATATTCATTTTGTTTCTTCACTAACAAAGCTTCTCTTGTTACACCTAAGCGTAATAAAGAAAATAGCCCAGTACATAGGAGAAGTTATGGAGGACTCAAAAGATAAAGTCCAGGAAAATCTTCTGGCCAATGGAGGTAGGTGCTGTGAATGTAGGTATTTTAATGCATTGGTGCTGCTTGTGTTTGCTTCAGAATATGAACATGTAGAATTGAAACACTCAGACATTAGAAAGGACAACCATGAGCAACATTTTTTAAGAACACATCTAGCCTGCTCCCATTTTTCTCAGAGTTAGCAGAAGCTTTATCCAGTGCCAACTTTGCTTCCAGGACAGTGTTCAGCGTCTAGTACTGAACTAGTTTCTAACACCAGAGCTGAGGTGTGAAGAGGAAAGCAGGAGACATCCTTCTTCACTCCTAAAATGACCTAGCACCTTTCTGTGCCCTGTATGGGCTTGATCTCTTACAGGCAGCTAAATCTCATTCTGTATGGCTGCATGACATCTGTCAGTGACCTGTTAGTGATTTGCCTTCCCTCCTACAGTGCTGGGATAGATCACGTCGTTAACTGTGGATTTCTGACGTCACAGGTGGATGTGTGAGGCAACAGTTCCAAAACATGGAGCCGGGGCTCCACTCACAAGGTTGTGACAGAGGCCGGCAGGACGTTCTCGTGCTACTCCTGTTAGGAGGCAATGCCCTCCAGTGATGTCCTGCCCTGGCTGGCAGCAGTTGTGTAGCAGAGAAGAAGAGCAGGCAGCGATGTCCGGGGCACTTCTGACATGCCAGAGGGTCATGGGAGCCCACTACCTTACTGTATGCTCCCCTGCAGCATCTCTAAGTAGTCAATATGGTGTTTTTATAACCTCCATGAACTTATTTATTTCCCTCCTTTATTATCTAGTATGTTACTCAAGGCTCTGAAGGGAGCCTGTGTCAAGGACAAAATTAACATTTAGAAACTGATGGCTTCTAGATCTCTGCATGTTTCGTTAGACCCCGAGTGTGTTTCAGAGCAAATTCCTCCCCAGCTATCCTGGAAAAGTACAACAAAATTGAATGCGTTACACATGCTAATTCCAGGCTTGTAGAATGATGCTTTTAAATAAACTAACAGTGCACACTCCATCACCCTTTGGCTGTCTGCAATGTTGTACTTCAGATCTGTATGAGTAAAGGATGGGGAGGAAGTTCTTTTAGAAATGTCCTCTTTGCATGACATCAGACTGACATTTGATGAGTGCAGGTGCTTGACAAGTACAATAATCCAATTTATTGTGTTTCAGGGCTAAAGGATAAAATGAAATGTCTCAAAAGTATGTTAAGGACTGATGATTGCAGTGGTGTTACAAGCATGCATTTGTGTGTATTAGTGCTAGAGACAAGTCTGGTTGTAGAGATACAGTGATCAGGTTACGATGGATTTCTCAAGTAACGACCTCGTAGCTTGATCACGATATCCCTATGACTTGAGAAACAACAGGTTTCACTTATTTCCTTTGTTTCCTCTTTTTACACTACTTTTCTTTCCTATCAGCTCTGCATGTGTTGTAGTAGAAGGATGTGGAAATTACTTGTATGTGTTACTAATTTCTGTCCTCTGCCTGGATTTGGTCATCCAAACAAATCATATTAAACTAAGACATTAATCTTTCCAAATTATTGTCTGCATCTTAAAAAATTGAGTCAGCTTTAGTATATGAGGATTACCCTAATATATTCCAGTGTCGTTCTTTGTAAGCAGCAGCAACTTAGCTATATGAATTCTTCCTCCTCCCCTTTCTGGTTAGCAAAAGGACCCTGAAGCTGAAGACGTCCTCGAGGTTGTGAAATCAGAAACAAAATTATAAGACACGACTTCTTGCTGCATGGTCCCGTTTCAGAATATTAGACCGTCCCAACTCAAATTTTAAGTTACACTATACAAGTTTTCTGATTTTATCTCAGTTGTATATATTCCTGACAGCAGTTTGTCCGCGAACTGATGAAGATGGTGGCTGTGTATCTAACAATTGTTTGGTTAGATTTGCGTGAAGAAAAATGCGAAGTATTAGAAAATACAGTGCTTTTAGTTAAGTGAACGGACACACTACTTTCCAGTGGCAACAGTCGGAAGCAGCCACGTGGAGATGCCTCTCCTATAGAAGGAAAACATGTGTTTGTGTAATAAAGGGAATTTTAGTATATCACAACAGCAGGAAATGCTTTCATGCTTACGACAGAATAAAAAATGTGAAGTGTAAGTAAAGCTCTTCTTCAAAGATTCAGACCACATTCTCTGCCATTTATAGTAATGTTAAACCCAAATTAATTTTAAAATTTGGTAAGTGGTGGAATAACTCCATTCTTTACAATGAGCTCAAAACAAAGCAAAATGGGTAGCATAACAATTTTGAAGAGCTAGGTGTTTTGAAGGGAAAGTATTTAGCATCGCCTGTTAGAGCAGGGTGAGTAAATCAGTTTTGAGAGATTCAGGCTGTGGGGTTCCTGGGCAGCTCTCAGCCCTTTGGGGTAGGTAGGAAGCACCTCTCCTGCATGGGCAGCTATGTGAAGTCTTTCAGAAGTGACTTGACAGGTTCCATAAATGAGGGGTGCCATGCCAGGAGCATCAGAGTGCTTGGAGTGCTTGGCCTTTTAAGCTCAGTTCTGCTAGTGTGTTCACAGTAGTTTGAGCCATCCCCAAGATCAGCACTGCACCAGTGCCAGAGCACTGCTCAGGAGTGAACTCGTAAAATGGGCTGAGAACTCATGCTGTGCTTAACTGTCTAACATTTGAATTCAAGGAATGCAAGGATAGAAAGGGCATGTGTAGGTCTTCAGGGGATTTTCATATCTCCTCAGCTACAAATAGGTCAGTGCCTGTCTTTAAAGAGCCTGTGAATGCCCTGTTCTTCCGCACAGCCCAGTAATGCCATTCTCTTTGCAGGTTTCATTCCCATTGAATTTAGCAAAGCCAAAGCAAGAAAGCTTAAAGAGAGGCAGCAGGATGAAATCCTTGTGTCGCATACCCTGTGCTGAAAATGCTCCATGAATTTTATTGCTCGAGTATTTTTGACCTCCCTGCCTTCCCCCCAAGACCATGAGCAAGCACTGTCGGAGAACTGCACACGCAGGAGCTGTGTGATAGCTCTCCCTGCCTTCTGCAGTTTTGCCCCTTTCCTGCAGTCTCCCTGTGCAGGAGAATTTGCTGATTCCCGATCAGACCTTAGCAGGAAGGGTTGGATCTTTGCCTCGTGACTCCTGTGCATTGGATGTGTGGGAGTTTTACACAGCTGTAGTTTTAGAAAGAGGGGGAGGACACTGTCATGCCAGTGCTCTCTGCCTCTGAGACAGCTTACCCTTTGCTAAGAAGCCCGTTTCCTCCTAACATAAGACTTTCCATGCTTTGGAAATCTAATAGGGTAAACTGACTCTCTTGTGGGGTGAGAGAAGCCCATGGAAAGGATAGCGCTCTCCTGCCGAGGGTATTCGGTATCACACGAGACAGGGTGGTACCCTCAGCCTGGTAGTATGGCAATTACACAACTTTTCACATTCCTTCTCATGCATCTCAGTTCATAAAGTTTTCCCCACACCCTGGAAGTCCAGCCCACAAGAAATTGTGCTTAAACCTCGCTGTGGGACTGAATTAACTCTCTGGACAAGGCAGCAAAGAGCATTGAATGGCCCCAACATGCCCCTCCTTTTACTGGGCACCTTGAGCTTGTTTTGCTTCCCATCTCCCCAGGGCAATTTCCCAGACATTCTCCAGGTCTGGAAGAAAGCCCACCCTGCAGGTGACACTACTTCTGGCTTCTTTGTCTAGACATTGAGACCCTGCCTGCTGCCTTTCTCTAGCCTCCCTAACCTGCAGGGAGACAGTCCCAGCCCCTCTGCTTGTTGTGAGTTTATCCCATCCCATAAAGTTGCCCAAGAGCACTATGTAGGGTGTGCATCTGGCACCCTAAGGGCTCTCAGGACTCAGCTTAGGCAAAGAGCTGCCTGGTTTCATGAACTGCTAGAGGAGAATTTTTATTTGGTACGATAACATACCAAGTGTTAATGTTTTCTGATGTTAAGGAGCCTTGGTCTTCAAACAAAGTGCAATAGCATGATCCTGTCCTAGGAGCTGGGTGTCATGTGTCACCTCCCCTCTATTCTGGAACGAAGCCATGGCTCCCTGTGGTCCAAGGGTACCTTGTTTTGAGGGGCTGCATGCACAGGGCCTTGCTGTGAATTTCTGTCACTGGGTGCTGTGGCTGGATTTATTCATTTAGGGAAACACTGTATGACTTTGTGTGAGATGGGAAGCTCTGTCTGCGAAGTCAATGAGAAATTCCCCATCACACCTGAATGGCTTTGATTTCTAGCGAGTGCTTGACTGAATCACAGGGAAGTAACATCAGCGATGCTCTTAATATCTTTGATCAAACTCTCAACAACCCTGAGCATTATTGCTGGTCCTGGGCCAGTGTTTTTCTGAGAGCTCTTGCTGGGATTAAATTCAGAAATACTGTAGTAATCAAGATTGAGGTTACGTGAAGCTGTTTCTGCTGTAAAGAAGAATGGCTGCACATTGCTGTGTCCTGCTGGTACAGCTAATTTTACAGTAATGCTTGTCCTATGCTGTTAGGTGTAATGCAGAAAAGATTTCTGGTTCAACTTCTAAGTTTAGGGTTGTTTAGAAAGGGGATTAGATTGGGTGTATGATCTGTGCAGATTTGATATAGATCAATTTTCTATGAGGATTTCTATGAGGTGGGCGTCTGGTTCGTTTCCAACTCTAATGTTAATCAAAGTTATGCCTAGGCTATAGCTGGGGACTACTACCCAAACTTTGACCTGCCATCTGGTAAGCTGTCTGCTTTAATGCATCTCTTTGCATTTTCAGTTGACCTAATTAGCTACCTGACACGGTTTGAGTGGGACATGGCCAAATATCCCATAAAGCAGCCACTGAAGAATATATCAGAAGCATTAGCAAAGGTAAATTGTACTCCAAATTTAAAGAAGATGTCAGCATGAGGAAGCATGTCTTTTCGCTGTTTTTGGTCCCTCCTCTCATGGCAGTCAGTGAGAGCTTTGCCTTTGGTTTGGGCAGGAAAAGGCTCAGAAGCATGCACTTTGTACTGAAACAGTTGATATTATTTTAATTTCTACTGTAATAATAATTATATATCTATTTAAACCTATCCAGTCTTCAAGTATATGGCACTTTATCAGATTTACTAGTGTTCATTGACATGCTTTCTGTAGTTTATTCCCCTTCATTGTAATATTTTATTGTCTTTATGTACTGCCATACAATTCTCCATTTTGGAGTTCTTTTGTGAAATCATTGGCCTGTCATTAAATCAAACACATTGCAGGCTGGATGAATTATTTACACTGTCAGTCCATTCAGATAATAGATAATAAACAAAACCGTGAACTTGCTCCTTAGGTACAGCAGTAACACACACAGCAATGGCTAACTGAATCCGACTTTCTGCAGAGGCCTTTGCGCAGGGGAGCTCTGACACCGGCTCCCTCTTGGCCGCAGCCAGCTGGTTTTACGAGGGGCTGACAGCTGTGTCCTTGTGTTAAGGTGCAGAGGTAGCAGGAGGGGGGTGAGGACAACACCTCAAGCACTGAGTTGACTCACTTTTTTATTTTGTTTTAGCAAGTGACTCAAATAGAAACAGACCTAAAGACCCGATCAGCTGCATACAACAACATTAAAGGAAATTTGCAAAGCCTGGAGAAGAAAACTGTGTAAGTATAGCACATGGCTGTTCACGTCTGGAACGCCGCATGACTGAGCTGAGGACAGTGCATGCTCACACCCATTGCTGCGCAGCAGACAACGTATGTTCTGGTGGGAACAATTTTTTCTGGCTTTGGGGCATGCTGAGCATCTACAGACCCAGTGGAAGTCGGGGCCGGGGCAGGGTGGGGCGGGTGTGATAAGCACGTCTCAAAATCAGCTCAGAGAGACTGCGGTTCCTAATAGGATTTTATTGGCAGTGTGAGCAGACAGTCTTGGGAAAGAGTCAAAACCAAATGCACTGTATTGTTCTGATGAGATTTCAGGGAGTCAGAAATGAAATCAGCTGGGTCAGCTGGTGGATTCCTTTGCAAGACAGAGCTGTTTCCTGTGGGAGCTCTGCCAATCCTGTTCAGAAAGTTGGCTTTACAGTATTCCAGGCAAATGCATCTGTTCTCCTTCCCTGCTGTGCCTACCTCACCAGCATATCCCACTTACATTTTTCTTTTCTTTGTTTCATTCTGTTAGTTCAGGTGATGATCTGTCAGGGCTTCCCAAATGTTCTCTCTCCTCTTTTCACCTGCTTATGGTCTTTACCTATGTCAGTGCTGATACCTGTATTTTCTCCAGGATATCACTGGGGAGAATAGTAAATTCCAGTAAGTAGTAAGTTTAAAGCAACTTAGACGATGCTGTGCAAGCCCTTGCCCAACACATGCTTGTATGTGCCACTCTTTCCTACTCGGGCTCCTTGCTCTGGGCACAGGACGCAGGTCCTCGCCTTCCTGGCACTGCAGCCGGGCTGGCAGCCTGCCTAGAAACCAGCCTTTACCCAAGGAAGGTACTTACAGGGCCTCAAAGCAAACTGCAGGGTGGTTGAAATTTTGCTCTGAACATGGAGCTAAAATGAGTGTGCCTGGCACCAACTCCACTGAACCCAACCAGAAGACACTGAAAAAATACTTCCAGGTGGTGGTTCAGAATGACTTTGTCAAAGAAATGGTACCCCTCATGGAGACCTGCTCAACATAGGACTGCGGTGCCCACGAGGGTCAGCAGAGCCATATGGCAGTTACCCCTCCGCCTCTCTCTGCTGAGTTCCTGTGTCCATGCCTCATCGCTGCCAGCCAGCACCACCGGCCTGTGCTTCCAGCTCAGCATAGACGGTGTTACACACATTTGTCTCAGGCTGCATGCATGTGGATAATCATGGGCAGGAGGGACAAGGGGACTTCAGGTCCCATTTCCCTTTTCTTGGCACTGCTCATAGTCCCAGCCCACTCCTGCAGCATCTCTCCAGCTTCCACATCAACTTTAAGCACCTGGAGAGAGGCAGAAGCTCTGTGTGGGGAACGTGAGCAGTGCTGGGCCTCCAGCAGGGTGGTAAGGAAGAAGACAGAGACCTCGTGGTCCAGGTCTGTCTTGCTCTCACAGTCTTGTCCACCTTTAAATGCTGGCATCTCTGGTGTCTTCCAGTGCCCAGCTAGCCTGGGTTGAACAAACGTCTAATAGGATGTTACTGGCCAGTTAATTAATGTTTATACTGGCACAGTGAACCTCAAACCAAAACCTACTGGTTCATCTTCACTCCTGCCCAGTGACAGGGAGGGCAGCTGCTTTCTTCCCATACACACCCAGTGCCTACCAGCCATGCCGGGCCACTACGCTTCCTCGGTGTGCAGCACTAGTGGGACTTCATGTGATCAAGTGGGCTTAGACTGTGAAGAGACCCCCTCCTGCAGGTCCCACTACCGCACAAGACTGCTGCTCCTGTTGTCCTTCAGCTGGGGGTATCTCTCTGTGCTTGTCCAAGGCAGTCCAGGTATGCCAGGGTTGCTTTGATGGCTTAGGTTTTGATTTTTACTTTGATTACTAACATTGCTTGCTGTGGCTGAAGCGTGGTCACACAGGCAGCTCAACGGGCAGCCTGAGAAAGCAGGTGCCTCCCGCAAGGTGTGGCATGACTGGGAGCAGGGTGGTAACTTCAGATGTGCACTTCCCAAGCATCTCGCCCTTCCTGTAGAAACAATAGCAGCAGAATGGTGTAATTTCACATAGAGAGAGGGCATAAACTAGCCTAGCGCTAGTCACCAATATTCTGCCATTAGTATTAGTTGCTTTTTTATTCTTTTTGGTTGCAGTAAAAATAACTAAATGGCCATTTTAGAAGTGTAGACGTGTCCTTTAGCCACCTCCTTCCTGTCCACCTTCTATCCCAGTATACACTACTAGCAACTATACCCACAACACAATACCTCCAGTGTGCTGCAGCTGGGTTCCTGCTAATGTTGTTTTTTCTTTGTCTTCTTCACCGTAGGGGGAATCTGCTGACTCGGACCTTAGCAGACATTGTGCATAAAGAAGACTTTGTTCTGAATTCCGAGTATCTTATCACGCTGCTCGTCGTGGTGCCAAAGTAAGTCAATAGTGCGTGCGCACGCGCTCAATGTGGCATTGAGTTTCAGGCCTAAGCACCGGATCCAGGCGATACTGGGTCGGGTTGGGGCAGCTCATCAGCTCCGTGGCTGGGGCGCGGTGGAGCTGTTAGCAAAGAGAAAGAACAGTTTCTGCCAAGGGTGGTGCTGGCACAAAAGAAAGAGACAAGACTACTCCGAACTCGGGCCAGGACAGAAACAGGATGTAGGTTTTTGATGGTTACAGGGTGGGTTCTCAAACAGCCTTCTGGCAGGAATAGTACAAGTTAAAAAAAAGAGAAAAACAGATTCTTACTGAGCTTAGCCAGTTTATAAAAGGCATTAGACCTGTCAAACTCACAAGGCCTCTGCTGGCCGTGTATTCGTAAGTGCCTGCACGTAGGATGACTGCCATCACCATCAGTTGTGAAGTTACGTGATGTCCTTCTCAGAAGCCTACACAAAACTTTTCCTCTCCGGATAGTGCTGTCCCAACACACACAGATACAGTACCATCACTTTTCTGTCTGTGAAAACCATGTTATAAAAAGCTATCTGAGGTAAGTTTGTTGAATTTATTATCTGCACATTCTTTCAGATTCCCCCTATAAACAGACGTCTCGCTTCGCAAACTCTTACCATCCCCTTGACCCCTTTCTCCCAGCGCTGGCACTCACCATGTTTGCAGTGTAGCACCATATCGGCTCTGGGATTGCACATAGCAGATGTACCACATGTACCCATGAGTCAGGGGCAGCTTGTGCAGGGGTCCCGGAGCACGGGACGCTGTGTGGCAGCTGGAAGTATGTGCCAAAAGCCACGTTCTTCCCACAATCAGCTTCCTACTCTGGGCCCTTCCTCATGGCAGGACCCAAAGCAAGGATTGAGGGTGCAGCAGTGAGGGAAATGTCTCCCTAGCTGGTGACTAGGAGAGGAAAGGATAGGAGAGGCTTAATCTATCTTAATCACGTAACCCAGCATGAAGAACTCCAACCCTTCTACCCTAAGCCACTAGCTTAATTAACTACATTTATCAAGACGTTTTCTTTCTAGTATATAGTATTTATTTACTGTACTTTGTTTTGTGTTGCTTGAAGGTCAAGCTACATACAGTGGCAGAAGACCTATGAATCCCTCTCCGATATGGTAGTGCCTCGCTCCACCAAGTAAGTGGAATTCCAGATTAAGGTCCCTGTTTGTTTCAGAGATCCCTGCCATATTTCAGCCCCTCCAATTGCTGGATCCTGGAAGGAATCGCTTGTCTAACGCATGGGCTCCATGTTAACATATAGATTTGCCCAATCTCATTCTCAACTGAAATCAGAAGTTACTCTGTTGAAGGAAAGTGCAGATGAAAGAAAAAAAAATCATCACTTTTTTTTTTTAAACTAGCTGCTTGTTCCCTTTTCCAGTGATCTAGTTCATTGTATTTTCAGCCAGAGCCTTTGCTTTTTGTGTAAAACAGACACAGTAAACCAAGCATAATTCAGACACATGCAATCACATAGAACTTTATGGAAACTACCTTTTACAAAGATCAAATGCTATCTTTGCATCTTTAATTGCTTCCTGCTGTAAAATAGGATAATTCAGTGTACTGTCATTTGCATTAGCAAATGCCATATTACCTTTTCACCTGGAGTAAAAAATCTTTCCTAGGAATTCAATATTCCACTGCTCAGCTCCTGCAGACCGTGAGGTCCAATCCATGGCACAAGAGGTGATAGTGCTATTATCTGAAATGGAAGAAGTGGAAAGCACAGAGAAAGAAACAAGCCGTGTGCTACTGCCTGTCTCAAAACCACAAGTGCATGGAAAGTGGGGGAACGTTACCAGGAAACAGAGAGAAATCAGGCAGCGGAATGCATGGGTGTACTAGATGGGTTCAGGAACGTAACTTGTGGAAGTTTTACATTGGAGATACCGTGGCCGGTGCTAGTAAAGTCCTTGTTCCCTATTTCAGTCACAGCAGTTCTTGAAAAGCAGGGTGTTGTTCAGTATCAGAGATAAAAAAAGTACTGCAAAAGAGGAAGGTAAAGAAAGCATGAGGGATTTGCCATGTCAAATCACAGCAGTGGATTTCCCTCCTGCAGAATGATTGCTGAGGATGCAGAGGGAGGACTCTTCACCGTGACCCTGTTTAGAAAAGTGATGGATGACTTCAAGGCTAAAGCCAGGGAGAACAGGTAAGAAGCACTGATTGCTAGGCAAGGCAGGCTAGCAAACAGATGATGAGGAATAGGTGAGACTTGTTCTGTGTGCAGTACAGCTGAATCCATCACTGGTTTTTAGGGCTTCTTCACTCTTTGGGCTGCTGCTGGCCCTAAAGCCACTGAGAAGGCAGGGTGGGAAGGAGCTGTGGCAGCAGATGCAGTGATCCTATTTAAGCACCAAACTACAGATCTTGGAGTTGTCCTTCCTGCTTTCATGCTACTGACAGCAGGAAGCTCGCTTTCTGGGGACGACTTCAACTCCCACCCTCCACATACTTTAACTGGTTAAATGGCTAGCAACTTTGAAACATCCTGTACCTGCTTCTCCAGAGGCGAGAGAAATGATTGTGCATATTGCTTGGACTATGGCTTGTGAGAGCAAATGTCATTCAATTGTAGGTTCATGGTTCGAGAATTTTATTTTGATGAGAAGGAGCTGAAATGTGAAAAGGAAGAGCTGATGAAATTAGCTTCCGATAAGAAACAACAGTATGTAAGTAGCACATGAAGTTGATGGCCCGCGTAATGACAGCCTTTGCTACCAGCGTGCCTAAGCACCTCTCACTCAGAAATGGCTTTATGGTTCCAACAGACTCCGCGAGCTCCATTTGGCCCAGAAAATTGAGGCAGAGGATAGATAACACAATTTGCCCAACGTCACTTGATTTTCTGATAAACTGATGTCGTGGTTTAAGCCCAGCTGGCAATTAAGCACCACACAGCTGCTCACTCACTCCCCCCCTGCTCCAGCGGGATGGGGGAGAGAATAGGAAAAGTAAAAGTGAGAAAGCTCGTGCGTTGAGATAAGAACAGTTTAATAAGTGAAATGAAATAAAATAAACTAATAATAGTAATGATAATAAAAATTGTAATGAAAAGGAAAATAACAACAACAACAAAGAAGAAAGGCAAGTGATGCAAATGAAAACAATTGCTCACCACCCTCCAACTGATGCCCAGCCCAAGAAGCGTCCCCCAGCCAGCTTTCCCCCTAGTTTATATACTGAGCATGACGTCGTATGGTATGGAATATCCCTTTGGCCAGTTGGGGTCAGCTGTCCCGGCTGTGTCCCCTCCCAACTTCTTGTGCACCCCCAGCCTACTCGCTGGTGGGGTGGGGTGAGAAGCAGGAAAGGTCTTGACTCTGTGTAAGCACTGCTCAGCAGTAACCAAAACATCCCTGTGCTATCAACACTGTTTTCAGCACAAATCCAAAACATAGACCCATGAAGAAAATTAACTCTACTCCAGCCAGAACAGCACAACTGGGAGCCACTAACAGGCTGCCTGAGAATTATCTCAGCAGCCCATGATGGCTTCAGTGGTGGTAGCTATGGAGCCACTTCACACAGCGAGGGGATCACAATACTGTTGTGTCTGTTCTCATAGGGCCCGTTACTGCGCTGGCTGAAAGTGAACTTCAGTGAAGCATTTGTGGCTTGGATTCACATGAAAGCCTTGAGAGTTTTTGTTGAATCTGTCCTGAGGTAAGTGGGTAAACATGCAGTGCCAGCAGAGATTCCTATAGAAGTCAAAGTGTACACCTCTCTTCCTGGGGCAGTTCCTTCATGGGAGGGAGCAACCCTTACACACCACGCTCCAGAAGCTCACAGGAGACAATACAGATGACCACAAAAAAAGGTGAGATACAAAGTTGATGAAAAGCAGTTCTTTGGGGGCACTTATAGGGAAATGGAAAACAGAAAAGACTGTTTAGTTGACTTTCGGCTTCAAAAAGAAAATGCTTTCAGATAAGGAGGCAGCACACCACCACTGGGATCGTGCACTGCAGTGCACAATCAGCCAGCATGCCAGGAGACTGAAGAGGGAGAAGAGCAGGAGTGGAAAGGTGTGCCCCCTCCCAGGAGATGATCATGTATGTTGATCTGTTTCAAGGTATGGCCTCCCAGTGAATTTCCAAGCAATGCTGCTGCAGCCAAATAGGAAGTCTGTAAAACGCCTGAGAGATGTCCTAAATGTGGTCTTCAAACACCTGGATGAAGTTGCAGCAGCAAGTATAATGGACGTATGTATTTGGGCTATGACTGCACATGCTGTAGCTTGTCTCAGTTTAGCCAAATGAACCTTTTCACAGACCAGGGGTTAGAGCAAGCAACTCCTCACACCTTGCAATGCTAGGATCCCTGGATGCAGCTCTAATCCCTGGTGGTTAGACTGGATAAGGGTAACAGGTAGGCTCGGATTATGATGGAGATGGTAGCGATTGCTTATGTTTTCTGTTGAAGCATCTGATGTTTACAGCTACTGGACTAAAATAGGTCTGCTCAATTATGTCAGTTCCTCTAGGTAAAAAGCTTCAAGTCTTCTATAAACATTCAGATCAACACAAGCAAGAAAATTTAATTCAGAACTAAATGCTAGGACTGTGACACCTCCATGCCCTGTAAAAGTCTCTCATTGACTAAAATACTTCAACCTGGGATTCAGCAAGCAGCAGTACTTGCTTTCTCCTTCCCCATATCTTGAGTGCACAAATGATTTAGGCTAAACCAATTGGGATAAACCAGTAGGTGTTAAAACAGCCTAAAAAAACAGCCACTAGAGCTGAAGCACACAAAAATGCTACATGTTCATAAAGTTGCAACCAAGCATGAATTCTCAATGCTAACTGCATTAGGCAGCCTGAAAACACCAAGCAAACACCAGATTCTCAGTGGCGAATTCCTCATCTTAAGCACAGCAAACACAGAACTCCATTCTACTTGTGGAAGAGGAGTGATCGGCTGTAGCTTGGAACTCTGCAACAGTTTGTTTACTGGTACTAAAGTCCTACTGTTTCCTTTTGCAGCCCGGCATGGACATCCCTGGTTTACAACTGAGTAATCAAGAATACTATCCTTACGTCTATTTCAAGATTGACCTCAGCCTTCTTGACTGCAGTTAAATTGCTCAAGCTTCATCTATTAATTTTCAAGACCCTAATGTTACAGTAAAACAATCTTTAGTTGCTGAAGGTCAAATTAAAATGCAGATGCTGTAGCAGGATAATTGCTTAAGATCTTCCTACCACTTCCAGTAATTTTTACAGTGACTTCAATATAAATAGCTCTAGTTTTACAAAAACATATTTCAGAGGCAGGAGGTACTATTGTAGTATTTATTTTTTTTGGTAAGTTACAAAGATGGAATATCTATTGGACTTGAAATAAAACAATTTTAAAAGTGTGGTGGCTGATGGATCTACTAGGTGTGCAGAGACCTGTTTTTCTAAGAAAGCAAACTTAAAAAAACAAACAGAAAAAGTAGAAAGCATCAGACCAAAACCCAAGGTTGTTTTAATTTAAAAAAAGGAAGGCTTAAGAAAAAAGATGCTCAAAATTGCCGTGGAGCTTACTGTAGTATGACTTAAAGCCCCAAGTACTCATAAGTTTAGTTTTTGCCGAGACAGTTCAGTTAAAACAGTTCCATTATATCTCACCTGCTCGGATGACCTAGAGTTGGAGCATGGTTCCTGCACCAAATCAGCAGTCAAGGTACTGTTTGCTACCAGTGGTTCTTACACTGCCTTTCATAGGGATGAGCTACAGGTGATCTCTTACAGACACTACATGACAAATATCCATATTGTTATTTCCTTGAAAGGAGGGGAAACTTTCAGTTCTTTCATTCCTTACAAACAAGCTGATCGCATGAGGGTCACTTCACCAGACACTGATACACAAGACATGGAGAGCAACAAAATATGATAGTATTTTTATTAAAAAAGCAGCAGCAACCATCCCCATTCCTGATTCCCCTTCCAAGGAAATAGCAATTTCAAAACAATGCCAGAGGGGAAGTGAAATACTAGATCAAATTTGCTGGAGACAGTGTTTGTTAGCACCTGCAAATCCTTATGGCCTAAAATGGGGATTAGCTTCACTGCTAATCCTGGGGAAAACACCAGCAGCTCCCAGTGTCTCCCACTGCAGCAGCAACCCCACATCCATTGTATTAATGATCTTGTGAAGTCTGGCACTAAGAAAGAGAAAGCCCCTGAGAAGGAATAGGAAAAGGAAGACTAAAGAGCATTTAAACTAAGATTGTCTGTCTAATCAGGCTTTAGGCCGAATGTTCACAGCAAGGGAGTGGTTTAGGACTCCCCTCTGCACCAGCCTCTCTATTCTACAGTTCATTTTTCAAGTCATCCAAAATGGGATAGCTTTTATCATGTGCACCTTTGTTACTCTATACAAGACTAACACTGTGTGTCAAAAATATTTTGTTTTATTCTTTAATTGAAATAGAAGCTGACCAGGTTCCATCTCAGTGAAAAAAAAAAATCACATTTAAAATTGGTTACACTAACAGCCTCCAGTAACACTCAAACAGCACACTATCAACAAAATAAAAACCAAGATGTTCCAAAGAAATATCCATGTTGTCCTCAAAATATTTGTTACACAGAATACAATCAAGTTTACTGGTTATGACAATTCATAGAATTTCTGCAATGTTTTCTTGAGATGCGTACAGTTCACTGCTGCAGTGCATCAGATAGCACAGTGTGTCATGTGCCATTTCTCCATAAAAAGGCCACTGGAATATCCATCTGATTGTGAACCAGGTTGCAAACTGCTGCACAAACTGTCCCAAGAAAAGTAGTTTCCTGAAGATCTCACAGCTCATCTTTATCCCAGTCATCCAGATCCACATCACTGAGATCAATATCATCTTCAACTGGAAGCTGTAAAAAAGGGAAGGTTTTGAGCACATGTTTAGAAGCACTTAACACTGGGACATCACTGATTTTGAAAGATGCTTACTTCATCCCGAGAATAAAGCTCCTGCCTGTCATCTCTTTCATTCATAAGAACTCAAAAGTGTATTATGTGCAGGAGAATTAATCAGAGTTTAGACTAGAAGGTTGTTTTCTACTAATAAAAATACTCCAGATAAAGGCAAATACAGAAATAATTTATGTAACAAAGCTACTACCACATTCTGTATTTTAATTCCATCTGAAGCAGATCAAAGGATTGTAGTAACTTTGTTTTTTACAGCAATGTTGAACCTTAAGAACATACTCAGTCACTGTGTTATTACAGGGCCTTTACCTTACAAACCTGACATTTAAGACTTTGATGGTATGGTCAGCATATTGCAGAACCAAGTGTCCACAAATGTTCAGGTCTTGAATGCATACACTTCTACCTCCCTTACGCAGCATGGGTAATAACAGGTTTCAGCCTCAAGGGATTAAACTTTCAGATTACATCCTAACAGCTAGGCAGGAGTATCTGTCCACAATGTCAGATCATGAATCTGGTGTTTGGTCTAGGGGCAGGATTTAGATAATGGGAAACCATCAACACAACTTGCCACCATCTTTGAAGAACAAGAATTTTCACATTGCCATTCTTAGTTACTCTATACAGTCACTTCTGAACCTAGCAAATCATCGTCACTTTTAGATGGAGCACCCCCTTACCTCACCATCTTTGCCATCCCAAGGTTCAACTGAATGAATTTTAGGGAAAGCTCCACCCCCCACTGGTGCTGTAGAGCCACGACCAACAGACAGTTCCCTGAGAAAAAACAAGTAAAAGTTAAATTTAAGAAATTTCTCCAGTATCCATCCACCTGGAATGGCAACTGCTTCAGATAAAAGGAAGTTAACTTTGAAATCTGCTTGCATCTCTTGAAGCAAGTCTAAACTGTCTGGAAACAAAAGCTTTTCAAATTGAGAAGCAGAAAATGAAAGAGAACCCTTAAAGCAGCATTGTGAATTTACAACTGGATCCAAAGAGACAAACTATGTGAGCTACACTGTTTCATGTTTCTGCAGTGCCCCTTGTAACACTCATGAACACAGCCCTTTAACAGCATGTTGTGTATCACTTGAGGCAACTCCAAGAGAAGTCTGTAATTCTAGTTTTGGAAGTCACCTGCAACTCTTACTTGAAATCACTAGTGATTTTTTTAGTGGACTCTAAGCCTCCATGGGTTTCAATAGGTACAAGGTAACCAGCTTCTGCTTTGAGACACTCCATCTTGTACTTGCTAGTTAGGCTTGCTCAAAAAGCCTAACCTTAAAATTCTGAAGAGCTAATCCCTTTGCATTCTTTCAGAGGCAAATAAGACTGCATAAGCATTTCTCCTTAGGTGGAGTCTACAATTTTTATGCTCTTCTCAGTGCTTGTTTCTTTACTTTTGGTCAGCACTGTTCAGACTGCCTATTAGACTACAAAAGCTGCATGCAGCAAGCTGAGTTAACAGCCAGCTACACCAACTGTGATTGTACTGCTTTCTCTAGGCAACACAGCTGAGCTGAAGTGTCAAATAAGAGATTATTCCAGCAAGTATTGCTCTGTAGTAAGATAATACCAAACCAATTATCTACTGCAATATAAGCTGTTAAATTGGCTGTTGTGTCCTGGAAGCACCATCCACCCTCACGAGGAGAAGCTTCACTAAGATGGATTTTATAGACAAAGAGAATTTGCCATGTCTGAGGAAGGCAGACATTTCTCTCACATGCATTAGTACAGACTGTCTGGTATTACTCTTCTTGCATCTGAATCTTATATTTTACTTGATGCTCTGAGAAACTTCCCTTTTTGTCATTAAGAAGAAAGTCTGATCACTTACATAGTTAAGAAATTACGGCACTGTTTCCATTAATCCAGCAGGAACAGGGTTCAATTAATGGCAAGGTGGGGAGAGACTGCTGTATTTCCTTTTGCAATTCTGACTCCTCTTTGCCATTCTCCAAGCAAGGAGACGGAAATAACACGGCTAAAGTAAGCTCTCAAAGGCTCCTACACACCTTATGGCAGCTGGTGTTTTACCCAGAAGCAGAGTTCTCACTTCACTTTGACCATACTTAAGTAACAGTTTAAGTTTAGCTGCTCTAAGTGCTGCTCTGCCTTCTGTCCTCCTCCCCATTTCCTCTCCCCATTCAATTCTTCTCAGCACTGGCTCTTGCCCAACTATGCAAGAAGCAGTTTCAGGGAACTTGAGCTGAGCAGGGAGCTATTGACTTCTTGGATGGATTGCTGCAGCTCCCCCAGTTAGTTTACCAGATGCCAGGGTAATGGGGAAGGGGAGGGGGAAGGCAGGACCAGACCAAACCAGAAAGATGAACAACATACAGAACCTCAAGAACCTTTAGATTCCCAAACTAAGAACTTCCCAATTACTAATGCACCATTTTAATTAATTAGTATTGATTACCAAATCCCATTAATTTATTGGGTTACTGGAGAATAAGAATTTTTCTAGATCAAAGCTCACTTCTGTTTTCAAACCATTTCAGAAGTTGTGCTAAAACTACCATTTAAGTCTAAATGTCCAACTTCTTAATTCTGTCCACCACAAAAAGGCAGAGACTGCTTTATTAGCTGAAATCCTCACTGAAATCATTCCCTTACTCCAGTGAATGCTCGTCATCTTAATTCTCTTAATTTGCCAGTCTTGTCTGATCCAAGAGAGCCTGATTTTTGTCTAAAGAGTCACAGCCCCAGTTACAGAAAGATTTAAGTCACTTAAAGATTTCATACCTGAGAAACTCATTAATCCCTTGCTCACTGAATGATCCTTTCAGAAGGGCAAATTTCATCTTCCGAGCATTAACAGCTGCCATTGCTGGATACCCAAAGCCTCCAATCCCCAAAGAGCTCTCAAGATCTGACTGAGCACCTGCTTCTGTCCACAGCCACCTTGAGGAAAAGATAAAACAGAAAACAAATAATTAGGATAGGCACTACAATCACTTTGAAGTCACACATATCCCGCAACCCTGGAGAGTTCAAGATGGGCTCTGAACTGCCCTTGACAGTGCCAACTGTTATTGAAGTCAGCAGGGAATAGCAGGGTCCCCATCTTGAACCATGTAACAGAAGAAAGCCCCTCCTGAACAGCACCTCTAGGCCAGCCCCATGCTCACAGCCACTGAAAGCTGGATCAGAAGAACAGCCATGAAAGACAGTCCAGGGAAAGAACTATGTTACCAGTCCAAATAAATTGCTGCACTTTAGCCTACGTTAAGCAAGGTTTAAAATGGCTCAAGTCACATATCTAAACATGACAAAGTACTGCCCAAATACCACTGTAGAGGATTTCTGGCCAAAGACTGCAAGACCAATATTTCACCCAGTATTAGTTCCTCACTAGTCAGGTCTCAGTTCCTCTAATGCTTAACAAGTCTGCTGAGGAACTTCTGGAATCAGCCAATCTCAGCATTTCCCCCCAAGGCTTTCATGCCATTTTGCACCCTTTTCACAGCAGTCAGTGTGTCAGAACAACTCTCACTTCCTAGAGAAGTCCCAGAGATGCTAACCTCCACTTGAGAGGAGGAGAAAAGGCAAAGCCTGCTGGCCTGCTTCTTTGAGAGCATGAAATTCATTAATAAACTGCAATTTACTTTTAAGAATTGTCATACTGGCAAATTCACTCACCAGCAAAAGACTAAAAGAAACTGGGTAAATACCACCCTAAAATATTTTAGCATTCAGGACAAGAGTAAAAGATGCTTAATCTGATCTCATTAATGCTTAGATATCACTTGTAAATGCAGGATTTGAGAGGTGGATGAAAAGAAAAAATCAGTAGTTTATTCTAAAGTCACAGCATCTCCTTCCTCAGTAGAGTCAGTAAAATACCAAGATATACTATCCTGAACAAGGAACAACTCTTATCTGCAGATAAATCTCTATCATACAAATTCTATCCCATTACCTCTAAAAATGCTCACATTTTTTCCAAGTCTACAGTCTACAATGACACTTACCCCCACATTTTCTTTTTGTATTTTTCAGCCATTTTTAACATGACATCCAGGTAAGAATTCCTCCCTGAAGCTCCTGTTTGTTAGACAGGATTGGACAAGTTAAAAATACAACTACATGCTTTAAGTGACAAACTCATACAGAAGTCTGCTTGCTTGTATGTCTACCTGTGTCAAGAATATGAGGCAGGACAGAAATGATGCAGAGCTGATGAGCATCACAGGTACTTTTCAGAATATCTTCACTAATTATCTAGAAGAAAGCAGCAGAAAGTCAATAAGAGTAAGACTTGGTTACGCAGCTGTGACTGCACTTCTCTCCAACAGCCTATCAGCTCCACCCTACAAGGTAATAAACTTTTGTGTCAAGTTGTTTCAATGCTTACAAGCCTCTCCTACTTCACTGGTCCCCCAGCACAAGACTAATTACAAAGAGTTCACAAAGTCTTCTGTTGAGACTTGCAGCAACAGGAAAGTAAGTAGTACCAAAAATGGCTTACAGAGAGCACAGTAAGATATCACTTCTTAAAGTCCCCATCCTTGGACCAGGGCTGGAAACAGCACACCCAGACCTATGCATATGCCTGTAGGTTTCATTCATGATGCTGCTAGCATAAGGAAAGCCAACAGGGTGCAGCATTTGCTGAAGATGAGGACATTTAATAGACATTAGCAGAACAATACCAGTTTGTGATCTGCCTTAAAAAGGAATCAATCCATTTATCTACATCCAAACTTTTGATTGCGGACTGCTACCAGTAAAAAAATTTCTAAGCACACAGCCCCAATATATGTATATCAATTATATACATGTATTACTGTACTAACATTATGTACATTAAGGCATAAGATAATAGACATTTTAAAAGGATGACAAGGAAGAAATAAACACCATTTAAAAATATCTTTGTTAATTTTTTAATGGTACAAATTTGTTTTTCTTCCTGCACCCCAATGGATTATCTTGCATGTACCCCACTTTGGAGACAACTGATCACCATTTCATATCTACCAATATCAAGCTGAAATTAGAAGTCACCACACAGAGTGGAGTTTTTTGTACAACAAGCAAGATTAGTCATCATGAACTTCTAATGGACAGCTTACAAGCAACAAAAACCTGCCCTCTTATTGTAAGAAAAAACATGGGGCACAGAACCCACCCTTTCCCCTCGTTCCTTGAGAGAGGGTTCAGACAGCCTGGTACCATCCTGTCAGTGCCTTCACTATATTAATTCTGATAATCTTTCAGTCGACAACAAATTCACAGTAAAAATTAAATAGCAGAAAGCTGAATGATCATTCTTCTCAACCTTGACAGTCTGCTGCAAAACAGTGTGCAAGCAGCACACTTAAGCTGCTTTCTTTACAGTTAATATAGTCCTATAAAAACTACTGCAAAGGATATGATGAAAAAGCAATTTGAGAAGATAATGTAGCAGTACCTCCAGGAGTTCAGGTGGTGGGGCATTATCAGAAAACAGATCCAGAGCACGAGCAATGATATCAGATCTAGTTCTGCCACCATCATAATCAACAGGGTCTTCTCCTTTCTGGAAGATTTTAATTGTGGGAAATCCACGAATCTGCAAGACAAGTTTAAGCCATCAGCTCAAATAAATTGGAATATTTATGGTGTAAGTTATTTGCTACTCTGAAGTGTTCTAGATGAAGAGAAAGGGAAGAGCTTTAACATCTGTATGAGTCAAGTCTCAGCATGTTATCACTGAACTGTAGCTTCTTACTTGTGCAACAATTCAAAACAAGGCTAACATAGCTGAAACACTGTTTCAAGTTTTAGGCCTGATGAATTAGCAATAGTTTCATTTCAGTTTAAACCTGCAGTGCTTGCTTACTCTAAGTACCAGGAGGAGTATCTTAACTCTTTACATTTCTTAGACATTAGTTTCCCTGATTTGTATGTGGGGAGACAGCACTGTGCCCACATGGCAACAAATGGATCTTAAGCTCCCTCTGCTACACTTCCAGTAAAACTCATTCAGTCTTCCTGCGGACTGCCAGCCATGTGCACTTACAGGGAAACAAATCAGCACATTCTAAGCTCCCTGTACTGTATTAAAAATTAAAGATATCAGTTCACTTTGGGCCCACAGCATAGCTGATCTGGGCAGCTAATATTGTTGGACTGATCCCTGATAATTGGCTCCAGATGTACAGGTACATGTGTGTGTTCTGGAGATACCAAACCAGCATACAAACAGTCTGAAGAGACCTCTCACTTCAGATGAGAAAGCTATACAAGACCTTATGGAAATAAACAGCCTTTTTCAGCCACATCCAGATTTATTCCTTTCCTCTCACCCCATTTATTTATATGGTTACAGACATTCAGGAATGAATTAACTTGTGGAAAATTGGTACGCGTCACTTAACAAAAACATTGAAGTGGTACCAGATTAAGGAACAGTTCAGTAAGCATTAGAGAGAAATCTGACATACCGATGGAAAGGAAATTGTAACCACTGCAGAGCACACTCACCCCGTATCGGCCTGCCAGCATCTGGTTGATTGTTGCATCTACTGCAGCCAGCTTTACTTTTCCCTTTGTTTGTTCCTTCACCTCAGTGGCAGCAGCTGCCCATTCTGGCTCCAGGCTGAAAAAGAGAGTATGAGTGCTCTAAGCTCTCTCAGAGCTAGCAAAAATATACCACATTCCAACATTCTGTAGCATACTCCTCTAAGGAAAAAAAAAAGTCTCTGCAGAGAATGACAGCTAGGAGAGTTATTCCAAATGAGAGAAGTCCTGCATCTGAAGGAATGAAAAGGTTAATATAGCTTCAATCTTATTTCCACTGGTAACCAGGAATTCCATTGCCAAGGAGGAGTGCAGCCAGAGCAGCACCAAGGTGCCCTGAGCAGAAGCCCACAGAGTTTTGTTAAAATACCTTACAGAAAACCCCACTTCTGATATACCAGAGCTGCAAGGTCTGTTTTAGGGGATTAAGGGTATTGCACAAAAATGAGCGCTAATGGGAACTGAATTGTCAAATAAAAACCTCATTTACTTTTTGCAGTGCCCACACCATGGGGCATAAAACTCCACCATCCACACATCGTCACTATTTATGACGTTCTTATCAAAGCTGTCATCAGTCAGCTCAATCACATCCTTCTTATCTCCACCTCCGCTCTCTCGGCTCTGTAAGAAACAAACAGACCCTCACATAAGTAACCAAAATTGTTTTCCCACACAAGCCATCTACTGCGTGTCATGTTGTACTAACTGGTCTTTATTTGAATGAGATACAAAACAGGCAGTGTTCAGTCATACAACTTTCCCATTTTAGAATTGACAATACACACAGCCAACTCCCACAGCACTTTCGAGAAACAGCAAGTGAACCTTCTCTTAAAAAAAAAGGAAAAGGAGTCATCAGGTCAAACTCACTAACAAGAAGATGTAGAAACACTTCCCCAGTTCTTCATGCTCTGATCTGCCCAAGAACAGAGTGCTCTCCAACCCCGTGCCCCCCCCCCCCCACTGTGCCCTGGTTTCCAGGCAAAAACATGTGAGTATAACACACACTAGAGTGCAGTCCATCCAGGTCTTCTATCTGGCCAGCCTGAGGATGTCAGAGTACTGCTCCATGATTTAGAAACAGTAGTAGGAGCCAGAAGCTTTTCAATTTACCTTCAAGGACAAATCCAGCAAGCCAATTTCAAAACACCACCAAATTGAAAAACCTCATCACCTAGCTTAGACTAGGACTAGGCAAATAGTTCCTTAACCAGTTGGAGAATGGGGGTAAGAGGGACAAAGTTCAAAGGGAGATGCAATGTCTCACACCTGGGGCAGAGTAACTAACTCCATGCACTAGTACATGCTGGGGACTGACTATGTGGAAAGCAGCTTTGGCAGGGAGAGACCTGGGGGTGCTGGTGGACCACAAGTTGAACTTAAGCGAGCAACGCACCCCTGTGGCAAAGGCAGCCAACAGGCTCCTGAGCTGCTTTAGGCAGAAAGTTGCCAGCAGATCTGGGGAGGTGATCCTTCCCTCTGCTCAGCACTGTGTGAAACATCTGGAGTGCTGGGTCCAATTCTGGGCTCCCCAAGTATAAGAGGCATGCACACACTAGAGCAAGTCCAACCAAGGGACAAAGCTGATTAAGGGCTTTGAGCATCTGATATATGATGAGAGGTTGAGAAAGCTGGGATTGCTCAGCTGGAAAGAGAGAAGGCTCAGTGTGGATCCTATCCATGTATATAAATACCTGAGAGGCGTAAAGAAAACTAAGGCAGACTTCTTCTCTGCAATGCCCATTGACAGGACAAAAAGTAAGGACATAAGTTGAAATACAAGAATTTCATTTAAACATAAGAGAAAACTTTGCTGCTGTGGAGGTGGTCAAACACTGGAACAGGCTGCCAGAAGAGCACAGTCTGTGTGGAGTCTCAGTCCCCAAAGATACTCACAACTTGACAGGACACAGCCCCAAGCAATCTGCTCTGCTTGACCTTGCACTGGGCAAGGGGCTGGACTAGACAACTTCCAGAGGTCCCTTCCAACTTCAGCTATTCTGTGAACAGAGTCAGGAGCACAAGCCCTGATCTCCTGTACAGGACAGTCTCTGGTTGAAAACAAACCCACACATTCCCTCAAATACCTGTTTCCCAGAGCTATATCCTCCACTTCTGCCACTAAGACGGTCTTTCACCAGGGACCGAAGAGCACTTAGAGCAGCATCAACAATGGCATCACTTGTCCTGCCACCTGCAACGCAGCAGAATGAACGTTTAAAGCATCAAAAGGCCAGTTTAAGGTAGGCCCCTAACTTAATTACACAAACTTAATACTCCCTCACCTTAAGGATTTTTCAGGAGAAGCAGGACTAGGCTATGAGCAATATGGTACTAGTGGTGGGACATCACTGACTTAAACATAAGCAGCAGGACTGACTTCACTTTTTAACTAACCACCTTATCTGATGGGGGCAGGGGGGTGACTGTGGTAAGCTCCCAGTAAACAGGAAGAAAGGAATGGTTCTTTGGAACTACCTATCAACCTCCACCAACTAAAAACTGCAGGTGGGACTGTTAGCCCACACTAAGACATGCACAGTTTGGTCAAACAAGTCCCACCCATCTGTTTTTCAGTTATTACATGCACTAGACAGGAAGAAACACCACACAAGACAGCATTAACAGCTACCATAATTACTGTATTCAGGGAAGTTTTTAGGCATGCAACACGTGAAAGAGGACCACATTTACCCTGATAATCCTCTGCTTTGTTTTTGTTGGCTCCAAATATCTTGATAGTGGGAAACCCTCTGACTCCATACTGTCCACCCAAGGATTGATGCTTATCTGCATCTACTGCACCTACTTTCACTACACCCTGTGGAAATAAAAACAAAAATTAAGACATGACTTCTACAGTTACTTAACACATTTTATACTCTGTGCATGCTGAGGAGAGAGGGAGTTATTAGGAGGGTAAGAAAACAGTCACCAGAAGAGAGGTGTTACCCCCTGAAAAGCATTAAACTACAGAATACCATAAATGCCCATTTCTTTCTTCATCCTGACAAACAAAAAGTTAAATTGTTTGGGGGTTTTTTGGTTGCTTTTTTTGTTTGTTTGGTGGTGGGCTTTTTTTTTTTTAAAAAGGGTAATATATTTTACATAGCCAAGAGTTCAGCAAATCACTACATGACCAAGTTTTCTGTAATTAAAGACATATTCATCATCAACAGCTTACAAAGCTGTGTTCATATATTCAGTTCATGCTTTTCCTGTACTTCACAGGCAGGTGACAGGACAGCAAGGAAGAAAGAAATGTGCTGTTTGAGGGATGGCTGGATTCTAACATCTTCTGGTGCTGGTAAAAGCAGCCCTGCAAAACAGTAATGGGATTTCACAGGGACAGAATTGACTTGCTTCCTCTACAATTCAATGACTTCTTTAAAAAAGCCACACACACAAAAATCCTGACTTTAAGTGCCTCTGATTGGCCACTTCTCTGGCTGGACAAGTATGATTAAAGTGATACGGTTTTGGGGACCAAACCCCACCTCCATGTTCCCAAGCCAGATGAGAAACAGCCAAATTCTCCTCAATCCACTGCCACAAGCACATTTGAAAGGCTAAACTTACTTTTAATGCTGTTGCTGCTTTCTTCCACTCAGGGGTTAGTCTTTGACAATGACCACACCTGTTAGAAAAAACCCACAACAGTAATTGGCATTCAGATCTGGTAACTATTTCACAAAATACAGAGTGGCCTTGTTGGGTTTTCAATTACAGAACAACTACTTGCAGTAAACTGTGCAAGACTTAAGGTCTACTCATGAAGAGGGGAAGAGGCTGTGCCACAACATCACATCATCACTCAAGACTTCTGAAGAAAAACCTCGTTCATATTACGTAAGTGCATACACACACACATCTCAAAAGCTACATGGCTTTCCTAACAGAGGCAAACGTGAGTACCAAAATCCAGATTTGCACACTAGTCTGCTTGATGCAAGCTAAAATGGACCTGTGATGAGGCCTGAAAAAGTTATTCTAGAGTTAACTTCTTAACTAGCAAGAATTTGTGGCACAACATCTCCTTGAGGTGCCTGGGGGAAAAGACCAAGAGTTGACTAGCAACTGGTGTATAATCACAGCATCACCAGTCTGTAGGGAAAGAGGAGCTGCCAATTTACTTATCTACACTTTACTGTCATCATTCAGTAAAGCTTCCCATTACCCGTAAAGCTGCAACAACACTAGAAGAGGCACAGTAAGCTTTCCCCTAAACCTCTCAGTCCAGACACAGTCAGGCTGTTGCAATGAAAGGCCCTTTTCTCCAGAATGTAGAGCTTTGGATGGTAATAGCACAGAGGATTTGTGCAAAGATGAAATATACATCACCAGCATTTACATGGAAGAGACTCCATGCTCTGGACATAAGCAGGATGGGAGACAGAGGTGCTAAATTAAGATGCACAAAGCCAGTATCTTTCAATGGAAATTGGAAATTCTAAGTGTGAATTCAGATCTGTGCTTTCACATCAGAAGCAGGTTCATGAAGACTGAAGTGAGGGGCCTTCTCACTTACCTATTACACTTTGACCAGTCATTTTTAATACTAATTTCAGTAGAAAAATTGTAGTAAAGTGGCATATAGGGTTTTCATAGAAAGCCAGGTTAGAAGGGACCTCAAGGATCATCTGGTCCAAACTTTCTTGGCAAAAGCACAGTCTAGACAAGATGGCCTGGCACTCGGTCCAACCAAATCTTAAAAGTGTCCAGTGTTGAGGAATCTACCACTTCCCTGGTGAGATTATTCCACTGCCTGATTGTTCCCACCGTGAAAATTGGAACCTCCCCAGGAGTAACTTACCTGGTTATGAGGCCATCAAACTGAATGAAACACTGGACTGATAAGCACCAAATTAGTATGCTGCTCCTCCATGGTAAGAGCAAGCAAGTACACAGCTGTAATTCTTACCATGGGGCATAGAACTCCACAAGCCAGAGGCTCTCGCTCTGAATGACCTCCTTGTTGAAGTTAGTTGGTGTTAGCTCTATCACATCATCACTGGCCGAATATAAACCATTAACTGCCAGGAATAACGTGCAGCTCACTGTGCCTAGAACAAAAAGCAAAGCAATCAGCATTCCCACAGAACATTTATGATTCTCCTGTTGCCATGGCTAAATCATCTCCCCACCACCTGCAAATCAGCAGGTAAAAAAAGGAAAGGTATTCCAGTTTGACCAGAAAAAAAAGGAAGTTAAGGCAAGATATATGCTTTCCCTCCTCACTTAAATCACGATTCCACAGGATCATATAATATACTCTCTGTGCCTAAAGCTAGCTGGAGTTACGCCACTCCTGCTGTGGCTCCCCAGAGAGCATTTTGTCAAAGCTGCTACCCTAACTACTACTGGTACAAAGCCAGCAGGATTTCCACACAGATCCCCACCATCAGCTACATTTTATTTCAGTTCTTTCACATAGAAACTCCTAAGCCAATTGCCCACACCGCTTGCACAGCAGGCACTCAAACACATCTTTCATAGGATCACATAATGCAGGACTGTCCCAACTAGTCTTTGTACAGTTACGATGACTTTAGGACCAGCGCTTGATGCACTGGTAGCGTAAGGAGCTCCTTCATTCTTCCTCATGAGGATCTTAGTGTACCATTGATTTATCTCTAGCAACAGACTGAAGAAAAACGGCTAAATCTCTCTGGTTAACAACTCAAGCACTCTTAGAATGCTAAAAAAAAAAAATCATTAAAAGGTACAAGGAAACGTCTTTCTTAAGAGAAAGCATTCCTATTTCTGGTCACTTCTGGATCTTACTATTGCTTGAGACTTTGCACATAAAACCTCCTAATCCTTCCTTCTACCTAGTCAGAGAGATTGAGAGATGACTTGATGAAAGATAATAAGCACCTCTCTAACAAAATCCACATAGCAAAAGACTTTTCTTAATCCACCAAAGACTGAGGGGAGTAAGAGCTCAGACAAAGTTAAAACTAAGCAAAAATAGCTTTGCTGTGAGTGGTTAATAACTTGAATAGGAAGCTGCACATTCTCTCTCAAGACTGAATGTGAGAGGAAGATACAGTTCAGTGATGCAGAAACTCTACAGCACATGGTAGAGAGACCACACAGCATCACCTACACTTTATCAGCCCTGCTCAAGAAAAGCCAGTTTATTACACCTATTCTGCAGATGAGAGAAGCTGAAAGAAATAACATCTTCCAGGTTACTCAACCAGAGATCAGGACTGAGTTGCCATACTGCAACCCAGCGCCCTCTCCATCACACCACTCCCCCTCCTAATGGCTTCTTCTAGCCCTAGGACCCAACCCCTTTCTTTTGGGGTGATCCTAGTTGGTTTCCACCACCAGATTTACACATTAGATTGGCTCTCTCCCTTCAGTAGGCCCACACACAAGCCACACTTCATCAGCACTGATCAACTGACTTCCATGGCTGTCACAGCACACTATGGTGACCTACAGTACCAGCTACTGCTGGAGTAAAGTAAGAAAACAAGGATGCAAAGAGCTACTTGAATGTTACAGCCACTTTCAAGAGACAAGCCTTCTCTAGGCGGAATGAGACCATTAAATTGAAATCAGCATATTTTGGCATCACCTAAAGGGATCTGTGGCAGAATATATTCAGAAGCTGAACTATGTTCACTCAGCCGTTTCTGTCACTTCAAATAGAGAAGTTCTAGCTTATGCAAAAACACCTGCTAAAGAGAACTCACAAAACAAAGCACATGATGAAATTCACCTAGTCACAGAATCACAGAATCACAGAATCAGTACGGTTGGAAAAGACCTGTAAGATCATCGAGTCCAACGATCCATCGAGTCACGTATCACTGCATTATTTTTTTAAAAAACTATGACTCATGAACCAGTGGCATAACTTTCCTTTCTATAGTGAAATATTCAAGGTTTAATTCCTCTTTAGCAAACTAAAAGAGGTTTTTCCTACAAGCATCTAAGCCAGGAAAATGCAAATCTGTCATTGATATTAAGGAAAAAAAATCTCAGATATACTAGAAAACAACTTTTGAAATCAGATTAAGTGAATTACATAGACAGGAGTGCTGCTAAACAAACTAGGGCAGCTTCATGCTGGTATTACTAGTCCTCATCAGAAAAACAAGTTGTAACTCTGAAGAGCTGTGAAGAAAAGCTTTTGCTACAGGATAATGATTCTGTGAACTTCCTCCTTAAAATACCCGCACCTTCTGCAGCAGAGCTCGGTGTGCTGAACATCACACAGCCCTGCACACGTGCACTCGGTGAGAGAGAGCCTTCCCCTTTCGGCCCTGTGCAGTTTTATCTGCACCTTCGGTATTTCTATAAAGGGGTCCGAGTGGCACTACTTAACAGGTTTACCGATTTATTCAGCATAGAAGACCCAGCGGCAGGGGGAGGGGAAGAGGAAGTACAATTCCCCACGGACTCCTCCTTTTGTCTTCAGTCATTACTTTCTTACTGCCCTTACAGCACTAGATCCCAGGTCAGGGCAGCCAGGCAAGTAAAGCATCACCGCTGACTGGAAACCAAAGCGGGTTTTTTTATGAGGGTGAGAGACAAGCACCATTTTCTTTAACTCTTCTGTTGCTGGGATCTTCAGGCCCTCCACCTGCGCTCCGGTAACCCACCGAGCAGTCAGGGGCGGCGCGGGACGCGTCATCCCCGCTCCGCCCCCCCCCCCCCCCCCCGCCGGCGGCACAGCAGCTCGGACGGGCAGTGCCCAAAAAGCGACGGCGGGCGCTGCCCCCCCCTCCGCGAGTGACCCGCCCCGCCACCGGCCACGCCGGAGCGCAGCCCGCACGGCCCAGAGCCCTCGCCCCTGCCCGACGGGCGCACGGCAGCTCCGAGCGCGTCCCCGGCAGCCGTCCGCTCAGCCCGGCGCCCAGCCCCCTCCCGCCACGACGGGCCCACAGCCCCAGCAGCGCCCGGGAATGGGGAGGCCACGACCCGCCACCACCGCCGCCCACTCGGGTCGCCCGGGCAGCCCCCGCACCATTCGCTCCCTCAGCAGCCGCCCCGCCGCCCGCGGCTCCTACCCCACCAGAGACGGCCCGCAGCACGCGCCCCCATGGCTGCCCCCCGCTCCCTCGGCCGCCGCTACTAGAGCCTGCCCGCCCCGCCCCGCCCCGCCCCCTCGCCCACGCGCCGCGCGTTCCCCGCCGTGGCCGTCGCCCATTGGCGGCGCCGGCGCTCGCGCACTGGCATAGCCAATGGGGAGCGGCCATGTCAGTCGCTGCGGGACGCGGGTGGCTGGAGGAGTCTCTGAGGGGCGGAGGAGGAGGGGGGCGGTGGGGCCTGGCCGGGCCTGGCCTGGCGGGCCAGTCGCGCTCGCGGTCCCTGTCCCGGTCCCGGTCCCGGTCCCGGTCCCGATCCCGATCCCGATCCCGAGAGGGGTCCCGGGGTGGGTCGGGAGCTGCTGAGGGCAGGAGGGTGGCGGAGGTATGCCTGGTGAGCGTTGTCAGCAGGTTGCCCCCTGGAAAACACGCTCTCAGCCTGCTTCTAGCAGCCTCCAGGGAAGCCAGGGTGCCCTCAGCCACTCCCCGCCTCACAGCGCTGGGGGCTGCGAAGGCCTGGGCTGAAACCCGCGCAGGCTTTCAAGGAGAAGGAAGGCAGGCCAGTGTTTTGTCCTGTTTGGTGCCCGAGCTTCTTTTGTACTGCTTCTAAGGGCAAGCTAAGTCTCGGGGACTTGGCAGTCTAAACGGTGTCACTGTGAAAAGCGGGACCGGCATCTAGATTTGAAAAAATTCCATTTGCAAGCCACAAGCTTGCATGTAAAAGTAGAAATTAGCCTAGCTGCATCTGCTGTAGGCCAAGGAAATAAAAGTAGAGGGAGGGAAGGGCTGGTGCATGCTCATACAAGTGCTGTTAAAATCTGGATAGGCTGCTTGCATCCAAGAGAGGCTTGGGAAGTTTGGGTCCAGCAGCACAATATGTATATGGTTATTTTGTACGAAAAATCAGCATCCCACTTCAAAAGCTCTGGAAACAACTGAATCAAGCTGATTGTTCCCCACCCCCACAACGATTGCACATTGCAGGAGGGTACTAGAGCTTGGGGGCTATGTTGTTGGTGGGCATAGATCCAGACAAAGGCTTTTGCAGAGCTAGGATTCAACAATTAAGTGAGCTGTGAATTTTTAGTGTACTAGTAGTAGCTGGACTTAATTTAGCATTGAAATAGACATTTTCAGCAGCTGGATCTGAAGTGGTCTAAATTTTACCCCCATCCACACACCCATTGCTTCATGCTCCCAAGTAGCACTTTTCAGTACTATTAAGTCCTGCTTTTAAGAGTATAAACTTGTTAGCACAGTAGTTAGCACCGCAGCCATTTTCACACTCAAGTTGTTTCAGAAATGGAGGAAAAGGGATGCATGAAATAAAAGTTTTAATCAGAACGGCTACAAAATACAGACATCTTGGCATTTCCATCTGTAAAAGGGCAGCCTGCTGAGCAGGCAGGTTCAAGTTTGTGGTGATTCCTAGTTCTTAAGATAAAACATACCTCACCTTTTATTTTAGTGACTCCTAAAGCAAACAGGAGCTGCTTTGCAGACCATCCTTCCCCAGGGAATGAGTATTTCTCTTGAAGTTTCTCCTGTGCTCCACCAGTATGATGAAGAAAGTAAACATGACATCTTGGGACACTATTGAGCAGTTAGCATGACATTAGCTCCAGGTAAAATTCTCAAAACCAGAAATAATTTAAGGATAGTTTTGTGGCATATAAATCGGCAGAGAAAATCGATAATTTTTGGGGGGGTGGAAGGAAATAGAAGGAACTGCATAGGAGTAGTGTATTTTATTTTTCATCAGTGTCATGCAATAGTAAATTGAATGGCTGTGTTTAACATTTCTATAGCACCAAGAAGCATGTGTTAAAGTACTTATTGCCAAATAAGAAGCTTTTCCCAAATAAGAAGCTTTTAACACAGATCTTTACTGACTCCGTAAATTCCTAGTGAGTTTCTACAGGAAACAATTCCACACCAGGAGCATTCCAACATTTTTATGTGTGTTCTGGAAATACACATAAGATAGTGCTGATAAAACATGCACCAACACAAATATTAGTAGAGTGATAAATAACGATGAAATCAGGGCAATGATACAGGGTATTTGATAAATGAGCTGCATTCAGACAAAATGCACTAAAGGTTTTAATGAGTTCGCATGAGGCTTTACTGTCTCGTTGAAGACAGTACTTGAATGGAGTCTGAAAGAGATTTAGATCCTGTTTCTCCATTACAGCATGAACTTCTGTGATATTACAGGCAAAAAACCTCATGTGACTGATGGCTGCATAAAAAGGGGAATAATGGAAAGATACTTTGTTTGCAGAGGTTCATGAGACAAGTTATTGAGCCTATATGTTAAAATGTATAGGTACTTGCAGGGACAGGTTTAGAAGGGACTTGGCAGATTTCCAAGGTCAGCACACGGATATAGCAGACGTCATTCCGTATATGAGTCTGTGAGACCTCATGGATGCGTGCAGGGGAGCTGGCTGGTACAAAACCTGAAATCAGTTACCAGAGAAAGGAAATACAGTGTTTGAAGAACACTTGTACAGAACAAGTGCTAGGAAGATTAATGTTACAAATGTGAGGAATATTCTTGTATTCCAGGGATCTTGCCTGGTTCCTGCCCTGGCAGATGAGTAGGAGGAGTATAACGCACAGGGATTCTGGCTTTGCAAGTTCTGGGTACTTCCTAACTCCAAAACTGAGACATGCTTGAGTGTTCCTGGAATGCAGTTCACAGTAAAGCAAACTTTACCTGAAGGAGCATTGCTCATTTGTGCTATTAACGTGCATTTAATCTTAATGGCCTGTAATTACCAGAAGGCAGCGGACAGAAGCTTGGGGAGGGAAAAAACAGGGAAAGTCAGAGCTAGCAAAAAGAGATGGGGATAAGGATTGCTCCCTGGAACAAGTGGCTTTGTTTCCAGCAGAGGGGAGCCAGCTGCTGTGCAACCTCAGAAGCATGGATGGATGGATGGAGCTTAAGACAAGCTATTCTCTGCTTAATGAGGCTTATTACCTGTTTAAGATGAGGCTGGGGTGAAGGTTTGGAAGCGGTAAGAAAGCCTTTTGCTGTCTAATTTGATACACATGACTAAAACTAATTATGAAGAAGGAGGAGGAAGATGGAGGCAGCAAAAATTTTGAGAGGCCTTCACTAACTGGCAGGTGTAGCCCTATAAATACTCCAGGCTCCAGCATGTGCTGTTCAGAAATGTAATAGGACAAAGATGAGCACTGGCAAATTCGATGCTTTTTACTAACTGACATTATTGTCAATGACCATAATAAACATGACAGCATGTTTCTCTAGTCACCCTAACCCTCCTATCATGTTATGAGGGATACTATACAGGAGGTTCATCCCCAGTACTTTTTCTCCGTTCCCAGGATTAAGTACTCAGGACATGAGCTCACTTTGTCACTTACAAATTGAGGGATGGCACGGCCAGTCTGCCTAGCTCTTACAAACCTGCCCTGTGCCAGAAGGGAATCCCATCAGAGACTTATTTGGGAAGGGGTCATGAGCACTAGAACCTCCCACAGTGACTTGGGAAGACCTGCCTGGATACACCACCGCAACAGCTCCAGAAACGACTTAAGATGCACTTTTACAGACTGAGAGTTGAGGTGAGGGACTTCAGTCACCTGCAAACTAGTTTAGCAGCCAGTAATGCTGATTGGTTACAGCATGCCTGGCAGGCTGCATTGCATGAGACATACACCTAACAAGTACCACGCACGTCTGTTTTATAGGACATGTCCACTCTCCTCTCTGAGGAGCAAGATGAAGCCAATATAACCACTTGAGTCCAGTCATCTGTCAGATTTTTGAACAAGCACTAAACCCTGCACAAAACCCCATAAAAGCCTAATACAAACATCCTTCCAAGAGCCTGCTGCGCCCAGCTCTCCTGCCTGGCTGTCCTTTTGAGCTGTGATGCCTGCAGATGGCAGTGACGCCACACAACCCACACAGAGGTTTTGGTCCTAGCTCAGACTCTGGCTGGCCTCACCTGAGTTCACATCAAAAACACAGTTGTGAGCAGTATGGATTGGGCCAGCATGTCGTGGTTGCTTTTCTGGGTTTAATGAACAAGACATGGGTCAAGTCCTACAAAGGCCTTGCCAGGGCTTCAGCCAGGTCTTGTAGGCTCAGGGTCCCTTGCAGAGCATCTCCTCAGAGTGTGCTTCCAGGCCACGTTCCCTGTGTCATGCTGAGAGCCTGCAGCAGGGATGTGCCAGCAGCAGGGATGTGCCAGCAGCTGGCACAGAGTACCAGTGCTGTCTGTGGGGTGGCTGCTGGAGGCTACCCAGCAGAGAGGTGTAGATGTGACGCAGGAGCCTTTCCATTGACATCATCAGGTTTGGAGCCCATTTACCTTGATGAAGGTGAGGCCATCACAAGGAGGAGTAACCTCTTCAGTATGCACCTCACCTTTTTCACAGGAACTCAGTTACCAGCCTTCAAGGTTATCCTAATACAGATATGATTGTTTTAGCCTTATCCCCACCACAGCTGGAATCAGCCACCTTTCCTCTTATCTTTATTTAAATGGAGCATTCACCTATTCAGATCCAGGCCTTTCTCTTCCAAGTCTTTACTGTCATGGTCATTCAGGTCCCCAACAGGACCTGTCATTCCCCTTTTCTGTATCATAGCTTATTTGGGATTAGCCTGTTACGCAGCCATTTTATAATCACTTCTGAACTCTCAAAATGGCACTGAAAAACCAGTAGTTTTAGATGTACTTAGTCTGTCCCGATCATGTAGCTTCCTGTCACCACATCACGTGGTGCACCAATACAAGGTTTATTCTTTATGTGTAACAGCAGAAGGGATCATATTGTCCAGTGCCAGATGTTTCCTTTCTTAGGTTATATCCTGATGAGAAATGAGCTGGATAGCAAATGACACACAGTGCCATAGAAAGCCACTTGCCATTCAACTGGGCCACGTGAGAGGCAGTGTGATTGCAACACACTTCAGAAGAATTTCCAGTGGCTTTCTCCCCATTCTTGTTTGCTGCAGTGTTAGAGGTCCTTCCCTTGAGCTGTGAAGCCAGATGTCTGAGGGCACACCCACCCCTTAAAAACAACAAGAAAACTTGCTGGTTTAGGAGGTTCTATTTTCTTAGTACTTATGGCCTTAATAGATGCTAGACCAGTGTTACTATTGCCCATGAAGAAGTTTGGGAGGAGTGGCCAGTGCTGGTGGAAGCAGAGTTACTGGTCTGGTCCCATTTATTCTGCTGCCTCTGGAAGCAGTGACAGCAGGAATGTGGGGACACCCAGCTGAAAGCTGATGACTTTATTTCTGGTAGTGTTCATTTTCATCTGTCTGAATTCCCTGAGCCAGCTGCACAAGGGAAGGTGCAAGTTCAGAGGCAAAGAATCTGGCAGGATCCCAACAGTCCTGACTTTTAGTAGCTTAAGATGCCATAGACTGAAGCCTCAGATTTCAGCAGCAAAAAGAAAACTAGTAATAAGGATCTAGATTCTTGAGGATGCCTCTGTGCTCATTGGAAACTTGTGAGCAGCAAGGGAGACGATGATGCAGGAGGAGATCTCTCAGACCAGATACCAGGAGATCAGAGAGAGTGCAACGCTCCTCTATTGCAAACTCCTTATGGGAGGAAGAGGATTATATAAGATGAGCATCCAGTTTGGAATATCAGAGGCATGAACACTTTTCAAATTCAGTTAAGTTAATACATAAGAGAGAGAGTTTCCAAAATTTGTCCAGAAGAGTGCATGATGACAATGCTTCCTGTGCCCACAGTTCCAAACAGGGAGTAGGAACGGAATGGAAAAAAATGAATTCTTGTTTTGCAGAAAAAAATTGGAGGTGCTTCTGGGTCCACTTCTTCTCTGTTTTCTTCAGCTTGACCAAGCTACTTGCAAACACAGCAAGTCTCAAACCTTCTGGCTTCAAGTATCTAACAGGGCTTGGCAGCACAGAAACAGCATTTTCAGCAGGTACAGTAAAATATTTAACAGCTTCCTAACAGATACGCCAGAACATTCTGGATTAAAAAAAAATACATGAAACCATTTCAACTAAACCAGTAAGTTTTTCAGGAGGTAACATGATGCTTGCTGGGGAGGAGACCATACCCCAGACCACAGGATCCTTTAGGAGTACGTCCAGGTGATTAACATTACTGCAGTTGGGCCTCACTTCTGTGCTAAACATGGAAGTTCAGTCTCTTCACGAATCTCAGGGCTGACTAAATTGTATATCATTGTACAGAAGGCCAGACTGTCTGTTGCTTTGCAAGTCACCTTGGGATTGTCAAGAAAAGACAAGTATAATAGATACCTAATGTTACGGAAGCCCAGTAAGCTTCTTGTCATTTTTCAGTTTAATGGCTGGCTTGTTTTATTTGACCGTTGTGGCAAGGAGAAAAATCTGTTGTAATAAAGTAAGCATAGCTGTCTTTCGTTAAGAAAAACAGGTTTGATTTGAATGATGTATCACATATAGGTTGACCTGCTGTACAGAAAGACCTTGGAGCTCGCTGTGAATTCCCGTGAGCACAGCTTGTTCTCTTTGGTGAGGAGAACCTCAGTCCTGCAGCTTGAATTCCCACTGTACCTATCCTGAGGAAGAACCAGGGGAAATGTTGCAACCAAGAAAAATTGCAACAAGGGAAATTCCGGTTAGATGTCAGAAAAACATTTTTCACTTTGAAAGTGACTGAGCACTGGAGCATGGAGATTTTGGAACCTCCATCCCTAGAGGCGTTCAAAACTCAGGTGAATATGACCCTGAGCAACCAGACCTAACTTTGGCTCTGAAGATCACCTCCAGTGGCCCTAACTCTCAGAACGCTCATCCCTGCCGTCTGCCCTATGCAGTGAACACAGCATTACTAGTGTTGTTAAGTTTTTTTTTTTGCATGGCAAACTGTATTTCTGTGCAAGGCTTTCTGATGAGGTAAGCTTTTACCACGCAAGGGCTTTTGCTTAGTAGCTGTGTGTAGTTTTACACATCTAATCACTGTAACTCTGCTAGACAAGCACTGCATGTGTATGCACAGCATCTCTATGGCTACTTAACATCTCCACTCAATAAAGTCAAAGCATCAGCCCATTGCAAAGCTAAGAGCAAGCACCACAGACCCAAATTAAAATTCCTGTCAGATTGTATTAAAGGGAATGTAAGTAAGTTAAAAAAAATCAAGTGATTTCTAGTTGTCCCTGATGGGATGAAGCTACATAAATCTTGTTACAAAAATATATTTCTGCAGAAATCTGCATTCTCGGACATCTCATGCACGAGTCTGCCTCAGCTCCCCCTCTTGGTGTCTTGCTTAATAAGTCATTGAATATAGAAACCCTGTTCCTTTAGCTCTTCTGGGCTGTACTGGTTCTCTTCTACCCCTGAACAGGAGAGTTCGCCTTAAACCCTGATAAACATGTCTCATAAGGCCAGCCTGGCTTTGGAAGTGTTGATTTTAAAGGTTAATTGAGAAGAGTAAACAATTGGGTGGAACAAGACTAAGAGAAAGCAGATATTGAGGGAGTTGAAAAATACAGCGGTGTATGTACACCAAGGGGTATTGTAAAAAGAAGGGAAAAATACCAAATGTTGCAGTGAAGCGGAGCATTTCAGAGGTTTTATAGATGTAGATCTCTACTAGGTTGCTTGTGTCGGGCAGGTGGAAGCCCAGTCTGGCTTGAAGGGGGAGCCTGCACACCCAGCCAGCTCCAGCAGTACCTGCGACCCTGGGGGTGCTCGCTGATGGGGCAGGGTGCTGCAGCCCTGTCCTGCTCCTCTCCTTTCACCTTGGTCTGGCAGCACACTCCACCAGAGTATTTCTGCGCAATGGCAGGCTGTATTTTTGACTGGCCAGCAGACTGCGTGTTTACTGTGATTAACTGCTCGGTCTTATCTTGTCCTGAAGGCACAGGCTTTTCCACATGGCTCATCTACTGCACTGGCAGGAACACACACTATAAAAAATGCTAAAAGACAGTGAAGGGCAAGTCAGACTCAAAAAAATGGTATCAGGACTGAACTGTGCGAGTCATTGCTTTGAAAGCATAGCCTAAATACTGGCCATCAGGCTGTAGACAGTCCAGGCAAGATCGCAATAAGATAGAAACATACCTGGTTAGGACCAGGATCAGGAACTCAAGGGAAAAAGTGCATTAATGAGATCCACAGGCAGGGTTGTTCTGGAAGTTGCTAAATATAAAGAAGTAATCAAAGAGAACCATCAGCGAGATCAGTGAGATTGGGTCTGGGGAACTGCAGGCCAATCTGCCTGGGAGACTGGCTCAAACCTCTGGCACTCTGAGCCGTCAAAACCTCGAAAAACCTGGAGGTATAATCCTGACCCCACTACAAACCATGACAAGTTTCCCCTGGCTTCAATAGAGGAAGGATTTTTGCTCAGTTAGTTCTGGTGAGCAGCAAACACAAAGCAAAGGTGAAGGCACTGTATGGAGTGGAAAAGCTGAGCTAGTTGCTGCTCCCACATGACTCCAGGAGGAGACATTACTCAGATGAAGAATAAGTGATTAAAAATTGTAATTTACTGCCTCACTAGCAACACATCGATACATTATAGATTAACATGGTGGTAAGAAGCTGTTCTGTGTAACCTTGTGAAGTTTTATTTTAACTTACAGTAAAAGTGAAGGAGTTAATTTGTACGTGGCATGGAGAGAGCAGATAGGGAACAGCTCCTTATTGTGTAATACAAGAACTAGAGTTAGTCATTAAGAAACAACAAATGAAAATGATAGGTGTTTGGTTCAAAACCAAAGATGCAGATACTTTTTCCTACGGGTAGTTAAATTATTGAACTCCTTGCTGCAGGGTATTTTGAATGGTAAAAGTTTAAATGGATTAAAAAAGTGACTGGACAAAGTCATGGAAAGAAAAGCCACTTATGGCTGGTTCACCATGAACCCTGTCTTGGGAAGTTGCTTAACCACAAGATGATGGGGGCTGAGACTGTGCTGAGAAAATGTATTTATTTTGTGTTCTTACTAGCTTCTTCCAAGGTACAGAGGTGGATGGCTCGTTGGCCTGCTTTCATATTGCTGTTTTATGATGTCAAATGCTTATCTATCTTTCATTAACAAGTTAATTATTTTGGGGCTGGGGGTGGAAAAAGCTTGTGCAGGGCAGTTACCACCCAGCTTGTTTGCTTCTCTGTAATTTCTTAGCCTGAGGTGCTAATGGGCAACAGAAATTCTCTCATTAGCTGAACAATAAATAAGCCTGCATTTATTTGTACCATGACAAAAACCTTGAAACTGCTTTGCTAAAAAAAAACCCAATAAATTGAAATTGGTTTAGAGAAGGGCATCAAGGTGATGGAGGTTTAGAAGGATGAACTGGAATGACCTATTTCCTAAGTAATGAGTAAATGCTGAGTAGGTAGATGAAAAAAGATGACAAATACCTGTATAGTACAAATACCCAGGTGATAAAGGAATTTTTTTACTAGAGTATGTGCAAGCAGAAGGAGAGGTGGGAAGAAATTAAGGACAAGTTCATTTAAACTGTTTGTTGGAAGAGCTGCTGAGAACAGCAGAGCCCAGGGGGTGGCCCCTGATGCCAGGGGTTTTCTCTGCATTGGAGAGGGAGCAGAAGGGCAGACCTCTGCATTTCCCTTTCCCTGCCACCCCTTTTATACTCCTTTCTCTCGGCACTGCTGCAGGGTATGGCCCTAAGGAATCAAGAATTATTGCTGGTTGTCAGCTAATGCAACTAATACCCACTAGATGCCACTGTGCCATTTCTCAGTCTGTGTAAGACTACGCACCCTTTGCAGATCAGAGCAGAATATGTTCCTTTCAGTGGCAGCTCTGATGCTGTCGGGGATCTTGGCTGAACATTTGAAGATGTGTGTGAGTGGTTTTGTGTGCATATAACCCAACAGAGACTAATGACAACACTGTCATAGAAAACACCAGGGTAGGTTATTCATTAGTGAGGTAATGCTAAAGAGATTAGTTGTTATAAAATATAAAATAGCAGTGGCCATTTCTTTATAAGAAGTTTGTAACATTTCTCCGCAAGCTCTTCTTTGTGCTCAGCCTGTTGCCACATGCCCATGTCTTTGAGCTTGGGGGCAGCCAGTGAAATCCTCACTCAGGGCTACTGAGTAGGGCTACAATTACACAAGAGCTCTGTAATGCACCTAAGCATTAGTAGAAAAAAATATAGATGGCACTTTCTTCTGTGCACTATCCCCAAGCTAAGAGCTTGCCCTGGGCTAAATATCCCTTAGAGAAGATTTAGGGCATTAGCCCTTCGTTTGCCTTGGAATACACTTTCCTGTCCCATTTCAGCTGTAGTTTTGTGCTGACTTTTTCTCTCAACCTGACCCTAAGCCTAATCCTAGACAGGGCACCCCAAACCTTCTGCCAGTTACGCCATGTCCAAGGGAAGATACTTTTTGCAGCCCTCTCTGTCTTCTTCCAGCCCTGCTCCAACTGTGGTCTTGCTCTCAGACCATATCCTGACCCTAGCAATAAGCTAAGCCATAGACCAGAGGCCCTGCTCAATCCAGGGACTAATTATTCCTCAGATAAGAGCTCTTTATTTCAATGCTTTATTTCATTGTTGGGTTGAGAGAAAGAGAAAGCCCAGGGCTGCAGGAGCAGAGCTAACTATAAACTCTTCCAAAGTGACTTCTGGCATCAGCTCTTAGTTTGCTTGGGAAGACACTTTCCAGTCCCTAACAGTTGTAGCTTTGAGTTTATCTCTTGGCTCTGAACTGAACTGTAATCCTTGCTGGACCTTAGGCAAGGTACCAAAGCCTTTCCTCCAGCTAAACAGTCCCTGTGGGAGAGATCTTTCTCCAGCCCCAAGCTTTCTTTGGCAGCCCCTTTCCAGCTCCACCCCAGCTGCAGCTCTGGGCTGTCTCTGTCTCTCAGCACCCAACACTAGGCTGAGTCACTGGCCAAAGACCACTTAGATATGGGGATGAAATCAGCACCTCTAATTCACTTTAGTTGGTGGATCTCTGACAAGAAAACTTTGTAGTAGACTTTTGTGGGTGTGCACATTTGTTGAGTTCCAGAGAATTCGCAAAACTTAGCAAACTTGCAAAAAACCCCCTGAAAACTGAACAGTATGGGTTACTCATTATCGAGCTAATACTAAGAGGATGACAACATGTAAATGTTATACATTGGAAAACAGAAAAAAATGGCTTTTATCTTGTAAAGGGTCTTGTAACTTTCTCCTATGCATTCCATTTTGCTCTTAGCCTTGTTTGCCACATACACATCTTTGTGAGCGTATGGATAGTGAAGGCTACAGTGCAGGCACGTGTCTGTATGGCAGCTCCATGTGTGTTTGATACTGTGAGAAAGACAAGATGTGACAGATACCAAATTTCTTAGGAAAGATGCTAAAATGAAACAGCAGCCAGTTTCACTTGAGTCCTTCCAGTACAAAAACATTTAAATATAATCAATTGGGTGTTAATAACATTGCAATTTGCAGAAGACCCATGGAAAGAGACTGAGCATGAGCAAGGTGGCAACAGAACGCAGAACCACCATGAAAGCTACAGGGATCCCTTTTGTCTTACAGCTGGCCAGCCTGGCCAGGCCAGTCGTGTGATGAGCCAGAAGCTGGTCATCCCAGATGCACATGTGTATTTTTTGCTACTCTGTTTTATTTAGTATTCCAATAACTTGATGTATGCTGTATGACTAGAACCAGCCAGGGTCCTAACTCAGTGCTGCTCCTCTGCCTACACTTGTTGGTTTAACAGGTGGAATCCAGGCTTTCCCTGGAGTGATGCCCTTTATTTTTCAAATATTGGTTCAGTTGTCTTGTGAGTTCTGCAGTTTTTCATTTGAGTGACAAATGAGTGACAAGCAAGAAATCAAAGCACCTTATCTCCAGACACCAGCTGGTACTCTGTCTGGACTCAACTGATGGCATATAGAAGTATGTGAAATCTGTATTAAGCATCTGAAAAGGCATGTGTTTTCCTCATGTTAATGTTTGGATCCTGCTGGATTCTAGTTATTGCTGTGCCACATGTTTTCTATGTCAGAATTTACAAGTCTGCAGACTAACTTATCTTCTTTTCCTCTCACTCAGTCTGCCATTGCTACTAATTAAAACATGTCATCCATGGGTAAGCTAATTATCACTACTGTACAGAGGGGCAGGCTGACGAAAGGGTATTGCTGGCAGTTCAGAGCTGTGACATGTTTATTCTTTGGAAGCTAGAGGTCTAGAGGACTATATAATTTTTACCTTTTTTATTTTTCTTTTTTTTTATCAGGGAGGATGAATTGGATCAAGTCCTCAGAGGAGTCCTGGGGGCTGTTTTCCTAACTAACCTGCTTGTGTACTAGTAAGAAATGCATTGCTTCTAAAAAGTTTAAAAAAAAGAATATTTGGAAAGTCTCTAGCCAGCTGTGCCTGTGCAGGGGGGCATGCTCATTTAGATGCTCACACATCTGGAAGGGGATGTGTCTGGGCAAATGGAGGGAGGGAAGGAATAGGAATGGATGGAGTAGAGACCCCCCATGTTCTATTTTAGAGATTCTCTGGGAGAGAAATTAGAGGATCATTTGGGACAAGAGAATGTTGATTATCTATGAATGCCTGTGGTCAGGTGGAGGCAGGGCCTCTCTTACCAGATACCCATCTTGGACCTTAGAAAACTTTTCCCCAAAAGCCTTTAAATTAAACTAACATATTACTTTGAATACTTTTTTATTGCAACAAATCAAAATGTTCTGAAAAATATGTTGTAGTTTGGTGCATTTCAAAAATTCTTGATTAGTTTGCGTCATGAACTGAATCGATGGCACATGAACAGATATCTTTACTATAGGACATTGTAGGGAAGTGGGGAGTGTGTGGGGAATATGATCTTTCCTTTTCTCACTCACTGCTACTGCAGGATTGCCCAAGTTCAGTCTGAGCCTGCTGCTCCTTGCAGTGCTCTGAAACAGCTGCAGATGGTGCTGCTTACCTTTCATATACAGCATATTTTATTGTACTGTTGGTACTGTCAAAACAGAGTTGTTCATACAGGTGCTGTATGCTGGAGAATGGAGATCAAGGGAGGAGAAGAGTAAAAAGGGGTGAACCGGGGTGAGTCTTACAGTTCTTAAGATTTCAATCGAAGATAATGTGAGTAAGATTAGTTGGAGCTACTGCATTAACATGACGAGTTGCATTGTTTACTAACTTTAAAATTGAAACTCGTATGTGCAAAATTAGACATATTGAGTCATATTTTTCAACTGAGTACTCATAAGTTGATGTAGCCATCAACTTTAGAGCAAGAAGGGTTCATTCTGCTAGGCTAGGCTGATCTGGGTCAAAACAAAGGTCCTCGGGCTTCCCCAGATTTATTCCTGTCTGAACTAGTCATGTCTTTTAGACAAACAGACAACTACAGTTTAAAAATGAAGAAAGGTCAAGAGTCAGATCAGTATTAATTTATCCGAGCTGAGTAAATGGCACATTACATTTTGTGCACTGGAATTTACAGTGCTTCTGTAGAAGAAAAAGCTCACATTGCCTCATATTGCATCACATCCTTGTAGGAAATAATGCTGCACTGTTGTACAAACAATATTATAAAGCTCAAAGCCAGATGTTATGTGTAGAGAAATGTTACTTTATTTATAAAAAAGTCAGTTTCTCCCATCCTCATACCTGCATGATCTCAAGCACCAAGACACGTGTGTCCAAGTAGCCTGCCCAGCATTCAGGCATCTAGGGGGTGATCTGGTGGATCAGGTGGACAAGGTGGTCTGGTCCAGATTCCTTGTGGTGAAAAAATATACAAAGGACTCTGATTACTGAGTATGCATCATGTCTCCTGGGTTCTCCTTAGGTTGATGACCATTTGATAGTTTTGGATAAGCTTTTTTGCACCCATAGAAGCTGATGGTGATTTTGATCTTTTGCCTCACCATCCCATTGCAACTCATTACAGAATCAGAGAATCACAGAATGATAGGGGTTGGAAGGGACCTCTGGAGATCATCTAGCCCAACCCCCCTGCCAAAGCAGGTTCACCTAGAGCAGGTTGCACAGGAATGCGTCCAGGCGAGTTTTGAGTATCTCCAGAGAAGGAGACTCCACAACCTCTCTGGGCAGCCTGTTCCAGGGCTCTGCCACCCTCAAAGTAAAGAAGTTCCTCCTCATGTTTAGATGGAACTTCCTATGATCTTTCTACGATTAGAATTTACTCATGGTCCTTTGTCTCCTTATGAGGGGATTTTAAGGATCCAGCCCTGTTAGAATCACAGAATGGTTAAGGTTGGAAGAGACCTCTGAAGATTGTCTAGTCCAGTACCCCTGCTCAAAGCAGGGTTAACCAAAGCAGGTTGCTTAAGACCTTGTCAAGCTAGGTTTTGAATATTTCCAAGAGTGGAGACTCCAGAACTACAATTTTTAACCACCCCTTCAGTTAAAAATTGTTTTCTTATGTTTAAATGGAATTTCCTATCCTCATCTTCTGACCATCATCTTGTAATGTCTTGAGTCTTTGTTTTAGTTTTGATGTAGGCTGTCCTTTGTTTTAGGCTCTTCTTTTTTTCCCCAGCTTGGGTGTGAAGCATGCAGAAGCAGTTAGTAGATATGCTATGATCTTGATGACGTGCTAATCTAGGTGCCATCAACACATGCCATTCTTACACCTGCATTTCTTCCATGCATTCTGGTGCATCCACATCTGGACATTTCCCTTCTTTCTCCACTGGGACCCATCCTAAAGTTTCTGTTACAAATCTTAACATCACCAGTGCCATATAGGGACACTCCATTTAAATCAGGCAGATGTTAGTGCAGAGTCACCAGGTATAAGGGAAACGGACATAGCAGAGTAAGACATTTTCCTTCTCACCCAACTTAGAAATAAACTTAATTGCAGAGAACAGGGCAATGTTTCAAATTAAAAAACATGAGTTCTGCCATCACCTCAGTCCATGACAGGGAAATAAAATCTTGAATGTTAATTTAGGAGGCTGACAATGTGGTAATGAAAGGGAATGCAAGAACATGTCCTTGCAACATTGCTTAAAGTTGGAACAAGTGGTTTCTTGAATGTTGAAGGACATTTGTTTAACGAGCAGGGTCCTGTATGGACGCTAAGAGATTCAAAAGGAGGACTCATGAAACTGAGGAGTGTATTTGTCAGTGACTGCTTCAGAATATCTTTGCTTTATTCAAAGGGAATGCTACCCATTTAGGAAAGTTCATGTACATGTAATTACCAAAACTGATCTGTATTCCCATTGTGAAATGTGAAGTTTTAGGAACACAGCATTCTTCATTGCTTATATGAGTTACTTGGGTGAGATGTAAAGACAACAGTTCTGTACTTAGCTGATTTTTCCCAATACTGATTGAAGCACAGTCTTGAAGGAAATTTGCAGGACGTTTCACTACTTGAGACCTGGGTGCCACAGTTGTTCACAAAATGCTGATTTTGTGTTTATTGGTATGTATTCACCTTTGGGCTTCACAGAGTTTTGCAGCTACTACGTTGGGCTCTCAGGTGAGCAGCCACCAATATGCTGCCCTTCAACAGGGCAGAGGAGAAAAGGCTGACTGATTTTAGGTGATTCACCAGACCTACTGTGCTCAGGTCGGGGTGGCTCAGGTGCCAAAGCTTCAGTATATAAAGGAGAGGCCTGGTTTTGCATAGCTAAAGCTTCTTCTGAAATCTCACTGACAGGGCAGCAATAGAGGAGCCAGATGATAGATTTAAATGTCTGCCTTTTATCATCTAAGTTTCAAATTTATCTCCTTAGCCTCTGGAGGTGCTTTGTAAGAAATAAGCAATACGATCATACCAGCTGGCCACACATGGCAGTGTGCTTAGGGAAAGGTCAATATACAAGTATGCGTTATTAGGAGGCAAGGTATAATTTGGGCAAGTATCACTATTGTTAGAACCTGTGTTTGTTTGAATTCTGAGCCTGTGCAGCGCTGGTGTTGCACTCTGGCTCTTTGCTCTCACAGTAATCTGCTCCAGATATTTCTGTTACACCCCTCAAAAAAACCAGTTGCTTTCCTTACACTGCTCTGTATGAAAACAGTAACACCAGCAGTGAATGCAAAATACAGAATCTAGATTTCACAAAGGGGAGTAATTTATGGTTAGTTTTATGTTATATTTTTAGCCTTAAACATATAAGGCAAATTTTTCTCTTTTTACTGCCAAATTGATGAAGTTCAAGGTACTTACAGCAGAACTGCTAAGAGGAGAATATGACTCTCTTGGCTTCATTGCTTTGGGTTGTTGATAAACTGCATTTATACCACTACTGGTAAGCTAAACAAAACCTGGATCCCTTTTTGGCCTTGAGGCCAATTGGCCTGGTCTGGCCATTACCACGCTATGGAGCTCTTTAGGTTCTGGAAAATGTTTTCTCTGTCTGGATTGATCCCTGGCTTGCATTAAATCCAAAGCTGTAACGAAGGATTTTGTAGGAAAGTGCTAGTTGGCCTGGGACAAAACTCTAATGTGGATTATTCTAATATTGTAGCCACTCCAGAAAATCAAGTGTCCCATGCCTCTAGCTTAGCTTATTAGTACAAATATAGTCTTATAGGTTTCAGCATAGTTTGTTTTTTCATGGTAGGCTCAGTTCCTACATGACTTCTAGAGCCAGGAGACAAGATGCAAAGTAAGATTTACATGTGAGTCTTTTCCTTCCACAAAAGCCAATAACTTTTTTACTAAAAACACTTAATCCATTTTTTTAAGCCATTTGTTTAAGCGAGTTTCTTTCTGATTAGAAAAGCCCAGAGGACAAACACAGAAAAATAAGCATCCAGCATGGGAGTCATCTGCCTAACTTCCATGTCTGAGAGTTACATAGATGATGAAAGGATCTTGGTCTGTCTTTGTAGTTAAGAAAGAGATAACTACTAATTTCATAACAACACAGGTATCTAGACAGGTCAGGTGAGGTGCATATTTCTATGCAGGGACTATACCAAGAACCTTTGTGTGAATGCAGTATCTAATCTTCAGGTAGGTGAAGCCTGAGCAAGTAGATTCCTGGCCATCCCGGCTAATATAAGCTCCTCCAGATACCTTGCCCACATATGGCAAACTCCTCAGTTGTTCTGGAAACCTTCTCACAGAATCAGAGAATCATAGAGTGATAGGGGTTGGAAGGGACCTCTGGAGATCATCTAGTCCAACCCCCCTGCCAGAGCAGGTTCACCTACAGCAGATTGCACAGGAATGTGTCCAGGTGAGTTTTGAATATCTCCAGAGAAGGAGACTCCACAACCTCTCTGGGCAGCTTGTTCCAGGGCTCTGCCGCCCTCAAAGGAAAGAAGTTCCTCTTCATGTTTAGGTGGAACTTCCTATGACCAAGTTTGTGCCCGTTATCTCTTGTCCTGTCACTGGGCACCACTGAAAAAAGACTGGCCCCATCCTCCTGGCACCCACTCCTTAAGTATTTATAAGCATTGATAAGATCCCCCCTCAGTCTTCTCTTCTCCAGACTAAAAAGACCCAAGTCCCTCAGCCTTTCCTCATAAGAAAGATGTTCCAGTCCCCTAATCATCTTTGTAGCCCTTTGCTGTACCCTCTCCAGCAGTTCCCTGTCCTTCTTGAACCGGGGAGCCCAGAACTGGACACAGTACTCCAGATGAGGCCTCAGCAGGGCAGAGCAGAGGGGGAGGATAACCTGCCTCGACCTGCTTGCCACACGCTTCTTGATGCACCCCAGGATGCCATTGGCCTTCTTGGCTACCAGGGCACATGGCTGGCTCATGGTCATCCTGTTGTCCCCCAGGACTCCCAGGTCCCTTTCCACAGAGCTGCTCTCCAGCAGGTCAGCCCCTAACCTGTACTGATGCATGGGGTTAGTCCTCCCCAGGTGCAGTACCCTACACTTGCCTTTGTTGAATTTCATCAGATTCCTCCCTGCCCAACTCTGCAGCCTGCCCAGGTCACACTGAATGGCAGCACAGCCTTCCAGTGTGTCCGCCACTCCTTCCAGTTTTGTGTCATCAGCAAACTTGCTGAGGGCACACTCTATCCCTTCATCCAGGTCATTGATGAATATATTGAACAGGACTGGACCCAGTACTGACCCCAGTACTGTTTGTCAGTACTAGGTCCAGTAGTACACCTCTCCTTGTTGGCTCCTCCACCACCTGAGTCAAAATGTTATCGTCAATGCACTGGCGGAACCTCCTGGACTGTACATGCCTCGCTGTGTAGCCTTCCCAGCAGATATCAGGGTGACTGAAGTCCCCCATGAGAACCAAGGCCTGTGATTGTGAGGCGACTCTCAGCTGTCTGTAGAAGGCCTCATCAGCTTCCCCATCCTCATCAGGTGGCCTGTAATAAACACCCACAACAGTGTCTCCCATATTAGCCTGCCCCTTAGTCCTTGCCCACAAGCTCTCAACTTGCTCTTCATCTGCACCCAGGGAGAGCTCGACACATTCCAGTTGCTCTCTCACATAAAGAGCAACTCCACCACCTCACCTTGCTGGCCTGTCTTTCCTAAAAAGAACACAGCCATCCATGACAGTGTTCCAGTCATGTGAACTATCCCACCGTGTCTCAGTAATTGCAAGGAGATCATGGCCCTGTGACCGCACACAGATCCCTAATTCTTCCTGTTTATTCTCCATGCTGTGTGCATTGGTGTATAAGCATTTCAGGGAGGGAGTTGTGTGTGTAATTTTTGCCCTTGAGGGGTGGTAGGCCTTCTGGTTCTCAAAAACACCAGCACGCTGCCCCACAAGTGCTGAGCTACTGCACCCAGGCGCCTCTCTAGCAAGCCCTGTTACCTCCCCATCCCCCTTCGAATCTAGTTTAAAGCTCTCTCAGTGAGCCCTGCTAACTCTTGTCCTAGAACCCTCTTCCCCCTGTGAGACAGGCTTTTCCCGTCTGTTACCAGCCGGCCCGGTGTCTGGTAAATCAAGCCATGGTCAAAGAACCCAAAGTCCTGCCGGTAGCACCAGGCTCAGAACCAGGCATTGATCTGCTGGCTCTTCCTGTTTACCCCCTCATCATTCCCTGCAGCTGGAGGGATAGAGGAGAACACGACTTGTGCTCCCGACCCCTTGACCAGTCCTGCCAAGGCCCTGAAATCTGTCTTCATTGCCCTTGGACTTCTTCTCACTACTTCATCACTGCCTACCGGAAAGATCAAAAGGGGATAATAATCTGAGAGCCGTACTAGGGAAGGAAGCTGCTTCTTTACATCGTTAACCTGGGCCCCAGGGACTTCCAAGTAGACTTCCCTATGTAGCGGGTCCGGTCTGCATATCGGGCCTTCCGCTCCCATCAGAAGTGAGTCACCTATGACAACGACCCAGCTTTTATTTTTTACTGAGGTGGTTTTGATTGGGGTGGTGGTCCAACTAGACCTTGACAACACCTCCAAGCTGAGAGAACTATCATCCTCACCGTTGTCCAATTCCCCTTGCAGAGCACTGTACCTGTTTTGCAACAGCACCTGGGAAGGTGAGGTGGTCGCTGGGTGCCTGTTGCATTGGGTGGGAACATCTTGCCATTGCCCACTTTCCTCCAAGTCACCACATTCAACGGGCGGAGAGAGGACAGGGAGTTCTCTGTAGCACGGGCTCTGTCTGCCTGCTGGGTTTCTACCACGGGAGGCAGGGTGCGACTCCAAGCGTCTATCTCCCTCTCTCATTCCCTGATGGCCCTCAACCTGCTTACCTCCTCCCTGAGCTCCATCACTAAGCAGAGGAGCTCCTCTTCCTGAGCACACCTCCCACCGGCGTGCTCACCACTGCCATCCAACAGCAGCCTAAGTGCAGGGCACACCCTGCAGCTCGACACCTGGGAGGCAGCGTGCTCCCACGAGAGCTCCATCGAGGAAGCTGCATCAGAGCTGGTGCATGCAGAGCTTAGGGATGCCATGGTCTTCTGCCAAGTGGATACCATGGCTTCCTGGCCGAGCTGGTAGACTTTCAGCGCCCTCCCGTGTGAACTGCCGCGCGCTGGCTGCTGTGCCGTGCCCTGTTTGCCCGGTCTGTTCGCCCGCCCAGGGAGCCCACCCTTGTCATGCCGCTCCCAGGTGACCGTGACGTCCTGGGTGACACCCACTCACTGCTTGCTTGTTCCCGAAGGGCTCATTTAGCTCTGTCGCTGGTGGTGCTGGCTCCATCCACGCCATGTCAGCAGCCCTCCCACCGGCTGCCCGTTCTGGCGCAGGCTAGCTGCTTTTCCTGGCTTCAAAAAGCCCCAAAAAGAGCCCCTTGTCAGCCTTTTTCAACTCGATTCCCTTCCCCAGTGCGGACTTACCTGCACTGGAGCTGGTCTCCGCAGCGACTGACCGTTGGCGTGTTTGTGGCTCGTTTAGAACCGTTGTGTTGCAGAGACCTCAGATGACTTTGGTGGCTGTGAGATGTGCTCATGGAAACATCTACCCCTGCTTCCTCAGGGGTGTTACAGGTACCACCAGAGCTGTGTGAGACTGCTGCTTTCCCCTTTGTGTTACATAAGGCGTGCAAAGAGAGTCCTTAAACTTGCTTTAATCATCAGTGATTCATCTCCTCTAGTTTTTGTCAAAAAATAATTAACTTTAGTTTGCTAATCTGCATATCTCATTAATGCAGACTCTAAAGAGAAGGAAATAAAGAGCTGTCATTCAAAACCACTTCATCCTGTTCATGCTGTGAGGAGCTGGGGAAGAGAGCTCTCCAGCCGGGACAGGTGGGCAAAGGGAGATGGGCATGGGAGTCAGCATGGTGGCTTGGCTGCAACCGCTGTCTCCATCCCCCTGCCCTAGTCTTATTTTCCATTCCTTCTTCATACCTCCTAAGACAGGTCAGTGCAAGTCTTGTATGCTGGTACAGGCTGAGGCTGCATCTGGAATAAACCACACAAGTGGGAGGATGAGTTGTTTCTAGTGAGGCAGAGGATAAATCCTGACTCTTCCTTCCTAAATCCTCTGAGGCCAAGCAGGAGGGCAGCACAGGAGAACTTCTTGTGGATAGAGAGGTCTCAAAATAACAAAGGCTATGAACTTGCTGCTCTGCTCTGTCAGAAAGGGAATGATTCCCTAATCTGAGCTTTTACCCGCAGAGAAAAATTTGTCTAGGATTCATATCAGGTAAACATACAGAGGTCACATTATTGTGGGTGAGTTTTAAGCTGATCTCTATTTGAAGAAGTGGTCTAAAAATACGTGTAGGCTGGGCTGAGGATGATGAGAAGAAATCCTTTAAGCTGAGACTAAAATCCAGGATGGAGAAATTTAAATTGTTCCCTAGCAATAATTGGGGGAATATTTTTCTAAAAATATGATACAGACAATTTAATAGTCCCCTGAAGAGTTACCGCAGGAATTATGGAGACAAAATCTAATCATAAAAATATGAACTAAAGGGATTTTAGCTCTGCTTTAATTACAAATTTCAGTGAAACATCTGCTATGACATTGTTACCAGCTCCTTCATCCTCAGCCATGACACCGTTCATTCTTCCAGGGCCAAAGCACATCTATTAATTTAACAACGGACTTCACATAATTTGAAGAGGAATTTTACTATTTCCTAGAAGAGATAGCTTTAGACTTTCATAGTAACAGCAATAAACACCAAATAATGCAGTAAATAATTATCAGCTGCTCCTGACCCAAGATGAGCTTACCTTTCTATGAGTAATGTACTTCATTAGGACTGCAGGTCACCAACTGGACGCTGGCTTGAGGTGAGGCTGCCTGAGCGGGATATGGAAAACTATGGGACGTGACATAAGAAATTGCTGTATGTGGCAGTTGGCAATGTGTGAGACTGCCAAAAGTTAAAGATAGTGTGAGGGACAGCTGGATTTCACAGGTAGTTACAGGGGAGCTATGTGAGAAATGCCTGAGCTTCACAGGTTATTGGAGGGATGTTTTAGGGAGTATTTGGGACCTCTTGGGGAGCAGAATCTTTCAAGTCCAACAGTGCCTAGAGAAGCATGTCAACAACACTGTCTAAATCCAAGGTGACCTAAGCAAGAGTATCAAAATACCAAATTTGGGTGCAGATGCAGCAAACTGGGAACAATGAGAAGAATGCACATAGGGATGACTGAGGTGGAGAAAGTGAGGTACAAGGACGATGAAAAGGAGTGTCAAGAAGTGGGGAAAGGAATAACAGGGTACACAAATCTTGTGAGCGGAGCTGTGTGGGAGTGCCCGATGGGCACCCCTATGTGTCGTCACCACAGCTGGAGCAGGGCAATAAACCAGGTGTGTTGCTTTGACCACGTCACTCCAGCCTGTCCTGCCTCTATGATCAGGGGAACCGAGATGGGAGGGAGGAGGGATACTCTCCTGGGCAGCAAGCAAGCACCTGGATAGACGGATGAGCATCCTGGTATCTCTGTGTCAATGCTTGTTCCAGACCTGATGACTTTGGCAGCTGTCCACTGCTTCGTAACACATTTACTGTGTTATCTGGAAGGTGACATAGCTACAATATAGTCCCAACCGTACCAGAGTAAAAGTTGAGTAACTCTGCATTTGAATACAGGTAGGATTTACCCACTCCGGGTATGAACGGAACATCTTTTAAAGTATTTAATACAAGTTCATCATTTCCAGACAAAGCAAGGTGGTCAAACCAAACAGAAATACGGCTTTTTCCAGCCCTGCTTCACACCCTGACTGTGATCTGGAGGATATGTCTTTCAGGTCAGTTGGTTCTGTTCTTAAACGCACAGTGAAGCTGCAGAAACTGTGTGTAAAGACAGCAGTGAACTAGATGTAGAGTCCTGTCTCTGGCACCATTCCTCTATTTCATTGCACTGACTGAACATCCCCATTAAAAGAAGAATGCATCTGGATTCATGTCGAAAGAGTCTATGAATTTTTTGAAAGCATGGGAGATATGTCTTATATTTTTCCAACCCAGATTGTGGTACATGGTTATATGACTGGTTTTAATGAATATTTTGGCTGCATCAGTGTTGCTCTAGCACACATATACAACAGTGACTTTTCCTTGAGCCCCTGGAGCCCAGGACCTACAGCAGTGAATGAACTTTACTGACCATCTCTGAACTCAGGATTTAGCGTCATTTGAGGGGAAGGTAAGTTTGCACATGGTAAGCATATGTCATAAATAGCAATTTCTTTGCTTAAAGGAAAATAGGTAAGCCTCTTTGTCTAGCCAATAAGCATAGAGCATGCTACTTGTTCTAACCAATGAGTAAATTGAGAGGCATACACAAAAAGGAAAAAAATTTCATTGAATGGCTTTGCATTAAGAGAATTGATTTCTTTTTCAGCCTTAAATATTTTTTTGCACCAGGATATCTGGTATGTTCAAATTAGCTTGCTTGCAAACATCAAACTGTACAAATTGAAAAATCGGTGTAAAGACTATTCTAGTGTGGGGCTTTCTAACCAGTGGCCCAAGATCACCTCCACTTTTAAGGCATAGACAAGCAACTTGCTGGCAGGCAGAGACCCCACAGTTACGAATATATCTTTAAGGTTCAGTGTGTCCCTCTGGGCCTTGCACACCACCATAAGCAGAGGGAAATGACACTTTCTGTGTTGGGCAAATGACTTAGACCCTTGAGCATAAAAACAGCTTAAACTATATCTTGGGAATATAGTTTATTCCCATGTGGTTGCTACCAGAAATGCTTGAGCTTCACAGGCAGCTCAGTTCTCCATGGTAGTAAAAGCAAGTGCTTCGACTTCTCCTTCTGTGCATGCCAGAATAACCTTGATTTTTACAGGACTGTGCAGAGTTGTTTATCTCATACCTGTGGCCTGCTAAGACTCAGTAATTCTGCAGATTTGACAGGTGCCCTACAGAGCCCAGTCAAACGAAACTGCAATAAAACAGGATATGGGGAGCTGATTTATTCTGATATCTTCTTTGCCTGAAGAGCTTCAAACCTACATCTCATGTAGGGAAACTAAGCATTGAGCTATGTGTTTTTGGATGAAAAAGAGAGGGTGTTGAATCCCTTCTGTCAAAGCTGTTCCTCCTTGTACAATAGGCTGGAAGGATTCATTAGTAAGCAGGCAGGGTAAGCAGGCAGCAGGTTAGTGCAGGCAGGGAAGCTCTGGTTTCAGTCCTATTAGTATCCGCTGTGGATGGGAGCTCTGTAAATGATTTGGTCTTGCATGGAAAGGGCATCACAGAATAATGCCTTTTGCCTATGTGTGTGTGTGTGTGCACCTCATTCCCTCCAGGCATAAATAAACATTTAATAACAGATGGAGAGAGATGTGTGCAGTCCTTTAAGTTACCGGGTAATGGCATATGATGCTAAACTGTGATTTGTTTAACAGTAGAGCAGTTCAACAAAGCAATACAGTCTGTGAGAAGGTGTTGATTTTGGAAATTCCTAGATGTCCTGAGAAAAGAGAGAAATAATACATTTACCAAAATGTCCTGATCATAAGTCTATTTTAGCACTTAAAGCTGAGCGGAAACACAATGTCAGGATTCTGTTAAAGTGTAGCTATGACACTCTGGGTACATACATTAAGTAAAGAGTGCCAGGACGTTGACCAAGGACTGGGAACTTGATTGTCCACACGGTTAACTTGCTAGAAAAGTCCTTGGCATGGTTTTGGTCTCATTCAACTAGCACTCCCTCAAACTGCTCGTGAGAAGAACTGAGGAGCAATCCCAGGCTAGGGACTTTTTCCAGCGGGCAGGTGACACATCGCCACCCTTTCTTGGAGGCTGAGAGAGCATTTATCTGGCCTGCTCCTGCCAGCTGGCTTCAGGCCCAGAAAAGGGGCCCCGATACTGCTTACAGCATTAGTATAGGTGTTGCCTCTGCAGGGGTTTTGTTTGATCAAGTGTAGATGCCTACAATATACATTTAAATCACTGTCACTCCCAGCTCTCAGAGAAACAGGCAGTTTTAAGTTGTGATTCATGTCATCTTAATGTAGACATCTAAAATAAATCAGATGAATCACAGCCTAAAACTTCTACATGCCTCTCCATTGATGACGGCAGCACAGGCGACTGATTCAGATGGAGGGCCACGTGCATTGGTCCAGACAAATTCCTCCCTCGATGAGCAGAGACCCAGTGGCTGTAGTGTTAAACTGTAAGTAGGGCCACCGAGGCCAAGGAGAAAGACAGGACCACGGTGTGAGTGTAAGTGGAGCTGGAATCTTGTCCCTACTGCAGAGAGGCACTGGCAGCCATGAAGACACTCCTGCTCACTTCAAAAGGTGTAAAGGTCCTACTTTTTAATACCTAGATTTGTTTCTATAATCCAGCTGTCCAGTCTTCTCACCATTGACATCTTTTATTAAGGTTTTTTCCAGACCTAATACATGAGCGCTGCTATTCGCAAATGTGGTCAGATTAGAACCAAATAGGGTGTTATTCCAAAGTTATTAGAGCTGAAAAACTGTGGTAGCCTTTTCAGGCTCAGTGGAAAACACAATCAAATATCCTGTTATGTATTGGACTTTGGAGACAATAAGCTACTTCCAAAGGCTGTGGGCAGCATGGTAAAGTCAATCACAAACTAACAATACCAGGCTGTGACGAGGTCAGCAGTGACGAGACTGGTTGTGGCTTAAAGTGTGTGAGGTGAAGACAGCAGGCAGCAAGGGGAGCAAAGATCAGTGCTCGGCAGAGGGACACGGAGGGTGAAAGCTGCAGGGAAGGTTCTGGTGGGCGCTGGGTTGTGTTGTTTGCAGTGTGTTTCAGGAAAACATTAAAACATCATTAAAACAGACTGGGAAGACTAGGACAGCCTTTTGTACTGCTAACTGCTTAAAGGAAAGGAGTAGGAATATCTTAATTTGGGAATGCAGCCTCCGCAGCTGATGTTTTTGTAATAGGTAATTGAAGACAAATTTTTTCATTTTTAGTCCTTTAACTGTCCTGGCAAGATGAACGTTACCTTTTGGATAGCTTTGTACTAAATTGCTAATGCTAATTAGACAGTCACAAAATCTAATACAAATTAAGATGTTGCACTAATAATAAACCTTCAAAGTTCACTGATAATAAAGGAGAGGAGCAGTAACAAGGGAAAATGCTGTCAGTTTACAGAAGCTTTCAAAATCTTCCTTGTAGCCAAGTCTGGGAGGGGGATATAAAGGACTAAAGGACCAGCCCTTTGACCCATCTGCAAGCCAAAGAAAGATGAAAGTTTGCATCTGAAGGCCAAGGACACAGACTTAAATGACAGGTTAAGAGATGAGGAATTAGCAAAAAAAGCAATGCAGGTTTTAGCAAGCACAGAAAAGGGGAAGGTTAATTAACAATCTGTTTTGGAAAAGAGCATCTTCAAGTGCTCTTTTAGACATTTTAGGTTGTGTCTTAAAATGAACCTCTGGAGCAAAGAAAAATGATAACCCTTAATTAACTCCAGGAAGTGTCGAATTGTGGTGTGCTCAGAACTGCAAAACAAAGCGGTGCAGGATAGGGTTTTTAAAGCTACCTGTCAAAAACCCCAAATATTGTGAAACCCAGTGGTGCTGAAAAGTAAAGGAGAATCAAGTGTAGTTCATTCCTGTCACGTGCTGAGGTCCTGATCAAAGAGGGAGCCTAGAAAATAATTGTGCAGACTTGAAACCCAGACCTGTGATTTCTTACATATTGCAAACAATGTCAATACATAATATTATCTTCGTCATGAATGATAGATATAAGGTGGCATTCATCTCGGCTTAACTATCTGTGTAAAAGGTGGCTGAGTCAAAGCTAACTAACTGAGACGCTCTTTGTAGTCGGTGGATGCAACCAGGCTTTTTCAGGAGGCAGGTTCTCTCAGGCTAAGATATCTGCATCCGTGGGTCAAATGAATTGCCCTCTGCAATTGCATCTTGACTGTGAAGTGACCATGGCTGAGCAGTTGACACATAGGCAACTAACTTTCCAACATCTACAATTACATCAGTTAAATCCTACCATTTTTACTCTTGCATGGTTTGTCACACTGGGATCCTCTGTAATTGATTTCCTTAACAGTAGGAGACAGGGGAATGGATTTGAGAGGAAGACACTTGTCATTAGTGTATTTTTAGATGTAAGCTCAAATTTGAATATCCTTTCCTAGGAATCCTTTGAGTTAAGCCGAGGCAATGGCAGGATTTCACAGAGATCACAAAGCGTAACTTTTCCCCAGTACCCACTTCAGATTTGCAAAGCTAGGTAGAAAAACTGAAAAAGCCACAGAAAATACCTGATCCATTGGATCCATCTTGATTCAAGTCTTACAGAAAAAGAAGTGTGATTATAATCTACATTTTCTTGGGAAGGGTGACAACCGCAAACATTGCCTTCAGCTATTATCTTGAGGTTCACAAAGGCAGCATTTACCTTAACAATTTCATCATTCACAGGGAGAAACCGCTGGCCTCAACACAACCGTCATAGGTGATTTTGAAACGACTAGCTCCTTACCTAGACAGAGCAATGGGATATTGATCTGCCTTTTGTATTTGATGAGTATGGCAGATAAGAGTTGCTCAAATTTGCTTTTGAACCCAGCACATAGAGCGGTAAATCATGTAACATCTGCACAAAGGGACTCCTTCGGCTATGAGAAGAGTCAAACCTGAGTCGTGGGGAGATTTTGTTCTGTGAAGATAATTGTCCTTTATCATGTAAAGGAGTACAAAGAGAGCAAACAGAGTTACATCCCGTGGCAGTGCTTCTTGTTCAAGTGCTGAGTACTCTTCTGTCCTTATTTGTGACAGTAAGGAATGTGATATGGAAGTAATCCACGTTATTTTTGAGCAGTGAAGCCCCAGTTAATTAGCAATAGTAAGATAAAGCCACCGGTTATCTTTTGAGAAGATGACCACATACTTGTTCGATTGGATATCATTAGATTACAATTTGATTAGTAGGTTATATTTTATCCACTTTTGTTCATATTGTTCATTAGAATGACAGACAACTGCTTAATGAGAGACTGTGGTTAATAATTAGCAGTAGCATCCCTGCTAAATTTAAAGCTTCATTTCTACTTCCTACTGTTTAATGAATTAGGCAATGAGCAATTTTTTAATTGGTGCAAGCTTGACGTATATACCTAAGTTTCCTTTCAGCAGGTCCTTTGACAGTGCCTCCTTTGATTAGCAAGATAATGACAGGCCCTGCTGTGTGGAGGGGGTTGAGGTCTGTTATTTTTTTTTTCCAGAGGCCAAGCAACAGGGTGCCAGCACCTAGAGTTTGAATTTATGCAGACATTCTTGGAAATGCAGGAAGGTATGGCTATAGCAAACACCAGAGACAGTTCCCAAATTAAGAGGAAAATGGGTATTGGAGCTGCAAATGTCCCATGAACCAGTGCCCGTTGAGGAGTATCAGTGTAGGATTATGTACAGACCACGTTCCTCCTAGTAAATCAAAAAATGCTATGGTACAGATGCAAGCACTGCAACACAGTCATCTATGCATTTAAAGTGCTAGCATGTGTCCTGACCCAGTTTAACACTGGGAACATTACAAGGCTGTTCCAGCTGGCTGTGGGGCCAGAGACTGGTCTCCGGCATTAATTAATTTATTAAATTAAGAAATTTTTGGAAGCCACAGCCACAAAGTCCCTCATCCTCCACTCAGCGTTGCAGATGGCAGCTATTTCTCACCAGCTTTTCATCACAGGATCTGGGCAACAGGAGAGGGAACTGGTCCATGCGACTTCCAAAATTCATTCTCATTCTGGACTTTTTGCTTGTTCTGAGGAATTCTGCTTTTAAAAACCTCCTCTTAGCCATATCTCTGAAGGCTGGTAGCCATTGCGTCCCTGCCTGCCTACACTCCAGCTGCATTTACTGCCTGTGTTCACAGGCAGAGCTACAGGGGTGACTGCAGCAGTTCCCCCTGTTCGCAGCACTCCGCTTGCAGAGGTTGGTATCCCCAGAGGAGGAAAAGCCGAACAGGATGCGTACCCACCTCCAAAGGCCACGATTCCCAGCCTGGTGTACTGGTGCAAACTGCCTCCACTTCCATGTCGTGCCGATACACGGGGTGACACGCTGTGCTGCACGAGGAGGGACAAACGTGCCATCGCACTGCTCTGGCTCTGTGGGCAGCAGCCCCTCGGGAGCAGCAGGGCAATGACTGCAACGACTCTTTCAGCCCTCCTGGCTAAATCCACCTGCAAATATGAGTCAGAGCCTCATGCTTTGCTCACGCCTTACTGCTGAGAGAGCTGTCAGTGCTCTCACTGGGGCAAAACTCCTGCGCAGTGGAAAAAACCCCAAAACCATCCTTGGTAAATACTATCTCCCAGTGCACTTTAAGGGGGAAGAATCTATTTTAGTAGTAGCCAGAAATTTTAGGGTCAGCTCAGCACAAACGGGTTTGGGCTATTTCTGGCTGGCATTTGAAGTTATGTTAATACTACACCATCACTTCCAGTGTTCGGGCTGGCAGCTCATCACATGGATGGGTTCTCACCTCTAGCAGTGCTTCAGAAGGTGGATCAGCTATTTTTTTCAATACTGGGAAAATAATCATGTGAAGTTGAATGGCTGAAAAACAAGTTCTGGGCCAAAGTTGTCATTAGTAAAGTTGTGGGGACAGTTTTTAACAGGTATTTAACTGCCTAACAAGGCAGATGGGTGCCGTGAAGGTTGTGTAGGAGCTGTTGGGTACCAGGAACAAATACCTGACAATTTCAAGCTTTTGGAAGTCCAAATGAGCATCTAAATACCTTTGCACATACACAAGCCACACTTTTAAAATATGAAAACTGACTGTCGTACTACAGAATAATTAAACCATACCCTGGGTGTAAAGCCCATAGTCTAAGGTATGGATGAAACCCATTTATTCAGAGACTGCAGTGTTCCTCTTCTCATAGCAGCAGGGAGGAGACATAGGTAATTAGCAAGGGCTTATTGCAATTGAGCTGATGCAACAAGTTCTGGATATGAATGGGAGGAAGTATTGGTGAATATTATTTACCTATTTTTTAAAATGAATTTCTGTACTAACTACTGCCCAATTACTTTCCAGTCATTAAGACTGGGGCTCTATTATTGTGTGCTTTCAGTGCCCTGTATAATCTGGTCATTTAAATTGCACCTAAAACATAGAAGTAGAGTGAAAGTCACTCCAGAAAGTACTTAGTGGAGAGGAGGATGTCTCTGAAGACCTCCAGAGGAAGCCTGTCTGTCTAATTAAATTCAGGGAAACAATTTCCTTAGACCTCTGGTCTTTTAGTTAGTTCAGCAAGTTATTTAGATCTAGTCAAATGAGTATGTGGTTTGAAAGATTTAATAAAAATAGCTAGAATGCACTGAAACTAGAGTTTTTTGATTAAAAATTCTGAAATGAGTAATATCTAAACAAAAAGGAAAGGTTAAGGAAAAGTGAAAAAATTCAATTTATTTTGCTGGAAAGAAACCAAATTAAATTCTGAACAAAAGCAGCCTTTTTGCTTATTCTAATTTTGAACTTTTCCATAGAAATATTTGTATAATGTTATTTAGAATTACAGTAATATAATTAATCATAATGGGATTAAAAATTTTAGAATGCTTAAGTTCAGAGGAATAGAACAGTACTGTGGAAAAGCAGAAGGAAGTGCATTACAGCATTCCAACTCTGACCAAAATGAAACCTACTCTTTCATTGTCAACCTCAAAAAGTAAAACACAAACTCATACAGTACAGATAAATGCTTCTGCAAATGGAATCCTATATATTAAGTCAATTATAGTTTTAGTCTTTTTATATTTAACTATGTGCACAAAATTGCCTTCTAAAGCTGTAGCATAGATCAATTATCAAACATTATTCTGAGATCTAATTAATATTCCAGATACATTTACGTACTATATAGAAAAAAACATTTACCAGTGGTCATCAAGATACAAATGTAGTTAAATTTAAATTCTTGTGGCTCACACTAAGTACATTTTTCTGTAACAAATGTTTCCCTATATATGGAAAGTATAAGGCTTATTTATGTGCCTGGGTATGGTCTGTGATCTGTTCACTATTAATTTCCTTGCCCAGAAGTGCCTGTGTGCTGAACGCTAATGATAGGAAAGTACATTGCCAGCACAAGCTGTAAAGTGAAATGCTTTCTTTATGGGATGTGAATGTACACTGTTTATAGGCTTGCTAATGCACGTCAGCATACATATAAGCGCACGCCCACAACCACAGAGGGTTAAATTTATTTTATTGCGTATGTTTTATGTCCCAGTGCCTATGCACTGTTAAATATCTGGTTGATCTCTTCATTTTCTTATTACTCCACAGAGACCTTAATAATTAAATAGAACCTGACTTCCACATGTAAAGCCTCTACCTTCTAAAGCCATCTTAAAAATTTAGTGCCATTACAGCTGCCAGAGTGTGTAGTTCCTGGAATTTATACTTGCTCACAGAAACATTTATTTTTTTCTTCCTGGTTCTGCGATGTATAGCACTATATCTTCCAGTATCAATTTTTAAAATAATTTAACTAACATGCAAAACAAAATCCATCCGGCTATTATTCATTCTAGGGTGGCTCAGAAATGCAACTGCATCTCACTTCTTTGGAAGCACAGGGTTATGCTCAGCTCCCAGAGCTCCTGCGGTGGTACCCATGGCAGGATGTCGCCTCCACGAGCCATTTGCCAGGTCGCAGGTATGGAGATCGCTTATGGCAACCGGGCACCGTTTGTGGTGTCAGCCAGAGCCTCGGTGGAGCTGGTGCCCTCCGTCTTGAATACAAGAGGGTTTTCTTCTGGAAGTCACTAGCTTCTTGAGCAAATATGGACTTACTGAATGCTCCCTCTCTTGAGACGAGTATAAAATTTAAGCACGACTTAAGCCCCTGTTAAGGCCTGTGTTAAGAACCTGGGAAGTATATGAACATTGATCCTTTGCAGGGTGGAAAATTTCATCTCTGGTAAGAAAAAGGGGTTTGAAAATTGTGCTACCAAGCAGGCAGCTGAACACTGGCTTCTTCAGAGATGAGGTACTGCAAAGCAGTGTGCAATCGTCCTATCATTTCTCTCATTTTCACCACTTCAGCTGACATACTGGGTTTGTTTTCAACTTTAATTTTTGATTCGGTGTCTTGCAGTAAGGACTTTATGGTACTGACTGACCTGGTAAGAAAACGGCAAGTGAAATTCTGTGTCAGTGACTGCAAGTGATGCACAGGGGATGAAATGGCCCTAGCTAAACACACACAGCCATGGACCCTGACTTAGCTACTAGCACTCAGGAAAGAGCTAATATTCGAGTTCAAAGGCGAAGGGAACATTAGGTATTACTAAGAAAAAAACCTGAGAACAAACCAGAGATAATAATTTGATTGATAACCATGTTCATGGTTGGACTTGATGATCTTACAGGTCTTTTCCAACCTTAGTGATTCTGTGATTCTGTGGTTTAGGTGCTGTAGGAATCGGTGGTGTCCCCACATCTCAAACACTGGCTGCACCTGGCATCACCCAGAGGAGTCAAATATTCCTTTAATCTCACAAGATATAGCAGAAGTAGAGAAAAGAAAGATGTAAGTGAAGGGACGTGAGAGGTATTCTACAAAAATTAGCGGTCACTCCTGTGATTTTGTCAGATGGCTCGCACAGAGGTTTGGCTTCCTACAGCACAATCAGACTTGTGGAACTCATTGCTGCAGGACATCATGGGCACAGCAAGTGGGAATGGGTTCAGAAAGGGATTGTTAATGTTAGTGGAGGACGGCTCCATCAGGAACTATTAAGCATAGTTGTCTGGATGTAGCCTCTGGCTCAGGAAGTCCGTAAGCATCTGCCTGACAGATTCTGTGATAATATCAAATGTATACACACCTCAATCCTCTCCACCCATGTCTCTCTGGAGACAAGTTGCTGGATGACAGGGACGTCTGACCCAGGCAGTCCTCTCATTTTTAAGGATTTAAATGTGGTTGCTTTTCCTCCTTTCTAAATAAGCTCTAGGTTGGGGAATCCCACTTAATTCCCTGGCTTTTTACAGTTGGTAGGTGCAGGGCAATGCTTTGCAAGCTTTGCACAAGCTTTCTGTGTCTGGAGGCAAATGGCTGCTTAAGTGGTTTTAGCTGTCACTGAGCCATCTCTTTTCCCAGACACACAATAGCAACTTATATTTAAAAATCCGTGGGGCAGAAAAGAGTCTTCAGAAATGGAGCATTAAAAATCAGGTGGTGACTGGATGCACTTTATGTGCTGAGTTTCTTTGGTGTTTTATTTAGAGATAGAAAGCATTAGAAATACACAACATCAAAGGAATGCACAGACTACACAGAGGTTATTAGATAACTCAAGCTGTCCCACTTCTCGATAAGAGTGCCAAGGGGGAGAGAGCTGTGTGTAAAAGGTTTACAGGAAAATAAATGCCTTTTCTTCCTGCAGCATTTTTTTTCCGGCCATTAATGTTGCTGCCATAGACGGAAAACTATATATACAGGGGTAAGACATAAAAGGAGACAAATGAAGAGATACAAGTGCTGTTCTCTATGGAGTTTTAAGTTTCTAATATGAGCAAAATCACACGAAGCCTCATAATTATGTCTCACCTGCAAGGTCCAAGATTTGAATTTTCCCAATCACAGGGTGCCTGTGGGCAGACCCAATGGAGGACTGTCGCGTTAAAAGGAATGCAGTTTCGAAATTTGTCTGTCAGAGTCCCAGGACTTTCACTGACCCATTTATCAGAGCCCCAACAAAAGGACTTGCACTGAGCAGATGCACAAAAATCGAAATTAGTTCAGTTTATTGAAAGCGACAGAAACAGATTCGAGATTGCCGTTGATAAATTCACTAACTACAATAGTGCTACTAATTAAGGTTAATATTGCTAGCAAACTTGATAGTAATACAAGAACCCGGGGATAACTTTCACCCAGAGGGTGAGAGGCGCAGCGCTTACCCAGAGAGGCGTCCCTGCCTGGGGTGGAGGAAGAGAACACAGCCCGTCGACTGGTCCGTCAGGTATCGAGGTTCTTCTCTCCCACCTTAACAATCATTTTCTCTGTCTTTTATCCCCAAAACTATGAGGTTCCCCCCCCCATATGTGACGTGTAGCATGATTTGGGTGGAGAGACGAGTGCTATAGTCATATATGTTTAGCACGACCTCTATAATCTTCATTAGCATATGCAGGGGTGTGAGTTGTAATATGCATTTCACAGGTAATGAGGCAAAGGTCAGTTATCGGACACGAAGCCTTTTCGAAGAACAAAGGACCTCTCACATTCCTGTTATCTTACTGTCTTTGCTGACCATAAGCAGGGCTGTCCTGCCTCCACAGGGCCCCCTCCTTATCTGCACCCTGTGTTAGCCAGGCGAGTCTCCACTCCCCCGGGTCGCACAAGAGATAGCAAGGGCAGTCTTAATGGCTCTTTGTGCACAGGAATCCCACCTCATTATCCAAATTCCACATTATCCACCCCGTGACTATAGTCACTCGGATCGAAATCCAAATCACACTCGCATAAAATCACTTTTGGGGGTATCCCTCACATTAGACTTCTTTTCCTCCACTCCAGGACTCACCTTTGATTCTGTACAGTCAGAGATCATACGCACCTGATGAGTTAACACCCGGGTAAACATAGATTTGGCACAAGCCAGTATCATACAAAAAACAATTATTACAATAACTACAATAATCACAGATTGCAATAAAGAAGCAAGCCAACCTGATAGTGAAAATCCCAATCCATGTAGCAGCTTATTCAACCAGGTTGTTTCCATCCCTTCTCTCAATTCCCGGCTGGCCTTTGCCACACGTTTTATGTGATCTAGTTGTTCGTCAAGATCTTTAGTTACATTTGGTATATGAACACAACAAGTATCATTTGCTAAATCCAAATATCCGCATACTCCATTTTCATGCAGCAATAGCAGATCCAAAGCTAGTCTATTTTGCAATGTCATTCTCGACGTTGCCTGCAGTTGTTCATTTAATTTCTCCAGTCCAACCCGAGTCGCATTAGCCAATGCTTCAATTTGTCCTGTAAGGTTATACAGCATCATGCGATTCTGGAAAGCCATTATCTGGGGTGTAAAGATAGACTCCAAAGTCCATCCAACTACTGTTCCTGTGGTCGGATGCTGCCAAGGGTCTTCTGGTTCCCGTTTGATCCGCCCCCATAGGGGTGGCACAAGAGGTTGTTTTCGCCAGAGAGGACAAAGTGTCAACAATCCCAATGTGTGCTGATGTTGTGGACCTTCCACTGGCAGATCAGTAGTCCATGTTCCATCACTACTAACCCAAACAGTGCGTCCCATAGACGGCAATGTTAGCTTCTTACAATTTATATGGGTATTGTTAACTGTCAAGCGTGACCAGGTGTCATTGATAGAGGTGGCATAGTTACGGCAAATACAACCCCGGCGAAGGGCTCAAGCTATCGGGCCCAATTTCTGAATTTCACTCTTTTTGCTATTGCAATTGTAAACTTTAGTACAGTTCCAATTATAGTGTTTTGGTTTAACCAAACGGGAAATCTTAAAATTGGTATATACATCAATGAGGGTATTTGATGGTCCAATAGTCCCATCCCAATCAATGCACCAGTCAGTGCTCTGCATGTAATGCCAGTCACCCGTTTGGGGTGCGTCCCATATTTTGGGTAAGTGCATTCCCCAGGGAAATTTGTCACATGTGGTTTTGACTGTTGCAGGAGAATATTTACCCTCCCAGCAGGTCTCCTTTTGACCAATGTACGACCAGCCAAGAGAATATATTGTAATGTTTCCAAACTTCATCTTGCCCACACTAGTTTTTGTCATGGCTGTGAAGGTTCGATTTAGGTCAAGGGTTAAAATTCCCCAGTCCAAAGCTGAAGCAGCCGACTTGGGTAGAGGCAAACATGCAGTTATTTGACTGACATTATGTATGTGCCCAAAAGCACGGATCAATTGCAATATCAGATTTGAGGAAGAACCCCATCCATAGCTAGTCAACAACAGAATACTCAAACTATATTTTACCAGCATCATGGTTAAAACTTTCAGTTGCCAAACTATCATCAATACTATGAAAGCAAGTCAGATTGTTAGAGCTATTAGCAAGCCTTGAGGACGCTCCAACGCCATGTAGGATAGACCGTGGTTCCAGGTGTAATTTTGTTTTTGTCAATGTTTCTGCAAGGAAAAACAAAAGAGAATGCTCGGTCGTATTCTGACCGGCAGAGTTAAGTTAAAAGGTAAGTACCACCCATCTGGTACTAATTCAGTGTATTTTCCCAGAACTGTTCTTTGCTTCCCAAGCATAGAAATTCTTTGGGGTTGTTAATACCATTGCCACTGTTAAAAACATATCCTTTATATCTAGGGTTGCCATCCATGCGTGAGATGCTCTCTGGATTTGGGTCACTACCTCTGCAATATTTGGTACAGCGGCAGTTAAAGGTGCTGTATTGGCATTCAATTGGCTATAGTCAATCGTAAGCCACCACTGTCCGTTTGGCTTTTTTACCGGCCAGACAGGAGAATTATACGGGGAGTGAGTGCGAGTGATAATATCTCTTTTTTCCAAGTCTGTTACCACCCCGTCAATGCCCGACTGCACGGTCGCTGGCAGTGGGTATTGTCTCACATTAGTAATTTTTGATGGGGGCAAGGGTATGGACATCTCTAATAAATTTATGCTTTTTGTCTCATCCCCTTTTGTGTTAACTTGCCCAGCAAAGCTCCAAACTGAGCCATCAGGGAGTGTCCATGTTCTACCAAATAATAAATTAAATCCCAATATGTTAGTATTGGCTGCACCTACCAATACCTCAGTTCGAGTCAGTTTATCTTCTCCTGGGAGCCATAAAGTGATCTTTGCTGTGGGGCATTCTTTTACGATCCCATCAATCCCTGTGAACTTTAGTTTGCGGTGACCAGGTTTGACATTTAGGCGTTCTGCCGTCTCCTTAGTAATCACTGATATTTGGGCGCCAGTATCAATAAGAAAATCTACAAAAACTCTCTGGGGTCCCACTGGTATAGCAATAATTGGTTCCTGATGTTTACTAGAGAGCCACTGCATAGCTAACACCCTCCAGGCAGGATGGCTCACTGTTCTCCCCGGGGACATGCGTTTTTTGGCAGGTTATCTTTCATGCCAATCAAATCCCCCTGTGGTGCTGAGGGTGTGTGTTTATCAGGGGCCAAAGGTCTCCCTGGTGACAGACCTCCCTTTAGCAAGTCACTTCTCCTGCTCAGCGCTTTTACCAGAGCTCGGAGATCAGCAGTGCATGAGCCGTGTAACAACCGTCGAGGCACTCCTATCGCCACAGCCTGTCGCCAGAGTTCATTATGCTCCTTATCAAATTTAGTTTTGACCTCAGGTTTTGGCTTAGGAGTATAGACTTGACGGATTCGGCGAGGGGTGTGGTTGTGGGGCTTCTCGACACTCAAATCAACCCAGCCCATCCTGCGTCCATAATCTACCAATTCCTGTACAAACTCCCCCCAAGTAGTTACACGAACCTGTTCTGCCTGTCTTCTCTGTCGTGCACCACCCTGTTGCCCAGCATTGGGGGTGGCCCGTAAGCAGTCTTGCACATTTGCCACATATGTCTTTAGACTGTCTGGGAGTCCACGGATAAGGGGGGTTAATCTAGCTGGATCAATAGGGGCTAACATCGGGGAGCTCCTTAACAAGCTTCGCTCATACATGGCCTGTATACAGGCTGCCTTTTGCACAGATGCATTCAAGTCAGAGAACCCCAAAGTCTTTATCACACGGGGGTCTCCCCTATCTTGCGGGTCAATACCACCAGCCCAATAAGCAGCCCTTGTTGTCAATGAATAATTATGATCACCCCGCGTGGTGGTTAAAAACACTCCAGGACCCCAGTAACCTCTTGCTTCCTCTTCACTTAACAAAATGCTATCCCCTCCTGTGAGGGAGACACGCCACACATACTCAGTCTCGGACTCCCCTGGGCGCCGTGAGTATTTTTCCCGCAGCTTGGCTAAGTCAGTAGGAGACCATGGGACAGTTCGCATAGTGGTACGAACATCGTCTCTCCCCTCATTTGTGACTTCAGTTTTAATAAGTGGCCGTACAGATACCGGCTCTGGGGTATAATCATAATTGGAACCCTCCTCTGGTTCATCAGAATCATAATCATCACACCAGATATCTCCATCCCATATTTCAGGGTCAGTATGCCGAACAATTTTGCGGATCTGTGCTGTGGGATCGCTAGCTGTCTGCATTGATTCCAGCACAGAGCGCAACTTTTCCCGGAATGGACTTTCTATAGATTTTTCACCAACACCCAACAATAGCGTCTTAAGCAGCTCATTTTCCTTCTTTAAATTTGCATTTTCTATTAGGAGGGTATCTACTCGCCTTCCTAACTGTTCACGTTCAAAATTTAGTGATTTCTGTAACACATCATTGTGTGACTTTAAGGTAACGTATTCCACATCTGCAATTCGTTCAGGAGGTGGGGATTCCTTAGCCTCCTTCTGTGCACAGGATAAACAAGCTCCTAAAATAGCACAAACAATTCCTTTACCCTTACCATCTTTAACCTTCTGCTCACTCCTGCACTGTTCAATTCGCTCTATTATTTTATTTTCATTTTTCCAGAATTTCTGGGCCCATTCTAGTCCCGCTTGGGACGGTGCACATTTATATTTTTGTAGCAGTTTATCCATGGCAATCCTGTCCGTGACGCCAATTTTTACTGTGGCGTTAAAAGGAATGCAGTTTCGAAATTTGTCTGTCAGAGTCCCAGGACTTTCACTGACCCATTTATCAGAGCCCCAACAAAAGGACTTGCACTGAGCAGATGCACAAAAATCGAAATTAGTTCAGTTTATTGAAAGCGACAGAAACAGATTCGAGATTGCCGTTGATAAATTCACTAACTACAATAGTGCTACTAATTAAGGTTAATATTGCTAGCAAACTTGATAGTAATACAAGAACCCGGGGATAACTTTCACCCAGAGGGTGAGAGGCGCAGCGCTTACCCAGAGAGGCGTCCCTGCCTGGGGTGGAGGAAGAGAACACAGCCCGTCGACTGGTCCGTCAGGTATCGAGGTTCTTCTCTCCCACCTTAACAATCATTTTCTCTGTCTTTTATCCCCAAAACTATGAGGTTCCCCCCCCCATATGTGACGTGTAGCATGATTTGGGTGGAGAGACGAGTGCTATAGTCATATATGTTTAGCATGACCTCTATAATCTTCATTAGCATATGCAGGGGTGTGAGTTGTAATATGCATTTCACAGGTAATGAGGCAAAGGTCAGTTATCGGACACGAAGCCTTTTCGAAGAACAAAGGACCTCTCACATTCCTGTTATCTTACTGTCTTTGCTGACCATAAGCAGGGCTGTCCTGCCTCCACAGGGCCCCCTCCTTATCTGCACCCTGTGTTAGCCAGGCGAGTCTCCACTCCCCCGGGTCGCACAAGAGATAGCAAGGGCAGTCTTAATGGCTCTTTGTGCACAGGAATCCCACCTCATTATCCAAATTCCACAAGGACTCAGGGTACCTAACGTAAGAAGAACCCAAAAAGCCCTCCTTTCCCCCTGTCACATATAGACTGTTGGATGCATTGACTGCTGGCATCACTTTTGGTGACTTTCATTGCTTTGCCATTGCTATCGGGGAAAAAAATATCTATAAGATGGTGGGGACTGGAAGGAACATGGCAGGAGTTAGAAGGGAAAAGGATATCAAGTGAAGCAGAGGGAGTGACTGGATTATAAGTAAAGGGTAAAGGTTTATTTGGGGTTTGGAAGGCAGAATATTTTTTTGGGAATGTTGTTTTCTTCCTTGGAAAGACAAGGGGGTTCTTGGAAATGATTAAGGGAGACATTTCTGTCCTTACTGGAACTGCAGTATGTTGGCTACTCTTAGAAAAATAAAGAATTGTTGGTAATTCCAGACGGAAGTGTCCCAGTTTCATTTAGTTATGCTCTCCATACGTTGTGCAAACCTAGTCTCTAGGTAGGTAAGCCTCTCCTCTCTGACACTCACCAACCAGAGCCTACACAACAACTCTAGAAGATGTTTCTAATTTTCCTGCTGTGCAGGAGGGCTTTGAGCAGCCTTCGGAGATGATCCCAACAGCCCCCCTCAGCTGGAGCAGCGCCGAGTTGCATTTCAGCATATTGCTTTCACAGAAATGCTGCCTTTCTTGCAGGAGCACGCAAGGAAGCATGACACTGGCATTTCTCAAATGTCAAATAAGGTAACTCGTTAGCTGGCACATAATTATATAGTTTAAACATTACTGGAAAAGGAAGAATTGCTGGGGCGTAAGAGAGCCCATCTTTCCTGAACTTGCTGTGGAGCTCTGCTCAAGGCAACAGTACTACGCTGCATAACATGGCTTTGTTTAGCTCACTGCCTATCAGACAAATGCTTTAGAGAATAGTGCAATTAGATGTCTGAACAATAAAACCAGAGTAAATAATGAAGGGCAGGAGTGGGGAGAGAGAAAATAGCATTACATCGGCAGACACCCGTGACACTGGGTTTGTGCAGTGGCATTTGTCTCCTCCTTTGCCCTCCCTGTTCACTTGCGGTATTGTTCCCAAATGTCACAGTGTAGGGTATGGTCCTGCTTTATGTTATTGTTTGTCCAGGGTTGTCCATGGGCTCCGGATGCTTGGAGAGAGGAGTTGACAGGGAGATACAGAGTGGCTGTCCCAGGTGACGGGAGATGCTGCGGAGGAGAGCTGGTCCCCACAGGATGGGCGATGCGGAGAGGCCCTTCCCATGGATGGACCTCCACTTGTGTTCCTCCCTGGCTGCAATCCCATCTCTCTTTCCTCCCAGACCTCTCCAGCCACCTTGGGGTCCTGCTCCTTGCCTGTGCTCCTGGTGAGCTCCTCACCACTGGGAAAATGCCCTCTGGGAGAGAGTGACTCATGGCAGACCACTGTAATTCAAAGCATCTCTACTCAAATAACTATCCTGCTTACTTGTCCAAAGATACACAGCAAGAAGAGAAAGAGTTTAAATGTCTAAAAGGCTGCCCATTTGAGTCTTCATTTAAAGTAGATAGTTTTTCTCATGAAACGTGGACGTATCCAACCACTTCAGACTGGCTCCACAAGCTCAAGATCTCTCAGGCTTGGCTGTGAGAGCAGCTCCTTGGCAACTTAATTAAAAAACAAAACCTTTTTCTGTAGAGGAAGCTTGTGATCTTCTGCCTTAGGAAAATGAGTTGTTTAATTATAGCTGGCAGCTGAAAATAGTATCTTTCTCACCAATGGTTGGGTTGCTGTTCCCTGCCTCAGAGTGACTTACTCAGTGATGTCTTATACCTGTCTGTTTTTTTCCGATTCTATTTCTGACCAGGTCTTTGAGCCAGCCATGTGGTAGGATGACATATGAAGCAGGCAAACCATACAGTGTATAGGTCTCCTCTGTTATTCACACATACGTAGAAACAGAAGACCGATTTTTTTTCTTCGTATTTGAGCAAATGTTTTCTGTTCAAGGCATATGTGGAGGTAAGACTTTTGCTCCAAAATATTAGACCAGGTGTACCAATCCCTGCCCAGCTGTGCAAGCAGATAAATGGTGGAAATGCTTCTCCTCCATCCCTGTATGAGAACTGGGTAAAATCCCTCTGGCAGTACTTGTAGGCTGCCATGCCTTCTCCTGGCCACCCTTTTGGTTACGCTAAGCTCCTTGTGGGACCTGCGGTGGCCAAGGCGGGACTGATAGCAAACACTCCTTTGAGAGCTGGTAGTGATGGTTTCTGTGAAGGGTTTCACAGCATATGGCAGAGTTTTATCAGATTATCCCATGAATGGGGTGTCTTCAAAATGCATGTAAGAATGTTAGGTGTGTCCCAACTGATTTAGCAACACATGTTCCTCTAGTCGCTTGGATCAAACATCTCTTTCCCAAGGCACATAGAAAAGTGGCTTTACCATCTTGTGAGGCAACGTGGCATTCTGATCATGGTGACTCCAGGGACAGATTCTGCACCTTCAAAGAACATGGGAGAAGAGACGAAGCAGCCCAACCTTCCTCTCCCTACTTAATTTGGAGAAGAGAAGGCTCTGGGGACACCTTATTGCAGCCTTTCAGTACGTAAAGGGGACTTATAAGAAAGATGTGAACAAACTTTTTAGCAGGGCCTCTTGCAATAGGACAAAGGGTAATGATTTTAAACTAAAGGAGGGTAGATTTAGACTAGATATAAGGAAGAAATTTTTTATGATGAGGGTGGTGAAACACTGGAACAAGTTACCCAGGGAGGTGGTGGATACCCCCATCCCTGGCAACATTCAAGGTCAGGTTGGACGGGGCTGTGAGGAACCTGATCTAGTTGAAGATGTCCCTGCTCATTGCAGGGGGGTTGGACTAGATGACCTTTAAAGGTTCCTTCCAACCCAAACTATTCTATGATTCTATGAATTCCTGCTGTGCAGCACTTTACACAGCTGCCAGCACTTGGTGTGCTGTTTTTAACAGCAATCTGGCTGTGAGGATCACACACATTGTACAATCTGCCTGGTTATCAGCATAGACAGTGCAATTTACTCTGAACCTGCAAGTGTTTTGTTTTATATCCTAGCAGGTTTTACACCCTTAGTTAAGCTCATGTGCAGTGAGCTCTTGTAGTGCCTCAGGAGCAAATACTTTTGTGGTGCTTCTTGCTGGACAGCCAAGGTGCCTGCATCAGCTTACAGGAGAAGTTGTTTAAAGCTGCTGTGATTGAGCTGCTGAGATACCTGGGGTTTCATGCCAACAGAAAGACATTACAAGGCATAGACAATGAAATTATTTTAATGACTTAGTCCAGACATTGCTGTTTTTCAGCTTTCCTAGGGATTTGTGCAATATAGTTACTTAGCTGCATTAAAAAAAAAAAGACTTGTTATGGGAAGTGCTAAAAACTTTCAAATAATATTGATGTCAAGAGAACTGTGTCTAAATAAAGTGCAACACCACACATTTGTATGTGGTATTTTCTTTGTTTTGTACCACGTTTCGCTGCCTCCTTTCCTGCTTTACCATTTCTCCCAGAGTATTACTACACGCTTAACACTGTACACTTTCCTGCTTCTCTGAGTTGTAGAAGATGAATATATAAGTAAGTTATTTGTTTTAACCACTCTCATCAGTCTGCTCTTTATTGATTAAACTGGCCTGTTTGATTTTGATTTGGCATGGAAATGCTAAGGGAAGATTTTATTTAATAGACTGGGATCTTTGTCCTCGGTTTCCACAGCAAAGCAAAGTTATTATGATACTAAATTAAATACAGACTTTGAAGTCTCAGTTTTGCTTATTACATTGCTCTTTGTAATGGCTCCGTTGAAGTTAGTGGAAGCATTCCAATTAAATCAGAGGGACTTGGGTTAGGACATAAATTGTGGAGATCATCACGGCAGTCAAGAAGAGCATCACAGAAGTCATAGCATTTCATGGTGCAAAACAAGGATGAGAGCAGAATCCAACCACTTCTACTTAATAGAAGTAACACTTCTACTTAATAAAAGTAGCATGAACATTGTGGTAGGATTTTTTTCACTATCCCGGTACTCCTTTGCAAAATATTTTCTATTTGTGGCTGTGTGTGAAAGCACTCCTGGAAATCAGAGGGTTGTGTTGCAAATCTTGATTTAGGATCCTGCTGACTATGCCAGTTTGTTGCAAATCCTGATTTAGGATGCTGCTGACTAGCAGAGAACATTTAGATTCAAACCTTTTACTGCCTTCGGCTCCCAGGCTGCCACTTTCATACCTGCTGAAGATCCCCTCACTCACACCCCAGGGAAATGTTTTTGAATATTCAGACCTCTTGCTCAGCACAGTAAGCATAGCTTTCCTAAGGACAGAGTCTGTAAACTGAGCCTGGCTGGATCTGAAGCAATGATCATGCGGCAAATCTAAATGCTCCCAACAAAACCGCATCCATTATTAGCTGTACTAATGTAGCAGAGTTAAGAGTCAAGCCCCTTAGAAACTGTGGTTAAAATCAGCTGGCTTTAATACCACCTGCATGGGCAAAACCTGAAACCTTATCTGGTACCTAATCAAATTAAGCATACATGTTTTGGGGGGGGGTCTAATTTAGCATAAAGTGAAGGAGAAGTGAGCTACTAAAAAAATTTCCATTGGCCTGTTTGGTAACAGTAACGGCAAAGCTGACTCACGAAGTTAGAGACAAGAAACTTAAATCACAAATGTGATTGCCCTTTATTGCATACTCTGCGGAAGAGCCTTTTCCTCCTGTTTAGTCCCAATGCCTACAATCACTTTTTAAATACGGATAATTGCATGAGGCAGATTCTCCCCCACCACCTGACTGATAGTCTAGACTTAATTCATCAGGAATACAGAGATGAATGAGACGATGCATTCAAGTTGCTGCAGTTCAGAGAAATGTCTCCTATACTTGTAAATGAGCATGTCTGCTATTGGGGAGATTGTTCTGAGATAATACAAATGCAGTTGTGACACTGATTAGGTATTTTGTTGAGAGTTACCTATAACTATTCAGTTACTATACACAAATATTCTAAAAACTGGAGCTGAACAGAGAATTGTCTGCCCCGAAGGTTTTTAACTATCCTACAAGTTCATGCAAGGATGGATAATGTTATGCCTGTAGCAAGGATGTCATGGTTACGATACTTATTTTAGCAATGATATAATTTTCCTGCAGATTAACAGACCTTTCAGTCTGCCACAGCCTCAAACTCATTTTCCTTATCTTGGCTCCTATGTTACAGCCATCACCATGGTGCTTTGGTACCTATGCAGAGAATATTATGCATTAACCAATAACTATTATAAATCCAGTGAAAGACTAAACCAAGGAAAATCAACAGTATGCCTCCCTTGAGTTTTCCATATTTTAAAATTTCTTTGAGAATGCACAATAATATTAAAGTTTCCTCTTCTTCTTTCCCTGCCTTTGGGAAGACCCAATGGTGAGAGAGAGAGAAGCCACGCTGCCATATGAGACTATTGTCCCTAGACTGCATAGGGACAACTCTGTAGCTAGTTTTGTGCATTTGTGAAGAGTCTTGGTCCCTACGTTCAGTTGCTTTTCATAATACAGAAGGATGACTCCAAGACCATTATTTCACAGTAAACTCATTTCAAAGTAAAGGATAGGGTAACTGCTGCAGATTTGATGAGGCTCACACTGAAACGTGAAGTGTAAAGGAGGGTTTTACATTCTATATTTTGAATTTATTGCAACTTTCTATAACACTAAATGATCTCTTACCAGAGTAGTTCTTAGTACTTTTGTAACAAAACTCCCACTGAGCATGAAGATTTCACAGCTGCACGCTAGGTATTAACTATCTGAATTACAGAAGACTACCTCTAGACTATTAAATTAAGTAGGTGCAGGCATTTAAGTTTGATCATTTATGGGTTTACATTGAAAAACGTGGTGTGATTTAATCCCAGGCCAACTATAATTCTCCCAAAGGATTCCTGGGCATGGTCTGAAAGGTAGCCTGAGTCAGGGACTTCTCTCAGTAAGCAGCTGGGATGGGGTCACAGAACTTTTTTTTTAATAATTAGGATGGCAACCAACTGTGTCCGTTGACCTTAGAGGTAGAAGAGGGGCTCTAGCATTGTTCAGTTCATCAATATAGATGAAGTCAAGGAAATCAGACCCCATTTGGCACAGAACTTTACAATGTCTTTGCTGAGAAGGCAGGTTAAGAGAAGACACACATGAAAGAGTGCTAAGCACTATATGACAGTCGGCAGACAGTGTCCTGGTTAAAAGTAACTTCATGGTTTCAGCCTATCATCTGTGGGCATCTCACTTAGGTGATCTGACTCTACGGTTTGGGCTAGAGGGTTAATGACATTTGTGACCTATCTTAGATACCAAGTGACTTTTTGCACTAACACAACTCAGTTCGTTCATGTGCAGAAAGCCATGATGAGGGTGGTCCCTTATTTCAGATGTCCTCTTGGAATGAAGGAGCATTGGGAAATATGGACTCTGTGACCCTGGGGACCAGGGATTCACAGTGGTGGTGGCTGGGCAATGCTGCAGAGCACTGCCTCAACCCGCACCCCCTGGGGTAAACAAGAACAGCAGAAAACCTGCTTCCTTTCCCCAGCACCTTCTGTAAGTCACTCACAACAAAGACAGTTCCCTTGGTCCCTCTGAAGTCAATCTCTTCTCATTTTAACAGCTCCCAGCTGCCCTTTTTTGCAGGGTTTCAACCTCCAGTTCATCTGAGCATCTCTGAAGGTTATTAAGAAAGTGTTAAACACTTCTCTACTCGCCTCTGAGTTACCAGATACTCTTAGCTTGATCTTTGCAAACTCCATGGGGATGCCAGCTGGCAATGTTCATGCTTGTCTCCAGTCTGATGAGATCGCAGCAAGCAATCCTGGACCTGGTGCAGCGGGCAGGCTCATGCTTTTATCCTGTCAATATAACAGCCAGTGCTGGCTGTGGCTGGTTGATCGTAAGAGCAGCAAATTACTGTGCATTTTTAACTATGCTGCTTCTCTTTCTGAGACAGTAATAAATCAGCTTTTGAAAACGGTAGAATAGCTAGCTTTCTGATACCACTGAGACTCAGAAACCTGTGGTACTGCAAATGTATGGGGGGAAATTGCTTCTTACCCACCTGTGCTGCTTGTGTCCCTTAAACTGTATGGTTAGTCAGGAGCAGCTGAAGATTTATAATAAATATGGGTGCACTTCATATTTTAAGACACAATAATGAGAAAGAAGAATAACAATGATTAGAGTCCCTGGTCTTATTAATTAATGTCTCTGGTAACTTGTGTGGAATTAAAGAGAAAGAACCCAAAATCCTAGGACCATTTCTTGTTTATTTCTACAATACCAGATTCCCTCCTGAAAAAAATTGTAGAAATGAGTAAGATGGCTTAGAAATGGCAGCTTGAGTTTGGAAACACAGTGTTCAAAGTGTCTAGATATCAGGGAGTTTAGAGGAAAGAGAAACTGCATCCTCATACAGTTTCTTTAGTGTTTACTGCCTTTCCTTGGTTTTCCTGCACCCTGGCATTGCAGCCACCCTCGATAGCTGCTGCCCTTGATTTCTCTGCCTGCACGTCACTCACTTCTTTCCCCATGCCAAACCAGGGCCAAGGAGGAGAGACAGGTGTGCTTGAAGCTGCTTGCTCATTCCCTGCTCTTCCTACCTGGCTCAGAGGAGATCTTGGTCCATTGAGGACCACCACCTTGGGCTTACCCCAACAGCAGAATGTGGTTTTCACTATCAGATCTGTGACACTGACACTGGGATGAGTGATGACTTGTGAGGGCTGAGGGGGAGAGGAAGGTGACAGTGTAATAAGGCAAAGTAATTCTTTGCTGCTTCATTGTGAGAAGTTCAGTTCTTTTATGTTCTTCTTCCCAAGTGAGGAAAGCAAAGGTCCTTGTCTCCAACTCACTGAACCCTGTGCTAAACAAGATTATGGTTTTTCTTAACCATGTCTCCATAGTCCATATTTTTACATATCTGAGGTTTTGGCAGCTGCCTGCACCTCTCATTGCTCCATGATTTTTCTCTTCTACCACCTCTCCACACACAGCTGCTTTCTGAAGGCCATGTCTCTTGAGATGCTCATTGGAAGTTTGCCTATAGACCATTTCATGCCCAGGAGAGGACCAGTGCATATGTGCTGTGTGATGGCAGCATCGTGTCTCCCCTTTCTCCCATGCCCTGCCTGTTCAGATAGCAGCCTTCACAACGGGGGCCCTCCTGAGGACACGCATCCTGCAGCTTTCAGCTGTGTTTGAAGAGCCTCTGACTCAGCTCCCCAGGGTGTGAAATGAGTCTGTGGGCCACTGCCTGCATGCATCCACTTTCTGAGGAAGAAATAACACTGTGGGAACTCAGGAGGAGCCCCTGCCTCGTGCATCAGCGGATTGCGTGCATCTCTTACATCCTGGAGGCAGCAGCTCTTCCTGATTTGGACATCCTCACATTTTTTCCCTGCCTTGTTCTGGGATACGTGTCATCACGTGGTCATTCACCAGCCCATCCTGCAGAGGATGCATTTAGTTCTCAGCTTAAAGGTTTTCATATCTAGACTACCTCCATCCTAGTGGAATGGCTTAAAAGGTGTCTCCTGATGCAACGGACGCTGCATGGTAGTCCATGAACAAAGACTTCTGGGAGGTCTCCGCAGCAGAAACTGATGAAGCTTGGTAAGCGGATGGATGAAGGAGAGCTGCTCCTCTGAGGAGGCTTAAAATGGCACGCCTCATCTGTATGCATTAAGAGAGAATGAATTTTAGCAGTGAAAGAATGGTTTGCCATAGAGATGGTGACCTTCTCTCCTGGTCCAAAACAACTGAATTGGAAATTGTCAGCAGCCGTTTAACTTGAGTATCTGCTTCTTGGAAGAAGTTCTGTAGCTTTATGATGCAATCCTAAGACCTAAGAAAGTTGTAAGCTTTGGGGCAAACTTAAATTTTAAAACTAACTTAAAAATTAACTTGAAATTAGAAGTCAAAATAACCAAAATCATCTTGCCCTTTTGTTTGTGGATGGCTTTACTGTTTCACTTGGCATTTGCTATTTTATGTCAGATCTTGTTCATTCTTTACTCAGTTTTCAGATACGCGTTTGTGAAATCACTGATGTGTCAGAAATTTAAGTACAACAGAATAACCTCACGGAAGTTCAGTACATGTCTCCCTGGGGATCCTTGACTAAGGGTTCAGTCTTTAGGTGGCTACAGATGGGTGAGGGGCATTCCATCCCACCAGCTGCCTCGGCATGATGGAGAGTCGCTGGTGTCACCTGCCTAGTCTGGGTAGCAAGCTCCAAACAGCACAAAGCACGAGCGGCTCGTGGTGTGCGACCAGTCAGTCTGCTGCTGCAAGGGACCAGTTCTGCTTTCAGTTACACCAGCACGTGCTTGGCATAACCCCACTAAAATAAACACAGTTGTCCGCCGGAGTAACCAAGAGCAGATCTTGACCCTGAAGCACCATGTGTCCGAAGGAGGTGGAGTAAAGAGACCCCGAATCTCCTCGTTGGAAGGCCTGAGGGTCTCTGTTCTGCTCCCTGTTTAGTAATCCTTCAAATTTTGCCTCCTAATGAAGCAATCTCACTATCTCATCAACAAATTACCAAACCATGTCCCAGGAATAACGATGCCAGCAGTTTGGAGTGAATTACTACTGCATTTTACCATTTCTTTAACAATTACAGCTCTATTTAGAATGGAGAGAATTACATTGCTCTTCACGTTTAGAATGATAAATTGCAGGATATTAAAAGATTCTTCACTGAATGCAAACAATAGAGAACTTAATTATTGCTCAGAGTGTCACTGTAGCATTATGGAACAATTTGAAATTGAACTTGCCTGACTAGATTTATTTTAAGTCTGACATTTTCAGCCCTAGCTTTCACGCTCTGGGTCTCTTTTTCACTCTGACAACACATCAATCTATTTTCTAACAGTTCTAACATTAAAATCATCTCTCTTAATCTGAATTTTTTTCTCCCTTATTTTATATTGGGAAAAAGGATTTATCTGCAAATGCAGCACGGTGCAGGAAATGCATTTATATAGGAGACAAATTCAGACCAGCAGCAGCATCTGTAATTCATACATCCTTTCTGTCACAGAGCTGCCTGAAAATTCCTGAAGAACTAGCTTGCAATGAAACATGCTGTTCAATAGAAAAAATGTTTTATGGGAACAAATCAATTTCTCTAGTATTTTTGATAAGGAGAATCTTCATTGCACCTTTATCAATGCATTACGATACTAGACTGCAATCTAGACTACTAGACTGAAATGTTCATTTTAATAGCATATGCATATTTCCCATTAAGTATGTAGCATTTTTCCTGCAATATAAAATTTGAAGGGGTATAGTTTTTTCCACTAATCCCAAATTCAACTTTCTTTTTTTGGGAAATTTAAAAAAGTTGTCCCTTGTTCTGATGTGGAAGAATTTGTGAGTGCTGGAATGGGAGCATCCTCTGCTGAAAAGACACTCCTGTTCCTGGGTACCTTCGTCTGAAGAAGAGGGGCCTGGAGGCAGCACCATCTGCAGAACGCAGTAAGACACCCACCTCCTGCACCGCACGACGCGTCTGGGCTGCGTTAGTGCCAGAGACCCTCTTTCCCCAGTCACGGGCTGCAGGCTAAAAATCTGTAACCAGAAACTTCGCAAAGTGGCTTGAGGAGATTTCAATATCACTTTAATAAAGGGAAACACCTGCTAAGATTTAAATCATCTCTGAGAGAGGAACAGGTAGTACAAAGCACACACATTAAAAATCAAGAAATAAATGATTTTCAGGGCCCCATAACAGGGACAAAATATCATTGTCACGTTTCCCAAGTTGTTAGCTGACTGTATCCTAAATTCTGTATTTTGGTTCATTAGATCTCATTCTTCTTCCCGTGTAATAAATGTCCAAGGCAGTTCCCCGCTGCCCCGTGACTGCAGCAAGCACAGCTCTGGAGAGATGACAGCCCTGTAGTGTAGGGGAGGGGTGGTCCATATGTTGGTGGTCAGTGTTGCAGATGGAGTAGGTCACATCTGCGAGGCTGCTTTGGGGGGAGACCATGCGCCACGTCCCCATGTCGGAGAAGAACAGGGTGCCCTACACAAGCGCTGTTGCCACCCCACGGCACAGTGGGGACAGGTAAGCTGCCTCCATGTGCGGTGCTGAGAGGGACATGTGTCACCCAGCCCTCCTCTGTCCCTGGGTGTTGTCATCTCCTGCCTTTTAATCCTGGTGAGAGTTACCAGAGGTACCTGGAGACATGAGCTGCATTTTCTCCTATTGCTGCTGAACAATTTCTGGAATGAACTGTTTTCCAGTGAAGAAGCTACAGCAGGAGGTTTTGGGGAGCTTGACTCCCTACAAAAAGTCAGGGTTTATTAATCACTTGCCCCTTACCACTGTTGTCATGCTTTCATGTGACAATGGCAAAAAATTTACGGCTGCTTTTCTCTAACAATGAACACAGTATCTTCATATAAAAGCAAATGGGGACTGTCGCTCCTAGCCATCCACTCCTCTGCTTCACCAGACCCAGCTTCTCCCTTCGACTTTTGCAGCCCCATAGCTCTGGTTTCCTCCCATAGGTGTAGAGAGACAGGATTTCCCTTAACCTCCTGCCCCCTTCCTCCTACTCTTCCTCTGGATTACAGACATGGCTCATTTCTTTTGCGTGCAGCCTGTGGTTCACCGATGATTGCATGCCCTTTGCAGGGGGGAGCAATTGGAGTTAGCTGGCTTGAGGCTCTTGCAGGCTTTCTGCTTCTGACACCAGCAAATTACACGATGTGTTAAAGCAACATCTTCTTTTCCCTAGGCTCCAGACTGGGTTTGAGGAGAACGTGGTTCAGTTCCCAATTTTATTCTGCTGCTCAGTAAACTGTTTTCTTTAAAAAGCGTAAAATAGGATGCTTTTCCCAAGATCTCATGAAGTATTTATTTACTGTTTAGAACTCTTCAGTAAGTAGCAAAGCTCTCAATTTGGGAAAACACAAAAGTTTCTGTAAAACCAATCTGAGCTTGCTAGCTGAATATTAAAATGCAGGGTGGGTGAATTAGTAACTAATTCATGCATAATAAAAGCCATATGCTTCTAGAAGTAATTAGCCTATTGTTTTGATTCAGGGAATGTTTGCTTAATAGCCTCAATAACTGCTCACTTTCCCAACCAGATCAAAATTAACATGCAGGGAAGTGACATTCAGATAAAATCAATCATTTCAATAATAAGAAATTTAGATTTTGTTGATGTTTCTGTAGATGGCCTGAAATCATTGAATTTTAGCTTTTCTGTGTCTGGGAAATCTGCATTTATTTGATTAGAGCAAATAAGCTCCTTTGCTCACTTAAAACAGAAAAATGGTATTAAAAACATTTGGCAGTGGCAAGAAGTAAACACTGAAGACATCTGCTTATTATAGTAAGCCAAAACTTTGCTCAAATGTTCAAAAGTGGATGAAATTTCTGAGGGAGAGATGAGGGGTGACGTATTAGCCCACTGAGTGCACCTCCTCTGCCTTTGTGTGCCAGCCAGAGCTCATGCTTCGCCCCAGCTTGCCCCTTGTACCCACACATCCACTGGACTTGAGGAGAAGAGGGGTGGTCCAGGTCCGAGCAAGGGCCCGTATGTCGTGTGCATATGTGGGACCTGCTGGACCTTCTCTAACACCATTTGTGTGACAATGATGTCACATGTTGGACGGGCAAGTTGGCTGCTGGCCCCAGCATCGTGTGCTGAGCAGCAGTGGGAATTTCTAGGGAATCAAAGCTTCCCTTGCCCCAAACCACCTATCAGACATTACTGCCAGGCTCCCCTTCTTAGCCCTTCTGCAATGAAACCTGTGAGCTCTGTACCTCCATTTCTCCAAAAATACACACAAATATTACCTCCGTTTCTGCTCAGCAACTGCCACCATTTCAGTGGCTGCAGAATTCCTCATGTAAATTCCTCACAACCTGCAGGGCAGGTCATGGACCCCATGGCTTAGTTCCTCACTAAGCTGTGGCATGTGTCATGCTACATCCCAGCAAAGAGTAGGGTCAATATCATGTAATGTGGCATAACAGGGTATAATACAGTGGTCCACAATAGTTTTGCCAAGGTAGACCCTACTTTGAGAGGGATAAATCTAGATCCAATAACAAACTAGATGCAGGAGCATTTAACGTTGAATTGCCTGGCCCAGGGAATGCTATACAGAACCCAGAATGGGATTAGTAGGAGGTCTGCATAGCATACAGAGCCTTCAGCCAATTCCACCTTCAGTAATTAGTAACATGTGCCAGGGGATCACCTAAGCTAATAACTACCTGAGCTACAGCCCTCTCTACTCTAAATTTGAATCTAGAAAACATACCATTGCAATTCAGTTTTCTGAAGTTCCTCATCTGATCATAAGGAGAGGTAAAAGAGCTGAAACTAAACTAAATTTGTGTTTCCTTTAAAAACTCTCAACAGTGGCTTTTTATTTTTATGTCAGTGCTAGAAATGTAAGTCACTCAGGTGTGGCGTAGTCAGTAATAATCATTTACATAGACGTGAACAGAGATGGGATGGGATTCAGCTCAAGACTGAGATAACTACATTTATGTGTTTGCATATCAGTAGCTGCAGGAGTTCGAAGTGCCTAAGCATCCTTTATAGTTGAAGTAGATCTAGAGTGGGTTCAGTTGTCTAAACCTATGGGTCTAGTAGAATTTGAAACTCCCTAGGGCAGCTAAGAGTCTTGCACAGGAATAGCTGTGGACATACAATACAGGGTAAAAGCTTCACTCATTTTCCCTGGATATAGGTGTCTGCTGACCAATTTGACCCCTGCAGATCCCTAATTCCCAGTGCACACTAGGAATAAGTCCCACTCATCCTAAAAAACTCCATCACAGCTGCCATTGTGGTTCCAGTGGGTCTGAATAGCCTTTTGGAAGCAGAAGAGGTTCTTTGACCCCAGGGCCGATATACCCAGAAGGAGCTATCTCCATATTACTGTGACGGTGACCGAGCACTGGCACAGGTTGCCCAGGGAGGTTGTGGAGTCTCCCTCCTTGGAGATACTCAAAAGTCATCTGAACACTGTCCTGGGCAACTGGTTCTGGGTGGTCCTGTTTGAGCAGGGGGGTTGGACCAGATGACCTCCGGAGCTCCCTTCCAATGTCAGCCATGCGGTGAGTCTGTGATATTGTGCTCATCTTGAACTGGTCATGTGGATAACAAGAGGACTTCTTTTACTAAGATAGCTATGCTCTGGAATTAAATCTAGTCAATATTATGTATAATTATATATAATTACATCTATTAACTTAATTTCTCTAGGCCTGGGTATAGATGCCATTTTGCCATATTGTTTATTTACACAGCTACAGCATGGGTGCTGGAAAAGTGGTGGGGTGTAAAGAAAGAAGAACAGAAAGAAAAATGAGAGTTAACTGGCAAGACAGCGATTTTCTTGTATCTCTCAAGGGCTGTGAACAGTTGCTGCATGCTGGAGAAGATGGGACAAGAACTGTACAAACATGAACTTGCCACAAAACCCCCACTTTATCCTTACTCTGCAGGCCAAGTTTATGTTCTGAAGTATCTGCTTGGTAAATCCTGAGCCTATAAAAATAATGTAGCTGGATATTCTGCTTGAATGCTTAAAAGCGCTTGGTCTCATAGCTGTTCTTATGGAAAACCAGGATGTTCTTTGACGTCAAGGTAGCTGTGTTAACGCACAGCCTTTGCAGAAACAGGGCACTGTGGTTTTTATCTCGCTGTAACGTGACTAGCTTTACCAGAGACCTGTGCCTTGTGTCCGCTAGGATTTTGGGCTGTAACAGGTCCTTTGAAATGCCTCTCAGTCACAAAACTTTTTTTTTCTCTTGCAGTGAAGACACAGAAAGTTTACTTGTCATTCAAATAAAGTATCACAGTTCCCTTCTTTTCACTTTTCCCTCATTCTGGGTTGTATTCCTCTCTCTCTTTTCATTGCCTAATATTCTTGGTTTTTAAACTTCTTCAGAAACAGGCTACTTAGCAGTGACAAATTATTTGGACACAATGCCAACTTGTGCCAAAAGCTTACGAAATGGCCATGTCCTGTTAGAAATATGACTTTCACTATATTCTTTGCTCCTGAGTGAACATGTTCTTTCTCCCATGGAGTCCAAGTATAAATGCATGTTTTCCCATTGGTAAATTCACTTTAAGACCCCTTTGAATGTTGTCAGGGGCTTACATGGAAGAAGGGAGGGCTTTGGGAGGGCAGACTCAAGAGTCCCCAAAAACGTAAAAATCATCCAAACCATGCAGGCAGCCTGATTCTGGGTTCAGCCACATGCGTGTAATTCCTTTGGCTTCAGTGGAATTAGTCCTTCATTAAGCGAAGGAGAAAGGATCAGAGTTAAGCTTACGAATATTAATTTAATCGTAGCCAATTTAAATGTGAAAGCCCACTTGTCCAATACAGCAGGATGATGATCCTACACTGTTTGAAGTGGTCCTGACACTAAGTACTTTTTTATCTCCCAGGGGCTCTCTTCAGTGCAATGTGATTTCATGCTTTGCATAATACCAAGGTGATAGCTTGCCTTTGGTTTGCCTTTGCTTTGGGGGACAGACTTTGTTTCCAAAATCACAGTTAATTTAGAAAAAAAAAAAAATTTATCAAAAAGTCAGAGTGAGTTTTTCTTCTCTCAGGTTGACATAACCTGCTAGATTTAAAAATTGATAGACTTGAAAAATGCTGAACACTCATTACAGCTGCAGATCAACATTAAAAACAAGGGGTTATTTTTAGCAGCAAGGCACCCTTGTCTTTATTCGTATGTCGCTTCACTGGAATATTAAATGGTAATTCACAATTCATGCATTTTGACGTCTTGCTACTTTTATCTTCATTTTCTTGTCAAAGAAAATGTCTTAAAATCTCAACGTTAATACTGTGCTGGATGTCCTTGAAAGTCACCCCTGTTCTTAAATGGATCGGTCAGTTTGACTAAATGGTAACTGGCAGTACATTATTTGCTCATTTTCCATTCCTCAAGCACCCCAAAAGCATGTTGACTGGAGTGAGGCTTTTGAATATGAAAAGTTCAGACTTCTGCATGCAAAGCAGACCATTTGAGAAGGAAACCAAATTGTGCTGAACATCTCAAAATGCAGGGGTGATGGGCAGAGCTTTAGAAGTCAGGTATGTGGCAATTGCTTGTGGTGCTATGTTTTAAAACACTATGCAAACTCATGTAATGCTATTTCCACATCAGAAGAAGAGCTGTTTGTTAACAAAATATGGCTATTAGGTTAAATTCTGACCTTGGATAGATACATGTGAAATACTGCCAAGCTGCAGTTTTCAGATAGTTTAAAAAGGTTCTCTTTTAGCTGAACGCATCACTGCACTCTTTAGCCAAATTACTGCTCTGTGAGTTTTTTCAGAAATGAGTAAGAGGAGGAACACAACACGGGATCTGTTTTCTGTATTTTCACAAACTAGACATTGATTTTATGTAAGCCTTATGTTGCATTGTAAAAATTCAATTTCTCAGAAAGGCTTTAACACCAGTGTAAACCCTACACTGTGTCAGACAACACTGCTGGGTGATTAATCAAGGTTTTTGTGTTTTTTCTTAATTCCAGGTATATAAACCAGTTAATGAAGCTGAAAGCTGTTATTAAACCTCTTCATAATTTAGGAATAAAGTATTTTAGACGGAGGTTTAAATGAGATAAATAGATATTTGATAGCCTACTCTGGGGCTAGACTTACCAGTAGGTTTCAAGCAGTTCTTTGTACAGAGTCGTGGCGTAAACAAGCCTGCAAACAGGGGTGAGGTGCTAGCGGTAGGTTTTGGCTACCTAGTCTTAGTCTGCAGGTTAGTCTGGAGCCCAACCAATGCCCTGGAGAAGGGAAGAGAGGGAGATTTGTTTCCTCTGGGCATAGCTTTGCACGAGGACTCTGTGGAGAAGTACCAAAGTACCGTGGTGAGTGCTGGAGGGGGTCTAACCGCTCACTCCCTCCTCTGGTGCAAGAGCTATGGCCATCAAAAAGCTCAGCAGGAAAGAGATGAAAATAGCTGTACTAAGGTGTCAGCTTCAAAGGGAGCAGGCTTTGCTGTCCAGGACTTTCTGTCCAGTCAGCTGTCCTGCCGTAGCTAAATGCAGCACGTAACACAAACCTTTGGATTACTACTTTTAGCATACGTTATACTGTGCATACTTGCCAGGGGGAAGCACATGAATATATGAGGGTTTAACAAAGAGCTGATGCTACTGACAAGCAGATGTCATGAATATTGTATTTGCATGGCCATGATTTACAAGCATCAAAAATCGCACCTGCAGCTCCAAAATCAAAAGATTCTATTTCAACAAGCATGAGATAATTTTTAGATAGTCTGTTGCTATTTGTTTTATTTAGCTTTTAGGTTTCCACCTTTAAGCTTGAACTTTATTTGTATTTTGAAAGTTTTTTTCCCAACTTTTCTTTAAAAGTACAAGCTGACACTCCTATGCAGTCTCTGTATTTCATCAGCTAGGTCCTTCCGAGAGACACTAAATTACAAGGTACATGACAGACTCAAGAGTCGTCACGGAGTGATGACTTTTTTTTCCAAACTGATCAAACAGTTCAGCTGGAAAGAAAAGAACATGTTTCCTTCCTCAAGATTTAGCTGGGCAGGTGAAGCTGATTTTTTAAGAAAAATAGCATGAAATAACCAGAAAATGCACTGTAAATCTTCCCGTCTGGCAATTTGAAAGAAGGATCCTCCATATCCTAGGACTGCTGGTAAAAGGAGTCCTTTATATATCTTCTCCCTATGTGCCCAGACTTTGAGCTGACCTTGTGCCCACCTCCTTCCCCATGTAACCCCAACTGCCTGTGGCTTGGATGTGCCACTGTCAGCTTATCACAGTACTATCATATCACAGCATTATAATTTCTGTGGTGGTGGCCAAGCAATCCAAGTCTCAGAAGGGTTTGGGGGGAAGGCACAGACCTGCAGGGATGGCATCTGCAGAGATCATAATTATTTTTCACAAATCACAGTGAAGAAAGAAATCCAGCTCTGCATCAGGAGGAGCATTTCATTTTGAATGCAATGGTTCTGTCACTCAGGGAGCTACTTTTAGCTTTAGGGCTCAGTGCTGTGCCAATAAAACTAATGGGAATTTTGTCATTGCCAGAAAGGAGAGCAGGATTTGGCCTTTCAGAGTAACACACTTAATTCTAGTGTGCAGCCTGGCTTCAATTTTTAATGAGAAAATGGGAATAAACAGAGCAAAAAGTGTTCCACAAGTCCCCAGTCCTCAATAAATGCAGCATAATTGTAGAGCTAAAATTAATGCTATTTTTTACAGTCTGGATAAGAGGGTGAGACAGTCTGAGGAGCGTTTGCTCCATCATGCACTACAGCTGAACTCAGTTCTTCTTCCTGGTGGTTTGGACTTACTGGATGTCTGAGTTTTCAACTGATGAAGCACTGTTACTCCAAGACAAAGGTGGACAGATGTTGGATAGTTATGCTGGGCTGATGTTGATCAGCTAGAAATGCAGTGACCTGCACATCTGGTTCAATGCGACTTTGAAGAAGCCTTTGAAAGTGGAAGATGCACCTTCCTGAGCCCTCACCAACCTCTTGTGCCTGGCAGATACAGGCACACAAGAGTAGATACACCACGCTCTCTGTGGAAAACGGGCCTGCTAATCTGCCAAAATTCCCCTGGGTAGCACTTAAGGCAGAGGATAAACTGTGACACCAGCTGCACCCAGAATCACATCTCAGGTCTAGCTTCAGCTGTAACACGAACTCCAGATCTGGCAAACACTGGAGAGAGAGAGAGAGAGAGAGAGAAGCAAGTTCAACTTAGCCCATAGGAAGCACCTTTGGCCACTTACAGACCTGCAAATTAACAAAGAACCTCCAAGTTAATCTTGTTTTTCAAAACGGGAAAGATTATGTTAACCTGCCTCAGGGAAAAGCGCTAGATCACACTATATCTGACGTTCAGCCACCACTGCACATGGAAACAAAAACATCCCACTAATCTTTTTAGAACTGCTTAACATCTCCTACCTTTAAGGTGTCCTAATACTTTGAGAAAATACTGAGCACTTGATTGTTGCAAGTGAGTAATACCGGGCTAGGCTGCCTGCAAACAAGTGTTTGCCTGGACCTGCTATGGGCCTCCTAAATCTAAACTGAGGCTTGTTCCTGCTCGGCAGCAGTCTTAGCCCTTGGCCTGATTATGAAAAGGATCTCTAGAGGGTTTAACCTATGTCACAAAAAGCAATGGTCATTTTTCCACTGCTTATGGTTACAGTCTTGGCCGCTGCTTCTGCTGGCGATCAGAGATGCTGCCTATGTCCTGTAGGATCGTCCAGAAAAGCGGAGCGAGGGCTGCCCATGGCTGGGGCTTTGCTTTAGTTTCGTATGCAGAAGTGAAAAGGGAAATTACTAAAGCTTGGCGCACTTCGGGTGTAATTCACAGCGGCAGCAAAACTCTCAGCAGAGCATTGCATATTTGTTGTCTTTTGGGGCTCCCAGTCCCGTCGCATCTGAAAGCATAATTCTCTCAGTCCTATGGAGAACTGTGGTGTAAATACCTCCTGGAGGCAAATGGGGAAAACCAGGGACTTTCGGGGTAAGATTCGGCTGAGCTTATTAACTTGCCCTGCAAGCGTGCTGACTGCGGGGGTGCCATCGCCGAGTGCCTCCACGCCATGGGCACGGGGAGACACCAAGCGTGCAGCTTTGAATCAGTAGGACCGGGTAGGAATTTGTGTGTCTTGGGCCTCGTACGCATATCCCCTGGCTCCCTCCTTCACTGTCAGCTTGGCAGAAGTCTGTGTGACTCTCCTTTTGAGCTCCTTCATTGGGGACCCCCCATGTCCTGTTTCACCCATCATCCTGGAGCCAGGTATCTGTACTCTGGGTGCTAAGACACCGAAATTAGTCATCCCAAAGTAGTCAGTCTGATTCATGGTTTTAGTTACAGGAGGGAATTTGTTTCTGATTTTTGCCTGGTCCTTTGTTTTTAATCAGATCAAGCATCTGCAGGGTCCCTCGCTGTGGTAACTTCAGTAGTGAAACAGTGATGACAGCTTGTGGGCATGGATTTGGGGCAAGACAGGGCATTCACAGCACCAGAGTGCATTTGGGGGTAGCTGCTCCTTCTGTGGGCAGGGACTTGGATTTGATGCTCTCAAGAGCTCTTCGAGCTCTGTTTTGTAGCAATGTGCTAAGATGGTGCAGTCAGTGCGGTCACCGGCTACCCGAGCTGCTCCAAGATTTTGTGTCCGCAGCACATGGCCTCCAGGAGAGAGAAGGTTGGGAACGACTGGAAGATCCTAATGATGGGAACAAGGATGCCAGGAAGGGGGGGCAGAACCTATGCAAAGATTAAAACAAGTGAAATTAATGTTCTTTAAAACTCCCCAAGTGCACTTTCCAAACCACTGCTGTTTTTCTGTTCCGGTAAATTTGTATTAAATGTTTCCATTCTTGTATAGCACCCCCATGAAACTTAGTGGAACGTATTTAGCATTTAAAGCAGTATCCCCGCTTTAAACAGGCATCCTGATGGATAAAGTTAGGCAAATGATTACATGACTTATAATGGGGCTTTCAGATTGAGGCTGTCAGTCGAAGAGAAGACATAAAGAATGACAGTTATTAAACAATGAACATGGGAAAGCTGCTTTTGGAAACCAGCAAGTATTTTGGAATTTAGACTAACCCCAAGCAGACAATGATATTTAAAAGGTATTTTATCCCAAGATTTTAATTCATCTTCTAAAATCTGCATTTTCATGTTTACTATTTTTATCATGCATCCCTGAATGGGTAATGACACCTATATCTAATAATGTAGTAAAGTGCAAAGAAGAGACAGGAAAACCACATGGGAAAAGGTTCTCTCTGGGTTTGGGGCACCCCCCTTCCAGGGCTGTTTCTCAGTAGTAGCTATAACACCCTGATGCTGTAGGTGGGTTGTTTATGGTGCCCAAATACGGCGGGTTTCCCGACTGTCATGTTTTAACCCTAGTCGGCAATTAAGCACCACACAGCCGCTCGCTCACTCCCCCACAGTGGGATGGGGGAGAGAATCGGAGAAAAGGTAAAACTTGTGACTTGAGATAAAAACAATTCAGTAGGGCAGAAAAGGAAGAAAATAATAATGATGATAAAAGAATATACAGAACAAGTGATGCACAATGCAATTGCTCACCACCCGCTGACCAATGCCCAGCCAGTTCCTGAGCAGCGGCCGTACCCCCCCCCCGGCCCCGCTCCCCCCCAAGTCAACACCCCCCCAGTTTTTGTTGTTCAGCATGACATTATATGGTATGGAATATCCCTTTGGCCAGTTTGGGTCAGCTGTCCTGGTTGTGCCCCCTCCCAGCTTCTTGTGCACCTGGCAGGGCAGTGTGAGAAGCTGGAAAGTCCTTGGATTAGTGTAAGCACTGCTCAGCAACAACTAAAGCATCAGTGTGTTATCAACATCATTATTCTCATCCTAAATCCAAAACACAGTACTACACCAGTTACTAGGAAGAAAATTAACTCTATCCCAGCCAAAACCAGGACACCAACCCTCCGTTCTGTCATGCAGAAATGTCAGGTTGATGAAAGTGAATGATCCTCATGCTAGCTGGAAACGTTTTTCCACGTTATTTGTTAAAAAATTCCAGTTATAATTGCAGCAGACCACAGATACTTGTCTTATCTCTGAGAAAAATCCTTTCTTATCTGTAGATTCAATGTTTTCCAAGGAACACTGAAATTTCCTGAGATCACTGGCTTAGATAGCTAAAAAGGCAGCTGTGTAAGAAGTTGGAAGCATAGGATGGCGTTATGGTTTCTGTGCTTATCAATACCAATTCCACAGGAGCAAGAGACATATTTAGGTTAAGACAAGCTGGTAGAAATGCAGAATTATTGCCAGAGCAAACCAAGGTTTATATAATCCCTTTCCTGTTTTATAATGGACTCACATGGTGGGTCTGAACCCATTATTTTAATTGTAAAGTGCATTGCTGTTAGCACACACCTGGATCCAAAACATAAGGCTTGTCAGCAGAGGCAATTGTACGTGTACAGCACAGTCTGGAGGAGAGAGCATAAATGAAGTCTCGAAGGGATCTCTTCCACTTACTGAAGCTTTGCAGTTTATATTATGTATACAGCAGCCTCCTGGTCCTCTCCTGACCTGGTGTATGCTGTTTATAAATCACTGTAAATTGTGTGCCCACACTCCTCTCTTTTAGGGGTTGCAAGGAGCAGTTAAACTCTGGTAGCTCCTGCTGCAACCCTGAGGGTCTGGCACTACCGACACAAAGCCACGGGCAGGCAGGGGGCTGGTTTTGTGGGTTTTGTGATGTGCACGTGCTGGGGCAGCGAGGCAGCACGCACCGGAGGAGACAGCAAAGCTGCTCCAGACCTCAGCACGGGCCGTCGGGGAGAAAGCCCTTGAGAAAAACCCTGGTGTGCTTGTCAGACCGAGCACTGGCTGAAGGGTGCGTAAAAGGAGGAGCAGACAGTCGCTGTATGGTCCCTGCTGCGGCTAGGAAAGAGGAGCTGATACGTTCCTTAAATGCAAGCAGGAGGCAAAGAAACACTAGACTCCATCAGCTGTTTCCCCCAACAGCCACAAATTTTTAACCAACTGCTTGTCTTAAAAGGGGGATCTTGTTGTTAGAAAACAATTTTGGTGGTGAGTGTCAGCCCCTCTTTCCCCGAAGAACTGCATCCCCATGGTTCTTCCTTGGAGATGTTTCCCTTCTGCAGCCAGTAACCAGTACCCAGAACTTAATACATTCATAAAAATCAGGATCCTCTTCCCAGATGGAAAAGGTTCTGATTTTTATCCTGATGCTTTTGGGTCATCATGGCAACAACAGCCTGATTTGTGGCTTTTAATGCTTTCTGCATTTTCACTTCATAACTCTCCACTGGGACGGGATGCGGCAGCTGTGCTTCTCCCCAGCCCCAAACTCCAGCGATGGTCACGGGGACGTTGCACTGGCACTGGGCCAGGCAATGGGAGTTTAAAATATTTATCATCTGGCACTTGCCAATTTTCTGTTCTTCCTGAGAGCTTCCGCTCAGGCTTGGATGGCCTCCAGGAGTGACTCCACAACAGCGAATCGACAAGATTGATGGCACAGCATGAGTTCAGCACCCTCTTTCATGGTCTATAAACCAAACCTGATTCACCTTGTCTCTGTCAAATATTTCACATGTATCCCTGTCACATGTGTACTGCGTATCTGCTGTGCTACGTGTTTCGGAAATAGCTTCGGTCAAAGACAGTAAGAAATGTTAATAGCAATAGGATGTCTTGAAGCCTGCAGGCTTTAAAAGAAACATTCCCATATACCTTTCTAAGCATTAGAAGAGGTGGTTTCTGTATATTATAAAATTGATGTATCAGAAGAACTGGAAAGGAAACAACTGCTGAGAAAACTGGTTTTGGACAGATGGTTTGTCTGTGTTAATGGGGGGGCACTAATGCCATGTCCCCAGCGTCCCAGAGCTGGGGAGTGCCGGCTTGGCTGGCACAACCCATATGTAGACAAATTAAGATTTGTATTAATAACCCCTTGCCATAAGCACAAATGTCACTCTGGACTTGAATTGCGTAGTGCCTAAGGAGTATAAAAACCAGATATTGGGCTCATAGAAAAGTGCTTCTGTAATGCTGCTTATTATAACACCCTTATCCACGATGAACTCAGATTTATTTCACAAGCCATGACACTGAGAAAAACCTGTGGGACAAAACCACAGCAAATCCTGAATCTCTCATGCCCCTCTTTTTTTGCAGAGTAGAGTTTGCTACCCACTGCCCAAAGCAGGTTTGCGAAGTTTCCCAGCAAAGCCCTTCCAACAGCTGCTGAATTTGTTGGAGATGGCAAAGTCCCACCAATGTGACCTTGCTATAAAAACAGAGGGCTTATTTGCGATCCTGTTTGGATGATTGTCATTCCAGGTAGGACTAAATATACAGTGCTGGTGAATAACCTCTTGCACATGAGATATTTCATCAGGCACAAGGACAGCAGTAAAATAATTGAGTCCTCTTCTCTCTTTTCAGATTGATCTATTCTGTCCAAAAAACCAATGTATTGCTCAGAAATTATGTCGGAGGTGAATGATTTAATTGCTACGAAGATACCCCTAAGCCAGCAAGGTTTCTGATGTCCAGTCCTTCATGTGATGGTCAGGGAGAGGACTTACTAAGCCAGCAAATGCTTATAGATTAGTCAGATTCCACATTAACATGGGAATACACAAGTGGAGGGATTTCCGCAAGTCATCAAATCATGTCATCAACTACTGCAGACACTGCATCATGTCAGCCCATCTCCACATAAAATGAGCACGCTCCACCTTGGAGTGAGACAGATAGAATCACGCCAGATGTGTGTGGCACTGCTAGGAGCCACTTCCAGCATGAGCGACACTCCGCACTGCCTGAGGACCTGGGGGCCCATTGGGAATTGATGTGCAGGCACAAGCAAGAAAAAACATCACAGCAGCAGGAATGCACATACCCTGTCATATGGCCATGTGCTTCATCAGCTGTGGGGCAGAAGATCTGCAGAGGTGGTAAAGAAGTATCTGCGAAGAAACGCTCCCAGAAGCATCTCAAGGCCTGATATATACAAATGTATATGTGTATGCACACATATAAATGTATTTCCAAATTGTCAAGAAATGTGATTGATTACTGCGAAGCACATGGAATAATATCATAGAATCATAGAATAGTTTGGGTTGGAAGGAACCTTTAAAGGTCATCTAGTCCAACCCCCCTGCAATGAGCAGGGACATCTTCAACTAGATCAGGTTCCTCACAGCCCCGTCCAACCTGACCTTGAATGTTTCCAGGGATGGGGCATCTACAGCCTCTCTGGGCAACCTGTTCCAGTGTTTCACCACCCTCATTGTAAAAAATTTCTTCCTTATATCTAGTCTAAATCTACCCTCCTTTAGTTTAAAATCATTACCCTTTGTCCTATTGCAAGAGGCCCTGCTAAGAAGTTTGTTCCCATCTTTCTTATAAGCCCCCTTTAAGTACTGAAAGGCTGCAATAAGGTGTCCCCAGAGCCTTCTCTTCTCCAGGCTGAACAACCCCAACTCTCTCAGCCTTTCCTCATAGGAGAAGTGCTCCATCCCTCTGACCACTTTTGTGGCTCTCCCCTGGACTTGCTCCAATAGGTCCATGTCTTTCCTGTACTGAGAATAAAATACGATCTTTGTAAAAATGCAAAGTACTGCAGAGCAGTACTTGGGATGGTGCCTGTGGTTGGGTAGGGAGTGCACAGTGGGCTTAGCTGTACCATGTCATCCTGTGTGTCAACTGAGTAGGTATGGGCCACCTCTACCAAGCAGACAGCTGCTTTTCAGCCAGTGAGATGCTGGCAGGGGCACCCACCAGGATCAGATAGATACCAAGCAAGGCACAGAGGGTACCACAGCAGCAAGCAGCTTGAAACCCAGAAATGATCTGTGCAAACAGCTAAAGGCAAGTGGCTATGCATAAACATGAACAACACTCACCACAGTGCAGCAAAACCAAAGTCTCTGCTAGACCACGCATCTATAACATTACAGGCTGCAAGCAGCAACCTGCTGCATAGCCTGTTCTCATTTTCTTCTCCATAAACTTGCCACCCCACATCTGGAGACTGCAGGAACACAGTGGTGGTGGTGGGGATGGACTTCCACACTAGCACCAAACTGCCCAGCAGTCACCAGCTGAGCTGAGTATCTCCAGGACTTTACATATGCAGGCATGCATACATATATGCATGTGTGCATATCTGAAGGCCAGGGCTTCCGAAACCATAATACTGATAACACCTGAAACCAGGGTGCTGCAAAGTTGGGAGGAAGGCTCTGCTTTCCCTGCTTATCATTGTTCTCCCAGATGGCACAAATTCAATGTATCAGCTGTTCTTCTATCCCTCCCTCCCAGTCTTGCAGCTGGGAACACAGGCCATCAGCACGGATGTGGAGACACACAAGAGGTGGAGTTGGCTCAAGGATGGACAAGAAAAATGTTGTGCATTGCTCAGTAGCAGGCTTCATCTTATGCTGTTTCTGAAGGGGCAGCCTATATTCCTCCCCTCATTCCTCCCCTGTGGATGTTTCCTATGGTAGATTCTTGATTGGTTGAAAGCATCTGAAAGTACCTTTTTTCTGCTACCTAGTCACAGAAGGTGGATATTTCAGCTTCCACAGCAAAGAGCAAACAACCATCAGATTTCCTGAAAGATGTCAAAATATCTTTGCGACCACACATATTAATAAAGTAATGGTTATTTAAGCATGAAAGGCAGCATCAAGTGGTAAGGGCTAAAAAGTTTAGTGCAGAACTACACAGCTTTATTTAGCAAGAGACATGGAGGCTGCGCATGAGGGGAAGGCATGTTTTTCAAAAGCGTAGGAAGCTCCAATTTTATGATCAAGTAGTACCTGCCATGGCATAGTGTCACTGCCTAGGCACCACTGAAAATGAAAATCCTGTTTATTTGTATGTCAAAATTTGACACCCTAATTTGAAGACACAGCTGCAATCCAGAAAAAGGTAGATGCAAAACCATGGAAAATAGAAAGGAGCCTGCACAGAACATAGAGGCTGGAAAAGCAGATTTGGTCACTTGATCTCTATAGAGAAAGGAGAGGGGCAGCAGAAAAATAGAGTAAATTATTACCCAGCTAAGGGAAATAGGAAAAATTGTACTTACCAATGTACTGAAAATAAAAATTTTACATGGACAGTCCACTCCCACTGTGAAGCAGATGATAAAATTTGGGGCCTTGGAGATGTTAATTCCACTGTTAGTTTAAAAATAAAAGAGAATCCCTGGGAAGCTACAAAGGTGAAACTAGTAGATCCATACATTGCAATTTGTAAGACATTTGCTAATGAGGTTGCTGACCACTGATAAATAGTTCTGAAAGTCAGAACAGAAAAAGAGAAATCCAAAAGATCAGAAATAAAATTCACCTGGAATTTTCAAAGACAGAGGAGAGAGATGCAGATCTGTGATTTAGTGCCCTTAACTGCATAAAAAAACCCCAAATTGTTTTGATCAACCTGATTGCTATGCTGTAAGTACAAAAGCAGAGACATACACCATCAGCAGTTCATGAGAGCCCTGATAAAATGCATTCAGAAATGTTACTATAAAATATAACCCATATTGGCATATATTGCTCCTGGGCAAAGCTATGAATGCTTAGCCATTGCACGCAGTAGGGGCAGCTTTGCTCTGAATACGCTCTGCTGAATATGCTCTTCTCTGCATCTCCATTTCACTATGCATTTCTGCCCTTTTAAAAGATCATACAATGATTCTTCAAACTGGTTTTGTACATTTTTTACAGAGATATTAACTTTGCTGTGATCTTTTGTAATCCTGGAGGCTTTCTTTTTCCCCAGCTATTTTCTTTTTTTTTTTTAAAGTCTCCAGCTTTGAGGAAATGTTTTCAAGGCAAATCTGCCACTTTGCTGCACAGCAGCTCAGGCAGCAAACTACCTGCCACATGGAAAGTGATGGCAAACTCTTTCTCCAAACTTCGTCTCTAGCTTCTGAACTTTTCAGGCAGTTCCAAACCGCCTTTCCTTTTATTAGGAAGGCTGTAATTACTATCTGAGGGCAACCTTTGTTATGACATGAAAAGAAGCACTCCAACTACTGTGCTAAACATTAGATGTTCGGCTGAGTGATAAAACACTATAATCAAGCCCCACATGTGACTATCTCCTTCAACCAACCTTCGCATGCATAAGTGCTAGAATTTCAAATCACATAGTATTTATTAGGGCACAGCATAGGCTTGTGAAATGAATGTCTTATTTTGCACATGATTAGAAAAAGAGAGAGCTGAATAACCACTGTTGTGCACTGTGTTCCTCCCGACCTGGCACGCGCTCGCATTAAAAACAATAGTGGTGGTAACGGCACTCTAGAGACTGAGTGTTTCTCTGCCTGTGGTGGGCAGATGCAAAGGTCTAAGCAATAGCTTTGTTTTCAAGCAAAAGTCAAAAAATCATATGTTAATATTGCACAAAGGTGTAGCATTTACCTGGTCTCGCCGTTTGTGTAAACTCTGAGAATTTTTTTTATTTTCTAGTGAAATTGGAGGTGGGATTTCCCGAACCCAGCTTTGCCCTTCTAAAACATAGGGATCTAGCCCAGGTAGCTACTGAGTTCTCTGTAGAGGAAGTGGAGGTTCCTTTAGGAGAAGATCTCATCAGTCTACCTGGGACATTTATTTTAGGATGGATCAATAGCTGTCCAGAGCTGCTTTGACACGGCTCCTGCTTTTCAACATGACCCTCAGAAGTGGCATTTTTCAATCCTGGTTTCAGGAGCTAGGGGATTGTGGGAGATGTTTGCTTTTATATGAAATGAAGAGAGAGGAGAAAAAAAGACATTTCTAGGCCAGTAGATTCCAGAGAAGAGTTCAAAATATGAGTCCTAATGGCCAAAATACTGGAAAACACATTAAAAAAATCCCTAATCCCTAAATTAGTCTCCATAGTTTCTGGTACATTCCACTATATTCCCCGGCTACACTTCAGAATGCCACCAGTAAATATTATTTCCTTCATGCCTTTGGAGGGATCGTTCCCATCATTCCCATCAGGATTGCATTGAGCAAATACCCGTTGTGGTAAAGTCTCCTTCCCCAGGGTGCATGGATGAGCCAGGAGTGCACTGAGGAGCAGAGGGCAGGACGGTGCAATGCTGCTGGGTGGGGATCCACAGCAGGTCACAGCTGCTCAGCTTTACCGCTGTTGGAGAGTGGTGGGTGGTGGAAACTCAGAAACCTGGAAAAGAAAGATGGACATGAGAGTTTCCCTTTGGGCTGGGAGGGATGGTCACTAATTTCAGCCCTCTCTCTGTACAGTTCTTTCACTGAAGCTCCTTCACCAGCTCTCTCCTTTTTCCAGCAGACTGATATTGGCATGACAGTAGAGAAGACTTCTATGGAGACCCATGCTCTGGTGGTCCCACAGGTTGAGATCAGGAGGCATCTGATCAGTGAATTATTGTTTCACCCCAATAAGTGATTTAATAAAAGTCCAGCTGTCTTCCTCATTTATTAACTCCAGGAAATCATGTCTTCCCCATGTCTTTGTGTCTTTGTGTTAGATGTTGCAAGCTTTCTGGAGTAGAACTATGTCTTTATTGTAGCTTGTGCAGCTGAAACACATCTTCATCGATAGGAAAAATAATAATAATAATAATAATAATAATGATGATGATGATGATGATGATGATGATGTAACTACGGGAAGCTGCACAGTTGCTGTTCAACTCACTTAAAAAGAGAAGAGTTCAGGCTCATAGAACACTAGTTCCACATATTTCATTCAGATTTTCAGATGAACTATTTTCGTATCCTAAAGGTTAGGCTACTGTCTCCAGTGCTGAACTTTTTGTTATGATTCAAAATATATCATTCCCTCTATTGATTTGCTAAACAAATGCACAAATTAAATGGATGCAGAGATCTAAATATAGAAATATTGATTGTGACAAGGTAGATAATTTTGTTAGTCTTAGTTTGCTTGCAGAAGCCTTTCCTAGCATCACTACTAAAGAAGACGTTTTTTTCTCTAGGTTGTGTTACGGTGTGCATTTGGTTGTCACAGTCTGTGTGACATGTATGTATGATGCATTCAATACATGGCAGTGATTTGCTCTGATCTGTGTTAGCAGTGTGTTAATGCTTATTTGTGACTAGTTTAATCATACAGAATAAGGAAATGAAAACAAGTCAAGGCATTTTTTTAAACTTTTTTTTTAATTTCTTGCTTAATTTCTTAAGACATCGTGTACATGTCTTTTAGTAAACCTGTGGCTGGTTTTTTTTTGCTATCAGTCAGCATTGTTTTCATTCAGAATGTGATATAAAATATGATTCCATATTTTAGTATTGTATATTAATTATTTATTTATACTTATACTTTATATAATTATATAAAGTATATAATTTATGTAAGTATAACATATTTACTCTGTGTGCTCAGTTTCATCATTCCTTTTTGCCTTCCCACCTCTTAAGTATGAATCTATCATTATCTGTTCCATCATCATACTGGAGATAGGAAAGCATTTTATGCTCACAGGTAATTTGCTCTACATCTGTATCTATATGTGAATGTAAATATATGTCTAAAATTTAGCTTGCTTAAGTCAACTCATAGGCTTGCCCATCTCTCAAAAATGTTGTAAATTCCTTTAGTTTCATTTATTCCAGTTTCAAAAGTCTCACAGTTACAATTTCCTGAATATGTCTGTTTTTTTCTTGGGGATATTAATGCAATTCCACAACTGGGTTACTGCAATCAATCATTTTCCAATTGAGGTAAAAAGTTACTGACAACATGTGACACCCAGCATCACTGATTCATATGTATGTCTCAGGGGAGACCTTATCGCTCTCTACAACTACCTGAAAGGGGGTTGCAGAGAGGTGGGTGTTGGTCTTTTCTCCCAAGTGACTAGTGATAGGACAAGAGAAAATGGCCTCAAGTTGTGCTAGGGGAGGTTTAGATTGGATATTAGGAAAAATTTCTTCACTGAAAGGGTTGTCAGACATTGGAACAGGCTGCCCAGGGAGGTGGTTGAGTCACCATCCCTGGAGGTATTTAAAAGACGTGTGGATGAGGCGCTTAGGGATATGGTTTAGTGGTGGACTTAGCAGGGTTAGGTTAACAGTTGGACTCGATGATCTTAAAGGTGTTTTCCAACCTAAACGGTTCTATGATTCTATATTTAGCCCTTAATTTATTTGGATAAATTGTTTCTTCTTAATATTGTTATTGCTTAAACATGATTCCTAAAAGTGGGCAGAAAATGGAGACACTGCATGTTCAGCATATCTGGCAACGGCAAGGCCATCATGACGAGCTAGATTCAGACTTTAGGTGTAGCATGGAGCAGGGGCAAAACATCAGATCTATGGCCCCGGAGCTACTGTCGTTCCCTTCGATGCATGAAATCATAATTCCTCCCTGTTATAGAAGGTAGAGGCAATAAATATAGTGCACAGCAAATAAATCTGGCTTTTGCCGGTGCATGTCTTAGGGTGAGGAGTCAAAGCATGAACCCAGTGCTCTCTCTGTTCCGTATTGCGCCCTCTTTCCCATTCTAAGAATGGATAAGCAAGAGGAAACCTTCCAAATTTTTGTGTTTCACTGCCCAGGAGCTTGATAGCTGGTGCAGAAAATACAGGGGAGGAGCACTTTGTTTTTACTTACTTCCCTATAGAAAAGAGCACAAAATCTAGCCTTCTGTTATGTTTTCAGCAAGCAGTCAAGAAAGAAAGTGTTTTCTTTTTTTATTATTTCGAAACACATTGTCACTACCCAGTAAAACCAACAACCCCATACTGGAAAATGGATAGATAGCAAAGACTTATAACTCCATTAGTACCTTCAGTAATGCCGCAAGGAGCAGGAATGTTTTGTACTCTCAGATGAGTTATTCCTTAGTGAAGCGGATGGCTGCAGACTCCAGAGAATCATTTCTAAGTGGGTTTTTCTTTCCTTTCTTTGGCATGCCACTGGCTGTTCTGCCAGTGAACAGGAATAAGAAGCAAAAATGTTATTTATGCAGCAGTATAAACCACCTCTCACATTAGTCAGCATTAGACACTTGTAAAGTTGTCCTTACTGCTTTTTCTCCTGTTTGCTGATGAAGCATATTCTTAATTATTATTGCTGATTCTGTTCCTGACCCACACATAATATTTTACTTAAAATATGGATATCTAAGCTAAACTAACCCATTTTTTTCATTATCTTTTGCAATGGGTGCCTGCAGGATGCAATCTATTTTCCCAAAGGATAGGAAACAAACTCTGCATGGAAAACCATGTGAAGAGCATCTTTTGGCAATTACACACTGCAGGAAAAAACAGCTCTAGTTTTAAGTTTTCTGCCTCTCAATTTCATCACTTTTGTCCTGACTTCATTTTTCTAAGAAAGGGTGAAGAGAACTCCATAGCTCTCTTTATATGATTTACTTTCCTCCTGTCTTTCGTGTTCCTTCTTTGTCTTCTCTCTGCTTTCTGGTCATGTTGGTATTTTCTGCTGATGCCTGTTACTGAAAGCACACAATCTACCCATTATAAGCAAATGAGCCAAACATGCCTGTAAATCACAGATGAATCTGACTGAGATTTGAGATTGAGATACTCTAAAGGATGTTGTCAAAATATTTATGATGTGGAAAGAGCTGAGCTGAAGCATCAGAAAAGTCTTGCTGAAGATTGTAAAGAAAGACTGGAGTGATTTTACCAAGACATGCGGGGTATGGAGAATACATGTTGCCACTCAGACTACTTGTTTGTAAACAGCAGATTGCAGAGTCATTGAGGTCCAACTAATTGCAGCTGCCAAACCCTCTGAGAAAACAGACCTTCTTCAGTACTCCATCAAGTTTTTAACATCCAGATAAAAATAGTCTTAGTCAGTCAGGTCCATGAGAGAGCAAATGCAGTACGTGGGGAGTAATTCAAGTCAAGATGTCAGATAAGAAATCTTCCAGGTTTTCCTGATTATCTTCAGTGGTGAAAATCACATGAAGCAGACTATTCTTCTGGTGGTATTTCATAATAACAAAAGGTCTTGTAATAGCCATATTATGATCAAAAACCAGTTTGATTACACAGCTATGTTTTGTCTAGCACAATGGAGCAATGATTATTATAGAATAACATCTAGAAAATCAACTTATTACTAACAATATATTAATGGCATTTGAACACATTTTTTTTCCATTTTTATCTCTAAATCAAAAGTTCAGCCTCCTGGTATCAACAAAGACACAAGGGTTGAATCAACTTCTGGATTTTTGAACAGAGCTTGCTCTGGTACCTGGTAGGAGACAATATTTCCATTATATTTTCACTTGCGAATAGCATAATAATGTTGTTATTTCTCATTGCTACATGAAGTGTGCCTGCTATATAAAGGATAGTTATGTTAAGCTGGAAAGTATATGGCAAGCTGGGAGTGTGGGGTTCAACCTACCATATTGGCCATTCATGTAGTAGGTATCCAGTTTAAGCGATTGAGGTAAGCTTTCTCTGTATTTAGAGGAAAAAAATATGCATCTGTCATTTAGCTGACTTCAGATGCATACATGTAGGCATCTTTAATGTAGATATCTTCCTATATGCTAGGTGTTTAAGATCCCACTATCATCAACGGGGATCTACTCAAAGCCTTCAAAGGAATCTGGAGGGTGACTCATCCCATCCTAAAGTGGACACATGCATCCGCTCAGTCAAGCATCACTGACTCTTTTGACTAAGAAACTATTTTCATTTGCCTAAACATAGGTTTTGAGAGCTGTTTGAGATGCCCTGAAATACCCTCCCAGCCTCAGCAGCTATATGCAGAAAGGAGCAGATCTTTCTTAGCTCATTTTTTGTACCTGCTTGGGCCATGGGCATGAAGCAGCTATCCTAAATCTCTACTGACTACAGTGTTTAGCCACCTGCTCTACCTATGAACACCTGCTCCTACAGCAGAGGTGTCTAAATGTGGAGCCGAATCTCAGCCTTTGGGCCAAATTTGTCCCTCGGATAGCCAAGTGAAGGCACTGAGCTGAATTTGTTGTGTTACATAATATTGCTCTTAAGTCTTCTACAAAGCAACATGAATCATTAGAATTTTTTTACTTCAGTAGTGCCACTTCCAAAAAGCACTCCGGATCTGCTAGAATCTATTGCCCTTTGTCTAGTTGCTAGCAGTAATTTTTGTGCTTCAATTACTTTGATTAATATAACATATATTGAAAAGCTCCTGTTTCATGTACAAGGTTGTTATCAACAGAATATTTGCTATTGAAATGGAAAACAGCCCTCAGCTAGTGCAGCATATTTGTTCAAACAGGAATCTGGAAAAAATAGAGAGCTGTCTTTGCCTTGACAGCTATATAAAGAGGAAAACTACGTGGTCCATTTCAGGACTTTTCATTATTGGAAGAGATGTAAGCCCAATCTTCATCTCTACGTCATATTCCTCTGAAAGCGTTACTCCTTACACTTTTTATGGGATAGAACCAAAATGCACTTAAGCAGAAATGGCTCTCCAGCAGGCCCTTGGTTTGATAGAAACTTCACAAAATGAGACAACTGAGTAGTTATAACATAGCAAACCTTAGCTTTTTGTAAAAGTTTCTTTTTTTTTTTCTCTGTCTTTTTAATGTGAAAATAGTGTAAAAGTTAAGTGTGAAATAATATAATATTTTCCAAGAAAGTATAAAGATTCTCTGAAGTTCTGCAGCAGAGTGCTGACACATATAAGCTCTTTTCTGGGAGAGCTAGGAGTCTCCGTTTGACCCTGGCATCTGAAGCCCACTGTGTGAAATGCACATATGCAGGTTTCCAGATGCTATGCTCTAGTATGTCCACATTTTTAATACACTGTAGTTTCTAAGTTCAGGGTATGCTAATTGCTCTGAACATATGAAGACTGTTCAGTTTTACAGCAATTCAAAGAATAACAGGAACTTGTAATTGGGGGTCATAAAATAGAATAGCCCATTTAGAAGATAAGATGGAACGAAGATGGGTGGAATGCTGTTTATCGCTGAGACTTGTACTGTATGTATCAGGAGAACTAAGTTTTGTACGCTTTGGCTGAAGAAGAATGAAAAGCACAAGGACAACCTTTTCCTTGCTGAGATGGTCAAATGTTTCTTTGCTGTTCCTTGGCCTGGGCTTGTTACTGGAAGGGACTCAGTTCCCCTGACTTTGGTGGGGTTGCAGTATCCATTTTTCACATCAGGCCATGCATTCAACAGCTACACGCAGAAAAGAGCTACAGCACTGACAGCTAATGCGCATACATGCCTTTGTTCGTAAAACTCAATCATATTTGCTCATTTCACATAAAAAGGACATAATCTGGTAAGGAGAGGAGCAGAGCTGCTGCTTAGAAACAAATCACCCAGCAACAGGCCACTAGTGCTCCTTACTTGTAGCCTAAGAATACTCTTAATTATGCAATTTCTGGGTTTTCAGTTTTTTTCTCATGGACAGTAATCTATTTTTTAGCTTCATTCCCATTGAAAAAGGATTTGATTAGGATCTGTTGCCATTTCAACAGTTTTTGGCCACAGGAGAGCCTATGCTCAGTACTTCTGCCGTGCTTAGTTCTCCCTCAGTCCCAGCTACGGAGCATCATCTGTCTCCCCCACCTTCCATGCACAGAGGTGGGTACAGCATGCAGCAGCTGTAGGAGCATAGTCAGCCCTTTTCTTCTATTGAGAATTTTCCTCTGTAGTGTGTATATGAAGAAGGGAAAAAGGCGGGTTTTTTTCTACCATATACAACGCAAAACTCATCCATGAAAAACCTTAAGCAGAACAGGCTCAGTTGTCCTCATATTTACACCTGTTTCAGGTAGGAGAAGCTTGGGGGCAAAAATTGGGCCAATGCAGTTAGACTGAAGAATTTAAAAAGATTTATGGGAAACCTGTAAAGTGAGCTCCTAAAGGGCTTTGATTGTTTATGCCCTTTGTTCTTCCGTTCAGCTGATGCCTCAGCTGAAACACGCCTGTCGCTGATGCTGATGCAGAAAGAAGCTGAACTTGCTCCCAGCACTGCTGGGAGCTCAGAGAGCAATGGCGTGGCGATGGGGGGAGCTTCTTTGATGACTGAGAAGCTTTTGCATAAACTAATCCTCTCCAAGGGCTCTTCAGGTGGAATTCCCTTTTCTGTCAGTGTGACGCTAAACACCAGCTTACCTTTTGATCCACACAGAATCAAAGTTGCCTTCAGTCTTCTGAAGTTGTTCCAGCCTTCTTAAAATTTATTTCTTTTTTTTTTTTACTTTATTTTTCTCCCTTTTTACACAGCATAAAATCAAGTCTGTGAGCATTAAGATTCAGAGTTTCTAAAGCGGTGTTCACTGAGAAAAAATAAGATGCAGAAATTTCACATCTGAGCTCCCTTTCTAGTCGATGGAGAAACATAGACACTTCTGGAATGTGATTCATCTTAACCTAAAATTACACCTCCTAAATAGGACAGCTGAATTGCACCCTAGATTACCTATTGCTCTCCTTTGAGTACAAAGTGAGCCAAAGGCGATGGGCTCAGATGTAGCTGTCGAGATTGCAAATGTCCAAAGCTAGGTGAGATGAATCCCAATCACAAATTCTGAAGAGAAGTGCATTTGCATAGGCTGAACAACCGCTTTTAGTATCAGAATGGAGAATAAAATGTCCAAATCGTTCATCTGTATTTAATGCAGTGTTGGAGAACACTTTGGTGAGGTAGCATTGCTTAGACTTTATTCTTTTTTGAACTTTTAAGTACAGCTAAAAGACCAGTTTGTGCTGGGAAATTTATTTGTTGAATCCCATCTTCTTTCTCTATGTTCTAGGAAGAAGGTCATGGTTCTTTCAGATGTATTTGTTATTTGGTCTAATTCACTGAATCATTTTTGCTGCACTCTCTTAGTCTGCTGTTTGCTCATGAACAAATCATTTTGTACACTGAAAATTTCATGTTGTTTCCATTTTTCTGAATTAGGATGATAGAAGAAAAAAAATTAGTTTGATGAACACAGATGGTGCTTTTAAATTACAATAATAGTTTGCAGTTAATAGCTCGCTTTCCATCTTAAGATCTGTGTATTTCACACAGAATCACACAGAATGATAGGGTTTGGAAGGGACCTCTGGAGATCATCTAGTCCAACCCCCCTCACCAGAGCAGGTTCACCTAGAGCAGATTGCACAGGAATGTGTCCAGGCGAGTTTTGAATATCTCCAGAGAAGGAGACTCCACAACCTCTCTGGGCAGCCTGTTCCAGGGCTCTGCCGCCCTCAAAGGAAAGAAGTTCCTCCTCAGGTTTAGATGGAGCTTCCTATGACCAAGTTTGTGCCCGTTACCTCTTGTCCTGTCGCTGGGCACCACTGAAAAAAGACTGGCCCCATCCTCCTGGCACCCACTCCTTAAGTATTTATAAGCATTAATAAGATCCCCCCTCAGTCTTCTCTTCTCCAGACTAAAAAGACCCAAGTCCCTCAGCCTTTCCTCATAAGAAAGATGTTCCAGTCCCCTCATCATCTTTGTAGCCCTTTGCTGTACCCTCTCCAGCAGTTCCCTGTCCTTCTTGAACCGGGGAGCCCAGAACTGGATACAGTACTCCAGATACAGCCTCAGCAGGGCAGAGTAGAGGGGGAGGATAACCTCCCTCGACCTGCTTGCCACACTCTTCTTGATGCACCCCAGGACGCCATTGGCCTTCTTGGCTACCAGGGCCCATGGCTGGCTCATGGTCACCCTGTTGTCCACCAGGACCCCCAGGTCCCTTTCCACAGAGCTGCTCTCCAGCAGGTCAGCCCCTAACCTGTACTGATGCCTGGGGTTAGTCCTCCCCAGGTGCAGTACCCTACACTTGCCTTTGTTGAATTTCATCAGGTTCCTCCCTGCCCAACTCTCCAGCCTGTCCAGGTCCCACTGAATGGCAGCGCAGCCTTCCGGTGTGTCCGCCACTCCTCCCAGTTTTGTGTCATCAGCAAACTTGCTGAGGGCACACTCTATCCCTTCATCCAGGTCATTGATGAATATATTGAACAGGACTGGACCCAGTACTGACCACTGGGGAACACCACTTGTTACAGACCTCCAACGGGACTCTGTGCCACTAATCATAACCCTCTGAGCTCTATCTATTGGCCAGTTTTCAATCCACCCCACTGTCCATTCATCTAACCCACATTTCCTATTTCCTAAACATTGGTTTATCTTGCAATTAGATCATGTGAATATTATCATATCAGTTAAACAGATTGTGTAACTTAATGACAACAGCTTCAGTGGTCTGCCATAAATTCCACTCACTGCCCTTTTTCCTCTAATTTGGGTATCTGCACCGCCAAAAGGCTGTGTTTGCTCAAATGAACATTTGGACATACAGCTTCCACAGTTACGTATAGCCTGCTTAGAAATGCATGTACAAGTTAACCACAAAGTCTGTGCATCTTGTTTTTTTTAAAACTTAAATTATACAGTTCACATCCACATACCTAAACTATGAAATCCAGTCTGTCTAACTGCAGACATCTAATGTGCTACATTTTAAATACCAAAGCAAACCAGTTATCCTAAAAAAAGATCTGATATTTCCTATACAGTCAGTGGTGAGATGTCTTCAAAGGAAGATCCTGTCTGCCTGGATTTCTGGAGGACTTATTCACTAGGCATCTAAAATGCAGGCACAGATATGGTATCTAAATTAGGCTAGCTGAATCCCATTGTAGGCACCTCTTCTTCTTTAAGAATCAATGTTCCCACAGAAGTTAATGGAAATTGAGTCTGTTTAGAATTAGCTCAAGAATTTAACCCAAGTCCTCGTGGAAATTTGTATTGAAGCTGGAAGAAGGATCTGTCAGGTCCATTCTTAGGGCTACGCTCAGTTGCCAGACATTGGCATCTAGTGCCCTTTGAGGTGCCTGAGGATGTTTGAGACCTGTGCATGGGCTGTAGGTGTGACAGAGACCCAATGCCTAGGTCCTTCTGGACTGAACCAAGAGGAGTACCCTTGGTCATCTCAAAGAACACTGGATGCCTTTATGCAAGAAACTGCATTAAGCTCCTAGTTTTAACTGCAGAATTTGAGAAGCTACATACAAGCTATTTTTAGGTTGAAGTGTATAATGGCTTTATTAGCTGAAAAATACAGCAGGGCTTTTTCATTTCCCTGTTGACCAAGTTCTATTCACAGTCAATATTTTCACTCTGTGCCCCCACTTCCTCAGACCTGTGGTGTTCTTATTTTAATAATCAAATGCAGGAAACTATTTTTACCTGTTCGATAATTCCTTTATCATGAAGCACCAACAATGGCAATTTCTTTCATACCAGCCTTACTGGCAAATTTGTGATTTCTTCACTTGTCATTAATATGTCTGATAACTAGGTATCTTCTATATCTATATTAATGAGTAGTAACAAGACCATGTTAGAAATAGGGTCACCTCTTGGTTATGCCAGAGGTCTGGGGGATCAGGATCTAGTTCTCATTACTTTCTTGTATGATCATGACTACTTTCCTTTATGATCATGGGTGAATCATTTTTATCTATATTTCAATTACTGGCAGTAGATCAAAGTGAGAGAGAGTGTCACAGAGAACCACAAACTGAAAAGGAAAGTCCTTGCTGTGTTGTGCCGTGCAGATGTACCAGCTCATGCAAAAGCTGCTCAGTGCTCAGGTTAACACAGCATGGTCTCAGGCCATGCAGACAGCTGAGTTGCTCCATACCCGTCCTTGCAGAGGAGGTGGATCTGTGGGGACCGCCATCTCCAACCTGTCTGCACCCAAGAGGTCTCAGGTCTTGTATAGATTAAGCCTGGGTTTCTGAGACCGCTAACCCAGGGCCATTCCCTAGACTTGTTGCAGCCAGCAACGTCCTAATGATCAGGTACCAATAACTGAAATTTATGCTCATTTACAGCAGCCAATCTGGGCTACAAGGTGCTGAGCTCTTTCCACTACTGAAGGAAGAGCTGGGGTAACTCAGTGCATTACAGGATTAGGCTCAGTTGCCTCAACCAGACCCATTTTTCTACCACCTTCCCAGCCCTCTCTAGCTCTGTCGGTATCAGCTGTTATCTTTTAATAGTTTTAATAACACTATTGTTGTTCTTCTTTAGCTAGGTAAGAAAATCCATAATCCAAGCTGTCTGAAAATTGCCTGATAAGATGTTTGGAGAAAATTGCCACCCACATACTGTATTCCTCTGCAATGTATGGGAGCATTTCCAGCACTTGTACAAGATGAGAGAACGTGTATTTACAAATGCAGATACGTATGTTTAAACATAAATATACAAATGCAGATAGGAAAATTGGATGGGGAATTGTTTATATGTGATTTAAAAAAGCTATCAGGATAGGCACACTAGTCATCTAGCTCTTTAAACATGAGCTTGGCACCTTTATTTTTCTTGTACCTCTTAATACTTACATAAAGTTACAAACAGAGGTAAAGCTAATTACTTGCATAGAAAAAAATCAGACTTGCAGAAGCCAAACTCTTGATACCCAAGTATGTGAAACTGAACATCTAACCTTGCATTTTGGCAGTCTGGTAAAAGCAGTCTGATCTCCTAATTAGAAGAGGAGCTGTCAGTGGCAGACCACTCAGAATTGGATCATTGCTCTCTCTGTCTAGACAAGGATTTTAGACATCTACCTTTAAATACATGTATTTGAAAACATTGGTTGCCACACTTATGTCCAACACAATGGTGCGACACTATACAGTTAAGGGTCACTAGGGTGCGAATGGATGTGATTTCACTGGTATGGGTGATAATGGATAGCCAGAATATCAAAGCTAGTAATATATTCATAGCTCTGGCCAATAGGACTGACTTGTAGCATTATTTCAGATGAAAATAGTTATTATTGCAGAATTACAGACTTTAAAAAGAAAACTGTAACTCCCAAAAAATCACACTTTTAAAAGCCTAGCTTTTTTAGCTCTAACTAACTGGAAACTACTAAAACCAGTCTCTAATAAATAACCCCAACAATTTTAGCCTTTGTCCCAAGGACCTCTTCTCTGATACATCCCAAGGCAACAGCTGAGATGAAGAAAATGTTGTTCACTTCATTCCTCAGATGGGGAGAAAGAAGCCTGTGAAAAATGTATTTTTGTATTGTCAAACATTGTCTCATTGTCTTGAGTTCCAGTCCTGCCCTTCATCCCTGCCCAGTTGCTTAAATGATAACTAAATTGTTAATGGACAGCAACAATCCATTCTGCATTCATTTCAGTTATTCGGTGTATTCCAAATCTTGCTTACATCCATTATCACTTAGTTACCACAAACACACATCCAAAATTTCAGTGTGTGTGGAATTCTCTCCTTCATTACAAGTCTGTAGATCTTAGCAGTAGTCTTCCCTACCAGACCATATGAAATCTTGCACCTTGTAGGCCAATAACATCCTTAAAAGAAGGAAATACACCACTCGATTTTTTTTTCACAAACCACTGAGACATGACTAGTGTTTCTGTTCCTCTTCTACACTCTTCTTTCTGAGTACCCTTCTTTCCAAGGCATCAGGAAATGAGTCCCTCACTCTACTTGTACACTGGTCATAAATAGGTTCATTTCACAGATGTTTTATGAATTTGAGATAATCTAGTAAATGTTTTGGGCAAATCCATTTATTTTTTAGCTCCTGAGATTTCAACAATGGGTTAACCTGAATGCTGTTTAATGCTTCTAATATCAAGAATTTGGAGCTGCAGCTTTATAAAAGATCACTTAAGCTGCTCAGTAGGGTTTCTGTCCCCTTGTGGGATTACCTAACCTTTCTAAACTGGGGGCCAGTTCTGCTGCCAGCACGGAGGAGCCCAAGGATATCTGAGGTATTGGCATGAGGTTGGCTAAGATGACACAGGGCCATTGGGAGATCTGTGCCTTTCTGGCACCTGGAATTCAAGCAGGATACAACAGAGCATCTAAAGGGGCTCCAGGTGCCTATGTGTGGGCAAGTGAACCAAGTCGTTCTGCCTGAAACTCAATACAAGTGAGAGATGGTCAGTCAAGTTGGCAGAGCTTCACTCAACTTCCCCTTAGAGTGTGACGTCTGATTTGGAAAACAAAGCCACTGCGCTTTGCTGTGGACATAGATCAATAGAGAATCCATCCCCTCATCCCACCAGCAGAGAAACAGGGTAGAAATAATGATTTCCAGTCTACTTTGGGATCATGAGGCCTCTATACCATCTTCTGAAGGCAGTGTGAGAAAGCACTACCTAGCCCCAAACGAATTTCATTTTGCGAAGGTGGCCTGGTTCTACCCATGGCTGAGTGTTCTTTCAGTTCTGCCATCCTATTGACACCTGCATGAATGACACTGGAAGAAGGCAAGTCTTTCTGTTGATCTAGGTTTGCACAGGAGCTGAATGGATAAGCCATCACACATGCAAACGTGCCTGGAAATGGGATCAGAAATGACATTATCAAACGTAAAAGAGGAACATTCCTGAGTAACTGCTTTCAGCGCTTACCCAACTCGAGCTTATGGTGGGCTTAGCCAAAGAGCGCTCATGAATAGATATTTTGTTTCAGTCAGCATACTGTAGGTAACATTTGCTTTACATTTTCCAAGAGATCCTGCTTCTAACATCTGCTTATGGCAGTTATTAGAAGTTTTATTTGTTCAGTTGAGTTTTCTGATGATAACACTCATAGCTGTTCTTCACAGTCAGCTGTGCCTCACGCGGCTCTCTGACTTCTATGCTTTGGGATGTAAATATTCCCCCCAGCGCCTGGCCAATTGCACAGGAAAGTCTCGCAGTCCCTCTTGACATTGACAAAGGTGGTGGGATTCAGTCTGAGACAAAGCATCCCAAATTCAGCTGTCTACATGTCTTGGATCTGGCAGGCTCATTGCGGTAATCCTGGGACAGGTTCATCTTCCCTAGTTGCAACACAACCAAATTGAGAATACTTCCTAAGGCAGGTACTTCCAGCTTTTTTGTGCCACGGGGATATCGGGCACCAGATAAACAATAGCTCACTGAATTTCTTACTCTGACAAGCTAGCTGTGAATTAACCATCTACTCCTGCTGTATCATTATAAAGATAGCTCCCGCATGTAATGGCATAGGTTGTTCTAAATTAATAGCAAGAATTTAGGTAACCCGAAAGTGAATGCTTCGATATAAATGTAGGGAAACCGTTACCTACAGAAGGTGGGGGTTATTTATCTTCCATTTACAGGTTGTTTAACTCTTCCTGTCTACTCTCTCATTGTAATTACAATGTCTGCTGGGATTTACCTTTAATTAAACTAGACAGAGCCTAGATAATTTATACCAGTTACATATAGTTCTGAATAATTCAACAGCTTTTGTGTAGCACCTTTACTTGGAGTGAAACTTGGAGTGAAAGTTCTCATACAGCCCAAAGGAATGTTAAGATTGGAGAGTAAGTTTTTTATAGAAGCATTTGTGTGTAAGTAACAGAAAATGACAATATGCCTGGGAACCCGAAAATTCTAGCAAAAAAGAGAATTTATAATATAACTGAAGCCCAGGAGGTAGAGCACAGGTATTACAGCTGAGGCAGTCTCAGTGTCAGCTGGGAGGACAAACAAAACAACTTTTCATTTTAATGGAAATACCGGTTTCAAACACTCCTTGTCTTTAGTTTTCAGCCAGCCCACAGTATCACAGTGACTGATGCCCTGTAAACACACAGGCACAAAACACAGCTGTATGAAATAGATCCAGCAGTTTGGGTGAGCATCTCAAAAGGTTTCATCAAACATTGTTGTCCATAGCTTGACTGTGAATCTGAGTTGACTATGTTTGCTTGCCGTTTTGGCTAGAATCAAAGTTTTCAGAGTACAGAAGAAATGAGATACATTCATTAAGGGACTGTTTTAAAGACTTGAGATAGGTTGTTGGGTTTTTTCTGCTCATTCTTGCTTGGAATCTCATCTCTTTATCACAAACATAGCCAGATGCTTTGGACACATGTAACCAACAATTCTCTTGGGCTAAGATTTTCTTTCAGTTATTGGCAATTTCCTCCTGATGTAGGATTGATGGAAATTTGCTATGTACCTCCCCTAAAGAGAACCAAATGAACACAGCATAGACATGAATTCATGTGAGTTTGTTGGCTTTTGGATACTGCTTAACCATAAACTTTTTAAAACTAGCTGATATTTCTGTACAGCAACTTCAATATCCAGGCTCCAAGTGGTATTTACAAACACACAATTCATCATGCATTGGCTACTAGGTTTAGAAGGCAGTTTGTCCTTGAAAGCTTATTAGTTTTCTTCAGGCATGGAATTTGTGCTAATAAATGACATTACCTCTCTTTACAAGCCTACCTGCAGAATAAATTTCTTTTAGCCTGAACATGACAATTGTGTCTAGGTCACTAGGGTGGACTTCGCCAGTGGAAACTGGAAGTCTGCTATGAGCAAGCAGTATTTTTGTTAGTAAACCATGAGTCCTGTAAAGGGCTGGCTGGCCTTCTCTTACTTTATGATTTCAGACCAGTATAAAAACCTCTGATGTCAAAACATAGACATTTGTTGGTGGATTAAAACAGAATCTCAGCTGTAGCGAATGTCTATTGATCCCTTCCTCTGGCTTCCAGAGACTCTAAAGCTGGGGCTGGCAGATAAAACAAAATGAATGGGTGCTTTTTTGTACGCTAATGGCATGGTGAGTTTGCAGACAGCTGCCAGCTCCTCACTCTTCTTGTTCCTTCCATCCTCTGCCCCCAGCTATTGTCTTTGGAGACTTTGCTATCACTTGCAATGCTTGGTCCTCAAGCCAATGCATGTAAATTTGGCACCTTTATGCAATATGGAGCAGGATGCTGAAGTCAGAGGTGAAGGCCTGCCCAAGTGACTCATGTCCTTGGCATGCAGGAGGGCAGTGAGTGCAGAACTGGTACATCCACCACTATTTGGGTCCATCTGGAATGAGAGGAAAATACCACAAGGAGATTCTTCCATAAGTGAGCCAGAAAAACTCAGCATATTTAACCCACGTGCTCCTTTAGCTTTTATTGTGCTTGACTCTGAGCAAGTGCTGTGGTGGTGCGGAGGGTGTGGCAGATGCTCTACCCAAGTGCTGAGTTTGAGATCAAAGTAGCTGCACGTAGGAGCAAATCTCAATTCATGTCAAAAACTAAGGTGCCATCACATTAGTTTTTCTTTATTACAGACAGATTTAATAACTGGTTATCAAGCAACATTTTCCAAGATTAAAACTTGGTACTACCAATGACACTACTGCTCCCCTTCTGCAATTGTATTAGTATAAAAGAACATTTGCTGTATGAGAAGGTCAAGCCATCCTGGTAATAAGCAGCTTTATATCATAGTATGTCTGCTCAAACTTGGAGTGGTGGTAGTATATCAATGTGGCTAAAAAATTCCTAACCGGAATGGAGAGCAGTAAAAACGTGTGGTGTAGTCCAGCTGGGTAATTGGATTCTTCTTCAGTGCATCCTCTCAGCTTTAAATCAGTTAAGTTCATTTGACCAGTGAAAGCAGGTTGAGGGGTCCAAAACCAGAGACCATGAAACAGGAAGAGGGAAATACTTTCACTTCTCAATTTCTACTTTGGCTGGAAATTGGGTCCCTGCAGAGGGATAGATGGATGTGCTAGCAGTGGTAGGACACTCAGAGCTGCTGCTCCATGAACAATTGCAAAGGACAGTCAGTGTTTTCCCTCTTACTCACAGCATGCCCCACAGTCCAAGGCAAGATACAAGAAATATAATCAACTTTTATGATCCGATAAAGAAATTAAATTAATGAGAAAGGCACTGGCCACAGCAGCAACAGTTTTATTTAGCAAAGATTAATGATATTTTTTTTTTTTTTTTCCCCAAAAGAGCTTTAGCGTTCAGTGCCTCACGGAACAGTACCTTTCTGATGGCCCTTAGCACTGAGCACTCAATGTCCTTTTTCTAGCGAGGAGTTGGTATATGAAACCCTGTGGTGTGCTTGGGGAACTTATAATGCTGTAGAAATGCTGAGACTATAACACCTGAACTTTCAGAGAGGATTTAGGAAATAAAGCTACATTATGATGCTAACGTCTGCACACCACCAGATTTCCTCCCAAAATACTGCTAAGATTAGAACATACAACCTGAGAAAAATAAATAAGGCAATTGCCAAATAAATGGATTTATATTCTTAGGGGAGAAAAACTTTTCAAGCTTAATCTGGAAAAATAAATATCTTCTATTCTAACTAACTTTTATTTTCTGTTTTCCTATGCCAGAGACGACACACGCAATAGGATATGCACTGCTAATTCCAGATAGAATAAAGTTGTTCACCTAATGGTAAAACGTGTATGTGCGTATTTTGGGAAGGATAAAACAAATACTTCATGTTTTTCACTTAATTTATAAGGTTATTTATAGACCCCCAACAAAGAAACTATTTTGTTCAACTGAAACGTGTCCCAGCTGACAGTAAATATCAAGCCTTACATTTTTAAAAAGAAAAAAACTTTCCAAATGTGACAAAATCCTTTCCCTCGTGCCCTCCACGCATGGGAAGACAGATAAGAGATGTGTGGGACCAGTGTTCATTTTGGTGACTTTTCCTTTCTCAGGCAGCTGCCATGACTTTTGCTGAGAGCCTCCGGGGAAGGCTGGGGAGAAAGGAGATGCTCACCTGAGTGATGGATGGGAGGGTGATGGTAGGTTCAGCAGCGGACCTGTTTTGGAATCAAGGTGCTGTCAAAGGCCCTGCACAATACTTGGCTGCCTCCTTTCTGCCTCTATCCTTCCTACCTGCAAGAGGAAAACAGTGATTTCTGTTTCCTTCTGGGGTAGAGGCTGACTTGTTCCATTGAGTGTGCAGAGCAGATGTGGCAATCTGAGACACAGCATCATTGTGCCACAGAATATGCACCCCGATGCTAACATCTCCCCATCATAGTGACATGAGACATCCCTTTCAAATGGGGGACAGTGGTAAAACACGAGTCCTTGTGGAGCTGGACCCTGCAGAACTGGGTCACGAGCCTAGCGATGGGTGCGAGGCAGGCTGCATCCTCAGGGGTACTGTGCTGTCCCAGGGGCAGGTTCAGATGGGTATTTTCACATTCATCCTCATGACCTAGAATTTCTAAGGACTCAACAACTCTAAAATGCGTAGTGTCAGTGCTGGGCTTAGGGATATTTATTCATCCACATTTGTTTGACTGCAAAGAGCCACTGGTAGCATCCATATATTTATATATATACACATTATATATACATTATATATTATATATTATATATTATATATTTTATATATATTATATTATATATATTATATGTATTATATATACATTATATATACATTATATATATATCCTTTGTTTTGCTACTTGCAGACACACACTCACATGGGTTTTGTTTACAAGCTGAAGAAATGGTTGTTATTCATGCAAAAAATATGACGGGTAACCATGTGGATAAAAGGTATTAGCGTATGAATGTCCTGTCCCTGCTCTTGATTGCTATTCATTCTTGACTGCTTCTTGCTCATTGCTGGAATAACTTCCCAACTACATAAGAAAAAGGATTCAGTGGTACCTGTGTGCATAATTATAATACCAATAGATAATAAGTAGAGATAGTGAATATATTTGAAGAAAACCAGGATCAGCTTGCAAGCAATTTGTGAGCAGGAAAAAGAGCAAAATGAGTGCAATAATTTCCTGTATTTAAATTAAGTTGAGAGAAGTCTTTGTAATGGGTTTATGGTAAACAGACAAGGGAATGTCACTGTCTTAGTTATCTGAAATATGCAGCAAGTTGAATCTCTGTTGGGACCCATTTGTGTTTATATTCTGCACTTACAGTCTGCAGAGTATTTACCTGCTTTTTGAAATGCTGATTTGGAAGCTTTGGCATCCTTTGAAAACCGGTTTACTATCATCAGCGGGTAACCCGATACAGAATTCTTGTGGAATCCAGCAGGATTGTTATTAACTTAAGTAACGACTCAGTTAAAGAACAACATTTTCCACTATGTGTGTGCAACAATTACATATTTTATAAGTTCGTCAAAAATCACCCATTTTTGAGGGAATGTTAGATTTTAGTTCAAAAACCAGCAAGTGCCAACTTCTTCACAGTCAAATTTGGAAAAGAAAAAAACCTGAGGAATTATTAGCAAATTGCTAATAGTCAAAGTGTACATTGAGGAATGAATACAGATGGAGTTTTAATTACACTCCAAGACTGATACACATAATCAAACTGACATGCAGGGGTGATAGACCATTCTGCTATGGTGCTGCAGAATAAATCAGTTTCCATGAGATGAAATTCAGATGTTCCCATAAAAAATAAATTCATGTACAAGGTGTTTTAACATATAGAGATATGTCATATGTGAGGTATCTCAACTTTTGCTCTGGGCTTACAATTGTATCATTTGCATATTTTAAATATTAGATATTAATATTGCAGTGCTGCAGTTAGAAACTGGTTGTGGTTGGATCAGAAAAAGGTTTCCTTCTAAGATCCTAATTCTGTTTTTCACTACATGCATATACTGGCACAAAATAAATTCTTTTCATTGGTGTTTTACAGACTTTCAGCTGCTTTGGAGATTTGAGTCCATGCATGGTGGATGGATCTGCTTTGTTACTGTTTGATTAGTGTGAAGAGTACTTTCATTACACCCTTGGGCTTCCCAAAGGTTTTATTAAGGACATTCTTTCCTTTTGAAAAATGTACGCATGGAGAGCAATTGAAGAGGGTTTAGGCTTAATAAGACAAGAGGGGCTACAGAGAAAACAAAGGCAATAGCTAGCAAAAATCCATGCAGAGGATGTTGACTTTTTCTCTTGCCCTTGGGCTGTATGTACAGAAAGTATCCTTTTCTCTCACAAATCCCATCTGTCATTTCTAATTTCTAAGAAAGGGTCTGGCAAAGAAACATGAAGAATCTCGTAAGTGTTAGAATTACTGGTGGTGTACACTGGAAATATAACCAATATTTTTTTTGACAGAAGAGATTGATGTCGGATAAATGCAGTTCAGTTATATTGAAAGTTGCCAAAATTTGCAATACAACCATTTAATTGAGATATATCCTCATGTTGAAAGAAACTGTTTTCATAGTGTCAAAATATATTTATTTCTGTAGCTAAAATGTTTAATTGTGGCTTGACATTTCAATTCTTTTTAGTTTGGCCTTGTATTGCACTAACAGCATTGTATTTCTAACACAATATTAGAATCTTTTATTTAGTATACAGTATATAAACATTTTCACAACATAAAATTTTGGTATTGCTAAAGTAAAGATTGGGATGTCCTATATTTAGATTTGTTTGACATGTTGTTGCAAGGAGAATTTTAAAATATGGATTACTTTTTTCTTCCTCCTGTATCTCAATGAAATGTCAGACTATTAGAAATTCCTAGAAAATATTCTGTACAGGTCTAGTTAAAATTAATTAATATTAATTAATCCTGTCAAGGAGAAAGTAAATTTCAAGCAATGAGTGAAGAACAAACAGTAAATGGTCGATTAGTAAATGGTTTGTCACAAGCTCTGAAACAGAAATATTGAGCAGACCATGAAGCTGGGGATCAGGGTCATAGTTCCCCAGCTGTGTGTCATGATTATTTATTTCTTCATGCATATACATTAGGAATTTATTGCAAAATGTATAAAATATGAAAAGCCTGATTTTCCCTTCAATACACCACCAGTGTAAGAGCAATATGAGAGAAGTATCTAGCCATGTATGGATTATTAATAAATTATTTAGAATATTTATGGTGCTAATGTTACTTTATCCAGCTCTGTTCTCAAATAAGCCAAAGGTAAACCCCCTATGCTGAGACATTGCCAACTGCTTTTAAAACCTCATCCATAAGCTGCAAAGCCCATTTCCAAATATAGATAATTAATTCCCCTTCCATTTGAATGCATAAGAACTGGTAATTATGTATGCTGGTCATATTTACAGGGATTTTTGCAACTAGCACCTGACTCCAAATGCATGATAGTATCCATGCTTGCTGCAAACTAAAGGAAATCTGGAGAAATTACTTAGAGATTTGAGCTATTTTTCATAAGACTAGCTAAATACTAGGCTATTTAGCATGACTGGGCAAGATTTTACATTTGAAGAGCAGGAGGCACCATGGTTTCTACCCTAATCTTTAGAGCAATCACAAACTTTCTGTTGGGATAGGAGTTTTTATGCTCATTCGTGGCACGTGTCCCAGAGATTTGCGACAAAATGTAACTGTGGATATCTCAACCTCGTGGGTGATGTCTTTCAGCTGTGTGCTCTGTGACTGTGTAGTCTCACTAACTGTGCACCGAAGCCTAAAGAAGAGATTAGAGAGGACTGAGGTGTTAAAACTGGGGCTAGAGCACGTGGGAGATGTTTTCCATTAAGGGAAGTATTAACATCATTGCTAGCATAGGCAGGGACTCCTTTCTCAAGGTCACCCAAGAGAATTCCCTGTAACTAAGTACACAGGATGGTTGAAATCTTCCCGTCGCCAGAACCAGGAGCCCCTGCCTGTCCTGAGATCAACCTGTGTTAATTGCAACAGCAATTTGCAGTGAAACTTAGCAAAAGCGATGAAGTCCTCGTTACTCATCAGGACAGAACAATTGAAAATGCCACAGAATGGTAATAAAGAAGTATCTTGGCAGTGGCGTTTCCCATTCATCACTGGAATTCCTTTTATCTTCTTAGCCTTTTTTTTTCCTGAATGGGTTATCTTGGATTCTGTAATCTCGTCTTTGAGGACACTACTAGTAGGTACAATGAATCTGTGTTGTACGTATTGCGTTGTTCGAATGGGCTTATGACTCTACCCTGAGCAAAGTGAATTAGTATGCAAAATGTCAATACAATGTTAAATTAAACAGCACATATTAATGAAAGCCATTCAATTTGGTAAAGTAAAATGAAATCTTAACTGAGCAGAACCGATTATTGTATAAAACAGAATGGATAAAAGGCTTGACTCACCCATTGTCTAGACAAATCACTCAGAAACATGTGGGTTGGCTTTAGAACCATTCACATAATATAAAAGCTTATTTGTAATCTGTTTGCCAAATTAAAAATGTTTTTTGATTTGACTTGTTTGTAAGCTGTTAAGAAATACGATGTGTTGCCAGACAGCTTAAGAAAATTAGCAAAAAGGTAAACAACTTGCCTAATGGCAGACAACAGATCCAGAGTAGGGCCAGGAAATTATTTCTGGTGCATCATTTCTCCTCCAGAAAATGTAGTTTTGATTGACTTAAAACTCTTAGTAAATTCCACTTGAATTCAGCAAATATTTTTGCTAAGCAAAACTACAGAACACAGGAAAAAATGGAGATGTTGAAATCAGTTTTTTGAGGTAGGGTCACACAGAGGTTTGGACTTCTTTTTCAAAGGCAGCGAGAGTAAGAACATGGTCATCATCACTTCTCAAAGCAGTGATTAGGACATTGTGGAAAACCAAGTTTGATTTTCTTCTTTGCCTGATCTACAATGCAAAGGTTCACTGATAAAAAATTACTTCCATCACCCCAAATTTGCATGCTTTAATGCTTTGAATCAATGCCTGCTGTGCAAGCAGGGTGCTGGCCAGGGAACACCACCTCCTCCAGTCCCCAACTGCCTTCCTGGCCACAGGCAGGACTGCGACCATCACCTCTCCACAGGAGATGGAGGGAGTAAGCCCAAAGAGCCCACAGGCTGCGGGCGTCAGCAATGTGCTCCAGGGAGTCATGCCACAACCCTCAGTCCTGCAGGATTTAATGAAGTCAAACGTCCACAGGACTCCTCCATGGGTACAGCATGGGTAATTTCATATTTGTGAAGATATGAACTCTGTCTCTGCTACTGCCTACACACCTTCCTCTTCTTTGTCCTGTACCACGCATTGAAAGAAGGAAAATTATAACTATACTTACAGGAGCCTGTGAGAATTGCAGGCTCTGCTGAAGCCTGTATTTTCCTCAGCATTTCAATGTTTTCTAAGATCAATGAAAGTATTTTATTTTTTATTACTGTTTCAGCACACTGATTAAATGTTTTCTGTGTTTTTTTTCCCAACTGGTTTTCTTTAGAGCTTTTTCACACTAGAAAATATTTAATATTTTTTCCTCTTCTCTGAGCACACATACAGGAGCGCTTTTGACCATGTTTACTGGGAATTGATTGATTATATTCCTTATTTTGATTGCCCACAATAAAAATATTAGTTCATATAAAAATCTTTTCTATTGAGAAATGGTACACGGTAAATTGCTACACATGCTCTCCTTTCAAAGAATTAGGAACAATAGCTTGTACAGAGTATTATTAATCACTATTCCAACTGCAAGCACAATGGAGGGCTGCAGTGTTGGATTTTTTTAAAAGAAAACACATTAAAACACATTAAAAATCTCTCCCCAAACAGGCTTAGAAACTCGCTTCATGTCTTGGCTGCTGAAACTTAGCAAACAGTCTGCCCGTTGCCATCTCCCTCTCTGCTGGCATGGTCTTGGTCTTTCCTTTGAGTCAATTGTTGGTAACGATGCGATTTGGTAGCAATGGGAATGTTCACCTTTGGGAAGGCCAGCACAGTCACTTCACCAGTGCCATGACCAAGAGCCCTCTTGCACTTGCCCTAGTACCGTTTATATCTCTTCGCTGGGACTCCCTCACTCGAGCTGGCAAGGCTGCTCCAGGGATGCTGCCGGGCAGCAGCACCAGTGCGACAGGGGTCCTGCAAGGAATTGTATACAGCAACTTCTTATGATAAAAGTCACCAGTGGGATTGCAGAGGCAGACACTCAGAAGCTGGAAAATGCCAGAGCTGAGGTCACCCATGCAAACTGCATTTGACCACCTTGTGCATATCCATTATGATGCAGCCCCAATTACATGTGCACATGCAATTTTTTTGACCCTTGCCATACTCAATGCCAGCAAAATCTTAGCTATGCAGTTCTTAATTTTTAAGTCATTGTCTTTCCAACTGTAAGAAGTTTTGTCACCTAGTTTTACTCTTTTCTTTGTACATTCAACAACATTCAAAGGGAGAAATATTAACTGAAAGCTTTTGATGACAGTGTTTAAGAGCAGGAAGCAGACTTCCAGTCCTTCCTCAAAACACAGTGGCTCTGTAAACAAGGCAAGGTCCTTAAAACTTTTACAGTGTCTCCAGCTCCCATCCTATTCATGACTCACTGATATGCTTAAATTGAACCCAGCTGTTAGCTGCTTGCAGTGGAGGCTGCATCTTATTTATTTAAAGCCATTTACATTAAATCAGAGATTTGGCTGGTCCCCTGAGTGGTCACTTAAGGCAGGTTTAATTGTATGGGAAAATAGACTCATTAATGTCAAATGGAAAGCAAGGCCAATTAAAATTTACAGCAAGCTATTACCAGTGTCTTAATAAGGAATTAATTAAAAGATCTGCTAAAATAAATTGACCGAGTATGTATAAATTTTGAACTTGAAAAAAGAACCAAAGTAACTAAGAGAGGGGGAAATAAACTGGGAAAGGACTTATAGAACCATAGAATGGTTTGGGTTGGAAGGGACACCTTCCACTAGACCAGGTTGCTCAAAGCCCCGTCCAACCTCACCTTGTGAACCAAGCCCGGTGGGGGTCCGAGCCCCCCCGGGAGATCCCAGGCATCCCTGCTGGGGCTGGGGCTGCCCTTGGCAGGTTGGTGCCCGGCAACCCGGGAGTCCTTCCGTTGGGCTGCGGGGCTTGAGGTCTGGCTGAGCCTCCTCCCTGAAGGAGCCAGTCTGAACTGCAGCCAAAACTTAACACATCTGTCAGTTGAAATCCACGTGTTGTCCTCTGAGCCAAAGCACTGACACAGAAAGAAACCCCCTCCCTCTTTCTTATGCGGTCTGTAGGTATTCAATTGCCAGCACGCATCACTTCCAGCAGACACAGAACATGTTTTGACCTGTTTGCTCAGTCCAGATAAATCAACAGAAGTTGAATTTAGAAGCCCTAATAATTGCAGCAAACTACTCCATTTATGAGTTGCAGGGCAATGATTATCTACTGAAATTTTTAGATTACAGAAGCTCTCTTTTCATGGATGGAAAATGAATTAAATTAGTGAAATAAATTATTTGCTGCAAATTATTCATTGCGCTCCTGTTGTTTGCTGCTCTGTGATATGTCTGATAAAAAACATTCATCAAGTAAGCATGTCTCACTCTTTTCAGCTACAAAAACAAGGTTTTAATTCATCATGATTTTCCCTGACCCTTCTTGGGATCATTTACATATGTCAAAGTGGACTTAAAATGCTACCAGATTTCTAACATTTCACAGGCACACTGAAAGGTGTAAAGAACTCTGAAAAGGTGCAAGACGAGGGAGAATAAAGCACAAGGATTTTAGCAGCTGCACTAAGTAAAGACTTTATAAGGACTGATCTGGCATTTCAAAAATAGTTTCTTCCCAACCTTTTGAGAATGTGCTGAGATTTATCATTTGAGAGGAGCTGATTTCACCTTTCAAACTGAACAATGTAGGTACTAATCCTGTATGCCTATTTCGTAGGTGTTGGTTCTGTAAAATTACAGGGGGGGAGAAAAGCCTTTTTGGAAATTAAGTTGGTGCTTTCTGTGTTGGTCATGCTGGACCACACATTGATTTCATACCATTACCTGGAGAAAAGCCAAAAGGTCACTGGAATGAATCATTGATCAAAGAGAGTAGGTGTCTGAGATGATTAAATCCGAGGATTTAAACCCAAAGAACCTGTTTCCCTACACTGATGCAGCCTGACAACATTTTAAGCCTAACTTTCCCAGATCTCAGTTCTGTTTTGCAAGAACTGGTAGTCAGTAATCCCATCAACATTTTCCCCTGTGCAAGCATGTCACTGCTATTGGCATCTTAAAATTTATTTTGCTAAAATAAAGATAAACCATTCATGTTAGTGGGCAAGGAAGTCCTAGATGGGTAAATATTTATTGCTGAACCAACAAGACCTAGGGTTTTTCCATATCTCCAAGGTATTTCTCTTGTCCCAAGAAGCTTGCAAGCCTCATTAAACTTACATGTGCCTGGAAAAAAAATTCAAGGGACATCTTGTGTTACACTGACACTATGCAGTACCCTCAGGAACACATGAAGGTGACACTGGCCTACAGAGATTAACAGTATGACTCAGGTGTAGATTAATAGACATTAGCCTTTTCCTGGAACTGTCGCTTGAATAACGTGACCAGCCCCTGCAGTTATTGTTCCTTGCCCTCCATACTGTTCTGCAGCAAGGATATGAGTGACACAACCCAGGCATTTGGAGAAGATTGTGGAGCTATGGTTCATGCACTACTTATTCCTCCCTGTGAGACCGGGTGGCAGGGTGTTACATTTACTGGGTGACTGTAACAGAACAGCAAGAACTCAATTCCCTTGGCTTCAGTTTTTGCATTGCAAATTTGTGCACGGATGTGTGTGACAGACAAAGAGAAAGGATTGTGTTCTTCTGTTTCGTAGGTTTCTTGCAAGTCTTCCTCTAACACAAATTCCCCTCTTCCCTCTCATGTTTTCACTCTCTTCAATCATGTTAAGAGCTCAGGGACAAGGCAGGTCACTGCAAGGTCTGGGAAGGGGCTGGATCAGTGATTTTAACTCATGGCTTGTGCACCCCCAAGTGTCATGAGCTACCTCCAAAGGGTATGTGAGGCTATGTGCATACTCCATGCCAAGATGAGGTCTGGTGCACAACCTCTTACTAATCCCCCATAAGTTTCTGGCAAAGGAGCAGAAATGGAGCACAGGGTACTCACCAGGGTCCCCCTCCCTGGGTGACACAAGCATGAGGACAGCAGGCACATCACAGCTCTCACCTTTCTCCTAGGACACGAGACTAGAGAAGGAAACTATTAGTTGGATTTGTCCCTCTCTATTCTCCTCCACTTAGAAGCTTTTCAGAAGACAGTAAATTGGAAAAGAGCAAAACCTGCTGGTGTAGATCATTCTGCTGTGGCCAGAAACAATTATTAACTGTGTGTTTTGCTGGATCAGAGCCCTCAGGACCCCCTAAAATGTACTGTATAGTCAGATTTAAGAATATAAGAGCATGGTGATAGGCCTATCTGCATGTAAGGGTCTGGGGAACAAATGTCCGTTAAATCCTGGAATTTGGAGAAAACAAGGTTAAAAGGAAATGCTTGTTATTCTGCTTCTACTTGTTAAGTGCTGGCTGTAGTACAAAGCACTGCTGCTGGTAAGTAGCATTCACTGAGAAGTCATCATAGACGTAAATTACTCAAACCTCATCACGGTCAGTTGATCCCAGATCATGCAAACATGGCTAAAACTGAGGGGACACAGCTTTGGGACATGTGTGCAGAGTGCAGGGAAAGTTTTGCTCCACAGCTGCAATGAAAACTTTATGGTCTCTGCTTTGTTCTCAATGACACCAGTACAAATCTACAGTAACTCAATGTCCTGACAGAACATTACTCTCGACTTTCTCCAGTCCCACTGAGAGCAAGATTTATGTTGTGCATTTATTCCAAAACACAGTATTTTTTCCTCTGGCTTCTGCCATCAGAAGAAAACGTTTGGGTGTCTTTCTGCAGCTCTGAATGACTTAATACACGATTATGTTTTGTATTTGATTAAAAAAAATGGGTTTAGAAACCGTTAAAGTGCATGGCAGTATAACAACATTGTTTTACAGCTAGGCAGGCGTATAAATAGCCGAGCCGTGTTTTCTGTGTAGCTGGTGCTTTGCTGGGTTTCACCAGAAGAGGGTAGAATTTGGAAAGGACTCCTCGCAGCCTGGGCTCCCTATTGTGTTGGGAAACAGCAGAGGGAAAACAAGCACAAGTTTCTCCTCTGCACGCTTGCACCGACTGACTGTGTGCAAGAGTCAGCAGATAAACTCTGGAAGACCTTAAAGTAAAAAGAAAACGGAAAGAGAAACAAAATTCCAAAGCAGCTTTCTAGGGAAATCTGTGGAATCGAAGAGAGAAACCGCAACAGTTTTCTGTGGGCTCACCCTGCTGATTGTGTCTCTGAGAACTGTCACTCACTGCACGTTGCATTAATCAGAGCACAGGATTTATTTCTCTGCCGTGACTTCCAACCTGTGAATAAATATCACTTTTAGAGAGAGAATGGGACCTGAAAAGACTCTCGAGCACTGACCAGAGGGGTGAGTTTTATTAAATGGTTTCTTCTCTTTCAAATCTGCTGGAGCTTTCTAACATCCTGCTTTCAGGCACAGCAGCCCGATGACTTGTCTTTTCCCTGCAGCTTGTTGCATACCTCACGAGGCTTTCCTGACCGCAGGTTTATCTCTGTAACCTTTCCCACCACGACTCCGGGTCAGTTTGGTAATGTTTGTAACAGAGCTGACTCGGTGCTGATTTACGTTCATGAGAAATTAAAACCACAAAGCTTTGAAACCAAACAGCAGGCTAAAAATCAAATAAAACCCAATACAATTAAAATGGCAGGTGACTCTAGGTTTCCAGATGTGGACACTGCCGGAGCAGAAAAAAATGAAGAAACGGAGATTGTAGTCAATGTTGGTGGGGTAAGGCAGGTGTTCTACGGAGATAACCTGAATCAGTACCCAGAAACACGGCTGGCAGAGCTGATCAACTGTTTATCGGGGGGATACGATAGCATATTCTCCCTCTGTGATGACTATGATCCTGGAAAGAGAGAGTTTTACTTTGACAGAGATCCAGATGCTTTCAAATGCATTATTGACGTGTACTACTTTGGGGAAATTCACATGAAGAAAGGAATATGCCCCATATGTTTCAAGAATGAAATGGAATTTTGGAAAGTGGATCTGAAATTTTTGGATGACTGCTGCAAAACTCATCTAAGTGAAAAAAAGGAGGAACTGGAAGAAATAGCCCGAAGGGTGCAACTGATTCTGGATGACTTGGGAGTAGATACCTCGGAAAGTCGCTGGAAAAGGTGCCAAAAATACATCTGGAAATTTCTGGAGAAACCAGAATCATCCTACCCAGCTCGAGTGATCGCTGTTCTGTCCTTTCTGTTTATTTTGATCTCCTCCATCGTGATGTGTGTGGGGACCATCCCAGACCTGCAGGTTGTAGACGCAGAGGGGAACCGTATGGAGCACCCAACCCTGGACAGCATAGAGACAGCCTGTATAGGCTGGTTTACCATGGAGTATGTGCTGAGGCTAATCTCCTCTCCCAACAAACTCCACTTTGCCCTGTCTTTCATGAACATCGTCGATGTGCTAGCAATACTTCCTTTCTATGTCAGCCTGACCTTGACCCACTTGGGAGCCAAGCTGATGGAGCTGAGCAATGTCCAGCAGGCTGTCCAGGCGCTGCGCATCATGAGGATCGCAAGGATTTTCAAGCTTGCACGGCACTCCTCCGGGCTCCAGACTCTAACATACGCCCTGAAACGCAGCTTTAAGGAGCTCGGGCTGCTCCTCATGTACTTAGCTGTTGGAATCTTTGTCTTTTCTGCCCTGGGTTATACCATGGAGCAAAGTCACCCCGAAACTTTATTTAAAAGCATCCCTCAGTCATTTTGGTGGGCAATCATTACCATGACCACAGTTGGATATGGAGACATATACCCTAAAACAACACTAGGAAAACTGAATGCTGCCATCAGTTTTCTTTGCGGGGTGATAGCGATCGCCCTTCCCATCCATCCCATCATTAACAACTTTGTCAGGTATTATAACAAACAGAGAGTTTTAGAAACAGCTGCTAAGCATGAATTGGAGCTGATGGAGCTAAACTCAGCCGAGGGGAAAGCCGCAAACTATAAAAGAGAACTAGAGGATCTTGCAAGGGAAGGCAAGGAGGGTCCTTTTTATAGCAGCCGGCTAAAAGTCTCCCACAGTGACACCTTTATTCATCTCCTGTCAGAAGAGAAACACTATAGGACCAGGCTTCAAAGCTGCAAATAAACTGTAAGCTATTGTCAGCGCTAAGCTATAGATTGGGACAACCTGACAATCAACTATTGAACCGACTCGCGGGATCTGTCAGAGTTGGGAGGGAGCACTGCTTTGCTTTTCCAACGTGAATATAAATTAACCCCATGGTATCTCCATCAACAGTTGGTAAGATTTTGCTGTTATTACCCAAAATAAAATAGTAGGACTCCATTGAGATCAGACTGCTTATAATGAGTGCGTTCTGACAAAAATAATTTGTAACTGTTTTAGAGACTGAAAAGTCCTTCCTGATCGGTAAATGTTCGATGACGTGAATGTGCAGCATTGCCACATCAGAACTCTGTACCTGTGACAATAAAGAGCAGCATTTCACAGATTGTGTCTTCCAGGCTGTCTTCAATGCCTTTGCAGCTAGGAGAACTGCTCCGTAAAAAATTAAAGCAGCCTCTCGCTTGTATTAGATTCAGGTTTACAGCAAAACATTACAAGCAGTTTCAGCCTAGAGATAATGAAAATAATATACCATGTGCAGAACATTACAGTCAAGGAATGGTTTCATTTTTGTAAAATGTAATTTGGGGTTGACTTTTTGGATAGGTATCTATTCCTTTTTCCAGAAAAAATACAATTTTCAACACTACCTGAACTTATTTTTTTGGCGGAGATGTAGAACAGAATCAATGTATTTTAAGGAACAAATGAAATAAATATTTATGCTAGCTTTTAATTACAACATAATAATTTATACATGATATGAACTTTCAGGAAGGAATTATAATCAAGTAATTTTTAAAACTATAAGTTAACGCATAGTATTTTTAATTCACTGTTAAAGCAAGAGAAGTTTATAGGGGAGTTTAATTGAGTACATCTAAATAAGAAACTTTAGCTCTTTGAAAGTAAGTGTAGACAACGTTTCAATAAAAATAGTATAACCTCCAACTGAAATTGATTTATGGTAGAAATATCTATCTGAATGAACATATTACTAGGTTATTTTAAAAATACCTGAACAAAACACATCCCACCCCTACTGTATGGTACTGTGAATGTACTAATACTGTAACTGTATGGTTTTGTAAATGTTAGTTTACAGAGGTAGTAGGCGCTAATCAGTATCTTATTCATTAATCAGCATATTAGTCAACACCAGTGTGTAGCTACTATCCTTTCCAAAAGCAAGTGCCTTCTATGTGAGCATTAATTTGGCTCGTGTAATGACTGCAATATATGGGTCTGGTCTCTACCAGAGAAATCCATTGAAACTGGGAGTTATGCCAGCTCAAAGGGGAGGGGAGAACTGGCACGCAGATGTATTTACATACCTTAAAAGTAGGATCCCAAATGATTAAAGGGCTAAAGCAGCTGTCCTTATTTGTTCCCTTTTGTGCTGAGCAGCCCCTCGCCCGGATGAAACACAGCAGCACGAGCCCAAGACCCCCATGCAGGTCCTTGGGACTCTTTTCCTGGGATGCGGGCAAGTGATGGGGCTGTGGCATCCACCCCACAGGAGCAGTGACTGGAGGGGCACAGACCCGCGGGGTAGGCTCTGTGCTCTCTCCTGGCACCTTGTTTGCTCCTGGCTCCTGGCAAAGGGGTGTGTGTCAGGCAGTTGGAAGAGCCCTGTCCTGCTGTGAGCAGAGAGCAGTGGTGGTGTGTAGGGACCGGGCAGGGGTGCGGAGATGGACAGCCACTCACCAGGAACGCTGCCCACTCTTCAGGTCTCCTGACACGGAAATCAACCCACGGCTCCCCCAGGCTGAAGCCCTTTCCCAGCACTACCCCTTGCAAACCGAGTTGTTCAACTCCAGGGATACCTACTCTGTATCCCCATGCCCCATCCCCATGCCAGAACTGCCATCCTCTTCCCCAACCCCATTACTATGTCCTGCCTTATCAAGTAAGATAATTCAAAGCAACCTCTAAACCTTTCTGTACCAGAATCCTTCCACCAGCCTTTGTCCCAAATTCTCTCCTGCCTAAGGCTGACGGCCCATCCAAGTGACCTCCTCAGCCCAAGCATCCCTTCACCCCATCCTCCCCTCTGCATCCCAGCTCCCAGCTCTCAGCTTCTAGGTCTGCTCTCTCAATCCTTCTCATCTGCTGAGACCTGTTCCTTGCTTGCCAGCAGTCTCAGCTCTGCTCCCGCTGGCTGCCCGGCCAGGACCATAGCTGGCTCTCACCAAAGGGAGAGGATGCTGCCCTTACACTGCTGAAGACTTCCAGGACACAAGTATGGGCTGCAGCCATCAAAATTCAGCTTGGGTGGGATGCTGAGGGTGGGAGAAGAGGAAAAGTAACAAAGTTGTGCCAGTCCCAGCCATACACCTTATGTATCGGCGGGGATATTAAATGTTCCTGACTTCCCTCATGACATACAGAGGGTGGCTGAGGATGAATTAAGTTAGCAAAAGTGCTTTCCTGAGTGAGGAAACCACTGTATAAATGCTAAGTAATATGGTTAGCACCACAAGTACTAAATCCTCACTGCTGCACTTTGCAATTTATTTAACATGACATTAAATAAAAAATAAGCCTCTTTTATCAGAAATAATTTTACGGGCTAGATTCTCCAATGAGTTATGCCTTCGAGCACAGGAGTCTGCCTATGCTATGTCAGTATGGAAAGAAAGAGCTTTGAGACAACCTTGGTGCCACTCCAGCCCAGGCTGGTCTCAAGCCAAGCTCCATGTGGTTTGCTGCATTAGAGATCGTATTTGTTGGATCTTTTGCTGTAAGTTATAAGTTCTTAAAAGGCTGTGGGTGGGCAGGATGGATTCCTGCCTGTTTGCCTTGCCCGTGGTGTGGTAACCCTGCAGGAGCAAGGGGAGATGTGGGCAGCGACGGAGGGACGGGGCAGGCTGGTAGCCTGCAGCACATGGCGGGGCTGGAGAAGAGCAGGGGGTCTTACACAGCCACAACCCTGACGGTGGAAAGCAAGAGGCTTTCTGGGGCCCTGGGGGAGACAACTCTTGCAGACCAAGAAACTACCATAAACCACTGGCTTTGAAATCAGGGCTGGAGGGAAGGCTCTGCCCCTTAAGCCCGGAGTGTGCTAGGGGACATTTGTTTTCAATTTTTTTTAATACCCTGTACAACCCAATAGACCTGATTTTCCTTTACCACACGTTAATCTAAAAAAAGGAAAGGACTTAAAAGACTGGAAGGCTTGGGCGTGGGAGGGGAGTGTTAGTGCAGCCCCTTCCCAGAGAGGAAGCAACACCATCCAAAGGCTCTGGCTACATTCAGGTCCCCTGCTCTTAGACACAGGACTTGCTCAAGTCCAAAGTTAGGACAAGCCCTGAAGTCTTTTCAAGGGGGAAACTGCACCATGCTTGGTGCAAGTCTCATTCCTGCACTCTGGGTGAGGTGGGCACAGGCTGCACCCGCTCAACCTACCAGTGACTTCCCCACGTCTGGATCTTCCCAAGTTCTTTGTGGACACTTTGGCTGAGTCTGTACAATTAACGAATGCAAGGCATTCCCAGTGAGCCCATCTCCAGACTCACAGAAAGAGCGTCAGCCACTTCCCCAATGTCTGCAGCATGTGGGAAGCTCTGTAACACAACTGTCTCTTGGGGGACCCCTGCACCTGGTATTTAATACCCTTCTCCTGGGAACCAGGACTGGAACAGCCCAAAAATGTCCAAGTGCAGAAAAATCTGTATAAACCGCCTGGATCTCTCCTGATACCTCTGCTACCCAAACACTCCTCTTTGGAATCCCAGGTGTAAGAAGGAAACGGGTCACCCTTCCCACAAGAAATCAGTAGCTCTGTGAAGAAAATGTAGTACTCTTCTATAGAAAACCCATTGAGCAGAATTATGGAGAAAAAACAGAGCTACTATAATTTTAATTGACATCCCTTCTCATACAGAAACTCCTCAGTTCATGGTGCAGGAAATTTCAGAGCACAGTGAGCAGGTCTTGAGAAGTTATCCCGTATAACACCTGCCTTATGCAGCCAGTCCTGGCTGCTTCCAGAAAACTTTGAATCTTTAATACAGCCTGCAATGTACAGAGTTAAAACTTGAAGGGACCAACTTTTAGTTCCTAACCTACATCAACTTCAGCTGTAAATTTGGGATTAGTTCAGGTTGGGCATCAAATAGCTGTCAGCAGAATCTGATTCAATAGCCTTAATTTAATAACCTACCCAAGGGTAGATTGGTGGCATTTGCTAAGACTGTACGTAAAATGAAGCCTGTTTCTAGCTTCCTGGACACCATAAAGGGTAGAACTTAATAGAGTGGAAATTGCTTTTAGAAGTGTGGGCTCTGCCTGCAGCGGGCGGGGGGGGAGCGCGGCGCCGCGGAGGGGAGCGGGCCGCGGGGGGGGGGGGGGGGGAGCTCCGGGGCCGGGAGCCCGGCTCTTTCTCCGGCGCCAGGTGTGCCCTGGGGGGTCCAGGTACAGGCAGAGGTGGCCGGGGGGCAGGCAGCGCCGGGAGGAGGGAAATCTGGCCTCTCACCGCTGCACCCGTGTCCCCGGTGGCTCCTCAGGCCTTGGCCCCTCCGCCACAAACGGACGGCAGGCCCCGTGCCAGAGCGCCTCGCGCTCCCCCTGCCCCGCTGGGTGGGTGAGCGAGGAGGAGCGGGATGGCCAGGGCTCCAGCTTTGGGGAAGCAAAGCGCGGCATGCTGCAGATGATCTGCGTATTCCTGGTTCTGCTCCTGCGGTAGGATGTGACCGCACACCGGCCGCGCTGTGTCCGTCCTGTCGCTTTCCGTCAGCCGCCATGTCGTCGGATGTGAAGGATGCAGCCCGTGTGCTGCCCCTGCCTCTGCAAGACCCCCGCTCCCCCTTCCAAGCTGCTGGGTACCTGGCTTCACTTTTACAGCGAAGGCCCCGGTGTCTGGCTGTCCACACCGTTCCAGATTTGCAAAGCCGAAGAGGTGGAAATCCATATCCATGTCCTTCTCCAGCTGTACGGGTGCCTGTGATCTGGGGCAGCTTCCAGTTCCCCATCTAAAACACGTCCTGCCTTATGCTTTCGGCCTTTCATTGGGGTTGTGTTTGTTAGCCGTTGCTAGCTGGGGAGAGCGTGACACCTTCCATACTGGCACCTCTGAGTGATCCTGTTCAGTCTGGAGAAGAGGAGGCTGAGGGGAGACCTCATCGCTCTCTTCAACTACCTGAGAGGGGGTTGCAGAGAGGTGGGTGCTGGTCTCTTCTCCCAAGTGACAAGTGATATGACAAGAGGAAATGGCCTCAAGTTGCACCAGGGGAGGTTTAGGCTGGATATTAGGAAAAACTTCTGCACTGAGAGAGTGGTGAAACACTGGAAGAGGCTGCCCAGGGAAGTGGTGGAGTCACCGTCACTGGAGGTGTTCAAGGAACGTGTGGCCGTGGCACTGCGGGACATGGTTTAATGGGCATGGGGGTGTTAGTTGATGGTTGGACTTGATGATCTTACAGGTCTTTTCCAACCTTAGTGATTCTGTGTGATTCTGTGTGTGTGTGAGATGGCTGCAGTAGTTAGTGACACACAGCATTAGTCTCAGGGAAGTGATAAGCATCTAACACGTCAACTCATGCCATGCTCTGGCTGGCGTGTCACAGTCACCTTGGCTTTGGAAACAGCTTCAGGTTCAAGCAGAAATAACCATCTACAGCTAGGTTTTTATTGCTGGACTGCCATATATTTATGATTTGAAGACACTTAAAAAAAAATCAAAATTGTGGGAAATACTAGAATACCACTATTGTCTGCTGTCACGCATGCAGAGAGCTGCCCCTTTCTGCAGGTATGGCACCTGCCACACAGGGTTAATTGAAAAATCCTCTCTGGTCTGTGCATGGGTCAGGGGGAATGTGGACATGTGGAGGCAAGAGCCAACTTTTATCAAACAGAAGGAGGGCTGAGGACCATGCAGCACAGCCCATCTGTCCCTGAATAAAAATGTGTCAGAGGAGACACCAAGACCATGTTGTTTTCAGTCTCAGGTATTCTCTCAATCTATGCTTATTTTTTCAAATGACTACCCCAAATGCTCACCTGAGACTGGATGAAAGAATGGCAAACAGGTGTTTGTTGGAACAGAGCATTCAAATGTCCATAAAAGTAAGGGTTAAGAGATATTAATGAACAATTAACCATACTGAAAGACACAAAACCCCCCACAATCTTCTTCCAGCCACATCTGCATTGCCAGATGTGCTAAAACAAATAGAACAGTGTCCCCTGTGAATTATGCTAGGCAGAAGTGCTTCCTTCCTCCTCTCTGTCAGCACAACCATCAGTCCTATATCCACTGACAAACCTCACAATTTCTTACTCACACAGGTAGGACAGTTGCTGGGCACACACACAGGAGAACGCACTTGCTACCCAACCAGGTTTCTGTGGATCTGTCTCGCTGCCCATTCAAACATTACTGCATTTTGCCTAGACTGTCCATTCATGAATATCAACTTTTTCTTCCCCACCAGCTTTCACGAGACACTTTCCATTTGAGACAGATGGTCCTTAGTGATGTGAGGAATAAGTTCTGCACTGCCTGGTGTAAATCAAACTTCACCGAGAGTTGCAGCAACATAGCACCAGTGTGAAAGTCAACTCAGAGCGATGTATATTGAATTTATTTGCTTCAGCCGTAGATATCCCACTAAACCTGAAACTGGTTTCTCTTCCTGCAATGAACCATATTAGGCTTGAATTCAGTGAGAGCTTTGTCTGCCTTAGGAGTGTTGGGGGGAATGATGCAGCCAAGTGTGCCAGGCTAATGCACAAGGCAGGCTCATGTAAATCACTAAGGGGAAAATGAAGATGATAGGAAGGTCTGAGAGCTCCAGAAGAAACTGTGCCATTTAATTGTTTCTTTTCTTGTTGCTTTCATATGTAGATGAGAAAGCTGCCAGTGTCTCAAAGCTGCTTTTTGTCTTCCCATGTAAGGGGAGCCTTGAGTATCTTTTTAACATGCTGAAAGTCAAGTACTGCTAAATCATTCTGGTCAGTTAAGGATATACAATAGAAGCAGAAAGGAAGGGAGTTCTTAAAAGGAATCTAAGCAGAGGACTCTCTTTAAAAATAAAATCTCAAAATGGAAAGGGAGACTGAACCCTATGTTGTATATGTCTACAAAAATACTGTTATTTTCAGTGCATCACTCTACTGATTTCAATGAAAATGAGGTACCCAAAGGCTGACCCTAGTGCTTTGTTTTTTTGGTTTACGCATGAAATGTTCTGATTCTCTATTCTATAAGGAAGTAACCTGAACACTCTGCAGCAGTTAAACGTCTTAAAAAATGAAAAATATCTGTATTCATCAGACTCTGTGCTAAAGCTCACAAATTCTGTGTTAGAGCTCACAAAACGGTGGAGCTCAGGCGAGCAATCACTGGACGAAGGCAGCAAATTGCTCTGCACTGGAAAGGGAAGTTTTAGAAAATCTTCTGGCAGCCTCAGCTTTCTTTGCAGTGCAGGAGACAAACTGCAGCTTCAATTACTATAACAACATTGCAGGGAAATTCTTTATCACTGCGATGCACTCCACTGATCCCAAACAATGTTTCCACTGCTTTACAGTTACCAGCTTTACAAAGTCAGTGTTTTCCAGGCTTACTAGAGTAGTAAGATACGGCAATTTTACACAATACCCAGAATATGAAGTAGGTGTAGCTAGCTGTTTGTCAATGTTGATTGTTTTTTGTATTATTGTTACAGCAAAAATGATACACCACAGATACTCTTTGCCATATTCACATAAATGATGTATTTATTGTCATACACTGATTTTAACTTCTCATATCCCTGAAGTATCAGCTTGTCCATTATCAACGCGTGAAGAATTAACCCTTCTGTCTTAGCCTATATGAGGTTAACCACCGTGAAATAATACATGCCATTTTGGTTTCTTCCCTTGTTGCATCAAGATTACTCCATAATCGGACAGCTCTTGTCACTGGCATATTTTTCTTTTCATTCAGCCTTATTTTTCACACCTTAATTTCAGTCGATTACACTTCATTATTTTGTTTCAGAAAATGGAAATGATTCATCTCTCTTTCTGCTCATACCCCTGCTACTCTTGCAGATGACTAGTACACTCCCACTAGTCGCAGCTCTCTGCACTGTGTCAGTTCACTGGGGCAGGCTTAGAACATGCCTAGAAGGGAAAACACACTGGCTCGAGACTTCATTTGGGCATGTTGGCCAACCACCCCCAAAACCCCTCCATGCATCAAAAGAAAACTCTCTTATATGTGGAATGCTCAAAAGATGCGAGGTCCGTGTGCGGCAGCCCTGCCTGATTTAGCAGAACATTTTTGCACGTTTAAATTCCCCTCTCTTTGAGACGACTGAAATACTCTGAAACATTTTGCTGGAGAGAGATGGCTTTAAACATGCGCTTACTTGCTTTGCTGATCAGAATGTGCTCATGTTAAACCTTACATGGCAAAAAATGTATGTTTCTGAACTGCACCCAAGCAGGCACCAGCAATTTTCTGCTCACGGCCACCAATCAGGCATCAGCACAATGGGACCTTGATTGGTCCCTACAGGGGCTGCTGCAATATAAATGAGAATGATTTTCTGTTCATGAATAACAGATAAAGTGTCGTCCTATTGCTTAAGAAGTAAAATATCTAGAAGACAGCCTGACCTTTGCAACCCCCCGACTTACGCACTTTGTAGAAACATTACTAAATACAAATGTGTTTTCGTACAATATAAAAAACCCTAATTCCTTCACTATTTAGCAGGCAAAACTCAAGCAGAGAGGAGGTAAAACCTGCATCGTCCCCTGGGCTTTTGCTTGGGAATGGCCACTGGCCAGCTGGACACCTCTTGCTTGTTTGCAGAAGAACAAATCACACCCTTGCCTGCCAGCAGGTCCTTCTGTTTCTACTGGTTGTCACAGTAATAAATCAATTGTTGCTGCAAAACACAGTTCCTATCCAACTCGTGGGGAATCTGTAAACTCTCTGCAGCACAAATGTCAACCAATTGCTGGTTGGGCTTTCAGGCTGTAGTGGTTATTCTTTGCCAGTTAGTTATTTGCGTTGGAACAGTAAATTCCATTTGCAAAAGCCTTTACCATTTGGACCCGTTTGCCTTAGGAGCAAATTAATTGCTGCTGTACGACATCATCCCTGCTGTGACTCACATAGGGCACATTCGTACTGCCTTGGCTGGAGGAGTAAACATCAGTTGCCAGCTGGACTTCATCCTTGCACACTGGAGTTGTTATTGTCCGCCTCATGTTGGGGGTCTTACCGTCAAGACTGTTCACATGAGACCTGAGCAACTCAAAGATGCATTAAAGTGAGCTGCTTCCATATCTGATGTGACTTGTCTGCACAAAGTGACTGCAAAATTTCTGAGTTGGAAAAAAAGAGTAAAGAGAGTATAAAGGTCCTCAGTGAGCAGCTAGGAGCCAGCTGGGGGGAGTGCATGCGGGCTGCCAGAGCAGTTCCTGGCTCAGCCACCCAAGGGCGGCCAGGTGAGGCACTCAGGTCTCTCTTCTTCCGTCCACTCATCGGGCTGCCCTCTAAGCATTGGTTTGCAGTGAGAGGGTGGGTGGCAAAGGTTGTTGTGTCTGACATTCCCCCCAAAGAGGTCTGTCCCTTCCTACTCCCTATACAGAAAACCACCATTGCCCAAATACCATGAGGCTCCAAGTACGAGAGACATTGTAAGAGGTGAATAGACCAGCCTTGGAGACAACAATATCCTTCCCTCAGCTAAACTCAAGGGGTGCCAAAGGGGTTTTTTGGAGGTGAATACTAGTTTAATCATAGGGTTGTAGATAGCCCCAGTGTGACAATGTTTGGGTCCATGACTGAGGCTTCCAGGTGTCAGTGCATGTAACTAATATTTGGCAGTGCTGGCTGAGCCTGTCCTATAACAACATGTGCCACCCTGAAAAGCTCATGGCTCTCAATTTTCAGGATTTTTAGAGGGAAAATAATAAAGTCTTATTCAACATGACGACAGAAGTTGCAACTATTTGAAAGTAAACTGGCTGTTTGCTGAAATCCCCACGTAGGTTAGAGCAGCTCAATAGGTCGCAAGCAGCTCTGTCACAACCACCAAGGGAAATAAAGCAAGCTAACTGGATTCTTCTACATTTCTTACTGTTCCAGGGTAAAAATGAGATTATAGCGATGACACGGAGGTGGGGGAGAGGAAGATAATTTGCTTCTGATGTTTCCGGGCTTAGCTTGCTCATCCAAATTGGTACATTTTGTAGACTAAAAAATTGGATTTTGAGCAGCAAGGCAAAGAGATTATGGAGCAGTCCAACAGTGCTGATTCTTGGGCAGTCTGCAATTAGAAGTGGAGTGCAACAAATTCCAGACAGCAGGGCCCCGCACTACAAGAAGGACATTGAGGTGCTGGAGCGTGTCCAGAGAAGGGCGACGAAGCTGGTGAGGGGTCTGGAGCACAAGTCTGATGAGGAGCGGCTGAGGGAGCTGGGGTTGTTCAGTCTGCAGAAGAGGAGGCTGAGGGGAGACCTTATCGCTCTCTACAATTACCTGAAAGGGGGTTGCAGAGAGGTGGGTGTTGGTCTCTTCTCCCAAGTGACTAGTGACAGGACAAGAGGAAATGGCCTCAAGTTGCGCCAGGGAAGGTTTAGATTGGATATTAGGAAAAATTTCTTCACTGAAAGGGTTGTCAGACACTGGAACAGACTGCCCAGGGAAGTGTTTGAGTCACCAACCCTGAAGGTATTTAAAAGACATGTGGATGAGACGCTTAGGGACATGGTTTAGTGGTGGATTTAGCAGGGTTAGGTTTATGGTTGGACTTGATGATCTTAAAGGTCTTTTCCAACCTAAATGATTCTATGATTCTATGATTCTATGAAACTAATCTAAAATGCCAGATTTCCACCTAATTCACTGTTATATCAATCCAAGACACACGATGCGCTGTAATAATGGCAGCTGCAACAAAACGTGAAGGCTCTGTCTGTACATCAGTCCTGTGATGGGAAAAGGCTGCTTCCAGTTGCGATGGGAAGGAAAGGACCTTGGCACTAGGCTGCGGAACTGGAAATGTGCCTTACACTGAGGTTTTACACTAGGGCCCCCACCTGCAGCCCAGTGCTGCAGCTTCTCTTCTGCTCAGGGAACGTATGAGGGACTTCCTCGTGCTGCATTATGGGTGTGTGAGAAAAATGTTTTGCACAAGAAGATGAGAATGATTGACACTGAACAGCCAAATAGGGCTGAATGTCTCCGGGTACAGCTTCATTTTTAAACAGAGACTAAAATGAAGACAGCTCTTTTCATCCTTCATTTGATTCTACTGCTTTCTCTCCTGTTCAGACAATAGCACAGCTATGATTTAATGGGAAATGTTAGTTACTCCAGTGAAGGATCACCAGCATTCAATTGCTGGCTCATCTGCCTCGTTCTGATCCAGGCAACAAAAGGCACACACCATCCCACCAGGCCATGTCCTCTGGCATGAGAGGGATCTTCCAAATCTTTAGTGCTTAATGAAGCATCCCTTAATGTAACTCAAAGATGAATGAAAAGCAACAAAAAACTGGTGTGGTTTTGTGTTTTGGTTTTTTTTTTGTCACAAAATGCTACTGAAACACTTTAAGGCTTTTCACTGTTCTGTTTTGCTAATCAGTGTCTACCAATAAGCTGGGAAAAAATACTCCACTGTTTCTGGCAGAGACGGCAACAGAAATGCAAACACAAATCAAAGTAAATAATTTTCTGGTGAAAACTGATAAAGGTGGAGCAAGAAACAAATGCGTGGTAAATTTGTCGCATTTAAACATCATCCATTTGAGCACATTTGAATGCAAGGTTTGCATGCAGGTTGTTAATGCTTACACAATGAGAGCCTGGATATATGATGGTGAAAGATGCTTAGAGTTGAGATGAGTTACTGGGCAGGTGTGCTGGTTTTGGCTGGGATGGGGTTAACTTTCTTCATAGCAGCTAGTATGGGGCTGTGTTTTGGATTGTATGGGGCTGTGTTTTGGATTTGGGCTGGAAACAGTGTTGATAATACAGGGATGTTTTAGTTACTACTGAGCAGGGCTCACACAGCACCAAGGCCTTTTCTGCTCCTCACCCCACCCCACCAGCGAGTAGGCTGGGGGTGCACAAGAAGTTGGAAGGGGACAGAGCCGGGACAGCTGACCCCAACTGACCAAAGGGATATTCCATACCATATGACGTCATGCTCAGTATATAAAGCTGGGGGAGGAAGAAGGAAGGTGGGGACGTTCGGAGTAATGGCGTTTGTCTTCCCGAGCAACCGCTGCGCGTGATAGAGCCCTGCTTCCCTGCAGATAGCTGAACACCTGCCTGCCGACGGGAAGTGGTGAAAGAATTCCTTCTTTTGCTTTGCTTCTCCGTGTGGTTTTTTTTGCTCTACCTATTAAACTGTTTTTATCTCAGCCCACGAGTTTTCTCACTTTTACTCTTCTGATTCTCTCCCCCATTCCACTGGGGGGGAGTGAGTGAGTGGCTGTGTGGTGCTTAGTTGCCAGCTGGGCTTAAACCACGACAGTCCTTTTTGGTGCCCAACATGGGGCTCGAGGAATTCAAGATAAGGACAGTAATTGGGAGAGGTAATGGGCAAAATACGGACTGAACAATGTTAGAGTGCAGAATGATCATGGGGAATTTTTGTTGTTGTAATTGTGGTGAAAGGACGAGGGGTGGATTGTGTGTAAATTGTCCACTTTTGTTTGGTGTTGTGATGATTTTATTTTGATTTTGCTGTGGGTAATTCTTTTTTGTTGATGTGAGTGAAGTTTGTGAAGATTGTATTATGAATGTAGATTTTAATGATCGTTTGTAAATATGTGATTCACAGAGGCGAGGGGTGGAATGTATTGGGTTTGTGTGGCAGTGCTTTAGTAGCAGGGGGGGCTACAGGGGTGGCTTCTGCGAGAAGCTGCTGATAGAGCCAATGCCAGCCGACTCCAAGACGTATCTGCCACTGGCTAAGGCTGAGCTAATCAGCAACAGTGGTAGCGCCTCTGTGATAACATATTGAAGAAGGGAGGAAAAACTGGGAAGCGGCAGCCGGAGAAGAGAGGAGTGAGAATATGTGAGAGAAACAACTCTGCAGACACCAAGGTCAGTGAAGGAGGAGGGGGAGGAGAGGCTCCAGGCGCCGGAGCAGAGGTTCCCCTGCAGCCCGTGGTGAAGACCATGGTGAGGCAGGCTGTCCCATGCAGCCCATGGAGGTCCACGGTGGAGCAGATATCCACCTGCAGCCCATGGAGGACCCCACGCCGGAGCAGGTGGATGCCCAAAGGAGGCTGTGATCCTGTGGGAAGCCTGTGCTGGAGCAGGCTCCTGGCAGGACCTGTGGAGCCGTGGAGAGAGGAGCCCACGCTGGAGCAGGTTTGCTGGCAGGACTTGTGATCCCGCGGGGGACCCACACTGGAGCAGTCTGTTCCTGAAGGACTGCACCCCGTGGAACGGACCCATGCTGGAGCAGTTCATGAAGAACTGCAGCCCATGGGAAGGACTCACATTGGAGAAGTTCGTGGAGAACTGTCTCCTGTGGGAGGGACCCCACGCTGGAGCAGGGGAAGAGTGTGAGGAGGAAGGAGCGGCAGAAACAACGTGTGATGAACTGACCGCAACCCCCATTCCCCATCCCCCTGCGCCGCTCGGGGCGGGAAGAGGTTTGGGAGTGAAGTTGAGCCCGGGAAGAAGGGAGGGGTGGGGGGAAGGTGTTGTTTTTTTAAGATTTGGTTTTACTTCTCATTATCCTACTCTGATTTTGATTGGTAATAAATTAAACTAATTTCCCCAAGTCAAGTCTGTTTTGCCCATGATGGTAATTGGTGAGTGATCTCCCTATGTCCTTATCTCGACCTACGAGCCTTTTCCTCATATTTTCTCTCTCCTGTCCAGCTGAGGAAGGGGAGTGAGTGAGCAGCTGTGTGGTGATTAGTCCGGCTGGGCTTAAACCATGACAGCAGGACAATTGAAGCAGGACAATTCCCGCACAATGTGGTATGTGATGGCTGCTGCACTGCTACAGTTACTAAGTAGGAGGGTGGAGAGGAGGTGTACCACCATGTGTGGTTTTAGAGACTCAACAACTGTCATGGTAAGGGCTGCAGGAATGAATTAGAGGTCTGAAAAATCTGCCTTAAATTAAAAAAAAATTAACAGTCTCTTTTTAGTTTACCCAAGAAATGGTTTAGAGATGGCTTGATCAGACATCAGCATAGCAAGGAAGCTCCAGGTAGCTGAGGGCTTGTTGATGTAACAGACAAAAGAGTAAAATGCCGAAGTGTAGCGCACTCAAAGTAGATGCATAATATAATAGCAAGGAGTTATCTTACAATGGAAGTAACTCATTTTGGATGGGCAGACTTTGCCATCTGGACTCTTGGCTACATAATATTTCAAAAGACGTGACCATTGAGAAGTCAGTCACTTGAATGTTAGTAACTGGTGTACCTGAGGTGATGAGGGTGTCCTGCCTGGCCTGGCACAGAAAGGGTGAATATTTACCATAAGTACTATTCTGTATATGCCAGTCTCAGACGGATGTAAAGCATCTCATGGGGTACTGGACTCCTAAGCATCCACAAATTAATCGAGCTGCAGTCAGCACTGTCATTGGAGCCTGCAGGCGTTTTGGCAGAACAGCAACTTTCAGGTGCCGAATCATAGACCCATAGAATCGTTTAGGTTGGAAAAGACCTTTAAGATCATTAAGTCCAACCATAAACCTAACACTGCCAAGTCCACAACTAAACCATGTCCCTAAGCGCGTCATCCAGACATCTTTTAAAAACCTCCAGAGACGGTGACTCAACCACATCCCTGGGCAGCCTGTTCCAATGTCTGACAACCCTTTCAGTGAGGAAGTTTTTCCTAATATCCAGTCTAAACCTTCCCTGGCGCAACTTGAGGCCATTTCCCTTTTTCTTGTCACCAGTCACTTGGGAGAAGAGACCAACGCCCACCTCACCACAGTCCCCTTTCAGGTAGTTGTAGAGAATGATAAGGTCTCCCCTCAGCCTCCTCTTCTCCAGACTGAACAACCCCAGCTCTCTCAACCACTCCTCATAAGATTTGTGCTCCAGACCCCTCACCAGCTTCGTTGCCCTTCTCTGGACACGCTCCAGCACCTCAATGTCCTTCTTGTAGAGAGGGGCCCAAAACTGAACACAGTACTCGAGGTGCGGCCTCACCAGAGCCGAGTACAGGGGCACGATCACCTCCCTACTCCTGCTGGCCACACTATTTCTGATACAGGCCAGGATGCTGTTGGCCTTCTTGGCCACCTGGGCACACTGCTGGCTCATATTCAGCTGGCTGTCAATCAACACCCCCAGGTCCTTTTCTGCGGGGCAGCTTTCCAGCCACTCTTCCCCAAGCCTGTAGCATTGCCTGGGGTTGTTGTGACCCAAGTGCAGGACCCGGCACTTGGCCTTGTTGAACCTCATCCAATTGGTGTTGGCCCATCGATCCAGCCTGTCCAGATCCCTCTGCAGAGCCTTCTTACCCTCGAGCAGATCAACAGTCCCTCCCAACTTGGTGTCATCTGCAAACTTACTGAGGGTGCACTCGATCCCCTCATCCAGATCATTGATAAAGATATTAAACAAGACCGGACCCAGTACTGAGCCCTGGGGAACATCGCTTGTGACCGGCCGCCAGCTGGATTTAACTCCATTCACCACGACTCTCTGGGCTCGGCCATCCACACAGTTTTTTACCCAGCGAATACTGCACCTGTCCAAGCCATGAGCAGCCAGTTTCTCCAGGAGAATGCTGTGGAAAACAGTGTTGAAGGCTTTACTAAAGTCCAGGTAGACAACATCCACAGCCTTTCCCTCATCCACTAAGCTGGTTACCTGGTCATACTAGGAGATGAGGTTAGTCATGCAGGACCTGCCTTTCATAAACCCGTATTGGCTGGGCCTGATCACCTGGTTGTCCTGTATGTGCTGTGTGATGGCACTCAAGATGATCTGCTCCATAATCTTCCCTGGCACCAAGGTCAGGCTGACAGGCCTGTAGTTCCCTGGATCCTCCTTCTGGCTCTTCTTGAAGATGGGCATCACATTTCTTAACCTCCAGTCTGCTGGGACCTCCCCAGTTAGCCAGGACTGCTGGTAGGTGATGGAAAATGGGTTGGTGAGCACTTCCGCCAGCTCCCTCAGTATGCTTGGGTAGATCCCATCCACTCCCATAGACCTGTGTGTGTCTAAGTGGTGTAGCAGGGCGCTAACCATTTCCCCTTGGATTATGGGGGCTTCATTCTGCTCCCCATCCCTATCTTCCAGCTCAGGGGGCTGGGTGCCCAGAGAACAACTGGTCTTACTATCAAAGACTGAGGCAAAGAAGGCATTAAGTACCTCAGTCTTTTCCTCATCCTTTGTCCCTATGTTTCCCCCCGCATCCAGTACAGGATGAAGATTCTCCTTAGCCCTCCTTTTGTTGCTACTGTGTTTATAGAAACATTTTTTGTTGTTTTCTACGGCAGTCACCATGTTAAGTTCTAGTTGGGCTTTGGCCCTTCTAATTTTCTCCCTGCAAAACCTCACAACATCCTTGTAGTCCTCCTGAGTTGCCTGCCTCTTCTTCCAGAGATCATAAACTCTCCTTTTTTTCCTGAGTTCCAGTCAAAGCTCTCTGTTCAGCCAGGCTGGTCTTCTCCACCGGCTCATCTTTCAGCGTATGGGGACGGTCTGCTCCTGCGCCTTTAAGATTTCCATCTTGAAGAGTGTCCATCCTTCCTGGACTCCTTTGCCCTTCAGGACTGTCTCCCAAGGGACTCTGTCCACCACGCTCCTAAACAGGCCAAAGTCTGCCCTCGGGAAGTCCAAGGCAGCAGTTCTGCCAACTCCCCTCCTTACTTCTCCGAGAATCAAAAACTCTTATCGTTTCATGATCACTGTGCCCAAGACGGCCTCCCACTGTCTCATCTCCCACAAGGCCTTCTCCGTTCACAAAGAACAGGTCCAGCGGGGTGCCTTCCCTAGTTGGCTCACTCACCAGCTGTGTCAGGAAGTTATCTTCCACACACTCCAGGAACCTCCTGGACTGTTTCTTCTCTACTGTGTTGTATTTCCAGCAGATATCTGGTAAGTTGAAGTCCCCCACGAGAACAAGGGCTAGCGATTGTGAGACTTCTCCCAGCTGCTTATAGAATATTTCATCTGCCTCTTCATCCTGGTTGTGTGGTCTATAACAGGCTCCCACCATAATATCTGCCTTCCTGGCCTTTCCCCTGATTCTTACCCACAGACTCTCAACCCTGTTGTCACCATTATTAACCTCTAGACAATCAAAACACTCCTTGACATACAGGGCCACCCCTCCACCTCTGCTTCCTTGCCTGTCCCTTCTGAAGAGTTTGTAGCCATCCAGTGGAGCACTCCAGTTGTGCGAGTCATCCCACCATGTTTCCGTGATGGCCACTATATCATAGTTTTCCTGCTGGACAATGGCTTCCAGTTCCTCCTGTTTGTTGCCCATGCTGTGTGCATTGGTATAGATGCACTGAAGTTGGGCTGTTGATCCTGCCTCCTTTTTGGGAGGAGAAGCCCTAATTCCTATGTGACTGATCTCAGGCACTTCCCTGGTTTCTAACACATCAACAACCCTTGCATCTTTGCTGCCACATGGATCTCCATCCCCTACCTCTGCTGAGACGGCAGTCCAAAGGTCCTTGCCAGCACACTGTCCCTTAAACATTGGCATGCCACGCCCAGGCTTATTTGTAGCAAGCCTGGTTTTATCCCTTTCCCCCTTCGAATCTAGTTTAAAGCTCTTTCAATGAGCTCTTCCAACTCCTGCACCAGGATCCTTCTCCTCTTCAGACACAGGCGTTCCCTGCCTGTCACCAGCAGGCATGGTGCCATATAGAGTCACCCATGATCAAAGAATCCAAAATTCTGGCAGTGACACCATTCTTGGACCCAGGTATATGTTTCTTCCCTTGTCATTCCCTGCAACTGGACTGATGGAGGAGACCACCACTTGTGCTCCCAATCCCCCAACCAATTGTCCCAAGGCCCAGTGCACTGGCATCTATTGCAAGCTGAGACCACAGTATCATTTAGATTGGAAGATCTTTTGAAATCACCTAGTCCAATCTCTCTGCTCAAGAAGGGTCAGTTGGAGCAGGTTGGCCAGGACTATGTGGCAGTGCTAGGTTAACAGTTGGACTTGATTGTCTTAAAGGTCTTCTCCAACCTAAACAATTCTATGATTCTATGATTCTATGTCCAGACAGGATAAGGTGTCTGAGACATCTGCAAGGGGTGGCAAACATACCCTAGGGGACATGTGAACCTTTCTGAAGTGTCTGCAAGAGGCCAAGAAAGGTGCTTCACAGCACCTGAACTGATAGTAGATGTCTCTTTGGGCAACTGCATCCCACCCCTTGTGTCTGCTTGAGCATGGTCCATGCAACTTCAGTTGCATGCTAGGTTCCACTGTTGGCATTGACTAGGTCTCCACTGACTCTAGAGGGAACTAAGGCAGTTAACATACATATAGACATCAGTACTTAGGTGTCTTAACCCTGACCAGAACCTTTATGTCTGCTGTCTGCCTGTCTGCTTCCTGAGTTTGTAATTCATGTGGTGAGGTATAAAGGACTTCGCTGAGGGCACAGGTGGTGAATGGTCTTCTTTTACAAAAGAGTCATAGAATGAGTTTTTCCCTTGTTGCTTGGTTAAAAAAATCTATCACATATAAATAAAGGTGCCTTAAACAGATGGTCCCACAGTCTGTGACACAGGCATGATGTCATGACCTTTCAGGCTTCCCCGTTAGATGAGGGGATGCTTGGATCTGACTGCTGGAGCCAGGCCTGTAAGTCCTGTCCCCAAATCATCAAACTAATATACCTAACATCTGTTTCTGATCTCACAGATCAAAAAAGGACTTGTGCCAGTGTGTCAGTTTGAAATGAGATAAAAATCAGAAATGGGCCATGCATTCTGGCACTGGGACAGAAACAATGATGGGAGGAGAACAGTGACCATTCTCCAAAATGCAAGCAACACTCAGGCAGCTACTCCAGCCTTGACCGCAGCCCGTAATCCGGAAAAAGCAATCATTCCTTAGCACACCTCCCCTTTTTGTTCTGCCACCCTGAAAAGCCTGCAGCTTCAGATCCTCAGTCCCTCATGTGAAAGGAGACAGCATTATAACCTGTGCTGTTATTTCTTATTTTGGAAATGCAAATTCAAGGCTCCTTCCACAATGACTGGGAACAGTGTGGTTAATGCTTTCCAGCTGATGAGACTAGATCAAGGCTTTCAGAAATTGTTAACATTTTTTTCTTACAGTCTGCAAGGAGATCTAGCTTCCAGGTTTTCATATTGACTCTTGAATAATAAAGTATGAACGGTGTTTTCATAAACTAACTCAGCACCAAATTTTGCTCTGTTACAATACTTAAAGATTGCTCCTAACTCTTCAAAGTCCTTTTTTCTTAGCATTTTAACAAAAGTGTTGTCTTGCGTAGCATTCTCTGGACAGCTTCTCATGCATATTCAAATTGAGCAAACCAAACTCCGCGTAATAATTCTGATGTTATTGTCCTATCATTTCAATAGGAGTGAAGATCACTTGGTATAGCTGATGACTGAGTTCACTATTCTTACTACAGACAAAATAACTAAATCATGTGATTTCACTGAATCATCTGAATAAAAATAAAAGACTAACCACCCACACAACTCAACTAACAACCTATCTAGTTGCACTCCTGTGTTTATTATTGAAATAAATCTGTGATTTAAATTCAGTGGCAAAATATTTGCAAACACTTATTCCATTATTGCATGCTCATTTTTTATCACAAGATGAATCAGATGAAGCTCAAGTAATGGTGTAGTTCCATGATGTTTAGTGCCACACATATGCTTAGCATCACATTTGCTAGTCCTCGCTGTGCTCCTGCATAGAAACGGTGTGACTTCGTCTCCCATTTATTACAGATGGAGTGACAGACACAGATTTTACTACTGTCAAAATAGCATTAGCACTTGGTAGTAGTTGGGTACTAAAATGCCATGAACTTATCCCTCCATCAGACTGCCTGGTATGGTGTTATATTGCAGAAAAGATAACGTCATTGACGTATTACTGCGAAGAACAGAAACATCAAAGCTGCAGTGCAGTGACTGAAGAACAAAATGAATGTGATTCATCACCCTGAAAAATCCCATCTAAACCAAACCATCTTGAAGAGCCAGCACAGTCGCATCTTTTCAGCTAAGGACAATGAGAATGTGCATGAGAGAGCGAGCAATTGCCACTTGGCCAGGCTTGACGGGAACATGAAAGGACGTATTGCTAGTTAGTATGAAAGCAAAGCAACAGAATAGGTGGGAGTAGCACAGGGTTTAGAAGGGTAATAGGGAGCAGAAGAATGAAAAGCAGTACAGAGAGAAACACTACAGAGGAGAGAGGAAAAAGGGAAGGGGATGAGAGAACTTTCCATTTTTACGCAGTTCTGTCTTCACACAAAGCTCCTTCACACAAAGTTTCCTTTGAGTGACTTTAATTCAATATGATGAAAGTCCCTTTAGTCCTTTTAGCACTGCCGGTCATTTGCTAAAGACAAATCCAGTTGGAACAGTGATGGTGCATACATGTGTGTGTTTATGTCTGTATATACACACATATATGTATGAATACAGTCAGCCTTGCATAATTAATAAAAAGTTTTTGTAAGTAGTTTCAGAAAATTTTCTACAGCTATAACAGAAGAATCTTTAATAAATAGATTTACTATTGGGTATATGTATAAACTAACACATATTTACATGTTTCTCCTTTGTGCTTATGTACAAAATATTTTTTCTATTAATAGTTATTTTCTGTATGGTGCTGAAAAGCTCCACCTGCACAGTGCCTCCCAGTTACAATCCAGAGGTTGACAACTAGGAAGCTAGGAAGTCAACTCAGTAACAAGCTTCAATCTGTTCACACTCCCCTCAGAATTAACTTGTCATTACTTTTTCCACAACCAGCACAGAACTGACTCACTTAATATGAAAAAAACCAGCACAAAAAGATACTGAATGTGTCTGAAAATTAATGTCTGTATGCCTTATCCCTTTAATTTCCAGATGGTAATTCTTTCTAGTGAGTCCTACAGGAGAAGTCTCAATGAAACTGAATACATGAATAATTTTTAATGAAGCAAAATCATTGTGTTATTCTCATTGATATAATGTTTTTCCTCTGATTGCTTCTGATGGGTACCTGCAAGAAAACCAAGGAAACAGCAGCAAGGTTGTGGCTTATGAATCAAAAGAATGTTTTTGTACAGGACGTGGTCAAAAAGTTCTCTTCTATTCTAATGTATTTCCTAATTCTTCAGGAACTTAAACACTTGGTTTAATTGCTACCAAGTAATCCGAGATCAGGGATGGCATTATAAATCACTACAGTAAATATCTCCACTTTAAAACCTCTGTGATACAACATCTGGCTTCTGACCTTACAGTTAAGCAGCTGAGAAAAGAGTTAATCATTTGTTTTTAAAGGTCTGTGAAATAAATGTAGAGGAACCTCTGTTCATTTATTTAATCAGTTATAAAAAAAGCTCTCAGTGCCAAGTGCTCTGAAATGCATGAACGAAATGCTAAGTAAGAGTTAGATATTAGCATTATTGCTTTCCCTTGAAGAAAAGTGCAACTTCTCCATCTTTGGTATAAAGAGACAATGTGCCTGGATTGTCACAAACGAGCGTTGACAGTGCTTTGGTGTCTGACTGTCCTGGTGGTGGAAGGGGGATCCAAGCTCTCCCCTCCCTGCCCTGACTTGGACACGCATGTGCGGGTGCCTGCTGCTGGTGCCTGGCCTTGCACAAGCGAAGGAGGTGGCAGGTGGCTGTTTGGCTACGTAAGCTGCCCTAAAAGGCTTTTATCTCCTCTCCCTAAGCAAAGGCACATGCCTAGCAGACTCGTCCTAGCCAAATCCAGCCCGCTGACTGGCACCAGAGAGCTCTGCTCTACAAAGGGGGTTAGCCCCCTGTTCAGCTCTAGTTCCAGCTGCGCTGACATAAATTGCCTTTCAGGCTGGACTTCAGGGATATCCCAGCTTTCCTGATGCATAGTTACTCCTGGGCAATTCCAGCGAAGCTAAACGTTGAGTCAAAACAAAAACCCTAGGGGATAAGGTGGGGGAAAAAAAATGTCCTGACAAGCTGCCCTGATAATTCTACTCTTGCAGTCATCTGTGAAAAAGAGACTGTTATGAATGAACTTTCCTCACTTTAGACACAGACAGAAATTAAAAGGCAGCTTTTCCTGCAAGGGGAGAGCCCCAGTTGTGATACAGGGCCACCCTCAGCAGCACAGGATAATGGAGCTCCTCTGTTTCAAACTGCCAAGGGAAGGCCCCAGAGAGAGGAATGCATGTGAGAAACCTTCCTTGCCTCTAAGCAAGCAGAAATATTTCTTTATGCCTTCAAGGAAGTTTACTTTTTTCTGATGTTTTAGTCCTACTTGATATAGCATTTATAGCACCACAATGAAAGGTGGTGATGCATACTGCTGGAATGAGAGAGGAATATTTTGCGTAATACCGGCTCAGTTCTTCAACTCATACAGCCATTGCCCACTTCTTCCCGCAGTGGTGAATCTCATTCACCCCATTTTTGAAGGAGAAAAGAGGGATTGTGAATCATCAAAAGGTCTTGGCTGGACTCCATGAGGTTCCTGCCAGCCCATTTTTCCAGCGGGTCGAAGTCTCTATGAACAGCAGCCCTGTCCGCCAGTGCAGCAACTGCTCCTCCCGGTTTGGTATCATCTGCAATTCCTCCTTCAATGGTGAGGGTAAAGTAGAGCTCAGAGATAACTTTTCAGAAGCCATTTAGAAATAAAGACGCAGAAGGCACTATCCTTTTCATGCATCTTGCCACCCTGAGGGCCTTAGAAAGAGACCACTTTTGCAGATGAGCCTGGAAGTAGCTTTAAACATTCCTGCCTCACATGCGTGCTTGTGTCCTGTCCTGAGAAGCCTCCAGCTGCTGTTACACCAGGATATTGAGCTGTTCAGCCTCTCACTGAGGGCCTTTATTGACTTGCTAGAAACAGGGAGCAATTTTAAAGCCTTTTTTCATGCATCTATTGACTTTCACATCACTCCTTTAAAGGATTATTGCATCTTCAGATAGTGACTAATGATGTTATCACTAAAGAATTCATTAATCCCCAAAAATGTCTGCCATCCATGGAGTTCGGCAAAGAAACTGAAAAGAAGACATTGTAGGAAAAACAAGTATAATGTTCGGAATGAAATTCCAAGAAGATAGTTATTATAAGCAATGCATCTTAGGAAGTGGTAATAGATTTTACTTTCTCAACAGTGCTGAGAGGTTAGCTCAATGAACAGCAAGAGAAAGGAATGGTATAAAAATGTACAAGACAAATGTAAGTTTAAGACCTTGTTTCTGCAATTATTTCTGCAGAAGTCTGGGCCTGATATATTAAGACATTGACAAACTTGGGGAAGTCCAGTGGAGGCCACCAGGATGGTCAGGGCTGGAGCACTTGCCCTGTGAGCAGAGGTGGAGGGAGCTGGACTTGTTCAGCCTGGGTGAAGGACAGCTTCAGGAGGGTCTCACAGCAGCCTGACGCTGCCTACCTGGAGGGTTATCGAGGAGCTGAGCTGGGGTCTTCACAACAGTGCACAGCAGGAGAATGAGAGGCAGGGGTCATAAATGGAAAAAATAGATTCCAGCTGGATATAAGGAAAGAAATTTCGCTGAGGACAGGCACTGGATCAGGCTGCCCGGAGAGCTTGTGCAGTCTCCATCCTTGAAGGGTTTAAGACCTAAGCAGCCTGGTCTGATCTCACAGATGACCCTGCTTGGAGCAGGAGGTTGGTCTGGGGGTACCTGAGGTCCATCCCAAAGCAGCTGATTCTGTGATTCTACTTCCCTTTGCATAGCAGTTTGCTAGGACTTCTAAAGGAGATTATCACTCTAAAGATGAGTATGTTTTATCTTCACCACTTTAGCTATGTCTGTCTTTAAACTGAAACAAGCTAACTTGCCAGTCCATATTCATATATCCAGATGATAAGAACCTAGAGACAACCATAAAATCATCAGGGAAAAAAGCAAGGCATGCTACTTCCTCTACAAGGCTAAATCCTCTTGCAGTCTTCCGCTAGCAGAAAAACAGGTTTTTACTTTAAGAGGTGCAACACCCTGGAAAAGGAGTAATGACTACAAACAACAATTCCTAACAATTCCTGCAAGTGGAATGAAAATCCCACACAAGTCTGTCCGATCTCTGCTGTCAAAGCGCTCCCATTCACACTCATCTATTCAAAAGATCACATTACTCCTTCACTGTGAGCGCCTCCATTCACACAGGCACGCGTCCAGAATTATGTTGAGAACATATTGCTGAAGTGCTGCATTTCAGAGCTAAAATCTTGTGCTAAAGCAGACAGACATTTCCAAGAAGAGAACACATGCACGAAGTTTAAACTGCTCCGTACACGGCGGAAAAATCTATGTTATCTGCAGGACTACATCCCTAATCATTTTGCAACCATAACTACAGAGTGAAAAGCTTCGAGCCATCGGAAAAGGTAGTGCTTCCTCTGCCTACAGCAAGAGCATATTGCTGTCTGTAAGTAATGCAGGTTGTTAAGAAAAAAAACTTATTTATTTTAGCACAAATATGATTATGAAACTTATTAAAATAGAACAGTAATGAGCTTGAGCTGGCTATGTATATTACATTTTCACGTTCATTACGAAAACTGATGTCAGCTTAAATAATTGCATACACTTAAAATGTAGGGAGCTTTTTGCAAATGAAAAGTATATTGAAAAGAAATTTTAAGATAAAATATTCTGTTACAAATCCACAGAATAAAGTTTTATCGGAATTACTGGCTCAGGTTGCTGAGACAAAGAATAATAGAAGCCGGTAGAATCTTGCCAATAAGAAGTTTGACCTGGTTTTGCCTCAGAATTGGAAGGCCACTTACTCAAATTTTACGTATTTCCAAAGGTAGAGAGGCTTGTACAAACAAAGAAGCATAGAGATGCAATGTATTTTTGAAGGCAGAGTGGCTTGTACAAATAAAGAAACAGCTTTCCATAGAGTTATGGAAGATCAGGTGCATTAATGCTGGAGAGCTTTGTTTTATCAAATTGATGTATACTGATTTTGGAAGTGCTCAAAAAATGTAAGTGTGCTTGGGATCCTCTAGTTGCTGTCTCTCTCATTCTGCAGTTTGTGGACAAGCAGAAAAAAAAATCTTTCCTGAAAGCAAAAGTAAATTTTTTTACACAGAGTATTATGTCCAAACTACCAGAGCAAAAACTAAAACCTAAATGGAAAAAGAACAGCAGGGATTCCATTTCTGGGATGGAATGATCTTCTCATGACTGTACAGTTTAATACATGTGACTTGTAACTTCTGTGCATGGGTCTGTCATCTTTTTAAATGCCATAAAACCTCAGTGTCAAAATACCTATTAAGAAAGTGGCTTTTGTTGAGGAAGAGATAATAAAAATCAGGTAGATTAATGAACTGTATGGGAAGCCTCACTCCAGAAATAATGAAGCTCATAAAGTGAGCTTTGCCATTTACATCCACATCCTAAATCAACCAAGCACTTTAATACACCCAGCTCTGACCAAGAGCGATTTACCAGTAAAAAGCATCAGTCAGAACTTAATAAAATTTTGTATACATTCAATCTGCAATATTAGGTCAACTATAAATAGAACAACAAAGTTTCAAAGGACATTTATTTTCCTTTTCCTTCAGAAACATTGAATATCTAGGAAACAGGGCACTGGACTTTTGGCTTCCTGTAAGTCCATAGAAATCCCTAATGAGGCCCACCATTTGTACAAAGGACCGTGTTCAGATAACAAGTGGGGATGGGATTTTTTGCATGGTAGGAACATAGGCTAGAGAGCAGAGCTGCAGTTATAGGTCATAAATAACCTCATGGATCTATAATCACTCCAGAGCCTGCCAAAAACAGTTGCTTCTGGACTGCTACAGCTTCCAAACCCACCTACTCAATGCCTAAAACTGACAGCTGAGCATCTGGACCAACGTTATGGCAATACGAAAATAGTATCATCTGTGTCAATAAGCATCCACTAATATCTCTGGCCATTGATTTCTGCTATCATTTTAGAACATAATTTTATTTCAGTTACTGGATTTTGGAAAAGGATTAAGGAGATAAGAAGCTGATGTCTGAAATAATAATTTGAGATTAAAAACAGAAACAATGAAAAATTCTGTAGCTACTCACAACAGTCACAGTTATATTAAAACAATTGACTTTATTACCTACAAATAAAATAAATACACTCTTAGCTTTTTAATGTGGAATGGGTATATACATATATTCAATAATTGATTTTCATTTGCTGTATAATCACTGACCTCTTGTTCAAATGAGAGACCATTTTGAATGTAATGAATTCTAAAAATTATCAGATTTGGGCAAAATAGAAGCATTATTGGAATATAATTAATAGCAAAATCAAACATTAAGATAGCTGAAGCAATGTCCTGTAAAAACCTGTTCAAACAAGCTCTCAAATAACCAATGGAATATTAAAATGGAAGACAACAAAACTGAATTTTTTTTGCCTTTTCATTCTGCTAAATTTCATGAGATAAATCAGCACCCTGTTTTAAACCTACATCTAACAAGAATTAAAGAAATAACAGAAGTATATTCACAATCTCAAGATAAAATTGTATCTTTGCATCAATTAGCACAATTTTCTTATACTCACATTGTCCTAAATAGTCTAGTTTTTTTCCGCACAAATAACCTTTCAGAATTATAATTTCATTTGTTCCCAACTGAAATATTATTCAAGACTGGATGCTGAACTAGCTGAAGCATTAATTTGTAAAACTTACTATTTTAGGGTTTTGTGCTGTGAGAGATGTCTTTTCTTTCCATTCAGATAACTCCACTAGGAAATATGAGATTATGAACTGCTGCAATGGCTGAAATTGTAAGGAACTCAAGCAACCAGCACAGGCCAGTGGAATATTTGCGTTCTCTTCAGTTGCCTTCAGATCAGACCCCTAACCTAACACCTAAGCTCCTGAGACCATTCCCACCTCCTCTGGTGACTCGTTCTTAACGTGATTCTCAGCCCCTGAAGACATTATCAACCATAGGTCGGGTCCTTTCTCACTCGGGAACTCAGATTACAAGTTACTCTGTGCTTACTAGATGCATCACCTCTCTCAGCTATGCAGTACTGCATGGGCTGAACTCAGTCATAGAGCACACAAGGGAAAATTCATGCCAGTTGTGATTTGACCCAATTTCTATATGCCTCAGTTCACTAATTTGCTGAATGAGAAATAGTGGCATCTATCCCATAAGTAAACTGAAATATTTAATGATGCATTTAAACAGGTTTTAAATTCCAAGCTGGATGAATGGGCAAAATTACAAAAGAGACCATGAAATAAAATCCTGCCAAAATTCTGTTTGCATCATTTAAGATGTTTAATTCTGCAATGTTGAGATAGGTTTTTCCAAGCTCCCAGAAAATAGGCAGCTCAGTAAAGGAAAGAGTAGGAGCAAGCCTCTTATGGGAAACACTCATCCATTTCTAGTGCCAGGAATGAAACAAAATTGAGAGGCATTATGAGCGCTCACCGGGGCTTTGCTCCTTTACAACGCTCACAGATCTACCTGTCTTTTAATTGAACTTATCAGTACAAAGGGATAACATTACTCTTTAAATATCCACCTCTAAGTTTATCTTTGAAACTTATTTCCAATTTATATCATTATATTTAAAAATCTATCCTGATTCCCCCAGTGCCATACAAAAGAAGAGACCAAATTCCTGCCACATTTTCAAACAGAGTAAGCTGATCCTTTACTGGAGAGCTAATAACACTTTTTCCACCTTATCTCTCTGTGGTTTCTAAATTCCTGGACTGCCTCAAGAATCCCAACGTTTCTCAACAAGATTGGACTTCTAACCTTTTTCTACAAACTGAACCAAACATTTTTCCACAGAACAGGAGCAAAATGCTTGCAGTAAGATAAGATCAGCTTGCCATAAATAAGCTTCCACTCAAACAGGAACTAGCTGGGGATGATTTATAAACCGCTGGGAAAGTTATAAAAAAATTATTCTGTTTATACAAGTAGTTTCATTTTTTCTGTATTCAAGTTTAATTCTGCCCTTATTAAAGTGACCATTTTTGCTGTTCTCTCACTTGATGAACAGAGATAATCTGGCACAATTTTCACATCAGATTGCAGCAATAGCCACCTCGAAGGCGGTGCCCAGTCTGCGGCTGCTCAGTTGGGTGCTGGCAGATGAATCCTCAGTCCGCAGCCCATGATGTTCTCCAGGCAGTCGCTGATTTGGGTGGCTGAAAGGTGATGGAGGTGGTCTCCAGGTTACCACACCTCCACACTGCAGTGTGGCCACCACTGTTGGCATACGTAAACTCACTGCCAGCCCCTCTGTGATGCACATAGGTGTGTAAACAAGAAAGATTTAGCAGCCAAGCCATGGTAGATCCCAGAGTCCAGCTGCGAAACCATCAGCAAGCCCACAGTGGCCTGACATTATTCCAGCGCCCAGAGCTATTTAAATACAAACAAATGGTCACTTTGCTCCTGTCCAAAACTGTGACCCATCAGTGCAACAATTGCGTCTGCTGATAGTCTGGCAGATGCAGCCGATCTGCTTCCCTGGCATAGGATGGCTGACCATGTGGGAGCTGCTGGCAGGAGGCAGCTTGGCTGCACATCAAGCAGGTGCGGGATGTGAAGGGGATGGAAAAACAAGTGATGCTGCCTACAAAAATAACTGGGGCTTTAGTACATTTAGTGCAGGCTCAGGGGTGAGCTGCACAGGGCACGTCAATGATTTTAAGGTAGCGGTAGCAGGTTTATGAGCATGTGCTTCACAGAGACATGCTGGGCAACAGGTAACGATAGCTCTGGGAACAAAGGAACCAGAATAAAACAGAGAAATGGTCTATTCTACACCCTCTGTTTGCAAGGACTGATGCTGTAAAGCAGTCATAACATTAGGGCTCTGTGTTCATTTCCTTCAGATTATAGTGAAACATAAAGATAAGGCTTAGTTTCATGCGAACTGTGTCCGGCTGGACCTGTACCAGCTGCCTGATGTGCTTACTTAAAAGTAATGTGGTCTAGATGCATTTTTCAGAGACTCATTTCCCATTACTGTTTTATGTGCGTACCAGAGGAGTGCTGTGCAGAATCACCAAGAAAGGATACTGAGACTGCAAAAAAAAAAGTGCAAGAAGCCTAACAAAAGCGGTTCTTTGCCAGTTGTGTCGCTAAATGCAAAGCCAACTCTGGTTAAACAACGCGTGACAAATGTGCAAAATGCACAAGGTAACTTGTAAGGGAATTAATTCTGCACCCTCTTCCTGGAGGAGATATACATTTCTCACTGCCTATATAGCGCAAGAATTACTTTTGCTGCTTGAGTTTCACATGTCAAGCAAATTTGGGTTAGGGAGATGATGGGAGCAGGAGGAGGGCAAGTCAAAATGACCACCTAGTTCCTTGCTCTGGAAATCAGGGTTGGGTGTCCTCATCGAGGTGCACAGACGGGTGTTTTTCTATCACAGGGTCAGACTGGAAGAGTAAGTTGTCCAGGCTGGTATTTATCCCCCACATCCTCAGGAATGTGGATTTATACATGGAGTACCCGACTTTAACTTTGGAAGCCAAAGGTGGTTTGGCTACAGCTATGTCCATGGCTGGGCAAGTTGGGGAAGGCAGAGGAAACAGGTCAAGTGGTAATATCAAAAAAACCTCTCTCTTGGCTCATGTCCTATTCTCTGTTCAGAATTGCAGCATGCTTAACTGGATCTTTCCAGCCCAGAGCAACAAACCTAATTTATAACGTTCTTAATTGCTTTTCCTTTTCTTCTCCCCCAGCTGGCAGATGGACCCGTACCATATCAGCGATGCTTTGTGTTGTGCCTGCAAGAATGATAATAGAACCAACAAAATTATTTTATTTCCTGATCTGTGCACACTGCAAAGAAAGTTCAGTAAGCAGCATTTGGTCTTTATTTATTTTCATTCTCAGCTCTTGCTTGAGATCAGAAATTATTTCTGCTGTATTTTGTTTGCTTTTATTATATGGTGTTCTGAATTCTCTCTTTTAATTGTCACAAAGAATGGCTTTTGGAAACAAGCCAAGCTTGCTGAAGCTTTGCTATGGATGTAGAAAGGCAAAGGAAGCTGTGGGGTAGCACACAGCAAAGCCTGCTCGTACAGTGTACCAACAGATAGGAATAAAAGAAGATGACTTCTATCACAAGTATCAACCAAGAAATACATACATCTGGGGCTGGATATAATGAAGATTTTAGTTACAATTGCCTGCCTTTAGAGGTAAGCTAGAGATTCAACTCAAGGCAGAGACACCCTCAAATGAACCCTCACATTCAGTAATAAACTTCACAATTCTAACATCTACAGAATCAGCACAAGTCTTTTCTGCCTTCTTGCTATTTTACTGGGTTATGGAGAAGCGTTTCAGAGTCCTATTTGTGCCCAACTTATGGAATGAACCTGCCATTATACTTTTGGATATGTATATATATATCTCTCTCATTGTCCTGTCCCTCTGAAAAGGAGATCTGACTGAGGAATATGAGGTACATTCAAATTCAAGTTTTAAAAACTTCAAAGACTGCAAAATCTTAAAAGGTGGTCCAGATGACCTGCTGAGTGTTGGTGTGTTACACTTGGTGAAGGAAAAGATGGGTGGAATTGACTTCAAGAGGTTTTCGTATGAGCCATTTTGAACTGAATCTACCAGTCCTCCCACAGAGAAGTCAGGGTAAATAGTCCCTTCTGATAGGAAAGATTGTTAGCCTCCAATTATTATTTAATGTTTTATATAAAAATTGAGTTTTTTTCCTTGAGATAATTTCAATATTGCATAGTTGTATCTTTCGCAAACGTTATGCTGTAGAAGGAAAAATTCAGTTTTCTCCTTTATAACCCTTACAGTCTAAGGCTGCATGTGGAAAAGTAATGCACAAATGCGTGAAAAGTTTGGCTGCTTCTTTCAGAAGGGGACTCAAGAAAATTGCTATTTCCACTAGCGTGGCTTTGATTTTAGCATTATTTTCTTTTCTGCTGAGCGGCCTGATGAGGGCACAGTCACAGCAGATAGCATGGAGTGCTCATACATTATTTTCAGATGCCAATTAATCTCTTGGTGATTTCTCCCAAACTCAAGTAAACATAGGCAGAATTTTTTCTCTGGAATCAGGGAGATCTGTTCTTGCTTCTCCTTCAGTGGTTGAACCCTTTTTATTCAAGTTTGTATTTTTAAGACAGAGAGCATATAGGGGAAAAAAAAGTACCCATGCTTTCTATTTTTTCTAGTGATGTTCTTCTGTCCACCTTAGTTGGGAACAAGGGTAATCCAATGAGAGGCTTAAAGAGTAGTTGTAGGGGGCTCACAGTTGCTCAGAGCCTCTGCCTCCCTGCAGGCAAGGCTGGAAGAGCATCATGGATCTGTCGTCATTGCCACGGTGTAGAAACTGGCAGGGGCTGCACCCTGCAACAGCCTCTTTAGTCCCCCTGGTGAATCTGGGGCTGGCAAACTTTCCCTCCTCAGGCAGTGGTGAGGAGAAACTCGGGCTACTTGGAGCTCACTTACTCTCATGCATCCGTTGCAATTCACAGGCCAGGTCCTACACAGGCCAAACAGAGATGAAGGTCTTTGTCAGCTTCTTTAGCAGCAGGAGGATCTGGGGATGGCTTTGTTCACTGCTAAGCTTGGGAGAGTCTCAGGGAAAGAGTGCTTGACAGCACGGTTAATGATGGACATTGCAGCACTGTAATAGCCCTAAAATTCCTCAGAAATGGGATCAGAGGGTAGGGATTTCTATAAAAAGAGGAAAATAAAACAATATCTAGTGAGTCTTACAAGATTAGTTAGAGTATTCAACTGGCAAATTCAAATCTTGCCCCTGAAGAAAATACTAGTGAAGGAGGTTTTGATCCTAGCACTGTCATTTCACCATCAAGTATGGTTTGCACAGTTTTCTTGGCATCTTGACTTAGGTTTATCTCAGATCACATTTTTCTTGTGCTAATAAATGCCCTTTCTTCCTACTGGAAAAGTTAAGTGTTTTCCACTCTGCTATAGAACAGTAAACATGGAGTTAAATCCACCTCTCTCTGATAGTTAACTCTTTTGCAGAATTATTGCTTCAGTTTTATTGTACTAAAAGGGAGGTGAGGTCCATTCAGTAGGACATATAAGCAATATTGTCCAAGACTAAACCTAACAGCATCCAAATCTTTTCCTATTCTAGTGCCTAGGAACCTACAAATATTATTATTATTATTGTTTAGGAACTAATAATAATAATAATAATTTTATTAATTAATTTATTATTAATAATATTTAATATGATTATGATTATGATTATGATTATGATTATGATTATGATTATGATTATTGCTGTTGTTGTTATTTTTAAATAGTGGTAATTCCTACCATGTTTATCTAATCAAATAATCCCAGTGATTTCTTTTCCAAACTCCTTAAGAGAAGTGCTCAGTCTCCTCTGCAATGCACAGCATTTCCATCTCCCATGAGGACCCAGGTGCACACAGGTACCTCATGCTGTTCGAGGCATTTGTCTCCTGCAGCCTTTCATAGGAGATGAAATCTCAGTTCCTCCAATGTTTGTCTCCACCTCCGTGAAAGCTCCTCTATAGCAGGGAAGGTCATATCGAGGGCAAATTTTCTGCTGCTTGTTACCTAAAAACTCGTAGTGATATTGAATACTCGTATTTGCACGTATGCTGGTATGGTATGCAGAGCATATTGGCTAGTATCTGTCTCTTATTGATTCTTCTCAGCTACCCCAAAAATGAGAGACTTGAAGCCAGCTGCTAACTAAGGCTCTTATTTTAAACAGAGTTTCAGAAAAGCCAGTTAACAATTCACTTCCAGTGTAATGAGCACTGGATTCATTAAATAAACACTAGGTTACACAAATCCATATTTTTGACTCTCTGCAGCAAACAGAAATCTAAAGTAACGTTTTGAAATAAATCACAAGAGGCAAGACGAATATTGCATGGGGAGAAGGTAAGTATATACCACGGAAAGAATGGTGACTCCATCCTGTCCTCATGGACAGGGAGGAAAAAACCGTTGAACTATTAACGAGACTGTCATATTGATGTGGAAAGACTGAGGCAAATGTCATAACCTCTTTTGTAAAGCACTCTACATTAATTGACAAACAAGATGTTCCATTTCCTCACTATATTCAGAGAATTATTGTTTAAAAAATTAATTGAAAATGACAAAACCTATTACCAAAAATTACTTTAAGACTTTTTTTTTTCCTAGCTCCATAGTCTGTCTCCCTCCCAGGAGGATTCAAGGTCTACAAAATCCTCGGCAGCATGGCAATTTTTTTGTCACCCTCTCCATTTGGACGTGATTATTTGGGGCAACATGATTAGAGGTTTTGCATACAAACAGCAGTAATACGTGACTGAAAATTTAAATCAGGAAATTTCAGGAGAAGAAGTGTTTGCTGAAAATGTGCTGTGCTCAATTCAGCCATTGAAAAGATTTCAGAATGGACTTTCTCTCTCTCATCTGGAACAGGAAGGAAAATACACGCCATGATTGTATGTTCAAAAGGTCCAAAAGCAGAAATGCACAAATGAGAAAGGAAAACAAAAGAAAACCTGACTAAATAAATGAGCAAGCCTTAAATATTGATTTTGCCTCAAAGAAGCATAGGCTATAGCAAAAATTAACGAGTAGGCTGGAAGCAAATGCAGTTACCACTTCTAATCTGCTCATTACATTTATATACTATATGTTATGCAAAACATGCCTGTAGGAGTTGCCTCTCTCACCTCTCGCTTTGTTATGTTCCACTGGTGCTGTTGAACACAAAATGTAATTCTCTGGAGGAAAGACTAAAGGCTTCTTTTTTTTACCATGCATCTGTGTAATGCCTTGTGTCACGGACCCAGCCAGTCACAGCTCCTGGGCTCTCCTGCACTGCAAATGGTAAATGACTTTCCAAAGAAATGTGCAGGAATGTTCTCCTGTTCTTCAAAATGTGCATTGAGTTTATGATTTCCTAGAGATACATAATCAACACCCAGCAGGCTCTGCAAGTGGAGGGCATCTGGGAAACATGCAGTAGAACTAAAATTCTTCTCCTTCCCTTCAGCTATTTCAAAAGCTGTAGGCTGGCCCTTAACAAGCACCTCCAGGCACCTCAGCCATCCTAAGAGACTGGAGAGAACTGAGACGACTTCCCCTCTGTATTGAAAATAAAGGGAGCATGGCCAGATAGCTAGGTAAAAGTAGGTATATTTAAATTTCTCTTAAAATGGCTGGAGGTAAGGACTTTACCAAGAGGCAAAGATAAATATTACTCTCTCCTGTAAATCAGGAGATTCCAGTTAGATTGAGCAGCACTATTCCACGTGTGCTGCAAACAGTGCGAAAACAGAATTGCTTCATTAGTGTGGAAGTTTCATTGTCTTCCATAGAAAGAGCTTCTTAGGTATAAGTTATTTCCCTAGTATACATGTTTCATTAATATTGAATTTAACTCAGATTTTAGTTAAACAGTATTTTCCAGCTTACACCTTGTAACTTAATCAATATGCACTTACAATGCTACCCTAGCATGATGTAAGTACAAAACCTCTAAACTTTCTTTCCAGATAGCTGAATCTTAGCTGAAGTTAAAAATGCCCAGTATTTCAGCAGCGGCAACTGCTCTGTGAATTCAGAAAGGTGTTTCAAAAGAGATTGTGCTAATTGCGTAATCCATCATATGTGTTGACGTAGGTCAATATATAAGAAGTAAGAAGTAGCTGGAAATTTAGATATGACTTGTTTACCCTGATTTGTACAGAGAATTAGGAAGAAGGGGAATTTGTCAATTTAAACCATTTATTATGTTATTAGCAGAAATAATGAAGCTTATTTTCTTATGGAGTTGTATGGAAAAGAAACATAATGGAGTCCTTTCATCTTGTGATCATTAAATCTACGTGGTTGTCCAGCTGTATTATTAAATAACAGACAAAACATAGAAATGCCTGGAGACAAACTGAGTTGAACATCTATTTCATTAACTTCTGTACATGTAAACAAACAATATTCGCCACGCCAGAAAACTTACAATCCACAAGAAAACACTTACGGAGAAGGGCACATAAACAACTGAGTCAGTTGGAGGCTGTCAGTTTAAAAACAGGTCCTTCAGTGACTCATGTTTCTTTGCAGATCATCTAGGACCCAGTCCTAAATCCACAGAAGTCAATAAAATATTCCCATTGACTACACTAGGCTATCAACCTGGAAGGAAGGAAGGAAGGAAAGAAAGAAAGAAAGAAAGAAAGAAAGAACAAACGAATGAACTAACTTACCAGGATTTCCCTTCTACCTATTCTGTAAATCCTGCTTTAATGTCATCCTAAAGAGAACAAGTCTTTTTCATTTTATTAAAAAACTATATCAAAGCAATAATGAATAGTTTGATCCCAGTATGAGAAAACATTTTATCTCTTATTTTTTTATTAAATAATCCCTTTCAGTTAATAACAACCCTATTTTCAAAGTAAGAAACTAGAAATTCTCTGTATGACTATTCTGTATAACAGCAACAAGTTTGTTTTTATTTTTGCAGGGACAATAAATTGGAGTCTTTCATCAACTACCATTTATCTCCTCTTTTTATGAGGATGCAAGCAAGCAATTATTAGTGAAGTTCAATGATCAAGGCTCTGCATAAATTTGCAGTAGAAAGTAATCCTGACTAATTAATCTGACTAAATGTATGGTTTAAAATAATCCTCAATGCCAGTAGTTCTTTCTCAATCATTTGCTTTTATATTAGAATTTAATCTGTCCTTCATGCTTGCTATTTGAAATTGCACCAAAAGAGCCATTTTTACCTGGTAATTTCATGATGTTTTGTAAATACAGCCTCAGGTACAAAGAGACAAAAGCAAATACTCTACTGCTATAGATGAGCAGTTTCAAAAGAGTAGTGAACCACTGCCAACAATCTTTAGGACATTTGGTGAAGATAAGCAAGGAATATGTTCAGGGGACACAATGGATGGAACTGAATAGTTATAGGTCTCTGCCATAGCTGTAAGGAAGTTCTCCCCAACCTGTTCTTGGTGGGGAGGAAAACGGGAAAGATGGGTTCTGTACAGTGGTTTTACATTGGGTTTTCATTAACTTGTTTATAAAGTTTTGGGCTGTGTTTTATTTTGAATGCTTTTTTAGCCACTTTATAACTTCATTCCCCATATTACTTTTGTTGTCTTAATTCCCCATACTCCCCTAAGACATACACATAAGGCTGGAAGGACCTCAAACGTATATGTGGAATGAGTGATTTTAATGTTAATGGTAAATCTGGTGCTTCATTGCTACGGTGGGTCAAGAGCTTTGCTGTGCCACCTTTGACCCTGGAGCCCAGACTGAGCCTCAGGACCCCCATGCCGTGGTCTGGTCAAGGAGCCACCAACCTATATGACAAATGGTCCATTGAGGGACAAGTTTAAAAAAAAAAACCAACCATGACCTAGAGGTGTTTTAAATGTTAAGGGCATAAGTAGCTGTATCAAAGTCTAGAGGTTTCAAAAACATCCTCCCACTGAGAGCTGAGTGCCTCTGAGTGCTGGCAGGGGCACTAAATTGCTTCCCATATTTACCCTTCAACAAGCATATGAGCTGTCTGGCACATTGGAAAACCTGCAAGGCCCATACAGAAAATTGGCAAAACACTACCCCAAGTTGTAATCAAGTGTATACAAAGCAGTACAATCCTTCCAACTGATGTTTCTGATGTAAAGCAGGTAAGTACCCAAGTACCTTCCCTTGTATGAGCTGGTGTCAGGAAGAGCCTCTAAATAGTACCCAAAATCTGACCCTGTTCCCCTTTACACCTCTGCAGCAGCCAGAGAGCCCTCCATAAATTTGGAGAGCTGTGAGCAGGCTGCTAAACACTCTCAGTCCAAGCTTTGTCCCCGTGTATTGGTGTTGGAAGCAGAGTTATCCCACACTCCACCCACAGGCAAAAAATGCGCCCATCTGAGTCGTCCCTGCAGCCAAGCTGTTCAGGTGCAGAGACGTTCAGGGGGGCCTGGCTCCATAGGTGGGAAGGAAGGATTAGCTAAATAGTTTGAGGCACTCTGTAATCAAACAAGTAGTGGGTCTTTTTCATCTTCCTCTTTTTTTTTCTGAATGCTAGCAAACTTAAATTGTCATTGTTAGGGATTTGTAACAAATATGCATTTGGTTTTGAAAAAAAAAAAGAAATAAAAGTCTAATTATAAAATAAATATACAACCAGTTACTTGTTTTAATATCTTTCTCTTCCCTGGATTTGATCTAAAATGCTCAGGAAAATCTCAGATTGTTTGCAGTGCTGTTTTTTTCTAGATGACAAGAATGGAAAAGAACGCAGTTTAAAGACCCAATCCTGCAAATTGCAGGATGTGCGTAACTTCTTTCACTTACATGGGCAACATAAATTCCAGTATCTGCTTGTACAAAATTCACAAGCTAACAAAACATAGCTGAGTTTCCTCATGAACACATTTCAGCACTTCCTCAGGGGAAACTGAGGGATGCACTGGTTGCAAATAGTCATTTCTGAAGTCCAAACCGTTTCTGAAAAACTAATAGAGGCTTAAAGAAGTTGGAGCTTTCATAGGTGAGATTCTGATCATAACTAACCCAGAGCAAGTCTGGGATATTTCCGCTGGATACAGTGGCAGTATTAGAGATTGGTGTAGGGTAACAGCCTTAAATCCCAAGCCTTAAATCCCTACTTCTGTTCAAGAAATGTTTAGATTTTTGACATGAGAAGTCACAGTCTGTTTGCCATTGTTTTTCCTTTAAGGCAATAGTGAGGGTTTTCTCATGTAAGAATTTATACATTATTTTGGCCTTTAGATCTCTTGCTGCAGGGGAAGTTACAGTAAAGCAAGTCTGAAAAATATCTGCTGGTTAGAAATTAGCTTCCTGAAGGGGAGAAAATTTTTTTACTTTCAATCATTTTAGTGCTTATTACACCAGAAATGTAAGACGACATTCCTAAGCTTAACAAGTTCACCTGTCACACGCAAATATCTGTGACTGGCAGGACTGGGATGAGGATGGGGCACTGGCTGACTCTGCAGCACCCTGTAGAGGCATTCTGTACAGCAAATGCACAGGGCATTGCCCAACGAGCCTGAAAAAACCAGCATATTATCCGTGCTGTGAGCTTCCCAGCTCAGCTCAGCTGAAACAGCAAATAGTCTTCCTGGTTTAGGGAAAGTTTAGTCTTCTGAAAATCTCTCACCTGCTGAAAAACCCAGTGTTTTTATTCTTGAAAAATGCTTGTCATTTCTGCAGAACATTTACTACAGGAGAAGCAATTGTAGCATCCAGACCATAACATTGATAAGACACACAATTAATTTGTTGTAATGTATTTCACATAACTGAAGTCACAAGGTTATTGGGTTTTTTACTTATCCTCTGAGATTTGTACCATTTCCTTGTTACAAAGAGGCTGCTTATAGAAGGGGAAGGTGCAGGGATGGCTATAAATGGCACAGTCATGGGGAGATAAGTCAAAGCAGTTGGGAATCCACAATAGGATTTTCATTATCCATAGTTATTTTTCAGACCATTTTTAACCTCCATGTACTGTACGTGCATTTGTATTTCCAAATTTTGTACGTACAGTTACCAATGTTAATAAGAAGATACATTTCATTTCTTCATTTTGGAGAATCTTATAAAAAATATAACCCTACAGTAGCTGTAAAGCAGACTATGCTTTACACACTATGACTCAGATATTTCTGGTCCAGTCTTGCAAATACAAATCACATCACAGAACCTAGTCAATAGGATGAAGTATTCAGACCTGAATGGTGCATGCCCTAAATGAATACACCGTTTTACCACATCCTTTTTACATATCCATTGTGCTGTGTGTGATAAAGCAGTAGTCAAAAACAAGAGCTCAGCTGGAGACTCATAATTAAATTTGGATAAATTTTCCCAACTGTTTGTTACACAGAAACGTGTTTCCTAGGGTGTCTGGGTTACAAAGACATTACTGGCACTTAGGAGATTAGCAGAAAAGGTTGAACCAGTTGACAGTGAGTGAAGCTCCGCATCTGCTTGCCATTTGCAGTTCCCAAGGCATCAGTTTTTCCTCCTGACAGCTGTCTTCTGTTTCAAGAATAAAAGATGGTTTGGGCTGTTATTTATCTATCACCTTCCAAGATTTTGGGGGGGTTACCTTCATTTAAGCTTCCATGCATGGACACCTCAAACTTTCTTCCCTGAGTTATAAATACACCAGCACAGCCCATTCACGCCAGCAAAGCAGAGCCTCCTGGTTCACAAACAGGATTTAAGCAAACAGAAAAAAGAATTTGAAAGCTCTTCTCTGAGACTTCGGCCCAAATGCAGATACCTTTCCGTCTGCAGGCGGCTCTCTGAGGCACTGTGACCGCTACAGTGTCTGAGCCCAAGAGAGCACAGACGGCTCAGTCTGTCTCAGAGCCTGCAACAGCTTGATTTAGGGATCACAACCCTTTCTTCCCATTGCATCTGCAGGGAGTCGGCAGCTGGAGCCTCAGAGCAGATCCTCTCAATTTCTTAACGTTCACTTGAACTTAGATGTCATGGTAGTCATACCACTTAACTTCGGTACTTATAAGGTGCTATGAATATGCCCCTCTACACTTCACTGCCAGCTCTGACTTCAGCTCTCAAGTGGTTACACATCCCAGGCCTCCGCAGAGCCCAGCGGAGGTCCCTGTGTCTGGAGCTCCCTTGCCAGGAGGAACGATGAGTCTTATAAACTGTAGGCTTTTTCTTTGAGCAGAGCTTGGGGAAAAGAGCTGGCCCTCGTTTGTACTGATGTGAACTGACAGTAAATTAATTAAAAAATGCAAAGCCGGTAATGAGGAAGACTGGTGTTAGAGCAATTATTGTTCTAAATTGTTTTGGAAGATTTGGGGAAAAGTGTGCGAAAAGCAGTAACATCAAAGAGCAAGCATGCTTTGGCTATCCAGGTAGCTCATATGTGACTGTGCATATATCTATGCACAGCAGACATTATAAAATAATGCAGAGAGCCTTGACTGATCAGCCAACCTTTAGAGAACAAGGCTTCTGTGGATAATTTATCAAAACAATGCCATCTTCCTGGCACAAGTTTGCTTTATCAATTTTGTTTGAGCTAGCTAAATAAACACATTACAAATATTCCATTATCTCTTGCTGTCTGTACTAGCATCACAGCATTTTCAGTACCAAGATAAACATTTCTAAAAGTGGATTTTTGCATCAGCCTATTATCATCAGCTTTTAATAAAACAGATTACTGTTGACCAGTGGGAATACAATGGACATACACAATCAGGCAGACAAGTCACTTTTTTTCAGTAGCTGCCCTTGTTATGTTCTTGTCTCACAATAAATGTAAGATTATTTATCCTTCAATAAAACAAAGTTATTCTAGTTTACATTACCATGGGGAAGAGCCCATACAGATACATGTTGCTGAATGGGTAACTTGGGGTACATTCACATCAAGCTTAGCTTCTGGTAACTTTCTGCTGTGCCCATCCCAGCAGCTCACCTCATAATCATCTGTGGAGGGTTGCCCTAAATCCAGAGACCTGTCAAAAGAGTATAATTTTATCAGACATACCATTGTTCTCCAGTCTGTCTCATTACCCGTTATGTCTAGGTATCTAGCAAGAGCTAGTAAAAGCCTGCCTTTCCCTTGTTATAACACAGATAGTTGTATAATAAATGGTTTCCAAACTGCATACTGCAAAAGTTGTCTAAGGAAGTTATAGCCCATGTGAACCTGTAGAGCCAAAAGCTTCTCAGCAAAAAGGGCCAAGTTCATGTTATAATTATTCTTATTATTAACAAGACTTAGCCTTTCTAAGTCTACCCAGCAATGGGTTTGCACTTCAACAGCACCTTTTCATATCAAAGACTAATACCTTAACACATGGCATGGGAAATCACAAGCTGATACTTTGATTAATTAACAAATTAAAATTTACATTTCATATTCACTGGTTCACCTACTCTCAGTAGGTCTTCAATAAGATTGAGCGGCATATAAGAGAAAACTTCTCTCTGACTACATTTGCCAAGTACAGTAAGATGCCTGGAGGACATGGTCTGTCCTGTCACTGCTTTACTCCTCACCTCTGGCTGAATGTAACGCAGAAAAGATGCCCAAGTTAAAATAAATAACAAGCAGATATGAGGGCCTGTTATCACCTTACACATCTATAGTTCCTTCTCCATGTCCAGTAACTGGCATTTTAGGTGTGGTCCTCCCACAACGCTTATCAGAGGTCAAGAGCAATTTCTGGTATAGCTGTGTGCTCCACTCCCTGGGGCAGCAGTCAGTATTTGGGTGTATGAGATTGCTCCTGGGGTGCCATACTCTCCCTGCTTTGTGAAAGTCTCTGTACCATGCAGTAGTAGTAGTACAAGAAAACAAGGAAGGTTTATGGCAGTGCTCTGCTCAAACCCGTGAAGGCTTTGGGGGGTTATTGGTAGGAAGTCAGGAGGGGAGGGGGCATCAGGAGTAGGATTTTAGGCTGGGTTTGGGGGAAACTATGGAAAACCACACTCAAAAGTACAATCAAAGAGGTGAAGTGAAGAAATTCTGTTACCTGCAGGGTTTAAAACCACACTGCATAAAGGAGCAGAGAAAAACAACACAGCATTTGATTCTGTCCTGGGAGTGGGAAGGTCTAGATTAGTTTTTCGTAATCTCTATTGAACCTGACCTTGCATTACAGTGGAGCTTAACATTGGGAAACTGTCCCCATTCATCTGCTCCCAACAAAGAGGAGATAATTGTGGAAATGTAGCAGGCTCCTACTGCCAGACAGAAACCCACAGAGAGATGCTCTGACAGATCGCTTCAATCTTCATAAATTCATGTCTCCGACTGAAAGAGTTGGTGTCCCTCAGAAATTCACCTTAATTAACCAGGATTTTATTACTGACATGATAAGTATATAGCTTACTGTGTAATCAAAGCTCTTTGACAATTCTCTGACTACACTGCAGAAGACTTTAAAACAGCAATACTCAGTAATCAGTGAGAAAACCAGTGCTGCATGTACAATTTACCATCAGATTTCAGTTCTGCTGTGCTACTACCAAAAGGCTAAAAGACATATAGAAAAATACATTTATCACTCCTTTCCACAATGTCTCTTGCAGCCCATGAAGATGCTAAAAACTGCCTTTGTTTCTCTGGGGAGAAGATGACAGTTGCTGATGCTGTGATCGCTTCATCTATTTTTGCTGATGTACTATTCAGTTCTACAATTTGGTTCTACTAATTGATTCCTCCTACAAAAAAACAGCTGATGAACACCCATTTTAAAAAGTATGCCTAGATAGGGTTGATCTGCCACTCTTTTAAGACTGCAGCTACTTTTGATTACTTAAAATAACAATAAGCATCTTAGTCACTCAGTTGCCTTAGGTAACGCTGTATAACACTTGCATATTCTTCCACTATTCCTTATTGTAACCATAAGTATTTGGGGAACAATTAATTTGTTATTCAAATGTTGTGCTCTCTCTGTATCTCTCAGTACTTCTGCTTTTCCATGCAACAGTAGAAGACAGCTGGTATTACCCGTGTTTGGAAATGGTTTTGCATGATGTCTACTCCTTTTCTTCACCCTAATTCTGGCTGCTGTGAAGTCAGGAATGATGAAATAAATAAAGTTGCTTATATATGAGAGTTTTTCCATGCAAATTTATTTGACAATTATAAAATTATTTCTTTTCTGGAAACTCAGTTGGAGTTGTACTATAGCAAAACTTCAAAAATGAAAAGGTAATAGCTAGAACTGCATTTTAACAACAAGGTACATATTGTTGTCCCACCCTGTAAGGAAATTGAGGGACTCAGTGCTGTAGAGGGGAGCAAAATTTTAAAGAAGTCCTAAATTATTTGGGAAAGTGCTGTGGAAAGCAATGTTTTAACTGGAAAGGAAATACAAGAAGGTTTGGTGTGAGCAAAGCTGGACTAGCGCCTTAGCTGCCTTAACAGAAGGATGTCCATGTCTGTGGTGAGAGGAGCAGACCCGTTTCCTGCCAAGTGGTACTTTGTACATAGGTGAGTGGTTGTAAGCTGGTAAAGTCAACTGCCTTGGGAAAGTGTCTGTGAAAATTCAAGGGGTCAGGAGGTGCAGAAAGTTGCTTGTGGAAATGAGGAAAGGGCGAAGAGCTGTAACCTTTTTTCTAGCAGAGGATTCAGTGATTGATAGCTCCACCAGACTGCAGCACAGTTCTGCACTGTCTCCTGCATTTTGCTCTTTCTTCAGCCTCCGCAGTCTTTCATGGTGTATTCACTACATCTTTTATATTTGCAAATTTCCTGATCTTACCTTACAAAGCAACTTTGCAAAGTAAAAAAAGCAAATCCTTAAATCAAAGTGTAAATTGTGTATGTGGGGATGGGTGGGAATAATATGCTATTTTTCGTAAATGTTTCGTATCTCTTCGTATATCTGTCTATAAAGATATGAGGTTAAGTAGTCACTGGATACAATAAGATTAGCTTTCATCTCCTGGCCAAATTCCATCTTAGGTAATTACATTCTTCCTGACTAAATATCTTTATAATTTCAATTGGGTACAGCCTATTTCCTATCTCAAAATGTTTTGTCATACATAATGTGAGCTCCTGTATTCTCTCCCAGAAACGGGTAAGCTCTGCTGACGGATGAAATGATCACTGTATGATCACTGGTGAGTAGTTACACAGTAAAGTCAACAAAATGTTCTCAAATTCCTTTTGGAAACAGTACTATACAGCCATAAATCTATAGTCTTTATCATTAGTATTGAGCAGAGGCAATACATTGTGGGGATTTCTTTGAGAAGACATGTTAGGAAGAAGAGAATTTCGTACTAAGCTAGTGATCTCTGCCTCTCTCACCTTTGGATCAGGGAGTGACAGGACATCAGTAGGGATTTGACACCGTGAATTACAGAGATACACTTGGACGATAGCTGGATGTGAGGAAAAAAGTTGCCATGAAGTTGCTATACTTTCAGCAGTAGATACATATATATATATATATATATATATATCAGTTAAATTCCTTGGAAGAAGGGATCTGTGCAGGTGACTTGACAGCTCTTGCGTGCAAAGCTGAATACTGAGACAGTTGCCAGTCTGTAAGGACAAGCTTGGGCAGTTAGTGGTAGGGATAGGCCAAAAAACCAGGGTATGTGTAATTTAACTGGTCTAACTTGACTTGATGTTTCACAAATAGTGATGAGAATGGCTGTGAGAACAGATATTTGCATCAGCAGCATGACGTGCCTATTCAGTGTCTCAGCAGAGTAGGCAACCACTCTACAACACATGTGACTTGTATAGAGTAGAAAAGCCAACTCTTTAAAGACACGCCTATAGAAACTCACCCAAAAGGAGAGCCCTGGACTGAAATGCCAGTCACACGGTGTAGAGAATCGGGGAACAGGATCCGGCAGTGAGCTGGGGAGTTATTTAGGAGGGACTATGCACCCAATATTTCTCTTTGCTTAGCTGGCAGATCACAAGGCAGCAAAATAATGCCTCGATGACAAGATGAAACTCTGATGACAAAAATGAGTTTCTTTCCTGAGACCTCGGGGTCTCCTGAGGGTCGGACCAATCTAAATCAGTGCAGTACATCAGCACCTTCAAGATACACACAAATATTTCATGATTTGACATTCTAGGCTATTCAGAACAGACTACAAACTAAATATTTTCTGAATGCAGAAAGTATCATGTGAATGTGGAAAAACTTGCTTGGCTGGGAATGGCCACATTGCTGCCCATGTGCTTGGTAAAGGGGATGAAGCAGTGGTCTGTGAGTGTTTTCTCAGGTAGGTGTGCTCCAGGTGACCAGCTCAGCTGCCAAGTAAAAACATCTCAGTAGAGAAAAAAAATTCTTCTGTACCAATTATTTTAAATCTCATTCCTTTTTAAGTGCGTCTGAAGTTGCAAATCACATGCACATCAAGTGCCAAGAGAGCTTTGAGGACGAGTTCACAGTGCTGGAAAGTGTCTTTTGTAAAAATGTTCTCATCTGCAGGCTCTACTATGCTAAATGCAGAAGGTAAAAAGGTTACTTTGCTGTAATCTTAAAAGAAAAAGAGAATTTTTCTCTCCCTGTTCCTGGCTGAGGATTGATACTAGTTGCAGTTGTAATCCCAAGTGAAGGGCTGTTTGAAGAGCCTGGAAGTTTGAAGGAGACGCAGCCTCTGTGTGATGCAGATTCAGGTCCCAAGTGCCCACCTTTGCCAGGGTGCCGAAGCCTTCCTGGTCCAACCAGCGAGCATTGCTGGCGCTCAGCCCTCTGGCCCACAGCCTATGCACAGGGCGAGGAGGTAGCAGACAGCTTAGAGGGAAGCACAGCAGAGTCAGGGCAGAGCTGAGCATCGCCAAAGGCTCTGCCAGGCCTGAGCTGGCAGTGTAGAATTTGCAAACTGATGTTTCTCAAATGAGTCTGCTTTTGAACAATTTTTTCAATAATCCATGCCCAGGGTGTGAATAAAAAGCATTTTTCCCTCCCCCCGCTGAAATAGTCCCTTACACAACTCTATTTCTACAACTCAGTTAAAATTTCCCTTCCTGCTACTTTGCCTTTACTCATGGCAATAAATTATTTAATAATATGCCAGGAAGTAGGCTGGCTGCATGACTTAGCAAGAAACAGAGCCCAGCTGGATGATTCCCATCCTTTTTCTACTTTTTGTAAAACCATCAAGTGATGTCCTAGAGCCATCCGGTGATGTCCTGGTGAGGCCTGGGGGCAGGATCCTCTCTTTTAGCTTGGAGGTCTGAAGACCTTATGGAGAGCCACACAAACTCACAGCATGGTGGGTTTTAAGGATTAGTGATAAACTATTTAGTCACTAAAATAAACCCAACTGATGTTCAGCAAGTGGCTGACAACCAATCAATCCTGGCAAGAAAAAACAATTCAAGGAGAAAGAATAGGATAAATAAAGTGAATTGTTGCTGCTTTCCTCCAACATTTGCAGAAGTCTCTGCAGCTGCTATTACGTCAATGACATTGTTAATAGAAGTGCATTTCTATAAAAGTACTCTTAACAGAGTTGTTAGTGCAGCATTTGCATGCCTGTATATTGGTGCCTGATAGAGTAAGCCATGAGCTGACTGGGGAATTGATCCTTACCACAGCTGAGAGTGCATGTTGAACCTCCAGCACCAGAATATGGAGGACATGGGAGCATCTGGGGACATGCAGAATTACTGCATACGTGGACGAGAGTTTAGAAAGTCTGGGATGGTGTTGCTTCCCTCCAGGCTGGCAGGAGGTGTGAAGATGGAGGTCCCTCTGGCAGCCTCCATGCCAGATCCATCTCCACTGTCTCCCAGTGACTTACCTAGACCTAGGCATGGGTAAGTACATTCAGTCCTTTTGGCACAGGAGTCCTGCATTTATTACCCTCCTGATCTCAATTGCACCATAACAATTGCCAGTCATTTTAATTCTGTTATGACTTCAAATCAGGAGAACAGCTCGGTTTTGCTTCATTTCACCTTTTCAATGGGTGGGGTGAATAGTTAGGCATTCCTGATGCAATCGCTGCTCTATAATTATGACAATTACAATGCAGAAGAAGGTATTGGAAGCTTCCCTGAGACAAAAATAATTTTTATAATAACATATACAGGAGGAAAACTTCCTTATTTGTTTTATAGAGCAGTAACTAGAGAAATCAGTTAGTTTTGGAAATAGGAAATTTAACAGCACAGCAAATCAGAGGGCATGTAAAAATCTATCAACAGAATGATTTAAAAAAAGGAGGAACTAAGTCATAATATAATATAATACTGCTTCAATCTGTGTCTTCTATCAGACACCTTTTGTTTGCTTTTAAATATCCGGTGAAGTTTACACTGACTGGAAAAGGGGAAACATAACCCCCATTTTTAAAAAGGGAGAAAAGGAAGACCCAGGGGACTACAGGCCAGTCACTCTCACCTCTGTGCCTGGCAAGATCATGGAGCAGATCCTCCTGGAAACTATGCTAAGGCACATGGAAAACAAGGAAGTGATTGGTGACAGCCAACATGGCTTCACTAAGGGCAAATTGTGCCTGACAAATTTGGTGGCCTTCTATGATGGGGTTACAGCGTTGGTAGATAAGGGAAGCGCAACTGACATCATCTACCTGAACTTGTGCAAAGCCCTTGACACTGTCCCGCACAACATCCTTGTCTCTAAATTGGAGAGGCGTGGATTTGGTGGATGGACCACTTGGTGGATAAGGAACTGTCTGGATGGTCGTACTCAAAAAGTTTTGAACTAAAAAAGGGTAGATTTAGACTAGATACAAAGGAGACATCTTTTATGATGAGGGTGGTTCAACACTGGAACAGGTTGCCCAGAGAGGTGGTAGATGCTCCATCCCTGGCAACATTCAAGGTCAGGTCGGACGGGGCTCTGAGCAACCTGATCTAGTTGAAGATGTCCCTGCTCATTGCAGGGCGATTGGATTAGATGACCTCTAAAGGTCCCTTACCCCAGCTGTTATATTATTCTATGATTCTACCTCTCAGGCTATCTCAGGTGCAAGGCTTACTCTGTGTCTTCAGATAACCCCAGTTGTAGCTAGTTATACCTGTGACTGATGAAATGGTAACTGTTACTCAAATGTCATGTTAACATTAAGTGGCCAGAAACATACAACTTCTCAAAAAAATGTAAGTTAGAGACTGACACTGGAAAATGATGACTCTAGGTTTATCAAAGCATTGTGAGCTGGTCTGGACCCACAGTTCACTCCTGCAAGCATGCTGTTTCTATGTCACAGTATAGAAAGCATGTGTATTTACTGTGTTGAAGGATTCATTGGTATAAAAGCAACACTGTAAAGGTAGTAACATCAATACCAGTTTTTAATCATATGTGAGCACAGGCACCATTTTATATCACCTGAATGGGGCTAAAATCATCTTGCTGTTGAACATGAATTGGTAACAAAAGTTTTAAAATTGGGACAGCCAATTGGTATTTATCAGTTTAGCCTTTCTCTATTTTTTTGTATTTTAATGAAATATGCTTGGTAAAAAAAAAAATTAAATGGCTGTTTTGAATATAACTTACTCAATCAAAAAACTAACCCTACTTAAAGTTACTAGAAAACAGTGAAGCTAAAGAAGCCTGTCATGCTTGAATTTAGGATGTGAATTTAAACAGTTGCAGCTTGACTCTTCCATAGTGATATGTGAAAGACAATGGCCTTATTCTGATTTCTGCTCCCATTTTCTGCATTTACTTGACTGGCTTTAAGGTATTTATAACTTTTAAAAAGCTGTTTAAAATGTGCTTAATAGCTAGACTAAAGTAGCTTGAACATTGTTAAACAGTTTTGGAGAAGTGACATGTGATTACAGAAGCTTGGTACTTAACCAACCTCAAAAGCTAGTTATTGCTTCATATGCTCTTCCACGGGGAAAGTCTTTCCTTAATATAAGAAAGGGAGTAGAGCTGGGGAGTTTAGGAACACACAAGGAAGCAGGATGCATAGTAATTGATTTTAATAAAAGTGGAATACTTCCTTTAACTTCCTGACTGCCTTCAAAAAGCAAAATTAGGAACACTGTACTTCATTCACCTGCCTTACCTATCGCGACCACAAGCTCTTTGGGGGGTGGGGGCAGAATATCACTTATTACATGCAGTTTCAGGATCCAGCAAAGGAGCATTTCTGGAGTCATTATTGTAAAAACAGCTGCTAGGCCAGGCTCAAAGAGGCACAGGGACGGGACCTGGACCTTCACAGTTCTCAAAACTAGCCTGAAAAGAAGAGTCCCATGTATATATGTAGTCTTTTTTATTTATTCAGACTCTTTGTACAAGCACTTGAGATAGTTATTTTCCCCTTCCCTTCCCTTTTCCCTTCCTTTTTCCCTTCCCTTTTCCCTTCCCTTTTCCCTTCCTTTTCCATCTCCCTTCCCTTTTCCCTTCCTTTTCCATCTCCCTTCCCTTCCCTTCCCTTCCCTTCCCTTCCCTTCCCTTCCCTTCCCTTCCCTTCCCTTCCCTTCCCTTCCCTTCCCTTCCCTTCCCTTCCCTTCCCTTCCCTTCCCTTCCCTTCCCTTCCCTTTTCCCTTCCCTTTTCCCTTCCCTTCCCTTCCCTTCCCTTCCCTTCCCTTCCCTTCCCTTCCCTTCCCTTCCCTTCCCTTCCCTTCCCTTCCCTTCCCTTCCCTTTTCCCTTCCCTTCCCTTCCCTTCCCTTCCCTTCCCTTTTCCCTTCCCTTCCCTTTTCCCTTCCCTTCCCTTCCCTTCCCTTCCCTTCCCTTCCCTTCCCTTCCCTTCCCTTCCCTTTTCCCTTCCCTTCCCTTTTCCCTTCCCTTCCCTTCCCTTCCCTTCCCTTCCCTTCCCTTCCCTTCCCTTTTCCCTTCCCTTCCCTTTTCCCTTCCCTTCCCTTCCCTTCCCTTCCCTTCCCTTCCCTTCCCTTCCCTTCCCTTCCCTTCCCTTTTCCCTTCCCTTTTCCCTTCCCTTCCCTTCCCTTCCCTTCCCTTCCCTTCCCTTCCCTTCCCTTCCCTTTTCCCTTCCCTTCCCTTTTCCCTTCCCTTCCCTTCCCTTCCCTTCCCTTCCCTTCCCTTCCCTTTTCCCTTTCCTTCCCTTTTCACAGTTCGTCCTCTAAACTTCTTCACCTCAAGCCTGGCTCAGATCTTTAAATCCATGATACAACCTGCTTAGTTATCTAAGAGCTGGAGAACAGGAGGCGAAATAGCTGGGCTTGACTTTAAAGAATTGCAAAAGGAGAAATTCTTATGCATTTCAGGGCAAAACAAGGACAAAACAGACGCCTGAGCAGGTGCTGTACACCACTGGGTACACGCTGGCAGCCTCGTTGCCAAATCATATGGTCTATGGAGAAAAAACTCACTCCATACATGCATTTTCCATGCTGTGTCAAAGGAGGAGCATCAAGAATGTCCATTCCAAGTGAAATGAACTTCCAGAAATAAATTTCAGAAGAAATAAAGATCCTGATATAAGATGATAATGGTTGAGGTAGAAGATCAGTTAGGAGCATTCAAAAAGAAACTGAAACACCTGTTAAGGAACAGCAAAGCTAATTGGCCAGCAAGGCCCTCAGTTTGAGAGAGAAAAGATCATCAGACCTGGCCTTGAAGAACTGCAGAGGCTCCCAGGAAGCTTTATATATACGTGAGTAATTACACCGCATCTAGCAGCAAGGTTTAATGCCCAAATACAAATTAGCGCTTTTAAAATATATAATTAAACTACCTTTTTTAAACACAGCTGATACCCTTGTTTGTATAGCAGAAAAGAGTTTTAAATAATTACCTAAAGAAACTCACTTTGTCAGGAAAAAATGTACTGTGAAGTTGGCACATGGGGATGTCCACTTTTGTTAACTACAGTGTTTATGTAGAAAGCAAGCAAGGAGGGAAAATAGTTTGCCTAGATGTAGTTTTTCGCATATTATTGTGTACAAAGAAAATCCACAGATCAAATTTATGTTTTCTTGTCCTCAGCTTACAATTCTGAATGATTAAGATGACAAAATGATCAGCTTTCCCTATGTTCCCCCAACCTGGGGCACGGTCCACTACATGTCATCTTCTATTTGTAGAGACCTCCAGCCCAGCATCCATATATGACCAATACACCACTTTAGTTCTTTCCACAAACTTTTTTATTTGGTTTTCAAGACGATTTCATTCATACTCTAAACCTTAATATTCAGTTAATACTAATACAAAGACAGTGTTCCTACTGGAAAATTGAAGACACTCAAAGCAAGTTCAGCCACACATGAGATACATTGCAGGATTTCCATACGTTTATCAAAAATGTCTTTTGCTTTCTTACCACCTCTGCACAGGATTTGGAAATATTTTAGCTAATTTCCAGACATCAGGACCTCCCTATATGTAAGAAATACACCAACTATTTCAGTGGTTCACACAGTTGATCTGCTGCTGATGGAAATCCAACATACTTCTCAAAAAGGAGCTATCTGCAGGGACTCCCCTCCTGCTAATGGCTGTGGGAAGCAAATGGGGCTGATGAGAATCTGTGTGCTCTAATCCTTCTCAAAGCATCATTATAGATCCCAGTTTGGCTTTCAGTGAGAAAACGGTGAAGCACGAGCACCAAAGCATGCTTGAAGGCAGAGTTGGGGCTCTAATATCATGTAATCTCACAATCGTTCTCTGCACCAGTAGTAGTTTGTTCTGCTGCTGGTCTTTTTTACTGTGACTTTCTGAAGCAGCAACAGGCTGCTTCTTAGTGTTACCAGGCTGCTTCGTGCCTTCACCATGTTGTGTACTTTCTCGAACACAAAGCCCCCCAGAGACTCATCTGCAGGGATTACCTTGTATGCCAGGGCAGGACACCTACTGTTTATATGCTTTTAGCCTTATTTGAATCCTCACAGGCTTATTAGTTTAGAGGCTTGTCCGTAAAAAATGGCAGTGAACCTGGGCAGAGGCTGTACTAGTCGTGGAGATGAAATCAGGCCATTTTATGCCTCATTCTCTTTCCAGCCACCGATCACCTCCTCTGCTGTGACCTTGCTTGTCCTTGGTGGGTGCTCCCTGCTCTGCCGAGCATGGTGACCCGTCATCTAAAGGGGGGCCTCTAAAAATACTTCTATTTGAAAGCAGGTAGTTTCTGGAACCTGTGATGAAGCACACATAACTTACGAATTTTTTTCCGGGCTGTAATATTTTTAAAGCATGGTGCAATTAACTGTAAGTATGGAAGTAAAATGATTTACTGTAGGGCATCCTAACCCAAATGCCATAAACCTCAGTACAGGGGTTTAAAATTGAGCTGACCTGAGGCTTTTTGATGAAACCTTTTTTGTTGTGAATTGCCACTTTGCCAAAATTGTTGGGACAAATAGGTCAATAAAAACCCAAAACTTTCACCAGGACCATTTCTTGGATTCAGCTTAGAACTTCTCATCAGATTAAAAAAACCCCAAAAACCAAAAACCAAAAGCTGTCAGCAGTCCTGTGAATGAAGACAGTCTTCAGGCTTGTAGAAGATCCAGGTTCATGGATGTCCCTGCTTCAACCACCTCGCTATGGGCTACTTCAAGGCAGGTTTCTGTGCTTTTGTTCTGAGGTACGTCCCCAGCACAAAATGCAGCAGTTCTGAGAGTGACACTGTCCTTGTTTGGGGGCCAAGAGCTGACACTGTGCTTTGTACAACCCCAGCGTAGCATGTAGGTATCGAGTCAGTCTCTTATTTCTGAGCAGTATCTCTTGCTGGCCCAGCAAATATTGCTTTATACAAAATAGAAAAGGTCCAGTGGGAAAGAAACAGAAAAGAAGCCCCAGAGCTCAGGTCCTAAGCCTCGTGCCACATCCCTTTCACAAGCACCTACAAGTTTGTTTGTGCAAGGAAGAAATGTGGAACAAAAACAGAGCAAAATTACACAGGTACAACAGACTCCCTCATCTTAGAGTAAAAGAGCTTTATTGGGTTTTTTTGGAACATGATATTCTGCTTACAAGATAAATCCAAAATAACATTCTATACAGAGAAGGTCTAGATAAGGATCTAGATAAGAGAGAGGAAAAAGAATCAATAGAGATGTCCATGGAGATTTGGCTCTGCCCAGCTGACACCAGCTGCCAAAACCGCCTGAGTGCGAAGTGCTTGCACCCTGACCAGGGCAGCTTCACGCTGGGTGCCAAGACTGCTCAGAGGGATGACAGGGCTGTCTCACTGGGCTGACACCTCCTCTCTCCCCTGGGGTTGCCTGCACTTACACCTCAATATCCCGTTTCCTCATTTTCTTGGCTGAAAAATAAAGACAGTAACACTTTCCTGACTCCTGCAAGGATTGTTGCAAAGAGGAATGAAGGGATGGAAAAGGCTCTGAATGGTTCACCTTACATGAGCTCTAAGTATTACCAATGCTGTTATAAATTGTTTAACATGCGCCCAGAAACTTGCACTGAGCAAAGAATTTTCTGCCTCCTGCAGATAACAGTCCTGGATGGAGGAGTACAGTGCAGCAGGAGCCGCCTCCGGCAGTGGAGACTGCGGGCTAATACACCAGTTTTAATTATCTTCACCATTTTATCATCTGTTGGTTACCTATTTTCAGACAATAAAGTTGTGCTTTTCATGTTTGTTTCATCTGAAGAAATGTCACTTATTCATCTCAGAGTTGGTTATTCTACTATTTTGTTCAGTTTGCACAGAAGATGTTATAGTTGTGATTGTTCACCAGAGTGGGAAAAAAGGGAATGCTGTGCAGGCTACGCCAAACATATCTGTGAACTCCTAAAAAAATACCTAATAAACCACAACATTTTTATTACAACTTCTACATTTCATTTTATATATGATTTCATTACAGTTGTGTACATTCTGTTTTGATAAATAGAAAATAATTTTAGAAAATCATTCACTCTTTTAATGAGACTAATAAACTGATTTCCATGTCTGTGAGGATTTCAATCAATAAACCAGTATTCTCATCTAGAACTCAATAAACTTTTTAAAATTTATGTGAACTTCATTTTTGTCTTGGAATACATTTACAGGATATAATTGCTCTTAATGAACCATGAAGAGGAGCTGTACCTTTTAATATAGAATTTCTAAGGAGAGGGCATAAAAGGACAGCTGTTCTTCTACTTCTGACTCTAAAGAACTTCTCTGGTTGTCATCAAGATGATTGAACCATGTTTGTTCAATGTTCTTCACTCTTTTACAAATAGGGTATTAAGAAACAGCTGAGAATTACCAAAAGAAACAAGAAGGAAGCAGATGATTTGGGGTACTTAATGGGAAAATGAATAACAAATTGTCTAGAGATTTATTAGTATACTTTAATTTGTATGTATATACATAATTTTTTTTTTTATTTTTAGCCTGCATTTTATTTGGTCAATCCTTTGTATTCCTCCAGCCCAATTCCAAAATCAGTATATCACATGGAAAAATCCTTTCAATACTGACATAGGTTATTCGTTTTTCCCGGTGAAATAATTTCCACAGTGCTAGTTCTCCTTCCCACTGTCACTGGTGAATTGAGCCTTTTATAAAACATGCCATGAACTTCAAGTGTGAGTTATGCAAAGCACCTCATTTAAAACTGCTGCCCTCTCTAAAACAAATAGAAACTTACTGGCTTTCAAAGGCCATGAGTCTGTGAGTCCTGATTTCCATAGCAATAAATAGAACCTAATCCTGGTACTTGGTACAGAAAGGGGATCAGGGCTGCCTGGCAGAGCCACTGGGTCACAAACTTAGCTGCAAAGTTTGGATCCCAGAATGGTATTCAACAGCACAGAGCTACAGTTTGGTTTGGTCCATTAAATGGGCAGGAGTCACTCAAGAACTTCAAATCCAGGTCCAAAATATATTCAGATTAAGCCCTTATCTAAATAAGAGCACTCGCCCGACAAGTAGAACAGATTACACGTTTCAGCATTGGGTTTGGAGATGGATGGGCAAGAGTAATTTTACCATGGGACACATACGCCAAGTCCAGAGATGACAGAGGACCCACATTTCCAATGCCTCTTTCTCACTCCCACAAAAGAGAATAATAATAATAACAGAACTCCCCTTTCTCTACTGGCATGACATAAAATGGCAATTTTGATCTAAACTGAGGTGTCTGTGGGTCCAAGACAGGAAGATGTATATATAGCCATGGATTATTCTTCATACAAACGGAGTCCAAATCACCTCTGACAAAGGCAGCATACCAAACTGGCATTTGAAGTCTGAAGTTTTAATTTTATTCATGGACTGTGGTCCCCATCCTCTTCTGTGGCAAGGTAATTTAGACAATTTGTAAATAGAAGTAATTAAGCAGGTGTAAACAGCACCATGGAGCATTTAAGTGTGCTCTTTTCTACTGAGAACAACATAGTTAAATGAAGTTGTTAATTTTGTCACTTGTAGGAATCAAGCATTAGAGATACATGCTAACACATTAATTAAATAGTCAAGATTCTGTCATCCTGATTTGATTCACAATATTTCACTTGAGAACAATCAAGATTCATCCATAGATACACAAGCATGTTAAAATGGAGTATTGAAATTATTATGTAAAACCCAGTCTAGAAGAAAGATACTCACTTGCCAGCTCTGCATTATCTGGATAGGCAAAAGGAGGCAATTTTCTAACATATTTATTTATCCAAGCCACTTGGCCACAGCCAAAATGCTCAATCAATATATGATGTAGGAAGTTCAAAGCAGCATTTGCAGGTGATATCTTCACATATTCGATCATGACATGTTAGCTTCAACTTGGAAACTTAAATTAGACACACACGTTATTACCCTGTTTAGGAGATGGCTATAGGATTTAGGAAGGCCACAGGCACCCCTGGTGTGTCCAGGTGCAGGCACAGGTCAGCACACATGTTCACACATCCACATGCATCATGCACAGTCCCAGCTTCACAGGGATGGGATGTGCTTTTTATTTCAATGGGAAGCATTGCTCCAGCTGGACGCATAATGGCCAGGCACTGGCACCCCAAGGCAGCAGGGTCTACCCTGCTTCTCAGCCACCCAGCAAGATGGTGAGACCAAAATCAGGTGGTTGATACCACCTGCCAACTTAGAGCAGATCGCGGTCCTGTGATTATGCATAGGAATACCATGCACAGCCCACCACACTGGGTCATTTGGCAACGGAGCCATGGAAAAACTCCATTTGGGGACCACGCACTGGTTTAGGCAGGTGATAGGTGTCTATACAACCAGGCCAGTCAAGGCAGAAGCACCTTTGGGCAAACTCAGCTGAAGAACTTCATGTGCTTAAAGGAGTTTTTGAAAAAAAATAGCCTCTTGTGATCTAATCAGGCTTAGGACTTGGAGCTGGACTGCTCTCCTGATCTCTGGCACCCAGATTGTGTCTATGATGCGCTGGGGGCCCATGTATGATATCCTGTATCTTACCCCGAGTCTTAGCTTGTGCTCTTCAGTGCTTTCTATTGGTTCAATAATTTGACTCTCTGATCCTGTGGCTGTTGGGCTTCTGAGGTTAATTCTTCCCCTGCAGGGTGGAGGAATTGTTTTTAAGCAATAAGCCTCTTACAGGAGCCCTCAGGGAACATTATCACATGCACGATGAGAGACAGCCAACATTTTTCCAACATACTCTTCATCTGCAAGTATAACTGGACCAAAAACCTATTCTAAAGGAGAAGCTATTTGTCAGACAGAGGCATAGCTTATAAAAATTGACAGGAAAAAAACCTGAAAAGTGTCAGGAAGATTTTTGCCAAAGTTTTCTGTTGCAGAATTGAGAAGTATGTGCACTCTCCACGCGGGTTTCACCTGTAGCCTTACCAGCTGTGAAATGGTAGGAAAGGATTAGAAGCGCTACTTTTCTAGAGAAAGTGTTGTGTTTGGAAATCATTGTGAAACATGTAAAAGGGAAGGTGTTACTTTTAAAAAGGAAATATGTTTTTCTCCTTCTTTTCTTCACATTCTCTTACTATTTCTTAGCTCTACAAAAGCTGGAAGAGAGTGAAAGCTTGTGAGTGTGGGAAAAGAAAAAGCTCTTTTTCATGTTTTCATCCTTTGCTCATGGAAAAAAATATAATCTCACACGGGAATTACTCCTGAGAAAAGCTCTACTTTTCCAGTTGTACCTATGTATGACACTGAAAAGACAGATTAAAGGAACTGTCAAAAGTTTCAACATCAACAGCAGAGTAAAAAATAGAAACTAATTTTATCTGACTTTGCCTCTCCCTAGTATACTTATTACTGTTTCTTCTACAGATCAAACACCTATTTCCAAAATGTTCCCTGATGTTGAGTAAGAGCAGGACCTGGCAAAGGTGGAAAAAGATCCTGCAGAGTTCAAGAGATGGTTAATAAATCCTCTTTTTGAATCACCCTGAAACTGTAATTGAAGATTTCATCAAAATAATTTTCTAAACAGCCACTGACACTTTGCAGCTGCCAAACTGCCACAGCAAATCCAGGTTAACTGTTGCCCATGACAAATCAAATTTTTTGGTGTCTTCCTCCAGCCAAACTCTTCAGTCATATTTCCATGGTTTCTTATTACAGACCATACAATTTTTTGCCATGTCTACTCTGACTCAGGATCCACGTTCTCTTGCACGTGGACATCACCCACATTGCTATTCCTCTAGCAGCCCCTATCAGATCAGGAAACCATACAGCTGCTTTCTTTTCCATGTCCAGCCCTTTCCACTTACCTTGCAATAATTTTCATATCCTCTGACTGTAAATCAGCTCCTGTAATCCCCAACTCCTGCTTTTGTAACAAGGATTCGTGCTGAAAAAAATAACTTTGTGTTGAAATCTCAGGTGCAAAAGTCTCAGTGGAGAATCTCTGGAAAGGGAGAAGAAATCCCACACTCTGACATAATGACACCAGCCTTTCAAATGGATTTGTCTGCCATTATTAAACTAGAACTTGCTGTCATTTGTCCTTTCATTGGACAATGTCCTCATTGCTGCTTTGCTTTCCCAATGTCTCAGTCCAGCCTTTTGGAGAGAGGCATCATCATCAGAGAGATGGTGTGACCAGAGGCAGATGATACACTGCCAGCAAAGAGGTACCAAGTGCCAATTGGCAGCACTGATGTGCCTAAGTAAGTGAGCTATTAGTTTTGGTAGACCTTAGTGTCTTGCTCGCTCTCTCAGAAATGTTGTCATGTTCAAGAGTAAATTACAGCCAGAAGGTGACAGTGTGAGATGACACGAGAAAATGTTACCAACAAGACAAGGTTAATGACCTGTCCCATGAGCTGCTTAGCTGAGGCTCTTTTCCATTGCACTACCTCATTATGATTAAATGGGTCCCCAAACAGATGGCAAATACACTAAAAGTTATAGTAAGAAATGAAAATGAGGAAATGGGGAAAAAAATCTACTCACTGTCATTAATATGTTCAGTATATCAATGTGAGTACGGGATATCTTCTGCATATATAGGTTGGATGTGGGACCTGCTCTATGTAGTAGAGGGCAAATGAGGTTTTCTGTGCTAACACAGTAAATAATAAAAAAAAAAATTCACATTTTCAGAACATTAGACTGTGGCTCAATATACAGTTTCATGACCGATTACTCATTTTAACTGCACTGCCCAAGGAGTTTGATTGCTGACCCACAATTTTCAGGCCATCTTTCTTGCTCCCGGGTAGAACAAGCTGTGATCTACTGCCATCAAGTTCTCCTATGTTTGACAAGATGAATGGGGTCTCCACAACTTTGACACTATCATTATCTTATGTTTGTAATATGTTATATGCAATTTTTTTCAATCTTCATGACAAATGAAATACTGTATAATCTTTTATTTCAATTTTTCTCAATACACTGTGTCTAAAAGTTACACCACTGTGCTTTCAGGTGGCTGAAAAAAAGAACAAGCTACCTGAAGCCAGATCCACATGTGTTAATTATGATGTGGGACAGAAATATTAACCAAGAGACCCATAGAAAGGAGGGGAGGAGTTGAACCATGTGATAGATTCATGCACAAACACAAAAATGAGACCTGTCCTAAAAAGGAATGGGGGGAAGCTGTGTTATTCCATCATGGGCTGGAAACGAGACAGGTTGCTTCAGGAACCTTCACCAACAAACCAGACAATATACAACTCAAAAAGCACTTCAGTGAAAAGTAACTTCGATGGAAAAGTCAGTTATCCTTTCACACAAGCTGGCTTCGATGCTGGAGGAGAATTTTAATGGTTTCTTGTGGATTTCTCTTTTTGTAACTGAGAAGAAAGCCAGAAAGCAAAATCACTTCTGTCTTGTAAGATTGGGTGCTGGTCTCTTCTCTCAAGTGACAAGGGATAGGCCAAGAGGAAATGGCTGCAAGTTGCATCAGGGGAGGTTTAGATTGGATATTAGGAAAAAATTTTTCACTGAAAGGGTTGTCAGGCATTGGAACAGGCTGCCCACAGAGGTGGTTGAGTCACCATCCTTGGAGGTTTTTAAAAGATGTGTGGATGAGGTGCTTAGGGACGTGGTTTAGTGGTGGACTTGGCAGTAAGGTTAATGGTTGGACTTGATGATCTTGGTGAACTTTCTCTTTTGTCTTTAAATATCCTATAGGAATCCCTCCACATCTGTGGAAATCAATGTGGTTCACCTAGGCAGGCCTCTCTGTTGGGTCTGGCTATTTCTCTACAGAAGGGTGAACGCGAAAATCCTAAATTGCCCATCACCCTCTGGAAAATGGTGTTCTCAGAATCCGCAGGGAAATTCTCCACTAAACCTGCTTATTGGCAAATGATACAAATTTCCTAAGATGAAGAAAGATGCTTTTCTCAACATGTGTGCTGGTCTCAGCAGCTTCAGTGAGCAATCTGGGGTGGTGGCATCTTCGTAAACAAACCATTTCTCTTGTGCTCTGACACTCTTCCTCCTCCTGCCTGACAGGGTCCTTGGGCAAAGGCATCATCCCTTTTATCCCCACACAGCAACAGTCCTGGGAAGCTCACATGAGGACACCAGAAGGATCACTTACGCGTTAGCAGGACACTTAATTCCAGCCTGAGCAGCAAAGTCTCTGCTCCTAATCCAAGTGTGGTCCTGGGTTCAGTCATGGACCCCGCACCAGAGGCACCGTTAGCAGGTTCCCTGACAAAGGGGATGGTTTGGATGCAGCCAAGTGAGGTTTTGGGGTTTTGGAGGGTGGGGAGGAAAACACTTGCCTGAACAATTCTATCCACTGGAACAAGCAATACTACACTAGACTGATCAGCGAGATCCTGAACTGTAATTTAACATAGCTGCCAGGTTTTCAGTGCCATAGATTTCACAAAACACCTATTTTTCTTCACGTAAGGCAACACACTAGCAGCAAGCAAGAAGTCTTTTTCCTGCTTAGCAAATTTTAAGGTGAAGTTATATTTTCATGAGCCGTAACAATTCAATGAGTGTCCATCCTCCAGGCAGTGTGACCATCTTGCAGCTACACGACCTGATTTACTGAGTCGTCCCTAATCCACACCAGTGCAAAGTCAGCAGGGTTTCAGCTCCAGCAGGGTTGGTATTAGCTTTGCACTGGACCAAACTGGTAATTGATCAGCCATCAGCAGAAGGGGGCTCTTTATTGGTTTTGATTGCTTCCACAGGATTTGTAAAATATCCAACAGCGATCCGAGACAGCCTTCAGATTTACATAGAGGACTTTAATGCTGCACAAGGCAAGAAAACAGGCTAGAGGCTTGGGGACGAGTGGCTGGAAAGCTGCCTGGGGCAAAAGGACCTGGGGGTGTTGGTCGACAGCCGGCTGAAGATGAGCCAGCAGTGTGCCCAGGTGGCCAAGAAGGCCAACGGCATCCTGGCCTGTATCAGAAATAGTGTGGCCAGCAGGAGCAGGGAGGGGATCGTGTCCCTGTACTCGGCACTGGTGAGGCCGCACCTCGAATCCTGTGTTCGCTTTTGGGCCCCTCACTACAAGAAGGACATTGAGGTGCTGGAGCGTGTCCAGAGAAGGGCGACGAAGCTGGTGAGGGGTCTGGAGCACAAGTCTTATGAGGAGCGGCTGAGGGAACTGGGGTTGTTCAGCCTGGAGAAGAGGAGGCTCAGGGGAGACCTTATCGCCCTCTACAATTACCTGAAAGGGGGTTGCAGAGAGGTGGGTGTTGGTCTCTTCTCCCAAGTGACTAGCGACAGGACAAGAGGAAATGGCCTCAAGTTGCTCCAGGGGAAGTTCAGGCTGGATATTAGGAAAAATTTCTTTACTGAGAGAGTGGTGAGACCCTGGAATAAGCTGCCCAGGGAAGTGGTGGAGTCACCATCCCTGGAGGTGTTCAAGGAACATGTGGACGTGGCATTGCAGGACATGGTTTAGTGGGCATGGTGGTGTTGGTTTGATGGTTGGACTTGATGATCTTACAGGTCTTTTCCAACCTTAATAATGATTCTGTGATTCTGTCAAAACAAAACACGTGATGATGAGCACTCGTTCTGCGCTTGAAGCACACTGACATGCACAAACACTTGTCTGCACAATTTAATTCAGTGAGGAGACTTCCTCTTCTAGGGTCCTTAGAAAGAACTCAGTCTGTGAAGACAGTTCTTAGGTAATAAAAATGCGGTTTTGGGGAAGTTCAGTCAGAGCATGATGCTGAACATGAGACAGGGCCCTGACTAATCTGTGCCACCTCCATATCAAAAGGCTTTGAGCAGTTTTTCTGCTTTCACCGAAGGAAAAGCTGTTGTATCACCTGCAGCTCAAGTTATTCTAGAAAGTTTTGTATTTAAAATCAGTAAGTCAAAAGCAGTTACAAAGCAGTGAGTACAACTGCTGGAAAGCATCTCTTAACCATGATCCAAAATCCTGTCTTCAATCAGCTTTCACTCTTACCTGATATGATTTTGAAAATTTGTCTTTGTTTCTCCGGGGTATTTTCCCTGTCTAAATGCAAAACACAGAAAGATGCTCAGTTCTTTTAAAAATTTTTTCTGAGTGAAATGTAAAAACGCGAAGTGGGTGAGAATACAAATTATTTAAATCACCTGTGGAAGGAGCAGCCCCTTTTTACTATCACTCATATGTTTCTACAGAATGATGGTGGGGTTTTTTTCCACATTGCATATTCCATTCTTTTCCAAGTTCCTTACACATTTAAGAACACAGGAAACAAAAGAAGCAAAGTATTTACCTTGGTGAATTTTATCTTGTGACTTCATCCCACACAAAGTATTTTCTTTCTCCAGTGCTTCCATAACCCTATTTCAAATTAATGAGGATTGATTACAGTAAACACTAAAAAGCCTAAATTTTCAGAGCTTTTGAATGTAATGTTTGGCTCTGTACTCTTTCCAGAGTGCCATGTAAATGGAACAGAGTACCAGAGACTTCCCTCATCCCTTGGAAGAGAGCAGGGCTGGATTTTGGATATGAGAGTGTTTAGGAATAACAGATTAACTGGGTACATGTGTTTAACATGGAAAGTCAAGTAACTGTTCCCAATATCCACCAGACATGTTAGCATGCTGATGATTTAAACACGTTTTTCTCGTGTAATTAAGAAAGCACTTTTTGGGAGACCTCATCACACTGTAACTGTCTCAGTAATTTGCCATACAGCCTGCAATACCCGTTTTTAATTCCAGGAGTAATTAGATATCTCCTGGGACTTGCCCTGAATATATTTTCTTCTTTGTCCTGTATACTTCTTCAGATAAACTGATTTTGCATCTCTCTTGTCAGGGAAAGCCCATTAGAATCACCATTAATTTTTGCCATTTAGAATTCTACAGTAATATGATGGCTAAGATGTAAATTGACCTCTGTAGTCATCTATTCCCTCTTCTCTCTTGTCTTAGATAAGTATCACTAATGCTACTCCTAGTTAATAATAAAGCTGAATTAAATTTAAGGTGCCCTCTGTTAGCAGGGATCTAATATCAGCTTCCATGAGGCGAGTAACAAGCACTGTGTAAACCAGGCTGGCCATGCTAGGAAATGGTCCAAACTTTTATCCAGGCCTGGAAGCAGCCCAAACCTCAACATTTCAAAATATTTGCTTCCTCCCTGTGCAGCTAGTTCTTTCTCTCTGAAGAAGGGGATTTTCTCTATCAGGTTATGCTGTGTGGGCTCACCCGTCAAGGGTTACTTAATATTTCTGACAGAAGTGTCTGTGTGCTCCAGATTGTCCCAGTGCTCTGGGGGATCACTCAAAGGAGAGTATCCAAGCAAGGAAGTCAGTACCATTGTGACAGGCACAGGAGAAGCAGCATGGTGGGTGGTTCACGTAAACGTGTAAGATTAAATGCTTTTGTCTTTTGCAAAAGGATAGAGAAGTGTGAAAAGTGTTGTACTGCCCAGTGTACAGATGGAAACCATGGTACTGACTTGTTAAGTAACTGTCTTAATTCATAGACATGATTGACACAAAATCTTGGGCAGAACCTGGAACTGATGCAAAGCTTTCCAAATCCCAGCCACTGTTCTACCCCGTAAGTTCACAAAGATAGCTACAAGGTGGTTAGAAATTCAGTGTTGCTCATCAGATGCCAGAATGGTGTGCAAAAAGTGAAAGATCAGAAAGGCATGACTTGCTGGTCCTGATCCTGCAGATACAACCTTTTATGTCCATCTCATCTTCTTTCATGGATCTTTGAAGTTAATAATTTCTTAACATATAGCTTAATTCTCTATTGTTTTCTGTAATTTTAAATTAATTCAGACCAGAGGAGATGACTGTGCAATTGAGTGGTACTCTTCTCCTTCTGTACAGCTTAACAAATTCCCTTATGTGTACTACCCAAGCAATGTCTTCCACAGCTTCATTTGAAGTTTTCTTTCTATTTCAGTTGTAATCAATTGCTTTAGCAATCGAAAAAAAATACCTTATAGGCCACCAGTCCTAATCACACCTATGGTTAGGTTTGCAGTAAATCATCATATGTGGATTGAAAAATATGTGAATAAACCTTTTTTTTTTTTACCTATTGCATGACTGTAGGTTCCTTTCTAATCAGTCTTCACTGGTTTTTGTACATCAGTTATTTAATCAAGCCCTAAACATATAATTGTCAAAAGTATCCTTGATATGCTTTCATTACAATTTACGTCACTTCATTTCCAAAAGACAAGAACCTGATGTGCCGTATGTTTCTCTGCAGCTGTGAAGGTTATAGTTGCCATATCTAGAAATGGAAGAAAAATGTCATGTCTCCAGGTACATCTTTCCACCTGGACAGCATTTTTCCCTCAGAAATATTTTGAAGCCATTTGTTTTCTCTAGTTTTTCTTACTCAGATAATGAGATTCTCACCAACTCTTCCGGGGAATGTTCCTCAAAATTTTCTCTATCCTAATGTCATCCTACACAAACCATGACTTTCCATTGCTGCAATTTCTCAAGTGTTTGCCATCATGTTGTCTCCATTGTCCCTTAACCCTGATTCACGTACTCCACACTAGATAACCACTGCTCAGTTTTCAGTCAGCAATCGTTTTGTTTCCTTTTTGTTACTCCCCTATCTTTTAAATTCATTTTAATTACCACTCACAACCTAGCATCACATCATTAGCAGCCACATCCTGGCACCACATACACACAAACAAGCACTCTCGGCTTGAATTTCTGTGGACTATGACTGTAACGTATCACCACACCGGAGTGGAAAACAGAGCAGATTTCACAAGGTTTGCTCTGGGTGCACTTCTTTCAGCAAAAATACACGCTAAGCTCCTGAAAGAGTACAGCCCCGTGGATTATAGCTGTACCAATACAGAGAGGTCTCAGCCCCATCAATGCTTCTGTACTGGGTCTGGCTCCAAAATGGAGCTCATGCCTCTTCACACAGCACAGGACGCAGCAGGTATACACACAATCTCGGGTCTCTGGGGCATATTTGCTCCTGTCCTGCCAGGGCAACACAGCCCAAGATAGTTTTGCCTTTGAGGCACTACCACATGGCAAATTCAAGATTAATTTTGTCACCACCATCATGTCCAGTCTGACATAGATATTATCGGTACATTCTCAGCTTTTGCTTGAACACGTATATATAAATAATTATTTACTGTGTCTAGGTTTTGCTATCCTATTTAATACAAACATTTCCCCTACATATTTACTTGCATTTTCCAAGTGCAACATTACTAAGTAATTTTCTACCTGTAGCACTGACCTCCATCCTCTTGCCTTACTGCTCCGTTCTCAAGAGGATTGCAGTGTTTCCTTATTTAGTATGTATTGCAACCTGCCCCCTTTTTTCCAGGACACCAAGATGTTAAATGAGACCAATACAAGGTCCAATACAAGGACCAATACTTCATAGGGGAAAGTCCTAACCCACAATGTATGCACATAGCACAGACAGGTTTTAAGGTGGTCGTGGTGTGGTGCATCATCAGCAAGGGACTGGTGCTGAGCTTCCTACAAAGCCCATGGTGGCACAAGCCTTTCTTTCCAACCTGACCCCTTCTTGTAACAACTTGTTCAGTAGGACTGGCAGAAAGCCACTGCCTTCTTGTTCTTTCAGCCCACAGAAAGACCTCAGAGCACATCTTAAGGCCTGTCCTAGCTGGATGTAAACTAGCAATCCACTGCAACAACCTCAACAGTTTGTTGCTAATCCTACTAGCCTGCAAATGCCCCTTTCTCTATTTTATTATTTCCTGTACTCAATGCGTGGTAGAGTTCCTTCCTTTTCCCATGAGGCCGTGATCTATTTCTCATTGTTTCCCAGTTGATCCATTAGCCATCTGAGAATTCAATTAGTTGAAATTATTTTTATATTTATGCTGTAATTTTGTAATTAGCACTGCAAGTGTAAACAATGTGTTCACCGAACTAATGAAAATGTCATTGCTCATATCCAGTAAACTTTGCCAATAGTTAGTCATGACTACAGTAGGTTTTGTGTTGTACTGTCACTTCAGCCCAAACTGGCTGCAGCAAATTTTTCATATTATAGTCTGTAAGGAGACCAGTCTAACACCCACTGGATTCAGTGGAAGTCTCTCTGTTCCCTTAGGTGAGCAATGGTCCCATCCCCATAAAAAGTATAATTATAACTAAATTTAACATTACAGAGTCATAACAGTGAATAGCCTTGCAAATGGAGGAGCAGTCTCATTTACTACAGAAGAGACAAAAGATGTCCCAGCTTCCTCACCTGCAAACCAGTTAGGGAACCACCTTCATGATTACAAAGCTGTTAAGAAGGAAGGCAGGCACTTAACATTTGAGTTGTTTACTTTCCCAGTCTCCAGAGTGCAAGCATGAAGCTATTTTTCTTAATTATCAGCCCTCTAAAAAGCCACCCAAGTGCCCATTATGAAGGGAAATCAAAACAAGTCATAGGTGTTTAGCGCAGCTTCACGGTAGACAGCTGGCAGATAGGTAGATGATACCTATAAAGGTTTATATCCTTCCACAGTCAATACAGATGATCAAAACTTAAAATAAGAAGGCATAAGATTCCTTAAATATTTCCTACATTCTGCACATTTTTGTAGGACAATGGGCTCTTTTTATTGAAATGTTTTAGAAAAATATATTTTTTTATTTTTTTTCCCCGTTCCCGAGAGATCTGTCAAACTGCAAGATCGATAGAGAGACTGGACTTAACGCATTTTCCTACAATCCCTGGTGTAACTCTTTACAATGAAAGGAAATAGCTTTTCATTGCTTTGTAAACAGTAAGGAGTGATAACATAGAGAAAAATGTTCTATATACTTGTAAAATTTAGAATTGCACTTTGATATGTACAAATTCTCTAGGTATGTACCTGAATTTTCTAGGTGTTGTTGAAAATTTCTCCTAGAATGAAGGCCCATGCTACATATATCCAGGCCTCCCTTTTCCCTCTACCATTCATCAGATACAGCTTTTCGCATGCTAAATTCTTAAATCGGAATTCAGTTTCCCAAAAACTATAGGAAACCCTGTTCATTTCGGACTTCATCTTAGTGACAGACTGTCTTCTTTTTCCTGTATTCTTCGCATTTGTGTTTTGAAAAACATTCTTCCTTAATGGAAAATATGTAACATCTTTCACAGAAGTTTTTTTCAACTCTTCATCAAAAATAGGTAGGTTGACAGTATCAGAGTTTAAATTTCTGCAAAGGAAACCCAATCTAGACAGAACTCAGAACTGGCTAGAACTGTCAATTGCACTTTTCTCCATGCTTTAACTTGTTTAGAAGTTCACAGGGCTGGAGGAGGAGGGAAGGGGATGGTGAGAAAATCACAGTGTAATCCCCTCTGCTCACTGGACTCCTGCTTGATGTTACTGGGGTTGATTGCAGGCAGACAGGCTGAAGTTCTGAGCTATTTCTCTTAAACCAAATATGAGAAATTACATCAAAGGAACCTGGTACATTATTTCATTTCTGCTGCCTGGTGTGCTCCTGCTTGCAGGCCTACACATAGGCTTGGCTAAGCATGGCTCACCGAGGCTGGCTTTTCCCTAATCAAAATTATCTGGAGGCTGGTTATATCATCCTGAAAAGACTCCCATATTAGAGAAGATCTTCACATGGTGTCTGGTCATCAGCACAGCTGTCATATCACATTTCTTCTGGGACCTGCCTTAAGGAAAGTGTTCTGGGAAAGAGGAGAACGTGGGAAGGACTTCCCTGCACACACAAATCCTAGCAGTCCTATTGCTCCTTGGAGCCACTTCCTGGCATAAGGAGCCTGAGGCACTCTTAAATATCCCCTGAGCCCTCCCTGAGCCCCCGAGGAGTGGGCAGTGCAAAGCTTACATACAGTGCCATCCTTGCCACCCTGCCAGCTCTCCCTCTCCAACTCTCACTAGCTCTGCAATGTTTCCTTTTGGAAACAAATGGTTTGTTCACCTTGACTAGTAGGATACTACTATGAGATCAGATATCCTCTGCTGTAAAAACAAAGAAAAAAGTTGTAAAAGATGTTTATTTACTATACGAAGTGTTTGAGATATTCAGTGATTTGTGTGTGGTAAGTAGCTTCGATGACAGAGCACATGTTTGTTATCACTGCCATTGCCCACGGTGCTTTGATACTATCGTGTCACAGCCCCTGGGTTTCCCTTTCCTGACACTGGAAGTGTGATTAGGTACCCTAAAGCTTTCGACAAGGAACTGCACATTGTGCTGATGTAGTCCCATTAGGTCAGGAGGCATACAGGGAAAAAACAGCTGTTCTGTTTCACTGGAGATCGTCGTTGAAAGATTTCCATCTGATAATCAAGCCTCTGAGTGTTGTTTATTGTGACTCAGGCCCATATATTAATTGAAAATTACAGTTAACTTCTGTTCCTGCTGCCTGACTTAAATCCTACATATTTTGCTTCTTTGTATTTTGATAATTGAGGGGTGAGCAGCTCTGGTGCCAGCAGCATCTGCAGCGGAGTGCTCCAGCATGGTGCACAGGGGAGTTTCCTGAGCCGGGGGAACCTCAGGGGGAACGGAGAGAGCTGCCAGGAGCTCACAGCTCGCGCTGCAGCGGCTGACGAGACCTGGGCGGGACCAGGAGCAATGGCGGCCAAGACCTCCACACGTATAAAAGAAGCCCTTAGGGAGCGCTAGCAAGCAGAAGCATCACAAACAGGGCTGGAAAAAGGGCGTGGCACGTCAGCAAGGGCATGGCGTGGCAGTTCGCGCAGAAGGGCGCTGAAGCTCTGCCAGCTCCACCAGGGAGCAATGGTATCCACCCGGCAGAAAGCCATGGACTCTCTAAGCTCTGCATCCACCACGGCTGACGCAGCTTCCCAGACAGAGCTCCAGTGGGAACATGCTGGCACCCAAGTGTCAGGCTGCAGGCTGTGCCCTGCTCTTACGCCAGTACCGGAGGGCAGTAGTGAGCACAGCTATGGGAGGTGTGCCCAGGTGGAGGAACTCTTCCGCTTAGTGACAGAGCTCCTGGAGCAGGTGACTAGGTTGAGGAGTATCAGGGAGTGCGAGAGAGAGAGATAGACTACTGGAATCACATCCTACCTTCCCTGGGACAGGCCCAACAGGCAGACAGGGCACATGATAGGGAGGATTCCCTATCCTCTCTCCACCTAGCTGAACACGGTGACTTAAGGCATAGGGGTCAATGGTGACAAGTTCCTGCCCGGTGCAACAGGCACGTCTCCTCTGTGACTATCCCACCTTCCCAGGTGCCCTTGCGTAACAGGTATGAGGCTCTGCAAGTGGAACCAAACAATAACGAGGACAATGGTTCATCTAGCTTGGAGGTGTTGCTGAGGTTAAGTTGGCCTATGCCCTGCATCAAAACTGCTTCCATAAAGAAAAAAGGTGGGTCATTGTCATAGGAGACTCCCTTGTGAAGGGGGCTGAGGGCCCAATATGCAGACCGGACCACATTTTAGGGAAGTCGGCTGCCTCCCTGGGGCCCAGGTTAAAGATGTGAAGAGAAAGCTTCCACCCCTGGTACAGCCCTCAGATTATTATCTGTTACTGATTTTTCAGGTAGGTAGCGATGAAGTTGCAACAAGTAGTCCGAGGGCAATCAAGAGAGACTTCAGGGCCTTGGGAGGACGGGTTAAGGGATCAGGAGCATAAGTGGTGTTCGCCTCTATCCTTCCAGTTGCAGGGAATGACAAGGGAAGAAACAGGAAGAGCCAGCAGATCAATGCCTGGCTCCGAGCCTCGTGTCACTGGCAGAATTTTGGATTCTTTGATCATGGGTTGGTCCACATAACACCAGGCCTGATGGCGACAGATGGGGAACACCTGTCTCAAAGGGGAAAAGGATCTGTGCACAGGAGTTAGCAGGGCTCATTGAAAGAGCTTTAAACTAGATTTGAAGGGGGAAAGGGATAAAACCAGGCTCACTACAGACAAGCCTGGGCGTGGCATGCCAATGTTTGAGGGACAGTGTGCTAGCGAGGTCCTTCAGTCTGACGTCTCAGTGGAGGTAGGGGACGGAGAACCATGTGGCAGCAAAGATGCAAGGGTTGTTGATGTGTTAGAAACCAGGGAAGTGCCTGAGATCAGTCACATAGGAATTAGGGCTTCTCCTCCCAAAAAGGTGGCAGGATCAACAGCCCAACTTCAGTGCATCTATACCAATGCACACAGCATAGGCAACAAACAGGAGGAAGGGAAAGCCATTGTCCAGCAGGAAAATTATGATATAGTGGCCATCACGGAAACATGGTGGGATGACTCGCACAACTGGAGTGCTCCACTGGATGGCTACAAACTCTTCAGAAGGGACAGGCAAGGAAGGAGAGGCAGTGGGGTAGCCCTGTATGTTAGGAAGTGTTTTGGCTGTTAGGAAGTGTCTAGAGCTTAATGATGGTGATGATAGCATTGAGTGTTCATGGGTAAGAATCAGGGGGAAGGCCAGGAAGGCAGGTATCATGGTGGGAGTCTGTTATAGGCCACCCAACCAGGATGAAGAGGCAGATGAAATATTCTATAAGCAGCTGGGAGAAATCTCATGATCGCTACCCCTTGTTCTCGTGGGGGACTTCAACTTACCAGATGTCTGCTGGAAATAAAATACAGCAGAGAGGAAGCAGTGCAGGAGGTTCCTGGACTATGTGGAAGATAACTTCCTGACACAGCTGGTGAGTGAGCCAACTAGGGAAGGCACCCCGCCGTACCTGTTTTTTGTGAACGGAGAAGGCCTTGTGGGAGATGAGACAGTGGGAGGCCGTCTTGATCATGAAATGATACAGTTTTTGATTCTTGGAGAAGTAAGGGTGGGGGGGGGGGTCGGCAGAACTGCTGCCTTGGACTTCCCGAGGGCAGACTTTGGCCTGTTTAGGAGCGTGGTGGACAGAGTCCCTTGGGCGACAGTCCTGAAAGGCAAAGGAGTCCAGGAAGGCTGGACACTCTTCAAGATGGAAATCTTAAAGGCGCAGGAGCAGGCCGTCCCCATACGCTGAAAGATGAGCTGGTGGAGAAGACCAGCCTGGCTGAACAGAGAGCTTTGACTGGAACTCAGGAAAAAAAGGAGAGTTTATGATCTCTGGGAGAAGGGGCAGGCAACTCAAGAGGACTACAAGGATGTTGGGAGGTTTTGCAGAGAGAAAATTAGAAGGGCCAAAGCCCAACTAGAACTTAACCTGGTGACTGCCGTAAAAGACAACAAAAAATGTTTCTATAAACACAGTAGCAACAAAAGGAGGGCTAAGGAGAATCTTCATCCTGTACTGGATGCGGGGGGAAACATAGGGACAAAGGATGAGGAAAAGACTGAGGTACTTAATGCCTTCTTTGCCTCAGTCTTTGATAGTAAGACCAGTTGTTCTCTGGGCACCCAGCCCCCTGAGCTGGAAGATAGGGATGGGGAGCAGAATGAAGCCCCCATAATCCAAGGGGAAATGGTTAGCGCCCTGCTACACCACTTAGACACACACAGGTCTATGGGAGTGGATGGGATCTACCCAAGCATACTGAGGGAGCTGGCGGAAGTGCTCACCAACCCATTTTCCATCACCTACCAGCAGTCCTGGCTAACTGGGGAGGTCCCAGCAGACTGGAGGTTAGGAAATGTGATGCCCATATTCAAGAAGAGCCAGAAGGAGGATCCAGGGAACCACAGGCCTGTCAGCCTGACCTTGGTGCCGGGGAAGATTATGGAGAGGTTCATCTTGAGGGCGCTCACAGGGCACGTGCAGGACAACCAAGGGATGAGGGGATTGAGTGCTCCCTCAGTAAGTTTGCAGATGACACCAAGTTGGGAGGGAGTGTTAATCTGCTTGAGGGTAGGAAGGCTCTGCAGAGGGATCTGGATAGGCTACATCAATGGACCGAGGTCTCTTGTATGCCATTCAACAAGGCCAAGTGCCGGGTCCTGTTCTTGGGTCACAACAACCCCATGCAACGCTACAGGCTTGGGGAAGAGTGGCTGGAAAGCTGCCTGGGGCAAAAGGACCTGGGGGTGTTGGTCGACAGCCGGCTGAAGATGAGCCAGCAGTGTGCCCAGGTGGCCAAGAAGGCCAACGGCATCCTGGCCTGTATCAGAAAGAGTGTGGCCAGCAGGAGCAGGGAAGTGATTGTTCCCTTGTGTTTGGCACTGGTGAGGCCACACCTCGAATGCTGTGTTCAGTTTTGGTCCCTTCACTGCAAGAAGGACATTGAGGTGCTGGAGTATGTCCAGAGAAGGGCGACGAAGCTGGTGAGGGGTCTGGAGCACAAGTCTTATATGAGGAGCGGCTGAGGGAACTGGGGTTGTTCAGCCTGGAGAAGAGGAGGCTGAGGGGAGACCTTATCGCTCTCTACAATTACCTGAAAGGAGGTTGCAGAGAGGTGGGTGTTGGTCTCTTCTCCGAAGTGACTAGCGACAGGTCAAGAGGAAATGGCCTCAAGTTGCGCCAGGGGAGGTTCAGGCTGGATATTAGGAAAAATTTCTTTACTGAGAGAGTGCTGAAACATTGGAACAAGCTGCCCAGGGATATGGTTGAGTCACCCTCTTTGGAGGTGTTCAGGGAACATGTGGACGTGGCATTGTGGGACATGGTTTAATGGGCATGGTGGTGTTGGTTGATGGTTGGACTTCATGATCTTACAGATCTTTTCCAACCTTAGTGATTCTATGATTCTGTGATTCTGTGAGTTGCTGGAGCGTGTCCAGAGAAGGGCAATGAAGTTGCTGAAGGGTCTGGAGCACTTGTCTTATGAGGAGCAGCTGAGGGAACTGGGGTTGTTCAGTCTGGAGAAGGGAAGGCTGAGGGAAGACCTTTTTGCTCTCTAGAACTATCTGAAAGGAGTTTGTAGCGAGGTGGGTGTTGGTCTTTCCTCCCAAGTGACAAGTGACAGGACAAGAGGAAATGGCCTCAAGTTGCTCCAGGGGAGGTTTAGACTGGATATTAGGAAAAATTCTTCACCGAAAGGGTTGCCAGACATTGGAACAGGCTGCCCAGGGAAGTGCTTGAGTCACCATCCCTGGAGGTATTTAAAAGATGTGTAGATGTGGTCCTTAGGGACATGGTTTGGTGGTGGACTTGGCAGTGTTAGGTTAACAGTTGGACTTAACGATCTTAAAGGTCTTTTCCAACCTAATCGATTCTATGAGTCTATGAAAAAAATTTCAAAATAGGGTTTTCATTATTGTCTTTTCAACTCTTCCCTTGTATTTCTCAATGAATCAGCTGCATAAACATGTGCAGTAATTTTTGCAGCATGTAATATTAAGTCCTGACTTTTGACTTTGGCAAATATTTCTGTATTATTCAATTTGTTTTGGTAGGATCTCTTTTAGTTTACTAGCTCAATTCCCAAATGGCTTTTGGGCAGCTCAGTTTTATAGTATCAGTAGTGTCTTTCATAAGTAAGCTGCTGAACTAATAAAAATGACCCAAATTAATAATACATTGATCTATTTCAAAATGTCAACAGTATGGAGTAGAAGTAGCTGCCAATAAATCTTTCCCAAACCTAAGTTAAGAAAAAAAAAAGCATATCATAACAGCTGCCCAACATTTTACTACAAATATATTCATGTTGGAAGGAGCCAGACGCCTGCATGGGATAAGAATGACATTTTGTGAGTTCCGGGACTGTTTGCTTTTCCTAACGTTTAATGTTCGATTTGGGCTTCTCTGTGCCCAATGATTTCCACATTTGTTTTTTTGAGCAAGTCACGTAAAGTTGCCATTTACTTCCTGGTAACATTCAGACAATCCACTTCTATGCTTTAGACAGAACTTGGGTGCAATTTTCAGCATAACCTGGCAAAAGAAGTGGCTGCCTAGCCTCGGCATTGATATGTGCATCCCTGAGCATACAAGTGTAGGAGCCAGAAGCCAGCTCTTGCCAGAAATTTGTTGTGATCTGGGAATAATGCAAGGAGTTGCTTTAACTTTGTTTAACCCCCCGAGATTGCATGCTGACAGCCTAAGCTCCAGCCCAAAGAGAACGCAGCCATTGTGCCTGTTTTCATTCCTGGAAGGTGGGCCTGGGGAGCAGATTTCAGCTCTCCCTGCTCTCCATACCATCAACATACTGCTCTGAAGCACTATGGTGTGGTGTCACCTCCATCTCATTAGGTTCTCCTGCTGTGATCTGGACAGAGGCACCTTGCTTCAGAAGCAAGGAAGGTGGCTGCTGGCATACATGCCTGGTGGGCAGGGTACTCAGCTGGAAGTGGGGAGGGGAATGCGGATCTCCTCCAGTTCAGGAAGAGGTAGAAACTGAACCCAGGTCTTCAATTTCCTGATGGTAGTATGGAAAAGCAGATGCTATTGCTGGGCAGGCTTTAAACTGAATGCATTTTGCTCAGCTGCAGTCCTCACCTCTGGGAGGTGAGTCCACGTGCTGGACTAATCTCGTGTACAGCCCTAAGGAGTTACCAAAGGTTGAGCAAGAGATCAGTTAGTTACCCCTGCCTACTCAGAGGCTACTTCTACATTTTCCTGTTGCCAGGTGCCATAGTCTGGCCATCTCCATGCAACCAAACAAGCTTAGCCTTCAAAGTAGTGTGGCTGCATCCAAACCACCTTTTGGGAATGGTCCAAAATGCCAGGGATGGCTCCAGCAGTTTAACCACAAAGGCAGTCATGGTCCAGCATCTGCATCCAGCTCTTGGTACTGTTTTTACCAGCATGGCCACAGTCTGTGGGACTGACTGGCCTGATCCCTTGAGGCATAGTAACTGCATCCTGAAACTTTCTGATATACAACTAAGCAGATTAAAAAAAAAAAAAAAGACTGACTAGCTGACAGGCAAGCCTGGTTTCACTAGCTCTGCAACTGCAGAAAGAAAAAGGGAGTGAGGGATGGGAGCTGGCAAGATATTATCTTTAATAAGCAATATGTCACTTGTCGTCACTGAGACCAAAGCTTCACTGCTTGAGGGTGCTCAGAGGATACGGCTTTTCTGTGTGGTTTGGCAGCTATATGCTACTGGCATCAAATCACCCATAAGTGTTGGCACAGAGAACTTGAGAAAGGGAAGACTTTTACTGCCTGAAATTTGATTACTCAGAATGAAATGAGACTAAAGAAGATGAAAACAGAGGCTCAAGATCAACTTTTAGCAGTAAACCAATAAAAATAAAGAAAAACTTTGTCTTTAATGCAGTCTAGGGAAAATTTTAAATTAATACCTAACATTAAAAAAATTATCCCTTTAGGTGAGCTCCTGCAGTGCTGGGGAACTTAATCTTCCAGCCACCCAGTAAGATGCATATTACTTCAAAAGTGTGATTCCTTGGAGAAAGAGAATGTGCGAGAGTAGCGATGGAGACAAAGTGGGGCTCAGGGTCTCTGCCTGAGAGTCCTTTCAGGAGTGGATTCACATATTAAGAAGTTGCACAATTAAACTGGAACATATCATTACCTTGATAATGACAAAGTGCCAAGTCCATATGAAATAACCCAACTTCCATCATTTACCAACAAATCAAAAGGAATCTATGAGGACTATGAGGACAGATGGTAAAATTACTGATAATACAATTGGCACAGTGAAGAACATTTAATAATACATGTTGAAATAATACCTAATAATAATAATACATCAAAGACAATGGGCTGTACTACACCAACACATTGCATTCTGGTCTTTAGGAACCACTATGAACTGCTTGCCGGCGACAACCAAGGGCAGGCACTTTTACCTCATGGCACGCCAGCTCTTGAGTGTCCATAGACTGCTTCTAAGAGGTAGGGAAGTTAGGGTGGCTTCCTAAGGTCATAGCAGAGAGGTTGTCAGTGCCAGGGAGGTGAGTATTTGGATGAAATTCTTTTTGCCAAGCCCTGTCCTGCTTGTCCTGAAGTCACTGGGAGTTACTTCCAAAAAGTGCAATGAAAACAGGATTGATTGCTGTGGGAACAACACTTAGGCAGTGTTTCCAAAGTGTTGATGCTTTGGGAAGGGGAGAAAGTCACCCTTATTCCAGATTGTGGATGACAGTATTGAGCCATCTGTAGTCCAAGTATGCAATAAAAATCTGTTTACCAAACAGGAGATTTAATCTGGTGGGTTTTCACTAGCCTGTTGTGCCCTGTCACTTTAATGCGCGCACAGCAGTAAAATAAATAAGTAGGAACTTTTGGGCTGCTTGTCCCACTTCTGTTCACAGTGAAAGAGCAGAACTAGACCTAGTAGTCAATTCTTCTTTTACTGTGCAAATCAGTGCACTTTATCTTCACGTCATATACAAAAAGCATGACTCAAACTTGTCTCTTAAACTAGGAAAACACTTGTGTTTCTGTGGCCTTCCAGCTGAGGAATTTATCCTCTGTTTTTTAAATTTAAAAAATACAAAACGCCAAAATGGTCAAATGGAAGTAATCAGTTTTACATCTCAATACATTTTCTGTAACTCTAATGAAAAATCAGCATTTTGATCTAATGGTTAATGAAGTGAATATTTCTCATGCTTCCTTTCTTGTTATGAATAATTTTTCAGTTGAAATCCCCAATATAAAGAGTATATATCTAGATTGTTGAACAGCAGCAGCTCCTCTCTCTAGTACCACTCATTGCTTCACAAAAGGCAGCTCTAGAGCAGCGCGGCAGCACCAGCAGCAGTGAGGACTACACCCTTCCCAGGCTGGTGCAAAGGCAAGCAGAGTCAGGCCCCCTCTCTTTGGACTTACCAAGATTAGCTATAGATCTAACAAAATTATTAATATTGCAATGCAGTGAGAATCACTGCTGGTTACAGAAAGATTATTCTGTAAGCAGTTTGCAGCTTGCCAGAGTCCCACAGGCAAGATTTTCAACTTTCTGTTGAAATACAGAAATCAAATTTTAGTTTCAGGAGATGATAAGAAATTTCAAACTTATCAGATAATTAATTTTGCATAACTAGTCACATGCTTGGAAAGGTGAAAGCAGATATCCACAACTGGGGTGAACAGCAGTGGAGCTTCTCCCACTACGTGTTTGCAATCTCCAGAGCAGGAGCAGCAGAATAATAGGGTAAGCAGGGGAGAGAAGATGAGAAAGCTGTCATGTTAAAGGAGAGCGATCACTTCATTCACAGAGTTGTCTTTTGCTTTTAAACTCTTAAAAGAAAATGCCACAGATCAACGGGTTTCCTCATTAACCAACTTTAGCACCAGGTTGTGAATACCAAAAGCAGCTTTGACTTGCATACAGAAGAGCTGTACAGATGACAACTGAGCTAACATCACTTGCAGTGCAGGATCTCTCTGGACTGAAGGTTTATATGTCAGGAAATTAGGGCTGCACAGGTAACTCGTTCTTGCAAACGAGTCCCCAGCTCTTCTGGGGACTGCAAATTTCCTTTCTCTCCTGCCCAAAGCTTTGCAAACTTACCCTGCTAGTCTTCACTGTTTGGCCTCGGTTTTTGAGGATACTTCCCATTCTGTTGAGGTTTTCTGGTGGGAGGAGGGCAAATGAGCAGATCTTTTTGAAGCAGAGCCACTTGCTCCAGTTTCTCATTTTTAAATTTGAAAAAGCTTTATACCATGCTTAAGAATAAGCATCTTGTAAATTATTTTATGGAACACAAATAAATTGTTTCAGGTAGAGTATATTTTTTTCTTCATGTGTTCTGCATTTCACAGCACAAAAGCAGTTTTATTTTGTGGCAGTATTATTCTGTGGCAGCTTACAAAACCCCAAATTTCCAAATAATAAGACTATTAGTTTCCAACCCCAAGGGTTTTAGCAGATGAGAAAATGACATAATTATATTGAAATCCAACAGCAGAGACATTTTACTTGGACCTGCAAAATGTCTGCACATATGACACCTGTGCAAGCAAAAGTCCAGTTCTTTTTCCACTAGCCTCCTCAAAACTCCCTTCTGCACACAGGAGCTGAGTTTACAGCAATGAACGGAGCTTCTTGACATCAGGTTTCAGCTAAGTAAAGACCTGTAGGTCTTTACCTGTGAATCTCTCTGGGCCTTAGTTTCTAATTATTTTCTGTTCCGTCAATTTAAATTGTAAGCTTCTTGGTACAAAAAGTATCTTTGACTTATCAGATAATTAAAGTTGTATAACCAGTCACATGTCTGAGAAAGGTAAAACAAAACCTTTGCTCAGGGTATGAATGAAAATGAATTTTTTACCATTTTGCATTCTGTTTCCTGACAATCTTGCTTTGTCAATTTAAAACTGTAATTATGTGGGTCAAGGTAGTTCTCCAGCTGTGGTTTACAGAGAAAGGCAATAGCCAGGCTCAGTAGACCCTGCGGCTCCTGCGTCAGGATGGGTGGGAGCTGCTGCCTTTCCTCCCACTTCTGCATGGGAGACAGCACGAATCCCAGAGCTGATTGCTTATTTATGTTTCGCATCCAGGGGTTGCGAAAGGCATCAGCTATGTCTGTCAGAGGAATGGAGACATGTGGCAACAGCGTCCAGTTCTAACAGAGCGCTCCGTGCCAGCGCACCACTCTTTCAGAAGGTATCACAGGCACCTGTGTCAGCTCTCCGTCCCCCGGAGACCCGCCTGTTGTCACTGCAAGCCTCTGCAGCCTCTAACCACCACCACCACGGCTGATACAGTTAAGTAAAGACTCAAATCCACGTGTATCCTGCCCATGCAAGTACATTTAACAAAACAGAGACAGAAACTTAGCTTGACTTCTAGGTCATTGATTTTTTTTCAAGACTAGCATTTTGAGTGTATTTGATTATAAAAATCAAATAATGAAGAGAAATGCTTTTCTTCTGTCACAAGCCTGCTTTGAAGAGTGATGATTCTTCATTTCCTAACTTGATTTATTCAGCTAATCTACTTGACCTCATGCAGACCTTCTGGTTTCATGTCTGAATAGTAAGGAGGAGGGGTTCTTAGTGCGTGCGAGAAAGCAGAGGGACTATGAAGAAACCTGAAGCCCAAAACATATTGTTTTGTGAGGAAAAAGTAAAACCTGCATTTATTACAATGATTGTTACAAAGGTCTTCTCTCTTCTCTGTGTTTGTATTGTGGGAACCCAAAAATGAAATTATTAGCATAAGATACAACAGTAAATTATTCAAAACTGTCTTTCTGCATTGTATGAATTTGTTACGTGAATAAGGCTTTGTGTCTCCCCTATGATGAACAGGCAGGAACACATCACGTACAGGTTCCAGGCTTGAGAAAGCTGCTCAGAAGATTCTATTCACTTTACACAGCCTGAGTGGCCATCACTCCATGCCAGTCCCAGACTGCTCCTGCAGTCTGACATACTTTTTTACTTGAGCAACAACATCTTCCCTCATACAGGGGACCCAGCACGGACCTAAGGAGCAAGTTGGATCTTTACCCCTCTCTCATGCCCACTGTCAAAGAGCAACAGGAAGGGCATTGGTCTTGAAAGATTTTGGTCAACCCCCAGTGGTCCTTCCTTCCCTCACAGCTTTTGTGTTTTCTTATTCTCCCTTTCTCTGCCCAATTTTGTGCCAATATTTTTTGCCCTCATCAGAAGTGAGAGAAAACCGCAGCAGATGCCAGCACCTGGAGCCCAAACAGCAAGCTGATTTTGGGCTCGAAGGGTTCCCAGGCCGGGGGTTGGCCTCACTGGCTGAAAGAGCAAGTACATTTTTTTCTTGGCTATCAGCAGAGCATCCTCAGCTGTCCCTCTGGATTAATCTTCATCTGGACTGGGAGCAAAGTGACTGTCTGTGGTGCAGAGAAGAGGTATCCTTCCTGCTTTCCTAACAAAACCAGCAAGATTATTGCTTAACTAACCCAAGAGGTGCTTTTTCTGAGAGGAACTGTAACAGAACCTAAGATAGAGATATAACCCTGAATGAGCATCAGTGGCACTACCTGCTTGAAGAAGGGTGTCTCTCTTGTTGACTTTCAAGTGAGCAACTGGCAAGAGGGAATATTAACACTCAGACAGGAGACTGGGCACATAGACAACGTTGGGGATTGACACCAAGGTACAAGGACATTGCGTCCGCTCACATGGCTGACGGGTCCCCTGGAGATCACAGAGCTCGGTACAGCGGGGACAGCTTCATCTCTTAGTGCTTGTGCTTTATATACTCTCTTCTAGCTAAGAGAATCATCTGTTGGGTTGATTAATCTTAGGTTTCTGTTCCAAAATAGTTGGTATTTAAGGTAGCTGGAGTTTTCTATTACCTGTACAATGTGACCTGAAGAGACCCAAAACAACAAACACCTTTATGGGTAGTATTTGCACCTTTATAGTACGGAGCATATAGTGCAGCTGGAAGGGAGCTGGTTAGTAGGCACAGGGTTGGGCTCATCCTTCTCTTTGGGGATGAGACATGTAGCAACAGGCAGCTTTATTCAATTTAAAAACCCACACAGCTGTGCTCTTCGTTAGCTGAGAGGTAACTAACAGTAATAACTCACACACTTGAGAGCCACAACTTGTTTGATTAACTTGTGACGTGCTTGAAATACCTTTAAATGAAAGTTATTTTCCAGCACACTGGTCATTATTTTGTTAGAAGATATATATAGCATAACAGACATTTTTCAGTGTGCCAGTAAGCCCTAAGTCTGAGATTTTTACTTCAGAAGGAAAGGCTGTAAACTGTTGAGAGAAACACAGAGCAGTAGTCTGCAGAAAACTTTGTCCAGAAATAGCTTTATGTGCTTTGGCCAGATAAGACACAGTTAAATATGCACCTTTAGGTACCCTATATTAAGTAAGTGCTTACTGCTGCTTCTGAGTGATTTGTGACAGTGTGTGCCATCTACTGTGAAGCAAGACTCGTGACAGAAATAAAGGATAATAGTTTCTAAAACGCAGTGGAAAAATGGAGTCTTTCTATTGCCATTAATGGGCTTTGGGTTCATCCCAAACAAGCTGCAGTGATGTGCTGCTCACTATAACTCACTGGCTCTTGCCCCTGCCTTGTGACAAGAGAACGTCATCTAGCAAAGGGTGCGCTGCCTGCAGCAGCTCCACACTGCTTCACCCTTCGGGCTGCAGGCAACGCCAGCAGCAATGGCCAGGCATAGTGCCATGTTTGTGACCGAGGATGGTCTGAGAGGAAAAGAGAAAAACCCCGTTAAAGGCAGAGGCCAGCGCCAGCAGTTGTCACAGATGCAGCCTTTCTTTATGCTCTCCCACTGAGGTTCCAAAGTCACAGCCAATAAATTATTCCAGTGCCTTGGATGTGCAGCTTTCCTGCAAAGCAGGGAAGTCTTTGCAGAAATCCAGAGTTCAGAAGCAAGATGCTGCTCCTTAGGTGCTGCTCCTTGGGCAGGGGTCACCAAGGTGCGACTTCCCTGAACCTATCCTCTCTCCAGAGCCCATGGAAGGGAGCAGAAGTTGCCGACAGTCACATCTTCTGCTTGCCCACAGGCAGTTCCTGCTCAGGCAGGGACACAGTCCATGGGTACGCATTTCCAAAGCTTCAGGTTTATCTCCACGTTTCATTCTTTCCTGCAGCAGCACCAGCACACAGGGCTCTTGTCTCATCTGTTCCCATCCCCAGGCGATGCACCAGTTGTGCCAGCCCAGGTGTTGCTGCAGATCCCTGCAGACATGCAACACACCTCCTGCCCCCTGCTCCCCGCTCGCTGCCCCTCTTTGCATTGTGGCCTCCAGGGAGCCAGAGAGGGAAAAATACTGTTCTCAGAGCCATACCTCAGGCTGCTTTTCAAAAACTTGCTTTAAGACAGCATGGACTGCCCCATCCCTAAAGCAGCTGGTGACCTTCCATCTCCCCAGGCACTTTCTGCCCAGCTCTGCTCACTGCCTAGAGCTGGCAGAGGTTTGGCCGGCTGGGTGTGTAACCAAAGCAAGGTGCTGAAGCGAAACACAGTGCCAGGGGTACAGGGCCACCTCCCACCCCAGTTCACTGCACAGCCACATGGACCCTTGGAGGTTGCACAGGGGGAGGGCTGCCCCACTCCTTCCACCGTCTCTGGGTGATAACCCGGCAAGAGATGCAGCCAAGTGAAGTTACAGCTGGGTGGTAGTTAGGTTCCTGTTCTCCCTAAGCTCAGCAGGCTGGTGGTTTTGAATGCAGTTCCATTATTGGTGTGAAAGGGAGTTGCAGGTTGTTTTCTCCACATTGGATTGCTCCAAGTTACACATATGCAAAACCCGCTTGAGCTTAGGCTTCAATGCACAGAGACTTGTGTGCACATAGTAACACACCTCAGAAATGAAAAGACTGAATAACTACTAGATATAGAGCTCCTTGCAGCAAGATAAAGGTCATTCTGCAAAAGAAATGCCCTTTTATTCCCAAACTGAAGCTGCTGAAATAATGCTTACGGCAAGGTTTAGCTGCAGAGTTCTCAGAAGTTTCATTAATAAGAATTATTTCCAGTCTCTATCTGAAGCACTGTGACACCCGGCAGACTCACATCTCCTATCAGATATAAAGGAACACAACCATCAGCTCTCCTGCTTCGTGTGTGACTGTTAAGATGCCGTATGAAGGAGACCAGCCATCACGTCCCATTCTGGGGTAGCTGGCCTTTTGTGAGAAGTTCATTTTATTCATGAGCAAAAGCTGATTTGCTAAATGCAGCCTATAAAACCAGAAGTTAGGGTAGGTGTAAGATTATAATCAGAGAAATAAAATATTAGCCTTTCCACATCATAAAAATCCATGCATTCTTTTTAGTAAGCAGATAAAAGGATTTCTTTAATCAGTGCTTGTTCACTGACTGTAAGCTAACATCTAAAATATTGGCACTGATCTTCAGCACATTTGCTGAGGCAAAATATCATTATTAACAATTAGAGCAGAGTTATTCTAAAATATTTCGCCGCACTTGAGCAATTATCTGGCTAATCACTGACAGAAACATTTAGACAATGATGCCAAAGCACAGAGCTGAGTTCTTTCTTCCTCTTTTCCATTCTTAGCCTCAAATTAAAGATCACTATGAGCCAGTGGAGCTAACCTATGTGTACAACAGCATCTTGCAGCGTTATCACATCGAAGCTTATGCAGAGACTTACTCTTTCCGTATTTACCAACTCTGCATTTGTTCAACCAAATTTAAGCATGCACACACACACATGCTCACAGAGCTCCCCGTACTCTGCCAACCCCACACTGTATGAACCTTGTCTTGGTAGGGTTCTCCACCTCTGAAAACATGCTACAGTGCAGCTCAGTGGTGGTTACTCTGCCCACTTCAGATGCCCATGGAGAATGTCTCCATCTGATAACAGAGATTGCTCACTGCAAACCTGGGTCTATAAAAAGATCCTGCATCCCTCCTAAAGCAGATTTTGGAATCCAAGACATCCTGCATAATTGAAGAGCTATGAAGTAATGGCAGACAAATACGTAGTGGTACTGCAAAGTCCTGATGAGTTATCCAGATTACAAGCAGAACTGGAGTGTGTTGCCTCACCAGTTCAGCCAGGAGGAGGGTATTTTGTTTTATTTTGCAGACCCATAGTTCACAACCCTTTTACACCCTCTTCCTGAGTGGTTTGCCTGCTGTTACAAAGAAACTATTCTGCCGGAAATCTCATTTTGTCTTTGAGGCCTATCTTCGCATTGTCACTGATATATAAATAGAATCTTAGCTAAAAATAAGCATTTAAAAATGCTTATCGGGGACTTGCTTTCATACCAAAATAGATTTGTGTGTGTGCATGCATAACATACAAATTTGCAAGTCTTGATAAACTCAATCAATAGCGGGGGAAAAAAAAAAAGCACCAAAGTGCACTCTCTTGCCAACACTTCCCTTTTATTAGGAAAAAAAGGGATAGGTGAAATTGTTGAGGTATTTCTCTAAAAACAAAGTCTGCCATTCCTGACATGAAGCCAAAGTAATTATTTTTAAGCGGTCCTAAAAGGTGGGAAAGTCAGATGTGAGATAGAGTGTCATTTTAAAATGTCAGAATTTATGTTCAGGAGGGTTTTATAGAAGATGAAGGTTAAGACAGAACAGAGGCAGCTCTTGGTGAGTGCCTGAAACCTTCAAGATTTAGGTGTCCACATCATGTCACTAGTCACAAGGCGACCAGAAAGATGATCTACAGAACATAATGTAAAACTCGATGTTTTTGGAAGGTAGACAATACTTATTTTCCTTCTCGCATAGAGCTTGTTTGTTTCCTTAGGCAGTCTTCAGTAGAGATTAGACAGCAGCATTTCTGCAGCTGATCAGTTTTGGGAGCTCTGTCAGACCAGGGAAATGTCTTTAATGAAATAATTGAGCATTTCTAGCTCAGTTATCCACTTCACTCAGTTCAGACAAACTTTTGCACCCTCAGTGGGAAACAGCTACCAGAGGATCCATCTTCTCCTCCCCTAAATCTGGGCTCCTATAAAGCTCATTAGTTTATTTTCCAGCACTGGCTGATTCTTTCTGATGTGCGTTCCAGAAGAAACAGTTAAGCTATAAGGACAAGCAAATGCCTAGCTGTAAAATTAATTGTGCATCTACTAGATAATAAAGAGGAATTAACGTCAAGTGAATGTCGATAATTAGAGCTTAAAAGAATTCTTCAGCGTCATTTCATTAGTGACTGAAGTCCTGTGAGTGAACAGCAGACATATACTGTGAAGAGTTTTTACATCTCTAGGATGTTTGATTTCCACTGCATCGTTTGATATAGACAGAGGTTTCACATTAAATACAAAACTGTTTCGTTTATATTGACTGCCTTACAAAAATCCTATTGATCACACACCTTTTGCTCAAGCGTTCACGATTTCAGAAGAATGAAGATTGTTTTAGAGTTACAAAAGTGGCCAGTATTCTGGCATTTTACAGTATCTTGAAGACTACATGTATCAAAAGGAATAATGAAAGTGATGTTAAATTAATGTATACAAAAAATGGAGACGTCAGAATGTTCAATGCCCATACATAAAAGAAGGGATTTCTCAATTAAAGGAGAATTGCCTTATTGGGCCAGAGCCACAGAACTTGTTAGTCCTTCACCTTCTAACAGCTGCCATTCAGAGTACCATGCAGGTCTTACATCTTTAATTTGTGTAATGACTTGCATTCCTCATAGGAATTAAAGAGATATTACAACTAAACATGGCAGTTCTGATTAATAATACAGAAATGGGACATACATTTTTGACTCTACATACACAGAACATAGAAAGACAACCATTTGTGTTCTACTAAAATTTTAGCTTTGACAACATCTTACAGGAATGAGCACAACACTGATTATGTATTTTATGAAAAAAAAAATTAAATATAGATATAGGCAAAAACCAAAAAGCTTTTTCTGCCCTTGATTGATCCTGAAGCTATGCATGTATATGTTTGGGTTTTTTTCCCCACAGGTCTTTTTTGAAGAAATAGGTAACATAGATCAAGAACTATATCTTTGTTTAGGTTCTGGTCATAACAACATGGGGATTGAATCAACTGGAGAGTTTTAGGATTGCTTAACTTTATAGCTATCTTAAAGCTATAGCCGAACTTCCCTGTTAGATTGGAGGAAATTAATGCATTCCCTAAGGCAGACTTCTAAAATGGGTCAAACGAAGCACTCTTTAAAATTGCCTGTTGCTCTTCATTGACTAGAGAACATTGGGTACAGGAATCAATTTGACACAAGAATCTAAATTTAGGTACTTTTGGGTGCACTAGGTTTCTAAGCTCCCATTACAGTCACTGGAGCCTGAAGAGCAATTCAGCTCACCATAAAGTTGGTACCTAGTGGCTGGTCAGCTGAATCGTTTGTTGATTGCTTTTACTAGATCTTCATTAATGGTAATGGGGGCTTAGACATTTTATATGCAGTTGCTTATATTTAGGGGGCTTAATCTAGATCTGATCTCCCATAAGAAGTGTTAGGGGTCTACCTGATAAACCCCTCCTTGCTAACCCAGGGCACATGAGCCCTGCCCATTGTCTCAGGAAACTTCCAGCTCACTTTAAAAGCCAAAAATGACTTGCAGAACCAGGGACTCCCCTGAACTTGAACCTTCAAAGGAATTACATACAGGAAAGGCATATTCTTCTTGAAAGTTGTTACAGTTACACTGAAGGTCCGCTTACTTCTACTCAAACAGAAGAAAAAGCAAGAACAAAGCATGGTTCAGCAGAAAATTATGACCAAGGCATTTACTAGAGGACCATGGCTACTGACACAGTTGATGGCTGGGTTTCATATAGCCGGTTGGGCACTGGCCTAACGACAGTGCTGACAAGGAGCCAAGCACTCAACCTGGAGCTCAAATTCCATCAAACAACTGACAATAAGATGTTGCCATGTGTAGTGGTAAGTCACCCTTGGGTATCATACTTATCACAAGGTAAGTGCTTATTTGAGCAATAGGCATTCTCAACTAGCAGCTATGACAGGATGCTGAGACAATTGCCTTGTCTTAAATCCTGCCTCATTCTTGCCAAGAGGCATGTAAAGTCCATTGCTGCAAAGACAACACAAAAAGGAATAAATGCAAACCCTTTCTACAAAACGAAAAGTTGTTGGCAGATAATTCCTTTAGGCAGTGACTCAGACGACAGTTCACTCTTCCAAAAATGGCAGGGATAATGATCCAATATACTTTTTCCTCTTCTCCCAGAAAGCTCCCTTTATAGTGGGTTAATGTAGGTCTGACAAATCAGTAATTTCATTTTCAGTCATTCCATGCAATATTCACAGAGAAAGCATGCACACATGCCTCAAGACCCTGCTTCAGGAGTTGGGTTCTCTTGGACTCTGAATTAGAACTTTACACTCCTAAGAAATTAATTTAGTTTAATTGCAGAGGTGCTGAACATCCACAGAGTTTAGGCAAGTTCAGAAGGAAGTGACAGTCTCGTCGGGGTATTCAAACTTTGGAGGTGAAAAAAAAAACTGTGAGGTGCTCAGAGCCAAAGTTGATTTGCCTTTTATTTGCATACACTGTTAAGGGAGGATTTCAGTGCTTCTGAACTGGGGATAAATCCTTTCCAACCTTTTTTTTTTTCCAGAGGTTATGTAGCACTAGTAGAAGCCCTTACCTGGGCAGAAGGTCCATGTAGTTGTCCATAGCACTGCAGGAGATGGTACAACAATACAAATGAAGAGAACACCAGGTGAAAACAAGGAAGACAAGTCATCCCTGGTGACCTTACGAACGGCTTAGTTAGCCTCTCTCAGTTTGCAGGCTATGGGTGAGCCTGTGTATTGACTGTGGATTTTAAGCTGTGGGTTTTAAGAGGCAAGCTTTCACCAGGTACCAGGACCTCATCTGTGAAACGAAGACTGTGCAAAATTAACTTATTCAACTTGCACCTCAACAGTCACTTGGTGTGTTCCTCCAGGCCTGCAACGTCAGTCCAAGCTGTGTCCTTTGCACTGGAGCTAGCAGTGAGGCTGGATATTACACTGACCTTTAAAACCTATTGAAACCTCTCTGCCCTTAGGGAGCAGGGAGAGCCCTCCCACACCCCAGGAATGTCCTGTCGCCAGGTTCTCCACTTCAGCCCATCTCTAATCATTGGGCAATTACCTCCAGGGGAATAGCTTTCCAAATTCACTTTTAAATACAGAAAAGCTTTCATTTTTATTGCATTAGAGTGATTAGCCAAATGGATTTGTGGAGCCAACTGGTTTAGACCGTCACATTATGAACTAATTTCATTACTATTTGGCAAGAAGCAGTAATTGGAAGTCTCCTTGCAGCAGGATTTAAAGAAAGGGTTGGAGGCCAGCACTGTAATTTCAGTAAATACAATAACATTTTACCACATCACTGCACTAAACAGGCAATCCACAAAGAGCAACCAACAGGAATGCAAATTATCCATGAGATGGGGACTTTATCTCTGTTCCTAAAGGAAAGTATTATGATCCTTTCACATTTACCCCAACAGATAGAAAACTCAAACTCTATTTACCTTGCCAGTCCATCAGTACTTTATATGAAGCACATGGGAATTTTGAGGGCATGCTTGTATAAATGAGGTAGGATAGAGTTTAAATCAAGAAAAACAAATTTTGAAGATCTAGGCTAACGTGCGAGAAATCCTCTCAGTGTTTTTTCTCAAAAAAAAAAAAAGTAATCTGAAAGGTGAGATTTCTAGAGAAAAATAAGTTTGCCTATTTTTTCTAGCAATTCTGTATATGCAGTCTTCTACAAGGCATGGGTGCTAAGCAAGCCTGCTTCAGTTCATGCAAAATCTATTGCCTGTTGGAAAGTATGAAAATGAAAAGAAAAAAAAATCCACATGCCACCGGCTTGCTCATCAAAGTTTTGTTATCAGGTGTGCAGTCCCCAATTTGCTGTTGTACTGGCTCTGGCTGGGATGGAGTTAACTTTGTTCATAGCAGCCCATATGGTGCTGCGCTTTGGATTTGTGACCAAAACAGTGTTGATAACACACCGGTGTTTTGGCTGTTGTTGAACAGTTCTTGCACAGCGTCAAGGCCTTCTCTGTTTCTCGCTCTGTCCCACCCCAGTGAACAGGTCAGGAGTGGGCAAGAAGTTGAGAGGAAACACAACCAGAACAGCTGACGAAAATTGGCCAAAGGGGTGCTCCATGCCATATGACACTGTGCTCAGCAATAAAAAGATGGGGAGTTTGGTCTTGCAAGGTAGCCATTGCTTGGTACATCAGTCCGCTTGTAGGAGGTGATGAGTAATTGCTTTTGCATCATTTGTTTTCTTTTTCCTCTCTCCTTCATTCATTAAACTTCCATAATTTTGACCCACAAATTTTTTCACTTTTGTTCTTCCTGTTCTCTCCCCATCCCACCTGGAAGGGGAGTGAGCGACCGGCTGTGTGGGTGCTTAGCTGCTGGCTGGGGTCAACCCATCACACCACTTTTCTCTCAAGACATCTCAATACATCAAAAGGCTTGAAAAGTCCCACCCCCATGATCAAATGGGACTTGGCTAGATTTTAATCCTTCATTATTCATCAACTTTTACTTCCCAGAGTGTGCACCTCCCATCTTTCAACATGCTGGTCCTTATTATCCTTGTGGGACATGGCTTAATAGGCATGGTGGTGGGTGGTTTTTTTTTTTTGGTTGATGGTTGGACTTGATGCTCTTACAGGTCTTTTCCAACCTTAGTGATTCTGTGATTCTGTGATTAGCTCTCCTTAGCTTTTTTTAAAAAGAATCCTTTCCCTTGAGACTATGAGGTCACAGGTAACACGGCAACAGAATATGTGGGAGGGTTAAGTCCAGCTCACAGTGGAGCTGAAAATGGGGAGTTTGGTTAAGGGAACGAACAGGTTAAACAGGCTTCCAAGAACTTACTCAAAATAAGCCTTGTTTAAGCATCCAAACAGAGGATAAACTCCTGTTAGGTTATTACCAAAATCTAAATATTTTCAAAATGTTTTCTGATTGCTACAGGACAGTTTGATGATAACTTTTCACTGGCAAGTCATGCAAAGACATAATCTTGTTCCCACTTAAGAAATTTAGTTGCTAACAGGCATTTAAGTCATTCCCACCAGACATCTGAGCTTAACAAAATAAATATGTTCCCACACTGCAGATTTTCAGAAGGTACATCTATGCATCGGTAACTTCTAGTTCACAGAAGCATGGTTTTGCTCATATCCAGAACAGCCTAACAGTCTGTTTGGGATTCTGCAAGACAAATGAATAAATTCATAGAAGTGCTGGTTTACCACAGGAGATGTACAACAGTTTGAAACTTGGCTGCATTCAGGCTACTGATCTTGTCTGAAGGTTGCAAGACAGTCCAAAATCAACTGCTAAAAAGAAAAAGTTCCTATCTAAAAGGTTGTTCACAAATATTAAAAAAAAATACATTGTTTCTATAATTTAAATTTAAGTAATCATGACAGCAAATTTTGAATTTGGTTTCACATACTGCTAAACTTCCAACCATCTTTCTTCTTCCCCCACAAAAGTAAGCTTTCGCAGTACCCCACATGCAGCAGCACCATTATAGAAAGCCTAGGAATTGTCTTTCGTGTAATATTCTGTACATGTATTACTTTCTGGTCTAAAAACTTTCAGTATGACTGTTTCATAGAAATTCAGTAGACACATAAAAGAATACCAAGTACTGCAGTTAAGAATTAAACTTCAATCTTGTAAATACCCAGGAATTTTCTGGGTAGTTTCCAAAAGTCAACTCCACTTCCCTGTTGAACATTGTTCAAAGCTGTCAGAGAAATGTAAGAGAAATACAGCAGACCAAGTAGGAAGTTAAGGGCCTGCACTGCATGTTCAGCCATTCTGACCAAATCTCGAACACTTTTTTACCCCTTATTTCAGTCAGATTTCACTGATGGTCTGAATTCTGCCAAGTACTGAGCACCTACCACTCCTGATCCCACTCACAAGTCAACAACACTCCAACTCGTTTCACAAGGGAGAAGAAGCAGGCTTATTTCTTAGCCCATTTCATGTAACATCCACAGGACTTAAGGGTCTTGGGAACCTCAGCCTCATAAAAAACCCACCTGATTGCTCAGTGTGAGAAACAGAAAGGAACTTAGCACACCCAGCACTGCTTTAAGAGCAGTTGAGGGATGCACTCAGCCCTCCAGTACTAAAGTGCTCCAATTCTCACACCAGACATGGCTTTTGCTCTCCTGCTTCAATGGGGTTCAAGATGGTCTATCCTGCCCAAATAAAGCTAATGTTTAGAGCTGGGGTGGCTGGTCGGCAGGGGTGCTGAGTAGCTGGGCTGTCAGCACAGAGGGTACTCCGGGATCCTATATCTGATTCGAAGCACAGACTTGAACTCAGTAATTGACCTTCCTCATTGTTACCCAGGATGCTAGTGACAAGGGATGCCTGGATGGATCTCTCAACTCTTACTCATACAAACTTTTTGGTTTTGTTGACTTTATTTATGGAGCTAAGAAAAATGAAGTGGAAGAATGACTCTCAAACTAACTAGGAGTTCCTGGAGAAGGGTCTTTTAGAAAGGGTATGTGAGGGCAAGAAGGGTCAGGTGTAAGCCCGCATTTTGCCATTATCTGTTATCAAGGCAACTACTTAAACAACTGACCTAGTCTAACTTCACTTTCATACATGAGACTGGGAAATCTGGGATATTTTATCTACTATAATTTTCTTTGTTTGACAAGGGAAGGGGCAGGCAGGGAAGGACATGGGAGTGAACTGCTGAAGAGCCAGTAATGGCTATACTCACTGTCTCTTCTACCAACTTAAGGAGATTTTGCCGAGCAGTACACTGACGGGCACCTCACAAATTTTTCTTATTTCACTGCTGCTAGTTTCAGGTCAAGAGAGCATTACTTTGCCCTGTTATTAGTGATTAGTGCTTATTACTATAAGCGCTGATCCTTCCCACGGGTCTCAACATTGTCTTCATTAGTTTGTGCCTTTGAATGGGTATCAAATGTGATCTGTTACTTTCTCCCCATTTTTTAATTTAAGATGGTCACAAAGCAGTCTAAGTGACATGTTTAAGACCTTTCCTGAATGAATATAATTAAATTTTATGTTTTATACTATATAAAATATTCCATCCTGACCCCAAAATGTTAAGTTTATGCCACCATCTTCCATCAGCTTGCTATTCCTCCAAAACAGACATTTCCTCTGCTTTGTTTCACATACATCCTTGAAGTTTGTCAGTTTTATAGTCAACGATTATCTATGAGCCTCTATTTTGATGTTACTAGCCTTCAAAATATGAGGTGTCTCACTGAAGAGGTACACAATTATAATTATTTAAGATATCACGGTCGTTCAGATTGTTTTCCGCTAATGAATGATGCCACCTTTTCTGTCAAAGTTTTGCCTGCTTTCAGCTCTGACAGAATGCAAAATAAGCCCAGCTCAGTTCTGGTCTCACAACATATATCAGAAATTGTGTAATGGACTTACAGAGGGAATACTGCTGTAGGTCAGCTGTGAAAGACCAGAAATTGCTGAATGAAGTCAGAGAGGGAACACTGCTATCAAATTAGGTCCTTTGTTTCATTTCTAACCTTCCAAGAACTGAGGAGACTTCTTTACACGAGAGTGTAAAGAATAGTAGATCTATTTAAATACTTGGCTAATTTGTAGTGTGAATTGAGTAGGGTACATGAATTGTTCTGCTCATATCTGTGTTACTAAAATTAAAATAATAAGCTAGGGTCCAAATATGGACCCTAAACTTGCATCAAAAATTTGCAGTTCAGCCCATCTTTAGTAATGTTGGTATACTGGAATCCATATAAGCCTTACATGAGCCAGCTCATTTAAATAAAAGCTTCCCATTCAAGGCCTTGCAACATGAAACCTCTGGCGTGATATAGATATAAATACATGTGGACGCATACATACCCATGTTGCTGTTGTGAAGAATTAGGTCTTCATGGCCAGTGTAAGTTATTAGTACCCTACAGTTTCAAAGGATCTTACGAAGACTCTAAGATAATAAGTTTCAGAAGGAAAATAGGTTAAATGTTTATAAACATGTCAGACTCCTTTAAGTGAATTAAGGAGAATGATTCAACTATTTTGACAATATTTAAGACTTCATTCCTTTGCATAAAACAACAGTAGAGGACACCACCGAGCATACAGACCATTCGAAGTGAGACCTAGGCTTACAAGCAAAGCACCCTCTCCACTGAAAAGATGTCTCATTTACCTTCATACATGTGTAAGGGTGTACAGGGCAAGGCAATGAAGTATCAGTTTTCAAGTACTCCAGAGCAAGTAGATTTTATATACATGCTACTTAAAGACAGGGCTGAATCAAAAGCTCACGTTTACTCATATTCCAGCCTGCACACACAAGCCCTTTGCTAATGCTATAAGCACAAGTGAAGTACATCTTATTTCAGTTTGAAGAGATTTGAGCATTGGCCACAACAGAGAATATGAGCAAGCCCATTTTTGTCATTCTACTTTATTTGGTAAGACTGTCACAGGCATTTGCATGCTTTGAGTTTTCCCTGATAGAGGATTCATGATTCCTAGAAGTAATTTGGGCTTGACAAGCAGCAAGTAGATCTCTTCTAAAAAATAGGATAGAATCTTTCCACTTCTCTAAAAAGTGATATTTATTGATTGTTCTGCTGCTGTCAAAAATTTTCAGGAAAAAATAAAAGCATAAAGTCACCATCAACACCACAAGAAGCTCTTGGATCTCCTAAAACTCTTGCTGGGAAAAAAACGCAGGTTGACAGATCTGTCAGAGGAGCTTTTGATTTTCTTTTCCTCTTTCATCGCACATCTCCAAAAGGCAAAGGTGACGTTACTACAGTAGCTCCCTTCCTTTTCGCCAAGCACACGAGGCTCCCTTCTTAAGCTTTGCTGTAAGATGCAAGAGCGCAGTAAGCCACAGGCCGGCAGGATTTCAGAGCGACTGGTTTTGTACAGCACTGTCCACCCCGGGCAGCAGTACCTCCTGCCAAGGACACCGCATCATTGCCAGCGCTCACCCCGAGGGCAGAGGAGGGGGACAGCTGTGCCAGAGGCTTCGAGCTTGTCTCCACGTAGCTCCTCACAGCCCCAGGAATGGGCTCTGCAGGACTGCACTTACTTCATAGAATGACGTTGATGGATTATGTGCCTGATAATTAAGCAGTCTAACAAGCCACGTCAAACTCTGCCCCCACATTAAAAAACAAAACAAAACAAAACACAACAAAAGAAAACAAACAAGCAAAAAAAAAAACCATAAAACCCACTCCAGAAAAAAACCCCATATCATTTCAGAGTTTCCAGTAGAGCATTCACACAGGCCTTGACATTTAAGAGACTTAGTTAAAAAGCAAATAGGCTTTCTTTAGGACATTTCTCTCTCCATAGTGGGATATTGTATACAGGTTTCATTTCAGGCAGAAATAAACCCGTTGTACAGAGGATAGGAGAAAAACAACTACACTTTGTATACTCGAGCACTTAGGGTGAACATAAGGAGGTAGTCAAGATATACATATTTAAACACAGTAGGTCACAAACTGAGTGTGAATCAGTCTATACCACTTTTATGGAGGGCAAAGACATATCTAGGGGCATGCTAGGAAATATTTAGAGGTGTCCTGTGTTTCAGTACACATGGAAAAAATCTACACTCCAGGGAGGAGTTGTGGGGACTGCCAAATTTTATACTGCTTTGGGCTCTGTGCCTCTAGGAGCACACAGTTGCAGAGTCCAGAGCTGGGCTGTTAGAGCTGGAGAAGGCAGAGTATCAATATTGTAGTGTTTTCCTCAGGTGTAAAGCCACTGAGAGTGGCCTCTCCACAGCAGTTTGATATCAATAGCTCAAGGGCTGGGCTGGGCTCCAGGTCTGAGGTTATCTTTAGATAACCTGCTGTAAGAGAAGCAGAGAAGCTCTCAGTCACTGTGCTGAACTCCCTGCAGAGCCTCAGGCAGGCAGGGACTGGCACGAGCAAGGGAAGAGGGGACTACCCTACAGCGAGGAGAGCAGAACTGCTCTTAGCCAGCTTTGCCATCAAAGGAAACCTGCTGTGCCTTGTGGCCCAAGGGGAGAGATACCAGCGCCCACTTACATAGGGAACATGTTCTTCCCTGTGCTCAGTGTAGAAAGCTTAGCTTAATGGGCTTTAACTACAGCAAGGAAGCTTACAAGAACTAAAAGCTTTTTGGAGTGAGAAATTAGTGCAGGATGGGAGCAGGTTGCACAGGGGGGTCTGTATAGTCCCTGGTACTAGAGGATAGGAAGAAACTGGACAAGGACAATGCTGCTGACACATGGTGCTATGCTGCCTTTGGGCAGGAGGATAAAGCAGCTTCTCTGATGCTTGACAGCCTTATTTGACATCATTTTGGCTCCCAGACCTTCAGTACGGAAACTCTGGCCATGGTTACTTTGTAAAGAGGGATATTCCCTTCTCTTCCTTCACTCACTAATACGTGGGGTTTTTAAAAGTAGGAAGACACTTTAGTAGATAAATGACTCTTAAAGGGTAATTATATAATCAGGGGCAGGGGAAATGAAGTGTAATTAGGGCTACTCAGACCTACAGTTCCCATATAGCCGAAGAACTTAAAGATTTGTGAAGTAACTGACTATAAGTGGGCCCAGAGTTGATACATTTTCCAAGATAAAAACTGTTCTTACTTACATGCCTTTTAAACTCTCTATTTCCAGTACTTGTCTCACTCATGTATATAGTGCCATTGAAGTGGATATCATTTGAGGAATCCAGTTGAAAATAATTGGAAGTTGGCAGCGTTTTACTGAAGGTGACGAAGCATTAGGGACAGACCTCAGCCTAGCCAGGCTATCTTCTAACAGTCATGCAGACTGTCTCATACTGTTCTTACTTTTCCTTGCGTCATCGTCTCTTCTCTTGTCCTGCCACATGGTAGGTGGAAGTAATTAATGTCTGCAAAATGCTTTAAAACCTGGGCTGAAAGAAACTACACAGGAATGATGGTTATTTGGAACAACTTCAGAAACAGTCACTGCATACTCACTAGTTTTATTTCCAGTCTGAATTTTCCATGGGTAATTTGCAATGCTCATAACCCACCAGAAGCAGTTCATTTCTTGTAGCCAGAAGCTGTTTGTATTAGCTCTTATTGTTTGCCTGTTTTCTGAAAGAAATCTTTCTCAAAGGTACGAAAAGTAAGAAAAGAGTTTGTAAGAGTTTTAAACCCCATCCACCCTAGTGCTCCAGAGCTCTTTGAAGAGCCTCATCCCCCATCATCCTCCTGACAAGAATCTGGGTCCGACACTAACACTCCTTCCCTGCACAAGTGGCATTTGAAATGCATCAGTTATACATGAAAGTGTTTGCGCAGTTTATTTCAGGAATGCTATGTTTGAATAACTAGCCTATTTAGTTTCATCACCAAAGCCTCTTGATCCTTATCAAATGCAACTTCAGAGCCAGAGAACATGAGACATTTCCATTTTTAACTTCAGTACAGTACAGCATAGGAGAGGTAATACTGTTACATCTGCAGCTACTGGAGAAACTCTGCACATTTTGTCCTAGTTAGATGGGGCTTCTAGCAGAGTATTTTGGAAGAAGTTGGAAAAAATACTAATTAAAAAAACCCCATTCCTACCACTGCCAGCTCAAGCCCATCCCAAGCTGCTGACCTTCTGGGCATGCTGCAAAAGTACCTCAGGGAAGAGGATGCTCTCTCGAGTGACAGAGCAGCGCAGATGCCCAGCTGAATCACATTCTAAACACTGCAGGGTACTAGTTCATCCTGAGCACTGTGTGTTAGCATGCCTGCATTTAAGTAGACGCTATTTTCAGAAGTGTCCAAGCCACTTATAGGCATGTGTCTCATCAAAGGCAGCTACTCTTGAAAGTACCGTTTTCTGCTCTCAGCTGCTGTAATCAGCATTCAGGTTGCTGTGCATTGCTTGAGAAAACCCCTAGAGAGTAGTTTTCAGTGACACAGACCAAAGCTGTAAGTTTGCACCGCTCAATAACCTTTTATAGCTTTGCTATATCACCATTAATCTCCTTCTTTCTTTCTTCTTTAAAACCACCTATCCATCTTTTAGGTTGATGGAAGATATTTCCCCATTAGTGCACATTATTGCTTGGAACACCCTGTCCATTGTACAGAAATTGCCATCACGCTGCAATATAACCATGCTCTGCTGCCATACGCTTAGGAGAAGAGTACCTCTGGGCTTTTAGAGCATCTTTTTCATGGCTGCTTTATACCTCCTCTTTCAGCCTTCATCTACCTCACTAACTAGCCCTGCATCAGGCTGATTCTCAGACACACATTTTGCTGTCATTTCATTTTCCTCAAACAGAACTGTCCCTCTCAAATGGTTCCTTAGAAACCATTTTATCTTTCCTATGATGCCCAGCTGGACAGCCAGAAGTAGAAACCACCATGACAGACATTAATGTGCTTTTGATACACAGCTTCCCATGGGGAAGATGGACCCTTAGTCCTGCCTCCCTCTTAGCACCAGGAACAAAGCTGAATGACAAATTTCATGGGCTCATAGTCCAAGTCTTCTCATCCTCTCCATTTGCCTGGCACTTGGCAAATATTCTTTTTATTTTGGAGACCATGACTGGGAAATTTTTGTGAGGGAGTGTGGCCAAACCAATGGCAATGACCAGTCTCACAAGTGAGCAGGATCAACAACCAAGACCCAGGGCAGGGGTCAGAGTGTAGTTTGATTAAATAGCACAGATCAGCACTTAGCCCTTAGCCCCAGTTCTAGTCCTTTATGTCTCAGATATCAACCCTGGGCAAATTCTCTCATGCAAAATCCTATGAGACTCATAGACCTTACACTCAGGTTTTCTCCTGTAGAAAAGTCATTGATAAAAGTCATAAAGGATTTTTTTCCCCTGTTTGTGTCACATAGATTTGAAAACAGACAGAACAACAGCAGTTGCCTGTTCCAATGCTGCGACATGTCTCCAAGCCAAGCTTCAAAGATAGCACTGATCTTAGACAGAGATTGCAAGAGGCAAACTCTGCTGTTACCTCATTATACCATTTCTTCCAAAACAAACATCACAAAAAGTTTCCGTTGCAGCATTTTTCCTTTATTATGGGGGGGTATGTTGGGAGGAAAAGTTTGAAGAATTGTGTTCTCCATGGTACCCTAAAAACAGCTTTCAGAAGTCAGCCAGCACGATAGACAGCATATGAATTAGGAGTAGGGTTTTATTCAGGGCACCAAACCTCTTTTTGGGTGAATGGGATCAGAGGCAGAGGATCTGATACCCTAAGAGAGTTTTCAAAAGCAAACACCCACTACAAACTATCTGTGAGAAGTTGCTGTCTAGGCGTGTCAGTATCCCCACAGCTCTACGAAACAGTGATACCTGGATTTTATCTCAGTCATTTATCTCATAAATGGTTTAAATGTTGCAATAACAACAGTCATTAAACCTCAAAAGTGCCTATAAACCAGCTCTCAGCCTGGGGCTAGACTGCCTTTCTAGTTCTTCTTGGATTTACATGCAATTGTACAGTTATAAACACCCTCACTGGTAAATCAGCCAGGAACAAGCTTTGCACAATTTGTTTCCTTTCACACCAATTTATTTAAGGTTTATTAAAAACAACCAAAACCACAACATTGTTGAGTTCAAGGCTTTTTACCCAGAGTTTCTCTGCACTTCATTGTTTTACTTTGCCGAACTGATATATAACCAGCTATAACATATATAAACAGCTATAGCTGTTCCCTTGAGGTTTCCTCAAGAAACACTTCGACAGTTTGTAGGGGAATGTATTCCGCACTGCATAAGCCAGCAACTCATAGCAGCAGTGGATTTTGCTCTGCTAACTCATCAAGAAGTTAAAAGAAAAGAAAAGCTGAATACCTTCAACTTTTTTAATCCATCAGCTATTTTGAATCTCCAGCTGCTGAAAACCCTCCAGGATGATATTTATCTCCAGGACACATAGTGGGCCAGGGCAAGGGTCTGGTAGGTGGTATGAGGTAGGATGCAGACAGTGACTCAGCAATGTCAGCATCATGGGGGAAAGGCAGCGTATTTACAGTCACGCAGAGATACCGCTGTGCCCTTGGCATTCCTTGTGTCAGTACTGTGAGCTGCTGACTTGGGAACAGCAAAGTACTTCAGAAGCTACAAGATTTTTCTTCTTGCAACAGCCAAAGAGGTGCTATATTGCTGCTGACATCCCTATATCCATTCCTTAGCCCTTAGCACCTGGAGGAGCTTCCTACATAGTGGAAGGTGGTAGGACCATGGAGGATCCCAGAGCTCTCACAGCACCGGCTGGGCAGATCCCACCAGCTCAGCACCCACCCATGCCCCGTCGCTTTGGGACTCACAAATGGAGTGTTTCAATCCCAAACTCCCTGGTGGCCAATGCCATAGGCATGCTTAGGCTGTGGGGTGTTTCACGTGCTGCAGACGACCCACCATACATTACAGCTGCTTTCGCTCAAACACCAGAGACAGAGCAGTTGGGGACAACTTTCAGTGAGGAGCAGAAGCAGGTGTGAGGAGTACTTGGGATTCAGCTTTCTTCTCGCACAGGGACGGTCACACACACCGATCTCCTCTTCGAGCACAGTGCATAGGCTGGAGGAGGAACACCACCTTTGAGCCTCTCCCATCACGGGTGCCGGTATCACAGAGCCAATTGCTCAGACAGAGCCTGGTTTTATGCACTCTCAGCCTAGCGTGCTAGAAGGCACTCTGCCATGGACATACATCAATGCAATGATCATATACAGAAGCTGTTTGCAGGGGCAAGGACTGGGATCTAAGATTCCCTAGGTCCCAGGAGAGAGGTTACATCGGCCTCTTATTGTTCTAACATGAACATGAATCTCACTTTGCCTCCTCAGCAGTTAGGGTTTCAGAGGGGCTGGAGGGAACTCCATCTCAGCTCTATATCCACCCTGGGGGACATTGTTGACTTTTACACTTTGTGAGAGGAAGAGTCAAGATTACAGCATCCAGCCAGGAATTAACTATAAAAAAATTTTAGACAGGTTTTTTTAAGGTGTAGCTACTTACAGCGTTTGTCCGAGGCATTCACACAGCAAGCACCAAATTCTCACTGACCTTGATGGTGGTGGAGAAATTTAATGTGCCATCACATGCCTGAGCTGTCCCTGGCCCCTCCGCAGGCAGCGGCTGTAAGCAGGAGGCAGCCTGGAGCATCTGCTTCCCCTTCCACCCCTGCCTTCCAGGGGAAGGGTGCTCCCTGCCGACACCGCAGCGCGGCTCCCCGTCTTCAGCAATGCTACATGGATACAGAGCACAAGCTGGTAAATAAAAGAACGAACACTAAAATTAAGATCCTGTAGTTTCAGTTTCATCTGCAGGTGCTCAGCACCCCTCGGGAGCAAACGTGGAGTAACCCAAGACAGTCTGTTGGGGTAAACCAACCAGTCTGTTGGCTGGCCACTCCGTGGGATCTACTGTGAGGCATTTTTGATCCACTCGTGAAGACAGTTAGAAGACACAAGAGGAAATCTGGTATCTTTCTCCTCTTGGGATACTTGATAGTTTTTTTCAAGTAATGCATTTAGATTGACAAAATGACTCATTCACAAGGTACATGAGTAGACAGCAGCAGGAGAAAAAAGCCAGAGAACAGCAGAGAATAGCTGTCTTCTCTGTGAGTCTTCCCTGGTGAGGATCAGAGGCCAGGACAGCCTTTCTCTGTACTGCTTGCTGGAGCCCATCCAGCTCAGTACTCCAAGGCAGTTGACAGCATTTTATAATCTGTTATAGGTCAGGATGGTTTCTCGGGATATAAAACTTGTTAAAGCACTGTTCCACCCTCTTTTGAAGCTCTGCAAAAACACTGGTGTAGGAGCTCACAAATGCGTAATAAAATACAAAGCAAATACCGAAAGTGTACAAGGTAAAGCTAACTCTTCTCCCAGTAACTAATGTTCACCTCAACCAAAACTCATCTCCAGGAATATGGATTTTGCAGGACAGATTTACCAGTGGTTTCACCTGCATTACTCTTGCTATTCAGACCTTGTGCCCTCCACCCCCACCCCTGTGCAAATCTCATAAGAAGATAATTGAAAAATAAGTTTTTCTGTGAGCTGGTTAATCAGTCAAATCCGTAAGAGCTACACATATCTGCGTGTCTATATTCCTAAGATTTTCCTCCAGACGTCCAAAATACAATTGGCCTACTTTTCTGTGGCAGCATTTGGTTTCTTTGATTTTATGAAAGGGAGCAAAGCAGTGGGAAGAAGATGCATGTTGCCTTTCCGCTCTACAAGAAATCAGAGGGAAGGATAAGCTTCTTGGTAAGAAAGACATAGAAATATACAGAAAACAGTATTTATGTACTTGCAAATTATCTGTTTTGTGAGCCATTTTAGATATACAAATAAACATACACATAACATGTACCCATGTCCTGTTGTATACATGGATAAGCCAAGTAAGGAAGTTTTTGTAAGAGCAAAATGTGCTTCTTAAAACCTTTTGTTTATAAAATACCTGAATATTCAAAAAACCATTATATACACTATTTTCAAAGCACATGAAGTATTTTGTCGCAAGAGGTTTATGTCTCATTCTATATCAAAGTTCCTGTCATACTCATCACTGTGTTACCTAAAGGTTTTCCTATAGTGCATTAATCAACACGACTACCTTTCTCGTATATGTGGTTTACCGTTTTGGGATTTTCCTTGGGGAGAAAAGCAGATGGAGTGACTTATTTTGAAAGAGTGTGTTGTGGGGTTTATATATACTTTTTTAAAATAGACAAATTTATGTTGTATCTGAGGCAGAAAAGGCAGCTGAAAAATTGAACTTTTCCATTAGAGTTGAAGGCAACAAGGTCTGTGATGCACCTCTGGCCCTTAGGAAGTTTCTTCAAGGGTCTCAGAGTAATTTTTTTGGTGAATTTTGCTCAGACAAGCTTTCTTCTTATTGTAAAAGTGGTGTACCAGAGGAAGAAGGCTGGAAACAGCTATCTGCATGCCTGCACGAGCCTGTAAGCAGCATTCCGCATATCCTCAGCCTCGAGCCATAAAGCGTTTTAGCAGTAAGGGCTGAAAACATGAGCTTGCCTCAGTCTTCTGTGAGGAGCTAATTCAAATGAGGGAGGAAAGGTTTGGTGGTGTCCTGGTAGTGGCACAGGTGAGGAAATGTGTTCTGCACTATTTAGAGGTGCCAAAGCGCTGTACACTTCATGCCTGATTCTGGTTTTGCTGCCATCCAGCTAAGATGTATTATCCATCCCATGAAGCAACTGCTTATCTTACTCACAAGAGTAGGCTGGAGTCTGTCATCCACCCAGAAGTGAAAGAAAGAATTAATCATAAGAACAGATACCTAAATCAGTGAGAAATGCAATAACCATCAGCTGCAACTGGCTCCAGGGAGAGCTGGCATTACGGCGGTGTCCAGCACGGTGGCCAGTTACAATGTCCTCAGCTTTAAAGTGGAAAATCATATCTGAGGTGACCCACTTAAACAAGCTGGACCAGAAGTTGACTGGGAAAACCCTATAGAGAAGATAAATTTTTTGTTGTTGTTTTCTTGCTTCAGCAGCCTTGTCAATACTAGCGCTGAAATGTAGCAGGACAGCAGCTCCTGCATTTGATACCTCGCAAGAAGATAAATGCAGTGCTGACTTTCTTTGTCTTGGCTGAGTCTGCAGAGTGCTACGCACCCTGCAAGGAGGCTTGGGAGGGTTTTGCAGTGTAATTCAAATACATCCATGTAAGGCAAGGTACACTAATGCCTCTGTTTCTATTATCCTATATTGTACTCATGCCCTGAAGCAGTCTGGGAGCTGTCATTTGTCCCAGATCAGCTGGACACCCTCTGTGATGTTAGTGATGGCTCTGCAGTGATGTCTCAGACTGATAGCAATGACATGTTTTGAGGCAGAATATGGAAATCTGCCCTGGGTAGGTGGATCCACCATCTGCAGATCCCTGTAGCTCACTGACCAGCACCTGACAGCACCACAGCTATCCAGGGAGCAGCCAATAGATATCCTAACACCAGTGCAATTTGCTCAAACAAATGCATTTCAGAGTAGTTAAATATATTCTCAAACCATACAATAGCTGTATGCATGCCTAGTTAACCTATCTGTGTGTAGGGAACTTTATTCCATTTAGAGAGAAATCGGAAGTACTTGATCTCATGTCAAGAGGTAGCTCTGGCCATGTCTACATCAGAGCTAGCAAGACCAACAAGGTCCAGAACTGGAGGTAGCGCTTGGGTAAATAACCCGAACCAAGGGCCTGAGCTGGCATCTCTGCACACAACTGCACTGTGTGGATTACAAATACAGTCCAGCGTTTGCTCACCTCTATGTGGTACTCTCTGAGCAACATAAGTTTTCCATTTCTCTTTACTATGGACTATCTCCAGTACTTTTCATGAGCAGTGAGCATCTTCCCTTCCAGCAACTTGTAGATGTGCAACAAAAGGCCTTGCACCTTCACAGCAAAAGTCACATGAAATGCTGGACAATATAGCTACACAATACAACTGGAATTAACAGTGCAAACATCCACTCGTGCTGAGTCTGGCTGGGAACTACTGCTTCGAAGTGTTGCAGCCTATCAGCCACCTGGAAGGACAGGACGTTGAAAAAGCTTTACCAGTTTATTTCTTGTATACCTTTCCTTGCAAGAACTTAGGGGCAGTGTGTCAGTGCACGTGATAGGTGCTACATCAGCAATAATAACAGTAAGGCACAGAAAATGATCCAGAAAGGAAATCAAGCTTGTTTCATACAACTGTATTAGCAAAGATATATTGGGTTTGTGTGACAAGGTTTTGGTAGAGGGGGGGCTGCAGGGGTGGCTTCTGTGAGAAGATGCTAGAAGCTTCCCTATATCCGACAGAGCCAATGCCAGGACAGACCCGCCGCTGGCCAAGGCCAAACCCATCAGCAATGGTGGCAGTGCCTCTGGGATAACGTATTTAAGAAGGGGGAAAAAAACTGTGCGGAAGCAGCCTGAGAGAGGAGTGAGAATATGTGAGAGAAACAACCCTGCAGACACCAAGGTCAGTGAAGAAGGAGGGGAGGAGGTGCTCCAGGCGCCGGAGCAGAGGTTCCCCTGCAGCCCCTGGTGAAGACCATGGTGAGGCAGGCTGTGCCCCTGCAGCCCATGGAGGTCCACGGTGGAGCAGATATCCACCTGCAGCCCATGGAGGAGCCCACGCCGGAGCAGGTGGATGTGCCTGAAGGAGGCTGTGACCCCGTGGGAAGCCCACGCTGGAGCAGGTTCCCAAGAAATCGGGAGTGAAGTTGAGCCCAGGAAGAAGGGAGGGGTGGGGGGAAGGTGTTTTAAGATTTAGTTTTTATTTCTCATTATCCTACTCTGATTTGATTGGTAATAAATTAAACTAATTTCCCCAAGTCGAGTCTGTTTTGCCTGTGATGGTAATGGTGAGTGATCTCTCCCTGTTCTTATCTCGACCCATGAGCCTTTCATTATATTTTCTCTCCCCTGTCCAGCTGAGGAGGGAGCGAGATACAGCGGCTTTAGTGGGCACCTGGCATCCAGCCAGGGTCAACCCACCGCAAAATAACAAATAAATCAATACTAGACTTCAAATAATGAAAATCATTATTTGGTGTGGTGACAAGCACTCTTTCAATAGGATAAAATATGCACAACAGGCAGAAGTTACATGAATTCATAAAAGAATCCCACAAATCTGTATTATATTTGAACTACAAAGAAATTTATATAAAATTGTTGCATTTGCGAGAAGTTCAGTTCTTGGAACACCGATATGGCTCTCTATTTCTGCACAGCCAACAACAACCAGATTTTGCAAATCCAAACCTGATGTTTGTGTTTAGAAACTATAACCAAGGCCAGCTGTGCCATATGCAGAGATTTTCAAAAGTTGAGCAAAAAAGTCCTGGAGGAACCTGACATGATTTAGAAGTTGGTTGGTCCTGCTTTGAGTCCAGATACCTCTGCCTAAGTTGCTTTATGATAAATGGTGGATGATTCCAAGAATCTTCTATAACCACACAGCCACAATTGCATCAGATGACATAAGGGATATACTATATCCAGTAGTTCTAAAAAAGTGATGTCAAAATATTATGGCTGTCAGTTACCCAAGGAAAATTTGGGGAAACCATCTATTTTCAGTTTTTTTCAGGACATAGGATTTTTCCCTATGTGTTCCTCAAAGACATGATATACTTTCAAGATCATGGCACAGAAGCGGATTACTGTCCCCAGCTTTGGTGGTGAGATGTCTAACTCAGTGCAGAGAAGCAAAATTGTGTTGTCTAGTCTGATGAATAGGTCATATCCCCTACTAAAAAAAATACTCTGGTCACCCTAGGGCTATAACTCTCTAATGCTCTCTCTAAACCCTCCATGCACCCCAGTTAAACCAGACTGGCCAGCCTACTTTTTTGCCAGAAAACAAGCTAATTAACAACAAAACAAACCAACCAAATCTCACAATTAAACAGATGCATGAAGAGCTGAAAGAAATTTCAGGCAAGATAATTGATGTCCTAATGCCTCAATTTACAACTTTCAGAGAAAGGCTTTTTTTGTTTGTTTTGGGATTTTATTTTTTTTTTTTAATTTATTTTTAAGTATGTCTTACACTCAGAATCACAGAATGATAACATATTTCAACCCTGGTGCTTAACACTGCGCTTGCCTTTGCTGAACTTCAGGAGGTCTCTGCCAGCTCATTTCTCCAGCTTGTCCAGGTCTCATTGAATGTCAGCACTACCCTCCAGTATATCAACCATGAACCAATTTTGTTTATGCACAGACTTGCTCCATACCATCCTCCAGGTCACTAATAAGGACATTGGATGGTCTCAAGCCCAGCACTGGTCCCTGAGGAATACTCCAGGTAGATTTTATGCTGCTGATCACAACACCGGGTGGTCCAGACAAGTGTCTACTGACCTCATCATCCACTGATCCAGCCCTTATCTCACCAAATTGGCTATGAGGACACTGTGGGTGTGCGTCGAAGGCCTTGCTAAAGTCAATATAAACAACATTTGCTGCTGTCTCTCATCTGCTGAAGTATCCATCTCATGCCAGAAGCTGATCAGGCTGGTTGGGTATGGCTTGCCTTTGGGAGCTCCATACCAGCTCTCCCCAAAACCTTCTTGCCCTTCATGTGCTTGGGAATAGTTTCCAAGAGGATCTGCTCTATAATCTTCCCATGGAAGTTAAAAACAGCCATCTTACTCAGTGGCCCCTTTTTTTAGTATTAGCAGCCCAAGGACTGAACTGGACTGAATGTCCAATTCCCAAGTCCAAGGACTGAATGTCCACCTTTCCTGCGCTGATCCCTCCACAATAACAGACAGAGGCCAAGGCCAGGGATGGGTCTGGCTTTGCAATGCCCTGAAGACTCCTGCTTTTTGGAGCAAGTAATGAAGATTTCCTACACTGTCGGCACAGGATCTCTCACAAATGTTACAGCTCTATCCCAAAGAATTGCATCTCCAGAAAACATCATGATGAATGATGTGTCAAATGAGAACAGAAATTAACTAATGTAAATACCAGGGCAGCCAGACAGCCACTGGAGATGGAGAGCAAAACCTTTGGAGGTAGTACAGCACTTCGTTCTCACACTGACATGATTCACCATTTTCCTCTCTTGTTTAGTTATTTACCCCTCTGTTGATATACATAAACTCCTCGTGAACCCAGATGAAGGAATTGCTTTACCACTTTACTGTAGGCTAAATGACTGAAGTATCAGGACATTTCCCACTTCAAAGTTCAGGGGAAAAATATGATAAACAAGTCTAACCTTGCTTTAATCTACCCTTCTTACCTACAATTGTTAAAAGATTATATCCTTTATGCTTTAGCTGCAGGACAATGCTGTGGATTGCAAAAGGAGGGGAAAGTGTCTTGGGGCTGGGGGAGGCCTATGTTCACCTTTCTAATTGAACAAAGGCAGCCCAAAATATCTCCTACTTACTTTTCACAGCAGAAGTGTGTGAGTCTTCTCTGTTCTGGAAATATTTTGGTGACTGGCACATGCAAAATCACTGAAAGGAAGAGGGAAAATAGGGTCTTAATCAACTTCAATCTTTGTGTTTGCCTACTTGGTTGTTGGTAATTAACGAAGAGCAAAAGAAGCCTGTGCTATGAATTCAGCATCCTCAGCTCCCCAAGTGTGAAATTTGCCATAACCATTTCAGAGTGCCCCAGGCAGCCCCAGGAACAACCTGGCTTCATATTCCTAGTACCTGAAGGAAAAAGGGGGATGTACACAAATAGAAAAAAAAGGAGAAAAGAGGGCAAAGGTACACTATTCAAAACCCTTCAGACCTCTTTGTTGGTGTTGAAATGAGGCAAAAAAAAGGGGCAAGCATCCAATTAAAAGAAAAGACTGAAGCTGCACCTCTGGTTAATTAGACGGGTTTTCCAGCACTGTGGATTTTCAACCTGTGTGTTGCATCCTTTCCACTAGCATTGCTCATTCATGGTGTTCTTTCCTCTCCAGAAGCTGCCACCTTAATCTTATCTGCTCTTGGTTTGAGCAGTTCTTTTTTTCCCGGTAGGCTTTGAAATGAACTCCTCTAGGAAGATGTTGCCCATTTTCTCAAACATTTTATAATACTGACACAGAAACAGCATCTCTGAATTACAGGCTGAAATTCCCCTTTTGAGCTCTTTCTGAAGGGACACAACCTGTGGCCTTGTAAAAGTCCTTGATTTTGCAAAACAGTCTGCTCCTTGGGCTCCTTGCTCTGCTCTCCCATGGTGACTCCCAGACTCTTTTGCTAACTCCTGGAGTTTACCTGCTTGGATATAGAGAGTAAAGGTTGGTGCTGGGGGCCTTTGAGCTATCTGTGGGTATTCCAAGGTGGCACCAGCTCAGCAGCATTTGCTGTGGTTCAGCACTGTGGATTTACTGGGTTTATGTTGGAAAACACCAGGCAGGGAGCCGCAAGGCTGGGCAGCATGACCGTGCTCTCCACGCACACCAGCCAGGGAGGGACAAAGCCTCAGGTTTGCTCTCAGGGGAGTGGCAGAAGAGAGCTGCTGTGGGAAGGGGAGCGAGTACAACGCAGTCCCCAGCCCTGGGGATGGAGCACATGCTGTACAAGAGCAGCAGCGTGGGGCACCTCTGCTCGGCGGAGGACAGCAGAACTGGGCCCTTCCCTGTGCCTTGGGTCAGGTACCAACCCCAGCTCAATAATTTAAACTTCACACAGCAGAGGGAAGTGGGAGGTTTCTTGTCACTTAGAGAGGCCCTTAGTCCTGTTTACAGATAAGAAAGTGCAGTAAAAGTAATATTTTCTTAGGGGTGAGGTTAGCACATGAGGTTGCAATGCAGGAAATCCTGCAGGCTGTGTGCTGTCTGGTATCCCCTGGCACCGTAAAGCCTCACCATGCCATAGATGGGAGGCAAATGCATCCAAAGAGACAGTGCAGAGGAGTCCAGGCCAGGCGGTCACTAGTGGTGAAGGGAGATGAAGTCAAGTCTCCATCACGGAGAAGCACGGCTCCACTCTGGGTGCTCCTCTCTGGCTACAGCTCGACTTGGAAACAAAATGCTTTGGCCCTCGGGCCAGCTGACACGGACCGGTTGACCAATGTCTTCTCATCAGCACAGCCATCCAAACCACCCGTGGTGCTGATCCCTGCGGTGAACACAAATGCTACAAGGGACTCTGTGGCCACTTTGGGAAATCAGGTCTCTGCTGGGATCCTGCTTTGTTTACAGATGTAGCCTCCAACTGATGAACTAAACTTACCACAATGAAAGGCATTTTGGAGCAGATTATTCCAGCAAATGCCACTGGTAACATCTTCCTGAGGACAACAAAATGCTTGGATATTTTTCCATAACGGAAAGTCTGCTATGACCTGCAAAACTAGTAAAAAAAATTGTCTCTTATGTTCTGTGGTCTTTGAGTATTTTTTGTTCCTTCCACTGGTTGTTTCCCTCTTGCAGCAGAGGTTTGGCGCCATTGTCACCACTGTCCTCCTCCAGCACTGCACTAACTTGTATCCCCCATCAGCAGGTATTTCACTTCTTGAAATGCAACTGCATACACCAAAGTCTTAATAAAGGAATTTGGGGTCACTACAGAGATGGCAAAAAGAATAAATGAAGTTCTCCCTTTTGTATGTACAACGATAAAAAAACCTATCAGCCTTACCCATTGCTGTCTGCTTCTGAGACTGGGTTCTGCATTTAGTTATTTTAAACTGTTTATTCTTGGAATATGTTACTGATGTACATCTAGGAACCGTTCAGACTGAATAACATCACTGTTGTTTCATGAATCAGCAAACATTCCTCTGTGAAACTACTGTCAGAGTAATTAGAGTCAAACCTAATTCATTTGCACTTCTTCTTGAAATAAACAATGTGCATCTGGTCAAACGAAGTGATGAGTCTCTAACTGTTATAATGTGCACCTTACTCCAATTCTCCCAGCTGATATGTGATGCTATTGCAGACATTGCCCTTCCTAACCAAACCCCTTCCTACCCACGTGTTTCTATAGGATGTAATTCCAGCTAGTAAAGGAAAATGCCATGAGTGGGTAAGTCTTGAGCTGGAATATTGAGAAGAATGACAGCCCCTTGCTGATTAGCTCTCTGTAAGAAAAAAGCTCTGCATTTTTCATTAAAAAGCATTAGCTATTCTATACTAAATGCTGAATCAACAACCCATAGCTAATAACATTACTAGCACCATCACTGTTTAAAAAAAAAAAATGCCCTAAGAAGCAGTAAGAGAGACTAAGCAAAGGGACCTATGCTAGAAACATATATGAGAATATGTACTGGGTCTGGCTGGGATGCAGTGAATTTTCTTCACAGCAGCCCATATGGTGCTGTGTTTTGGATTTGTGACTAAAACTGTGTTGATAACACAAGGATGTTTTAGTTATTGCTGAGCAGTGCTTACACTTATAAGTGCTTTACGCTTATTTTGCTTTGCTTCTATGTGCAGCTTTGTTTCACCTCTTAAACTATTACCTAGTATCTCAATCCACAAGTTTTCAGCTTTTGCTCTTCCAATTCTCTCCCCCGTCCTGCCAGAGGGGAGTAAGCAAGGAGCTGGGTGGGGGCTTAGCTGCCAGCCAGGGTCAACCCACCATAGTTTGTAAGGATCTATATGCCAATCCAGGACCTAACAGATCCGGTTACATGCTCCACTGGCTCTTCAATGCACCTCCAAGAGAAGCTGAGGATCCATGTCCCTGCGGTGCAGCCTGCCTGGGATATCATAAAGCAAAATAGTGTAAAAATCAACACACACTTACTACCCCATTTGAGGTGGCTTGAGCAAATAAGTGACATGGAAAGTAGCAGCCAGGGGAGTGGTGTGAGTGCCAGCAGGAGACTTCTCGCCTCGCCAGGAGCGTTTCCTTGGCAGAGTCCCCCAGGAAGGTTACACCTATGCTGCTGAGTGGCTGAATCCCTCTTGGGCACAGCTGTGCCACCAGGCAGGAGACCCACTAGCTGCCTTGTAATCCCACTGATGAGCAAATCTACTTGGTGTCACTACAGACCTACTCCATGAGCAGCTGTGTGCCCTTTGCCACCCGCAGATGGGCTTTTAACCCTGGCCGCAGGGTGCTTTTCAGGAGGCTCTCCTGGGCTGTGAGGCACAGCTGAGAATACAGGCTTGGCGTTCAGGCTTTGCTTCAGCCTGCCTCTCGGGTGCTGGCAGTGCGAAGCCCATGTCGCACCACAGGGCTAAGGTAAGCCTTGCGTAAGCCAACACGTGTGGTTGGAAAGACCCTGTGAAGAGGAGCAGGGACTGACTGTCACGAGCTGGTACCCCACAGCTGTGTAAGCAACCTAGCCGAACCAGGCTGCTCCGAGTGTTACTTTTCCATCACAACCAGAAAAAGACAGAAATCTTTTTACTACCTGTTTTCTAGAAAAAATGCTGTCAGACACTCAGTTGTATCCCCCGGCCCCTCCTGGGCTCTGCTGCCTTGCTGCACTCCTCTCCTTGCCTGTGTTGCCTTACAGCCCTGTGCTTGATTCCAGCTATGCATTCACAGTGTCTAAACAGATGGGACATACTTTTTCCAGGTTGATCTTGTCAGAAGGCGATACTGGCTTCCTGAAAAAGTTGCCATAGGAGATGTGCAAGGCCTTTGCTTTGGACAAATGTGTCCCAAACAGCGTTTTGATGAAAAAGAATAGTCAAACAAAGAAGTCAGTCAGGTGTACAGCACCCTGAATGCCTTAATGATGTGTTCATTACAATTTTTTGTTGCCAAATAGTGTTTGCTTTTCTTTACAGAATTGTCTGTGCTGACGAGCAACACATCTGAGAAGATGTATCTATGCAGGATGGTGCTCCCACCACCGCAGCAGGTCAGGTCTGGGTCTCACAGAAACAGCTGGCCCTGGGAAGGAGTTCAGAGGGTGGCTCAATGGGCAGAAGAGTGGAGGGTGAAGGACACCCTGCCTGCAATGCCATGGTGGCTTGACCCTGGCTGGATGCCAGGTGCCACCAAGCCACTCTATCACTCCCCTCCGCGGCAGGACATGGGGGGAGAAAATAAGAAAAAAAACTCGTGGGTCAAGAAAAAGGCAGTTTAATACAGCAAAAGCAAAGGCCATGCGTGGAAGTCAAGGAAAACAAAATATTTATTACCTACTTCCCATCAGCAGGTGATGTCCAGCCACTTCCTGGGAAGCAGGGCTTCAGTACTCGTAGTGGTTGCTCTGGAAGACAAAACGTTGTAAATAACGAATGCCCCCCCTCTTCTTCCTTCTTCTTTTTTATTGTCTTCTTCTCAGTTTTTATTGCTGAGCAGACATCATAGGGTATGGAATATCCCTTTGGTCAGTTGGGTCAGCTGTCCTGGCTATATCCCCTCCCAAGGTCTTGCCTACCGCCAGCCTACTGGTGAGGGGGGAATGCTGGAGAGGCAGCCTTGATGCTGTGTGAGCACTACTCAGCGGTAGCCAAAACGCTGGGGTGTTATCAACACCTTTCTAGCTCCAATACAAAGTACAGGACTATGAGGGCTGTTATGGGGAAAATAAACTCCACCTCAGCCAGACCCAGTACACATGGCTGCCTGCCCACTGCGCCGTTTGGGTACAGTTTCAGAGGACTGGCATCATGAGGGCTTTCGATAGCGGACATATTTCTGGGACATTTTGCTTGCCTAAGCTCATGCTGGCCTGAAGACCTTCTAGATCATTGGTGTATGCTTTTATATTCCTTAACACGCCACTTCCAAATTAGGCCATGACTGTAGTCATTCTGTACTGATAGTGTACGTAGTTCTTCATCCCAGGAGCTGAGTGCTTTATACATCCAGATAACAAATTTCCAAAACATTCATACAGATGTTTATTCTAGTAAAGTGCTAAATGGCAGTGGAAACTTCCACAGCATTCTGTATATCAATTCAGGCGAATGACAGGAATAAAATGTCCCTATATATGGTCCCAATGTCCAATGCTTTCACATGTGTCAGATCATGACATTCATATTTAGTTGGGAAACAGAAATAAAATCAGCCATTAACTATTAAAATGCACTTTTGATAACAATAATTTCTGTTTATCCATATTTGTTACTAGCATTTAACTGCTATAGCAACAGGAACTTTATAAATGAGCAAAGTCACAAAAAGAAACATTCCCAGTTTCATTTGAGCTTCATAGAAGTAAAGACCATTCCTGTACTCTAGTGCTGGATCTTTTTTCCTAGGTGGAACTGTGGAGAGTTTTCATTCACAGTCTATTTATTTTAGGATGAATTGTTTAAATTATGATATTTTGAACTAGACTTTATTAAGTGGCATAGTACTTGCTCCTTTCCTTTGGCATGTAAGAGAATGTGCATTCATGATGGTATTTGAATGACTTCATCGTATTTCCACACTTAAATGTAAGCAAGCGATGGGCCAGAATCATAGCATATATGTGCTGCAAATTGTCTATATTTGGATCTGCACTTTCAGCAGACAGGATGAGTAATAATGAGCACAAAATGAGGGAGTGGGAGACTTAAGTGGGACCATAGGAAAAAATTTCTATTGATGTGTGTATGGAGCATTGGACTTGGTTGCCTAGAGCAGGTGTAGAGTTTCCAATAGAAGTTTTTTTAAAGAAAATATTAAACGGCAGTTTTGCAGGAGTATCTTAGGTGGTAGAGCTGATCCTGTCCTGGGGCAGGGGATTGACTGGGGGGCTTTGTGAGGTTGCAGCTGGGCTTGTAAACTAAAGAGTGCTGGAACAAGGGTCTAAGAACCTGCACATTTGAAAGATTGTTCACATTGTTTAATTGACATTGCTCATGCTAGAATAGTTTACTCCAGTGCCCAGAGCACACTCCTAGATAACACTTCTGGATGAGAAATATATATCCCTCTATGCAGTATAGACGACGTCACATTTGGGACAGAAGGGAGTTTATTTTTATGGAGACAAGGAGTTTTGTGCCACTGGCTGTCATTGATGGAGAACAGACTCCTTGTCTGCCTTATTAGCACAGACACTGACAGAGGTTTCCTTCCAACCCTACTTTTCACAGTCCTGCAATCCAGCCTTTTACAAAAAGGACATGTTTATGGAATGTTGGTTTTAAGCTCTCAGCAATGTTCAGAGTCTGTTTCGGTTCAGCCCCTATTGTTTGTCTCTCCTCTGAACTTATCTTCACAGCACTGGTTTCACTGCTGACTTCAGTGGAGATTATCCTGAGTTACACTCACCAGTTCTTGGAAGAGAGCTTTGTTGTTAAGGGGAAAACCTGGTCTGATGTTTTCTTTATGTACAGTGGGTGATGTATAAAGAGCTAAGGATGTGGATGTTGTAGAAAGAACTAAGGATGAACAGCTTTATGATCTAGCATGGAGACAAATAATACAGAGCTAGGCTATTGACAGCAAAGTACATAATGAGTAGTATATTTTTGGAAGCTGGAAAAAATGTCATTAACTTCACAAGAAAGGTGGATATTTTCCAGTCTCTCTGTTTAATTTGTGTGGTCAATTTTTAAAACTTGTGCACGATACAACTTCTCACCCAATACAAATCTTGCTTCTATTCAGTGCATTAAGAAGGACAACCTGCAGTGTCACTGGGATTAGGACCCCTGGGCTACAGACAGGCTTTGCATGCCAAGTAAGTGATCCTGAGTCCCATGGCATTAATGGCCCAAATGTGTTCAGATGTTATCCAGAAAAGAGGTGTCCATGACCAGAGTGTGGACAGGAGCCCTTCATTGCACAGCTGGACCAACTGTTCCTACTGGTTTCACAGGGGAAGAAAGTCTTGCTGAGGCAGGTATGGTACAGATGTTTAATCTGTTGTTGTCCATGGTATAGATGGAGTTGGCAGACTTCCTCTGCAGTAACCCTCTTTCCCAAGAATGGGACTTCTGGAGCTGTTGAGACTGGATATGGCAGAACAGATCCATGATAGGATTTTACCTGTCTTGTGAGAGAGAAGCTGTCTGTGGCCTGGAATCCAAAATAACTGCTATGAGCTTGATGCTTTTTCTCAGATAAACTGTAGATTTTCTTCTTTTGACTTTGAAGGCCAACCCAGGAAAGAGCTGTGAGGTCATGGCACCTGCGACGGCCACTTGCTGAGGTGATCTTTAGGGGATTTCCTTAATGCTAGGGAAGGACAAAAAGGGTAAGAAGCCTCCACTAGCAATAAGTTTCATATGATTAGAAATATTTCCAGGTTAATGGACATTTTAAGATAGATCCATGAGCCAGCCTCAAGGACAAGCTGAAAGACAGTGTTATGGAGGCCAATTTTTCCAGCAACAGACATTAGGAAGGGAGTGACACCATACTTGTTAGCACTGCGAAGACATGTTGGAGTTCATGCTTCCTGAAAAATACGTTAGCCAGAAGAGAAAGCCTGAAAGAGAATAGGACATTGAAGGAGATTCTGTCCTGCTTTTGACACTGATAGTTTGTCTGTGCCTGACAGATCCTGTAATCCTCTGAGAGCGGATGGTACTGGGCAGATAGGTGTTTCCTACAGAAAGCCTGTGATCCTCATGCTTTTGTGACCCTAAGAAAGGCCCACAGAGTGTGGTAAGTAGCCTTGATATCTACAAGCATATGGAAATCTTCATCCATTTGATAACTGTAAACCTTCCTTGCTTTCAACAGGGATGTCTTCCCTTGTGGTTTGGGCAACTGGGTATCCCAGGGAATCCCTGAGAACTGGATCCAGGCAAATATTCTCATCATTACAGAGGTGGGAAATGCAATCTACTGCAATGAATGCATCCAGCTCATAAATGTAGGGAAGTAGAAACTATCAGCTCTTCTTCATTCATGAAGGATTTTAGTTTGTTCTGATGATTCTGAGACTCTCTGTCCTAATTCAGATCAGCAAAAGCAGTCGTAGTAATTTGATGTACTCATGTATAAACTAGCAGGTGAACAAAGTTTTCACATAATGGGCTCAATGGACATCAGCTGTTTAGCTGGTTTTTGAACAGGATTAGCTATAAGCAGTTGTAACAGGTTAGAAATGAGAGTATCCCCCTCCTTCACAGGTCTTGGTACTTCGCCTCAGCAGGTGATTATGAGACAAGTATCAGTACCAACATATGCGCTGTTATCATGAGCAGCCTCTGCAATCATCCACTGTGTAGGTCTTATCAGACAGGCCAAGATGCAAGATACCCAGGAGCTTGTGATATTTCTCTTGCACCTTCTCCTGTGGTATGTCATTTCTACTATACACATGATAAAGGAATAGTATCATCAGCAAGAATGAGGATGTTGCAGAGGAGGCAAGCGGTCTTTCCTACCAGTGTCCCAACTCATGGAAGACATGAAGGGGGAGCGGGGAGGAAAGATAAATCCTCTCTAAGGGGTACAGAAATCTACCTGCCATAGCAAGGACTCTGTTGGCTTCGCAGTTCTCCTCTGTCAACCATCCTCAGCCCCTTGAGATGCACTGCTTCTGGGGCCCAACTCACAGGAAAATTAAGGAGTATTATATTTATTATATCTACTAACACTCTCAGGTTTGAGGTATTAAAAGGTGGGGCTATGGAAGACAGGTACCAAGGAAATATGGTTCCCACCTTTGTCGCCTGGCTCAGGCTGGATCTTTAAAATCAGACCCTGGCCATCAGAGAGACCTGTGCTGGGGCTATCTGGTGATGGACTCAGTCAGCATCATTTTGGTTTGGCTGGTGTCAGGGAGAGTGTCGCTGTGGGCATATCCTTCTTACCCCACAGTCACCAGGGTGGGGGGCATTTTGATGACAGACTGGAGGGCCTTCTGGTGGCACGGGAGCTTGGCTGAGAAGGGAGAGCACAGAGAGGGGCCAGCCAGAAGACCAAGGATGGATTAGGTCCTGAATTTTGTGAACTTGGAGGGTAGCACAGAGCATTTCCCAGATGAGAAAATTAGATAGGCTTTTTGAGACAGCTTGTGAAGTATGGCACAAAACCCGTGTTGTTTAAAACCATGTTTCTTTCCTAAATCAGAGAAGCATCTTTTTGCAAGTAATGCTGAAGCTTCTCACGAGTGGCAGATCTTGTACCCTGGGATTTTCTTACTCCCTTTCTCTTGAACTCTCTGTCAGGATGGTTATAAGCAATAGCTTCACTGTTTTACAGCAAAAATACGGAAGTTGGTGTTCTAAAACTGCTAACAACCCACAGATAACTAACATCCATTTATTAACAGTATATAGAAAAGAATTACATTTCTCTTCCAATCCAGGGTTTCATTAAGGCCTTCTCTGTTTCTTGAAGTTCAGAAACAATAATTTGCAAAGAAACCTTTAATCAAAACAAAGGAATTGGATTCAGATTTTTTTGTAGCGTAGGAGAAGAACAGATGGTTTGTGGGAGCAATTCATTATTCTGTAATATTATCTCTTTAAGTGAATCTTTCTTTAGTTCGCATGAAAACTGCTAGATTGCTAACTCTGGGCACATAAAGACCTGTGTTTATACACAGCACAGGCACGGTCACAGCAAATTTACTGGCTCAGTCTTAGTCTGCATCATAATTGGTACTGAGCTGTTGAACAGCACTGAACAGAGCTTGGGACTTCCACTTAAAAAGAAACTGCAATGTTATGAAATTTCATTTCATACACAACACATGCATCTACAAAAGAAAATTCTTGCAAATCAGGATTTTTTTGTTTTAATTTGGAGAAGTAATGATATAGAGTGTCAGACATGAAAAAATCTGCTTGGGACAGCAACAGCTGCTGACTGAGGTTAGCACAGGTAATATGGACAAAACCATAATTGACAGGATACTAATTTCATTCAGCAGGTACCAGAGCATGCAACACCTGGGTTCAATCATCTTTTAGTAAACTGAAGGTGGATATCAGAAGAGACTTCCTACTCCTTAAAGCAGTAAGACTGTGGAAAATCTTCCCATGGGGATAGTGGGAGGGGAAAAAAGCAAACTATTTTGAGGTTGAACTGGGTACATATCAAGGCTTCTTATCTTAATACATCAGGAAAATTTCTGTGTAGCTCAAGTGTGTTTTCTGAACTGGATGAATAAACCTGTTAAAGAGTTAAAGAGACAACACAAGAGCCATACAGACCCAGAGCAATCTTAAATTAGCTGAACTCGTTGACTGCAGCCTGTAAATTCTGACAGTGAAGGACTGTACAAGTACCCTTGTGTGCCTTGTCGAAGGAGTCAAATAGGAACTCTCCTTTGACTGAATCTGCAGCTGTGATGTTAAACTTACCTGCAAATTAATATTTTCTTTCCAGTTTAAATGTAATTTCACTATCCTTTAGCCTTTATCTAAAAGCCTGTGGGATGACTTGTTTAGGTCTGAGAACAAAACTGCTCTGTAATCATCTATTTGGTGTGGAATGATAAATATTCAACAGGACACTTCTCACAAATTAAAATCAAAAGAGATTTAAAATCGTTTAGTACAGATTATTAAAACCAACCAAATAAGAAAAAGTATTTGGAATGGCAAACAAAAATAAATCGGGCAAAAGTTCCAGATCAGCCATTTAAATTCACTCCCTCCCACCACCCTAGAATTTCTAATACTTATAAAGAAAATATATGCTGAAAGATAAAAGGGAGAAAAAAATAGAATAATAAATTTCAATTGCACATAAAAGGAGTAAGTGGGAGTATGGGAACATATTTGTAACTATTTTCTTATCACTAAGTAGGGCAAAATGACTCCAGAAAGGCATGGGATAATTTAAATCACACTCATATTTTGTTGATTTTTCAATATACAGTTTCCTTAAAGAGAAAAATGTCAAGACAGATTTACCCAGGGTATTAAGGATAAGAAAGCCAGTTGTTGTTTTTATATTATTGATTTGCTTTTGAATCAGTAACTTAATACAGGATTAATTTACTTAGATTATATACATTTGAGCCAATAACTTTAGAGTCCCTTTATATTCCGTGGACAGAAAGGACATTTGCAGACTGCAATTTATTGCACCCTTATGGAGTTCTCTGAAACAGGTTGATGAATTGCACTCTCAAAGTGCCAGTTTCTCTCAGGGACTACAAAGACAGTTGAGCATAACTAGTGCTGACACAGACCTCTGTTGTGCAGAAACATCAATTTAGTGAAGATGAACCATTCTTAGGGCATGACTGCATAGCCCACACACAGGTATACAGTGCCATTGGAGAGGGTACCGGAGATGTCCATGTGACAGTGCAGATAAGACCTTGGATCTATGGGAGACCCATGCTCTTCTCTAGCAGCAACTGAAGACTAGGTAGGACACCCTACAGTGTCTATAGTATAGTTGCACTATATGTATATGTGGAAAAAACGGAATTAAGCCAGTGTCATTGTCCTTTACCATCTGCTTGATATATTACCGCAATGAAGGGATATAGCAGCTATTTACACAGATTGGGAACCAGACATCTAACTTAGATGCCTTCATTTCAGCAGATTGGATTTCCCTTTGGAGGTCCTCAAAGGCACTTACTTTTTCCCTGTTAGTTATAAAGTGAATTTTGGCACCGGCTTTCGGAAGGATGCTCCATTAGATGCCAAGAGCTGAGCATAATTCTTGTCTCTAAATGGACAGGATCTTAATTCATGCACCTGTTTTTTAAAGTGACTCAATACCGTATGTGATTTTGGTATTTCTAAGAAAAGCGATCCTTAGTCATATCCCCGGTGTGGGTAATAGAGTTTTGCAGCTCCATTTTCACTGTGTCTTCAGCATCGGTGAGCACTCAATGAACAGCGTATCTCTGTGTGCTGGATGCTCAGAATGGCAGTTCTGTTTCAAAACCGTGGTGCTGCATTGACCCAAAAGCACAAATCCCCGCTCTTCTTTGGGGGCTTTTTTGTTTGTTTGTCTGTTAAGAAAGGAAGGACAGACCTTCAACCAGGGTGTGCGTCGGGACTTGGGAACGCAGGGTGCCAGGCCCTTCCTGTGTCTGGACAGGTCACTTCTGACGTGATGCAAACCCCCCTGAGGTCTCCAGTGTAAACATCTAGATCTCAGTGAGTCACCTACCTTGCTTTTATGGATGTTTTTAGAAGAACAGGATGCATCTCAGATCCGGTTCCTCTCATCTTAAGGTAGACATTTACACAGACATAAGGACTCATACCCCGAAAGTGCCCGTTTCCTCTCATTGACCACGAAGGGAGCCATAGATGACAACCTCAGATGGAGATGTCTTCTAAAGGCAGACTTGTCTCAAGGAGACAACTCCCTCCTTAAGACTTCTCTGATTTTAGTGGGGTCTGGTTCTCTTTGTCTCTGCTTTGTTAACCATATACCAGTTGGAAGAAGCGGCACCTCCCTGTTTGACACAGTCCTCTTGGGCTTTAGTGACCTGAGGTATGCAGAAACTGCAGTAATGAAGTACCTAAAGTACATAATTTCAATCTGCTAGAGTTGAGAAAATTGCAGTTTTCCCACATTGTCCTCTACCCCCATCTACCATTTATTAAGCTTCTCTTCAGCTCACTACATTTTTTTTTTTAAACCCAGTTGTCTAATGACAGATCTGCTGGGAAACACACCAGATAAATCAGCAAATTCAATATAAATACAAAAGGAAGAGCTGGCTGACATTTAGAGAGACTGACCTTTCGACAGACAAGCCGGTATGTGATTGAAACACTGCCTCATTTAAGGTTTTAGGAGGGTTATTCCACATAATAAATAACATAAAAAAGAAAAGGCATTTGGAAAGCATAAAGAGTGAGGTCCTTTCGTCTTGCCTGGTACCCTGGTACAGGTTCAGTTCTATACCATTCAGTTCTTCTGCATTATTTTACTGAAATGTACATCTTGGGAGAAAAAAATTAAAAATAATATTTCATTATTGACAGATGATTTAAGCATTTCTGCAAAGACACTGTAACAAGTTAGACAAGTGATTTTTTTTTGGCTTTCTTTGTCATCTTCAGTTCTCCCTTGTGGTTGTTTATATCATCCGGTTTATCTTTGTGTCTTCTTCAAAGGTCATTTGATAAAACCATTTTTAGAAACCTTTTTAAAGCATTGTTTTGCCCAGCCAGAATCAACAGCCTTGTTACTATAAGCTTGCATTATGTTGTTCTTACAGAATACAGAACCTTTGAAAGGGCTTTTTCAGAAAACTGAAAACAGAGACAATATCATTGTATGGAGAAAACATTTAATATTTGAAGACTGTTTTTAAGTAAAAATTAGCTCGTGTTTCTTTTCTTTTCTTTTATAAATAAGTGGGTGGAACAGTCAGCTGGGCACTCCCAGCATCTTGCACAAACAGTTCCAACTAGTTTCATTTTCAGCCCAATTATAATCCCAATGAAATCAAAAAAGATAAGACCAGGACAAGATGGAGTAGAAAAAAAAAGTGCTTTAATTTAATGAGACAAGATTTTTCACAGTTTATCTTAAAGGACTTGTCTTTTTCTTATAGAAATAACTTACACTTCTCCAGTTGGCTTCAGGATCCAGTTTGTGAGCTAGGAAATTAGGAGCAGTTCTGATTAAAATTATGTCTATTAAAAACCAGCATTGAATATATTGAAAATTTGCATCTTTCCAGCATCAGTCAACTGCTGAAACAACTGGCTTTTTAGTAATTCCAAAGTGATTCAGTGGGAAATTCAGCTGACAAGTTCAGGTATGCAATGTAAAGCTCTAATCAAGTAATACTGTAAGGAACACTTTATACAGGTTAGCCTTCCACAGGCCATTTCATTTAACAAAAACTTTTATAACCATACTGTATAATAATATATAATTTCTTATTAATTGATCTCATGCACTTACCACCCACAAAAACTCCAGTACTTGCACCAGATTGAAGTGACTTGCTCATGTCACCCAGGAACTGACCCCAGCTCTCACCATCCCACCACATTTCATTTTCGCTTTTTTCTTTTTCCTTTTCAATTCAGAGGTCACCTATCTGCACTTTTAAAAGCCAGCCAGTAAAAACATGGTGACAGATTCAATTGCAAACTTTGCAGACTACTCATTACTGAAAATGTTGCCCTCTACATTTCAATCCACACTTCAAAAAGAAGTGACAATTTTTTTTTTTTTATAAACTATGATGATTTAGAAAGTGACTAGAGAGATGTAGATCAGACAAAAATGAATAGCTGCTTGAAGTATGCTTTCTAGACGGAACTCTGATCAGCCTCTCTCTAACCAACTTTGATATAATTATTGGCCACTTGGCTGTATTTGAGTTTCATGCTTGTTTTCTAGTTGGATTGCTGAGTTCCCTCTCGTTCCTACCAAGGGAGACTCAAGTCATGGCACTTGGTTATGGACTTCAACCCCTGCAATTCAAAGATATTCGGAGACTGCATCTCTCTATGGCATTGTGCAGCCTCTCTCAGCAGTAAGTTAAGACTACAGTCCAGATGAATTCAAATTTCAAAGATACAGAGGACAATTTGTCCAATTGCTTTACATGCAGTTAGCCAGCTGGTCAAAATTACCTTCCCATCGGGGTATATGTGGCAAACTCAGCTCCCTGTTACACTAATACAAGTTAAGGTTTCACTGCAAGTAAACATTGTTTCTGTTAATTTACATCACCATCACTGAGAAATGGATTTGGCCCATGTCCAGAATGATTTCACAGTATCATTAAAAAGAAAAAACCCCATTTTTTTCATGCCCTGATGATTTTCTCACTTCCTGAATATTATATTACTGGGAATTCAAGCATAATTAAGGTTCCTGTCACTTCATCCATTGCCAGCAGGAGCAGAAGGGCTTTTATTGCATAATTGCTTGGGTTTTGGTGTCCATGAAAATGATTGTTTGCATTCACATTACTGGCACTCACAGAGAGTGAGAGAAGAGCATGAAAGAGGAAGCATTCCTGTGTATAAATCTGCAAGCACCTGCAATGTCAGAAATACTGTGGCCAAAAGCTTAATGAATTCTGGAGTTTTAAAAGACCATGTCTGAAGATCTCCCTTCCTCATGGTGTTCCCTGCTCAGCTGCATTCTCCCCAGTTGCATCTACAGTGGTGGGGATAGCTCTCAGGACTGTGGTTTTGACAGCTCCAACAGCTGCTAACGCATGAACGCCAAAGAGCTTTGGAATCCAGTGTGCAAGAGGACAGAGCTCTTCCTCCCCATTTCTGTCTTTTAAAAGCTGCAGCAGAACAGTTTTCAGAGTGAGACTTTAAATGGCATCTGCTAGCACAACGTAAGGAGGATTTGCGCAGCTGACTGCACTTAGACACGCTCCGGAGTTTGTAAAACTGGCACCATGGCGAGGGCCTAGAGCTTCATGGGTATCGAGGTGTCTCCCCAATTACATTGATAGGTCACCGATTCTGGCCTAATTGGCATTTTAGCACCCTGGGAAGGCTAGATCAGCAGAAAGCAGAAGCATTTCAAGGTTTTAAAAATACTTGTAAATGTACTGACCAAACAAAAAACAGCTGAAAACACCTAGCAGGATAATAATTGTTTTATCAATTCAGGTGCCAAAACAAAACACTTAAAAGCAGTTTCTGAAGAGGTCTACCCAATTAAAAAAAAATCCAAAAGAAACCAAAAAACAACGGCAAAAAGTTTTTTGAAGTGAAAGAAAACCTAAGAGTTTTTGTTTAGGGTCAAAAAACACAAAATGATTCCTGCAATGAAACTGTACCTTATCCTGAAGGCCATGTAGTATTCCAGTCATGTGTATTCAAAGAGATGAACAAAGGATAATTGAGATGACTAGGCTAAAGAGGAGCTTTTTTTATAGAAGAAACTTTGCAGTTCGGCTTATTCAGCCAAGCATTATGAAGGCTGGAACAAGATATTTACTGCGCAAGCATAGCTGGAGGATGAACAGAGAAGAGCTAACAAAAAAAAAACCATGTGCATGCACAGGTGCAAAGGTTGGGCATAAATGGGTCATGTATGCAGTTTGGCAGTTAGGAGACTTTCCCACCATCAGAGGAGTGAGACTCTAGAAAAAAGATCCATTAGGCTTATCAAGGACAAAGTCTCCACAGGCATTAGGTTGAATGGTGGTCTGTTTGTGGAGGCTATGCCAACAACCACAGAGGACAAAGTGTCCAACAAGCAAACTGGTCTAACTAATGTATCCAGGCTTCGGAGTGTGGGGCCGTGCAGGTGATCTAAATGCTTCACCCAGGGAGAGGCAGGGATCCAGGGATGCACTCAGTCACCAATAAACCAGTATCTCTGATTCACTGACCATATCAGAAGCAGTATTTGAGAGAAAGACAACGCTTGCCACTCTCTAGGAAGGCACCCACTGAGGCAAAGAGAAAAAAATGAACCCACATCTGGTCCATTTTGGGTGACTAGTCATTCTGTGTCTAGTGAGTACAGGGTAGAACCAAAGTCAGAAGCACAAGGCTCCAATATTGACAATCTAATTGTGAAAAAACGTTTTTTCAACCAAAACATTTCATTAAATTCATGCATAATCCTGGGGTGAACAAATCAATATTTCTTCTTAGCAAATAAAAAGTTCAGCGAAAAAAACACATGGAGTTTAGAAGGAACCACTTAAAACCTAGATTCTAACACTTTTCTGCTACCACTGGTAAAATGCCAGCAAAGACTGAATCTAAATTGATGCCAGAGAGGAAATGAGAGGCATTAGGGGCTGACTGCCTAATTTCTGCATTCTGGCACACTGCCATGCTGTGATTTAAAAGTTGGGGACTGGCTAATCATTCACAACTATGTTGTCAAAAGAAAAGGTTATCCAATTCTTGCAATGGCAACCCAAGCAATATCACAGATTAGCGGTAGCAATGATTTACCTTCCATATTTAGCACTGAAAGGCTTACATTAACTTTATGGAAATAGAAGCATTGTGCAAGTAATTCGAATCGTGTTCTCTCTCCTCACTTGGGAAGTGGCTGAGAGCATTGATCGCTGCCGTTGCCACTCTCTGTGAGCTGCTGTAGAAAGATACAGGAAGACATAATGCCTGAGCTAAGCTGTGCAGGGATTCGTTTAGGGAGATAACATTTTCTCCTCAGCTTTACAGTCACTGGCATCTACTATGCATTGAGGAGAAATATACAGAAGCAATGCAGGCTCAAAAAGTTTCTGACAATGCAGGATGGAGGCTATCAAAAGAAATGTAATATGTGCTTCTCCTTTTCCTGTATTTTTTCCTATAAATCTGCTTTAGGGCATTGTCAGAGACACGAACATTCAATTCAGGGAAGTTCTGCAGCTTCTATTGTGCAGCTCAACTTATTTCTTCTTTTCTTGGCTTTTAGAGGCTAGGCTTAGTTTAAAGAGGTAAATAGTGTGAAAGACTATACAGTCCCTCATCTATCTGACCTGCCATTAACTGGAAGAACTGGGAAGACAACAAAGGGAGCCCATGGAGGTGGTGGCTGTTCCGAGCTGTCGTAGCGATCATGCATACAAAGAACACCATTCCCAGCCTTTGGTGAGGAGGCACAAAGCAAGATACAGAAGGAAGAAAACCTGGGAAAGAGGAAAACAAAGAAACTAGAGGAGGGAATATGGAAAGATTGATGTAGAAAGGACAGAGGGAATTAGAGGAAATCTTGAGATGGATGGGAGGAAGCAAAATTAAAAAGGAGAAAGTAAGAATAGTTGGAAAAATAGTACCAGATAGGGAAATAGTAGTGAAAGAGAAATCAGAAAAAGACAAAAGTGATTTCAAAAAGAGAAGCCAAGATGAGAAAATGAAACACCATCATTTCCTACAGAAGGGAGTGAAGAAAAATTCTTCTTCAAGCCCTCCTCCTCTCTGAATTCAGAACAGATATCAGCTGCCAACCTTTGGGGGAAGACATGGTGGCTGCAGCCCCTTTCATCCCCAGCACCCACAGCCACGCTCCCACTGCTCTGCCTCCCCCCACGCAGCCTGGCACAGCCATGCTCTCAGCTCGGCACCGGGGTGAGCCACAGAGCACCTCAGTCCTGCCCAAAAGCATCAGCAGAAACCCCTCAGCTGAATTCCAGGGATACCAGTTTGCCACTTCTCATTCATTGTCCTACACTTTTTCATATTTTTTAAGTTAAAAGTGCACTGTGACTGAGATAAAGAAAGATACTGGCTTTAGGTTTTCCATGCTAAGATGATATCAACTTCTGTTTCAGCATCCTAAATGGAAATGAGAAAAACTTACCTGCGGGAATAAACCTGTCAAAGATTAAGGGGATTAATTGGAGACAAATCATGTTTTTCTATCTGTGACTGCCATTGGATTTTTCACTTTCAGATACTCTTCTGTTTAATCTCCTCAAGACATGTTAAGCTAAAAAAAATAAAAATCAAGAGCACAAATTCAGAGTGTCTTTTATCACAAAGTCTTGGGAAAAATAGAAAGTGCTCTTTGTAGGTGGCACGAATCTCACCTCAACCAGCTATGGATCAGGGGGGATTTTTTAATTTTTTTTTTTAATTTAAATGGCATCAATTTGTTTCTGACTGTCAAAAGACAGTCAATTAAAAACAAAAGTAAGGAAAGAAGAGAGAGTGCTGGGAAGTAGGTGCTTCAGCACAGAAGAGCATTGCTTTGAGGATAAGAAATGTATTCTGACTTCACAGTGCTGCACTGCAGTGGAAGAATAGACTTACTGGAGCTAAGAGGGTGAGTTTGTATATCATAATGTACTTGTGTCCCTAGGATTTATTTTCACAGATGTAAGGCTACAAAGGAGTGTGTGAAAAGGTTAAACAGCTCATTTTAGAGTCTCTTTTTCCCAGCAGATTCACAGGACCCCACCCTTGAAAACCATTCTCAGCTGTTGACGTGAGTTGGACACGGCCAAGCTGCAGGAGCTGTGGTGCCCAGGGTGGGAGCAGAAGTCCTCTGCTCTGCACATCCCCTCCAAAGGGACGAGAGCACACTGTCCTCTGCCAAAGGTGATGTGGAGGGTCTGTTAGGGCATGCTGGCCCTCCACGCGTTGGGAGGACCTGTGCAGCAGGAGAGAGCATCTCTCTCTTGTCTTGCACAAATCAACCCCAACGGCCAAAGCCCAACGCCAAGACACCACAATGGGCTGGCCTGAAACTAACCTGGGGCAAGCCACAACAGAAGCACAGCCTCTGCTACAGCGGGGCTCCTGAGCACGGTGTGGGCATGTTCTGCCGCTGCGCAAAATATTAAGAGACCTTACAGCTGTATGAATCCTTAAATGCAGGGTCATATAAACTGGGCACAGCGGGGTTAGACACCTGGGGATCATAGGGAAAGCACCTCGTTGCCCAACTGGGCAACCTAAGCTCAAGGTAGAGAAACAGAACTGTTTCTGAGCTCAGTTTTTCGAAGCAGGGGCTGTGAGTCCCTGTCCATTTGTACAGCACCTTGCACAAAGTCGCCTTCATGCCAGCAGCTACTGCTCCGAGCTTATGCAACCACAAATGCTTATTAATAACTGTATCAATTTTGCATTTCACTCTCTAAATCAGGTTGCACCTCCTCCCACCCCCAGCCCAATCAATCAAAAGCCCTTAAAATAAATCTTCTCATTCATGCTTATAATAAAGTCTCAGAGAGAAAATAGCAGTAGGTGTTCGCTATCACACAAAATCAGGTTGTTATCCCCAAATTCTGCCTAGCAGAACATAAAGGATACATTTTTGTCTATGCCCCTCTCAGGCTTGGTGTTATTTCTTTCTCTGACCTTGCTTCTTAATCCTTCATTGGTGAATGCTATTTTAAGTTTAATACAGCATTTGTTTATTACCTGTATTACAGGAGTTCCTCTTCTCTCACTGTGATGGATGATCCCCGTTGCTATTCACAGCCCATGCGTGAGCGTGAGGGAGGGCATCTGCCCCAGACACCCTCTGTGAAGCCAAACACATCTACAGGCTGTGGATAACACTTGGCACTTTACTGAATGTACACTGCTGTTTTCATAACAGGTATTTATTGGTTTATAATTCAAAAGCACCATTTAAAATTTTATTTTCACCCAGGAAGCACAAAAGTCTCTCAGATATAGAAGGTGAGTTTCAGATATAGTTTTGTAACTCAGCAAGTCATTAGTCAGCAAATTAAAAATCATTGGTGTGCTCTGAGTCATCACTTAATTCCAAACACAGCTTTTATTGTATTGGTGCCAGTGATGGCACATCTACAATACCAGTTTGTAAATTATGCATTCAAAAAATGCCACAAAGTTATTTCAGCAGTAATTGCATCACAGGAAAAAAATATTGCAACTGAAAAATTAGAGAAATTGCATTGAAATTGTAGGTGGACTTGCACATTCCTTGGCAGATGTAAATCAAAATCTATAGATGTGACACAACTGTTTTAACATTTCAGAGACCTGTAAATACCAGACAGAAGTATACTCACTGTAACTGGAAATGTGGCTCTATTAGAAATTAAAGTAGTTAAGAGTGCCTACGTAAATCACCACAGTCTTGTCAGTGGTGACCCACCATACATTTGAATACAGGCACTATAATTTTCTGCAACCTGTCTTGAGGTTCACCTGGGGCATAGCCAGGGCCGGGACAAGTTCACACACCTAGAAGAAAGATCATGTATATTCCGACAGGAAGAATGAAGGGACTTAAATTACCTCTGCAGAAGATCTTTGATGACTACATGTGACAAAAAGGGTCATGGCATGATTAGCTGGAGTCTTATCCAGCCAAGCACTGTGACCCACTTTTGTAGATAAACAGTGACATTTGAGGAAGGGGGAAGCGAGAAGCAGAATTTGTGTTAAGAATTATTTTTCTAAGGTTGCAAATTACATTTTTAAATATAATCATAAATCCCTATCTTTAAAATCACAGAAGGGGCAGGAGGTAGGAAAAAAGGAAAATCGAAAAATGTTTTTTCATCTAATTATACACAGGAATATTTTAAGGTCCCTCACTGGCTGATTGGTTGAAATGAGCATGATACAGGGACAATGTGGAGTCACAAATTTCTGGTGTATAATACATTCCCAAAAGTCACTCTATTCATTCCTAGACAGAGATTCATTTAAAAGAAAACAGCAGAATTTCTAGAATTGCATGTCAGAATGATTTTCTTTCATGTTCTTTGCCATAAGAAATGTCACATTTTTGACCTTTCAGACTTAAAAGTTGTCAGTAATTACAATCCTCCTTGTGTTGTCTGAAAGGGGTGAAATAAAAGGCAGGTATTAAAACTTGCTAGGCTTAATTAAAATGTTTCCAGAATCATGCTCAGAGAGATGAGTTTCACTTAAAAAAAATGAAATATTCATTTATAATGTTATGACATTTCCATCCTTCTTTTTCGATTTTACTGTTCAATCCACTAATATTTCCACTGAAACCTTTCCATGAAATAACCATAGTCCACCACAATTATGCTTGCATATTCTGTGCATACAATACCAGATAATAAGGCTCATATAGTTTTATCTTCATAATTCCATTAAAGATAATAATGATGTTTAATGGTTTCAGCACCTCTTCACTGACAAATTATTCCATTTGTACAGCTGCAAAGCACACAAGGGGAGCCACGCTCACTCACAAAGGAAATGAAAAAGGAAAAGCGGACAGAAAGGAGTAGAAGGAAAAAAGATTGTAGCAGCCCTACATATTGTTAACACTAACTGTGAGAGTTCTATATCTCTGTATAGCAGCAAAGTATATCTGTACAGTTCACAGAAGCTCCTCAGAAAGGTGGGATGTGGTGTCACAGGTAAGGCATAGCTCAAGCTTCTTGCCCCATTAAGGACATAAAATTAGAGAGGATGCAGTGATTTGGCATGAAAAATAGGTGGAACTGAAGTCCATGAAACTTCCAGGTCTAGGTGCCACATACAGACTGGAAAGAAGCTGCAGAAAGAGGAAAATTCTTATGCAGGGGACATACCAAAAAGTGCCAGTGTCCACAGTCCTCCTCCATGAAAGCCTTCGCCAGCTCAGAGCCCATCGCTGCTTGCACAGCAGATGCTTAGCTGAGGTTCCAGCCACCTGCTTGGGAAGGGGTGGAAGAGAAGGCACCATCCTGCTGGTGCCCTGGCTGCTCACAGGAGCCTCAGCCCCCACTAAGGTGCAGCACAAGAAGCAGCTGCAAGGAAGACATCCTAAAACACCTGCAGGTGCATTGCAGCTGCTGCATAAATGTGCCGTGCTGGTGGTGCAAGCAGCCCTTCAGCTACCTATCAATGCCAAAGTTTCCAAGCTAGTAAATGGTAAAGGAGCTTTTATACAACACTGGTCTGTTAATCTGTCTTCTCCGTTAAAACACAGAGGTTATCTTAAATAAAGAGACCCTGCTAGGGGAAGAACAACCTAGGGGCTCCAGCAGAGGTTAAACACTTTTTTAGAAGGGAATCATTAATGTGTACCTTTCTGGGTGTTTTCTTCAGCAGTTTCCCTGTGACTGGGATGACTGTGCATTTCGAGAGAGAAGCTGAGCCAGCAATGATTTTGAAAGACCCTCAGGGATTAGTTGCTCATGCAGAAAACAGCACCACTTCAGACATGTGCCTGCTTGAGCATCCATCCCCAGTGGGACATTCTGCTCCCGCAGACAACCTTCTTCAAGGGCTCTGGGTAGGGCTGCTCCCTTCTCTGACTTGAGTAAAGATATTTCCAGTCTCCATTTATAACTCATCAAAATTTCTTTCACTGCCTTCTGCAAGGAATGTGTGTGTGCGAGTGGGAAATGTGTATGTACAACCCAGAAGTCTTGTCTTCAGGCTTGTCTCTTGATGACTTTTTTCACTTCCCTCAATTGTCCTGAGAGCGATGGTGAAAGCAGAAGGGCTGAGGGAAAAGCCGTGGTTTCATATTCCAGACTTTCACACCCCAGCCTGGTACTCTGTGCCTGCCAGCCCTGTACCTTCCTGCTGCATTGCAATGAGGTCCTGAGGCAGAGCAACCACACCGCTCACTCAATTTGAGTTTTAATTGCCTCTAGCAATGGTCAGGTTTCACTCATGCCCTTTACAGTGCAGGAGAGTCTCAGTCTTATTGCACATAAAATGGAAAAAATCTCACATTTTCAGTTTGCGTAGCTGGATTCTTTACTGTTGATGAGATCCTGAGTAATGTATGTACTCCACAAACAGTGTGTAAAAGCTGCCTAGAAAGATACACAGATAGGATAGAGGATTGTCATCATCAAAAGAGACACCTGGAGTCTCAATCTGAAAGCAGAGGTCTGTCCAAAATAATGGTTTTAAAAGTGCAGGTCAAAGCATAAACTCTGCACCTTAGAAGTGCTATCTTCTGCATTTCACTAGACCTATTTGCAGTTGCTGCAAGATGCTGTTTCTTTCAGACAAAAGCAATACAGTAAATGTCAAGATCAGTGGCGCAGGGCTGATTGGGGGAGATGCTGTGCCGTAATCTATAGAGCTCTGCATTCTCTCTCCATCCAGATTTCTAAAACTGTCTTACTTCAGAGAGTATCTATATTATGTTTTAGAATTAGAGCCCCAGAGGGCACCATTCAGTCAATACGAAATGCCATCAAATCACCTGGGGTAAAACCTTTTGTTGCGTTTCCTGACATCTTATTTTATTTAGTAATTTATTTTTTGGATATGTACAGATGAAGCAAGCTTTGCTTAAACATATTTTCTGGAAGTGCTGTTTCTTTTCACAGGGGTGCTATCTCTTCATTTTTTACAGATCAGCCTTTGTACTGTGAAGTCTGTTTGTAGCTGCAGTGGAGCCTGCAACCAGTATATAAAGCAGATCTCCATAACCTATTATGGTTCCAGTGAACACAAGGAGAAGCAATATTTTGTGATGAAAAATTTGGTCAATAGACTTAAACTGTAGATTTCTCACAACTGAGTCATGCATTTGCAATTGTGTGATTGAAGCAATGAGAAGCCATAGGAACTTGTGAGGTGATTACCATCATCTGCCTCGCTTTCAGCTTGCACATAATCCATGGTGCCTAGGTTTACCAGCAACAAGCTTCGGCAGCAGTGAGATAGGGCTTTCTCGGCCATTTTTGCTGACCCCTGGCAAAACCCTGGCTCCAGTAGAGTTATTTGGAATTGGGCTGTTAATCTGAGGCCCTCCCAGAGTTTTAGTTGCCTGGGCTCAGGGTGAGATGAGAGAAGCAGCCAGTGGCCTTGAATGAAAGAGCTGGAGGAAGTGTCTGCAGATGCTCTCCTCGCCTTCGTGGGCTTCTTTTAAGCTGAAGTTCTTGCACTTTGTCCTTAATAAAGTTACGCCACACCTCCATCACAGGTATGTCTGCATCCAGTCTCGTACTTGCCTGATCTGGACCAGGGGACTTGGCTCCCTGGCTTGACTGGGACCTTGCTGGGTGCTCGATGGACTCTCATCCGACCCCGTCTGCTCTCCTTGCTCTGGTGCGGTGGCCAGTGAGGCGGCTGCCCTGCCAGCCCTGCATTGCCCTGGGCTCTCGGCTCCCCTCCGCTGTGGAGCAGCCTGCCCTTGCTGCTCCCTGACAGCCAGAAACAGAGAAGAGAAAATGTTCGCCTCCAGAAATCAGCTTATCACACCTATTTGCTGGACGTTGTTCCCTCTTTTTTCCACTTTCCCCTTGACCTGCTTTTGAAAGCCGTTAATCCAAATGGCCTCAAGGGGGTTAGCTCCTCGCACTCTTTCTTCTTTAAAGTTGGAGAGATTTTCCTTCAACTATAGTTGAGGCAAGTATAGGTGACCCCCCCTTCCTGGGCCTTGCAAGTCCAGGCATACGAATGAGCCAACTGAAATAGAGATTTGAGAAAAAAAAAGGAAATAGGTCAGACTAAACCAAAAAAATGGTCTGCCAGGCTGCAGATCCACCCTGACAGTCTGCAGACTGCCCAAGGTAGCTTCATCTCAGGTTCAGCTGCAGGTCAGTAGCAAACACCTCACATCTTAGAAACTAAAGGGTTTTGCAATACAGAACAATGTCTGCTTGTTTATTCCTCAAGAGTCATCTGGGATTTCAAAGAAGTTTGTAACCATTTATGAAGCAAGTAACGATAAGCAATATTAATCCACTTGTACTGGATTTTAACATCCAGTCCCCCAAGTATCAGTTGAGCCCCAGTAACTTTTTAAAACACATAAACATGCTTTTACACAGAGTGTTTGTCCTCAGTCCAACAACCTTTGTAGGCTTTCATATCTTTTAAGGCAACTCCTACCCTGTACTCTTGCGCAGAGATGTCTTGATTATTTTCTCTCTTCCCATGCATGCAGCCCTCTGCATCAGACCGTGCCACAGCAGCATGGGCAGCAGCATGATGGGGGGGCTGGCCCTGCACAGTAGCACCTCCAACCCCGTCTTCCTTTGAGGGCATGTCTCCGTCAGGCAGCAGACTGCTGATCTCCACACAGCTCTGCAGCATTTCTTTCATTCCTGCACCTCACGTGCCTTCCTTACAGCATGGACCGGCGGTGGGCAGACCACAGCGGAGGTGCTGGGGTGCAGCTCTGCGAACAGGCAGTACAGCGCGTAGTCACGGGGGGAGCGTGGGACAAGAGCCAGTTGTGGGAACCTCTCCCCAGCACCAGACAGGAGAGACGTGACAGATCAGTAAAGTGTAAATGGACAATGAGGTGACAGGCTCTCTTTTTTTTTTTTTTTTTAGCAAGCTCTAAGCTCCTCAGGGCAGAAACCAATTTATCACTGTTTCACTGTTTGCATGCACATATGACCATTAGCGTCACAGGAGCCTGAAGCTCCAAGTGGGACTCCTGGGCCAGACTGCAAGCAACAAATCATACTAAGTAGCTCCCCAGCTGTTTAGATTTGATTTCTCTGTATCGTATGTAAAAATATTTTAAAGTAAATGAAGGAATGGGAGAAACTGACCACAGCATTGCAGTGATCATGTAGAAAGTTGTAACATGACAGAGCCAAAAAAAAGCTTAGTCTGATTTTTTTCACTTATATTAGACAGAAGTTATTTAGAGCATTTGTGGGTAAAGTATCTTCCAAAGGAATAATCACTTTCCAATGTAAATTGCCAATTACCTTTAGCTGTTTTTACCAATTTGAGTTCACTCTCTGGTCTACCTCCAACGTTCCTTCTCACCATTTACTCTGCCTCCTTGCAGAACTATAGTGCTTCCAGCTGGAAAGACCTGAGATGGGCCAATGCAAGTTTTTGCTCTAATATCTATTAATGAAAGACACAAAAAGGGAGTTTTTAAACAGCCAGCTTATGGAAGGATAAGCTAACACAAGAGGGAACTGAAGGACTTCTGATACATTTAATTATTTTCTGGATTATATTAGGCACTGGCACCATATGGAAGACATCAGGAAATTAACTCCAGCCATAAGGGCAAGGAAATTAGAGCAAACTGCAGTGTTTCAAACTATAGGCTGAACAGTCTTTAGATGCTCTGAACTCACCTCAACATGGAAATGCCACCGAATCCTTCCAATTTCTCTGCTAACACCCAGAGATCATCAAGCCCAGCCTCGGGAATGGGTTGCACCCCTGGAGCAAGCTGGGATGCAAATGTGGCCCAGTGCAGCTCCACCTCCCCACCCCAGCCGAGGCTTCACCTGCAGCCTGCTCCATCTGCCCGGAGCCAGCCCCGCATTGCCCTGGGTGAGGATGCTCATCCTCCAGCTGCCACCTGCGGAGCTTGGGGGAGCGGGAGTGGGGAGGCGGGTTTCCCCTGAGCAGCACTGCAAGCCAAGCCTGTGTCGGCTCATAAAAGCTCCCTCGCCTTGTCCCTCCAGAGAACAACCTTTCAGGAAGAAAGCCCAAGTCGTGTGTGAGAGATCTGCCAATCCCAAATAGCACCTGGGCGGGCTGGGGTTTCCTCAGGGAAAGCTTAACTGCCATGTCTGAGGGGTTATTAGTCTTTTTTCAGTCTCAGAAAGCCATTTTAAGCCACAACTATGGTTTTAGACACTCCCCAGGCAGACTCGTCCGGCTCTGGAGGCTTAGCACAGAAATGAGAAGGATTCAGTGGCATTTCCAAATTGGGATGAGTTCAGAGTACCTAGAGCCTGTTCAGTCCCATAGCTTGAATTTACGACCACTTCTCCCTTTGCCTGCCTATTTCCTTCCCTGATGTCCTTTCTGCCTGCTCTGGAGACATGCCATTCTGGTGAGAAATACGAGGCACGTGCTTTCGTCCTGCCAGCCTGCTGCCCACCGCCTTCCCTGTTCCCCTCCTGAGAGACAGCACTAACACCTTGTCCATACCTGAGGCTGCCACTTCCATCCTGACGCTGGACAATTGCCCAAAAGGGCAAAAGGCCACATCAGTCCAAAGTGGTAGAGGATGACCCATATAAAACAGCTAAAAGGTAGCATTAGGATAATTTTGCGATAACCTAATCATGCAGTATTTATAGCTATGAATGCAGGAGAGCTCCATTCTTAATCATACCTTATGTTATATCATCTTAATTTATGTTATATCGTATAATTTATGTTATATCTTCTAAATTTATTTTTTCGTATCACATCAGATCTTTCTTCAACTACAACTTCTCATTCTTATGCTTTCCTTGATCTCACTGACTGCTATGGAAGAATTTGGTCTAGCATGCAGAACCATCTTTAGTCTTTAATATAGTTTTGTACTTGAATATTTACCAATCATGTCATCTCCAAATCTAACACATTTCATATGAAAGAAGTTTCGCACCAGCTCATTGTTATTGACAATGCTGACATTGGATGCCAAATGAGGTAGCATCACCTGCCTCAGGTGACTAAGCAGATGTGTAGGGACACACTGCTGCTCGTTTTCCCCAAACCTGCTCCCCTGGTTACGCAGGAGGTGCTCTCACCACAGGCAGGTGCCCTCAGCCTGTCTAACAGAGGGAGTAGACATACTAGTTGAAGACAGATTATCTTCTTGAGAGTAGACATGAGCATCTGAGGAAGCTTGAAGAGTTAAAAAAAATAGGGCCCCATATAATGTATGTAGTTACATACATGTGTATTCTATTTCATCACCACCAAACATCTAGCTAAATGCAAAGCATAACTTTAGGATAAAATATGTATTTCGGTAGGTAATTAAAATAAAGGCAGTAGCAATGAACAGTGTCGAGAGAATAAAATTTACCTATTATACAATTTAAACATAACACTCTCATCAGGTTTCTTCCTTCGAAGATTTGCAGTGATATTTCTGAGGCAGGGTCTCAGATTTTAGTAAAGATAATGTTCAATGTCATTCCTAAATAAAAACATTGACATACAATGTGGGAAACCATTCTTATGATACTTTTGCAATACTGGTATTAGCAATCATAGGACATATAGATGCCTGATCACATTTAAATCTTGGTCTTCAGCTTATATGTTTCCAATCTTTACACTGGACGATTGCCCTGTTCATTTTGAAACACCTTTTTCTTGTTGTCTAATAAAGCAGAGTATCAGTTTCACGGCTCCCAAGATTTTAACTTATATGTGCTTTAAAACTACTAAATTGGGGTTAGCCAGTACATGGTAGAAGTCACTGATTTCAGAAGTTGGAGACATTAGGAGAGCATTTGCCAGCTAGACACAGTGGCTGCTAGTGTAGTTCAAATCTTAATGCAGAAGGTCTAAGAAGAAATATTTTCAACTCTGTGAGGTTATGAGTAATAATTAATTTATTAATATAATAAAATTTATAGTCTTTGCATGAAACTTCTGTGGGTATGAGTTGTATAATAAGACATAATCTATAATGGCTCATGACAACAGACTTAATATTTATTAGTGTGGCTGCAGCTTATTAATCCAACCTTGTTTTATCTTTGTTGAACTAACTTAAGTCTTTGACTGAAAAAAAAGACATTATAATGGTATCTCCCTTCTCAAGCAGCACTGCTGAGCGTAAGTTGACCAGTAATGTTTGCAGGGCTTTAGGATTTATTGAGTTTTTAAGAAAGATAAGTTGGTTTGGTTTTTATCTGCCTGGAGAAAAACTTCTTTCTGCATGCAGCTGAGCAGCGATCACAAAGTGGAATACACGGATTATTGCATTTTGGAGCAGGATGGACACTTGCTCTGAATCCAATCATGCACTGTTAATGATAAGTTAATTTGACCCTCAATCTGCTTGCTTTTCTAAAAATTAAAACTCTAGATAATACAAGAGAAGCAATCTAATGCTTTATTTGTCCATTATGCTGCAGCTTCCTAAGGGAAAGCCTGTGTGTTCAGCATGTTTAGTCCCTGTAGTCACTCTTTCATCTATGAAGTGAAAATAAAAAAAAAATCATGGGAAAGGCAAAATGTTGAATTAGTAGTTTAGTTCTTCTCTTACATTTCTGATATTAGCCACATCTGAAAGTACAGCAATTATTAAAAGACTGCTGCCTTCTGAGACTAGAGTCAAATGCATTCACATTAAATATTAATTTCAGTATTTCCATACACACATATTTGAGAACGCGCATGCTGAAGATACAAAACCCCATTCAGTTTGTGAAGGTAATACCATTTGCCTTCTGGGCAAAGTGAATGTCATATTTATAAATAAACAGGGAGAAGCCAAGATACCAAATCATTTGGGGAAAAATATTTTAAAGAAATATAAAATATTTTAAAGAAAAAAATATTTTAAAGAAATTTCTGTTTTTAAAATTTGCATCTGTTTTAAGTAGAGAGTGCTTGAAGGAAAAGATAGTCCTGTGTGCAGGAAGAACCTGAATGAGTGATAAAAGTAGCACACCTACGAAGCTCCCAGCCCCGAAGCCCTCCAGACCAACTCCATCCCATATCGATAAGGCCAGTAAGGTCAGAGCAGTGGAAAGGTTTGCTGGCAATGCAGAGCTGCTCAAAGTAGTAAGGTCAAAGGTAGACAGAGCAGCATTAGGAAGGACCTTAGGAAAATGACTGACAAGGCAGTAAGATACCAGATGAAGTGCGATGTAGATAAATGTAAAAAGATGCACATGATGGCAACTGATTCACACACAAAACGCTGGCTTCTGAGCCGAGCATAACCGCTCATGAGTGAGGCCTTGGGAAATGGCAGCCATTTCCTTAAAGTCATCAGCTCAGTGTCTGGTAGAAGTCAAAAAAGCAAAGAAAATGAAAGGGAATATCTGGTAAACAATGGTTTCAAGGGGAAAATGGGGAGTTCCGTAAAAGAGAGATCCCTTGGAGGCTGCTGAGCAGACAAGCCAGGACAGGCAGGGGAAATCCTTTGAGCTGAAATTGGTGGAGGTGGGGTAGGGTAGCAGGAAGAAATATCACACCGACTTCTCCTGCTCTTATGCTTCCCTAGGTATCTGCTTACGGGCACTTTTGGGCTAGGTGGATATTTGTTCTGAACCAGTATGACCTTTTCATGTTCTTACGGGACACAGGAGGGCTACATTAAATTCCAGCTCATTCACAGAGACCAAGTATGTTCTTTGCCTGGTAACTTAATCTTAACCTTGAATAAATTTTCCTAGACACCTGAGTGAACATAAAGTTTGTGGCCTTTCATAAGGAGTCTTATGCACCTATAAAAATTATTCCCACTGGCTTTCAGTGAACTCTGCAGAAGCAGGAACATTGTGAGCTTTTTAAACCAGGAGTCCTGGTCCTTTCATTCAGGTTGAGAGGCAGCCAGCACACCTGTGGATGCTGGAAAACAATTATAATAGTAATTATTTGTGTTTTAGTACCAAAATTATTAACCTTACTGTGGAAATTCAATCCAGTTACAAGTTGGCTTCTGTTCATGCAAAGTCTGAATTGCTCTGCCTTTCCTTGAACCCTACCCAACAAGCAGCACGCTCTGTAAAGGTTACTCAGCAGGGTATAGAGCAGTTTTATTCCAAATGCACATAACGAGAGGGTGAGAGAGAAATGGTTGAGTCAGACACAGCTTGCCATTTGTCACTGCCTACATGGGATTAAGCAAGTGACCTTATGATGAAAGCCCAACATTAGTAGATTATTTATGAGGGCTGTTTGATATTGGAATAACACTCGACAAAAACGAACACTTAGCTGTTGTGATATAAAGATGTATTTGTCCTCCTTTGCTTGACTGCAAAAAAACCCTGTTGCACTTACACCTGACTAGACCCATTTCAGCTGTCGACCCCTGCCTCGGTGATGTTGTAGGCATACCCGTATGGATGGGCTTTGGAGCCATGTTGCAGCTTCTGCCCAGCCCTGTCTCTGGCCCTGTTTTCTTCTGCTTCTGGCTGGAGCCCTTGGATGGATCCTGGCCCTGGTTCATTGCTTGCCATGTCAGGGGCTGTCGGACCTCATTATCAACTCCTGTGGGACTGTGGCTGTGGGTGAGGGCAGGATTTGCACTGGGTCATGCTTGGCTCCCAGCTTGTCTCTCCCCATGGGGCAGCCAGCCTTCGCTGCCCCCGAGGCGAGACCTCCCTGGCAATACGGTCAGTAATAATGGGTGATGCTGGCATTTTCAGAATGGGTCTATTTGAGTGTTGTTTGAGCGGATGTTAAGCTTGAATGAGTCTTTCATTGGACAATTATTATTGTCATGGCCCTCTGTGATAGTTACTAGGCTAGAACGGTCCTAGACGAAAACTATCCAATAATTCCTTCATACACTCAAATTTGTGGTTGCTCTATAACATATATGCAAAAGGGATGTTCTTCTAAATCAAAGACTGAAGACTGTGGAGAATTCTGTGTTCTCTGCTAGTAGCTTACAATGGCCAGCTTCGGTGCTAAGAATGGCCATCGTTCTCATAGTTTTACCTTTGTTTTCAACTTGAAGGCAGGAGATCTCTGGGTATCCCCCAAAAGAGTAGGGTTACTGCAGTTTGAAGCTTCTTATATTTACATATGTTCGATCTGACTGTGTATAATTTGATGTCATTTCATGTTCTTTCTCCCAATCGACACAGCTTCCATTTATTAAACTCCGTAAATACAAAATGGGAAACACAGATGATCCCAATTCCATTTCTCCTCTGGTGTCACTTTGCTGTTTCTAGTCCTCTAAGGTTCTCAGTTTCCCAATGTCTTGTGGACTTCACTGTGCTTTAGTATTCATCTTTCTACAGAAGTATCAGTGGGGCTACTCAGAGTTAAAGTAGTTTAAAATGTCAAAGACATCTGAGAAATCCTGCAGGGAACCTACATTTGCCAGCATCTTCCATGTAGGATTTCAAAGCACTTTTCCACTGCCAAAGGAAATGGTGCTCTCCTTCCTCCTTCAGTCCACACTCTTCTATTCACCAAATATTAAGTATGCTGTTTTAAAAGGTTTTTTCTTTTGAGCTCCTCAAGTGAAGATGACAAAGGGACTCAACTAGAAAGTTTGATCTCTTTATTCAACTGTGTCATTTGGTCTAATAAGGCATTAAATGTAGATGTTATCTGTACCTATGAGCGTTGCTTCCCTGCATCCTTTAGCATTACAAATGATAATACTATTATCCCTTAATATTAACTGAGGAGTTCTGTTTGAACTTTCAGGCTGCCACACCTGAAAGCCAGCAATGCCCAGGGCACTTGTGAAAGCTGACATTTATGCTGTAAAGGGAGTCTATACGAAACTAGGACTGCAGATTATCTGTTCCAAACAGCTAGAATACAATATTTTATAAGAACAGCACTGCTATCTAACATGAAAAAATAAACTCTCAGGAAGTCCTGACTGAATAAAGCCCTGAGCAAGCTGGTCTGATTTGTAGCTGATCTTGCAGCTGATCTTGCTTTAAGCAGGAGGTTGGACTACAGACCTCCTGAGGTCCTTTCCAACCTGAATGAACCTATGAGTCAATGAAAGTGAATCTCTCCCAAATCCAAAAGAAAGCACTGTGCAAGGCAGCTCCTTAATGGACAATTACTTTTGGAGGCAAGAGATAATTTCTTCTTCTGGAAATCCAAACCTTGTGGTGAAACATTTTTTTCACTGATATACTTAGGTCATCCATTTCCTTGATTTTCACATTCTCGAAGCAATCCAGATGCCAATTGTACAGAGCACAAAGGAAAATCAGGAAGAAAAGAGAAAGAAAGCAGTATTAAAAGAAGCTAAAGAATGTTTTTATCACTCTCTTTCATAACATCTAAAGGCTACTTACTGCCCAAATGACATAGTATTTATGACATCTGAGAACTTATTTAGTATCTTCATGCTTTTAACAAAGATGTGAAGATGCTGTAAGTTAGACAAATGTGCTTGTATTGCTTGAGAGCTGTACCTTATGGATTCTTAGAAAGAAAGGGCTGATGGGCTTTTTGAACTGTGGCTCATGGACTGTTTTTACATTTTTGTGATTTAGCCTTGTCTGAATGCGTCAGGGCTTAAGTCTCTACTGGAGTCTTCCCTAGAAACTGAGTATCTTAGGCTACCTATTTCAAGGTTTCTTGTCTCTTCCTTTGGATATAAAGGAAAGAAACAGAGAGGGAGAGAGCAACTTAGAAAGTGGTCTAAGTGTCAAATTTTAAATTGCTGTTATGTCACATGCTATCTCTAAGGAGAGGGTATAATAAACCAGAAAATACGAGTTTGGCAAGATCCGTGTATAATGAATATTTTATACAGTGAATACTGCTTTCAGTGCATAATTTAGATAGTTTGAAAGAAGTCTTGCATCTGTTGTGATATATCCACCTCCAGAAAAACCCAGAATGTTTCATTCATAGCACCCAATGGGCTCTTGGCTCAGATCATTAAGGCTTTAAAAAAGGAGATGAGAAAACTCCAGTGCAAAGAACCAGGGAGAAGGTAAGAAACCCGATTCAGAGACTTTCAGGCATGGGCAAGTGTATAAGATGACAAGATGAAAAGAGCTCTCCCGTCTCCCTTCATAAGACTGACTTCCAGTGGAGGAGGATCAGGAGGTGAGCTTGGCAAGGCAGGGCAATTCCAGCAAAACAAAAGCACAAATAGGTAACTTTAAAAACTCACCAGGGACATCAAGCCTAAGACAGTGAAGGTTGTTAGTTGTTCCCAACCATCTGAAACACTCATAAAACAAAGCAAAACCGTACCATGTTTTGTTATTTTTCTTTAGTGATTTTGTTTAGAGTTGTGTTAATTGGGAATGTAACCCTTTCTCATAATACAATAAGATTTCTTGTACCTAGTAAAGCCAGTTGATTAATCTTAGTGGGTTTTGATAATTTGATAGACCACACCAGCAGCATGTTATGTGTTTGGCAGACACATTCTTTGATTACCTGTAATTCCCCTCAAAATTCAGGGATTAGAGTGTGTTTTTCATCAATGATCAGGATTGCCTTAGAGGCCAGTAACATTTGCTAACAGCACAGAGAGAAATATATCTGTGGGTTAATATATCTAAGGGGCTAGAGACAATCCATCAGACAGGGTAATCCCATATTGTGGAAAAATGAACCTTGCTGTGTAAGAGGAAAAAAGGAATACCTTTCCTTTAGAGAAAAGAAAGACATTATATAGACTGCAGAAGGATGTACAGTTGCAGTAGCCCTTGGAATTGAATGCTATCTCTTAAAAAAAATGCCTAGAATTCCAGTTTACAGATTTTCAAGTTATTTTAAATTCTCAAGCAGGAGCATAATTATTAAAACTTTTTTTTTTTTTTAAAATCTGTAGAAAGCTACTATTTTCTATTATACAATGTAGGGATCTATAGAAAAGGACTTATGATGGAAGTAGTGATCAGTGTGCAAAAATGTCCATATTCTACAGATATCCTCCAATCACTGCACAAATTATTTCACAATAACTGTATATAAGTAATTCAAGACTAGTCAGAGCACAGCCATTTGGATACTTTTTGCGTATAGTCAATGGCTTGAAATGGTACCAGCCCACCAAAAGGCAGGGTCCTGCAAAAGGCAACTTTTCTTGTACCAGTTAGGCGCTGGGCAGCATCCCCACAGACTGCCTGCCTGCCTTTGGCACAACTCCATTTGGTAGAATATTTAGTCAATACTAACTACATGGTATCATGGGCTAAAGGAAGTTAATAGGTGATGAAGAAAGAACATTTGTGGGCTGGGAAATTAGTCAATGTTTTGATCTTAAGAAGAGAAAGTTTAGAGAGATTAATTTCAAACACATTTTGTAAAACAGCAACAAGTCCTCTTCGGCTGTCAGAGTCACCCAGCCTGGAAGAAACCAGGCAGTTGTGTGCAGGTGAGGAGATGGAATAACCTGGCCTTCTGATTCTCTACTTGAAGTATCAGCCCCTTTCAGTTTTGCCTCCAAAATCCCTAGCAGCATGCTAACCTATGGTCTGTAGTTGCTTTTGGTGACATCTATGGCTGAATCCTCACTGATTTGAGAGCACCAAATTTTGCCTCTAGTTTTCAAGAGTAGCTATGATGCATTTATTCCTGGGTACATAACATTTACTGTGAAAAAAAATCCTTTATAGGTAAAATCAGAATTACCAATAAAACTTTCATAGCAAGCAGTACAAATCTGACCACTTTTTATCACAGTTTTACCATGCAGAAAATCCCCAAACAAACCAACAAACACATGTTTGCATGTTTAACCACGACGCCCTTTTCTGATGAAATATTAATTCATAACATACACTGTCCAGGAGAAATAATATATGTTAGAGGCCTGTTAAGGATTTATTAAGCCACCCGATAGCACATTGTAGCAATATGACACAGATTATCATAAAAATCTTTTATATTTTTTAATCTTTCATAAGTTGTGCCAAGGGAGGTTTAGATTGGATATTAGGAAAAATTTCTTCACTGAAAGGGTTGTCAGGCATTGGAACAGGCTGCCCAGGGATGTGGTTGAGTCACCATCCCTGGAGGTTTTTAAAAGATGTGTAGATGGGACATGGTTTAGTGGTGGACTTGTCAGTGCTAGGTTTATGGATGGACTCAATGATCTTAAAGGTCTTTTCCAACCTAAATGATTCTATGATCCTATGATTTTAATATTACAGAGTATTGAGTGTAACAGTTGATATCAATGGGGACATGAATGTAAACTATAACCTACCAGATGATTTCTGCTTCCAGTCCAAGCAGGGTTTTTCTAAAGTTACGAAATAAAGTTTGATAAAAATTTCACAAGGATCTTCAATGGTTAAGCTGCAGCTCAAGTACAGCACATAAAAAATATCTGGCAATTACTTGCAATACATTTGTGAGAGTCACAATCTGTTTTGACAATCTGAGAACAGCAAATGGAGAAATCCATCAAACAAGGAGCAATACTTGTAAATACATGGAAGGGAACTGAGAGAGAAAGCAGTAGTATGCTCATAGTCTAACAGGCACACACCTGGAGATGAGGCATTGTTTTCCTTTCAGTGTTTCTTTTTGCTGACTATGAGGGACATGAATTGGTGAGGACTGAGCTACAAGCAGAAAAAGAAGGAGTGTTTGTGGGGTTTGTTCCTGAACAGAGAAGTTCAGGTTTCACAGAGGCACTGGTACCCAAACGTCACAGAAATAAGCCTCAAAGACTTTCACAGTGCTGCCTTTACCAGAGTTTCAGGCAACACATAGCTGATTCGGGCATAATTTGACATCTGTTGTAGAAGGAGCAGCTGCCTGGTAATTCAGAGAAAGCTGCTGAGATGCCCTAATCAAGAAACCTGACTGCTGCAGCCAGCCCCTGGACCTGTGCCTGCCTCGTGCATGCAGAGGGATCACCCATGGACACTGTTCCCCAGACACTCCTTCTCTACATACAGCTTTTAACATTCACTTACACATTAAGGGCTCTTCTGACAGGCTTCTTATGCACCTAAATAGGGAATACACTTTGGACCACCAAAAGAGATTGACCATCACCCTTTTTAACACTCCAATGTCATGCCACAGAGATCTGCTTCATTTTTAGAGCTGAAGTGTACTGTAAATGTAGTAAGCCTGTCTCAGCTCCACAACAGAGACTGACATCATGCGTGAAGTTGTTCAGCATCCTCATTTACCAGCTCATCTCCCTGTCATATGTCCCTCTGGCAGTGATGCAAGGTTCCTGATTTCTCTGTAGCCCTACTCCTGCGCACCCTACGGAGCCAACATGGTCGAGGCTGTGCCATCAGCTGGGCACCACTCTCCTTCCTCCGCTCCTAACTTAATAAAATCCCTATTCATGAAGTCTCCTAATATCTCTGTGAGGTCTCAGGTCCAGAACGATGTAAAATGCTTCAAAGATGCAATGAGGCCACTGCAGCATTTTCCACCCTCTTGTTGCCTCCTAAGGTAGTAGCAAAGAAGTGCTGCAAATCCCTGGCTATTCAGTAGGTCAATCAAAGCCAGAGGTGGAGGGGCTGTTTTTCAGGTGGGGTGTACAACCTGGGGAAAGATTTGGCTAAAATGTGCACCCAGATACGCCCAGCTCAGACAACCATTTGGTTTTGTGCTCAGATCATTGATGTGTGGGTTCTTGAGTACTTTGCTTCTCTTCCCTTGCTATTCAAATCTCACCATCCTCCCCAGTTCCCAGGCAAGTTAGGGCACCAACAATGTGAATCACAATATACTGAGGTCACATCATGTAACTGAAAAAAACAGAGGACAGCAAGAACAGCGTGCTCAAGCAATAGTGACATGGAAACAAGAATTTAAAAAGTCTCAATCTCAGAAGCAGTAATCAGGCAATACCAGCTCCCCCACGTCGTCCTTTCCTGATCTTGAACTAGGACTGAAAAAAATTTCAGCAGTCATTTACTCTGGATGTTGCGATATTGTACTGGCCAAGCTAAGTGCTGTCAGCCCACATTTCAGAAACCTGACAGTAGAAACACTGACTCATGAATCCTGTAGCTAAACTGGTGTTACATGAATACGACTGCATGGGGATGCAAGCTGAACTCTGTATTTTTATTGAGGTGTAAGACCGTTTTGTGTACTTGTTTGATATTTCCATCTATTTAATATGTTTCTTTGGACTGATTCCATGGCATTTTTTCTGAAATATCTGTCTATAACAGAAAAATAAAGGATTCATAGTTTGTAAGCCCCTGACTGAAGCACCGTCTTTAAAGCGTAAAGTAAGTTTATCTGACTGAAAACTGGAAGAATTAAGCCATTAATGGTAGTTTTACCCCTCTGAAATAAGACTTGTCTTTAAGTACTTCTTATCCTTACTTTTATTTCTTCTCCAAGCATGAACATCACACAGTAGAAATCTGGGTACCACTTCGTAAGCCGCTTCCATGAATTCCGGAGGTGAGGAAACTTTTTTTTTTTTTGAGAGACAAAAGAATTAGGCTTTAACTGCCATTGTTTATGATGTTTCCCAGAATCTCCTCTGGAGAGTTTAGCCCACTTATATTTAGCAAGACATGAGCCAAATCTATTGCTGGAGACACAATAGCGAATGATGCTGGAGGCAGGGTTCATCTGAACATCACCCCATAAAAAGCTCCAGGCTGACGCCTGTGCTGTGTCCTGGGACACAAGGGCTGCCTGCGGGTCGGTCATCTCCTGCCAGGTATGCCTGTCACCAGAGCAGTGATCTGCACCCCCAGGGATGCAAGGGAGGGGTGGAGTCCCAGTGTAACACAAGTAAGATTCACATACGTACCCATCTTCACTGGGACAAACTGATGCCCCTTTACCAGCACTTCATAGCTCCCCTTTAGAGAAAAGTGAAGTAAAATAAAATTAGCTTGAGCTCCAAAAGCTTTGAAAACTGGAAAATCCATTTTAAAATTTGGGGGGGGGGGGGGGGGGGGGAGAAAAAGCTTTAAGTCAAAATAACAAATGAACCCTTAAAAAATACTGTGTCTGAAAGCTTGTGCATATTTCATGAAAGTGGTTACTTTACAGTGCTCATCCCTCAAACTTCTGACACTCAGGCAATATATATTGCATCAGTTAAAGGATAATGCCCTGAAAGGTAGCACAGCCGTAGCTGCTTCCACACCACAGGCAGGAGCCACCAAGGCCAGGACACCCCCATCTAGCTTTGCACACTTCCATCTGGCCCCAAAATCAGAGACTTGCCACCGTAGGCGTCTCCTATAGTCAATGGAGAAAGAGAGGCATCTTCAAGGGACTGAGTCCTGCTTGTTGGCACCATTTCTTTCAGGTTTTTGTTACCAATCTGTACAGCGTTTGCTGTCAGAGCGTGTGACTGGGAAAGGAGCAGGAGATGAGTACCAGCTGCTGAGGTTGGTCATGGTCATGGGGTGCCCTCAACTGTCATACTCCAGCACAGTAAGGGATAATGCAAGACTGTAAATATTTCACTGAGCTTGTTTACACCCCAGAATGTTTGAAGATATTTCCAAGATGGTTAAATGTGTCTGGCTTACTGTCACTCTTTTCTTCCATGGAGTGAATTGTTAGTCCAGAATCAGCAGAGGGATTTCAAACACCGCTGCAAGGGATTTCCCATCCATAATATGACCTGTTGTATTGGCATCTTTCCTGCTAGTCTTTACTGTAACCAAAGAGATGGATATTTCACATGAGTCTAATGATGCCCAGAAAAATGATAAACACTGTTCCTTAGGGCACTTGTTCTGTTTATCACCATTCCTAAAAAAATACAGATACAGAAAGCTGCAGGCTTGACCACAATAGTCGAAGGTACTTCATTTGAACTCCTCTACACAGAATGAAACTTCTAAAAACAGAAACTAAGAGGTTAAAATGAGCTCTTGAAAAAGCTTTTGGAAATATTGAACATAAAAGAGAAAAGTATTCAGCTAAAATGCTGGTTCACCCAAAGAATGCTCTTTCCTCTAGTTTACTTGCTTTTTTCTTCAGACAACACAGGATGAGTTGGAGCTGGCTTTTCTGCAAAAATAATATTTCTGTAAAGCTGTGTGCTTTGTCCCAGTGAGATATTGCATAGGAGAGATATTTTAAAATGAACATTTTAAAGGTGAACTTCACAACAGTGACACACCTGTAGACATTTGTGTTGCATGAGTAATAGCGAAAAAGACTATCAGGTTGTTATAGCAACAAGCATTAAGCAATGACTTCATGAGAGGGATTGAATGACATCAGAATAGCACCTTGAAAAAAGCTGCTTTTGCTGTGAGGCTTGTTTTGCAGGACAGGCTGAGTGCATTGGTTTTCTCCCAGCCCCTGCAGCTCAAAGGAGCCGTGAGCGCAGGGGAAACCTGAACTCGTGTCTCAGACTCAGCGTAGGGATGAGCACGAGCAGCTGGGTGAGCAAGGTGCGAGCACCGTGGGTTTGGAGGACCTTCCCTGGTCTATCTCACAGCTTGCTGAGCACTTCCAAGAAGAACGACACTTTCCCCAAAGTTTGCTTGCTGTTACTCCTCCAAATTTCTCCCCAGGTGTCAGACCAGCTCCTTGACTCAAACTTTCTGTGTCCCTCAAGCTTCTGTGCAGAGGGTTTCTACCTTCAGACCTTAGCACAGTGTCACGCTAAGATTTCCAACCCCCAAGGAAAAAGGAGGTCTGGGAAGGGCAGAAAATATGCAGCATGAATGGGCTGGGATGGCTGTGGTGCTGTCAGAAGGAGTAGCTGTTATTCTGAGTGATATCTGAGGAGTCACCGACCATTTCCACCCCCTAAATGATTTCTTCAGAGCAGATTCAACCCCCTTTCAGGTCCCTTCCCTTGTTCCTGTTAGCTGAGAGCCTCAAGAGCTACTGAGGGGTTTTTTTAGCAATTTACCTTTTTTTTCATCCATGCATTCTTTCACCCTAGAGGCTTAAATAGGCACAGAGAGATGTCTGCTTGTCCCTGTTACTTCTTGCTAGCAGTTGGGTTGGTTGAGGCTACCTACCTTACATCCCTTCCCTCAAATAGATGAGGAACTAAGGATTCAAGGACTTGGTAGGTGGATATAGAAGATTATCTCCAATTTTCCTTCTCCCTGGTCTCTTCATCTCCCTTAGCTAACTCATGGTTTTCTCTCTTCTGGACAGTTTCCATTTCTCTGTGGTTTTAGTGCCTCTTTTTGATTAACTGCCTGCTTACAGGCAAAGGGAAGGTGAACAAGGGCTTGGCGTTCTGGATGGTAGCGAAACACAGGTGTAAAGAACATAGAGTCTAATACCAAAAAAAAAAGGCATTTTAGACACCTACACATTACTTACAAAAGCCAAAGAAAATTTCTACAATAGCAATTTCCTTCTCTGAAGAACCTGATTGGTAGAAATGAACTTAAAAATATAGATTAACTTTTCCATAACTTCAGGATGCTTTTCCAGACGGGCTCCTTCCAGCCTTTGCTACATCATTGTGTCTCTGGCCCTGAGATGTCACCTGCTGGATACAAGTGATCAGGAGATGACACACATGCTGATCTGATGTGTGTGGCAAGTGGGAATAGAGAGTGAGATGTTGCAAGAGGTCACTCATAGTACGCGAGACAGAAATATGGCAGAGGGGGTGACTGAGGAGGGACAGATAACCTAGTCTCACATATAATGCATGAAACTTGGTGGATCTGCAAATTTACTGCTGAGGACAAACACTAATTGCAATGCAAAAGCGGACAGCACCAGCCAGTGACGGCTTGGGTACTGCAAAAGCATCTAGGGGCATGCGGCAGACCTTTTTGCTGGTTTTGCGCTTGGATGGAGATATTGAACTCATTGCAGAGTTTCTGCTTCTGATGCAATGAAGGAACAACACCAGAGGCTTTCTGGATTAGCTGCTTTTAACAATTGAGAAGAGACTCCAGTCCTCCAGGCTTTTCTCCTTTCGAAAAAAATAGGACATTTCAGTCAAGATGCAAAATGTTAAGAAGGTAAACACTCACAAATGATAATATTTAGAACAGTAACCAAAATGGCCACAAACTCTCCAGATATCAAAGATAACGCATGAGTCATTAATGAGTGCTGTAAAGGAGCCTTTATCTGTGACAGGATCAGAAAGTAACATCCCACCACATTGTGTGCTCAGTCGTTTTTTAATGACTCAGCCTGCTCTGACTTCAGGAAACCATGGTGTTGAATCTCAATTTACGGCCCAGCAATGGTTAATGAACCTCAGCAGAGGAGACAGGCAACTAATTATTTGCACATGTGGACATCAGAGAAAAAAGAGGAAGAATAGGAATGTCTTAAAAAGATGGAGAAAAAAAGAAGACTTATTAGCATGCCAAGGCATTTAATTTAATTGTCTGGGTAACAGACTTCTTTATAAAGAAAACAAATACCTACTCTGCCTTCTTTTCTCCCTACATCTCTGAATGAACTAGCCTGAGGAGAGAGAGAGAGATGCTGTGTCCTTGGACACCTGCCCTTTACCTACAGACACAATATACAAGCCAAAAAACCAATGTTAACAATGGATGTCCCAAATATCTGTTGACTTGTAAACAGTGAATAGTCCAAATCCAGTACCAGTCATAATCAAATCTTCAAATCTTGCCTAAAAGAAGTTAAGGATAGAAGACAAACCTGATTTGAAACCTCACTTCAAGGCATGTGCTCTTGGTAGGACATACCAGCTCAAAAACATACTGGCATCTTTCCAATGGAAGTTCCTTTATAAATCTAAGAAAAAAATCCAAGTGCTTGATTCAACTCTTAGTTTTCCTGAGCCTGAGGAGCTTTTCCCTCCCCTCTGTCCATGGGAAGCCTTGAGTAAAGCCCTTAAACTCTCCTACTAGTCAGTGTTGGTCACAGCTTCATAGCTGTGCAGCTTCCCTGTTCTACTTTCCATCCCCCTGCCCTGAGGCTGAGGTGACTTCTGGTCATGCACAAAGACATATGATAGGAGAGCTTTTCATCTCACCAAGAAAAGAAAGGATTTCAGCCTGATCATGTTGTTGCAAAGAAAAAGGAAGCAAAATTCTGGGAGATGACCAAGAAATTATGCTTCAGGAGTAGTAAGACTATAAAATTCAAGCATATATTCAAACTAAGAGACAACTTATATATATGGTGTGTGCATGTATATATACACACACACACACACATATACACACACACACATAGCATATATAGATAAATATATATGTATATATAACATATCTTCAAAACAAGGGTGGACTCATAACCAAATGCCCGTGATCGAGTAGTATATACTCACTTAGAGAGAAACAGTCACTGACAGGGTGTGATTTATCTCATTCTCAACTAAATGTCCACAACAGGACAATTGAATTGCATTGTAAAAGTGCCTGTTTTTCTCCATTGACTATTAAGGGTGCCTACAGGGAGTAGTTTTTTGCCTTCACAAATCTTAAAAAAGGTGCTGAAAACAGAAAGACGGGAATGTCTGTTGAATTAATACTTAGCTGGAAGAAATGCTTTCAGAAGAGGCACATATTTGGTACAACAGATAATAATACAAAGCAGCATTTCTTATTTATAGAAAGCCTAATAAGAATAAAGAAATCCAAGCTCATACAGAAGTCTGGTCCATAAGTAATTAATCTTTTTGTAGAAAAATTACTTACTATTCACAAACAATCTGATATGAATAATACAAACACGTTTCCCAAAATATTGTGGTTTAATATGTGTTATACCTTCAGGAAGAATAGAAATTGTGAAGGGGGAAGGTGGTTTTTTGATCTTCAACTATGAAAACTCAGAAGTACCAAGCAGATTTAAAGAAATGACCGTACATCTGGAAAAGATCCAATCTAATCTTCCACAAATTTAAATGTAATACCAATTTCCATTAAAATGTCAGACTATCTGTTTCTGATGCCACAACAGGGAACAAAACCACAGCTTTACTTAATACAGTTGCTACCACAAACTGAAATAAAGTCTCTAATTAATAAATAAATGTGTATGCATATTATACACTGAGTTTTATCTCACCAAATTTTAACCGTATATTTGGGCATCTAGTCTGCATTAGGCAACCAGTTTGAGGTCAGTCTTTCTCACCTCTCTCTCTATAACCTTAGCAGATGCAAGTCATCCCTGAAGTCCAACCTGGGAGAACCCTACCTGTCCTAGCTATCCATAATAGAAGATATAAGCACTACCGGAAGGTGCTTCTTTTTTTACAGTGTTTTCAATGAAACCTAGGCCAAATTTCAGTTGCCCCAGTCACAGAATCACAGAATCACAGAATCACTAAGGTTGGAAAAGACCTGTAAGATCATCAAGTCCAACCTAAAAAAAAAAATAAAAAAAAAACCCCACACCCACCAAAAAAAAACCACCAAAAAAACCCCAAAAAACCCAACAACACACCAAAAACCAACCCACCCAACACCACACAGCACCATGCCCATCAAGCCACATCCCACAATGCCACATCCACACGCTCCTTGAATACCTCCAGTGATGGTGACTCTACCACCTCCCTGGGCAGCCTATTCCAATGTTTCACTACTCTCTCAGTAAAGAACTTTTTCCTAATATCTAGCCTGAACCTCCCCTGGCGCAACTTGAGGCCATTTCCTCTAGTCCTGTCACTCGTCACTTGGGAGAAGAGACCAACACCCACCTCTCTGCAACCCCCTGTCAGGTAGTTGTAGAGAGCGATAAGGTCTCCCCTCAGCCTCCTCTTCTCCAGGCTAAACAACCCCAGTTCCCTCAGCCGCTCCTCATAAGACTTGTGCTCCAGACCCCTCACCAGCTTTGTTGCCCTTCTCTGGACACGCTCCAGCACCTCAATGTCTTTCTTGTAGTGAGGGGCCCAAAACTGAACACAGTATTTGAGGTGCGGCCTCACCAGAGCCGAGTAGGGAGGCATGATCACCTCCCTGCTCCTGCTGGCCACACTCTTTCTGATACAGTGAGGAGATCTGGGTTGAACTCCACTTTACATGGCATGGTGGGGGAACGTCCCAGGGGAAGGAATCTTGCAAAAAACCTGAAAGAAGGCTCCATAACAGAAGAATGCAAAAAATGGTATGAAATTCAGACCTTCAACCTGGTGTATGCCATGAGGAAATGCAGTGACATCGTGTCTCCACCTGGCCTGCAAAGGGAAAGGAAGGATCCCTGTCTATGCTGTACGTGACCTGGCCACTTCTGGGAGAGGTGTGAAGCCTGGCATGGTCTCCACTGACCTGTACATCCAAACTGAGCCAAACCCAGATTGTTGTGAATCCCACCTGCTGCAGAACAAAACACCAATCAGGCTGTGGGCACTCAATGTTGTTATCCACCCAACATCCTCACATAACGTGATTGCAAGGATAGGCTGGACTCACACAGAGATCTTAGGCACTGCATGTCGCTGGCCTGACACAATGCAGGTAAATGCAGCTAGCCTCAGAAATGCCTTTCAAATACTTTAGAGACACAGCCAGAGATGATTGGATGCTGCAGCTGGCAGAACTTCAGCTGGGGGAAAATTAACTCACTTGATTGCAGATCTGAGTCACATTTACCTGTAAATCTGCCTTCAGTGAGTCACATGTACACATTTTCCTTCATGATAAGGAAACCGCATCTGCTTCTTATTGCAGCTGCAAGACTTTTTGCTCTTCTCATGGTATTTCTTCCTGTTCCTGCTAAGGGTCCATCCAGTGTCCCATTATCTTCTTCCCTGGCCTTACTCCATGCAGTTTTTCTCAGCTGCTCGCTGTCCTGATATCCTCTTTCCCTCCCAAACTCTTTTCCTTATCTCACATTTTCCAGCTCTCTTGTTGTCCTCTTCTGGTTTTCCATATCTTCCTCCTACACCTTACATTCCCATCTGCAGTCTTCTGCACAAGAACTTACATTTTTTTTAGCAATCACTGATGGCAACCAATGGTGGTAACCATTTTTATATGGGCAAATGTGACCAAAATCAATTCTGTGAGAAGGAAAAATGAGAATAAAACCAGACCAACCCAAGCCAATGGCTGGCACTCTATTTGGGTCATATAGTTCTCAGCTAGACCTGCTCTAGACCAGGGTAACTGCACCCTAACACAGCCAGTGGGTTTTCCTGCAGTGGCTTTTCTGCAGCCCAAGACATAATTGCACTGCCACAGAGCCTTGACCATGGGATCGTCCTTCAATTGACATGAAAAGTGAGTTTGATTGTTAGGCAAGGGGTGCTGATGATAAATTTGGGTAGATGAGATGGAGGTAGAGAAAGGTAGTCTCTCTGAGTTAAACCTGAAGAGTTAAAACTGAAGAGCTGAAAGCTCAAAGTACCATGGCATCTGTAAGGTAGGGACAGAGCTACATGGAACAGAGAATGAAAGGAACTCCTTGCTGAATTAATAATACAAAAAGGCTTAATCCTGCTAATTCCCATGGAACAAATTCCAAAGAGTTGAAGAGCTAAAATCATATGGGAAACTGCAAACAGATGTTATTGTGCTTCACAATATAATTTTTTTATCACCACTGAACTCCACAAAGATTTCCTCCAGATTAGCTTTCTGTCTAAAACCACCAAGTCTGTGTCCATTAAAGTAGTTTCCACATAGTTGTAATCTTGTTATACTTGTCAAGTAAAATTGAATTTGCATGAACTTCCTTGCCATTGGGTATGTAGAGTTCAGTTATTAAAATGTACTTTCATCTTGGGAAAATGTTGTCAGCAATGGGTCTGTGGCTTTGTGCATTAACTAATATAAATCAAAAGAGCATCCCTAAAAAAAATTAATTGGCTCCCAAAATGAGAAATGAAGAGAAAATTTTGAAAAATCTATAAACACAGTGACCTGAGGAAAGAGGGATCAAGTGCTTTAAGAGAATCCTTAAAATCGATAAAATATGTTAAACAGCCCATTTTTGCTTCTTTATTTTAATCTCTTCATGTATAAACTTCTAGCTCTAATTAAAATCTTCATATCACTCAGCTAACATCCACTGCTACAAAGTGATAACAAACTTAAACCACAGGACTGGTCTTTTGAAAATGAAGAATTCTGGTCTTGGAGGTAATTGGGTTTATAGGTCTTAATCGATTGTAGGCCTTAACTGATTATAAACCCAAGATCTTTCCGTCACATCCTAATCATTATTTATTTCTTGATTGTCCTAATGCAAGACTGCATAATCACTTAGGCCAAAATAACAACGGTATTTCAGACATAGTTCTAGTTGGATTAAGGGCACTGTCAAGCTTGGCCTTTCATAACTAGATAGCTAATTTCTCAGTCCTACTGTCAACGCTATGAAAAGTCTGCTTTTTTCTTAAAGAGAAGACTCCTGCCAGTGCTTGGTCTCACAGAGGAGTGCAAATGGACTGCAGTCCTGCAGATTTCAGCAAGCAGATGGAAAGCAGGGATGTGTCCCACTAGGGTCGCAAATGACCCAGGCAAAATTATCTGGCATACGAAAAGCAGAGCAAAAATATACTCCTGTGAAGAGCATTAATGATTGGCAAGATGACAAGATGGAAAGAGGTCTGAACACTGGCTTTGATTAAGAGTGATATATTAATGGAAGTAAAGTGAATGCTGGCATGTGCCTCAGTAGAAAAAGACAGCACATCCTGTGAAATAATTCTGTTCCAATGAAAGCTAAATGCCAAACATGAGATGCCTAAATTTAACCAGCTAAATGTAGCTGGATCTCCGTCTCTGTTCTGCTTAGTGAACTGGTCCTCAGCAAATTGGAAGAGCAGGTCACGCTCACTAGCATGGGGTCAGTTTCTGATATTAAACAATGAAATTTAAGATTTGGGACAGGTCTAGTTGACAGCAACAAAGAAGTCAGAGTAGAGGCAACAGACCCTATTCTGCATTGCCCATAACCTGGTACGGTTCACACAGCTCAGTGGGTGAAGCTGATATTTTTTAAATGATCTTCCTACTTCTTTCATTGTTTCTTCACATACAACCAAGAATTTCCACGTACCAATCTAAAAATATATTCAATACAAAACTCTTCATGTTTTTAGTGGCATTTCTCTGTAAAACTACTGAGTAATTCTCTGAAATTTTCCCTGTGAGTTAGTGATGGAACAGGGCACTCATACAGGAGAATTACATGCTTTTTCTTTCATTCTTATTTATTTCATTTCTAAATACCTATTTTTCATAAATTGGAATTGCTTCTAATGCTCTGCATTGAGTCATGCATCCCATTTTCTTTTTGCATTTACCATTTCTCATCAGCTATGAAAAATGCAGTCCTGAAACACCTTCAGGTGGCTGAAAGTTTAGGTAAATTACATTCAATCACTTTTTGTAAATTGAAAAATGACAAAAAAGGCATCAAGACCAGAAATTTCATTAGTAGAAAGCATCAAATAAAGTGCTTAATTCTCCAAAATTTTCATCAGTTCAAATGTCCTTTTAAGCCACCCTCCTTGGGACAATTTTAAAAAATAATTTTTATTATTAACTAGTGAAAGCAGCCACCAGACTTCCTGAGCATACAGAGAGAAGGATCTTCTCCCTGAACCACGGCCAAATTCAACACAGAGGTGAAAGGAAAGGAAAGTCTGGGGGCTGGAAGAGCAGTGGGTGCACGGCCAGGGCAAGCTCGGGAATTTAATCCATGTTTCTCAAATCCTGGCTCAACATCCTCTCTCTAGTAGATCAATGTAACTGTATTGGGTTTGCACGGCAAGATTTTGGTAGTGAGGGGCTACAGGGGTGGCTTCTGTAAGAAGCTGCTAGAAACTTCCCCTGTGTCTGATAGAGCCAATGCCAGCCGGCTCCAAGATGGACCTGCCACTGGCCAAGGCCGAGCCCATCAGCGACGGTGGGAGCGCCTCTGGGATAACATATTTAAGAAGGGAGGGAAAAACTGGGAAACGGCAGCCAGAGAAGAGAGGAGTGAGAATACATGAGAGAAACAACCCTGCAGACACCAAGGTCAGTGAAGAAGGAGGGGAGGAGGTGCTCCAGGCGCCGGAGCAGAGGTTCCCCTGCAGCCCCTGGTGAAGACCATGGTGAGGCAGGCTGTGCCCCTGCAGCCCATGGAGGTCCACGGTGGAGCAGATATCCACCTGCAGCCCATGGAGGAGCCCAGGCCGGAGCAGGTGGATGCCCGAAGGAGGCTGTGACCACGCTGAGCAGGCTCCTGGCAGGACCTGTGGACCTGTGGAGAGAGGAGCCCACGCTGGAGCAGGTTTGCTGGCAGGACTTGTGACCCTGTGGGGGACCCAGGCTGGAGCAGAGGAAGAGTGTGAGGAGTCCTCCCCTGAGGACAAAGGAGTGGCAGAAACAGCGTGTGATGAAGTGACTGCAACCCCCATTCCCCGTCCCCCTGCGCTGCTGGAGGGGAGGAGGTAGAGAAATTGGGAGTGAAGTTGAGCCCGGGAAGAAGGGAGGGGTGGGGGGAAAGCATTTTTAAGATTTGGTTTTATTTGTCATTATTCTACTCTGATTTGATTAGCAATAAAATAAACTATTTTCCCCAAGCCAAGCTTGTTTTGCCTGTGACGGTAATTGGTGAGTGATCTCCCTGTCCTTATCTCGACCCACGAGCCTTTCGTTATATTTTTTCTCTCCCCTGTCCAGCTGAGGAGTGGAGCGATAGAGCGGCTTTGGTGGGCACCTGGCATCCAGCCAGGGTCAACCCACCACAGCAGCTAATGTCCAAAAAAATGGTCAAAAACAATCAATGTTGCAGAGGTTGAAAAACTCATCACTTCTAAACCACAGCAGTGGTAGGTGCAATGATGAAACTTCCTCATGTCCAGTGAAGGAGGTTCAGGATTTTTTTTTTTAATTTTTTTTAAGGTCCTTTTTTAAGGATTTATTTTCTCTTCATGTATTTTAAGGTAGATGTGGAGTCCAGCACAGACCTGCCTGGGTGCAGGAGGCACATGCAGTGAGAAGATATTTGCCTGTGGTTTAGATGGTAACACTCCTCTCTCTTACATGTGGTGCAGGATGACGTATGGATTAACCCATGGCTGGATACCTCTGGACATACCAAGAGGCTTGGAGTGTCTGGGCTTCATTTTCCTGATGCACTTTTCCACAATTGGGCTGGATACAACTCCCACCCCCAGGTGCCTGCATGCTCCTCCGCTCCCCTCCCGGAGCACCCCTCTGGCATTTGGCTATCATGCCGTGTGTTCCCTTGCCTCTCCATCCTCGCTGGCAAAGTCGCACTTCCTAATGCTAACTGCCTGACAGGTTTTCCCCTCCGCTCTGCTTTCGTGGACCTGCCTTCGCACAGAACTGCTAGCGATCCCATCTCCCTGCGGGTGCTGCGAGAAGAGACGGACACAAGCTGCTGCACCCAGCAGCTACACAAATGCTGGAAAAATGAAGGCAGTAGCCAAGCAAGACATCTCTAAAGCCTAACAGAAGCAAAGAAAAATGCATTATCTTTTAATGATTCCTTTGGTGTTCTGTACAATTGAATAGCTGAATCTTACAGGGCTATTAAAAATCTACAGAAATCTATAGATATTTTACTTTCTGTTAAATTTTATAGGACTTTTCTCACAGGGATCTTAGACTGAGGACCCTGCAGAATCACAGTAATAAAAAAAACAGGGTTAAGTCCTTGTTTTCACCACCTACCACTGACCTGAAGTACTCCAGCAACATGTCACCATGGCCAGAGAAAGATTTAGGAAGCCCTGCAGCAGTGTGCACAGCAGCACCCCCAAACAAAATTTCGGAAGAGGACTCTATGCAGCTCCAATGGCTTTGTACAAGCCCTGGCACTCATGGAGAGGCTTAACCACCCATCGATGAAAACCACAGCCGGGTGCTCACACCATACCTGACCAGGCGGTGGGCAGTAAAATGTCCTGCCCCGCTGGGAGACGGTGCCCTGGAGGCTCGGGGACCATCCCAGCCTCCCTCCCGGAGAGCAATGCAAAGCAGGCCTGATCCTAATCTCTGCTAACTCTGCAGTTCGCTTAATTCCACAGCAAAAAATGTATTTATGAACACTAATTGTTGATTGCAGATGGGGCCACAGCGAGTCCCCCGCAGCGCTGGGCTCCAGCACAGCTGCGTGGTGCTGCTGGGTGGGTCCTGCCTGCAGTCTGCTGCCTTCTCTGCCGAGCAGAGCCGTCGGACCCCCGAGCCCGTCAGCACTGCACACCCCCCGGCACAACAGCAGCCCCAGATAGCAAGCGATTGAATAGTTGGGGTCTCAGTACAGGCACCTGAAGCATCACGTAAATAAACTATGGGTGAGAAGGAGGGAAGAATAAGCATCACATAAATAAACTATGGCTGAGAAGGAGGGAAGAATAGTCTAATAATTTCCTGTTGTGTAATTACAGCAAAAATAGCTAATCCTGAATAAAGTTATTGCTGCGTTGTTGTAACCATGGCAACAGAAATAGATTTCAGCTGCTAGACCATCTGCAAATGAACGTGGCTTTCTCCTCCATCACGTAAAGCACTTCAGTCTGCCCCAGTGCTTCAGCGGGGGGGCTTGGTCTGCATGCTGGGGTGGTCTCTGCACTGGGGTGAGCAGGCCCAGCGGCAGGGATATGCATGTCCATGCCCAGCAAGCTCTGTATAAGCCTATGACACTTCCAGAGTACCCTGGTCTGCTTCCCCGGGCCTTTTCCAAAGGCACGTGCAGGGAAGCATGGGGAAACGCATGGCGTGGGGAGATGCGGGCTTATCCCCAGCCTTTCCAGCCAGCCCCTCGCCTCCCAACAGGCTCCCAGGCTGCCAGCCGGGCTGCCAGCACCAGCATGGGCGGTGGGCGAACACGCTCAGCACCTCCTGGCTTTTCCTTGCCCACCTGTCTCCACGGAAAAGGCTAATGACGGTGATTAAGGAGAACAGGCGATCCCTGTGTCCGCTCATCTGTCTCTTCTGCTGCTGCTGCTGCTGAGACACAAGACCTACTTTCTGCTAAAATCAAATCATTTTTTGCATCATTCTGCATTAAAAATCGAAACTACTCATACCTTACAACATCTAACATGATGTAGATGATTTTCTTAAAATTATTTCCTCTCTTGTGTGGCATTTGTCTGTATATTTGCCAGTCCTGTGCTACAGCTGTACAAACACAAATTCATCTTCTGATCTTGTAGTGCTCTGGGAAGGAGCAAGTTGTTACTCCCATTGCCCAGACTTCTAATGTAGCTCTTCCACACTACTGCAAACTCTTCACCATGGATTTGGTCCTGCAAGCTTGGCTTGATGGGGAATTTTTTCTCCTGTCATCAGGCACAGTCACTGGCAAAGCTACAGGATTGTCCACAAGTGTCAAACTAGGCAAGATGCCTGTGCTTATGCAGAAATAGTGACAAATGCTGACGGAAATGGCCAAAATTAGAGCATAAGAAATAGCATTGCAATCTTCCACTGTAAACCAGCAGACTTTAAACGTCCAGTTTCAGACCCAAAGTACGTGAATACAGTTTTATGGGCACCTGCTCATACCATTTAACATACTATGTACTCCAAACCACTTTTGAATAGAATGGCCTTTAGGGAGAGATTAGTTGACTGAAATAACTTTAACTTTCCCCACACTGCTAATACTGATACTGTATTATTACATTTCAAAATCACAATTAACTTCTTGCACAGCATCCAGAAGAAGTGAGATCAAAATATCAATTACTGTGTTGGATGATCTAAAACATCAAAAGAAAGATGTTGTAACTCTGGAGCATCAGGCTCTAGAGAGGTATGACTTAAAGTAGTGTGTGAAATCTCCTCTAGTGCTCATGAGGGCTTAACGATGGCCACCTACTTTACGCATTTATCCTCTTCCAGTTTTCATTATTCTGACTAAACATGTCACAGTCGTCTTCTCCTCTGGAAGGCCTTTCTCCACAAGGTTTTTTCTACATTTCTAGTAACAGACACACCTATAACTTCTGTGGTGGATGAGCCCTCTGCAAAGAAAGAGTATGGTCAGAGGCTTTAACGCTTGCTCCTGCTTACACTTTAAATTACAGTCTTTGTGCAAGATATATGGTGTGTACAGCAGAGTTGGAAACTTTTTGGAGCAGAAGCCATACAGACTCCTTCGCACCTGGCTTAAGGCTCCCTTGAGATCAGTTGAGTAGAGACAAGAGAGTTCATACCAGCTCAGGATCTGTCCTCTCTTCCTTCTCATTCTCTTATCGATACTTTAAGCTTACTAAATTTGATATCTGGATGCTTCATAAGTAGCTAAAATAACGATGACATTTGATCCGGCATTCACCGATATCAGTGCTAAAACCATGCCTAACAGACACATAACGGAAACTCGGCTTATCTGGATCAGCCACAAACTGGTAGCTTTCTGGTGGTTAAAAAATATGAATATTGTCCCTCTCTGACTGTATATGGAGTAGTTCACACTTTTTTCTTTGTCTTTTCTGTGCTGAAATTTAGAATTCAGCTTGATATTGTTTGGGGGCAGTGCAGATGGGAAAGTTCATTTTATTCAAGTGTTATTTAGTGACTCCTTGGGCTGATGGCTGCAGTGTCCCACTCCAGGTGCTCAAGGAATGCTCCTGAGCCCACCTCTGTATAGAAAAGGATGACCGAAATAACAGCAGTTCTGAAGCGCAGCTACACAAATGCCTGAAACAAGGGCATGTGTTGGTCTGCGCTCCACCTCCCACTGCGGACACAGAGCGGCTCTGTGAGGGAACAGGATGAGAAGTACAAAACGGCTCCATAAAAGAGATTGATTAGACTTGGACTCTCCAGCCTGAAAAAGCCATGACTGAGGGCAGCTACACCAGGAGTCTAGAAAGCCAAGTGCGGAGAAGGGAAACAAGGAGTGCTGAAAGACAGACAGGTGGGGTTTCAAACAAACTCCAACTGAACCCATAGGCACTGGGTCCTCAAGGGTAATGCCAGGTCATGCCAATGAGTACCATCAGCACCCTTTTTCACAGTAAGTAGTACTATACCCACCTTGTGTAGTTTCGTCTCGATGTAACAGGGCCTGTTTATGAAGACCTGCCCAAGCAGTCATTCTGTAGGTACAGCCTAGGAGAGCGAGCACCTCCCTGGGCTCGGGTCTGGGGACACCTCCCAGGGAGTCAATTCTTAGCGGGGTAAAAATTCACCAGGAAAAGAGATGACACAATCTCTGAAGTGACAGTCTTACAAGGTGGCAATTTGTAAGCTATGAAAGAAACAAAGGCAGATCATTAGACCTTGTCAACTGATTAACATCCTCCTAATGAGAACTGGCTGTAACAAATTACTTGAAAAAATGGTCTGATGATTTATGTCAGGATCATTCCAAATTGCTGGGGAGTGTTTTCCTCCTGCACACAATAAACACCAAAAAGAAAGGAAAAACTTGTGGAACAAAAAGCTTTGTTTCACCCCAGCTGTCGCCCCTTCCCTTCCCTTCCCTTCCCTTCCCTTCCCTTCCCTTCCCTTCCCTTCCCTTCCCTTCCCTTCCCTTCCCTTCCCTTCCCTTCCCTTCCCTTCCCTTCCCTTCCCTTCCCTTCCCTTCCCTTCCCTTCCCTTCCCTTCCCTTCCCTTCCCTTCCCTTCCCCCCACTATGTTCACAAAGCATTTATTCCATTAATAGAAGAAAGTAAAAATTACAGTTTCCCAATCACTGTTATTTGGCTCATGTGAAGGCGGGTGTTTGGGTTCTTGGTCAAGAATCAGCAAAAATCAAATGACAGATGACCAGCTGAAGTGGACCAACACTTCTCCATGTGTCGCAAGAGATTTTGGTGTATGCCTTAGGTGTTAATGGAAGTAAGCTGCTGAGTGGGACGGTTTGCATTCTGATCTAGAAAGGGCCTTGGTGCATTGACGATAATCTGTAAATTACCTATTGACACTAATATGTTTGTGCTTCCTTTGTGAAACTTTATACATATCATTGCATATCAGTGAGCAGCAAGTCAATGTTAGTATGCCCATTTCATCCCCACCGAGTGTGTGGAAGTTACATCACCATGTTGGTGAGCCCATCAATATTGTCTGGAAAAGAGTAACCACCACACCTGTACAGAAGCATACTTTTAATTCCCAGTTGGAAAATATCCCTTATTTCAAGTTCTGTTGCCCTATCTAATTTTTACTCTATCTGTGGATTTAAGTCCAAGAGATTAGGGCTGGGATACAAATTTCAAATGTCATGCCTAGGCGACAAGCTGTCGCGAGTATTGTATCCCGGTCACATCTGTGTTTATTTGCATGTTCTCATCTCCTGCTTATAATTAATTGTTGGTCATGAAATTACTCCTTTTGAAATGGATACCAAATTTGATTATAATAATCAGTTTTCATTTGATATTAATGTTCCTTTAAGTACAGTGAATTGCACTGCATTTTTAGTGGAAAATCATATAATACAAAAATCTTATAATGTGTTCCACTGGCTACCTAGCATCAGAAGCACACAAAGTTCTTGCAACTTTATGTATGAAGAAGCAGCTTTTCTAATAAAAGTGCTGGGAATAAAAAAAACTTTGTAACATAATATTATTATTATGAGCATTGCGAAAATTATGAACACTGAGCTGCTGGGAAGACTAAAAACACTTTACTATATTTTTCAGCTCTCAAGAAGGATGGGTGAATAGTTGTAGCTTCTTTTTAAAAGTTAACCACATACAGAAAATGGCATCACCTCTTGGAGAAGAATAAGTGTACAAAATAGGACATGACAATTTGTGTATACACAACAATTTTCAAAGAAACACTGTTATTTTTTTCTGGTTGGTTGTGTTTTTTTTTTCCCAAGGGAGGGATTTGACTGAGATGCCATCTCCATTGGATGGCATTTCTTATGGGGATTTTTATTAACGACAAGAAACTAAGGGGGGGCAAAAAAAAGCTTTTTAAAGAATCTTTTCACCTGTGTGAAAGCCATACAAAATAACCAAAGAGAACAAGTCGCATTTTTATGTTGTAGTTCAACTAGCTTTCTGCAGCATGGCTTTTGTAGGCAGCAAAGAACCATTCTGTAAGCAGAGTTAGCCTTTCCACTGCTGTCCTGATACACGGAAATGTGAATTAATTTTTTTTTTGCCCAAATATGCTACATGCAGATTAGTGAATAACCCATTCCATGCCCAGCACATTGTCTAGTACAGAGGGTGAATCGCATGGCTTGGCTTGCACCTGTACAGCTAAACTCTGCTATCCCCAGCACCCACACTGCCCGTAGGGACAGATCCTGCTCACCCCTGCACCGTGCCCAGGCGCTGCGTGGCAGAGCCGGAGCTGCCCCAAGGCTGTGCCAGGGACATGCCAGCAATCCCACAGTACGGACAGCCTCATGCCAGCGCGGCCCCATGTCCTCATCTTCTTTAGTTTACTGGTACGGACATAACTTATGTGCCTCAGAGGCAGCTTAGTTTTTACAGCAGCTGCTCATCTGAAGGTTAGCGAAGAGCTCTCACTGTCACACTGATGTTAGGAGTTAATCCATCATGCATTGTTTGCAACTGATCTAAATGACTGGAGTAACTGGAAGAGGCAGTGATGGAAGCAAAAGGGAAGGACTGCTGGCAGATGTCTACTCAAAAAAAATTTGCCTCTGGATCCCAGCAACATCTGCATGACAAATCTCTTGTTTTCCTCCAATATCTGTCACGTTCACCACCAGCAGCCTGTACTACCTTTAAAGCCCCTTGCAAAACCTGTTGCTGTGTTCCTTTCATCTAGTGTTTCTGCAGCCTCTGCCTCTTTTCCACTGACGCCTCCTCATGCATCTTTAGCCCTACTGATTGTCTCCTTTGTCAGCTATTATTCGTGCCAAAACCAGCCACATCCACGTTAGTAAATTGAACGCTGTTAGGTAGGAAGGTCACCTTGGTAGGAGGGTCTCAGGTGCAGTTTTGGCCATGCCATCTACCACCACCCCAAGCAATCCCTAGGAATGGTTCAGGGATCTGCACAGAGAGATGTCCAGGAGTTACTTCCAGCAGGTGGTTTCAGTGCAGCTTCTATTTCAATGCAGTCTCTATTTTGAAGCAGAAGAGAGCATGACATTACTGACATGGCCAGGCCATGCTGTGCTATTGCACTCCCGTGCGCCAAAACTGGCTCTCCTCCTCTCCAAACACAGGGCTCATCTGTGCCCGTTTTGCATGGAGGGTGCATCCTGGCACTATTTAGACTCTCAGATATGAAGAAAATGTGATCTCAGCGTAATGGTAGTTATGGCATTTAATTCCTTGCTGCAAAATTTTAGGGCTTGAGTTATTGCCAATCTACTCTCCTATTGTGCTTATTCAGTGGACACACTGACAAAAGCCCTCTATCCCATTACAATGGAAGGGAAATGTTTTCTTATCAACACTGGAAACTGGAACCGCTGTAGGTACGATGGAGGAACAAGCTGACCACGAGCTGAGACGGGTGATGCTAAGTGCAACAAGAGATGCCGGGGAAGAGAGCATCGCTGTCAGGACAGCGGCTGCACCGTGCAGCAATGGGTCCCACTCCGTGTCCCGCACTGCCATAGCTGTGCTGATGGAAACGCCTGATGCCCGCCCCACCAGAAGCGCTCTGGCACACAGTGGGGAGCTGTTCTTTCACCCAGCTCCAGCAAAGTACGTGTTATGGACAACACACCAGGGAAATTACTGGGTTTTGCCTGCAGAAAGAATGGTGGCAGAAATAAATATTTTCCCACTATTGTAAAATATTTTCTTTGACATCTTTCAATTTTTCTTTATAAACAACAACAAAACCAAGAAAAAAATTGCCGAGAAGCAGTATCCGAAATTTCCTCCTACATGTTTTCATTAATGAATGTTGTTTTTATCCCAGTTCTCCCTGAACAAAATAAAACCTATTTCTGCAGAAAAAAACATGTTAATAGGGATGTTCTGTCTGCTACAAGAGCAGAGAACCATGGTTTAGTGAGACAGTATGGGATGCAGGAGAGCTATGCGTGCACAGCCCTGTGATGGGTTTGCATGAGGTTTAATCCTGGTTTTTGAAGCTGAATCCTGTCCTGTACAGCGCAGGTGAGCCGGCATGCGAGAGCAAGGCTAATCCTCCTGTAAGCCACTGCCGTGTTGGGAGGATTAATAGTCCCAGGCAGTTTGGCGGCAGTTTGTGAAGCACCCACCAATTTTACACAGCAGGGCCCTGCCAAGCCACATTTGCAAGGACGGTTCATTTTCAGAGGCTCTTTTTTTAAACCAGTTCCAAATTTTTCCAGTTTGAAGTCTGTCCTAGGCTTGCCGGTGTTAAAACACTTTCTCCCCAGCACAGCACTGGGAGAGATAACTGGGCATGGTAGGAAGCAAAGCTGCTGATGGCTTCAGAGGCCTGGAGTCACAATTGTAAGTGATATGAAGTATTTCAGAGGCAGCAACAATAAGGCAATACAGAATCTGGCAATTCACACTTATATCTAATGCTATAGCATCTGATTGAGCTGACAGGGTCAGGAAGACATGTGGCTTTTACACAAGACATTTTTACGTTGTTAGTGGACTGCTTCCAGGAAAGAGACCCTGTTTGGGGCTGGGGGGAAGTGTAATGTTGGGGTTGCTTTTAAAGAGATCCCACATACCTTCTGAGTGCAATAAAACTGCATTACTAATTCCTAAAAGTAATAGGTTACTGAATATCTTTTTAAAAGTTTTCCAGGTTTCCATAAAATTGTTAGTAATGTCGTAATCTGAATCAATATTAATTTCCTGGGAATGTTTTTGTTAGGGTAAAATTTTTTTCTTTTGTACAGGTTGTAAGAATAACTATCCCTGCCCACAAAAACTTTATTAGTGTAGATGAACAAATGACTGCAATGCATAATTTATGTTGTGTATTTATTTATTTCCATTTGTAAATCATCTTGCTATAATTTTTGCTGTTTGCTCTTTGCAATTGTTTTAGCATTTTTAAATTATTACATTTCACCTTGTGGATGAATAAGCAGTTGCTCATAGTAAGAAGTGGATACGTGAATTCAGTGAGCAGGCACCTAAGTCACCCAGTATCTGTTTTGCTCCCAGACTTGAAAATCTCACTTTCAGTAGGGCCTGAACCTAAATAAATTGTGGGTTTGGTATCCTTAGGGTGGCCCAGTTTGGGAGGATGAGGTGTGACAGGTTTGGGATGCTTTAACATCTTTCTCTTTCCCATTTATTTGATGTATTTTTGAGCATAGTAGAGAGACCAGGGTGACAACTCATTGGCAGCAAAGTATTCAGTTCAAAGTAAAGGAGATGCAGGAGACCTTGACATACAGATTTCAGTTTCAGAAGACAGCAGTGGCCCCTCTGTCCCCAGATCGCTTTGGCGTTACTGTGCTGTCACCAGTACCCTGAAGACTGTGGATGAGACCAGGGACCACTGGGTGCTATATAGAGACAAGGCTTGCAAGCCCAAGGCTGTGAATCCTAAGGAGCTTATGGCTAACCCAGAAAAAAACCCCCAACCAAATACATGAAGAGAGCCAGAGGCACAGCAGGATGAGGGATTCAACCACAGACACATGGTGAGCTGGAAGCAGAGGTAAGTAGGAAGTCCAGGTTTCACGCGTGCTACCCCCATGGACCATGCCATGTTGCCTTTCAGGGACTGAAAGCAGTCAGTTGTGCCACATCAAGTTATTTTTTTCCAGTAGGAAGGCTGGAAGGAACCCATCTGGAATCATTGATATGGGCAGGACAGTAATACACCTCATCACCAACACCACCTGTAGAAACAGGTACATCTCAAGAGCCTTCTCAGGATTACCACATCCTCACAACTTCTGTGTGTGCCTTCAGACATGTTTTATCAGTTCCTCTCCTTGGCCACCTGTTCTGGCTGGTTTCGATCTTGAACAAGACCTTAGATCATATCTGCTACTTGAAATAAACTTAACCAAAAATGTGTTTGGGATGGCTGTCAAGACAGTTTCTCAAAAAATGTGAGCTCTTTGCAACTTCTTCCCTATGAAACCATTTCCTCTAACAAAGAGGATTTCAAATACTGATTCTAAACCCCCAGCTAGTTACAGACAGATTTAATGTTGTCGTGTTGCAACTCTTCGGACAGCTCAGAGCCACGGGACAAGGTATAGGAAGAGCTTTGTGCTGCCTGAGAGTGCAGGACTGAGTGATGTGCAGCCCCAGGGAATGTGGCTCTGTTTCTATAACGGCTCTTACTGCAACGAGCTGTGGGGGCTTTTTTCTCCTCTTGTTTTCCCCTTGCAATCATTTTCTCAGCCAATGCTTGTTCCATGTCCTCAGTCTTTCCTGGGGGTCAGGGACCACATGCTGAACAATTTGTCAAGGTCTCCGCTGGGGCTCTCTCTATGTAATCTCCCCTTTGCTCTTCCAAGCCCTGGGAATCGTTCCAGACCCAAGGGACCACCAACCTGGCACTGAGGATTCTCCCTCTAATCACAGCTTCAGAAAATAAGCCTTTACTAATACTCTTCTGTACAGAAATGATAAACCTGGTAAATCCTTTCCCAGTCTTACACACCCATCAGCAGTGTCTGTGCTGTTTTTCTCTCAACTCTTTGCTGAGCATTTTCCTTCTGTACTCGCTGCTACCTCAGGTGTGCCGCTTCCCCACTGGCAATGGTGGCGCTTGGAGGAGGACCCTTCTCCCACCCCACACCTAACACCTCACCCTGGGACCCAGGGAAGATGCTCTAAGCAGACTGCTCCAGCCCTACAGTCAGATGCTGCCTCAGGAAACGTTCAAAGAGAAATGCGAGATGCTCCCCCAGCCCTTGTGGGCAGCTCAGAAATGGAAAGCTTGCTGTAGCCTCCAGCTACCAGCTTCTACTGGGAGCTTATTGCAAACTTGGAGCTTAGAAACCTTAGCATGTCTATACACAGAAAAGGGTAAACTTACGTGTTTTAGTAGCACAAGGAATCCCTGCCCTAATATCTGTATCTTCATCCAGAGACACAACTGTCTTGCTCTGCCGTGGTCGCTAACTGGACTGCATCCAGTAAAGACAGGAAGGTCTTTGAGACCCTCTGAAGGAAGGCATAATACCTCCAAAATTATAACTGAAGCTGCTAAAGCAGGAGGCAGCCACTGGAGCTCTTCCTTCCAGAGAGACCATGCTGGGAGGGCAGTTACATGCCATACTGTGCATCTAGGAAGGTCTCCAGGATTTGAGGTCTTCCAGAGTATGCTGCAGGTTTAAAGCAATAGCGTCAGATTTTAACAGCCTCCAGATTATTTGAAACATGGTAAGTCATATTGCAATTGTTGTCTCTGTCCAGTAAATTATGATGGACATTGCAAAGCAAGCCTGATTCCACAGGACCCCGGTGAAGCTACACCAGTGAAATCCCAAACTACCTATTAAATACTTCCACTAAAGTTTGACTTCCTGCAGCTTCTGTATAACATGCCTCTTCAGGCTTTCAGAAGGACAGTAACATTTTACCTGAAGGTCTGAGGCAGGATTTAAAGTATCACCAGCTATCCAATGTTTAAGAATAAGCATTTAAAAAGATGCCAATGAATAGTACTGTACACATCAATTGTTGTTTTAAAAATCATCCATTCAGCCTCAGCAGTCACAGTAGAAGAACTGGTGCTCATTATTAAGAAAATTAAAGAGGAATGTACTTTCTAATGTTGATCATAATTGTACTAGTCATAGAAAGTGACAGGACTCCTGTGAGCCTGTACTGATGGAGGACACTATTAATTATCACAGTGGAAGGAGGAATGATTTGCCTTTGCCACAAAAACAAACCTCAGTACTTGTTAACTCAGCAAAAGAAAAAGTACTGAGATGTGTTAATTTGTCATATTGGAATGAATCTGGAAGGTCAGAAGAGTGTTTTGATATTTAGGAAATTACAAAGATTAGATTATTTGTGAGATTAGATTGGTCTGACACTGAGGATGTTGATATTAATATGAGCCTCTGTAGTGCTAAAGAAATGTGTTAGAAACCACCCTGAATGATTCAAATGCTTTACAGAATAATTTATTATTGTTATTTGCATGTTAAGGGCACACAGAACCCTTTTTTAAAGGTTTCTGCCTTACTTTAATATTTCACATTTAGATTTGGTCTTCTGTGGGTCACAAAATACAAAAAAATAACAGGAGCCAGGAACATTTTGTGGGTGTTTCTGCGTGGCCAAACCTGTTTCGGTGTGTTTCTGGTAGGCTGTGAACTGTTAACATCCCAATTCCCTTTTCTTGGCAATGCAATATAAGGGATAATGGGAGAAAAATAACAGGAGAAACACTTACGGTCAGCCTGATCCTCCTCTCAGATTACTATCTTGATTACAGTATTCAAGGACTTCCCTGGGCAAGATGTTGCAGAAGGTCTCATTAGTCTAGCAGGGAAAGATACAGGGAAAGATCGGAGATAAAGGAAAGGCTGGAGGGTGCAGTTGAAAGGACACGGGTGTACCAAGTCCAGCACTGCCCAGAAATGCTGCCCTCACCTCGAAGGTGCAGGATGCCCGTAATAAGCCCAGTGTCATCAGGGCGCAGTACTCACTGGGCACAGGCATCCCATGCGCTAGCAGACGTATAACCAGAGGGGTTACTCTACAGTACTGGAGCCATCAGAGCCAGACCCTGCAAGCAAGCTGTCAGCCATAGGCTGAGCACGCCTGAGTAAACTGATGTGCTTGTACACCAACACTGGTCAAGACACAGTGAGTTTTGTTTGGAAGTAGTGCTACTCTACACTGCACTGAATCATCCATGAAAAATAAACCCCGAAAACACAAGAAAATGGAAAAGCAAATTACCAGCTGACAGCAGAAATTAAAATTCTGAAAGGAACGTTCCTTCTGTCCCATCGTCTTTTGAAATTACTCTCAAGACTGCAAAATAAACAAGATAAGCAATAAAATTTGCATTGTACCTCTCCACATGCTGAACTTCAGGAAGGAAGATCTTTGGTCATCCAGCTGTGGGGTGATATGATTTACTCCCATGATTTTCTTTTGGGTTTATAATTTCTCTGCCAGTATTTATTGGCAATAAAGTGGGGATTTTTATTTAAGGCTTCTTGGAAACTCAAGTGATTAAGGTGGTTTGGCAAGATCTCAAATTGTATGAGGCTGAATCAGGACAAACAAGGGGACTTTCATCCTACTGCTGCTGTTGTCACTGGGAGCATTTGGGAGTTGTCTGGTTAGGAGAAAAGTATTTTTAGCAGAACTTTCCTCTATTTCTGGAGGTTTCGAGGGTTTCTCATATAGCAGAATTCACAATGGGGAGAGAAAACTGTTCCAGCAGATTTCTGTAGGATGGTGGCCATTGGCATGAGGCTGGGAACGTCCAATCATTGCAAAGTGAGTCCATCGACCCTCTTCCCAATGTGCAGAACATATTAGTAAAGGTATATTCTGGTTTGATAGGGACTTAGTTAAAAAATAGATTAATTCACCTATTGCTCAGCAAACTACTTACAAGTCCATTTAGAGAGACTATCACAGTTAGAAACTTATGTGGGATATAAAGCAAGGGCTGAAGAACAGTAGAGGTCAGATAAAAGCTTGGCGGGCTCATGAAACACACTATCTTCAAAACAAAAAATAAGACTTGAAATTGTGCAAGAAAAATTTCTATAGGTAACAAAATCACCTATGCAGCCAAAGAATTCACATTGATTTGATCTCTGGTTCATCTGGTAGCTCCAAAATGTAACCATGTGCTGAGACCCCTGGATTTCCAACCAAGCATAACTAAATTTGTGTAATCCTCTGTAGCTTTCAAAGAGGTGACTCCATAAAAGATATGCAAGAGGAATTGTAACTCAGGTAAAATGGAACTAGTCCCATTGCAGAATGGAGTGCTTGGTAGTCTGTGGCTAGATAATAAGGTTACACCAAGTTGAATCAAAATTGTGTTGGTTTGTTAACTTTAACTGCACCTACATGCCTAATAAAATTTTAGTGCTTCTTTAATTTGGAGAAACACTCTGAGCTCTTCATCTCATTAATTTGCACTTACTTTAAATTGCATGACTTACTTTCCATAATGAAAAGAGTCTTATAAGGTGGAAGTCTGTAAATATTTGAACTCCCAGCATCAACTCAAGACACAGAATCAATAAACAGTTGTCTTGTAACCTGATATTGACATTCTGGGAAATGTAATTCGTTCCCATATAGCTGGTCCAGAGTGATGGGACTGGGAGAACTGAAAATACTCCTATAGTAATGAGTCACCCCAGATGCTAGAATAACATCCGAGATTATTGTTAGATGGCTGGCAGCAGAGACATGGCCAAACTGCCAGGGATATTCCTCCAAGAGTTTATTACAGTTTTTTACAATGTAAGAAAAGCCACATGTGAAGAAGCGTGGAGTATGAGAAAGAAAGTCTTTCTGGTTCATGAAAGACTGGCTCTAGAGATACAGTTTTACAGCAGTACTGACGCAGAACCAGATTAGCTAGGAAGGAGAACTGGAGAGAAATCTCAGTACCTCTTTGTAAACCAATGGGTATATCACACAGGAGACTCAAGATCAAGGCAGAATGTACCAGCATTCCTTCTCAGCGAAGGCCAGGCTCCATTTCTGCTGCCTGTAAAGAAAAATGTCTATGAAATTCAAAGGATGGAGGTAGAAACTTAGGGAATGCTGATGGAAGATTTAAAAAAAGATTTTGTTTGTATGGCTATGAATCTGCACTGAACAAAAATCCTCAGTCACTCGTGTTTTCAGGGCCTGGATGATAAAATATAATTGAGGTTATAGCTATGCAATTGGCATACTCTGCCCCTCAGCCAGAGCATGGCTCTCATGCGAGGTCTGTGAGTGCTCGAGCCTGTCAGTGAGTGCCCATGCGAACAGCATCTTTCCACGTTTGAAGGGTCTTTGTTTTACAGGAAACCCAGTTTATTGCCTTTTTTTGTTTTGCAGTGGCACAGTTGCTCAGTCATTGCTCGGCCACCCACCTGCCCTGCGGATAATGAAGCATCTTGGAGAAACCTCTCTGAGCAGTGAAGAGCAGCCCAAAGAGGACTTAGAAATGCATCCAGAGGCTCATTCACAGTTAGGTCTTGAAAATCAGGCAGAAGGCCTTAAGGTTATGTTTTTTTCCAATATCTCCAGTGCTTCCTGGCTCTTTTGAGACAAAAATGCTCAGGGTGGATGAACCTATCTATCTTGCCAAATTTTAATAATCCTCAGAGATAAAGATTCACAACTCAAAATTTGACTTGATGCTGTCTTCATCCCCATTTCACTTAGCAGAAAACACAGGAAAAGGAGGCAAAAAGAAAAGTATATTTCTAATATGAAAATTTGTGTGCATACTGCATCCAGGCTTAACCACTCATAGCAGCTAAACATTCAAGTGCAATCTTTTTTTTCTGTTAAGAATTTTCTTTTGGATCAAGTGGAATGAGACATTGGGGAAACCACAGCACTTTGGCTCGTAACAGCCTATAATTTCATTTTCTCTTAACAGCCAGATGATTATTCTTTTTTGCTTCATTAACTGTGGCCCACCAAGGGCACTTGAAAGACTTAGTAAACCTGCAGAGAAAGGCTTTTTAACATGCCTTGAGCAAATGACATTTGCCCTTTAAAAATCATCTGCAGTGGATGGAGAGGGGAGCTAAAATTACTTTCCAGAAGGAATGATGGGTATGAGCACTGGTACTGTTTCTGTGTATGTGTGTGTGTATGTATCTGTCCGGTTCCCTTAAACAGAGCTCACTTTGAGGAGAAAGAGGGAATTTAATAAAGAGTGGCAGAAAGCAAAAGATCAGTGTCTTTCTTCTTCCCCTTTCAGCATGTACAATTTGTCTTTCCAGAGCATGGTTCCCCTGAATAAAAGAAGAGTTAGAAACACTTCTTTGCAGCAAGAAACCCTCGCCAAGAGCAATCATGAACCCTCACTGAAGAGGCCAAAAATTGCAACCAGAAGCAGGTTAGTTGATGCTTCGGCTCCTGTCCTTGGTCTGAGCGGCTGTGGTGCCAGGAACCGTGCCACGGGCTGCCGAGACAGCCCCAGCAGCCCTGCCAGGGAGCGTTTTACTCCTTCAGCAAAGTTATCTGACTCTGTGACTCCTGGGGAGAAAAGTCCTGCCAGCCTCCCCGTGGGGCCTGCGAGGGGAAAGGGAGAGGCTGGGCAGTCACCCCTGCTCCCCCCACCCCAGCTGAGAGGGGAATCACTGCTTCGTCTTACTCTCCATATTGATGACCCTGATATTTTAGGATGAAGCATACACTATTCCTTCTGAAATACCTTCCTCCTTCCAGAGAAGCAGTTTTTCCACCTTCTAGGCACAGCTGGTTTCTTCAAAGTCTGACTACAGCATGTTTTTAAAGCAATAATTGTGGTGTTTAGTAGGAGTATTCTATTAAATCTCAGAATGAAAGTGCAAGTCCAAAAACAATAATGATAATAGTGAGAATAATAATACAAACCACAACGGGAATGCAGCCGTCCTGGAGCTGACAGGTAATTTAGGGAAGCTGACTGCCTGCTCTCGTGAAGTGAGCACTACGGTCCAGGAATCACATTTATCTGGATCTGAGCAGAGGCTGTGACGCAAAGCTCTTCCATGCCGTAAGATACACATGTAGTACTTCATCTCTCATTTGCGTTACACCTGTGATGACAGTTGTAAAGACTGACAAGCTTCAAGTAGGTAACACAGAAGTTTGCTGCTACAGCAGAAATTCAGGCAACGCTAACATGGATGCAACCACGTTAAAGTCAGAAGAAACGTTACATTTCCTCTTTGCTTGTTTTCGTCTTTCCTTTTGCCTTGCATAGGTGCTAAGACCTGGTGCGTCTACAAGCCTGAGCTCTCTGGGTAACGGGTTTTTTTATTATTATTTGTAATACAGCAATTATATCTACACAAAAACATTGTGAGAGAGAAAAGCCTTAATCAGACAAGGCAGAGAGAGGGAAGGGAAGATGATGCCAAAGATTAGATGACCTTGTGAGGCCCCTTCCAACCTGAATAATCCTGTGATCCCATAAAGTCAAGCCACCATCATTTTATAGAAGTCAAGCTGAGGAAGCGCAAGAGCTGAGAGAACACACTGCCCTCAGGCATCGTGGCAGCACCAGAAACCCACACTGGTTTGTGTTCATCTTTCTCCTGTTTCACAGTCATCGTTCCCTCTTGCTTTTTGATCTGCCTCCTTTCAGCCTTCCACTCTTTTAACCTCACTAATCCATATTCCCCACCTTCACCTGCCATCCACTCCAAAAGCTGCTCTCACCAATATTTCTAAGCGTTAGTCCCTTCTCCCACATCACCTCTCTCACCTTAATAAGTGCTTTTACAGAAGTGCTACTGTGAAAGGTGCGTCCTCCCTTTCTCCTTCAACGCTGCAGAGTAACCACTGACCCTGCAGCCTCTTCATCCCTCATCAGTGCTCTTCTCTCCATTGATCCCACCCACACTGCTGGTGCTTTTCCTGCGGCTGCCCTCCTGCCTTCTGTTCCTGCTGGGAAAAGGAGCGTGGTCGGTGAGCAGAGCAGGGCCCTTCTGCTACCCCTTAAACCTAGTGGGTGATTGCAGGCTCTGCGCAGGCTAAATCTGCCAGCAAAACAAGTCAGAAACTCCCTCAAGCAACTAAGGAGGAGGCAAGAGTCATCCCATAAGCAAGGGACAGAAACAGCCCGCTAAATGATATTTTCGAGACCATTTACACCTGGCCCTTTATGGTTTGTGGTAAAAACAGACACTTGGAATATTCCAGTAGAATAAAATTAGCAGGGATGTGATTACCAGACATGCAGGTCTCTCTCTAGATCTTGTCTGTAATGCTGGCTCATTAACCTGCTGTTTTATTAAAGACTCATTTAAAGGCCCTGAGACAGTTTCATGTCATGTGTTTTCTAGTATAAAATGTTCAGGGTATGAATGTGTATTGTTCAGTATTTTGGGAACTTATGTATATTTATGTCACCAACACATGACTTTTAAATTTCCTAATTCACTAGAAAGCCCACTTCCAGCACCTCCACAACACACTAGGAAACTAAAAATCAGAGCAGCTGGAAATCAAAGGCAGACATTCATTCATTCATTCATTCATTCATTCCTTCCTTCCTTCCTTCCTCTGCAGCTTGTGCTTTCTTGCACCGCGCGGAGATGGATGGGCGGCCGTCGGCTCCCCTCTGCTGGCTGGTACCCGGACACGGCTCGGAGCCGCGGCCGGACCTCCCCAGGGGCTGTTATCCACCAGCTGAAAAGCAACAAGGGCCCAAACTGCTAATAATCATGAAACGATGTTTGTCCAGGCAGGTGATCAGCACTTGCACGACTCTGTGCAAGGGCAAGCGCACCTGAAAGCAATTTTCATAAATGCTTTACGCAGAGACCGATGGCTCATTGCAGGGGGACTGGCTGTACTGCCTGGGGTCAGGAGGTCTTGACCTTCCCGTTGTAAACACCAGGTTTGATGTGATTAGAGATATTGTGATTACAAATTTCTGTGATTATAAATTCTGTGATTATAAACTTTAATCATTATGCCCGAGAATTTCCCTGACAGATCTCTACCTCAGACCAATTCTTTTTAACTTTCTACCAGAACAGCTCAGCAATTTCTGAAAACTAATTTAGGGAAGAGCAGAATTTTTTTTTTTTTCCTTCATATTATTTGCTCGTTGGTTTGTTTTTTCACAACATTTTCCAGCAGAAACTTGAAATTTGGCAGCATGTGTTCAGGAAACGCTTTATACCAGCAGCTAGAAAGTACATAGCCAAGTTATAAAACTCAGAATCAAAAAATGCCTCTCCATCCACAAGCAGAAAGAGACTTGGGAGTTTGGCAGCAAACCTCTACAAAGAGCCTGTCTGTGCTGAGTACACTGCTGTTTTTAGCCCGTCTGTGAGATTGCACATCCAGCACCTTGTCAAAACACTGCCCAAAACGAGCTAGTAACACCCTTCCTACTGACGACAGCAGCTCAACGGCCCCGCTGGGAGAATACATGGCAGCAACCCTCCTACCCAGCGAAGCTCCATGTGCTGTCAGCAGGTGCTCCCCCGACAAGGAGCCCAGGATTGCTCTCAGATTGTGTCTTGAAAACAGGGCAGCACGTTCAAGGCTTGATTGTGTCTTTAAGCAACAAGTACAACTCAATCGTGCTTTTCTTTTACGTTGTCTGGTTAGGGATTTGATTTTTTTTTTTTCTGATGACAGGAATTCTGCTACTGACTTGAAGAGAACAGGGCATGACTTTCTAATAACGAAAGTGCTTAAACTCCACTGTGTATGCAGGGCATTTCTTCCTAAGTACAGGAGGTCTGGTTTGAGTCAATTCTGATAGCACAGAATTAAAGAAGTCTTATTTACCTGGCTCAATGCCGAGAAAGGAAGCTGCTTACCATTATTCATATTACTACTATTATTTGTATTAAATTATGTATGCCCCGAATAATAGACTCTTAACTGCGGATAAGGGCGTCTTCCAGAGGTACACAGATGCAGTCCTGAGCCACGAGTGTGTCTGCCCAGCCGTAACACATCACCTTGCAGAACAGGAGTAGCCAAAGAGCTGTCCCACATACCGGGAACAGGGTCTCTCAGAGCAGCTTTCTACCTCGGGGACCAGACACTGCCCCTTTGGCAGAGCTTTGCAGCCCAGGAACACACTTGTGACCTTCTTGCACCTGAACTAGCTGCTGGGGTCTGCCTGAAAGGTATCCCCGATGCTCAGTGAGCATCTTCTCAATGGGAGCCCAAATCTACAAGAGCAACAGCATGCAGGCACGAAACTCGGGGCTTCTCATATACCCAAAGGGAAAGGAAAAAAAAGGCTGTCTTGGTCCTGGAATCTCCTTGGACTTTGGTCAAAACCTGGTTTGTTTCAACATTTTTTTGTGCAATATGGGAGCATTCATGCATAATGCATGTGTCCAGATGTATTCCTAAAACGCGTATGTGTTCAATTACACATACTGAGTAAATGACATTTTTAAAAAATCCTTAATGTTTTGACAAGCAGAGAGTTTTATTCTATTGAAATTGTAAAGAACTTTCATTTCACCACTTGCCTGAACACAAAAGAGGGCTAATATTATGTACAAGGAAACAAGGAGAGAAAACAAAAATAGTACAAAATGCTGGGGTGATCAGGTTTATGTAAATTCATAACTAAGCTACAAATCAGCCACCAACATAAAAGCACACAGAAATGCAATGATAAATGGCTGACCACTTTGCTTGCTGTGTCAGTCACCCAATTACGATCCTGTTAGCAATTACAGGCAAAATACACACTACAGCCATAACAAGTGGCGCTGTTGATTGATAAGATGGTATGTCTCAACAGAGAGACACTTTGCATAGCAAACAGAAAATAATAGGAAAATGGTATATGGGGAGAATATTCTATATACTGTCATAACTGCCTCTAATGATAGATCTTGCCGTAATTTCAGATCCAATTTCACCAGCCACTGACTTCAGCCTCATGGCTGATTATTTGCTCGATGTGTTACGTGATGCAAAAGTCCATTTGCAGTAAGTGTGTAGTTCCATCCTCCCCTGCACGCTCAGCGGTGGGTACAGATCCCTTGTGAAGAGACTTAAACCAGCATGGGAGGAGGAGAGGCTGAAATAATTTGAAAACCACTTCCACCACCCTAAGTGCCTCTCAGGACTAGCAGATACTGTTGTGATGTGAAAACCATTTGGCTATCTTTAGGGACTTTCCTTCAGCAGTGAAAGATTTCTCAAGATGTTTTTTGAAGATCTGATGAAATTTTACTGGGAGAGGATTTACAGCAGGGAGATCGGCCAGTGGGGGCCACCTCGTTTCTTCTGCTGATCATACGATACAGTAAGAATGATGTTTTCTGTTCTTCCAAACACCTACTTAAAAATGGTTTCTTTTCACTTTCATCAAATCTCCATCAAGACAAGAGACCCAAAAGCTGTCTTGGACACAAACCTGGGCTGTTCATATACCTGTTACCGGGATGACTATTCACAGGCTTTGAGAGGACAGCTCTCTTTCACGCTTTCCTGGGGCTGTCAGACATAATTTCCAAACACCAGAGCCACTCAACACCCCAACTGTTACTCTGCAAAAGGACATTTAAAAATAGGGCTGTAATAATTTTACTTAAGTTATATCTTGCACTCGCCCTCAGTAGGAAGGAGAATAATTGAAACATTATTAAGAAAAACTCATTACAAGCTAGCTGCGGGCTGCCAATCAGGCAGGGAGGTGTTATCATTTCTTCCTCGCATACTATTAAACCTACTTGAGAAAATTCTTCCAAAAATGAGGCGGAAACCTGCCTTTTCCATTAGCTTTAGGAAATGGTAGACAAACACATGCACACAAAATCAACTGCTTGTGTGTCCACCTCTCAGCTTTCACTAAAGCCTCCCAAGTGCTAGGACTTGCCTTGCACTCACCACCCTGAATAAATTCAAACTGGCTTTTTTGTCCTGCAATTCTGAACAGAAGTTGCAGACCAGCCAGGGGTATGCTACACTTGTCAACGCCACGCACAGGCCAGTTCTCCTGACCTGAGACCTGCCTCCCCAGTCCCAGCCTCCCAGGACAGCTGCATTTCCTTGGGGAGACCCTGATTGCCCATCATCCAAGGGCAACAGGGGACACAGAGACTTCGAAGGTGAACATGAGAACTTGAGGGAAGGAATACCCCTGGGTTGCATGGTCCAAAAGACCAAAAACATCTCTAGCCCCACAGCTAAAGCCCAAATCTCATATTTTGCTTAGTTTCCCCTACAAAATAAACTCCTTCTTTCTGGCCTTCCTGTACTTTTATTTATACACAAATAATAAGACTCAAGAAGAAGTATCTTTTCTCTGTATCTACAACTCAGTAGAGGTTCTCAGGTGCAGGGCCACAGGCTGCTGCTACGAGAGGCTGCAGAAATAGCATGGGACGTGTTTGCAGCCACTCTAGTTTAGGTTCATTTTAGTCATCACTCCCTGTTTATCTGTACTTTGTTTTCTGGATGAAAAAATATGATTGCATCGATCATGGAGATACTGCTGCTTCAAGCCCAGAGCACCCCTTCTCAAAGGACAGAAAAGGACCAGGAAAAAAAATCATATTGAAATTTCAACTCCAGGATCTGCCAGATGGGCGGCTTCCCCCCATTCCCCTGCTCCTCCACAGAGCCCCAAAGACCCCACTCCCTCTGGGACTCTGACAGAGAAGAGGAGGAGGAAGAGGAGGAGGAGGAGGGGTAGGGGGAAGAGAGGAAGGAGAAGGAAGCCTTCTGCCACCTGTTCAGCCACTGGTTTCACAGGGAGAGGGGATGAAGCGTCCTTCTGGCTTACCTCTCCCCTCCTGCTACTGCCATCCCAGAGCTGTTTATCCTCCAGCAGGTCCCTGCTGCTGTCCTCCCTGTCCCGCGTTGCCTAAAATCCATCCAAGAGACATCGCTGTGTCATTTCCCAAGGCTGCCAAGCAAACCCGCTCCAGCCTGTGGTGAGAAACAAAGGGCTCCAAAGAGCTCCTGCTCCTCCCTGAACACAGCTCCCCGCAGCGTGCACGCCACCGGCCATCAGCGAGACCTTCTCACTTACCTTAAAATTGACAAGGACTAATTTTCCTGGACTTGGCAGCCCGTTTTTTTCTCATTTCAATCTGCATCAAATAGACTTTTCAAGAAAAGGCAAAGGAAAGCATTCATATGCATGACTACGATTATTTAATGTGCTTGTTCCATTTCTTTCAGTGTAGCTTTTTTTATATAGTTTTTATGCCTAGATTTCTGCATGGATAAACCAGCTGATTTTGACAGTGGTATGTGTGACACCAGATATCAGCTCAGTGAAGAGAAAATAATTATAACAGCTGATGCTGTTTGTGAGAGTTTGTTAAGAAGATCAATAAGGACAGTAGCACTTTGACTTTTCTTAGTATGGTTTCTCTGGCAACCAAGGGAAATAACATAGGTAAAATTATAGTCCCATCATGCGCCATGTGCTGACAGTACATAATATATAATTGCATGCTTCCCACCAGAAAGCTTACTTAGTATAATCCTATACAATCTTTTCTCTCGCACTGTTTTAGGCGTTTCATCATTTCCACAGCTTGCAAAGCCCTGAAAAATTAAAGAAGAAAACAAAACCCCTTGAGTTGGTTTTGCTATTGCCCAGCTTTGAGAGCTTATGACAGGACTAATTTAGTTTGTCTGGCAGCAATAATCCTAGATTATTCAAAATGAAGAAGTGGGTGTGTAAATCATGCAGTCTTTCTAGAGACTTCGTTTCGCAGTTTGCCAGAATCCTCATCCTCCTGGAGAGTGAACTTCAATACTTCTAGCACATCTTTACTTCTGAAAACACCTGACATCATAGGCTACTGATTTCGAAGAAGAGGTGCTGGGCCAGCATCTTTCTTTCAGCATGCACTTTCCAATAGCTTGTGTACAGCAGTTTGTCAACCCCATGTGTCTGCCTGTCTGTGTTTTGAGTTGTATTCATCTCACAATTCAAGAACACCCTGGGCTTGCAGAGGGTACTCAGGGTTATGTGGAGAAGCATCAACACTTTGATGTGATATTTCTACCCCTGCGACATTTGTTAACCAAAGGGAAGGCTGCTGGGCATACAGCATAGCCTGTCCTAGCATTTAAAATGAGAGGAGCTGGATAAAGCAATGTAAAAAGTGGCAGAACCAGCTTCTAACTTGCAGAAGAAGAAGCCAGGATTCGAAGCTCTTGCCCTTCCCCTCTGCTGTAGCTCCCCAGCCCCCGTACACAGTCCTTGCCTTGCCTCTGCCCCACTCAGTACTTTGCTAGTGGGACACCAGGGTTCCTCCAAGATGACTGTTTTGGAACCCAAAATAAGTTCAGCTCCTAAACCTGCAAACAAGCCTCTGTCGAAATAAGCCGCCTAATTAATTAAGCTTTTTGCAGGGTTCTCTGTGAGCCGAAGAACATGTCAAACCTAATGAAACTGCCATTGCATTATGGAAGTCAAATGCAAACTCTTGCTGAGGCCAATGGCACAGCATCAGGAGCTGAACTGTAGCCACCTACCTCTGGATATTAGTTTACGACATCTGAAGAAAGAAGTAGATAACGGCAAAATGAAGATAAACTTGCTGTAAGCAGAAGATTACCTCTATAGAAGGTAGATACTCTGGAGGTGAGCATGTCTCTGTGGAACGGGAAATGATGGGAAGAGGAGCAATTAACAGCTTTGGGTACCGCAAAATACTTGTAAAAACCTTTAGGGCTTTTTTGCCTCCAGTGCCAAAAGGGGTTCAATTAATCACTTAACACTGGGACCCAAACGAATCCTGGTGCTCTGCAACAAGGTTCCATGTGCATTTCTGGGGATGGCCCTGGCACAAGGCGAGGGCAAGGCTGTCTCCTGCGAGAAGTCCACCAGCAGCAGCCGCCGGGCCCGGGCTGAGTTAACGCACCTGGCTGGGTCACAGCAGGAGGCTGTGCTAAGCCAAACACAGGTGGGACCCGCTCATCTGTCCGTAAAATACCTTGCCGACACCGCCTGCCTACAGCTTCACTGCCTATACTCGGGGATGTTTTTCACAAGTTAAACATAGTGCAGTCATTGGAAAAATCACTTAAAAAGGAAAATTAAAAGGGTTGGCCTCTACCTTCCTTTGGCCCCTCTGCAAGATGGGAGGCTAAAGCGTGAATAGGAGGCAGTACTGGTGATAGAAGCAACCAACCGCTTTTAAACCCTGTCCTTGTCGCCTATCCTCATCTTCTTCTCCGTTGCAGAAAGCTCCTGTTCAGGTTTCCTGGACATCTATTTTCAGTGAGGACACACATCACATGGCTGTGCTCAAGACAGGCTAACCCTGGTCATCGAAGAGAGAGCTTTGTTTTGTACTGTATCTTCCACGTTGGTTTTTTGTTCTTGTCAGAATATTTATTTGCAGATCCATTTCTCAGGTAAATGCTTTTGAGATACTGCCTCAGCTGTAACATCCAGAAGTTGAGTTTTAATAAAGCAGCTCCCTTTTTCTTCATTTAGAGATCTTGTAACCTCTAAAGAAGCAAGCACATCTATTGCTTTAATACGCTTCATTAATCCAGTCTCCATTTTGCTTTTAGCAGAGAGCACTTCAGATGTCTTTGCGATGTTCCACATTTGTTTTCTCTCTTCTTGTTCTGTTTGTTTTCTAGTGACAGAAATTAGAAATACAAGCATCAGCAGGATTGCTCTATTGACTGAGGATCAATACTAGATTGCTTTTCTCCCCTCACAGCTGACAGCTCCATCCTCCTCTGACTTCAGAAATATTCATCAGAGTTACAGTCATTTTACAGACTTTTTATCTAAACACTATCATGAACGGCTTAGCAGACACAATGCTTTCCATATATCACCTCCTTTAATGCTGCCTTTTTTTCCCTGATGGAGAGACACAGAGATGGCTGATAGTGACTTTCTGGGGAAAGTTACAGCCATAATTCAAACGAGCAGAGGCTTAATGTCATCCACAAGTTGCAACAGACTTAAAATAGCAGAAAAACCTTTATACTACAAAGCTATGGATTTCTTTTTCAGTGTAAACTGCTCCTGAGGTTTGGTGTCTTTATTTCCAACATTAAAAAGCTGCATGTTGCCAAAGTGAAAGACACACAGCGGTTCAGAAGGCAGCTGGGCTTTGGTTGAAAATATCGAAGACTGACAGCACAGGTTATGGCACTCCCTAGTCCGGAGCTGCTGCCGGCTGTGCGCCATAGCAGGGCACGTTCTTCCAGAGCTAGCGGTTTCTATAGCAGCGAGTGCTATATAAAAAGCTTGACTTTTCCTTCACCTAGGTAATCTTTACATGATGCAAGGAAGCTGGGAGAGAAGAGGCACAAACCTGCATCTGTGCATGTTGCAGGCGGGCTCTGAGCAAGCATCGCACTGGAGGCTCCGTGGCAGATCAGCTACCTCTGGATTTCAAGACTCATTATCCACTGATGTTCTGTAGCTATTATTTTTTCCTCACCATTTCTATCATCAGGTAGGAGGCACCCTGAGGATTTCCCAATTTCCCGGCCATTCCACATTTCCTCAGCTCCCTGTGCTGATGGGGGCTGCTCCCGGTGCTCATACCCGCAGGCATGCCCCCCACCATGGGTGCCACACACCACACCCCCCAAAATATTCATCAGTACCACCCCTGCTGCAACATTACCCCAACACCTCCACACCTGCCTCCCACCACCCATGTCATACCTCACCCTGCGGCTCCCCCCAGGCTCTCCAGCCCTCCCCAGGACTGCCCCATACTCTGCCCCATAGGATTCCCACCTCTCCAGTACCAGCCAGCCAACACCCCCAGTCTGCACAGAGATACACTGTGCCCACCACCCCCAGCCTAAAAAGTGACCCCACTCTGCTGAGCTCATTAGGATGTACAAATATTGGGTATCCTGTATCTGGTGGCCCGTGGTTCCTATGTACATAGTCCCTCTGCTCTATATGCTGTTCAGAATGAATTCAAGGGTTGCACCTGACCCTTAGTTCTTCACCCCAATACAGAAGAGATAAAGTAATACTCTACAAGCTGCATTTCATCTGGTTCATTTGAGGATCATAGATGTCAGATTTGCTACTTAGATGGTATTTTTAAATTCCGACCATGCAATGGCACATTGCCACATTTAGCACGTTACTTAAGAATACCAAACAGCGTTGCAACACAGCTTCTTGTGCTAAAGCAACCATTTTTTGAACAGTGAACCCAGCTTACAACCACTGGACCTGTTGGTTGGCCCAGTTTTGGTTGGGAGTATGCATGCTTCATTTGTCCAGAGATATCATCAGAAGCTGTGCCATCAGATGACCAGATGATACCACATTTGTAATTAAATTAAATCACAGATATCCCACAGTACACAAAGACATGAGCAAGAACCAGATCAGAAACACATCACCACATAGCTAACCCTGCCCTGCCTCCTAATTAAAACCCACGAGGGCCTCACCAGATACAATATCCTCCAAAATGGTGACTCCATCCCAGACTGACCCTTCCCCTGACCATGCTTTCTGCATCACTGGCCAAGTATAAAGGCAAGCCAGCTGAAGGACCAACATGTATATAGGGGTGAAATCGCTAAGGAATGCTTACACTTTGCAATAAAATCTCGCTAATTTGCATAGTAAAAAAACCCGAACAAACAAACCAAAGCACTGCTAGCAACAGTGTCTTAGTATCACTTGCAGAAAGCAAAAAATGCCCTTTCCTGGCATATCCTTTAAAGGCCTCAAAGACCCCCGCAGCTAGGATTTTCAGAGGCACATAACTTATTCCATGAGCTTTTCTCGAGCAAAATGTCCGGTTCAGTCAATAGAAGTTTTGCTTGAGTGAAAGCTTCTTCTTTAGCCAAAAGGTGAGGAAATTATAAACCGACAGGTTTGGGGTTTCAAAACATAAACAGAGTTGCTCCCATAAACAAAGAGAGTTTTAATATTGATTTTAATGGGAGAACTCATATTCTGCTGAGTGCTTACATGGATCTCTCCCTCAAAACTGTCATGCACTTTCTTGTACAATAAGTAAGTCAAAAAATAATACCCTCTTCCCTACTGAGTAGCTGTGATGTATTATTTACTGGCAGCTTTTAAAAAATAAAATTATCCACCATTTAAACATTGAGTGTAAATTTTTCTTCAACTTATCTGCATTAATCCTTTTGTTATTAAACCAATTAGCATACTGGTTTAGAAAATTCCTCAGGACATAAATTTCCACAGCACAAACGTTTATTTGAACTGTAAACAGAAGCTGAGGGTTGCTATGGTGTGATCTTTTGCTCAAAGTCTATTTACTTCTCCCCACTAACAACAGTACCAATAGTGGAGTCCGTAAAACAGAAAGTATAAAGTAAAGCAGCCATCACACACCATGGCGCTGAGAAGTCCTTATTTTAAGGAAATGAATTTGAACGTTCACCATAAACAAAGGTATGTAGAAAAGCAAGATAAACTTTTTATTTTTTAGGTTAAAAACAGTATTTTAATCTGTATTTTGTGATAAAAGCTTTAAAAAGAAGCAGCCGTTTGAGGAGTCTGCTTTGATTGTTGCTGTTTTCTAGTCCTCTTGCAAAATCGTAGGTTTGTGCAACTTAAGGTATGAAGCATAGGTGAATATTCACATTACGGCAAGTTAATGAGTCCCTGGAGGAATGGAAACAGGCAAAGAGCAAAGAGATACAGCACAGAGATGTTGTCCCTAAATTAGCCTTTTGCAAGAGTATGGTACCATTTTACCTACGGAGCTAGTGCAGGCTATTTCCAAAATGGATATTCTCATTCACCAGCAAAACTTCTAGCTCCGGTGAACTGCTCTCCTACTGGAACTACAAGTGTAATAAAGTTTCTGCTTTTTATTTTATGCTAATGGCATAGGTGGTTTTCATAATCAGACTTGCAAAAAAGACAGTCCAAATACATCCTTAATCCTCCAGTTGTCAGGTTCAAGTATATAAACAAAACTCTTACAAAAGAAGAATGGCTGGTATTAAGAATATAAAACGTATCAAATAGAGGAGAAAAACCACATACTTTCCTCTAACACAAAACTAGAAATTTAAATTATTTCTTCTATAAAGTCCCACCCAAATTCTCTCTTTACTCCTAGCGAAGTCCCTTTTTAAACAGCAAATCAGTAACAGAAAATATCATGCAATATCATGCAGACACTTAATAATAAACTTCTTCCACTAAGCTGGGGAATGCTTCCGATTCCCACCCAGAGAGTGGGGCCAGGCACTATTTTCCTAGTGTAGGTGTAGTTATACCTTTCTCTTATGTTAAGAAATCTCATTTTCAACATCTGCATGTAGGACTCCATAAGGGTATCTCCACTGTCCTTAGAGGTAATGGAGGTCTAGGGAACATGTCTACAATAGCAGGTAGCGTGGATCTGTGGAGTGAAGCCAACTGATGTCAAGGACTCACAAAGACGTTTAATGCACCCTGCGGGCCAGGGGCTGCCTGCTCTTTCCTGGTCTGCAGCATTAATGCCCGTGAGCAGCTGGAGAGCGGCTGCAGCTCGCCTTCTCCAGCAGCAACCCAGGAGTCCCCATAGCCTACATGTTCCAAGACCCAAAATATAGTAAGCGGAGATGACTGGGAGATTTGCTTGAAAAACACTCTTAACTGGATGTCAGATATGAATATTGATGCACTCATAGTCATCCAGTGCAATCTGACAGCCAGATGTTCCTGCCTTTCCCTCCTGCTGTCGTAGAGACATAGGTCTCTTGCAGGTTTGCTATGGATCTGCTGGTCCTGCATGGATTTCTCAAGTATCCTAGGACTTCTAAATGGCAGTAGATGCCTTTGTGTGTGACTAACTCAACTGACCCAACTAATTCTGCACAGGTTAGTCAATCTTAAAACAATTTAGAATACGTTTAAAGGATCCTCAGCACGCACAGCAGACAAGAACCAAGATTTGCAGAATGCTCTTTTCATGGTTTAAACTACCAATGACCTGGAATGCTGCAGCAGATCATCAAGAACGAAAAAATACATACGAATATCCCTACTTTGGTTGCTGTCTTTTCCACTCTTTTAAAAACGTACAGAAGCCTTGAGTAGTCTGCCCAGAAACCAAGGATGCGGGTAGCCCAATATCCCAGAGCTTTGAGATTCCTGCTGTTCAGCAGCAGGAATGCTGGAAGCTGTAAGAGACCTCACCTGACATGGGGTGCTCCATGCTGTCAGGCTGCTGGCTTTACTCTGCTCTCTGTCCTGGGACTCCAGATCCTGGAAGCATTTTGGAAACCCTGCTTCTTATTCATCAAAGATTCACTGATCTCTTTATATTTCAAGATGAAATATTTCAGGTTGAACAGGTCAACAATTTTCCACAATCTCAGTTTTGCTGAAAAGTTTTTTATGATGTCTGCGTGGAAGAGGCTGGTAGGTGCACTTATGTCAGCGCTGTGATCGAAGCTGGATTTTTAAAGAGAGATACATAATCCTCATACTGCATGTGTGTAGATTATGTGGATAATTCACATAAAAAGGATCAGGTCTTGCCCTTTTCTCGTGAAGTGGTCAGTTGTAAGAAAGTACGATTTTATCCTGATTCTGCAACTGTATTCTTAATTGCATAGCTGCCTACTGCTTTCAAAGCTTTCTAAACTTAAGCAGTAACCTAAGGAAAAGGTTTCCTAAAAACTGGGACCTGTCCTGAAAACTGGAATATAGCCCATACTAAAAGCCAAGCTCTCATTCTCTTCATTAAACCGTAACAGGATCTTTAATGAAGCATCTGGTACAATGAAAGTCCGGTCTGAAAGCTGTTCACAGCCCGTTTGGCTGCTCTGGCCGCAAGGTCTAAGGCTGCAGCTGTTTTCCTTTCGTTTTTGCCTTCCTGTTTGAGTATTCGCATGTGAACTGTTGCACAATTGAGCTAAAAATACAAAGCTGCAAACACATCCAGGAAGATTTCACATTGTTCTGGCTGTCCATTTCTTCAGGGAGCAAAAGTTTCCAGCTCCATAGCAAAACAAAGAAGCTCTCTACAACCATAGAAGGAATAAGGCTGAACTGAACTACAGAACACTGCAGGTGATCCAAGAAAAAAATGGCAAAACAGACTGTGCTTTCCCATTATACTCTGTTACTTTCCTTTCTAGGTCTCATGGAGCATGTGTCTCATTGGGCATGGGGGTATGTGGTCAAATCAGGCAGAGATTGAGAATGGAATGAGTTAGGCAAACGTCTGACAAATCTGTGTAACACAGGCAATGCGACCAGTGATCAAATCCTGCTCAGCCTGGAGCAGAGAAGGCTGGGGGGAGACCCAAGAGCAGTCTGCCAGTACCTGCAAGGTTACTGGGAAGACACAGCCAGGCTGCTTACAGCAGTGCCCGGTGGGAGGACAAAATAAAGTGGGCAAAAGTTGAAACAAGAAAGGTTCTGACTGTATATAAGGCAAAACTTCTTCATCATGAGGACAGCCAAGCGGTGAAACTCATTACCCAAAGAGGTTGTGCAGCCTCCATCCTTGGAGGCTTTCAAGACCAATGGCATAAAGCCCTAGACAGCTGGTGTGATATCATAGCTGACCCTGCTCTGAGGAGCAGGTTAGGCTAGAGACCTCCTGAGGTCCCTTCGGACCTGAATTCTCCTATGATCTCAGGAAACTTGCCACCAGATTCTAGCATTTCAAAGAAAAGGCTATACACAAAACCCCCTACATCCAGTTATGGGTACATCCTGCCTTTAGGAAGAATTTCCTTCTAATCCCCAACAGTCAGAGTTGGCCAAACATCAGCCTGAAGTGTGATTTAACACTACCTTCTACATTTAAGAAGGAAACCTACACTAATAGAAAGCTGCAATGAAAATGCTAAAAGCTTTGCTGAAAAACAGATAAAGCTTGTGATTGACATGTTCAGACAAGGCTTCCCAATTTTAGACTCTGGCACTTATCTTGAAAAAAACTAAAAGGAATTAGCTCAATTCTCAAGCAACAGAACTTGCAAAAGTTAAGAATGTTTGAAAAAACAGGTCCTTTTCATTTAGCAGCCACAGATACAATTTAAAACAAATTTTATGTACCCTAATTTGAAAACTCTGCCTAACATACAGCAGAGAATTTTTGGTATCTCACATGAAAAGAAAAAGTTAATGTCCTTTCTGAATATGGTGAGCAGATGGTAGATGAATTATTTAGTGTATTAAAGTGCAGATCAACAAATAGAGTCTTAGCTGCTGGAGGAGATAGCTAAGAAACAGAGAATAATCCAAAAAATAACTGAAGAGCATCTTGAGCATTGAAATACACAGTGATACACAGCTGGAATATTGTAATTCACAGGATAAAATACTTCTACAAGTACTACAGTGCCCCAGGTAGCAGAGAGAGAGGAAGCTGAATCTCTGCAGTATTTGTGAAGCAGCTTCTTCTTGGCCGTTATAAACGGACCTGTAAGCTGATACTGCTATCAGGTGCACAGAAAAGCAGGGCTATGCCAGACTTCAGAGGTCAAACTGCTGCCTTAGGTACTTAAGCAGTATGAAGCACTGCCTTTTCAGAAGTACTTGATTATTTTATACACTGAAATTCTCTTGGACCTGTTAATGAACTGTGCAAGAAAACAGCGAGGATGAACAGAATAAAGCCAAGCTCCACTATGCAGTTACCAGAGCTCCCTGCCGTGGTGAGGATGGGACTTGAACAACTCTGACTAACGAAGACAACTTTGATTGTCCATGCAATATTGCACTTCATTAACAGGATCCGGCCTCCAAAACTGAAATTATGTGAAATACCAACTGAAAACATTCCTCAGCCAGTGAGGAACACTTCTTACATTTACCGTTCTTTCTCCTTGAGCCAGATACTTCCCAACACCCCTACTCACAGACCAGCCCTGCAGTGCTCCCTCCCGAAATCCCATCACCCTGCTCAGGCAGCAGGTTTAAGCAGAAGTCTCTAAGTAACAGGCCTGCATATTCTATGGAATGGCTGCTGTTTAATGCTTTTTTCAAGTAAATAGTATTTTTTCAAATAAATAATTTTTGTTTCAAATAAAGCAAACTGCATATCAGTAGCTAACATATTTTGTAACACTAGAATTTATATTAAAAGAAGGGGATGAAAAAATTCACAACAGATTTCCTACAGTCTGCATTACAGCTTTGATTTTATTTTGAAGTGTCAGACTCTGTGTCACTGGAAGCAGACGTTCCCTCGGTGGCATCTGTACGCTGCCGATGCAACAGACGCTCAAGTTGCCAGGCTCTCTCAGCAGAACTCCATTAAGACAAGAACGAAGTTTATAGATTTCATGAAAGCTACAGCAAAACTTAACGCACGAGGCCTTCAATCAAGCAGCTACATAACCGTTTAAAAGCAGTTTTACTCCAAACTGGCAGTTTGCAGGACTTGTTTTCATTTTGGCTGCATACAGCGACCGAAGGTACTCTGCTCCTGCCAGACCAAGACGCAGCTTGTCAGCAGGATCTGACACCTCCCGGCTTTCTGGCCCCTCGCTGCCTAACGCCCAGGGCCGGTGAAAAAGCACTGCAGACATGTTCTGCCATCCACCACTTCTCTGCTGGGTGCTCAGCGTCCTCCGACCGATCATCTAACACCCTGCTCTGCTAACCATTGCCATGACCCATGTTCCAGCCTACAGTCTTGACTGACTTGACTGATCTTTATTCATTTGAGGAAGATGATGATGACAACACAAATGTCACTATTCGAGGCAGGCAACACTGCTCCTATTGCAAGATTTACATGGGGGTCTCTGTCCCATTCGTGAAATGGCAGAGATCATCTGAATGGTGATCTGCTCTGAAAAGCTGGTCTCTAGAGAGCTGCCCTCTCCTCCAGCTGGCAATCTTGCTCTTGCCTCTTACTCACATGTGACATGTACACTGCACTTTTGTTTTTAAATGCGTGTGTTTCTTAAATCTCTGCAGTAGCTCACAAACACCAACTTTCTTAGATGAAAATTGCTTTGCTGTCCATCAAATCACTATCACACCCCTTGGAAATGTATTCTTCACAGATAATGTGATATGGCTGTGATCTTTCTTCTTTTACAGGTGGGCTTGTTGAGAGACAGGCGGGCATACCATGTATCTTCTCCTAAATTCAGCAGCAGATATAGGAGTGGGAGAACCCAGAAATCCTTCTAGCTCACTCTTCCATGGTCTGAACTGTATAAAATATGGCAGGAACATTTGGCAACACTGTCCTTAAAGTTTAGAAGACATAACTTTCGTAGGAAAGTATCCCAACACAGTAGTGACTTAGGAAAAAAATGCAAACCAACATTGGATGTATACTGTTGAAGACTTGGATGTAAAGGAGAAATCTGGTAAACACAAATGAGCTAAAAAAGATTTCAGACCTTATTCCAAGTAGGACCACATGGGAAAGTCAGATCAGAGTCTCACTGACTTTGACAGTGCCCATCCTGGACCAACATGTACGTCCAACCAAAGCAGCAACACATTCATCTCCTGTTATTATTTCCCTTCTGTAACTGATGTATTCTTGCATTTAACCAAGCAATTTCCATTAAGTTTTTCAGTGTTTTGGAATAAGCCTCTGAAGTCCCTGTCTTCCAGTGAAATCAATGAGAACTTCCCAAGCTTCAAGAAGCTTGTCACTATAAAAAACAAAACAATTTTTAGAAAAACCAGCTCAGAAATTGCCTCTGTACCAGGACATCAAATACTGGCATACAAAACCTGATTTTCTTAACTACTGCTTAATTTAAATAATCCATTTCCAGAAATCTGTATATTAAAAATAAGGCAGTGCATATAAAGTCAAACATTAGCTCAAGTCTTGCATAACTGATACTGCAATACCCTCTTGTGGTCAAATAAAAACAGTTTATCTAAACACCTGAACTTTTTCCTCCATCAAAAGCCTCTCTAGACATTTTTTCCTTTGACAAGGGGAAATAACTCACATTTTTCACAGGTGAATTTGTAGTGCATATCATCACTTGTCTGGCAACAATAAAAGACTAACCTCAGTCAAGTTCTTCCTCAGAATGATGGGCACTGAAACTGCTTGTCAGATAAACTAATCCCAAAACAAACTCCTGAGCAAAGGCACCATCTCCTACAGTGACCCTCATAACTTTTCTCAAGTTTCACGTCCCCAACCAGAAAAAATACAGATGCTATCGTCAATTTACATAGATATATATGGCATGAAGCCACAATAAACACCAACCTATTCTACTAGAGGATGAAAAGAAGTACGCAGTAAATGAGTCGTACCAATTAAGACGAGCTCCCTCCTTAAATGCCCCGAGTTGTTATAATGAAAAAATAAAATGCTAAACTGGCAGATGGTGATATGAGGGGAAACAGTTCAGTAACTGGAGAAGTTCTGCTGAGCTGTTAACCTAGTAAAAGGTCTAAATGGGCTACTAGTATATCCAGTAAGGAATCTAGAGTAATGCCCAGAAATGTCATCCTTGCACTAACCTTGATGTGCTTTAATGGTGCAAAACCACTCCCTTAATGTCTTCTGGTCCCAACAGAAAATGGGATAATTTTCAAAATACCAGCTCTTAGTGATCTGGTTTTGGAACAGCAGCTACATTTTAAAGTCATATTATAATATCCTTTAAAAACCCAACTTATTTAAACAGCTATGATCCCATTCCCATCTATTATTTCCAGAGAAATGGCTTTAACACTATGAAGTGCCCAATACCCTCATGTAGACTCATAGCTTGCTTTTGTTTAAAGCCTAAAGAAGTCCTAAACAGTTAAGACTTCCTTCTTTTCTGAGGTTGTGGGGCCTCAGACTAACAGATACGGCTTTAACCTGTGAGTTCACTTTCAGTAAGAAGTTCTGAGAGGCACTTCATAGCCCTGCATCAAATCCAGGGCAGTTACAACTCCTGTGTATTTGCAGACACCACTCAATGGCATAGACTTCAAACACCTGCTTGTAATCTTTCCATCCAGTTTATTCAGTGGCTACAAATAGTCATTTGGAAGCTATGTACTCAGCTCAATAACCATTTTTAGTTTATTATTATGTTTCATTTGCAGAAATTGACTTGAAGGAAGGATTAGAATTAAAGTAACGCAAGAACTTTGTAAAAAGAGTTAAAAAGCATTCATTGCACAGGAACAGACTGCTGATCAGGATCCTTTCCTGACCTGATCAGGAGTTAAAATCCCATGCACACTGATTAATGCACTGGGTCTTCAAAACATGCCTCAGCTTCCTTTAAAAGCAGTTAGATGCTGCTAAAACCCCATTCTCCAACCAGCTGCACACACTCCAACTTGGAGAAGACCCTGGAATGAATGCAGCAGGATAAGCAGATTCCACAAGAGGAACACAGACAACTATCAGGCCAGGTTGGCAGACAGTTCATTTCTTCAGTTCATGGAAATGCTGTGTGGATACATGACTTTTTTTGCTTTTTGGCTGAAAGAGATGAAAAACACTGTTCAGGTTTCAATTATCTCAGAAAAACAAGCAAACAAACAAAAAGTCTACTAAAATTTCATTCAAACCCAAAACAAACACTGCAATTTGAGGTGGAGTTTACCTCTTCTTAAGTTATGTTATAGCAATCTTCAAAGTCAGAATAGTTTTTCCAAATATAGAAGTATTTCTTGCTCAAATATTTCTACATGAAGTATTTGGATTGTCATGTAGTTTTATCTATTTTAAAAGAAATTATTTGCCAAATTTAGCATGTATTTCCCAACACTGCAAGCAAGTAAGTTTGCCAAAAAACCCTAAAAAATTAGATTCAAAGTTCATTAGCATTTAGCAGGAAGATGAAGCAAGAGGCTAGAATTCATCTGGAGCTAATCCAGACCACTTAAAAACAAGTCAGTCAAGAATTCCAGAGGAAATTTATACTTAAAATACTTCGTTTTCCTTCAAGGTCACAATACTTGAGGAAGTGATGTCATACCACAAAAGTCCAACAGGCTGACTGTAAACACAAACACTGACATTTTGGACACTGTTTTGAAAATTCTCACTTTGTATACAAATAATCCTTTAAAGTTACTTAAAAACTACTTCTCGTAGTTACTTAATACCTTCTACAGAAATCTCTAAGTACTTGAAAAGGACTTTTGATGATTTCTGGCTGCTCTTTTTTTAAAATCTGAAGAAAAGGAGCTTTCAAAGCACAGATTCGTTGAAATACCTTGTTTTAAACAAACAAGCTCTGCCCCAAATAGAGTTCAAGGCCCCAGCAGCTGTCCCACTGGGTCTCTGCTCCCTTTCTTGTGAATATTCACAAGTCAGACTCGTTTCCAATGGAGACAGTAAACACGTCAGGGAAAACAGCAGCTTTCAGGACATTTTGCTTCTGCTACATAACCACAACAAACGTCCTCCTGATATAATCAGCAGGAATCTCCACAGCACCCGTTGCTACTAAATCAGACTTTATTGTTCTGAGGATTTTGAATAGAGGGTGGTCTCAGCTGCAAGCAGCAGTAATCACCTCGTAAGCTGAGAGTTTGCTGGTTACAGCTGGAGATCCAATGGCTTTCAGTAATAGTCGTTTCTTACAAAATTGCTGCTACCATGAAAACTCCTTCAGCATTCAAGCAACGAAGCAACATAAAGCAGTAGGAAATGAGCATTAAATAACAGGGAAGTAAAACAGTGCCGAGCACTGCCTGTCAGTGCTGCTGTGCTCGTTTGTTTTCTGAAAGCACTCCGAATCAGCAGCTAAAAGAAAAGGTTAGGAGAGAAGGAGCTTTTCCGAAGTTTAACTTTCCTACCAGTCACAATACACCTAACAATACCGGGGATACAGTGAGTCTCAAAATGGACAAGTTGGGAAAGGGCTCTGGATTCAGGAGAAATACCTTGGTTAGGTCTTGGCAACCAGCAACCACACCTCTGCGGCAACCAGCCTCAGCTCCACCTGTGTCTCTCGGCAGCGCCCAACCCAGAAGACCTGTCATTGCACAACCGGCTGCTCGGGCCTGGGCAGATGAGCAGGCAGCACTGCAGCAGGACCAGGTTCAACAGGATAAGATCTGGAGAGAGTCTGTGGAGGCTGAACAGAGAGGAAGAAAAATCTGGTAAGTCATTTGTTCCAGCTCATGCCTCTTCTACTCTTCTTGACAATGGTACTGATGCTCCCTGACAGTCTTAGGGCTTGATCCAAAGTCTACATTATCAAAGGAAATTTTCTTCTGTGAGAACTTTGGATCAGACCCTAACACCTTTCTTTCTAAGATTGTGTTATCTCTGTTTCCTTCACTGAACAAAATCTATGCTAGTATCTCCTGGCATGTTGGGCTTAAGCTGAAAAGGGATGAGAAGAATTGCCTGTTGCTAAGTATCTTTTAGCTTTATAGAGATTTCCACAATGAAGATGTAAATGTGCCAACCTTTATATCACCTCTTGTCATATTCTTGGACATGGCTGAAATGGAAGCTGAACAGAGTGTTCTGCCAAAATATTATTTTGTATTCCCAATCTGTAAATCTACTGAACATGCCCCACTGTTACAGTGTTTCAGCAGACTGAACTGCACACATACAACCTAAGCTTTGACTGTATACACCAGTGACCTGAAGGAACCCGAAATTAAGATCCTCTCTGTCTCTGCCACGTATCTTGAATAAGTGTTTATGTTCATACTTCAGTACACAGCACGAGCATGTCTATTAGAAGAATATCCTTGGTAAACGTAAAATCAGATCCAGTTCTGACTGCGCACTAGCCAAGCTAAAGGAAACAGAAGAAAAAGAACATCACTCTCAGGATTTTTTAGAATGGGAAAAGAAACCATCTGAAAACCCTTGTCCTCCTCAGCTTCCTGGAGGAGATACAAATCACAGCTCTGATTTCCCCAGAGAGACATTTGCACTCGTCTGGCTCCTTTTACCTGTGGGAAAGGCTGACGCCAGAACTCTGACTGATGCAAAGCCAAGGCTATGGTGGCAATGTTACTCTCTCCCAGTTGTGCACTCAGACTCTTCCCAAACAGGCCCAGCACGTTCCATACATTCCCTAGCTAAGGCAGCAGGAGGGACTCTCTGTCTGTGCCTGCCCCCTAGGATTCACAGGCATGGATATCGGTGCAAACTCACTTTCATGGGAAAGTAAGATAACACATCATACAGCTGATGCATGTCCTGCTCTGCAGTCCTAGCTACAAAGACAGAAATTCTTGTAAAAGGGTAGGACAGACATTCGAAAGACAGATGCCTAAAGCTGGATTCATCAGACTACCTACGCCTGCAGAGAACTGTCCTTCAGCTCCACATCCCCATTCCAAAAACAATGGTGGGGGAAAGACTGCTACGTGTTGGTGGTCTGACTTGAAGTGGATATAGGTAAATGTCTGAGACCCAAGCATTTCTCATAATTAGCACCATCCAGTAACACCCAAATTTGATATGTTCAAATAGTGGCTGGCACAGCAAGATAAAAAATTTTAGGACCTCTACGCTGTGCTGGTATACCAAGACATATAGTGATAAACACAACAATCATAAATCAGCTTTTACTTGCACTGAGGGCATATCTGCACCGGACGGGGAAGTGCAGCACAGAAATCCAATGCTCCTAGCTCCACATGGCACATGGCTGTGCTGTACAGATGAGCTCAACTCAGAAGAATGTACAGCTTCAGCACTAGATCGATGAGCTTAGGTGCAGCACTGCATAGACACAGGTAACCAGCTCAGAGAGTCAACCCCGGTGTCCCTTGAGCCCTGCTGCAGATACAGCTGTAGATAACTGTTTCCTCTATTGACCTCAGTACTTTTACAATAGCAGGTGAACTTTCATTTTCTCCATTTCAAGCCAGGGAAAGCAAGAGACAGAAAATCAAAGGCCTTGCCCTGTAGTGGCACAGCAGGTACAGAACTGAGCTGAAGAGCAAAACTCAGGTCTTCTGACTCAATCTGCTCCTAGCAGAGCTGCCTATCTGCACAAAATACTCCTGTGGGTGTTTGCCTGCAGCAAATACAGCTCTGTGAATTCCTACCAGGGACTTCTGCCAGCAGAGTATCAGTCACTTTTAGAAAGTAAGAAGCTGTGTCTTGCTCAAGGCACAGGACAAACGTTTGCTAGAGTGACTCGGGACTTTGCTAACTTATCTGCATTTGCGCAAGGAATACACTGTGGACGTGTTATCCTCATTTTCCTTTAGCAAAAAAACCCTAGTCTTCATGTAGTATGGGATTTATATGGGAATAAAGACGACCCTGGTCTTGACCACAGAAAAGACAGGTTTCGGCGCAAAGAGTTTGCATGTGTAAGAGCTGGGCTGTAAGTATCAAATTGAGCAGTTAGTTAAATAGGCATTCAAATACGACCAACATTAACTATTTTATTTAAAGACAGAAAATTTTACACTGTATTTTTTACTTCTATTCCAAGGTACCACAACTGGAGTTTCCTAAAGGACTATGACCAAATGGTAAGTTTTGAACAAACATTTAACCGTAATCAAGGCTCTTTTAGCTTCCGTCCATTTGAGCTAGGCTAGTATTTCAAACTGAACCATATTTGGGCATAATCAGCAAATGCTTTAAGACTAAAATCTTTAGGAAAAATAGAAGAGAATTGAAGTGCCTTTAATCTGCTACCTACACCACAAAGAAATACAGTACGTGCGTGTGTTCAATCTGTTTCAATATTAACACCTCCACAGAAACACAAGTGCTAGAAGAACCAACTTCCTAGGAGAAAACTTGTAAGATAATGTCATCATGCTGAAATCCAAGCCACTTACTAAAAACGAAACAAAAAACCTCCCACATCATGACCATTCTAGAGCAGGCTTACTTCTGTCCCAGCTGACATTTTATGCAACACATTTGAAAATTATTCATTTCCCTGTGTTATCCTATTCCCATGCAAGATGATAGGAAAAAACAATTGTTTTACTTTATTTCTTCAAGACTTCCATGTACATTCAGTATGACATTTCTAAGTACATTCAAATTCTAATTTCAAAAGCAAAATGCTGATATTATAAATAATCTCAGTAACTTGTATTTTTGTAACAAGCAACAGATGAAATTCTGAAAACTTCTTAATGGTCTTTGTTTTATCCAGGGTAAGAAAAAGGAGCAGAAGCCACTGCCAAACTATATGCCTGTGTTCTCAAGCAAAGTTCCCAACTCGACCAATCAGACTATTGGCAGTCGAATAAATACTGAACTTGGCAGGGCTCTGGTAAACATGGATTACTTCTTCAGCAGTGCAGCACGAAAGAGAAAACTTGAGAGTGAGCTCCAGCCTTCCTAGTGCTTCAGTAAAAATGTAACAGTTACAAAGCAAGTTGAATGGTTCTTGCCAACAGACTCCACAGCATGTAAAAAATTCCTCAATCTTTTTCTCAGAGAGACCAATACTACTGTCTAGCACAGATTTTCTTTCAAGAGCAAAGATGGATGTTGTCCAACAATGCCGCAGGAGACAATCCTCTTTGTATTTGGGGTGACTGGGCCATATACAGAGAGTTAGCACTACAGATCTCATCAATGTTCCCATGCAAGTCTACAGTAAGACTGCCACTAACATCAGAAAGAACAAGATTACAGCCAAAAGGCAATTTCTTCCTGAATTTTTATCTCCTGAAAATAAAAAATTAATGGAGACGCGCTCAGATGAGTCCCAATATAAACAGCATACTTTCAGTTCTGAAAGTCAGCGCAGTAAAATGCAGCAGCTTGTTGCATTTCATGTAGTTAGCCAAGGATTCATCAGCCTCTGTCATCTGCATGTTTTAGCTTGCTTTAAGAAAAAAATGTAAGGCACATGAGACATGTTCTATGCTTTTTCACCTCTCCCTGCTGAGAGGTACTAGTTTTGATTTTTCTTTCTTTAGATTTGCTGCTCTCAAATTCCCTTCTCTTATTCTTTTTTTCTTCTTAGCTGATGGAAACTCATTGACAAGGAAGCAGCTTTCACATTTTGCTCTGAAGGCGTGTTGGCTCAGCAACCCGTCTTACACTCTTAGGATCATCAACCTTGAATTTAACAGGTTCATAGTTCCTAAAATCCGTTGTTGCCCAGGGAAACCATCATCAAGCTAAATCGACACAATACCTAAAGCCCGTTCACTAGTGCATCTTCACTACATAGACACAAACTTTGTTTATGACCTGTTGTTCTGTAATGAAAAAGCAGCAAACAGCAGAGCACGGAGAGTGTACATACAATATCCACCTTCTGAATTGTATGTAGCTTCTGTAGGACCACTCTCAGCCCTAGGTGGAGATCAACATAGAATCCATTAGCATTGCCTTGATACAACGGGCTGCAATCTCTCACCAGGCTGAAGTGGCGATGTGTACACTTACACTTTGCAACTAAGGCTATTTGTTTTTATGATTAGAGTTCAGCAGCAGAAGGCAGTTCAAAAGGCCAAGAGGTGGTATAAAACAGTGTGATCATTGTCAACAACCAAGTGGTCTCTGGAAAAAAACCCGACACTGTAGAAGGAAGAGCCAAATCGCACTCACTGAAGTCATGGCACCAAGCAGTTCTCCTCCTGGCATCCTTGATGCAGTGAGAACTTGGGGATTAAGGCTTTCAAGATGACAACTAAGCTACCTAGAAAAGAAGGAAGACCACATCATGCAACCAGTCCAGGTGAGGAGGACTGATTCCACTCTGTGCAGACATGAATTGTGGTGGACAACTGTGTTCAGATACACTAAATAGGAACCTACTCCTTAAAGACATCTTCTTGTTCAGCTAAAACGCTTTCCGTTCTTTCCTGTGAGCAGAAAACTGCACCAGGAATTGGTTTGCCTTCAAATATCTGAAAGAGGGAGAGGAGAGAGCAGATCAAGCCTTTCCTTGTCCCTGTGTTGTCCAGAGCTTCTTCCAAAAGCTGCACAGGCCACTCAGAGGTTACATATTTATTGGCGATTGCATAATACTGAAAAGTCATTACACTTACATGCCTTACTCTGAGACATCCTGAGCAGCCTCAACTCTTGCTATGGGTCACAAACACAAACTCCCTGCAGAGGTCCAGTATCTGTCAGGTGCAAGCTCCTATTCATGTAAGAACATTCCATTTAAAAAGCATGGGGATTTTGGTTTTCAGCATGAAAGCACAGAGAGCTCCATGTTTCCTAACCTCCAGATGGCACTCACTGCATACCAAGTAATCCACTGAAAAGGACATTAAGTTATAGCAAAGCAGGGTTACACAATTCCTTTTTAATTTCAAGGGACATTAAATAATTCCAGATTCTTGACTCTGCTCTGTGTGAACCTAGAGACTCCCTCTCACAGAGTTCCCATAAACTGGAGAGTACGGGAAGGAGGATGGTCTAAGCAGTGCACGATTTAATCCTCCCACTTCACTTAGCACTGGCATTGCCTCAGCTGAAGCACTTCTCCCAGTTTTGGATGGACAAGACCTTCCATGTCTTACCCTGAAGATGTGGGCCACTAAGCAGAGTCTAGAGAAGCAATGGTAACTGGAGTATGGGAAGATATGGCTTATGGGGAAAGATTAAAAAGACTGTTAAACTTTAACCTGCAGAAGAAAAAGCAGTCTGGGAAGAGGACAGCAGTCTTTAGATACATGTATAGCTCTGGAATGAGAAAAGGAATCATTTGTACTTCACATGAGTAGCAGACAATAGTAAAAATAACAGGCTTAAATTATAGCAAGGAAGAATCATGTTAACTTTTTGGGAAACTAGTGGTAAGGCTAATGCAGCACTGCAATAGATTCCCCGAGGAATCTCCACCTTTGAAGGTTAAACACAGACATTCATCACAAATGACCTATTTAATAGGGTTTGTCTTTTAGTGTATAAACTGAATGACCATTTGAAGAGCTTTTCACTAATTCTCTGATCTACACCAGAGTTGGTGGGATCAGAACACACTTTGCAAACATGATTTTTCAAACACATTCAAAAAGAATTTTAAAAAATCCTATTTCAATTACACCAGGTTTAAATAGATTGCACCTCTAAAATACAGATTAATCACCTGATTTTTTGATAGAAAATATATTTTTAATTCTTCTAACTACTCATATAGAAAATGCTTTTTATGAAGTCCAGATGTGACTCTTTTAATCACACACGCCTGAGAGGCTTGACTAGTGCCCTCCTGACAGCCACGTGAGAACACTTCTCAAAGAGCACATTCATGTCATTACGCCACGTGTATGAATGGCAATAACTAATTTTCTTTCAACAATTTCAGGAAGCCTTTACCAATGAAGTGTAGTCCTGATTGTGTCCTTAATCAGATAAAGCACCCGTTGAGATGCCAGGCAGTTCCTGCAGTGGGTATTTGCAGTGATTACATGTATACAGCACAGTAAGACCCTTATAACCCCTGCACTCCTTCTCAGCTCTACTTCTTTGCACAGGTCACTTCAGTCCAATAGATCACAACAGGAATGACTGTAGGTATACCTGCAGTGGAGCCAAAACATGCAAGGGTTTTTGGCTTAATCATTGCAGTGTGCAACCTTGGAAAATGTAGCTCTGTGCCTTGTTGCAAGGATCACAGCAACCCACAACTGTACTGCCTCTTCTGATGTGACACTAAGTTCATACCTTGACTTTCTGATGAAGCTCACTGAAATACCTCTAAAATACTAGTGGGCAACAACTGGACAGGATTAGCTCTGTTCACCCCTAAAACTCCAGTTCATTCCTACTACCTGTTGAAATAAATAGCAATTCTTAAGCACTTAGCATCTTAATGACTATCTCTAAGGGGAAAGTGACTGTTTACAGAAGAAAAGTTTTCCATGTGGAACAGTTCTAGTAATCCATGTGATATGGGAACATTGTGTAGAGCTGGACACCTTGTTTTGTTCAATTATTACACCTCCCTTGTAAGTGCAAATTATTTTATCCTGCTGCAGTTAGCTTTCCTCTGGTACCCAGTGTTACATTTCTGAAGTTAGTTTGGATCTCTCTGCCGTGTACAGCAACCTTCAGAAAAGACCTTTTGGGAATATCCGAAGTCCTCATCAAAACTGCGTTGGTATCTGCGAGTAGAAGGCAGCAAACAGATATCCTCCAGACGCCATTTTAATCCCAAGTTTAACTATCATTTTTCTTTTACCATAATTAACTTTGCCAACTAATCCTTATTTACATAAGCAGAGTCTCTTGGAAAGACTAGATGAGATTGTAACAGCACTTAAATCTGCAAATAATCAGTGGAAATTCCATTTAAGAGATTGTGTAGATATTAAACTATGTTGTAAGCTTCTTGTAAAGAGTCCTTATGATGTATCACTTATGCTTCAATTTTATATGCTTTTTTCTCTTTTGCTGCCAGATCTCAAACAAGAGATCACACATGTTTAGACAATTCGTTTTCTGTATTTCTCTCAGTTAAAGAGCACAAGTGGGTAGCTATATTAATTTAATTCTTCAGTTAGATACCCTGCTTTCTCTGGTGGACTTTTAAGGATTGTTAGTATTACTTGTAACTTGGTGCATAGATGTTTCCAGTGCCTCCAAATTCTGTCTGTTCTCATTCTGAGTTCTGCTTATAATAAAAAAGTGTGAAAAATATATTTTTTAATAAATATAACATATGAAAGTTTATAAAAAACTATATTTCTTATACTTTTAAAATAGTCTTTGTATATAGTTCCCAGGTGGCATCTTAACTACAAAGTTTTGTTTTTATAAGATCAGTGATGACTGTAAATCCAATAGTGTCTCTTAGAAACTGTATTTAAAACTGTTTCTTGACCTTTAAATTACCCTAAAGTAAACAAAATAACTAAATGGGTTTTCCTGTAAAGAAGGTCTCATCATGCTGTGAAAGTTACTGCATAAACAGTAAGATTCCTAGAACAGGGAAGGGAGAGGACAATTATGTATGAACATTAGATGGATAATACTGCCAGTCCAGGCATCGTATGTTTGTATGTATTATGTACATACACGTTCACATTGTTTGCTTTCTATAAAGAACACTCTATAGAACAAAATTTCTGAATATAAGTTCATCTTAATGCAGACAATAGTTTTCTGAAGTGGAGTATGTTTTGGTTTGTTGGTTTTAGAAATCAACAATAAACTGTCAGGGCCTCAAGCTGCTTTTCCTAAATCCTGCCCAGAGAGAAAGCAGTAAACCTATCCTAAAGTAGGGTGTCTCTCTTAAAAACTCTACTCGCTACTCTGAATCCATGTCAGGTATGCTTTTCCCTCTTCAGAAAACCTCATGTTTGCTTGGATGAATTCCTTGAAACACAGATGCTCCTCTAAGAAACTCAGAAGTTCTGCCAAAGGCTGAAGTGGTGCTTGTGCAGTTTTGTCAATCACAGCCCTGCCCACAGCCCTCTTCTGTCAGAAGGCACAGATGCCATAGACTGACTTCAGCTTGCAACCTTCTCAAAGGCTCGCTCAGAAGCTGTATGTATCCACAAACCCACCAGTACTTAGATATGGAATTTACAAGTACCTGGGGTTACAGCCTCACCTCAGCACAAGACCTTTATGCCAGGCTGATGGAGCAAAACCGCCACAAATGTCTCTTAACTGTCTCTTAACCCAGGGAACGCCAAGAGGAAAGTCTCAGCTGGCATATACCGATCGATACATTGCACTAATAAGTAATCTGCAAATAAACAGGGACAACAGCTATAAAAATGATGAGATTTGGTTTCACTCACTCTATGACTTTGATCTGATCACTTCCAACTCTGTGTCTATTTTCCCCATTTGCTAATGACCAATTATCATCACTGGATATATTTTATATAATCTGAGAATTAAGAAATTTATTAATGCACTAAATCTTATTTTAACTACAGGTATTGCCGTGAAAGAGAAACAAACCAAACCAATGATGTGGCGTAGAACCATCTGCAACTATCATAATGCTTATTAGCAGTTATATGATTATCTCTTTTAAAAGCCAAATGGACTGAAAAGACGTTTATATAAACTCTTCTATAGCAAAACTTAACAGAATGCTGACACACTGCTAACACTCTAATACCGCTGGGCTACCCAATTGCTTTTCACTGAAAAACATAAAAGCCACAGGGTGAAACCAGCGCATCACGGTGTTTCAGGTCTGGTAAGCCAACTATCTTCTTTGCTGGAACAAGCATGATTATACTGTAGCTGCTCCTCAGTGCTGGCAGATCCATTTGCACGCTCTGGGAGAATCATAAGACCTCCAGCAAGAATGCAGGAAGTATCACACACCAGGACCTTAGTAAGGGCTGCCATAATGTACTCACACTCTCAACTCTTACAGGAGCTTCTTTTTTTTGAATAATTCAGATATGAGCATGGATCTAGAACAACGCCAGTTCCAGATCCAAATGCTACAGCTACAACTCTCTGGGTTACAAGCTCAACGTAGATTTTCTACATAAAAGGGACAATTCCAAATTTAATATGGAAATCAATTTAAGGAGTCCCAGTACAAACCAGTTAATAGATTTTCCTTCTCTCTTCTTCCTCCCAGTTCTGTGGCTTTGTTAGGTTTTAGGTTAGGTTTTTAAGTGTGTATGTGGAGGGAGCAGTTTTGGTATTCTAGACTCTTGCAGTACTACTTTTTAGCTTACAGTACTTTCATTCAATTTGTGATGCTTCTAGTCAGCCTAACATCAAGTAAACCTTATAGAAATACAGCCACGTTTTCAGTTTGCAAGAAATACATAAAACATACTGCACGCAAAACCAATGAACTACATGCAACCTCCAATGTTTCTTTTATACTCCTATCACACACACATGTACAACATAACATAACCTCAAACATGAAGTACACAGGGATCCACTGTACTTCTTTAGTAAGAGGAGGTTCTTCAAACCAGAGTTGAAACACTGTCACTCCATCACCATGGAGTCTCCCAGCCCAGAGATAACCTCCTTCCTCATGGTGAGTTTTTGTGACAACTCTGCGTCAGTCTTACTACTCAATAGCAAAACTCCCAGTCCTTGGGCACTACAAAAGTGTTCAGAAATACAACCACATAGGAAGAGTAGCTAGAATCACAGTTACCCTTTTTTTAAAAAAAAAAAAAAAACTTGAGCATTTTTACTTTGTTTTTACTTTATTGCTGCCAGTGGCAGAATGAGGCCTCAAATATGCAGCTTGCATAAGGAATAAAATATGTGAAATCACAGCTACGTTGGCCAGAAGGGACCTCTGGAGGCCTCCAGGCCAATCCCCTGCTCAAAGCAAGGCCAACGTTGATGTTACATCAGGTTACTCAGGACCTGGTCCTGCTGAATTGTGAAGATCTCCAAAGATGGGAGATTCCAGAGCCTCTCTGAGCCCCTGTTTCAGTGTTCAGCAGTACTCCAGGTGTGGCCTCACAAGTGTCAAATAGAGAGGAATGATCACTTCCATAAACCTGCACGCTACGCTCTTGCTAACACAGGCCAGGATGAAGTTGTCCACCTTTGCCAGCAGACCATAATGCTGACTCACATTCAACTTGTTGTCCCTTAGGACCCCCATGTCCTTTTCCTTAAAACAGCTTTCGGTCTTGTAGGCCCCCAGCCTTTACTGACGCACGGGGTCATTCTGTCACAGGCTGTAGCCTTTAATTTTTATTACACTTCATCAGTCTTCTGTCAGTCCATCTTTTCAGCCTGCCAAGATCCCTTCAAGTGGCAGCTCAACTGCCAAGCATGCCAAGCATGAAGGCTGCCAGCAATGTGGTATTGTCCACAGACCTGCTGACAACACACTCCACCCCTCAATCAGGTTGTTAATGCAAAACTTAAAACAGTATTGGCGCCAATTATCAGCCCCTGAGAAGCACCACCCACTATGTGGCCATCCATCGGATGTCTGTCTGCTAACCACTATTCTCTGAGCCCAGCTGTTCAGTGTTCCACCAACCCTGTGGTCTTCCCATCCATCCTGTACCTCCCCACTTTCACTACAGGAATGCTAAGTGAGACCACATCAAATGCCTTGCTAAAGTCAAGGTAAATGACATCCACTGCTTTTCATTCATCCACCAAGCCAGCTCTCTCAGAGAAAGCACTCAGGCTGATCGAGGCACAAAATTTTCCCTTGGCAAATCCAAACTAGCTGTTCCCAATCACCATCTTGTCTTTCACCTGGAAACAGCCAGAGGAGGCCATTATGGAGGATTTGCTCCATAATTTTCCTGGAAACTAAAGGTTAGGTTGACCAGCCTGTCATGCTCTGGATCCTCTTTCCTGAAAGAAGATACGACATTTGCCTTTTTCCAGTCACCTGGAAATCTCCTCTGATAACCACAACCTGCCAAAGATGAAAAACAGTCAGTGTCCTTGCAGTAATGTTGACCAGCTCCTTCAGCACCCTCAGATGCACCCCATTTGGTCCCACGGAGCAGCCTTTGCCCAGTTTACTTCTGCAGTCCCCAACTCTGTCTTCCTCCACCGTGGTTAAGTGTTTCACTCTGACTGTGCCACTAGGCTCAGGGAACCTGAGAGGCTTGTGAGCAGACCTTGCTAAAACTGAGATAAAAAAAGGCACTGAGCACCTTGGCTTTTTCCATGTCGTTCATGAGTACATCCCCTACCTTGTCAAAGAGCATGCCCACATTTTCCTTCATCTTTCATTGCGAAAGTAATTACGGACACTTTTCTTGGCGTTGTTCACATCCTTTGCCAATTTCAACTGAGCTTTGGTCTCTGAACTCCATCCCCGCCTACCTGGGCAATCCTTTTGTATTGCCTAGGTAGCTCATCCCTGCTTCCACCTTCCAAACCCTCCCTTTTGGTGTCCGAGTTCAGGCAAGCATTGCCCACTTGGCGAAGCTGTTCCTCTGCCATGCCATTCCTCTGCCACACCTGCTCACGTTTCAGCTCACTGGGGGGACTGGTTTTGTGCTATGAGCATGGTGTCTTTGAATATCAACTCACTCTTCCAGGCTCCACCTCGCCCCATAGCAATTTCCTGAGAGATACCGGCAGGCAGGTTTCCTGAACAAGCCCAGTGGTGTGTTCCTGAAGCCCGGAATATTTATTCTGCTATTTGCCTTCCTTACTTCTCTTGGGATCTTAACTCTAAGGTCCTGCTGCCAAGGCTGCCCTTGACCTATACATTGCCTACTAGTTCCTCCTTGTTTCTGAGTAACAAATCCAGCATTTGTGTCAAAAATGTTCTTGATGCCCCACAAAAATTGGCTGGACTGCTTTTACTCCACCGAGTGGCTCCTCCAGATGTCAGAGCAATTTTACAATCCAAAAGAAGCCTGGGCCTACAATCATGAGCTTTCCTCTAGCTATTTAAGACTTCATCGGCTTCCTCTTCCTGATCAGGCAATTTATAGCAGCTGCCCCCACAATGTTCCCCATGCTGGTCTCCCCACCGATCCCAACCCCTCAGATCTCAGTTGGCTTGTTGCTCACTCCAAAGCAGAGGAAAGTTCCAGGCAAAGTGACGCTTGTTTGTGTAGAACACAACTTCCACTCATTTCCCTGCCTGCTTTTCCAAAAGATGTATCCTTCCATCACAGCACTTGTCATGACCTATGCCACCCTGTCCCTGTGATCCCAAAGAGGTCACAGCTCTGCAGCTGTGCTGATTCGTCCAATTCCTCCGGTTTCTTTCCTGGGCTGTGTGTGTTCACGCAGTGTCACACCCCTTTCTCAGGGCAAGCGAGCGAGCCTCCCCCAGCCTGCTGTACCTGGCCAACCCTGCTTACCCCCAGCGTTCCTCTACACGTCTCTTGGGGGTTGTCTCCATCTCCACAGGTTCCCCAGTTGTGGAACTTCCTTTATTTTAACCTGGAGCTTAAAACACCTATTGTCTATAACATGAACTATTCCCTGCTAGCATGGTAGGCTGTGGAAATAAAGAGCAAGAGAGCACTCTCCGCATTCCTTGCAAAACCACAAAATTCAAGGCATTATTTTGCTTAAAAACTCAGCTATGATAAGCCAACATCATTATTGGAAAAAAATTTTGGTTTGGCTTTTAGTCTTTGGTTCTCACAGAAAGATTATTTTCCTTCTTTTTTTTTTTTCATAGGAATCAACATTTGCATTCCTATTTGAGGTGCAGCAGTGTTAAAGCACTGCCCATCTGCTGCGAAACAGGCAATGTGCACTGTAGATTCAAATGTAATGAATTTATTCACTGAACTGTAATTTAAAGTGGTTCTGCACTCTGCTGCAACTTACCAGCTAAGAGTCTGAAATCTGATATAAAAACTAAATAATTTAAACAGAATAGGAATAATTTTTTATACTCTTTATAGATTAATTTTTTTTGTCATAACCTTGAACAGGGCTGTTCAGCACTGTGATGTCTGTTCCTTCCCTAAGCTGCTACTTAAGTGGCCAGTAAACAGATGTAGAGCAATATCATTACATAGACAGGAGAGGGGAAGAACAGTAAACCATTTTGCTTAACTGCTTGCAATGCAGGATGTATTATTTAAAAGCTGAAATGCTGACCAAAGGTAAACTTTTCATGTTTTTTTAAAACATAAAAACAGTTGAATAAAAATATGCTCATGGACCTGCTTAATAGTTCAAAGTCAGTCAGCTTCTTGATTACTAAGATACAAGGCAGTGCATATTATTGGTATTTTTACAGCATTTTGTGGGATCAGCATCCACACAGTAATGCAGACACACAACTTCCACCTTAGATATTTCTCTGTTATTCTCAGATTATCTGAAATAAGACACATCTACACCTCAGACCTAACTCTAAATGAGACAGATAACTTAAATCTTGTGTGATGGGTTACTCAACAGTTTTTCAAGTACACAATACTCCCAACAAGGCTGAGAACTCAGCTTATCAGGAAAATCTTGGAAGTTACTATTTTAAGGCAACTTCAAATTTTCTTCTTTTAGAGTTTATTGTCTTTGAAATGCTTGATTAGTTTGAATTATATTGAAATTAAAAGTCTGTATTTGGGGGGGGCATTTATTTCAGTAAGTTTTGAGATTTTACGTACTCCTATGTACCTGCTTCTTTTTTTTAATGACTGAATTACACAGAGGGCAACATGATTTACAAATTGAGCATTAGTAATATTGTTTTAAAATACCACTAAAGATATGTGGAATTAATGCAATAAACCTGTTTGTCAAATCATATTATCAAAACAACAGAAAACAATCTGTGAGACATGCAAAAGAGCTGAATCTAAACCATGTTAAGAACTATTAGTCATACAGAAATACAACTTTCATTAAAACGAAAAAGAAGAAATTTTATGCCTGTGAATAACCCCTCATGTTAAAGCAATTATGCTGCAGGTAAAAATCTGAATGGTATGGATTTGACACCCCAAGTAATCCCAGCCACATGCAGGCATGAAGGAGCCAAGATTCTGTATGTGTGTCATCAGTACAAATGTTATGTTCCTTTGATAATTGCTCTTACTTAGTTCTGACAAGCTGATAAGTGCAAGAGCTTTAAAAACTGTACTTTACTATTTTTGTGTGTAACTGTGTATGGCGGGTAGGTGTATGTTCCGGAGAAGTTGCTCCACCTCCGATAATCTGACAAATCCAGCATTCAGGAATTTTTAATTTTGCTGAACTTTCTTTCCGTGCAATCAGAAGTGCCACTGTCAAAACTACACCATCCCTACTGCAGGAATACAGACAGTGTGACCTGAAAAACACAGGAGCTGAAGCACTGGAGAGTCCACTTTGGGGGGGAAAACTGAAATCCACCCTACATCTCCAAACCAACAGCTGACCTACGCTACTCCAAAGTGAACAAAACTCGTGGCTAACCTTTTACACCAACACAGCATCTGATGATTACTGTTTTGTGGATTTTGTTTAGGGTAACAAAGAGTAATTTCACGACCAATGCTCTCAACCTGGAGCATAACGTCTCTCAGCCCTGATACCGAGGAGCGTTAGCTGTGGGTAGGCCTCGACCAGCGGCACGGAGACGACCCGGGAGGCCCGGGAGCCCCCCGCCCCGCTCCCCCGGTCACCGCGGCGTTCCGCAACACGCCAGCACGGCGACTGGAGGGTGACGGCCCCCTTTTCCCGCAGGCGGCTGACAGGAAGCCCTCCCCATTCCGAGAGAGCCGCACCGGCCTCCCCGGGGCTGCCAAACCGCCCGGCAGCTCGCTCAGGCCCGGCGAGGCCCGAGGCTGATGCGGAGCGTGGGAGGCCCGCCGCCGGGCCCGGCTCTCCTCTCCCCACGGGCCGGGCGGCCTCCACGCCCCACGCCGCGGGCAGCGCGGGCGCCACGAGCGCTCCGTGACGGCTGCCCCCGCGCCAGCGGGGCCGGGTCGGGCGGGTCTCCGCCCCACCCCACTCCACCCCGCCACGCCGCACCGCGGGTTCCCCATTCCGGACTGCCGCGGGTGCGCAGCGCAGCGCAACGGGATGGCGCCGACGCTGCTGGACCTGGCCCACTGGAGCACCTGGGCGGTGTGCGCGGTGATCAAGCTGCCGCAACTGGCGGCAGTACTGGCGGCCAGGTCGGCGCGGGGGGTCAGCGTGGGCAGCCTCCTCCTGGAGCTGGCCGGGTAAGGCGGCGGCGGCTGGGGGGGAAAGGGGCCGAACGGCACACGGGACAACATGGCGGCCCCTCCGGCCGGGGGCGCGGGGGCTGCGCGCGCAGCTTGGGGGCGCGCGGCGGGAGGAGCCGTTGGGGTGCGGCGGCAACGCCTCGCCTCAGCGGGGCCTCCCTCGGTGGCGGGCGGGGGGCGTGCGGCGGCAATTCGTAATTAAGTTCCTTCCTTCGCAGTTCTGGTCACGCGTGAAAACGTGCTGAGTGGCTGTTTGAAGGGGGTGGCGAGCAGCCTTTGCTCTCTTCGGTTTTAAAACCGCTCTTTTCTGTAACATGGTTAGCCTCTGCTGGGCCTGCTGGCTCTTGGTACGCCTGTCCTGTGCGGGTGCCGCGTCCTGCCTTCGCTGGGTGTACAAACTCCTTGGAGCAGAAACTTCCTGTTTTAAAGTGTTTCCGCGCTGCTGGTTAAAGGGAAACTCGGCTGTTTTAACTTGCCCCAAACCAACCCGGGCCACCCACATAGCTGGAGACAACACCTACTGTTGGGTTTAAGCCATGTATTTAGGTTATTAAGTGGTCTGTGTGCCCTGTTTTGCAGGTAATTGTACCTGTTAGACAGGCTTCTCTCAGCCAAATAAGTGAAACATAATCATTCTTTAAGAAAATTACAAACCGTGTCAAACTCCAAAGATATGTCAGTCTGTAATAAGCTTACGTGGGCTAGACCTATTAAATCTTGCTTAAAGAGGATTGTATGGAATGAAAAATATATAGAGAAACTGCATGCTTGTACATGCAAATGTGGGTACAAGCATGTGAGAGAAAATACCTTGAAGAGCCTTGTATTTGCCGAACCGAGGGATGGAGGTGGCCGGAACATCCAGCCAGATGGCTGCTAGCTCTCCGCACCAAGCTAAAAAAGGGCTTTCTATTCAGAAAAATCACCTCACAAAAATGGCATGTGGTTTCTGAACGCTCCTGTGCCTCGTCTTCAGTTAGGGGCACAGCTGTTGACCCAGGTCTGGTGCTGTTCAGGCTTAGGCATACAGACACTTTTCTGCACGCAGCTGTGCAGCATCCCCTTGGTCTCTGCTGTGGCCGTTTGCTGTCCACATTTCCCCACAGCACTCAACCCCTGTTGTCGCTGTTTACCCTTAATACACCTCAGAGTATGTGAACTAAATTCTAGTTCCAGCAGGGATAACTTACCCCACAGCCCCAGCCAGAAAGCAGTGGTAGCATTTTAAAATCATTCATGTGTGTTGGTGGGCATTGAAAAGGCTTTATAAGTACGTTTCTGATGAGCATAAATGCCTCCTCAGCACCTGTGTGATAACCGTGGTACCCACACCGCTGAGGGTTCTGCGCCTGCTCTGGGCAGAACTATTTCGGAAGAGTTGCAACAGGGCTTTTTTGAAACATTTGTTGGGACTGTTTATTTATTTAGTAGACTATTTATCCTGCAGCCTTTAAAGACTTTGGGTCCAGTTGCAGAGAGCATTAGGGCTACTGGTGCAAACTGGGATGGTTCTGCAGAGTCGGAATGCAGTGACCTGGCAGAGGAGTGACACAGAAGCATGGTGCTGATTGCAAGGAGTATAATTTGACGCTACAACAAATAAGACTTCTAGGAAGTTCAGATATTTACATTCTGAATACTGTAAAAGCCAGTTTCTTACAAGACAGGCAGTTCCTTATGCCATCTTTCTATGCCGGAAACCATCGATTTTTCCTTACATAAAACTATGCCTTAAGAGTCCTTTCTATTTTCTCTGCAGCCTTGAAGTTTCTGTTGAACCCCATGGACTTGCATGAAAGTTGAAGAAAGTAAAGAAAACGTGATCAAAGTTCAATTCCTTTTAGATGCTATACTGTGGAATAGCAGGAAAGAGAATTGCTATTGTTTGGTGCACTTAAGAACAGGCTCAGAGTCTGAGCAGTACAGCCACACTGGGCAATCTTCTAACACTGTAGTCTAGGCAGCTTGGAAGATGTTTTCTACTCCCGTAAAACTTGCTTAATGTGCAGATTGAACTTCTGACACAAAGAATCAGAGTTATCCCAGAGGTGCCAAGGCAATTGCAAACAGAAGGTAGCTTCTAGGTCTGGAAACCTTTATTTCTTTCTCATCAGTTGTAATTAATAAAGTCATGCCTTTCACACTGTGACATAAAGACCTTGACAAGAAGTGTGGGCCGCTCTCTATGCCTCATTCTATTTGAGCGTAACAAAAATAAGCTGCAGAATCATCAGGCCTGCGCTTTGTCTTTGTATTTGTTTGATCAGTTTGACAGCAGGGGCTATACCTATCCAGAGCCTTTTGGCACAACCAAAACAGTAAAAAAAAAGCTGTGAAGGAGCTGTGCTGTCCCTTTGTGCATTCACGCTGTTCTGTGTCTTTCTGTTCAGCTTCCTTGTGTTTCTGAGGTACCAGATTTATTATGGTTACCCTCTGCAGACATACCTGGAATATCCCATCATCATTGCACAAGGTAATTTTTTTAAGCCCTGTTTTGGAAATAAAACATTATTCATGCTCATTCAGCACTCTAAGACTTGTAGATACTGTACTCCACTGTGATGACATGTATCCATTGACCAGTTCTAGCTGGGGTTGGGGTGAAGAGAGAATGAGCATCTCAAATATAACTGACTTCCTATAGATTTTATGAAAATAGATGGTCAGGTAGAGGAGAAAGAACTAATTAATACACACACAGTGGAGTTGCAGTGTAAGCTCATCCTTTCTCCAGTGACTCCATGTAGGAGAGAAACCTTATAAATGCTCCAGATTCTGAGAAAGGTTTCATTTTGGAGCTTGCAGTGTGTTGGCCATCAATCAAATTTGAGAGACAAACCTGTAAGAAACCAGTTTCCATAGACATGGTGCCCAGTGGAACTACTTACTTCTGTCTAGAATTGCATTTAGGCCCTTTCTCTCCCTTCTCTGACAAGCGGTCTTCTATTTATTTCAGATGTCATTCTCCTTTTGTTTATTCTGCGTTTCAATGGAAACATGAAACGAGCTTTGTTCTATGCAGTCACGTATCCTTTGAAATCTGGGAATTTTGGTTTATGTAGCTTGTTTGGTAGTTCTTTGCAGAGCAGCTATGTCATCATTTGTTTTGTGCTACCACTGTAAATCATTTTCAGCCACCCCTCAACATGCATTCCACCTTCACATGCTGATTTGTTGGATCACTGTAAAATCTCTACAAGAAGAAAGCTTTATATTTAGCTATGCTTTAGAAAGCCCACAACTGATAAGGAGTAAGACCAATTCTTAATTTACATCTTTGTTAGAGGTGCGGGTGGAAATGATGAATCTCTTTGGTTCCTACCCACGCAGATTGTACTTGCTATGATGAACACAGCAGTGTATTGGGTTTTTTTAAAAATAGGACTTGGGCTTAAATCTCAAGTCTTGTACTTGGGAGCAGGTCTTGAGGAACTCAAGGCACTGTTCAACCAAAGACAGTGTGAAAAATAGGAACACTAAGTGTTTCAGCTAGTGCTTAACATGTTTTATCTAGACTGTATAATCTGTTACAAAGTTTCAGTAAGAGTATTTCCAGATGTTTAAAAAAATCTAATTCCCCAGGCAGTTTCGAGAACTTTGGTATCCTAGAATTTTCAGTGCTATGAAACTTAACATAATGTAAGATTTTGGGGGGGCTGGTACATGCTAACACTGCGAAAGTGGATAATAGACCTGGCCATGGTAAGTGCTGCATGATTATTTGAAATTACGTCCACATATGAAATGACTTTTTTCTGGACATCTTGATCAGTGAAATCTCTCCTTATATTTGTCCTTGGAGGAATTAGTCATTTGGGTTAGCATTCCCAGTTAGCAACCCCAGTTAAAAATGTTGAACATATGTGGGTTGAACAATTGGGTTAGCAACCCCAGTTTTCAAATACAGCTGTTTCACTTCTGTGAGTAGCTGGAAAACATAGCACTGGCAATAGAGACTCTATGAAAAAAAAAAAAAAGTGTGTTCTGAGGTAAAGTTGTTAACTGTAGTGCCTTCATTAAAACTAGCAAAGGTTTAAGATGTTGAAAAAAGATTGCCTTTTTAGTCCTAATGTCATAATCCCCATTAATAAACCATTAGCATGAGAGGAATAGAGCATCAGTCAAAGCATTTGAAATAGGGAATCTTAAATATTTCACAAGATCTTTTTTCCCTTGAGTCCTAGAATTTTGCAAGAAAAATATCATCTGATAACGTCTACATAGGTTAAAGATAGTCTTTGTCCTTTTTATCAGAAGAGAGAAAGTTAAATGTTAATTGAGATTAACTGGAGTTGCTAATGCAAAAGGTGATACAAATGGGGATAAAAGCTTCTAAGAGTAACACCAATCCTTACTTGCAAGGGAAATATGGGCATGCCACAGAGACCTGTGTGGAGGTCCCCTCTACCTGCTGTCTTTGCAAAATCCCCCTTAAAAGGATGACAGGGTGAATAGTCTGTTCCCTTCATTACTTTTTCCCACCAATTGGACTCATTTTCCACACATTCTTGTCAGTTTTCTCATTCTTTTACAGTTTTGTTTGCCAGGCATAATGGCAACAGATGGTCTGAATCAACCTTTCTGTTTAGACTAGATCAGTCTCATTTTAGCCAACTTTCATAAACAGTTTTATGTAGCAGGTTGAAAGGCTTTTTTATTTCATTGCTTCTTACTGTATTTGCCTCTATCAAGCATTTGCCAACAGCAGTAGCAACTGTTGTGTTCTTTGAGCTTCTTCCTGGGCAGTACCTCAGAAATCAGTCCCTTGCTTCTGGCAATTTCAATTTTTTGCTTCACTGTTCCTTAGTAAGAAGCTGAAATGCTTGGGTTGCAAAATACTGAAAAAGTTTATGTTTTTTATTTTAAATGAAAAAGCTAGTCCTGTTTTTTAGTAAGTTACATACTAACAGTCATAAGCTAAACTCTGGGATAATACAATGGCAGATGCAGAAGTTCCTTCTCTTTTTTTACCTGCTTTTCAGAATTTGTGCACGCTGATCAGCGCAGCCAGTAAGCTGGCTCAGCTGCGGTGTCTCTGGCAGACAAAAGATTCTGGACAAGTGAGTGCCTTGACCTGGAGTATGTCTGCATATACCTGTGCAAGTAAGCTATGGGCAACTTTGCATGAAGCACTGAGTTTTCATTTTTTAAAGCCATATATCCTCCTTATACCTCTTTCACTAGATCTTTACTCAGTCATAGAAGGTTAAAGTCTTGCCTAATATAGTTTCCCTTTGTGCTGACTACTGAGACTCAGATACCACACAGTCTCTTGAAATCAAGTTTTATCACAGACCTCAGCTCAGTCACAATGACGCTTTGCTTTAGAAGACATGCAAATGTGGTCAAAGGAACCTGATACAGTTGAAATAACTGAAAGAGCACCTTTACGAAAAAAAGATTTCAATGTTCTAGGATTTAATAAAATTACTAGTGATCCAGCATGAAAAGGTGCTAAATTTTGTAGTTAGACAGTCAGATGATGCTAATTCTGAAAAGTCATCTACAAATAAATGCACACTTAATGCTAAATACCTTTAACTCTATGACTACATGTAAATACATTTCTCAACAGAGGAGAATTTAAGAACATACCAAGAACAGTGATTTCTGCAGTTCACGTGTTAATTACCTAGTGGTCTGCATGAACAGTTCTTCTACAGCTATTTGTTAGAAGTGCCTTTAACTTGTTTAAAATATTCTTACTGTAAAACATAGTGATATTGGATTTATTTCCCTGTGAAACAAATGTTTTTAAGTCAATAATTAGAAGTTGCAGTATGTTTGCTGAACAACGGAAATAAACTTTGTAAATGGTTTTCATCTGCTGCAAATGTGAAATAATTAATGTTTAGATTTGTTGTGGGAAGGAAAGCTCAATTCCTCATACTTGCAGAAGCCTAAAAGCATGCGTATGAACATTTACAATGGTTAAGTCATGCTAACTCAGTTGTGGGTGTAGCTCAGTATCAACTACTGAAGCAGGCAGCTGAACAGAAAGAGAAGTGGTAAACTCTGACCACATCCAATCTAGTGAGATAGACAGATATCGATATAAAAATTCTAATTATATCAGTGATTTTCTCATTAAAAAAGACCCTTAATACAGTGTCAGTCAGCTCTGACAGCTTGATCTCTGAAGCTAAAATAGTGAAGAGTGGATGAACTAAAAGTGGGAATGTCTATACAATGTATATGTTCATGCAAGATTATCCTCTATTGAAAAATAGATATTTAATCTTTTTTTTTAAGGTATAAACGTTTCACATCTAGTCCACTAATCAGAATTCATTCAATTTACAGCAAGAATAGTTACAACTGTAATGACTACGAATGATCTCGCAGGTGAGTAAAGTGTGGAACTGCCTGCCTTTCCGAAATAATAGCTGCCATGGTCGTTTTTAGCTGTTTTGCAAAAGTGGGTATCTGGTCTCAGAAGAACAAAGCATGAACCTGGTGGTTTAGCATGGTGAGGGAAGGAGTTACTGCTAAAAAAGTAGCACAGGATTACAAATCAGTTAAATACCTGGAGAAAACAAAAAAACCTGCTTATGCTTACGACATGGTGACAAGTGGTCCAAAAGCCATTATTTTTTATAAAAGGTAAAAGTACTACAAAACTAACTTAATTATGAAAATAGCAGAATAAAGCATTAGAAGTCTTTAATATTTAAATACGTAAATAAATTTAGTAAAATACAACTTAATAAATCTGTAATAATCGAGAATAAATCTGTAATAATTGAGAATAAATCTGTAATAATTGAGTGATAGCTTTTCAGATAATAAGTGTTTCCTTTTCTTATTGTGGGGTTTGTGCATTAAAAAAATCTTCTAGAAAACTATTTCAAGTTCAGCTTAGTATATGAATAGATTTAGGCACAACATTCAGAAAGTTTATGGGAGGCTGAAAATGAAATGGTAGGCTGGTAAGAAACTCACAGAAAACTGGCTTAAAATATATAATTTGCAGCTGATTTCATTATGAAGCAAATTTATTCAACAACTTCTTACCATCTTGACAAACCTGAAAGAGCTAAGGAGCGCAGCAGATTTTTCAATAAATGGTTCGAAATCCGGACTTGGTGGATGTAAGAATGGTAACAAAATGACATTGTACTTTATTTGGCAGATCCTTGTTCTAGTTCGAGACTGGTATTTCATCAGAAACATCATTTGCATGGATTTTTTTTTTAAGCAGTTCTCTGCAGCACAATAAGGCTCTAGTTTCACAAGCAGTTCAAGTGGCTCTTGCACTGGAAAAGGAGGTCCCCTTCTCAGTCACTCGTTTTCACCCCTGTCCTTGCTGCTTTCTCTTTGCCAGAATAAGAGTTTTGGGGCCATACAGTTAACTGGATCAAGAAAAAATTGGCATAATGCACACGCAGAAATTTAGTCCGGGTCAGTTATCGAGTCCAGTTCACCCACAGCTACACACTTATGCTGATTAGAGGCGAGAGAGGTATATTGAGGGGAGAAAGGAAGGGAGGAAAACATAATGAAAGTAAAAAGCTGGCTCTTGAAAGTAAAGCTGGTTCTGGTTAAAGCTGCTTTTTAAAATATAGCACAATACACTTTGGAACATGGAGGAGATGGCAGCAAACATTGATACTCTGCTGCTCTAATGGAAAATGTTTCCAGTTAACTTCTAACACTGAACACTTTGGTATGTTTCATACACATGTATGAAACTGTCAAATATCATATATTTCTGAAACAAAGTTTGGTGTACATTTCGGAGAATATTCCATTTACCAATGGATATTAGATATATCTATACTTCAAATTGTGGCCTCACAGGTAGAGATACTATGCTTATTTTGGTTTAAAAAAATTCTGAAAGTTAATCAAGTTACTGAAAAACTGCTTTTTCCTCAGTTGTCATATTTCCTCTCATTAAAATCTGACAGATACAAGTATTTCCATCTCCCTGAAGTCTAAACTTACCAGATGGCAGTAGAGAATACCTTTATTATAAACAACATATGTAACTATAAAGGACATGTGAGCTGCATCTCCAAGTTTAATTGTAGGTGTAAATATAAATTTATATGAGGCTACTCAAACTTGTACTATTCTCCTGGTTTTGTCACAAAGGAATTAGAGGTACTGTAATGCATTGTTTTCAGAGACCACTCACAAGTGCTAAATGCTTTTCTCTGCTGTATTTACTTTGAGAATTTCTGGGTTCCTGAACATGGTAATTTAAACTAATTGACTGAAAAGAGTTGCAGAATGGAAACCAGCCTGTTTGTACACCAGTGAAGGTTTACAAAACAATGCGTCTTCTGAAAATGACAGCAGTTGATCTTTTTGGATATATGCTTACATGATTTTTTTTTCCCTTTTAGTTCTCATTCGTTTCATAACCATGCTCATTCTCAATATTTGGGTCACAGCCACAATCCTGCACTACAGGAAAACTAAAAAGACTGATTAGAAGACATTCATCAACACACAACATAGTTACCATCAAAAGAACCTGATACAATTAAGCTTAAACAACAGAACAAAGGTCGAGGAAGCTCTCTCTCTTAAGCCTAGCATTTATCCCTAAGCCTACTTAGTATAGTCATGCTTATTTTCTCTTAGAAATAATTCTGATAAGATACTTAATTTAAGCAGCATATTTTTATTGGTCATTTAAGACAAGTTTCACTGATACCACATTTTCTCTGGATTTTTTTTACTAAATGAACAAGGTATTTCATATTTAGATGTTTATATATTCTGATATCACTTCAGTACTTTCTGGTTACATATAAGCAATTTTCTTCAATTATACAAGAGCAATTTTGCACCAACATATCAACTCATCTTTCTGCATCTGCTGCGAGTTTGAAAAACAACAACAGATGCTTGTCTTCTTGCAAGCAACTCAATTAGTTTGACATTAACTATCTGTACTTTAGGATGAAGAAAATATGAGTCAAGGCCCAATTCAAACTAAGGTTCTAAATGTGTTTTACTAAGTAAGTCACAAATCCCGTTGGTACTGTAGCGCTTAAATGCAACACTTAAATAGTGCCATTTATACAGCTGATAGAGGATGCCCACGGTCACTTTCTTCAGTATACCCAGTTTTTATTAGGATAAGAGTAAAAACTCAACTATGAATTCTTCTTTTTCAACCTGAGCTCTCATTCACTGAACATACTGTTTCGGGAACAGCAGAGACTAGAACGTGTAGAAATTAATGAAACTTTGACCGACAGAGTTAAAAATTTTGTTCAAGCAGAAGTTCCTGAACCGATACCCCGAGTCCCCAAATGCAATCCATACTGACAGTGGCCCGTTTACATGTGCACCTTGATGCGTCAAAGCAGACTCATCTCCAGTGGTTATCAGTTTTTGAGGATACTGCTCCGTGCTTTGTTAGTTTTTAGCCTGTCTGTGTGAAGTGTGCTGAAGAACATAAAGACTTCAGTTTTTACTTTGGAGATTCTCATCAGTTTGTAGTAGGTATATTAAAAAAGGGAAAAGGATATTCTTGAGAACTCTTAATGGGGGATCTTGCTTTTGGAAGTAATGCCTTTCTGACCAAAAGTTACAGAAATAATCACATACCTTGCGCTCAAGTCTCATTATATTCTCCGAAATTACAAGATAGACAAGATACACCTTTTCAAAAGTTCGTACAGTATTACTGTTGATTGGCATGTTAAAACCAAGGCACCCTTGGTCCTGACACCCTTGAAAACTACAGGGAGGCTGCATTGACTACATTTGAGGCAGTTTTTCCTTGCAACATGCTGAATCATTGGAGTCCTGTGGAAGAGCAGGATCTGCAAACGCAGGTGTTTCTGCCAGTGTACACGCAGCAATCAGACTGAGACCTTCACCGTCAGAAAACATAGCTGCTTTGTAAACTCTGATTTTAGAGTGGGAAGGGGTGGGCAGAAGTATGTCTGTGGACATACGATTTCATGTATCTCATATTATTGAGAGCAAGTTCAAAGATGAGGATTTTTTACTGCTCCAATAAAATGCACAAATGTTTCTATGTTGGTTGAGAGAGTAACTGTAAATATCCTGTTACTGATTTTACTAAAGCTATGTAAAATACCTGAAGTGGTCTAAATGGTGGCAAGTGTCATGTGATACATTTTCCAGGTCATATTAATAAATGCTATTCTTCATGATTGATTAATGTCATTCTTACAATTAAGTTTCATTACATTTAATTTTTTTATTCTGTTTCCATATATGGAGAGAAAATGAAATATTCATTACAGGTCATTAATGGGCAGCTTTCACCTTAACATTTGAAGCATCAAGATGTACATTAACCTGTAAAATGCTAAAGAGCTCCAGCATCTTTAAAGAAAAAAAACACACTTACTTCTCACCTGTTTTTTTTAATTAAAGCCTCTTCTTGATAGAGAAAGATTTGTGTAGAGTCCAAACCCTGTGAACTATTGACATCTCTTATACTCCTGAGTGATGCTGTAGCAAAATAAAGACACTCCGTTTTCAGTTTGAGGATCAGCACTTCAAATTGGGTTTTTTTCATCATAAAATGCTGAAAATGCATTTAAGAAAAGCTCTTTATAGGTTATTTAATATACTTAAAATAAATCATCTTAGAAAGTTCTGGGGAAAAAAAAGAGACTGAGGAAAAGAAAGGTGGATAATTCACAAGCTTAAGGTAAAGTAATTTTATGGACTTGGAAAGCTGGATCATGAGTTCTCATTCAAGCTGCAAGAGAGATGGAACAAATGAGAAGGTAGGAGTAAATAGTTTTACACACTTCTTCCCCCCCTCCCGAGAATAATTTATTTTACTTTCATAAGGTAGAAGTATGGTCAGGTCCTGGGCAAGCCCCACGAAAGCGCAGACCCTGTGGTTTTCCAGTACGTAAACCATAATCTTCTCAGTAGCTGGACTAAAGGCAATCGCTTTAGACACGATTCAGGGGGAGGGTAAATCTTGTTAAACTTGTTCAACAGTATCAGGGCGGACACACGCAAGTTGTTTGCGGTGTAATGCAGCAGTGGACCACAGAGAGGCAGGGAAAGCATCTCGGATTTATTGGGGTGTGTGTAAGCCAGTGAGCAAATTTCATCCACAGGGCTGGGAGCAATACCTCTCCATTCACAGATCCTCTAGAAGTGCTGAATTACACGCTCGGTGTCTCATTGCACCCGTTCACAGCAAGCTCACAGGGTGAAATAGCCTTTCCAGTACTGGCTGATAAAGTGTGGGTCCTGTCAGGGCCTTCAAAAAGTATGAGTTTTCTTGCCTGGGAAAAGACAAGATCTGAATTCTGGTACAGCCCACTGAAGTTTCACTACAACCCCAAAGCTCTCTGGCTGTGGATATGATGAACTATGACTGTGCATTTAGTAACAGACAAGCTACCATCTGCGCTTAGCCACAAAGCTCAGTTTAACAGCATGAAAGAGAAAACATTTATCATCAAATTTACTATCCAAAAAAAGAATGAGGACATGATTCCAGAGGTAACAGCTTGCAGGTTTGAAAGTGAGGAGTAGGCAGTAGAAGGTGTGTATAGTTTACTTTTCCTAAAAGTGTATTTCTGATCTGTCCTCAGTGAGCAGCAAGGTCACACACAAAGAAAAAGCAAACCCATCAATCTCCCCCACCCTATGGGCCTCCAGAACGCTTAGCGTGTTGTGCAGAGTAGGACTGCACAGACGTAGGTGCGTTTCTTTGTGTTACTCTAATCCAGCAAAAGGTGTTACTGCTTGGACTGCTCAGAACTGCCTGTCTCTGTCTGACCCCTGAGCCTCTCTTCTGCTGGCTTATGTTGTGCACATGGCTTCTCCCTAACCTGGTTCTGCTCATCTGGTCTATTAAAACAGGAGAGAAGAGTGGAGTGGGGTGGAGTGGAGTGGAGTGGGGTGGGGTGGGGTGGGGTGGGGTGGGGGACACACACCTCAACCGCGGGAGCTCAGAAGACAGATTTTAGAGCACTTTGACTCTTCGGAGAAAGTCATTCACGATTAGCTAAAAGGTCCCAAACAGCTTACAACTTGTAGAAAGCCTTCATTCACTCCTTTAAGTGAGGTAAAATTACTCCTCCTCCACCGAACAATCCTTATCCATTTAAGGACATATGTAACTAGGGAGGGGAAAAAAAAAAAGGAAGTAACACCTCAGAGCCCACAGGAAGAACTATTATAAATAAAAAGCTACACAGATGTGGAGATCAACTCAAATGAGGTAGTTTCCCAGCCATGTATTTTCTGTGATGATAGATAGTAATTACTTCCCTGCTAATTCTTTTCAGGCTGGTTTGTTCCATTCCCTTCCAGATTCCTCGATACTCGAGATTCGTATTTATGTATGAAGCAGAACATGGAATGTTTGTTGCCTTCATCACTAATAATGGTCTAAGGATGTCCCAGTTTGGAATGTGAGGAAGCTGAAAAAAACCCTTAAAATAGGATGTTATTAAATTCTTGGTTTGTACTGGATTCAATTGGCTTGATTTTGAGCTAGAGTTCTGCAAGATACTTCAGAGTTCTTGGAGATGATGGCTATTGATGTCAAACAGGTGTCTGGGAGCCACAATAAACATCACCGTAAGAATGTGCCTGCTCATCACTTGTGCTGGATCCAATTGCAAGAGCCTGGCAGTCTGACAGACCTGAGTCCTGATGGACCTCAGGTGTTTCCTGCCTGATGGCAAGATAGACATACAGAGATCTTAAAGACGTCAACTATTTCATTCTACCTTGGAAGTGGTTTGGGGCAAACACCATCTCTGTCTTGGAAAAAAATCCAGTCTTTGGACCAGGGGTAAAATAAGAGGTTTTTTACGCTACGTGATACTCTTGATGAAATTTAATTGGGGATGCCTAAAGGACAATTTAAATAATTTTGTTCGTGCCCTGTTTTGTTTCATTATTTCAGCTCGTAACTGTCTTAAATTGTCAGTAGCCTAAACAAGTAGTTCTGTATATTATATGATATTATTGACTCACAGGAAGGGAGCTTTAAGAGAGCAGACATCTTGTTTTATCTGACAAGTATTCTGGAAACTAATTTAAAGGACAGAACCTGCATCAGCCTAAAATGCGACAAGAAAATGTTAGGTAATAATGATTATGATTCAAATTTAATAGTAACATGGCTCCATGCTGAAAATAAATTCTACTTACCACCGTATTGTAATTGCAAGTCATCTGTGTATAGGCCTACTCTGGGATGTACATGATTTCTGCTTTTGAATTTGGAGGCTTTGGCCAGCAGTACCAAGATGCTGACCTGTCTCATACTATACGAAAAGCATAAATGGGAAAGCCTGCTTCCTACGCCTCAGTGTCCTCTCTGTCATGTAAATCTGGACTCTAATGAAGCATGAATTGCGCTTGTGTGAAGTGTATTTTAAGTTACCCAGTTACTGTAAAGAAATTCTTTCACCTTTGAGCAACTGACTACATACAGATTCCACTGAGCTGACTTCCAGTACAGTGACTTGAGAGATTTTAAATTGTTTTCCCTGAAATGCACTATCAGCATGACTTGCAGTCCTCATGGCATCTCTGAGCTCAAGGGTATTTTCCTCTCTCAGTGCTGATGTTTGTTTTAAGCTTGCACGTATGCCCGCCTTCCCAGTAATAAAACTCCCATTGCTGAAGCTCTGAATGGTACAGGAAGCATATAGGGGATCTCCCTTACTGTATTTATCAAGCCCTTCCATCACTCCAGAGCGGACAGGTGGCTGCACAGATCCTACAGAATCTCAGCTGGCCCCTAGTACACCAAGGCTGTGATATGCTGGACAACATCACGCAGGCGCGTGAGGCCACGGGATCCAGCAAGTAGATGCAAGTCCTGCAGCTGCAGCCAGACCTGCACCTAGCTATAAGATCAGCTTACAGAGCCTGTTTGAAAAATGGAACACAGCTGAGGTAAGCAACGACGCTAGGGCCAACGTATGTGAAAACAGGTTCAGATGGTGGGGTTCCTGGCTCCTTCAGCCTTAAAATAGTTAAGGTATTTAATATCTCAGATACCAACAAAAAAAGTTTCCACCGATTCACTCGTTAATACAAAGTAGCACATATCCAAGATACATTGCTAAGATGGCAATTCAGTGCTTAAAGTCTAAGCAGTTGGCAAGCCAAAGGAAAAGAGGAAGACTGGCAGTGATCCCACAAGCCTGATGTACTTCTCGTTGGGTGGCTGTGCTTACCAAGTGGTGCAACAGCATCCTGGGCAAAAAAAAATCCCAAAGAGCTAGCAAGGCTGATGACAAATGACAAGAAGAACTGGATGACCCAAGAGGCACGCTGGTACATGATAATATAAGACTATATGTACAAGTAGGCTCACATCTCTGAACAAACGTTGAAGGCCTGGACCTCAAAATGGCGTGGTAAGACTGAAGCATCACATACAGTTGCCTTGGCTGTGAAAGTATTTCTACATAGCTCCTCCAAGCAACCTAAAAAGGGCTGCAGGGACGTGCAATTGCTGCGCTCTCTGCCCTTTCTATTCAGAATGAAGATGTGTCTTTCCAGATTTCTTTAAGGTACGCAGGACTACATACACTTACAAGTTTGTAATTTTGCTGCCTTTCACTGTGACTTTCATTATGAAAGATCACTTTAATCCTGAAGCTTCTGTAAGATTACTGGAGTGAAAGCAGCAGTGGTCAAGTCTAGCTTCACACTTGCAATAGCAATATCAGGTAGTAACCTGATGTTCTTACCCGTATAAAACAATGATTCCTGGCTACAAAGGGGCAAAGATTCAAAACCCCTGGTAATTAGCATCCCTGTGCTAATAAATTACAGTTCCTCTGACTCCCCACTTCTTGGAGCAATGGTTTTATGGTGAGCTTCTCCATTTGTTGCAGTAGTTTCTGGGGAGAACTAGATTGGATGTGTTTACTCTTAGCATTCTTTTCTGCCACATACATCTCAGTAGACTTGTCTCATTTCCGAGATGAGCATGTCTGAGTACAGCATTGTCCATTTTATAGGCAACTTCAACAAAGACCATAAATTAGTGTCAGAACCGCTTCATCAACATATTTTACAGAGATCCAAAAGAAAACTCCTTCCCACTTTCATGAGGGATACTTCAAAGCAGTAGGCAAAAAAACCATGATCCATGGGATGCTGATAATCCCCTACGTGGTTTATAGGATCGTCTTAAAAAACAACAAATAATGTTTTCAATTTCAAGTGTAGGATGTGCAGAGATGATAGTCCATAAAATATTCTTAAGACCAACTGTAATGCACTGAAAAGGCACCAAGCCTGTCACAGATCAAGGATCATCTGGACGATGTTCTTAGTCGTCCGGTTTAGTTATAGGTAGTCCTGCAAGGAGCAGGGAGTTGGACTCGATGATCCTTATGGGTCCCTTCCAGCTCATTCTATGATTCTATGAAAAAACAAATTAATCACTATTTTGACATGAATGCCAAGGAAAACTAACCAGGAATGCAGAGAAGACTGAAATACTCCAATTCCCTGAACTGGACCATGGACTGTTACGTTCTCCTGCCTTAGAAACAGAGTAAGGAGGTGGTGAGGGTTTGTAAGAACTATGCAGATAAAAAGTTTGTTTTCATACAAGTTCCCCCTTTTCACATCAGCATCCCAAATACAACCTCACAAGCACAGGATGGGTGAAGGCACTTGAGACCAAGATATATAAATCCTCCTCCAAGGATGATTCTCTCGAAGCTAGATGGGAAACTAATACATTGTAAGATTATAAACACAAATGCTCAAATTTCTAATGATCATCTGACACTGCCTGAGAAACTAAAGACAAAAAGCATGTAATTTCTAGCGGCAGCTTTGCTGGCGTTGGAGACTTCAGAGAGCCACAGAATGCCTGCTAAAAATGTAGGAGGTTCAGTGTCTTCAACAGAGGTAGTAAGAGATTTAGATACTTGCAGTGAAACTTCAGTGATGTTTTAAATTTGGCTACTGTCACTGACTCCCAAGATCAAGATAAGCCTCTTGCATGTTTCCAAGTCCTACGTGGTACTATGGTCCATGTCACGTTTTGGTTACAGCATCAACCATGCTAAGATGCACAAGAACCACCATGTTTCCTTCAGTATGCAGGTTTGGTGTTGGATCAGTGGCAGCGCTGTGAGGGGTTGAGCTTTGGCAGGAACCACTACAAGTAGGAAACCGCAGAACACAACTAGGACAGAAGTGGAAATCTCCTTGCATAAAGGTCTTTGTGACAACTGACCCGTTAACTCTGACGGGGTCTTCCTGTCCAGCTTCCATGCCGCTGAGCTCTTGGATAGGAACCAAACAGCAACTTCCCCACAAGTGTCTTGAGCTTCTGGCTCCAAGTTTGACCCCTGATTTTTCCAGAAGATTAATTTGCAGCTTGGCTATGCTATTTGTTTACTCTTGTGAAACAAAAGGACTTGCAATGAGAGAATTTCTATAGATAAAGTCATGCAGGCCATAAAAATGTCCTGTTTGCTGGGACAGCCCTGCTACAAAAATAAAGTGTTTAAAAGTCAGTGAGTTTAAGACAAATATTCCTTAGTTCAGGAATATGCTCTTCTCTCAAAAATTTTAAAAGGTTACCACTGGACAATAAGGAAGCACCACAATCTCCAGAAACTAATGTTGAAGAGTTCTTTGCATGCTATAGATCAGCAGATGGAAGGTCTATCTCGAGCAGAAGGACAAGTGAGAAGAACAGAAGAGCAGCTTTGCCTTTCGTGTCCTGGGTACAAAACAAGGTTCGTGCACATCATACCATCGGCCAAATGATCTCCACATTACAGCTCAACACAGCCCATGCTGTTCCTTTGTTTTGGGACAAACTGCATGAAGGAAAACAGGAGTGCTACAATACTTCCATCCCTAGAGGGACTGAAAACTCAAAGGCCATGAGGAACCTATGCTACATTGGCCCTGCTTTGAGGTAGAGGTCAGACCAGGGGACCTCCAGTGCTCCCTATCAGTCCACATTGTTCTACAATAGCTTCTCAATACAGCCTGCGGTATGTATAGCTAATAACTATTTGTACAAGTATAGAAGGTATAAACTGTGGCTAGTAAATACGATAATACAGTACATTTCTTAAAATGTCAGGCTTAACAGGGCTCCAGGGATTCACAGTAAATGAGGGCAAGCCAAGGAGAGAAAGTGCAACAGATCCAGCCCCAGCACCTGATGGCCTGCCAAAACACCTCCCTTGGAGCCTGCCCTTCCTCCACACATAGCCTTTGCCTGGCTTCCTTTTGAGCAACCCTTGCCTTTCCCATATCTGTTGCAGTAGTTGCCTATATAAATATTTCGATTAATTACCAGCTTCTCAAGTTCAGGAACTATTTCACCTTACTCAAATAGTTTATTTAAAAATATATATATAATATTCTCCAATTCAGAAAAGGATAGAACTTCCCACAATGTAACATTTTTTATATATATATATATATATATAAAATATTTATGCATTCAGTGAATGGAAACAGTTTTACTGTATACATTTTAATGTTGTACTCTATGCAAATCTGCATTACCTAAAAATATACCGTACTTCTGTAAATCAAAACAAGCAGGGGAAAAAACCACTGTAGCTGTGCACTGGGTTATAATACCTAACAGCAACGATATGAAAGTTTTAGTTTTGAATTTAAGAACCCACAAACAACATTTTACTTTGCGAGTGCATAAATAGAAGACTGAACACATTCTGGCTCTGTTAAGTTGAACTGTAGTAGAGGTTACAAAATGTAAATATATTTATTCATTTTCAGTATTTCAGTGTTTCCAAGTCCACCTTTCATGATAGTGTTAAATAAATCATGGTCCTATCCTTCCAAACATTTCAACACTCTTTAAAAAAAACAAACAAACAAACAAAATTTTAAAGTGAAATGTCCTCCTTCATTGAAGTGTTAGATCATATTTTAAATTACTGCACTCCCACACAATATTTTTATATATATATATTTTTTAAATATATATATATTTATATATATAAAGAGACCAAATAGGAGACTACATTTTTTACTATCAATATGTTTAACTTCACATACTGTAGTTGTATAAAACATGCATTTTCTGGGATAATTATGAACACATCATGAATGAGCCCACATAAATTATACTTTTTTGTACAGCTCCAAGTTAAAAAAAAGTCAGATTAAGTGCCTCTGAGGCCCTTTATTTCCCAGCTATCAGTTCTCAAAACACACTTCTGAAATATTTATCTATGCCTACAGCTATGTGCTAGAGAACCAGATTTAAAATTTTAAAATACATCTACAGTATGTTTTACTTTTCTTAAAGTTTGTGACAGTCCTTGGATATTGTGTTGTGAAATGTAAAAATAGTCACAGATTCTTTTTTTTTTTTTTCCAGAAATAAAAAACACATCTAGGAGAGTATGCAAAAACAAGGCAAAATGAAGTTTCATAGCACTTAATGAGGGTTAATATAAGTCAATAACTAATATTGAGGTTTGTAAAAAGGGCTGGATGAGCAGTTACATGTACAAGCAAAGGGTGTAGTAATTCCAATGGTACCAGACATTGTTTCTGTAACCAACACTTCTCCACCCTTAAAACCAGTCAATATACATTCAAAATAGGCTGACATTGATATACTTACTAGGTGTAAAAATAGTGCACTATTTTTTCTGCCACAAAGCAAAATTGCATCCTAAGAGCTGGTAAACCTTCTTTTTTCCTTAAATAGAGAATGGGCAAAAAACTTGAAAAAAAATTAAATTAAGGCAAGTAGACAGGTAAAACAGGACTGCCCATGATGACGTAGCTGAAACTAGTATATACTTCAAACTTATACTAGCTGCTGAACACTGACATGCAGCTTTTGATAGACGTATATGAATGATATAAACTTCAACATTATGGCTTTATACAAGTGCATAGTTGCAACTGCAATAAGTAACGGTATCTGATTAATAAGCATAAAAAAATAAAGTGGAAAGATTTTTAAAACCCTCTTGCAGTATTACAGTACAATATATATACACAGTATAATGGTCACTTCTTACAGATGCAGTCTATATCACTATGGTGGATCTTCCTCCTGTTCTTCTTGCAGACATGCTGGTGGCATCTTTATGAAAGCTGAAAAGTCAGTTTCTTCCATTTTAATATTCATTCCTCTGGATCCTTTTATGAAATGTAGTGTATGTGTCTTGCCAAGAAAGCTTTTGTGGAACAGAGTTTAAAAGGTTACCTAACATATCCTTTTACTATTTACCAACCATTCCTCATTTGATCAGTCACTCAGGAGAATACAGGAAAACCCTCAGAGATTAGTAATTTATATTGCAGCAAAAATGTAAACCTCTGATATATATAGCACAATCTCTCAGGAAAATATATATTTTTAATATATTTTGGGATATGTTTCAGTCTTGCTGTAATGGGAAGAAAATGATCACCTTGAATTGTGTCTGCATTCATGGAAAGCAGTTAGCTGAAAAAGAAGCAGGAAGTTTGGTCAGTAAATGCAACAAATGTAAATCTGACAACAATATACTTCCTCAAAGTCTTCATTTAAGATGGGCTCAGCAGCATACTTGGGAGAAGCGTCATTCCTTTGCATCAACAGCATCATTACTTAAGTATAATACATCTTTATGCATAATGATCCCAAATCAATTAAACCCCCTTGTTACATATGAGGGTAAAGTACAATGTGCACAATGTAATAGTCGCTTCTAAAAGATCAGTCATTTGTAAGCTTTTAATACATAAAGATGCAGTATATTTAATTAACGTAACGCTTGTCACTGTAAACACCAAACCAGTTAAATTCTACAAGAGCTGGTATCTCAGTTAACCGAGTACACAGCTGAGGTACAGCCCTACTGCTGCTATCATTGCCCATTCTTTTATAAGGCTGAGACACACCTTACGTACTATTTAAAAGAATTCTTAGGAATTTAACATTTTGGGTTCTTTTCTGTGTAAATATAACATTGCATAAACATGTAAAATGATTAAACATTGAGAACTATAAAAGAGTTATCACAATTTCCAGTACATTCACACTGCATATTTAAGTAAGGCAGAGGACAAATTAGATCAATAAAAAGGCTGTATCTTTTTTAAGGCAGTCAAGGAAACTATATCACAGAAGCTGCAAAGCCCATTTGTTTACGTAGTTTTCAATTGCATGGTTAGGTACCCAAAAAGCACAGCACTGCAAAGGAAAGCCAAGTTCAATTCACTTCATAACACAGGTAGAAAAGCAAAATGCAGAACTCCGGTGATTTCATGTCTGCTAGCCATAGACCAGTCAGTTTATGTTAAAAGCTTAAAAATGAAAAGTATTTGTAAAGACCAATTCTGTTTCAGCTAAACATCCAACTGCTACAATCTCCCTTCTAGCCTTCAAAAATTATCTGCAGAGGCTAGCAGTATTAGCACTATAGATGAGCAACTGCTCTTACAACAGGAAATACTTTCTTTTCAGGCAGGCAGACATGAATTTTGAATAAAGATCTAAACTTAGAAAAATAAAAACACTGACAAAGGCAACAACATCGTTTTAACGAAAATGACTCTTCCAAAAATTCATTGACATCATGAACAGAATCTCATTTTTGCTTTTAAAATATTAAAATGAGATCTTGTATTTTCTCTGCTTTGAGAAACAAAATCCAACATAGCATGCTGTATTCAAAGGCAAACAAATCCATTCCTCGCTCTTTAGATTTACCCCTTATACTTCTTCAGAAATCAAAAACATCGTCATCATCATCACCATCAATATCATCAACATCATCAAATGACCAATCCCAGTCCTTAAAAGCCAGATCAAGTAATCTGCAACAGGAGGGTTGGATGTTTAATGTGTGTCACACTTCTATAAAAGACTTCAAAATTCCATTTGTTATCACTAAACCCTTTTATATAAAAGACTGTGTTAAGGCAGGTGGGTTCCTTCCTTCGTCTGTCATAGAGTATGAAGATTCAGTTAGTGTCCATGTAAGCCAGGAATATTGTATTCATTGGAAATTTATCTCACAAATAATTCAATTCTGTAGAACACTTACCATATTGATTTTTTCCCAAAAAAAATTCAGCAGGAAAGACCAACATGTACATTTCATAGAATTAGCTACTTTCTGTTTTGCTGCTGTTCTTGTTGACTGAGGTGCAGTTTTATGCTCTCCTGCTATTCCTTTCCAGACAATAACACAGGGCTAACAATTTTTCCAATAAAATCAAGCAATTTTGATTGCTGAATAGAACATCAAATAAAATAGTGTAATCTGAATTTACAAATACAGTAGGATTGTATTATATCCCAAATACAGTGGGATTACACTATATTCTGTAGCTCATTATTTAAAGCTAAGCAATGCCAAAAAAGAGGGTATAGCAACTTGTTCTCTAGGCATTGCTGCCTGCAAACCTTATCAGTGAATGAGTCATTTCACCTATTTTAGGCATTTATTTTGGAATGGGATGAATCATTGTCTAGAGGCATTCATCTCTTTCTGTGGTTATCAAAGGATGGTCTTGGACAAGTCTCTTAAGTACTAACTTCTCAACTGCTATAACTGCAAGAAATGAAACCCAGTCTAGTCATCTCTCCAGTGAGCTCAATGGATTTTAAATCAGGATTATTTGCCAACCATAGCAGGCAGAGATAGAATCACAGAATCACTAAGGCTGGAAAAGACCTGTAAGATCATCAAGTCCAACCATCAGCTAACACCACCATGCCCATTAAACCATGTCCCACAATGCCTCATCCACACGCTCCTTGAACGCCTCCAGTGAGGGCGACTCCACCACCTCCCTGGGCAGTTTATTCCAGTGTCTCACCACTCTCTCAGTAAAGAAATTTTTCCTAATATCCAGCCTGAACCTCCCCTGGTGCAACTTGAGGCCATTTCCTCTCGTTCTATCACTCGTCACTTGGGAGAAGAGACCAACACCCACCTCTCTGCAACCTCCTTTCAGGTAATTGTAGAGAGCGATGAGGTCTCCCCTCAGCCTCCTCTTCTCCAGACTGAACAACCCCAGTTCCCTCAGCCGCTCCTCATATGACACATGCTCCAGACCCCTCACCAGCTTCGTCGCCCTTCTCTGGACATGCTCCAGCACCTGGATGTCCTTCTTGTAGTGAGGGGCCCAAAACCGAACACAGTATTCGAGGTGCGGCCTCACCAGCGCCGAGTACAGGGGCACCATCACCTCCCTGCTCCAGCTGGCCACACTCTTTCTGATACAGGCCAGGATGCCGTTGGCCTTCTTGGCCACCTGGGCACACCGTTGGCTCAAAAGAAACCTTACCTAACAGAGTTCAGTGTGTTTTAACTAAAACATGCTACAGTGCTTAATATAGTTAAATCACGTGCTTTAAATGAAATGGGTTTCTGGGTTTTTTTGGGTTTTCCAGTTTTAAAGTTTTTACACTTTTAAATGTAATATATCCCTGAAAAGGCTCAATATTCATTTATTATAAACTACGGCTATTGTAATTTCTAAAACACTTGAAGAATTTATTAGACATTAAAATATATGAAAGTTGATTTTTTTCAATTTGGAATTATCCTTTCAGCACAATCCAATTGAATGGCTATAAGCAGAAACTGTATGGTCTCTATTAGAAACTGGTTTGCCCTTTCTTAAATCATCACGAAGAATAACAGCCATGAAAACCCCGGAGAAAGAATCACTGTGTGAAATTCCTAGCAGGGACAGCATTCACAGGACCATGCAGGTTGGAAGGCACCTCAGGAGGTCTCTGAGCCCAATCTCCTGCTCAAAGCAGGGTCAGCTACAAGGCCAGCCCAGGCTGCTCAAGGCTTTGTCCTGTCAGGTCTTGAAAGCCTCCAGGGGATGGAGCCTGTCCAGCCCCACCCAAACTGCCTCCCTGCCTAGCCGTTTGCGTTGGCTTTTTCTTCTATCCAGTTGGAATCTCTCTTGGTTCAACTGAGCCCCTTGTCTCTCACCCTCCCACCATGCAGCACTGAAGAGCTTGGCTCCATCTCCTTAATACCCTCCCCACAGCCAAGGGCAGGCTGCTATGAAACCCCACTGGAGCTGTCCTTCATCCAGGTTGAGAAAGCCCAGCTCCCTCAAACCTCTGCTCTGACCATCCTGGTGGCCTCCGCTGGACGTTCCCTAGTTTGTCAATGTCTGGCTTAAATTTGGGGGCCCATCTCTTCCCTCAGAGGATGATAATCTCTTCCCTCAATCGTCTGGCTGTGCTCCTCTCGGTGCAGTCCCAGAGCCTGCCAGATCCGACTGCTGGCTCATCCCCAGCTTGTCGCCAGCCGCTCAGTCCCCAGATTTAACTGGCAACTGGACCCTCATTCTTCATAAAGTTCCTAACAGAAAATTTATTATTCCATAAGGTAAGCCCTTGCACAAAAGCCTCATAGAGGTACCAGTCAGATATTAATTTGCCATAGCAGTTACAGTAATTTATAAGTATGTGGTTTATAATTAAAAGTGTTTAAATACATACAAATTTCCACTGGTTTGACAAACCTGCATTAGTAAGGTGATGGGTCAGATGACCTCACAGAACTACACTTTTCCATCTGTTAGGTACATTTGCAAAGCTAACTTGGAAAGTTTAATTGCAAAAATAAAATGGTTTACACATGAAAACGTTCGTCCTCCTCCTTTTCCCACCATTACAAAATACACAGATAGAAAAATATACAGGTAGAAAAAAAATCACCAAAGACTGATTCGGACTAGAGGAGGACCACAACTAAAAAGACGGGTAAGAGTAAATACTGTGTTATGAAAACATTTTGTAAAAAACATCACGGAGACTGAAAGAAGGGTATTATAAGGAGAAAAATTATTTTATGAGCACTTAAGAACAGCTGTCGAAGAAGAATCAGAATTTATAATATACCGTTTATAGGTCAACAATAAGAAACAGAACAAAAATAATGAATTAGATTGTAAACACTATATAGAAGAAAAGCATTTTACTTGTTCCCCAAGTTGTCATGAACGTTTCCTTGATTCATGCTTCAATCCCATCATTGATATTTTGGTTAGTTTTGCACAAAGAAACCCTTCAATAATCAGTCCCTAAGTAGTAATTAAAGAAGTTTTTACTTTCATGGTTATAATAAAAAAATCTAAATTATTTAAAATGCAAATTATGAGGTCAGACTTTCTTTCAAAATCTGTAAAGTAAATCACAAAAAATCACACTGTCAGGAAGTTAGGAGGGAAGTGAAATTAAGTTGAGTCTTTTCACTACACATTTCCACACATTAAAATACCAGTATTTTTTAAAGATCTAACTCTTCTTAGTGTAAGGCTGTTTTGGGATAACAGCAGCATCACAGTAAGAGCGTGCTTACACTGCATTCCCCACTGTAACTCCAGCAACTCACGCAACCCAGTTTTCAGCCAGCCAGCTTAGATATTGTTGGCAGTCTGGTCACAGAAACAAGGAGAGCAATACCGCCTAGCCACTGCCAAATTACCTCTCTGGGGAAAAATGTTAAGCCTTTGCTGAACTGCCCATTGCTGCTGGAATACTGCAACAAACAAAACAAGTCACACCAAACTTTTCACAGGCTGTCAACAATCGGGGACTGATATAACCAAGTATTAGCTAGTACTCTAGGTGACGAAAAAAGGAAACCCAAAAATCTGAGAAACTCTGTACTGTGCAATCATATAAGCACTACCTGCAGAATGCTATCACTTCCACAATACAGTATAGGATTTTGCCCCTTAAAACTGATCCAGTAATAGACTACTGGTTTTTGTATGGGCATTTTTTTCCCAAATCAGAGGAACCTGACTAAGACTATTCTTTTAGGAATCATGAGACATGAGCATGAGTCCTTCCAGGCTGAATGAGGAATTGAAACCGATTCTCTCACCCTTTGGTAAGTGCTCCAGGTACTTGACCAAATGGTGATCCCCCACTTCCCATCTTCCTGCTCTCTTGCAAAAAGTGCAAGTAATGCTCAGACAGGTGTCTACCGCTGCAGCAATGGGCTCCGCACTGTGGAACGTGCACGGGCAGAGATGCAACAGTGAGATTCATCTGAACTAGCTTTTCACTGTAGGTGCCCAAAAACATGCTGTACGCTCCTTTTCTACACTAGGAAGACATGGATCCTGAAAACAACTCTTCCTAAGTATCAACTGTAAATGGAGTCAGACATAGATACATTTGGTCAGATGAAACACACTCTAACATGCAAACCTGCAATCAGGTATTTAACCTTAGAGCAGGGCAGGAATTCAAATGCACGCCTCAAAACCAAGCAGTAAGAAACAAAAGACATGTAGTCTTTTGCTATGCGTAAGGCCTTCTAAACTGCTTTTTGAAGGCACCTATTCTCTCGAAGGTTCAACAGAACCACAACTTCATTGCTCAACTTCAAATCAGGTACAGTAGTGGCCATCTTGAAAACTGTTAAACCTTTTTTTCTTTTTTCTTTTCTTTTTTTACATCTTCACAACCCTCTCACTGACCCTTTGCCTAGTTCAACCCCATTTTCCCTACCAGCTGCCAGTTCACAGGAACCATTAGGCTACAGATGATGCTACAAGTTCTGCCTATTACACGTAAGAACCATAGGATACATTATCAGTACGGTAGGGTTAACTAACAGGTAAAGCAAGGTCCTTTATACAAGGAAACAAACATAGTGGCTCTTCGTATAACTGAGGTTTATATAAGATGACATGCTAGATCACATGTCAGTAGTCAACAACATTTGTGGTCAACTGTCCTCATCAACATATACGACATTAATTGTAGTGAACTGTTTAAAACAATAAACTAAATAGCAGCTCTTGTGTCACCTTGGTTTGTTTGGAGGAAGCTGTCGACTTGGTCGTCTGATGGACTGGTTTGGCTGTACCTTCATGGAAGTTCTGGGAGAAGATCGAGCAAAGGGGTCTGGTGCTGGAGGCTTCTTGGGTATTTTTTTCACCAGTCGGCTCACCCATTTTTGCTGTTCTTCCGTAGAATTAGCTAACAGTAGTAGATTCTTTGCCGTTGAAATATCATAGTACACTGTAATAAGAATTTTTATTTTAAAATTGTGTATTGACATTATTCTAAACATGTCCCCACATCAAAAATTAGTTGTCAGATTACCATGCTCTCACAGTCAACACAAAGAGAAATCAGCAGAGGAATCAAAAGCAAAGTGAACCAGATTTTGCCAAACTTTGTTTCCTGGTTGCTGACAGTGCCTCCTCCTTACATTTAGAGGGTAACAACTTAGTACTGCGGAAGATACACACTCACATGGAAAAAAAAACACGGAAGGGTAACACAAAGAGGTGTGCCTGAGCCCAAGAAACTATGTAACCTCAGTCACAAGGCGTAAACTTCACTGAGTATCATCTATTTTTAACACACACTATTGTTTCATATAGCAATCCAGCACAACACACACAATGACCATGCTTTACTGCATGATGCTGACAACAGAGCAGGTATGTACATATATTGGCTCACAGCAGTGAGCTGATCCTCATGTAGACACCTTTAGAAAGGTTCCGACGGCTACATACTAATAAAAGAAAAACCTACCTGTCTATGTTTAGTTGGTGTCAGACCACTACTAGAATCCTCTGATCTATTACAACGCCCTGTGACTCCAGTGACTATATGCATATTCAAATACCTGCTATTTACCTTTGCAAGGTGCTATAATCTCTTCTTTTTTATCCATGTGATCTTTGTGACATTTGATATGGCAACGGCGACATTCTAGAGCAGGAGGAGGTTTAAACATATGCCACAGTGGCTTCATACAAGCTTCACAATTGGTTGGAAAGTGATAAAGAGTAGGTATAAACTCATGTCCTTTGTGACAAATGTAATTTGACTTCTCTCCCATAGGCTCCACGGGAAATTCCTGTTCCTTTTTGCTCTCCCCTTCATTAGCGTATAGAATCTAAAATCAAAGCAAAATAATCTCAGTACTCCTATACAACAAAAGGGAAATTCAGAGTAATTAAGTAGAAAGATTGAGGAAATACAATGGAGGGGATCTTTTTCAAGTTCTTTTTTTAGTGAATATTCCATTAGACAAAGTTATGAAAATATGTTTGACAATGTGTGAAATACCATCCTTGTTACATTAGAAACATTAATTTATTACTGAATACCTGGAATATCCTAGGTATTTCCTTCGAGTCTGCTCTGTACACATCAGTCTGAGTGACTGGTCGGACATGGAAGAGTTTGCTACAGGAAATTATTTCAATAAGGACAAAAATTAATGTTACCAAAAGGATAAATTTAAACTGACAGACTAAGTTAGGATAAAACATACCACATTAAGACTTACAGCCATTAAAGATTTGTCAGTACAAATTTCTAATCACTTGATTAAAGTCCTATCTTTCAATCCTGCACATGAAATTCCAAAAACCCTAAATAAAAAGAAGCCACAAGTATCCAGCTGTATTTGCAAAAAAAAAATGACAGCACTGAAAAACCATCACGTGACTTTTAACGACTGCTGGTAGCTTTCTAACACAATCCTCTCCCCACGCTCCAACCTCTGAATATGCACATTCTGTATTTATTAAGAAAATAAATTAACTATACAACCCACCCATAAGGATATGTTGTAAGTGACAATGTAGAAACACTGAAAATTATCGCCTCTCCGCTACAGTTTTCTTAATGTTTTTTTTGCGACAATGTGTATGTGAGGTAGGTCTAACTGAGCTAGTGGAAGCAGTTCAGTTATATCAGAACTTACTAGAGCTACCTGTATCGGACTGAGCACCACACTACTGCTACACCACTGCCTACAATGGATAATACTTAAGCTCCCAACTCTGTAGCTCAAATTGCAAAAGTATGCCCCATTTGACATTGCGCTCCCAGACTGGACCTCAAAAGGCCTTTTGCCAAAGTCTTTCCAACAAAGTTCACCTACATATCAGAAGAACGAATCTCACATAATAATACTTACTCTATATCTAATACCATATAGGGATTAGATTGTTCTTTATCTTGTTCACTGTCATAGAACAGGATCTTCTTACTGCTTACAATTACATACTGTTAAGAGACAGCAAAGGATGAAATATGCGTTTTAATCAAACTCATCACAGATGTCAAAGATGTCACAGCAATTACCACAGATGTCACAGCAATATTTTTCTACAGTTTTATTATATGGTAGCTAAATGGACAATAATAGTACTGTATTCTAAGTCCATGATTTGCCAATAAGTTCATTGCACAACAAACAAAATTCTGATTACCTGATAAATCAATTTATGTTATCAGATTAATTGATATTTAAACAGATTTAAGCACCTATGAAGAGATAAATATGAATGTCTGGAAGAAAGTAAGAGAAAAGTTTTTCATTTCTGTTTTACTTGGACTGGTAGTGAGAGCAACTGTCATATTATGATGCCTATTTTACATGTGCAGTTGGCAACTAATAGGGATCATAGTCACAAAGACCACCGCTATATTTCTCAGCACTGATAGCAATTTTCATTAAAAAGGTAGTTACCTAGAAGATCTCCTACTTCCAGAATTTTGTCCACAATGAACAGTTTGACTGAGCAGTAAGTGAACTGGTATGAAACTGTGTAGTTAACTTTGGGCAAAGACCCATCAAAGAGGCTACTGAAAAGCAGTAAACAAGTCAAGGCTGCACAAGGCAGACGAGTAGTTGCTAGTTTTATTTCCCAAATAAAGAATGCATAAAGGGCATCTGCTTCCAGACTCTGCTGAATTCCAGCTACATAATACTGCTGGGAATGCTTATGGCTGAATGTACAAAAGTTTCAAAATTATGAATGGCCATTCTCACCTCTGGCTGGACAAAAAGTGTCTTAACCTATTACAATTGTCTTAACCTGCTCCTCTCAGACATAGCTATACCAGCTAACATATTTTATACATTTAAGCAATGAAAGAACATACATCAAAGAACAATTAAAGTGTTGAAAACCTGCAGTAAGTTTAAAATCCAGAATACACATGAAACAAGATCAAAAATCTGGTTTTCTTACCTTTTTAACCCATCCAAATTTTTTAGTGTTATTTCTAACAGGTAGTGATAGCCAGCCTTCCAATCTTGATTCTGAAAAAAAGGTATCTATTAAAGAATATAAATATTCACAACACATTATTTTTGAGACTGCTGTGCATTTTAAAATAGTTATCAAAGATCAATAATAAAGAATAAAGCAACAGAGCAAACATAAGAACATGAACTATTGAAAACTACAAGGTCTTGCAAAGTTTATCACACTAAATGTTCAGGAATAAATTAAATAGTGTATTCCTGAATACAGCCAATAACCAACAAAGCAATCACAAAAAAGTAGTAGGCATGAGGAAGAAGTGGAAGAGCAAACTTGCAATTATAGCACACACATTCCCTTTAGTAATTTTGTCAAGACTTAAAATGCTTATGTCTATCAACCTTTACCTTTTAAAACAGCATCTGAAGACCACACAACATCCAGTTCAAGGCAAAAAAAGGCGAAGTACCACCACCAATAACCTATATCCTCTATACGCTGGGTAAAATTTCGTAAGTTTAGTATTCTAATTCATATTTTTTGCTTTGTCAATTTTTCTTTTTTCTAATTCTGCCTAAATCTCCTAGGCTTTTTAATCCAAAATAAGTAATTTTTGGCTAATCCTTAGGCCTTGCCTAAATTCAGCTGCCCTTTCACTCACTTGCAATATTTCATATTATATTGGCACGTCAGTCAGATTGGATTTTTCAACAGTATTAACAGCTCAGCTGTTGTTTGACACAAACATTTCAGTAGTAACCAAAAGCTCACCAGGATCACACTTTCCTAGGGCTTGGTAATACATAGTATCGCATAGCCTTTGACCCTATTCACTTAATACAAGCATTTCTTTCCCCTATGTTTTACTAAGAGGAACTACTCAATTGCAATAATATTTTCCCAATGAGTTTCCTACCCTAGCAGATAACCTCTACTGCTGCTGAAGAACCTCCAAGTCAAAAATACTGAATCCATAAGCATTAACAAACACAAAACCATGAAAGGAGCATAAACATGCTCCAAAATTGCAAGAGCTATTTTCTTTCTCATCAGAGGGCATGTGCAAGCTCCTGCTCATGTTTAACATAGCATAACAAATAGTTATTAGATATTCATAGAAATCTCGTTTTGTCTAAAGAGATTGAAGAAAGGCTATTTATTCAGATATGCGCTGTCTTCAAAGTTCACTGCTCTATAAGCATTGCTGTTGATGACACATTTTAATATACAAACCAAGTACCTGAAGCAGTTCTATAATGTGTATTTTGCTTCATACGTGCCACTTTAAATTGTTCTGTTCCTTTCAACTACAACTGATACAAAGGGTAGCAAGCATAATGCTGATGCAGAAAATCCTTCCCCATATCCAGGAAGCATGTGTCATTTGTTAATGTTGTGAAAAAATATGCATTGATATTTTTCCTATTTTCCTTTGTAATCTCTAATGCTATCACATGAAATTGGAGAAGATGAGAGTTTCTGGTTACACTTCTTCATTTTTGGCATCCATTCTATACTAACAGATCAGAGAAAGGCCAGGATATTCCAAAATTTTCACAGTACATGCTTATAAGCACTAGGAGGGAAAACACCAACAAAACACAACCATCATACCTCAAATCTGTTGTAATTATGTCAGAAAAGAGTCCTAGTTTAGATATGATTTTTACTTTAGAACAAAGCAAAACCATGCAGATAGCCCAACAGCAGCTAACAAGGATTAATTCTTTTATCAGAAGCCTCACAGTAAAAAACAGAGAATGAGTAAAATAGAGGAAATGCATTATTCTTTCCTCTAGTATGACGAAGTAATGTCACTATTCCAAAACAAGTTTTGCCTTTAGTGGAAAGGTATTCACACTTTAAAGGAACCTCAAATGAAATACAGAAATTTGAATGTAATAAAAAACCCCACCTCTGACATGAACACTAAACAGACGTTTTGTTCAACACAGTGTATGTGTAGTCATATAAAATGAATATAGAATTAGCAAAACAAAGCTGTTTTACCAGAGCCATATAATTTCATTACATGCTTTAGGTATCTAGAAAAATGAATAAAATTTGTTTGCCTTACCATACAAGAAACAAATATAAGATTCAAAATAAGGCAAAACAATGTAATACTCAGAAGACTGAATTTCTACGAGCAAGTAATGTACGTTGAGATGGTGAGGAGTTAGATGTCTCCACACTTAAACACGAAGATTTGACTTTTTGATATCCAGTATCTTAGGGTCTTATAGATAGCTGCAGATATTGGATAGAGGCTACCTTGAAAACAAGGCCATAAGGCTCATTTATACATTGCTTTAATAAAAACAGTGGTTTTATAAATGGCAGCAAGCATCTGTAAACATTTAGCAAAAACAAGCCAGTTATTTGTTCATGCAAATGTTTTCATGTCTTTGACGGCAACGTTTACTGCCGCTGCAGTGTGTTTACTGCCAGATTTTTTTTTTTTTTTTTTTTTAAATAATGTATTAATACTGTTAGTTTTGAAACAGAGAAAAGGACACAGTAAGAACAAAACCAAACAGTTCTCAGGGATGTCACCTGTGCTATCAACTTCTGTAGGGCTGTGGGAACAAGACAAAGGTTCTTCCTCTGAGTCAGAATCAGAATCGAGAAGCATGTGAGAACTGGAAGGCTTAGTGGCAATACTGACAGAGGTAGAAGAGTGTTGGTAGGTAAAAGACATGGATTCCATAGTGTGGGATTGAGTGATATGGACTAAATATAAAGCATAAAGGAGGAAAAAGGTAGAAAAGAAGTCAAAATAGAATCTCTAAGAAGAGAGTATTAGTTTTACATTTCATCACATAACATAGTAATTGCAGAGTAACCACCACAATAAAGTGGAAAAAATACTGAGTTTTAATGGGGTGCAATAGAATTTTTTAAAGTAATTTCTTTAAATAAACGTAAGATGAAGTATGATTACGGACAGATTTAGTTAGTAGGTGGATAGTGATCACTATCAAAGCATTAATAAGATGGTAGAAACACCTGAAGATGAAAAGCCATAGAATATCAAAGTGTTAATTTAATACTTCAGCTTCTATGGTAAAACACTGATAATAAAACTAGTTAATGCAGAAATATTAAGAAAATTAACATACCAGGGAATCCATCATCTGCCTCAGCATCTCCAGGTCCACTGCCTATGCTACTGTTGTCTAGACCAATGTGTAATGACTGTAGCTGTGAACGAAGCTGTTCAATGTCACTGTCTTTGCTGTCCAGAGTCATCTGGAGTTCAATCCGTATCTGACTCTCTTCTGCTATTTGCTGTAAGAATACGTTACAAGATTTCTTATTATCTCAATACTCAGTTACTCAGAGAAAATGTAAGTAGAAAATCATGCACACTTTGCAGCCAGTCTCAATATATATACTGTGTATTTCTTTTGGTCATGGGAAATTCAGGAATAGAGACTGTGTACACCACCCTAAAGCCAGTATCAATGCAATGAGAATTACAGAAAATGCTATCAATGTTTATATTTGCAAAAGGATCTTACTGCCTGCATTTCATTGATTTCTTTTTGATATTTGATCATCATTTGGGTCAACTTTTCTCGTTCAGACTTCAGTTCCATATGCAGTTTCCTATTTTCCTTTTCCTTCCGCCGTACATCAGTGTCAGCTCCACGTTTGACTGGACCCTTCCGATTCATGATCTCAGCCAATTTATTCACAGCCTTCCCATGAGGAAGAAAAACAATAACAAAAAACATACTAATAAATACATAGAGTTATATTGTGAAGAAATAAAGTCTTCTCTCCTATCCATGACCGGACAGTTTTAATCTAACTGTGACTAAAACCCCTGAATATCCAGTACTATAAAGTTGCTTTAATTCAATGTACTACTCAAAATTGAGAAGAAGGTAATGATGCTATTTTCACTTTAAGCAAGCATTTGCTTTGAACATTTCTACTCATTTAAATATTCTCTTCCGTTTCCATTAGCTAGTCACAAAATGTATCTTTGGATTAAAATGCCACTTGTTCTAAAAAACAATCCAGATTAATCAGAAATACACTGTTCTATGGAACTTACAGAGGAACATAAATCAAGATGGAAACCAGTAAAATATGAATTCATTTGACTGAAATGAAGATTTTTGCTGGTGGACTACATCTGGATTAGGAGTTCCTCTATGATAAATCATGCGGATGCAGTTTCACTACACTGAAAGTCTACTTAGTAGAAGCAGTAAAACAGAGCAATATATTTTGTTTCAGGGGCAAAAAAGAATAAAGTGTTAACAGTATATATAGATAGTTTACCATGAAAAGTTTTCTATTAAAAATTATTTGATTCATGAACACTATCTCTTCATTCATTTAGCTACATTTGCTCACCTGGGTTTTCAATGTTCTTTCATTCAACAACTGTTTCTCAAATTGTGCTTTAATATTTCCTACATTTGCTTCTTCTTCTTTTAGCTTCGCAATTTCTGTAGCAAGATAATTAAAACAAAAAAAATCTATGAAAGCTCATTACAGAAGAAAATAGTATTATTAAAGAATGAAACTGGTTTCAAATTAAATTATATTTGGTTCAGAGAATACATACGTTCTTGTACTTCCTTCAGTTTATTGTTTAGTTCTTCTTTCTCATTAGCAAGATTAGCCACATCACTAGTTAGTGTCCTATTTGCTTCCTCCAACTACAAAAAAAAAGTATATGTGACTATGTAACAAAACACATTTGGCATATGAAAGCATTACAGGACAGAAGAAAATGCTTCAGAGTGAAACCAGGATTAAGGATAAGAGGACTAACTGTAAGAGGGGTAGGGGCAGAGAAGAAAGAACGATCAGAGAGATGCATGGAAAAAACATGATATGAGATTTTTAAAATTTCATTCATAGAAAATAAATATTTTTTAAATGTCAGATGTACTTGTATATCAGTTACCTCTAAGTATGGATAACTCAAACTGCAAATAAAACTCAAGCCCATGTAAACCTCTACCAAAATTATGATTCATATTACTCACAGAGGCTATGGTGGCATCTTTCTCAGTAAGTTCCTGTTTATGCCTAGCCATCATCTCTTTAATCTCCAGCTCTTTCATAATCTTCTCTTTCTCCAAATCAGAGTACTGTTCTTCAGCAATGGAACGTGCAAGTTGTTCCGAGTCTGCTTTTGTCAAAGTAATCTCTAGCTGAGCAGCCAAGGAATCTCTGCAAATTATTGATACAACTATTAACTCTATTAACTTAAAAAATGGGAGGTTATGGTGGGGGGTTGGGGAGGGGAGTGAAGTGTAAGAAAAAAAATAAAACAACAAAATGCATTCCTAATCTTTTATATATTAGTAGCAAAACTAGTAAAATCTACCTCTCATCCTGTAACTCTTGTATCTTTTGCTGTATTTCTTTACAAAGTTTGGTCTTTTCCTCACATTCTTCTTTAAGTTCTCGAACTTGTGTCTTGTACAGAGTCTAGAATTCAAAGTTGGATAGAAAAGGACGTGACTTGCATGTTGTAGCTTGAAGGTACACAAAAAAATGATACAAGATGACACCGTATGCAATTCTTGAATCACACATTCAATTACAGTATAATTGTGCAATGCCTTCTCTAAATTTAACTAAACATCATCATCATTCCCAAACATGTTTTGGTTATTTTACTTTTTTGGTTTTGTGGTTGTTTTTATTTTTTTAAACTTCTGTATTTCTGAATGGATAGATGTATGATATACTTTTTATATGTTTGTAAGCATATTGTTAAAGAGACTCTCAATGTGAATATGACTATTCAATAAAAAATCAGAAGTATCAGAAACAATGAAAATAAGCAATTTATTTTTCTCTACTATTTTATATCTTTGTCAGAGGGAGGGAGGTAGGTAGAATTTAGATTTTAACCATACAAATCCATTAAAGCAACATGACAGTTAAAGAGCAAAAAGAAGTATAGGGGGAAGGGAAAAAACAAATTAGAAAAGCATTTGAAATTCAAATTTTTGTGAAATGGATACAAATCTAGAGCTCTAGAGGAAATGAAAGAAAAATTATATTGCTTGGTACACTCAAATGACTGTACACCAGTAAAGTGACAGACAACTACAACTGCATTTAGTGCAGGGATTTCAAGACAGACTGTCTCTGGCCTATCTACAGCAGTCAACTGACCTCAACTCTCCCTTTCTCTCCTTTAACGTGTCAAACTTTTTTATCTACTAAAAATTCAGATAATCCTTCTCCTCTCTGACCTAAAGACCACAGTAAAATCTTAAGTTTCCCTTAATTCTGAAACGTGTTTCGGGCTCTACCTGCAATGCAACTGGCTGTGCACTGTTAATATAAATTAACCTCCATATGCTAGTGATGATTTTTAAGTACAATACCTATTTATTCTGTTGTACCTAATCACAACAAAGCAAACACTCCCAACAGATCTTGCACCGGGTGTGCGTGCCAAGGTTTTGGTAGCAGCGGGAGCTACAGGGGTGGCTTCTGTGAGAAGCTGCTAGAAGCTTCCCCTGTGTCCCATAACGCCAATGCCAGCCGGCTCCAAGATGGACCTGCCACTGGCCAAGGCCAAGCCAATGTGCGATGGTGGTAGCGCCTCTGGGATAACATATTTAAGAAGGGAAAAAAGTTACTGCGCAATTGCAGCCGTAAAGAGGAGTGAGAATATGCAAGAGAAACAACTCTGCAGACACCAAGGTCAGTGAAGAAGGAGGGGGAGGAGGTGCTCCAGGTGCCGGAGCAGAGATTCCCCTGCAGCCCCTGGTGAAGACCATGGTGAGGAAGGCTGTCCCCATGCAGCCCCTGGAATACCCCACGCCGGAGCAGGTGGATGCACCTGAAGGAGACTGTGACCCTGCGGGAAGCCTGTGCTGGAGCAGGCTCCTGGCAGGACCTGTAGACCCGTGGAGAGAGGAGCCCACGCTGGAGCAGGTTTGCTGGCAGGACTTGTGATCCCGCGGGGGACCCACACTGGAGCAGTCTGTTCCTGAAGGACTGCACCCCATGGAAGGGACCCATGCTGGAGCAGTTCATGAAGAACTGCAGCCCATGGGAGGAACCCCACACTGGAGCAGGGGGAAGAGTGTGAGGAGTCCTCCCCCGGAGGACAAAGGAGCGGCAGAAACAACGTGTGATGAACTGACCACAACCCCTATTCCCCGTCCCCCTGCACTGCTCAGGGGGAGAAGATAGAGAAATCGGGAGTGAAGTTGAGCCTGGGAAGGAGGGAGGGGTGGGGGGGAAGGTATTTTACAATTTAGTTTTTATTTCTTATTACCCTGCTCTGATTTGATTGGCAATAAATTAAGTTAATTTCCCTAAGTCGAGTCTGTTTTGCCCATGACGGTAATTGGTGAGCGATCTCTCCCTGACCCATGATCCTTTTGTTGTATTTTTCTGTCCCCTGTCCAGCTGAGGAGGGGCGTGGTAGAGTGGCTTTGGTGGGCACCTGGCATCCAGCCAGGGTCAACCCACCACAGATCTCTACCAAGTTTGGCTGTAATGCAAAAATTTCCTTCCAAGCCTTAAATGCAGGTGTTTTGTCACACCATGTGATTCTGAAAATACAGCTCTTCTCTTCCATGCTGCATGGAAGAGATGCTGAATGCAAAAGGCTTGAAACATGCAGAAAATTATTCACACTGTGGAAAAATAAGCTGCTTGACTCCTCCCTCCCTCTAAACCATGTGTGGGACTCCCTTCCAAAGCTGCGACATTTCTTAACCGAGCTCTTTCATACTGCTCAGTGATCAAGCAAATGGAGTGATGACAAGGCTGCAGACAAGACTAAAAGACAGACACAAGAAAAAGGATTAGCTTTAGGTTGGAGATGTGAAACGCCTATGGCTGAGGAGGAAGAAGAAAAGCTAACATTGTACTTAGTAAACGGATTACTATAAAAATAAAGCAGCATAAAACATACCGAGAAATACTGTTCAGCTTCAAGTTGGTCTTGAAGCTCTTTCATTTGTCCATCTGCATCTTGACGTTCCCTAGAAAGAAATAACATACTTTAAAAGAAAAGATATGAAGATATTCCAAACCAGTAAATAGAGAAGACAGCATTCACACTCTTAAGATCTTCAGTCATTTCCTGACCAAAGTATGGTCAGCAATTAAACCTGAGGCTTCCTCTGGGTACCGGCTCTCTTTTTTACTTGTTCAGCTGAGAAAACTGCATTAATAAGAAGTCAGTTTAATGCTGTTAACACAGTAACTACAACAGTGTCACATAGTTTAACCAGTAAGAGACACTGATAAAGCAAACAGCCACCACCAGAATCTTATTTCAATGTAAAAAGTCACTGATCTGACAGATCGTTTTGGGTCTCTTGTTTGCTAGAGCTCAATCTGTGAAAATATGTCTGTATTCTTTGACACACATCATTTCTTTAATTCATCTGTTATTAAAACAGAAAGTCAAATAGTCAGTTCATAACAAAGAACAGTAATGTAGGAATAAAGATTTCTGCCAGTGTTTCACATTGCAAGAACCATCACATGTAGCAACCTTCTAGGCGAGTAACTGCATCTTGCTGACAGAAAAGATAAAGCACAAGGAGGTAAGCCATCAGAAGTCAAAAAGGAGCTAAGAATGAGATTCATCTGATATATGTGCTAAACTTGTCTTTTCATTCACAATTACGTAAAAAAAAAAAATATTTTAAAAATAGTTATTTATTTATTATGAGCTGCAAATATTGCTTGTAAGACCTTGAAAAACTGCAGGGATTTAACCCAACTCCTATTTGAAGGCCCAACAGATGTGTTTAAACATCTTTAGATATTTCCAATGGTTACGCTTCACAGCTCTGAATTAGTATTCATTTCCAATTCTAATAAGCTCTCCTGGACTAATAATGCCAGTAATTTTCCTCTTCACTGAAGCCCTACATAATTTAAAAAAAAGAAAGTACCTAGGCTTTCTATTAAATAAGTGTTTCTCCGAAGTCCTCACACTCATGTTTTTAAGCTGTGTTTTTTTAAGATTTTCAGGATGACAAACATCTTTTACTACAAATCTATACATTGCTGATTCACTAGGGCAAATCTCAACTAGAGTCACTGTAAATTATTTTAAACAATTAAGTTTTGCATTGTAGAATAGCATATTCTGTGCAGCAAATGTCTTTAAATTAATATTGCTCTCAGCTTTTGCCAATAAATAACTACAAATCAGTAACATTACATCAGTAACAATACATAATCTGTATTACAAAAAATACAGAGCAACTCTGCGTACTTGCGGAGTTCATTATTTTGTTTTTCCAGACTTAATTTGATTTCCTGAAGATGATTATTCTCCTGTTTTAACTGCTTCTCCGACATTTTCAAGGTGTTGACCTGTTGTGTTTGCATCTTGAGGTCATTTTGAGTGAGACAGCGCTTTTGTGTTTCTTGCTCTATTTTTAATGTCAGGTTTTTTACCTGAAAAATAAAAAGAAACCTCTGAATTTTACAGACCTACACAGGAAAACAACATTTAAGCAGTGTCTCTTACTGACTTCCTCTGCACTTTTGTACAACACGCTCACATCTTTTGATAAGTCAAAGCTGTTTCCTGAATAAAGGCATTAGCACACAATAAATAAGCTGGTTTTTCCATGTCAATATCACAGCATTTTAACATTCCTGAAGAAAAACTTTTAAAGATGAGTAACACTGAACTATTTCAGAAAAACAAAATCACACTCTGTAAAGTAGACTTTTTAAAGCTCCAAATACCGAGAAGGAAAAAGTTGCTGCCATTTTCTTTCACAAACATTCCTAAATATAGCTGTAACAGAGAAAATATTACGACACTGAAAACCAGGTTCCACTCAAGACTCCCTTTGTCATTGTTCCTTACATTTTCATTTAGTATATCCTTTTGCCTAAGGAGCTCATTGATTTTCTGTTGTGATTGTTTGAGATCACAGTCCAACATGGAGCGCTGCTTTTCGGCTTCTAACAACCGATTTTCTACTTTCTGCTTTAAAGCTCTCTCTTCCAAAAGTTTCTTCTCCATTTCTGTGAAGCAAGAGATTTAAGACATCAGTCAGTGTAAACCAGGGGATTTTGGAGGGCAAGGGGAGGAGAAGGTCTATCCCATATTAACAATAAGCAACATGTTTAACCTTTTAAAACTGAAGAGAAAGATTGCTGAAAAGTTATTCATTAAAATTTTCCCAGTAAACCCACTTCTAGAGAATGCTTTTGCAAGCATTCCTGACTGATAGCTATTTCCTACTTTTGAGCTTCAAGAGAACTTCCAGTTTATCTGCAATACATCTGAGATGGATAAAAGGGTGGATTTTTAAAAATAATCCATCTAAAATCTACTGAAGTGTTGCTTTGACTACGATAATTTGCAATCATTTAAAGACTTGAAGCTGTTCGGGAAGCTGATATGCCAAGTGATTCAGCCATTATTACTGAATCATTTGTGCTTCTTTTGAACATCTGGAAGGACAGGATCTGTAGGCAGCTTTTTAAGTAGCTGCAATAAACAAAAGCCACTTAATTCAAAAGTAAGAGCCATCTTCTGGAATTATTTGGTAATTATCCCTCTCTCCAAGAGATTTCAATTGTCATGAGATGCACCTGAATATGCACGGTGACTACGGAAGCCTAGAAAAGACCTGGCTATTTCTAGCTCTACCTGGTCTACTTATTTAAGTTGGTAAGTTGCTGACATCTTTTATTTAGGAAGACACAAAAAGGTATGAGTACACCCAGTAAGAACACAAATAAGCTCTTAACAAAAATGTTTTAAGCAGTTTTAGTAATATAAATTTAAGAAAAATTAGTTCAGAATACACTAGCACAGAAAATGAATTAGTGGTATGTGCGACAGAAAACGTGTTTTACTCCGAGACTAAATCAGTGTGTCTTTAATCGAGCAAAGCAAGGACAAAGGGACTACGACTGATTTTTACGACACTAATTATATTTAAAAACAACAGGGGAATCAAGGAAAAAATCCTACACTTAGGTTTCTACTAACATCAAAAGATTGTATTATCTACTTTGTATAATTTACACCTAAGTCCAACTTAGTCCAAATACATACCTTTCATGGCTTCAGATTTTGCTTCCTCTATAGATTCATAAATCTTATTTTTGTCTGCTAATCGTGCTTTTGTGGCTTTATGTTCAGCTTCTTCTTGTTCAAGGTTCTGCTGCATAACTTTGAATTTATATGTCATATCTATTTCCATGTTGCTCTTTTCCTGTTAAAGAAAAAATTACATTGAAATAAAATATTAAATACATCAGATTAAAGAGAAAATTTCGAACAACAGTAACACGCTGCTTGGAGCTATGCTAAGAGTAGAAGAGAGAGCTCAGACTCTACGGAGCTAACTGAGAACTCATTTCTACCAACGTTTTTCTGTGGATGGCAAAATGCTCCAAAAACACATGATTTGTACGAAGTTGCAAACAATGACAGAATTACTGCCTTAACAACCAACATTCTGTAATAAGAGCAGCTCAAAGAATAAGTTTATTGAAGATTTTTTTCAATACTTTTGTTTCAATGACGAAGTTGTTGGAAAAAATATTATCCAAAGCTTTTTTGTTTCTGGCAATATGGAGAGTTTAAAAAACAAAAAACAACAGGTGAAATGGAAGGCTACTACTGCACTGTCAAGCTACACATTGGAGTACATTACTATGTACTTTAGAAGTATAATGTATTATGATCATAAGGGAAATTATGTCTTCCCCTCCTTCTCAAATTGCAAAAACAATAAACAAAAAATTCAAAGAAAAAGAATAAACACTGAAAACAAGGCTTATTTTTTGCATAGATTTTGTCTCCATGTATCAAGTAATAAAAGCACAAATTTAAAAATTCCGTAAGTATGTAACACCAACGTTCACTTAGAAATGCTGTTACCTTTTCTAAATCTGTAAGTTTTTCCTGCAATTGTCTCTTCTCCATTTCCAGTTTGGCTAATGAACTCTTTCCATTTTTTACTTCTTCTTCGAGGCTAGATATTCGACCTAAAAATGACCAAAACATCAATAAGGCTGGGCAGTGTGTGAAAAAAGAATGTACTTTATCTACTTAAGAGATAAATTTTTTCAAATGTAACAGTTTCTAATTCTGACTATTAAGAACATCTCCCTTTGGGGCGATTTTAAAAGTTATCAATAACATTTTATAAATGTTATCACATATTTTCTCTTAAATGTGTGTCCACGCTTACATAACATTGCATAGAACAGCACACTAATTTGAGCTTCAGATTGTGACTAGATAACCTCACCAAAACCTATTTTTATTTCTGAAACAAGAAGCAAGGTTAAACTTCAGAAGATTTGCAGAAGTACCTTGTAAATCACTGATAATCTCTGATCCATGACTTCGATCTCTCCTTTCTGATTCTAGAGCTGACTGAAGATTGAGAAAGTCCTTCTCCAGTTTGAGTTTCGCATTCTCTAGCAGGCAGTTCTTATCTTGTAGTTCTCTATTATTAGCTTCCAACTGCTGGATTTGCTTTGTGCTTTCTGTCTGGTTCTTCCTTAACCTGGCTGCAGTATCAGACTCTGACCGCAGCAAGGAATTGGCTTCATCCAACTAAAGATTGATAAAAACATACTTCAGAAACAATTAAAATATAACAACTACCATTTCTACTACAGAATTTCTACTACTAGATTTTATGGATTAAAGAAATAAAAAGGAGTGTATTTTAAGGTTACTTTTGAACACCAAAGCATGACAAGTAAGAACAGCTTTTAAACTTCCATTACACATTTCAATTCCCTCCACTACTAACAAAATCTGTACTTCAAACAGCTATTATTTTAAAATATATATAAAGTTGGCATGCCTGTCTTTGTAGTTGATTGATTTTCTCATTGGATATTTGAGAGTTCTGATTCCTCTTTTTTAAATCTTCAAGCTGGTCTTTCAAACTGTTAACTATAACAAAAACAATTCAACATTGTTAATTACTGTCACGAAAAAGCTTAAATTTGAACTATAATTAATTTATTTTATCTTTTAAAAGCCCACATCAAAACGGAACCCTTCAAGTATGGTTCAACGTACCCTCATTTTCCAAATTGCGTTTCTTATCTGCTTCATGTTCTGCTTTTCTCTGGTATTCTGTGTTCTTATGCTGAAGAAGAGCCTTCTCTCTTTCTAACTGTCTGACTGCAGACTCTACATTCTTCCTTGAAGTTATCTGGATATATTTTAAAAAAACACCACTAATTACATACAGAAGAGTTGTATTCTTTAAATGATATAAAGACAGCTCACGCACTCCATTTAGTTTGTAATGGAGAAAGACACAGTCTAGTTGCCTGCCAGAAACACAGCGTATCAGAACACGTAGTCAAATCCAGCCCAGGACAGCTATGGACAGGAGCTTTTACAATTTAAAGACTGTTTGATCTTTTGGATTTGACGAATCTGGTAAATCTGCCTAGCAGCCACTCCAGAAGCACAGAAACATACGTGTAATGTAAAGACTTGACATGCAACTGGATGAGCAATATATTAAGTTGTACACATCCACTAAAGATATGATAAATTTGTAGTAGCACTAAGGTGCAAAGCTGGGCAAGAAATAGGGTCCTTTTACCGACACTGTTTGAACGATGCAAAGAACGGGCTTCCTCTTCTAGCAACATTACTCTCACATCTTTAATTTTTAGAATCGTACATAGGATATTTATATCACGCTGTCCTCCAAATTAAAAACACAGTAAAAAACTTAATTCTGGAAACAAACATGTAGTTGTAGTACAGAAATCATAATGAAAATATTTTAGCAGTGACAGCAATTTCATGCTTGTAAATATCAAGAAATTAACTGGTATTACTTGCTATAAATACACAGCTACTCAAAAGTAATTTGCTGTTTCCTAAGGAAAAAAGCCACACACAAATGTTAAAGTTCTAATTCCAGTAAGAAATAACTATGGACTTACCTCTTCATCTAGCTCTTTCACTATCTTCTCTAAACGAGTATTAGTAGACCTGAAGACATTTGAAAAATATTTTTAAACCTTGATGATTATACAGAAATTAGAATGTTTGGATGTTTCTCATTAATTTTAGGTAAGATACTCTATTTTCAGCTATCACTTGAAACTTCAAGAACTGAAGAAATCACTCAAAAAATAGAGAGATTCTTATGGAGAGTTAAGGCAAAAAAAAAAAAAAAAGAAACAGAACAGTAGTCACAGGAGTAGCAAGAATTAAGCCAGCAATTTACAGTGAGGTCTGCTTGCAGGGTCAGGAATCCCCAAAGTGGATTAAAATGCTTTTAAGCATTCAAAAACAAAATGTGTAACAAAACTTTTGTATAAACATAGAAAACATGTCAAAACAGTCTCACCTGTACTTCTGTTCTAGTTCATCTTTGGCTTGTAATTCGTTACTGAGCTGTTCTTCTAGCTTGCTTAGTTTTTTCTGAAACTGTGTAAAATGTCAAAAAAGCATGGCCCACATAAAAATGCTATCACATAAAACAAGTGTAATTCAATTAAATAAGAAAAAAAGGGAAAGCGAGGAAAATTAATTCAATCTTCCACTATATTATTTTAAAACCATCACTAGAAGGTTACATCTTTACAAGGTATTAATCCTGATGATTTTAAAGATACAGATCCATAGCAACAAAATTTGCTGCATGCTACATTAAACCTAACCATCACAGAATTATGTGCCACAGATTGTGAGTCATAAAATTTATGTGGGCAAAGAATATTGTTACTGGTTCTTTGTTGTACTCTCTCTCTGTAGACAGAGACTTTCCACTGCAGCAGAATTTTTGGGATAATCTTTTCTAAATAACATTAAAAAATGAAAAGGGGGCACATGACCAAATTGGACAATATTCAGAGAATATTACTAAGCATGCTCAATGACCTCACAGAAAGAAGAATTTCCTAAGTCTAACACGTACAGAAGCTAACAAACACTTTTCAGGTATGGGAATGCTTTGTTTTGCTTACTAAAATATTAAAAAGAAATCGTGAGTCAAGTACCCAAATAATTCATGAAATAAATTATAAATAATAAATTTTGGATTTGTCTCATGTCTTCAGGCTTTCAAATGTATTTATTTTCCTCCCTTCCCCCTCCTCCTCTACCCCCAAACATGAAATGTAAAAATGTGGTTTTCTAAAACACTTTGTAATTGTTACAATTGGAAGATTGCCAGAACAGGGACACTGAAAAGGACATCAAAACCGGAGATTCATTGCTTGAGAAAATACAAATAAAAAAAGTTGTCAGAAGTGAAATGCAAAATTTTACCAACTACATTTACTATCACAACATAAAGCAAATATCACAAATGTGACACTATGTATTTTAAACAGCGTAGCATTTCTTTTTAAAAGGAAAACTCTAAAACTATTAATCTATTCAGCAATGTCTAAAATTATTCATCTATTCAGCAATGACAGGAAGGAATGAAGTGGAGTCTAATAAAAATTTGCATTTAAATTTATGCTGGTCAATACATAATGCATTTCCTTTACTTATTTTTTAAACTTTGAAAAGGAGTTTTAAGTTTTAAGAAATGTTAACAATGTACTATCTACACTTGAATAATACAAATGTTTAAGTAACATAATGAAGTAAGTACATGAAAATTCCATAGCATTCTCCTGTCAAATTCAATTGTCAATCTTCAAAAGCTGGATAAACATGCTCCATGCACTCACTTCAACTGAGAGCATGATTTAAACATTCCTTTATCACAGGTGATAATTCACTTTTCCGAACTCTGAATAAATCAGTCATGAATCACTGAGGCAAGTGTGGAGCCAAAAATTCACAGCCTTCCCAGGAGTGATGCTGTTTGTGGCAAACAGAGGCTTACACATTTGTTTTCCAAACAAATTCTAAATGCCAAAAGAATTCGAGAAACATCTGTATTCATTCATCTTTATACTATAGTACCTTAATGCTTGAGTACAACTGTTTCAAAATACAACTGGTTTACTGTTAACAATTTGGTGAATAAACATTGAAGATATTCACAGAAGTTATAAACAAATTTTTTTATTGCTTTCATAATTCAAATAATATACTTACTTCCTTGCTGTCCTGTAAATAGAAAATATCATTTTTATTGAGGATCATTAAAAGACAAAAAGGCCACCACAAAATTACTTGAAAACTTATTTTAGACTTTGCCTTTTCTTAACAGACTTAACAAAATTAGTTAATCATACCATTAATACTTACAAAAAAAGACACTAACCTCATTTTTACTAGATTGCACAGATTCATTTTCTCTGCAAGACTGAGAGGAGTCACTTAGCAACCTGTCAAAAACAAAAACAAATCCCTCCAGCTCTTATTCAAGTTTTCAACAACTCTGGCAACCTTGCCAATCAACTAATTTTCATCAATTCTCTCAAGTCTTAATTTGTCCTACGCTACTCTCAGAATGAAGCTTGTTTTACTTCAAATCTTTCTGATTTGAATTTTTGCTTAACATGTGTTTTCAATTCCACAGCAGCTTATAATTTTCTAATTAATACAATTATTTAAGTATTCAAGTTGAGTCCTAGCAAGCTATTATCTTATGTAAACTTTTTTCTAAAGCTACTAATAAAAAACCATTTGAGAACTAAGTTACAAACTTATCAGTATTTTAACCCTAAAAGATTTTTTTAAGAGACTATATAATTTTGTGCATATAAAAATACTGTGCTTAATCAGAGTTATCAAAATAACCAAAGTAGTAGCAAATTATATATTCTACTTAAACTCCACATTTTGTATCTTCACAATTGGACTTAAATGAGTATAATACAATGAATACATTATGTATCTAGAGGGAAAAAAAGGATAGGATATAAGAAAAACTTGCAGGTGTATTTCTAAAAATGCATATTGAAGTACCACATACAAATTGTCTCTATAGTAGGTAAATCCTATAAAAGGCAGCTGGTTTCCCACGAAGGCTTTGGGGATTGGAAAGGTTTCCACGTCTCCCTTGTCATCCTCAATGTCATCAAAATTACTGCTATCTATGTCACTGCTAAGCTCAGGAACAACAGGAGCTGCAGCTATAAAAAGGGGAGAAAAGATCAACTTCACTCTAAGATGCAGCCACTTGCTATATACTAGTATCTCTATAATGTTAAAAAGACTATATTCTAAAGTTGTCCTGCTAGTTAAATATGTATTAACCATGCAGCAGATCTATAAATATTACTGTGAAGAGTTTTTTTCTAGAGAAATCTATTTTTACATTAATTGCCTAACGCACAGAAAAGCTAATGCGCAAAATGTGTTTGCTAAGGTAATCACATTTGAGACTAGAACTCTAAATACAATCATCATTTTAAGAAACTTTAGTGAATATATGACTTTAGAAGTTACCATCAAGCTCATGATCTGAACTGACAAACTTCGGCTTTTGCCTAAAGCTACCAAGTTCACAATGCCTTAAACAAAAAGCAGTAAAACTGACAAGACTGCTGTCAAACTACCCTCTTAACTACAGAAAGTTAAAAGAAACCAAAAAACCCCAAAACCAAACAAACCAAAAAAACCCAAAACAAAACAACAAAAGCCACAAAGAAACAGAACCTAACATGCATTCTTTTTAGTTAGAATTCGGAAACATCCAGTTCTGTTGTTCGAAACGGAAATCTATACATTGAAAGCACGATAAAAGTGAGGATCATTCCAGGAGGAAAAATGTGTATTTCTTAACCCTTATTGGTAGAGTTTTTATAATACAAATTATAAATATGGAAGTTTAAGCAATATTCTTGATAGATAGAAAATACTTAAACCTAAAGTTTTTTCAATTTCTACTACTGCAAATACTGAATAAAAACAGAACTTTTAAGCTAATTTACTTACTCTCTCGAATGTTGTCCCAGTTCCACTGATCACTCTTGAAGAAAGGGTGATGCTTTATTTCTTCGACCCCATTTCTCCCAAGTCGCACATCCCTAAACATAGCAATTAAGCCAAACTCAGATTAGGAAAAATAACACTTGTTTTTTGTAAATTAAATTCTGACTTGCTTATAAGCAGCAAAGAAACTTTCAGTAAAGACTGTCTGTGTTAACCACATTAATAGTCAAATAAAAAAAAATTTAAAACCACTAACCACTGATCTGTAGCTTCTTATATAAAATGTACTCTGCTTCTTAGCATGCACTCTCCCTGCAACTGCTAAAATGTCCAGAATTTGGAGTCTGCCACGTGGGGAGTAAAGCAAGAAAGAGAGCACTGAGGCAAAAACTAAGAAAAAAGTAAAAACACAAACAAAACCCCAGCACCCTTGGGGGAAAAAAAACACTGCTGAAGTCTGCCAAACCACATGACGAACCTTAAGACACAAGTGAAGGACAGTCTAACTTACTGCACAGAACAGTCATTCAAAGCTGGACTGAAAATAAATATTCTAAGAATTCCATCCTCTGACCCGTAACTAACCCTGACACATCTTTTGCTGATATTTGCAGTGAAGTAAATCTTAAGTGCAACAAGAAACTTTTAGTTTGACAAGAATAAGTTTCTCTTAAAACTATCTACAAGAACAGGACATAAAAACAATGCATATAAAAGAACTAATAAATGATAGGGTCGATGCTTTTCCTTCTTTAAGTGCTTCAGCAGTGATCACGCATACGGAAAGAAGGCATCTGTTTCAAATAAATCACTCAAGCACTGTATTAAATATAAACAGGAAGACAGACACACGTAGTGGAAGTACACCTCGTTGCATTTACATTATTAAATTCTACTCATATTTTCTCTCTACCCTTCAGCTACTAAGGGTGAAAAACACTGTTAAAGCACATCCTTTCTGAGTAACCACAATCTTGCTCAACAGAGCAAACAATGTCTCTTTGAATGCAAAAAAGCCTTGTAAGACAATTTTTTTCCTAATACCTCATTCGATAAAGGCTAGATGCTCTGCTGTAGCCAAGTTCAGGTGACCATAGGAAAGTGTAAGAAGGCATCATCAATCCAGAGCTAACTATGGACCTACAGCATTCTTTTTTTAAATCGGAGAAATTGAAGAGGTTCTCTGCTTTCTGGAACTTAAGAAAATGTAAGTGTTCAGGTCAAGAACAAGCTTACACAGCTTAATATCAACAAACAGCTCAGTTTCACAAAGGGAGACCTCTAGGATCTATTTATAGCCAAAACAATATCCTTGCTGGTTTGTTAGCTATACTTGTCAATTAATACAACAAAGCAAATGAAAAAAAGTTAAAACATTCTAAGAAAGCTTAAATAAACTCAGTAAATAGATGCTTATTTTCATAAAAGCATTTGCTTTCATTTTTTTAAGTAACACCCGCTTAGATACTGAGCACAACAATTTGGTCCCTGCCTTGGAGCTTACAAATTACTTTCAACCTTACAGGTTTGTTCCTGTATTATACACTGCAAATGGAAGGATTTGTCTGGCACAAATTGTGCTGTTAACAAGAGCTGTCAGAACTGCTCATAGAAATAAAATACAATACCTGGAAAAAACACCCAAAAAGAAAAACTAGAGAGCAGGAGGTTTTGCAGAAGAGATTTGAACAGAGATTAGGAGAAGTAATGGAAGGAATTAATTTTTACAATGTACATGTGCCAATACCATCCAAAATAAAAACAGTACCAGAATAATACATGCACTTACCTATCAGTTAAAAAGGCACAGATAAGGTTCTTTGCATGCTTAGAGATTTCCACATCATCCGGAAAATGTAATGAGTTCTTATGATCCATAATTTTACTGTACGTTCCTACTAGCGAGTCTGCATAAAAAGGAGTATCGCCTGAAAATAAAATAGTAAATTGACTGTGATTTTGAGTTGTGTTCAAGTCATGTAAGTTGAGAAAGACAGAAGATATAAAGAAAAGTCTACAAGCAGTTTTACCTAAAATAGTCTTTAAAAAAAAAATTGGAATGCAGGGTACAAAACAACGTATACCACTAAATATATTCCTCCCCAAAATGCCTGTGTTACAAAACTAAACTGTTTTCCATCCTGCATATCACTAGCAAAATTTTGCCCAGTGAACTACATCTTTTGTTCTACCTGAAAACTATCCCTGTGTTTTCTAATTTACATGACACAGAATCACAGAATCACAGAATCACTAAGGTTGGAAAAGACCTGTAAGATCATCAAGTCCAACCTGGGGGAAAAAAAAAAAAAACAAAAAAAAAAAAACCACCACCCACCACACAACAACAACAAACCACAACACACCAAAAACCACACAGCACCATGCCCATCAAGCTACATCCCACAATGCCACATCCACACGCTCCTTGAATACCTCCAGGGAGGGTGACTCTACCACCTCCCTGGGCAGTCTATTCCAATGTTTCACTACTCTCTCAGTAAAGAACTTTTTCCTAATATCCAGCCTGAACCTCCCCTGGCGCAACTTGAGGCCATTTCCTCTTGTCCTGTCACTAGTCACTTGGGAGAAGAGACCAACACCCACCTCTCTGCAACCCCCTTTCAGGTAGTTGTAGAGAGAGATGAGGTCTCCCCTCAGCCTCCTCTTCTCCAGACTGAACAACCCCAGCTCCCTCAGCCGCTCCTCATAAGACTTGTGTTCCAGACCCCTCACCAGCTTCGTCGCCCTTCTCTGGACACGCTCCAGCACCTCAGTGTCCTTCTTGTAGTGAGGGGCCCAAAACTGAACACAGTATTCGAGGTGCAGCCTCACCAGAGCCGAGTACAGAGGCATGATCACCTCCCTGCTCCTGCTGGCCACACCATTTCTGATACAGGCCAGGATGCCGTTGGCCTTCTTGGCCACCTGGGCACACTGCTGGCTCATATTCAGCCGGGTGTCGATCAACACCCCCAGGTCCTTTTCTGCGGGGGAGCTTTCCAGCCACTCGTCCCCAAGCCTGTAGCGTTGCCTGGGGTTGTTGTGGCCGAAGTGTAGAACCCGGCACTTGGCCTTATTGAACTTCATCCGGTTGGCCTCAGCCCATCGATCCAGCCTGTCCAGATCCCTCTGCAGAGCCTTCCGACCCTCAAGCAGATCAACACTCCCTCCCAACTTGGTGTCGTCTGCAAACTTGCTGAGGGTGCACTCTATCCCCTCATCCAGATCATCAATGAAGACATTAAACAAGACCGGTCCCAAAACTGAGCCCTGGGGGACTCCGCTTGTGACCGGCCGCCAGCTGGATTTCACCCCATTCACTACAACTCTCTGGGCTCGGCCATCCAGCCAGTTTTTTACCCAGCGAAGAGTGTACCTGTCTAAACCACGGGCCGCCAGCTTCTCCAGGAGAATGCTGTGGGGAACAGTGTCAAAGGCTTTGCTGAAGTCCAGGTAGACAACATCCACAGCCTTTCTGTCACCCACTAGGCGGGTCACCTGGTCATAGAAGGAGATCAGGTTGGTCAAGCAGGACCTGCCCTTCATGAACCCGTGCTGGCTTGGCCTGATCCCTTGGTTGTCCTGCACGTGCCCTGTGAGCGCCCTCAAGATGAGCCTCTCCATAACCTTCCCCGGCACCGAGGTCAGGCTGACAGGCCTGTAGTTCCCCGGATCCTCCTTCCGACCCTTCTTGTAGATGGGCGTCACGCTGGCAAGACAGTTGACACCCCCATAGACCCTCATTTTTAAGAGCTTCCGTGGGTAAAACGGACCAAAATTCATTAAAGATTTGCTAATGCACATTTGTCGGAGGGAATCCACCAAAGACCATTTCAGAGGCACATAGGTCTACCCTGCCTACCCCTGGAACTGCCTAAGGCAAGTCAGCTCTGAGCAGAAGCCTTCACAGTGCGTTACTGCACTGTTAAACCCATATTAATACATCTTCTTGACTGATAAATTATATTTGCTTGGGTGCCCATATTAGCATGGGCAGGTGGCTTTTAAAACCGTAGACTTTTCTCACCCGAAGGTTTGCAGCATAGGCTTTAGTTGAGTCCAGTTTCTTTGCAAATATCCTTAGGAAAGGTAAAATTGGGACAACTGAGAAGAATCAGTATCAATAAAGGTAACTGACAACATTCTGAATATATAAACGGTTCAGGTCAGTATTCAGGATTTATGTAAAAGTTGCAGCCTCTTTTCTCACAACTAATCCATAGGTTTAATAGAGAAGGTGAACAAGCAATCGCATGAGCTAGGCTCCTTCCTCCATCCTGCATGCAGGCAGGGATCACCCAGCACAGGCAGGCTTCCAACAAGGTACTGAAAATTTCAAAAGCTACGTACGTGAAAAAAATGTACGAACAGACAAAAAATGACAAAAACCATTCAGCTTTCAAAAAGAATATATAAATGCAATAATCCTACCCTTAGCCTCTTTCTGTCATTTTATGGCAAAAATAAGAAATTAGTAATTACCAGCCTGAATGAAATATCTAGACTTTTAGTAAATTCATTAGGTTGCCTTACCAGTACATTGGAGGGGTGGATGACTGACACTTGCTGCTGCCTCCCTCTTTCCAAACCTTCCCCTTCTCAGTTGGCCTTTGGTCTCAGAAACAGCTTTGATTTAGGCCACACCTCAAAACTGCTTTAAGTCACTGAACTAAAGCAGTGTTAGGATTCATCCTCTGACCAACATTGTAGCTTTTAGTTAAGTGCACAATAAAAAGTAGTACCGTTTTCATTAGTACTGTGTCTACTAAAACCAGAACAGAACACTTTCTGTGCTTCCTTCAGAGCATAAATTTTTAGAAGACCACAGACAGAAACTGATATGTAAACACAAACAAAAATAGATACTTTCTACCACTGTGCGGGATATGGAGAAACTAAGTAAGATTATCAAGAGAAAAACAAGTATGAAAGTCCACAAAGGCTTTTAAAAGCAATTGTTTTTAATGGGATCTTGAAACTCATAAAGCTATTTAAGAACGGAAGTGATAACACTAATGTTGTTTTATGTTACACGTTGTTGAGGGTGAAAAAGAAGAAATCTTCAATAGTCAAAATACCATAGGGTAATAAAGGGATAAGAGTTTAATCAAAGGTCAAAGTTAACCTGTCTCAAATACTCCAAACCATTTTATTGGTGGCTGTCTCTTAACAATATGCATGTGGGAGTAGAAGATCTGTCTTGAATAGTCTCATTATTCCTAGTTCAAAACACACGGGCCAGAAAAGCTACATCGTTATTGAAGAAAAGCTGTATGTTTTTCTAGATGCTTTGTCAACTGAATTTGACCGGAGCCTCAAATACCATGTTTGTAAACAAAGTCATTGAAGGAAACGATGTTGGTGCTGTCAGACAGGAAATCCAGTTGAGATTAGAAAATGACGATTTGAGAACAACAAATAAAAAAATTACAGGGCATAACTATGCCCTATAATTGTAATTACCAGCATAAAGGTGAAGCAGGTTTTAACAATTCAAGAAGACTGCATAGACAGAAAATCACATATCCATTTCAGAGGCAGAAAGAGGCTCAGATTAAAAAAAAAAAAAAAAAAAATAGCGGGAAGAAGGCTTCATGAAAACCACAAAGAAAGAAGATAAGAATTCAGCTGAAAGGGTACAGTGTTAATCACACATAGGATTATGGCATGGCTACAACCAAAACAGAAACAAAATTGTTATTTCACTCCCACCAGAAAAAAGTGTCTGAAAAATCACAGAGTTAATGAAAGTGAAGTTTGCAGTCTAGAGTATACACAAGGAAAAAAAATTATTTTCAGTAGTAAAGGAAAAAAAAGGTAATAAAAATAGCATAGCTTCAAATATTAAAATAAGATACACTTCGGGAGGAAAAATGCATGAGACCTGTGAAATACTAAAAATTTTCTAACACAACTCCGAACTCTAGGAATAACTACACCAAATAAAGCCCTTAAGCTTAGCAACCCATACTGAAACCTCAGAATAAAAACATAGTGTGTTGCACTGAAATGTAGATGGATTTTTGTCCTGATCACAGAATCACAGAATCACTAAGGTTGGAAAAGACTTGTAAGATCATCAAGTCCAACCATTACAAAAAAAACCCCAAAACCAAAACCACCACCACACACCACAACAAACAAACAAAAAAACCCACAAAACCACCCACACCACACAGCACCATGCCCATCAAGCCACGTCCCACAATGCCATGTCCATGAATACCTCCAGGGAGGGTGACTCCACTACCTCCCTGGGCAGTCTATTTCACTGTGTTACCACTCTCTCAGTAAAGAACTTTTTCCTAATATCCAGTCTGTATCTCCCCTGGCACAACTTGAGGCCATTTCCTCTTGTCCTGTCAAGGTCAAGGATCAGGTACAGGCTCTGTCATATAATCTAGCTCCTGCAAAAACTGTACCTTTCCACTTTCATTTCAAAAAAATGTTTTCATTAGAAGGATAAAAAGGGGAGAATACTCCCTCTCAGATACAAGGCGGCGGGGGGGAGGGGAACGAACGAACAAAAAAGCGGCTCTGAGAAAACATTCTGGACAGCTATGTCCAGTATTTTAGTAACTGAAGGATTTATTGCTAAAAGTGTTTATGAGAAACTATTAACTATGAAACACATTTTTTGTAAGTCACAATGCCTTAATTCTGAAAGACACAGAGATTGTAATAGCATCATATATCCAAATATCTTTCTTGGCTCAGGATACCAGAAACATCAGATCTGCAATATTCCCAGAACATGCTGATTTGGATTTTTAATAATTATATGCTCAGTTCCATCCTTCTGTAATCAGTATTTTGCTACAGACTATAATACTGATCGTCACTGTATTTTAAGACGCAGATGACTCATCTCCTTAACAGATTATATTCTATGTTCGTTGCCATAGCAGTCCGGTGTATTTTACTGGAAAATCCTCAACTCAAGCATAAAAGAAAGAATCAAGCCATACTTCCACAGTCATTTTGACCTAACAGAAGCCATTGCTAGTGGCAGGGAATAAAAGGGGGGGGGGGGGAGGAAAAAAAAAAAGGAAAACAAAAGGAAAAAAAAGAAGAAAGAAAAGGCAGGGGGGAAGGCTCTGTCCTGCCCTTCCCACTCCTTTCCCATCTCTGCACCCCTGAGAACTCCACACTGCCCCTGAGGTGGCAGAAGCATGCATGAGATGGTGAGGTAGCTGACCCCAGTTAAAACTATTCTAAGAATTAGTTTTAAGCTGAACCGAGTCAGGGAACTAATCACTGAGCAAGCACGCAAACAGCTGTTGCAGCATAAGAGTGACAGAGAGCAAAGGGAACAGGAATGAAGCAACACCATCAGCCAAAAGTCAGAAGCTGTTAGATAGTGTATTACAACCAGCCCCCTTGCAGCAAAGTACAGCTAAAGGCACACTAAAAACTCAACAATAATCTCATTAGTAGAAGAAATCAATACTTACCAACTAGCATCTCAAAAAGGAAAACTCCTACAGACCACCAGTCACATTCCCGCCCATAATAACCATCACCCCCTTGAGATTTCAAAACTTCGGGCGATATGTAGTCAGGGGTTCCCACAGCTGTATCGCAGCGCACCATACCTGTCTGTGCAACAGTAAGAATTAAAACAGCTCAATTAAAAATACTGCTGAGTCTTTAAACACTTAGTCTATTAGTAGACCAGAAAAACATAAAAAATATAGACCAAAATACTTGGTTTGAGGAATGTGTTTGGAAGTCTCTATTTTTTACTCCAGAAGCAATATGGATTGAAATGACAATTCCCGATAATGTGCTCTCCCCTGCCTATTCCATAGTGTTTTTTCTTGATTACATCTTTCAAAAAATTGACCCATTTTAGTATTTTTACCATTGGTTTCAGTAAGAAGCTAGACACCATATCGGACTGCTCCTTATCTCACTGAATTCAGGGACAAACTTCAGAATTATTTTGACAAGCTATGAGTTCGAGGCCCTGCATAGACAAAACTGTTATGTATCTGCTAATTCAGACAATAAATCAAGTTATAGGTAAATTTTTATAGTCACACCTTGGTTTTTATTTGAAGATGGAAAAAAATTAAAGGAAAAGCTATTTTTAAAGAATAGCAAAGATTTTTTTTTTAAAAAAAGTTATTTTTATTAACATATTAACACAGTTGTATTAAAGGAATGATTCTTCATCCTCTTTGCTTCACACTGAGAGACTAAAAATGCAGGGGCTAAATGACGCAGCAGCATTGTCAGATCTGCCAGCATGCTGGTTCAGACTTAGAAACCTTGTTTCCTTTAATCAAATTCACTGCAGTCATTCCAGAGAGACCAGATGGATGAATGTAATACAATCCTGGATGAAGTTAGAGAAGTACCAAAAATACACTCATCTTTTATTGTCTCTCAAGCTCAAATCTTTTCTAAGTCACCTGACAAAGTTCTTCATGCATTTCGCCATCAGCTTTGGCTGAATATTAATACAGAATACTAGCAGCAACAACTAAAGTCAAAATACATATTTAAAGAAAGGAAGAGAAACATTTTGCTTTGGGAACTGTATTAACATGTAAAAATTTCATATTACAATATAATTAAAAATTACCATATTAGAATATTTATTTTCACACAAAATATGAAGTGTCAAAACCTTTTATTTATGTACTAAACCAGCATCCTGGAAAGTCATGAACTGGCAGGCAAAAACTAAAGTGATAACTAAATACTGCAGAGACCTAAGGAGTACTTCAAACGCCCTCCTGGCAAATGTCTATCATCTTCTACAACTTCATGCTGAAGCTGAAACCTAAAGTAAGTTTTAACTTCTCAGTTAAAGGCTCCTACAGCTATGCGAGAGATAGGCAGTGCAGAATTTTAAAAAAGGCTGTCCACAAGACATAGCATGTTCTCCCAGCTTATGACAACTTGGTGGTGAGGCTGTAGTGTTTCCTAGCATCATTCAGAATTATTATATTGCTGAAGACCAAGCAGTTCAGTTTTCATCCTCAGGAGGATCTCCAGCAGACCTGAATGACTCACTGTCTTGGATCAAGGCTGAGAATCATAGAATAGTTTGGGTTGGAAGGAACCTCCAAAGATCATCTAGTCCAATCACCCTGCAATGAGCAGGGACCTCTTCAACTAGATCAGGTTGCTTAGAGCCCCGTCCAACCTGACCTTGAATGTTGCCAGGGATGGGGCATCTACCACCTCTCTGGGCAACTTGTTCCAGTATTTTAGCACCTTCATCGTAAAAGCTTCTTCCTCATATCCAGTCTAAATCTACCCTCTTTCAGTTTAAAACCATTACCCCTTGGCCTATTGCAACAGGCCCTGATAAAAATTTTGTCCCCATCTTTCTTATAAGCCATAAGTACTAGAAGGTTGCAATAAGGCTGCAATAAGGTCTCCCCGGAGCATCCTCTTCTCCAGGCTGAACAACCCCGACTCTCTCACAGCCTTTCTTCATAGGAGAGGTGTTCCATCCCTCTGACCATTTTTGTGGCCCTCCTCTGGACCTGCTCCAATAGGTCCATGTCTTTCCTGTTATGGTGGGTTGACCCTGGCTGGATGCCAGGTGCCCGCCAAAGCCGCTCTACCACGCCCCTCCTCAGCTGGACAGGGGACAGAAAAATACAACAAAAGGATCGTGGGTCAAGATGAGGACAGGGAGAGATCGCTCACCAATTACCATCATGGGCAAAACAGACTCGACTTAGGGAAATTAACTTAATTTATTGCCAATCAAATCAGAGCAGGGTAATGAGAAATAAGAACTAAATCGTAAAATACCTTCCCCCCCACCCTTCCCGACTCAACTTCACTCCCGATTTCTCTACCTCCTCCCCCCGAGCCATGCAGGGGGACGGGGAATAGGGGTTGTGGTCAGTTCATCACACGTTGTTTCTGCCGCTCCTTTGCCCGCCGGGGGAGGACTCCTCACACTCTTCCCCTGCTCCAGCATGGGGTTCCTCCCATGGGAGACAGTCCTCCACAAACTGCTCCAGCGTGGCTCCCTTCCACGGGGTGCAGTCCTTCAGGAACAGACTGCTCCAGCATGGGCTCCCCTGCAGGGTCACAAGTCCTGCCAGCAAACCTGCTCCAGCATGGGCTCCTCTCTCCATGGGTCCACAGGTCCTGCCAGGAGCCTGCTCCAGCACAGGCTTCCCACAGGGTCACAGTCTCCTTCAGGTGCATCCACCTGCTCCGGCATGGGGTACTCCAGGGGCTGCAGGTGGATAACTCTTCCACCGTGGACCTCTATGGACTGCATGGGGACAGCCTGCCTCACCATGGTCTTCACCAAGGGCTGCAGGGGAATCTCTGCTCCGGCGCCTGGAGCACCTCCTCCCCCTCCTTCTTCACTGACCTTGGTGTCTGCAGGGTTGTTTCTCTCGCATATTCTCACTCCTCTTTACGGCTGCAGTTGCGCAGTAACTTTTTTCCCTTCTTAAATATGTTATCCCAGAGGCGCTACCACCATCGCACATTGGCTTGGCCTTGGCCAGTGGCAGGTCCATCTTGGAGCCGGCTGGCATTGGCGTTATGGGACACAGGGGAAGCTTCTAGCAGCTTCTCACGGAAGCCACCCCTGTAGCTCCCGCTGCTACCAAAACCTTGCCAGGCAAACCCAGTACACCTGTGCTGATGACCCCAGAGCTGGATGCAGTACTCCAGGTGGGGTCTCACAAGAGCAGAGTAGAGGGGCAGAATCACCTCCCTCGACCTGCTGGCCACGCTTCTTTTGATGCGGCCCAAGATATGGTTGGCCTTCTGAGCTGTGAGCGCACATTGCCAGCTCACATCCTGCTTTTCATCCACCAGTACTCGCAAAGTCCTTCTGCTCAGGACTGCTCTCAATCCCTTCATCCCCCAGTCTGTATTGATACTGGGGGTTGCCCTGACCCAGGTGCAGGACCTTGCACTTGCCCTTGTTGAACCACGTGATGTTCACACAGGCCCACTTCTCAAGCTTGTCTAGGTCCCTCTGGATGGCATCCCGTCCCTGAGGCGTATCAACTGCACCACTCAGCTTGGTGTCATCCACCAACTTGCTGAGGGTGCACTCGACCCCGCTGTCTATGTCATTGATGAAGATATTAAACAGTACTGGTCACAGTATGGACCCCTGAGGGACACCACTTGTCACTGATCTTCACCTGGACATTGAGCCATTGACCACTACACTCTGGATGCAACCATCCAACCAATTCCTCATCCACCAAATCAGGCTTTCATTCCCTCATGAAGTTCTTTTCTGTAAACAAAAGCTGGAGAGTGCTTGTGCGCAAAAATTAGCATAGCTTAGATCAGGTGTTAACACTGCAGCTAGGCTTGAGCAGCATGCTGCAGGCAATGAACTGAAGCAAGAAGTATCCAGCAGAATCTTGGATGAGCTTCAATGAGAAATAAGTTGAGTTCTAAAAAGAGGAACACTTTCCATCTTTCAGCTAAACTGCCTGAGCTGAGGCGAAAATCCCAAATAGTAAATATCACTTCTTTTGGTCACATCTCTTTTCAACAGATATCCTCTAAACCTGTGCTCTTCTAAAAGCTCAGTTAGCGGCAGACAGGGTTATCTACTGAGCCTGGCAGCACTAGCAGTTCCTGGCTCTATGATATCTACCAAAGCCAACCATGCTACTGTCTAGTTTCTTACAGAAAACCTGAAGATTAGAGTCTGGTGAAACCTGCCCTGGGCTACCTTATCATACCTAAATACTAAAAGGGAACTACAATTCCTACTAAACCTTTGAGACCAACTCTATTCAATTATAGAAATACTCACCTCATTGCAGATTTTTTTAAAAAAAAGCAAAAAATCAAGAAAAGCCACAAACCCCCAAACCATAACAACTAGTTACATAAACAGGCCAGTTCCTTTTACGTTAGAAAAGATCACTAAAACACTTAGCAATTCTTTTCACATACTGGTAAGGAGGAATTCTGCTGCAAGTGTCTCTACTGGCCTGGAAGACTTA